>NC_140582.1:590286877-591662710 GCF_964204655.1 Triturus cristatus
GTCGCAGGCATTCCTAACTATTTGCGCCGAGAAAGCAGCTGATCAAGTAAAAAATCTACTCAAGTGGCATTAAAGAGCAGTGCCCTCTGAAGCACATGTGGTGCTGTTCGTGCTGGTTTCGCAGCGCCGAACAAGCGCCCCGCATTAATAAAAATCAGCACACCTCGCCTAGTATGACCGCTCACGAAACTCCATGGAATCTCGCAGAGTTGAAATGTAACTTTGCAGAATTCTATGGAGCAAAATGCCGCTACTTCCGCCCACCCCTGAAATGTTGTGACGTAGTAACATCTTTATATAATACTGTTAGAACAATGAAATAGTCAGGTCTTAAAAATATTAGTATCACTGCAAACTTCTCTTGTCTGGTATCACAAGGCAAACATCCATAACCTTTGATATCACACTCTTTAATAATTTTCCACAATTAAAGTATGCTACACTAATGCATAGAAACATTTTTACCAACTGAAAAGACCTGCACATAATGTGTTGTGCTTTAAATCAATAAATGTAGAACACAGCCTCAGCCGTCGGCTGGTTCTAAGAGGATTTGCCACCCAACTTTTTGTATTGTATCAGGATATGTGAAGGACTTGCATAAATGCACATTACAGAGCTGGAAATAGTGGGCCTTGTTTATGAGTTTTTGACGCAGTGCAGCAAGTCACGTTGCTGTGCTGCCGTGTGTCAAAATAAGTGGGCAGGAATGTGCCGTATCTGTGAGATGCGGTGCATTCATGTCCTCTTCCACTGCACTGGTTCCATTGTGTCTGCCTTGCGCCAATGCAGGCACTCTTGTATCATGGTGCAAGGGTGTCTGCATTGTAGGAATGATTGTTTTTGTGCAGGAAGGAACACCTTTCTGCATAAAAACAAGCAATGGGGGCATTTTTCTCCTTCTAATGCAGCACACATAGAAAAAGGAAAAAATGAGGAGCAATAAAGTTATTTCTCCTCGTTTCACCTCCCTCATGGAGGCTTAATCCTTTGACGCTGCCCCAGGTTTACATGACTTTGTAAAGCTGGGGTACCCTCAAAATCCATGGTGTTGCGGGGGCCCAGGACTGCCTCTTTGACGCAGAGTAAGGCAGGGCAGTGACTTGCGCTGCTTTGCCTTACTCCATATCTATGAGGCCATGCAAAGCCACGCAGGGTGGTTTTGCGTCACCTTATAGATAGGATTGAGAGGCCTGTGCTGCTGGAGAGCCACAAAAGGGACTCTCCAGCACCGCAGGCCTCATGTAAATGAGGCCCAGAGTTTCTATAGCACTTCTCTTCTATGGATGAGCAAAAATGTTTTTAATGGGAAACGGAAAGCACGATTCGACAATAAACACTTTTCAATGTAAAGAAAACTAGTACAGATGACATAAAAAGATTAGCAATGTAATTCCAAAATTTGCATGAGGTACTCATTATAAATATAACAAAAAGGAATGCTTGAAATAGGCCTTCTGTATTTTTTGATAAGACATTCACTACATTACATCCACCGTGTATTTGTCTACATTGCAGTGAAAAGGGACAATGCATCGCCATTCCAGGCGGTTGATTTTATTTGCAGCCTTTGCAGAGTAAGAAAGGCAAAGAGCTGGTGCGTGCACGCGTTTCTTAGAAAGGCTTACCTTTGAAGAAGCAGTCCTCGTTGTGGACTATTGTAACCTTCCGCTTTTTCATGCAGGCAGCCCGGTGGACCTCACAATGGTTTTCATAGAATTCTCCATCAGAGCCGCAAACAGGTTTGTAATGAGGTTTGCAGTGATCCATGCACACACACTCCGCTTGCCCAGTTTCCTTGTTAATGACACAGTGTTGACCCAGTCCACAGTACTTGTTATCGCAAGTTCCAAAATGTCCGTCTTGAACAGCATATCCTAAAAACAAGAAAGCCGACGATTAGTTTGAGCTTACAAGTAATATTCTTATGCAACTATGGTATCCCGATAGGAGAAGTGATTTTGTACATTTACAGTGTCTAGAATTCGGTATTCCATCAGCTGCTAAAAGGATAGAAATCGTGTACACTGCAACATTACGCACACATTTGACTTTTAAGAGTAAATACAATATTATTAAAAACAGAGAAGAAATGTAGGTGCTGTTAGGTTGTTTTACATTCCTCGTAAGTATATTGACATCAGACGCAAAGCATTTGAAATACAACTTAGACTGGTGATTCCTCATGTGCCCCACTAGTTTCACCTGGATTTTGGCTGCTTTCAGCATCTGAAGTGTCAGAGAGCCATACATATTAATTAAAAGGAGCAGCAAAAGAAGGTCCCTAAAATAGTTGATCAGAGAAACATCTCAACATCAAACTGTCCATAAGGAATAGGAAAATGAGCTCCACAAGCGATCAGAGAATTACAAAATTTTCTCAGATTCGCCAATTTTCAGAGGCGTTTTGATGAGAGGCAAGATGGCAACCGTGCTGATGGTCGTGTAAGCCCGACCTCCCGGAGCCCTGCTTCGTGTACTGTGCTCGCAATGCCAAACCCTGCGTTAAAGACTGGAATGCTCTGGTAAAACATATCAGTGAAAACAAGCGGAGTAATAACCTGATCCGAAAACATACCTGGTGGAACGGCATGATCTGGAGTGTCTATCTGACGGTGGCGGTGTCCCGTGTGGCTCTCCTTCAACTGCAACTGCTGGAGCTGGTGCGGCGCTCTTGTGGGTTCGCATACATCAGTAGGTCTCGGAGGTCTTGGCTCGAAGGCGGATGTGGAGTTGGTTGTTTGCCGTCCTCCGTGGTAATGCCTCCGAAAGCTGGACGCGGCAGGATTCACATGGAGGCTAGTGGATCCAGAGGGCCGCGAGATGGGGAAAAAAAATGCGACCCGATCTCGGCAAAGAAGGACAATATCCGTGTGGATGTGACTGGTAAGAAGACAGTACCGTCTTTATTTTTGGCTGGAAAAACAAGGAAGCAACTTTCCTCGATACACATGAGTCCTGGAACTGGGCAGAGTGGTAAGAGGGGGGTAACCCTGGCGCAAGACGATCTCGCCAACAAGAATGACTCAACAAGTGACTTCCTGGGAGACATTTCTGGCACTTTAAATGATGGGGGAAAAGCAGGGGTTGACAATGCTACTAATAACGATGATTTGGCAATAATGTAAAGCACTATAGAAGTCCCCGCTGAAAATCATATGGGGGCAAATTGTACACCGAGTGAGCAGGAGCATGAATCCCCTGGCGAGGATTTCTTAAGAGACAAGGACAATATTAGTGGCCAGAGTGTAATAAAAGAGATTGATTCAAGGGACAATTTTTTTTCACTTTCTGATCCTTCAGATACCTCCGGAGACGAATTCGACCCAACTATGCAGCTAAAACGTAAGGGTACTCCCCCGACAGCAGCCACAGTGGGCTCAATAATTTACATTTGGATGATTTAGGTGATATGAGAACAGATTCACTAGGTACGCCAGAGTGCAGTCCAAAAACGGTGCAGAAGAAAGGTGGATTGTGCACTGGTCTCCAAACTATAGAAAATACTGAGCCTTTGCAATGGTACTATTCATTTTTAGCCGGATCTGGTACCACTGGGGCGATTAATGCAATGCAGCCTATCAATTGGTCCCGGAGAAGGCTGAGGACATCTCGTTAGCAGTTACATATCAAGATATAATGGCCCACAGAGTAGAGACGCGTATTGAAAGTCAGTGCACTCAGGGGGCTTGCCGCAAACTCCAGAACTCAGTACTAAGGGTAGCCAAATCATGCACTGAATTTGTAGAGAGATTTAATGAGCCTGAAACATGTATTTCCAATCTGGAAGATGAGTTAGCAGTGCAAAAAGCAACAACAGGAGCACTGCATATGGCGAAGGATGACACCATTTGGAAGCTAACAGACCTCGAAAACCATCTTTGACGTAGCAACTTTCGGGTGTTGGATATTCCGGAAGGAGCAGAAGGGCTAGATGCACAGAAATTCATCATTGAACTCTTTTCTGAGGCTTTTCCAGGGCTCACACTATGGGACTTGAATAGAGAGATCCAGAGAGCACACAGATTTCCTTTTACGCAGCATACGAGACCGGTACAAAACGCTCCTAGATCCAGAGCTATTCTTATATCAGTAAACAACTTTTTGGCCCGAGAATCAGTTTACGATTTGGGACGCCTGGATCGAAAGAAAACTGGGAAAGGGATGGAGTTTTTGGTGCACCCAGATTATTGCCCCCTGACAGTCGAGAAAAGAGGGCAATTATGCCAACTCATTACCCCCTTTCAAAACAAGCCTACTTTTTAAATCCGGCTAAGCTGAAAATCATTTATAAGCAACAAGTGCGATCTTTTACTGCAGAACTTGCGGCTAAAGAATATTTGCAAACCCTGTAAAAAAAAAAAAATAGGGAGTGGACCCGTAGGATTGGGTTAAAATATGCAAGGTTAAACAGTGTATGTTGTGGGGGGCTTTCTTTACTTTTCCTTCTTTTTTTCTCTATTTTTTTCCCTCTGTCTACTCTTTCTCCAATCTGTTTAGTATTTCTGTTTTTTGTTTCTTTAAATCTGACCCTGATGGGGGGGGGGAGAAGGGGGGAGTTGTAAAGCAATGCACAGTATTGTGGGGCAGGGTTATCCGGGGGGGGCAGGAGCTTGATCTATCTCAGAGACCCTGGGTCTCAAAGTCTCTTTTCTGGGTAAGAGGGGGGTGGGGCAGGGCTTCGGCTGAAGCCCTGGGTGGGTGGTCATGGGCATGGGTCTTGGGGTGGGAGAATGGGGAAGGGCGAGGGGCACAGGGAGGTAGGGAGGGCACGTGTTAAAACAATCCATGATAGTGTAAAGATACAAAATGGGAAACACAATCGCTTAATGTATTTGGTCTTAGACTGGTCAGAAACTTTGAATTTTGATTGGGGATAGGAATGCGCACCCAGGGTTACGGGTCTGCTCTATTAATGTATGTGGGCTGAATAATCATGGGAAGAGGCAACGGGTGGCGACAGAGCTGCGGGTGCTCCAACCATATTTAGTTTGGATCCAAGAAACCCATTTTCCATGGGGAAAAAGAAAGCTTCTGGCTGAATTAGGATTATCGACTTTGAGATGTACACAGCAATCTACAACAACTTGTGGAGTTGCGATTTTGGCAAAAAGTTTGATACAGGGGATAGGAAGAGCACTGGGGGATAAACAGGGGCGGTGGGCTATTGTTGAATGCATTATTGGGACCACAAGATGTACTATCTGCTCAGTATATGGCTCAAACTTTGAAGAGGCAGCTGTATTAGAGGGATTGAATGTCGAATTAGCATCATGGCCAACCCCATTAATCTTGTGTGGAGTTTTTAATATACATATTGAGCCCCAGGGTTTGCAGCTAGATATAAAAAGGTATAATGGCAGGAAACCTAACGTTTTTAAAGCACTCCAGCATCTGCTTTTGGATCATGGTTTGGTTGATGCCTGGGCCGCTTTACGGCTGTCTGACCCAGGGTATACATTTTTTTCACACCCACATCAGAATTTATTGAGGCTAGATTCTTTTTTTATGTCGAGTGTAACGATCTGTGATGCAGATATACAGGTATTTCCCCGGGTTACAGCTGATCATGGACCTTTGGTTTTGAATATTCAGGCACTTAAGGCAGGAATTAAGTCTAGATCATTTTCATTTGATAGAAAACTTTAACTGGATGAAGTATATGTTGGGCAGAATTTCTATCTGTAAATCGCAACTCCACTACGGCTGGTTTTGTCTGGAATGCTTTAAAAGCCAGGTTCAGGGGGTAGACCCTTAGCTTTGGGCTACATAAGCAGAAGTAGCTGAAATTTGTAATTAAGGAACTATATGCTAAGCTCATAACAGCAGAAGAAAACCTCATGCGGGTTATACATGCAAAGGCCGATGTTGCGCTACCGCAAACAGAAGTGGCAGGATGTAAGGCCAAACTAAATTTTCACTGGAGTAAAGAAATAGCCAGGAATTATGCTCTGCATAAGGAACAGAGTTGTGAGTATGGGGAAGCAGCTGGGCGCTGTCTGGCGCAAGGGCTTCGATCAAGAGAGGCAGCTCAAAGAATAGCGGCCATGACCAATTCTATGGGGCATTCGATTGATACCCCTGATGGGATTCATAAGGTTTTTCACGGTTTTTATAAAGGGCTATACACCGGTAATAGCTATAATACTCACAGTTTTAATGGCGAAACCTTGAGACCCCAAGGTATAGATATGTTGGAGACACCAATATCTATGGAGGAGTTGGAGGCGGCCATCAATACCTTAGATTGAGACAAAGCGGCTGGATCCGACAAAATTCCTCTGGAGGTATATAAAATCTTTTTTGAAGAGCTGAAAGCAGATATGTTGTCTACTTTTCAACAAGCACAGATAGGCGTAGCTCCCCCGTCATGGGATGAGGCAAGCATAATTGTATTTTTTTTAAAAAGATAAGCCACCTGACTTGCCGTGTTCTTACCATCCCATATTGCTGTTAAATTACGATGGTAAAATCTATGCCAAAATTCTAGCGACCCGATTGGCGGAAGTTATAACCCCTTTAGTATCAATTCGGCAGCATGGCTTTATACCCAAGAGAAGCACTGGTAATCATATTAACAGAGTAATAACTCTGTTGGACGTAGCCAATTCTAAAGGTAGTAAATTTGGCCTGATTGTATTAGATGCTGAAAAGGCGTTCGATCGGGTCTCATGGGAATTTTTGTGGACAGTTTTACCACAGTCAGGTTTTCAACAAGGCTTTGTCAAAGCTATTCATTTTTTATATCGTCGACCGACTGCTAAAATCTGCCTGATGGGTTTGGAATCGGATGTGGTACATATTACAAGAGGTACAAGTCAGGGATGCCCGTGCTCCCCATTGTTGTTTTCACTATATATCAATCCTTTTTATTGATGTTAGAGAAGAACCCTAGGATCGAATCAGTAATCTGCAGGCAAAAGCAATATCGGGTGTTTGCGTATGCGGACGATATTGCGGTTGTTACACCAAACCCTGTAGTGGCTATTCCTGAGATAGAAGAGTTGGCACTTGAATTTGGAGCAGTCTCCGGCTACAAACTTAATGTGTCCAAGACACAAATTTTATGTATGAATCAAGATTGTTATAATGATCAAAGAATTGTGAGTGAGGTATCATATCTGGATGTTAAACTAAGGACCAGCTTAAAAACGCTAGTGGAGGTCAATTGGGGATATATTGTAAGTACAGTACGACAACAACTGGATCGATGTAACTGTCTGCATCTCTCACTGGTGGGGCACTGCAATGTTCATAAATTGTTGATCTTACCTATGGTTTTATACTTTTTTAGATCAGTCCCACTAGAAATCACCCACGTCCAACTGCAATTACTCCAATTTACCTGTGCTAGGTTCTTGTGGGCGCAGGGGAAGTCCCGCAGAGCAATGCGTTATACGATTTTTCGTCGTGAAAAGGGCGGTTGGGCTGTCCCGGATTTTACCCTATACTATTACGCCTGCATTATGCAAAACATGCGTATCTTATTAACTGGGGAAGAGGATATTAGCATAGCAGAGTCTCCCTCCATTTATCAGATGCTACTAGGAGGCGAAGCCAAGAGTTGTTTATTCGCGATATTGGAGCCCAGCTATTATAAAAAAACAAGGTTTAAGGTGCTAAATACTGCCCATAAGGTTTGGAAGGCTGTACGGAAGCAGTACCAATTTGAAAGGGTTTCCTACTACACTCCTATATCTGCCTCAGGATTGTTACCATCCGTATTCTGGGATAGGACTATAGACAGATGGCGGATTAAAGGGATCTTGTGTATTGGTGATTTATTTGCTAATGATATCATATGCAATGTTAACCGACAAATATCAGCTTCCTAGATCTGAATTTTTAAAGTTTTTACAAATCCCCGATTATTTGTGTAAAAGTCGATGGAGTATATTCTCGAATCCATAAGTTGAGGCTATTAGGAAGAATGCCCATATTGGCACTATATATGATCTGCTGCTTGACACCCAGACAGATGATTTGGATATTCATAACCTTAAATGGGACAACAGGTTAGGGTGCCAGGGCACCCACGTGGAACACTCTATTGCCCTGGCATGGAGGTTACTGATGTCTGCTTCTCTTCGCTCACAGCACTATAAGACAGTCTTTAACCTCTAGCACACTCCCGCTAAAATTTTAAAATGGGGAGGGGTAAATGATGAGAGGTGTTTTCGATGTGCAACCGAGGATGCAGACATTGTACATATCTTTTTTTCATGTGGACACTTGAGCAACCTCTTGGAGCATCTTGAGAGGTTCCTATCTGAAATAACGGGGGCTGCTGTAAGAATATCTGCTTCCCATATGATCCTGGGGTTGGGAGGAAATGTAAGAGCCGAACAGACAATATATGAGTTTCGATATTTGATCTTTTTAGCCACAGCCATAGCTAGACGATGCATTGCTTCATGTGGCTTCAGAAAGACGCTCCAACCTTTCAGCTATGGAGGACCAGATGTTTAAGGTGGCCTTTATAATTGCAGTTGTTCAACTTCACAGAACCAAATTCCTTTAAGCAAACAAGATTCATGGTTTGTCTTTTGTGATTTTAATCAATTAACTTTAATTAATGTAATTAAAGGACTGAGAGCTGAAATGGGTAAAAGGCACATAGATGAACACTGCAGAGTTCTACATATGAAGATTACTGGAAAAAAATATACTGAGCTCAACTTAGGATGACGTATCTTCATCTTTAGTGAATGAAAGCACCACAAGTTACATTGGTTAGCTTCAGACCATATTTTAACCAAATCAGTTGTAGAAGTAACTGTAACAGGAGTAGGTACTTCTTTAAACCAATACTCAATCCTCAGCTAGCTGCCCGTAAAATGAATTGTGCAATCAGGTATAAAACAACAGCATTTTAAATGCTGGGAAACCAGATAAAGATCCACTAAAATATTCTTTTATATCATCCGTTTAAAAAATAAAATGAAAATAAATGTTAAAATAAGTTCAAAGAGTGGCAGTAAAAGAACACTTCTAGAGTAAAGGAACTTAGAAGGGATTGGTGGGATACATGTGAAGATGATAAACTGTGAAGTGCTGAGTTCTCAAGAATAAGATGTTGGCTGAGACAAACCCCTTTGTTAATTTAGCTCCAACAGAGCCTTGCCTAACAGACTATCTTGGCTTTATCCCAGTGTTTTTGGCAGACATTTCCCATTAGTGATAGTGATGCAGTCTGAATCACATCCACAGTTTGTTCTGCTAAACTCAAGACAGTTTCAGAAAAGTAAACATGCAGATTAGGCAATAAAATTTGAGACTAACGTCTCATTTGCATTATACAAAATAGGGATAGTGGCTGGTGGCCATGCTAACTGAGGCTTCATTGGAACATTGGTTATTGAGAGCTTAGCAGCGAGAGCACCACTGTAAATCAGCTCTGTTTATAAGTCAGTGGAAGATCTGGGTTTCATTTTGCGAACCCTCCACAAGCTCCATCGGGTTAAAGCTTTGATCTTTTGGCTAGTCCCCCGCAGGATCATCAGGTTAAAGTGAAGGTTACTCCTCTCTATTAATGGTGGTGCGACTGTCCCTTTCTTTCATTACATGGGATCACCATGCAAGGTAGAGCAGTCCAGGGTAGGGTAAATTCACAATGGCTTCAACACACAGGGGGAAAACGTCCTGTGCGTCCTGGCTAAATGTTTTTTTCAAGAAACAAACCATCACTTTGTGGGTCTGTTTCTTAAAAATAAAACATTGCCAAGTAACTGTAGCAAATAGATGACTTGCTCAGCAACATTCAGTGCCTTCAGTGGAGCTACCACACCAGTGCCTCTCCAAAAATCACAGAGAGCTAGGCCTACCTAGCTTAGACCTCAAATTTGGTGTCTCTAGGATCTTAGGGGCATATCAACAACAACCGGCGATAATTATCTCTAAGCGCACTTAGCGCTAGGATAATTATCGCCGGCTAGCGTTGATTTTTATCGCTGAGATAGCGTGCTATTAGCAACGCTTATCTCAATAGCGATAAAAATCCTCACGCTAAGTGGCTAACGTGAGATTATCGCTGGAAACCCAGCGATAATCTCACGTTAGCTTGTTGATAGGGACAGACAAACTTAGCCATGATATCCTCCTTCCATAGGAGATCATGGCTAAATCAGAAAAATACCAGACGTAAAAAAGCAGCGTTAACCGCTGTTAGCGCTGCTTTTTTTGTCTCTAACAGGGTTAGCGATATTCTTGATAATAGGAGAAATGTCGCTTAGTGACATTTCTCCTATTATTTTACTCTGGATCGCCCCAATTGCATCTCATTAGAGATGCAAGGGGAAGCGTAGAGTAAATGGGTGCTAACATGCAAATTTGCATGTTAGCACCCTGTTGTTGATAGGGTGCTAGTTTTAACTCTGCTTTTTTAGCTTTTAAAGCCAAAAAAGCAGAGTTAAAGCCCTTGTTGATATGCCCCTAAATGATCCCATTATTCTTCTGCTATATTTATCTCTCATTAAGTGCTAAGTGACTCAAATTCCTGTTAGGTATCTGTTTAAAATGTGTGCCAGGCAATTTCCGTGGCAAATGAAGTCAGAGTGACATCGAATCACTAGCAGAGTTGAGAGTGCTGGCATACCAAACCTGCTCGAACTCTGGAAACGTGTACTCCAGGTATTTGGTCTGCAATGTAAAGTTGGCCACCTATGCCTCATTGACTTTTGGGTAGCTGTATTCATTGAGTTATGGCCTACGTAATATGGTGAAGAAGGGTGAGTCTAAGTACAGTCCATCCTATCACAGTTGTACTAAAGTTGTGAATGTCCATCCAGAGTAGCCAGAATCCATGACTTTAATACTATTTCCATAGATATTTGCAGTATGAAATGAGAATCAAACATTAGCAGTACACAAAACTCTGGCGCACCCATTACTTCTTGTTCAATGTTAACAGTTATTTTATAGGTTTCCACAGGTTATAGAGATTAACAATTAATACTAAAAGATCTACGTTTTGATGAGAGTATTTTGATCTCCTTCTTACAGTTTTGTGATCAGTTGAAGGTCACGATCAATACATGTTGGGGAATGTTGCTGAACTTCCAACATTTTCCTAACTTTACTGTAGTGGAACTGTGTTTTTGCTTTCAAGATTGGGCCACTGTTTGTGATAAATTAGTAACCTGGGTTTACCTGAACTGCATTTTGTTGTATTACCATTTTCATTGAAAAACTAATCTAGTAAGGTCAATTCTTTACTAGAGACAAAGTCTGATATTCCCTGTTTATGTTTGGAACCAATATGGGGGCATATCAACAAGGGCTTTATCTCTGCTTTTTTGGCTTTAAAAGCCAAAAAAGCTGAGATAAAACTAGCGCCCTATCAACAACAGGGTGCTAACAAGCAAATTTGCATGTTAGCACCCTTTTACTCTACGCTTCCCCTTGCATCTCTAATGAGATGCAAAGGGGGCGTTCCAGAGTAAAATAATAGGAGAAATGTCGCTAAGCGGCATTTCTCCTATTATCAAGAATGTCGCTAACCCTGTTAGAGACAAAAAAAGCAGCGCTAACCGCGGTTAACGCTGCTTTTTTACGTCTGCTAATTTTCAGACTTAGCCATGATATCCTATGGAAGGAGGATATCATGGCTAAGTTTGCCTGTCCCTATCAACAAGGTAACGTGTGATTATCGCTGGGTTTCCAGCGATAATCTCACGTTAGCCTGTTAGCGTGTAGATTTTTATCGCTATTGAGATAAGCGTTGCTAATAGCACGCTATCTCAGCGATAAAAAATTCACGCTAGCCGGCGATAATTATCCTCACGCTAAGAGCGCTGAGCGATAATTATCGCCGGTTGTTGTTGATATGCCCCATAGTGTTTTGTTGCATCAGAGCATGATTTGCCTCAATGATATTGCCCTTTTAAGCAGTTAGTCCCACATAGTAATTCCTTATTATTAATGGAGACAACTGAAGCATGTGCTTTGCTACTGTAAATATGGTAACTTCATGGTCTACCACAACTGAGGTAATGCAAATAGAGTTCTACTAATCTTAATGGCATGTAATCTACCTAGTAGGGTGTCTTCTTCCAGTAAATGGTGATACATTTTTCTAGGTGTGGCAACAGAAAAAGACCTTGTCCTTTGTCCTTTGCACTATTGGCAGTGAATTGTATTTTTGGGACTTCAATTTTCTAGTCATTCTGAGGAACCACTTGCTTCTCGTTCAGGGCTCACAGCCAGAGTTGCTTGAAATGTGTTACAAAGGAATAGCAACCCAATAATCCTTTGCAACTATGGTTAACAGAATAAACTGAAGTCAAAGGCCAACAGAGTATCATTCATAAAACAGAGTATACTTAGTCCAGATATTTAGTTGTCTATAATATCTGACCCCCTTGTAGGGCATTGACTTCAGAGATGCTTGGCGTGAGCTGCTGACCAGGGAAGGCCTGTTTAGGTATTTTGCAGATTTGAATTCCAAGCTGTTTCTGCCAGCTTTCCAGAATAAGCAGGTTATTTAGAGTTTGCAGACAAAAAACACGTGGCAGACCACAGATCCACCGAATTAGTGATTCTCCCACTCTACTTAGGGTTTGGTGACCTGTCACAGGGTAGATGCTCCTTAGAAGGCACAGAGAACTATGACAAGCAGGCACAGATCTCTAAACACAGCAAGATGCAGTCTGTCAGGGCAGTGGAGTGCATGTCTCTGCTGCACTTTAACAATAAATTATAGTCCTTCAAACCCTAAATGATACTCTTAATATTAAACTGGGAAAGGATAATTTGGGGATGATGCATTACCTATGATGTTAAAGTGCACCAATCCAGGCTGTTCCTGATTTTGTGCTTGGTACTTTGTTTTAATAATCACGATTGTTCCAGAAGAAAAAATGGACAATTTTGGTTCTACCTTGTTGCCCGCTATATATATATTTTTCCCAACATAAAGATTAAAACCCCATGGTGGGATTTAGAAGACAAATAATTTAATACTCAGCACTTCCTCGTAGATACAATCTGCAGATCTCCCTACACATCACAGCTTTTCAATAGCAGTATTAAAAACCCAAAACATATGAAATGGTAAAAATTGAAAACAAGCTTTGTCTACCCATGCACCAATGCTTTTAAATGAACTTCCACATCATGTAAATATCTGGCCCTTACTCCAAAGCTAAAGGAAAGAGCTAAAACAAAACACTTCTGTATATTCTGCCCCTCCCCACTGCCAGCTAGCCATCCTATATTTCCCAACTCTTGTGTTTACCCACAAAATGTATTCTATTCATGCAATCTCAAACTAAATAAGTCTTGAAGTTGGCTTGTCTGGATACTATATTTTGCACTTTTACCCAGTCATGATTTCTACTTCTGGAGACTTAGTCTTGTTTTTGGAGTTCATGTTATTACAGTTGTGCAACTCTGGAACTTTGGAAGCTCTGTAGATTTTGGGAATCCCAAATTCTTTTAATTCTCAACTTTTCTGACTTTCTGATGTAGTTCCTCTTAGCCACTTCTAGGGCTCCCAGAAATTAAGGGACAGCACTTTCCGGCAAGGGTACATCCAGCAGAGGCCAAAAGTGCAATCCAGCTACCTCGGTCACTTCATGAAAAACGCAACATGCAGCTTGGTATGTCCTGGTAGCCACACAGGAGGTCAGCTATGTTACCCTTGGAGAGCACATCTTCGTACTAGGTACAAGTGAGAGCAGATCCAGCCCCTCAGGATTCCACAAAGGCTAAATACAGCAGGTACAGAAGTGGTCTATGAAGCTGGGGGTAAGGCTGTCTATTTGTACAATTCACTAGCCAGTAGGTGTGGGGCACTTCTGGACACTCCCTCACCAAAAGACAATACATTCCTAATGGAAAATCATCCCACTTTAGCAGCACACCCTGTTTGTCTCACTGCAAACTATCCCACACTGCAATAGTTATGACAATGCTTTATAACTAGGTGCGTGGAGCTCAGCAATTGCAAAACTACAGATAGTGCAAAACTGTGCAGCAAGGATGCTCATGGGGATTTCGAATCGGCACTATGCTAGGCCCACCCTGCATTCCATCCACTGGCTCCCTGTTCAGGAGAGAATCAACTTCAAGGCTCTGTGCATCACCCATAAGTCACCGGAAGGGAATGGCCCACCAATCAATCATTCTATGGTTCAGCCCTACCGGGCGAACATGCAGCTGCGCTCAGATGAGCTCCATCTAGCAGTTGTACCCTGGATCAAGAAGGCCAGAAGTGGCGGTCGGCTCTTTTCTTATAATGCCGCCAGATTATGGTACTCCCTTCCTCTGTACTTACAAAAGGAACCTAACCATCTGGCCTTCCGTAAACAGTTAAAGACGTGGCTTTTTCCCTAAGTGTTTTCTTCTGCCTCAGTGATCCGCTTCAGCGCTGGGATGCCTCTGGGTAGCTACGCGCTATAGAAGTGCTGTTGCATTCAATAGTTCAGTAAAATTCAACTTGGCTAACACTTTTTGACCCTGGAAGGAACTTGTGGCACAGCTAGCTTGTAATCTTTAAGAATAGTCCCTTCTAACTCAAACACTACAAACTTGTTCTGGGGCCATTTACCTTCTACATTGAAGCTAATGCCATGGAATTAGAGTTTGCATTGGGATCAAAAGACCTGTCTTCTAAGGCTTCCATTATCAAGATTCCAAGAGCACTATAGCCCAACATGATGTCAGCTCTGTGCCCATACAGACTCTCTTTCAGGGAAGACATAAAATATGACAGAAGAGTATATCTGAGCAAGCCAATATGCTCTTGAAGAAAGAAGACATAAGAGCAGTACATTCCCAAAGACACATATTGCTGTCTTTTATATACTGTTTAAGACAGTAAATCTATTCTTGAATTGGGGCAATGCATGAACCACCATCATAATAATTGGAGCTCCATGTATGTCTAACTGTAAGTTCTTAAAAAAAAATGAGGGGGCACATGTGTAAAATGCTGTGCATATTTTTCCTCATTTATTTCAATAAAACGTTACTTTGGTAAAATCAAGAGCATGTGTTTCTGGCTATCCACTAACCTTCACTGCACTAACAGATACTAAAGATCTCAAAATCAAAAATATTTTTTTTTAAATTTGGATTTATAGCAGAGGTGTTCACTACAAACCTGCCTCAGTTTGCACGTAGGTGCTATAAACCTGTAATAACATTACTAACACAAGATGGTACAAAGATGGTCATTATTTTACTGGGATACTTGAGTTAATGTTACCATAGTACTAGACAGACCCATCAAGGGTAATGATCAGTAACAGTCGGATATCTGTGGGCAATGGAGAAGAAGGAGGCTAACTTTCCATTGTTACTTCGAAGGATGCTTTACACGTGTGGAGATAAGAGGCATGCGTTTAGACATTTTGGGGCATATTTACAAGCCCCTAGTGCCATTGGAGCATCACTTTTGTTGCGCTCTGGTGGTTCTGTGTGCTGGCCTATATTTACAATGCCGGACAAAGCCACTTTGCGTGGCTTTCCATGGCCTTAAAAATCCCTGCATTTTTTTAAATGACGCAGTTCGCACAGCAAAATGTCTTGTGGCGCTGCTCCATTTCATTGTAAACATGACGCTTTGGGTGCACAGAGACACTAAGCACACATTAGAAGGTATGGGGGTACCGATTTACAGAGTGGGTTTCTGGGGCTATGTTTCAGGACCCTCTTCTCTGAATTAGACAATTTTTAAAAGCTTTAACTCAGCTAGATATTGGGCATGTTAAGTCTGAATATTGTTTCATAATATATTTGAGTTCCAGCCTTTTGACTACTTACTTGAGTAAGCCTTGACAGCTTGCTATGGGCCCTTTTGGACATCCCTTTACAAAATGAACTTCTCCATCATTGAAATGTCTTATGATCTGAAACCCCAATGGTAAACAACAGCCTCTACCACAGATATTGACTAGTAACCACCACCTGTCTCAGAACGTAAAAAAAGGGTAGCAGGCAGACACCAGTAGCAACCTGAACATCTAATCCTGGCTAACATCTGAGAATATAAATATAAATATCTAAACCAGAACTTGGTCTTGCACTTGGCTACCATGTCAAGTTCCATCTAGAGATGGCACGTCTCTAATGTTTTGGTCTGAGGGAATTATTAACTTAAGGTTAAAGCCAGGGAACGGGACACTGAAGTGTGATTAACATAGGCATTGTTTCTGCTAAACAGAGACCACTTGCTGTGCACCCTTATTCATTGCTTCATACATGCCAACGGGAATATGATGATATAATCCACAAATTTTGTACAAACCACCCTACAACAGCATGATGTCCTCTATCATCAGTACTATTTAATCTGTATATAACGACAATAGCTAGCAAATTAAGAGAAAAATTGACAAAACAACCATTGAGGTGTAATGGATTTATGAAAAAGCTAGTTCTATGTGGTTTATCTCTAGACTCAAGACAAGCAAGCCCTACCTTGAAAGACAAATGTGGGACTTTGGTCTACTATCCCAAATTGTACTTAATAGAGGTACATTAGAGACGATGATGTGAAATTGTAATCCTTTCAGAATAAGAGAACGAGGGGATCGCCTGACACCTCTGAATGTTTGCTCGATCTGTTCAACTGATCTTTCAGAGAAGCTGAGAATAGAAATAACAATGCTCTTCTAGAATCAGGGAAACTAAGGGGCATATTATCAAGCACGGCGTTAACATTATCGCCGCTTTAGCGGCAGAAAACTGCTGCTAAAGCGGCGATAATGGGCTTGATAATATGCCCTAGAGAATTCCAATAGAAGCCCATGTTGACACCAGAACATGGAATTCTATGGGAATTCTCAAGGGCATATTATCAAGCCCATTATCGCCGCTTTAGCGGCTGTTTTCTGCCGCTAAAGCGGTGATAATGTTAACGCCGTTTCTTGATAATATGCCCCTTTATTCCTTTCAGAATTTCTTTTGGTACCCGGCTCTGCTTGCAAGAGGATTGGCTAGTAAATATTGGAAAAATAATTCCTTCTTACCAGGAATGAGTCCAATCTGTACTTAGAATTATATTATTACAGCAGGGATAGATCCACAATAAAAAGAAAAACAAAGTATTTTGCAGATTGCCTGAACAGTCCAATGATGGTAAACCACTTTGTGGATCTCAGTGACTTCTGTGGTTCACGAACATTTCATAGTATAGTATAAGGCAACATTGTCTCCCCTGTCTTTCTCAGAAAATAATTGATCATATATGAATCTCTGGTTTCACAGACATGAGGACAAAAAAAGGATGCTTGCATCCATTTAAATAACCTCTGCATTTATTATTTATTATTTGGGAATTTTTATAAAGCGCACAGCGGCCCCAACGGGGCGTCCCGGCGCTGAAACAATGAGAAACAAAGGGAGGTCGTAGGGGCAGATATCCAAATTTATGAGGAGAACAGATGTGTTTTCAGGGATTTACGGAAAACTAATTCAGTCTGACAGGTGCGTAAGGCTAATGGAAGTTTGTTCCAGCACTGAGAGGTACAGACCTCAAAGGTTTAGCATTGTATTCAGATAACATTATTAAGGCAACTATCAAGATAGATTCTTACATTTCTATTTTGAACACTTACACATTGAAGCATTAAAGGGTGCATACAGAAGATGAGTGCAGGATACATGGAAAATAAAAAACAGATTGCTGAGGTTTGCTGTCAGAGCTATGTAGCAGAGAGGATATCTAATAGAAAGATTAGTTATTAAACACTGTTATCATTAGGGCACCATCATTTAAATTATTGGCTTTAGTCCTTGCATGTGACTTGGACAGCTGTATGTCAATTTTCAATTGCTCCACATAATTACACTCATCAAGAAACAAGAATGCTGAAGACATGGCCTCATGCAGAATAAAGAACAAAATGTATTGATAATGCTGAAATGTGGTGATATGGTTACCTGTGGGGTATCGGAATTTACACTTGTTAACCAATGCATTCGTAATAAAATGTGGTAGAGAATCTACTGTGGATGTTTACTAACTGTATTGCTCTAATTCAAATAAATGTTGATAATGGTATAGGAACTATGTTAATATTGCAGAATTCACACAAGCCATATAAAGGGACAAAATAGAGGGTATGCCTGATTTGATGAGTGGAAACTTGTTTCTTATAGCAGTGCATTTTTTCAGGCAGATGTGTAGGCCATAGCAGATGTTTGCTGTTGGCAGCTGAGGTAAATGATCATCTTTTGTAGATTTTCATCCCATTTTTCCGGAACTGTCTCACTGGATTTAGAACTCTATGCACTTTACTTCTGCTAACCAGGAGCAAAGTGTCCGCGCTCCCCCTATAAACATGTTAAAATTGGCTTCTAATGGACATCATTGGTGATCAGCATGGCTCGCAGGTGGCGTGTTGGGTGGAGTGTCGCAGGGGGAGTCACATGGGAGGAGTCACATGGGGGGAGTTATGCTGGGGCGTCCAACGGGGGGGGTGAGTGCGCAATACACAAAAACAACATACCTTGTTGCCGGTCCCGTGACTCGACCCTGCTCTCCACGAACAGGAAACACAGCCAGGCAATACAGCATTGTGACTGGTAAGCACCCAGGCTACCCTGACCAATCACAAGGTTACAATGCAGTGTTGTGACTGTGAAGGCGGGGTATGTTCTCCATGCAGGCTGTAATGCAGCCTGCATGGAGGACTAGGAAAGTGCGGATGACTGGTTTGGGTGGCCCAAGAGGGCCGACCAAACAGTCACTGTGCACTTAGGAGTGGGCAAATCACTCCTCCCCTGCCCTGCTCCCAGAGCACATCAGCCCCACCCACCCACCCGCAATGCAGCATAATAAATAAAATGATTATCTTTTTATGTTTCCTGTTTTGTGGAAAACGTGTTCATTTCCTTTCCTTTGTAATTCTTCCGTCCTCTGCTGCTCGTCTTTTCCTGCCTGTGCTATCTATTTTAGTTGGCTTCCTGACAGCTAAAAGCAATTTACATGCTGAGAGTTTGTAGCTGCTAGTACATCTGTTGACTGTCAATCATTTGTTGCTGCCATAAGCATTTCTGCCCCCCCTCCCACTTTGCTGACCATGTAGTTTTTATCTGCCCTTGTTTGTTGATAACTATTTCCAAAACTTGCACTTCCTATTTCTGTTCACGTGCTTACACTGCAGAAAAACTGCATAAAAGCTCTATGTTCTGTGACTTCAGTGTACTACCTCCTCCAGCACTTGATAGTGCTGTGTTGACGTTGTCCCACTTATGCGTGATTAATAAACTTGTTTATTCCTACTTCAGTGCTGATCTGTACATTGTTGGTTTTTGAACCCGTGGGCAAAAGGGTGACCCTGCACCCGTGTACCCCTAAAAAGGTATATTTCCACAGTTTTGCACTGCTGAAAAGCAGTGGGGCGTTGCTCCACCACCATAGCAGAGGAGCCGCCACTGATGGATATATATCAATTTCCTACAAGGCCATAGTATGTAGTGAGGAAATAGATACATGGGATGGATAGTTTAATTGTCAATTGTTGACTTCAGCACTGATTGTGCCACCCTTTATAGTGACAGAATGCAGACCGACTGCAGCAGCCTAAAACCAGATCCACAGACCTGTCTGAATACCCTTTTTGCCTTTCTGAAGGTATGGTGCTTGATATTTAAAAGTGGAACATGTGCAAAATTAAAATAGACATGTCCCACCAGTAACTAGGTCCCAAAAGCTATTTACACTGGAAGGGCTATAGTTGAGTCTCAAAGTATCAAAATACAATAAACTTTAATCTGCACTTTTTATCAGCAAACAACTACAAAAGTCTCTAAAAGTCTATTGTTCATATTTATTAAAAGTCTAGTACAATGTTGATGTATTTTTAATAACAGTTTAAGAAATGCTACTTTTAAAAATGTACCTTTTCCCTGTGTGCTGCTCTTGGAGGCTAATTTGTATTGGCTGTTTAGCAGCTTCCCAAACCTTGCTTGACCTTAATGTGGTATGAAAACTCTTCCCAGACAGGAATGATGGCCTGGGTGTGGGGCGTTGTTTTTCTTGCTCTGGCAGAAAGACCAGTAGCATGGACCCATGAAGTTCATTAATTCGTACAGGGGTCTGCCCTTTCACAAGTCAATACAAGGTGAGACCTGGAGAAGGCAGTCCTTTGTCCTCTCCCAGTCAGATTAACACCACAGCCAGTGGGAGGGAAACTACTCCACAACATGTTTTGAGAGCCCACTGAAGTGGGAACAGCTCATTTCCTGGCCACACCTCTTGTTTTTTGTTTTTTGGTATTTTTACTTTATTACTGTTTTGGTACTGCAAAGTTACTTGTCATATATCATCGGAGAAAGTCCTCCTCACCGCCATTATTTGACTGATACTGGTGGTAACTGACTCTGATGGTGCCCTGGGCTCTGGTACCCAGACCCAGGGCCAGTGCTCTGTGTAAATGGTATATGGTAATTAAGTGTAATTTACAATTGCAATGACAACCTACACATAAGCCCCTAACATTTTGTGGGAAATGCAAATTTGGAGGCCCAGCAGGTTTAAAGTACTTACGTGTGCAATGCTGTGTTGCCTGATGTCATTTTAAAGGCAGACCTGCTTTGCAGGCTGCTTTTAAAATTAAATTATCTGCAAATTCAACATTGGAATTAAAGGTACTGCCAAAGTCTTAAACTACCTTATTTTATATATATGCCACTAAAGTCTCCCTTAGGTGCCCTGGGGGTGGGGTGCCTGGTAACTATAAGCAGGGACATTTTGAAATATGTTTTACATGCCCTGGTGAGGGAAAAACTGCCAATTTTGTTTTTCCCAATTGTAGCACATTGACTCAGTAGGCTGACATGGGAATACTTCAAAAAAAGTACAACTATTGACAAGAGTGAGCTAAAAACATACTTCAAAGTATTAAAATGCTAGTTAGAAAAAATACAACAACTTGTTGAGGTTCCACTTATTATAACTATCACAGAAAATAAGCTTTTCTGATTAAACAAAATACATCCTTACAGCAGCCTCATGTGGTTGTCCAGCCTTTGATAGGCTGAGCAAAACTGCTCTGATGAGGCGTGAAGCAGCCTGCATAGAGACAAAGGGCATTTGGTGGGAGGAGATCTGAATCTGCACACAAAAGGCAGGATGGGGGGGAGTAGCCAAACTGGTCTTCAAAGCAGAATTGACAGGACAGGACAAAAGGCTCATCCCCACCTTCTGCACCCCCGGCCATACAAGAGCCTCAGTAATTTAATTAGCAGAGGAGCTGGAAGGGGAGTGTTAGGGAAACCTAGCCACACCAGTGGGTTGGCTTTGCAAGATCTTAACCTCTAGGAAAGAGTGTCTTCATTCTGGATTTTAAAGGAATAGTGTTTTGTAAGACAAAAATATGCCACCCTTTGGAGAAAGTTGTCTTACATGAGAGTGGTACCCTGCACTCCATTGGTCAGAGGTGCCCCCCGCCTGTCACTGAAGGAAGTGTTCAGAGTTCTAAACGAGCTAACTACTGATGAAAGATCTCTTCCAGCTCAGACCCCTACTCAGGCCACCTGTGATACTTTGAACTCCTTTTTTTTGGAAAAAGTCATCAAAATTAAAAAATCTATCCCTCCCCCTGCCCAGCTTCCTCCTCTGGACCCTTCCCTCAATAACACCTTGACCTTCACTTCCTTTCCTGTTTTAGACACGACCTCCTTAGCGGAACTTGCCACCCGTGTGAAATCGGGCTCCCCTAATGACTGCTGCCCTCCCTATGTTCTGCGTAGCATCTGCCTTAATCTGCCAGATAGCATCTTACACTTACTCAATAGATCACTCACCAGTGGCAGTGTCCCCACCTCTTTTAAGGAGGCCATCTTAGTGCCCCTTCTTAAGAAGCCGGGTGCTGACCCCGCCGAGCCATCGAACTATCGTCCCATCTCCCTCCTCCCCTATTTCTCTAAAATCTTGGAGGCCCATGTCACCCGCTGCCTATCAAACTTTGTTGAATCTTCCCAGTACCTCGAGCCTAACCAGGCGGGCTTCCGACCTGCCCACTCGACCGAGGCGGTCATTCTGGCGGTTCTTGATACTCTCAGGAGCAACGCTGACGTCGGGAATCCCCAAGCCCTCGTCCTTCTGGATCTGTCCGCCGCGTTCGACATGGTGGACCATAACATCCTTCTCCACCGTGTCGAGCAGGCTGGCATCCGAGGCCCTGCTCTCAAATGGGTCAGATCCTTCCTTACTGGAAGAACACAGGCAGTTCGCCTGGGCCCTTATACGGCCAAAAAATCTTCTACGCCCTGTGGAGTCCCCCAGGGCTCCTCCCTCTCTCCGCTTCTATTTAATTTGTATCTCCGGCCACTGATTCAATCCCTCCTCAAATGGGACATCACAATCTTCAATTATGCTGATGATTTGCAGCTCGTTTTCTCACTTAACTCCCCACTAGCTATCAATACGTTCCACGCAGTAATGATCCACATACAACTCTGGATGGACCAGAATCAATTAAAATTTAACCCAGGAAAAACTGAGCTCCTTCTCCCCGGCCTAAGCCACACCCATTGGGGCCCTCAGTTCTGGCCGCCGGAGCTTGGTTCCCCTCCTACCCCAGCTAAAACAATAAAAAGTCTGGGTGTAATTATCGACGTTGAACTTTCCCTCAAAGCCCAAGTTGGAGCGGTAATTTCATCATGCATGTTCCAACTTCGGAGGATTCGTAAAGTCCGTCACCTTCTTCCCTCTGCGGCACTCACTCAATCTGTCACCTCACTTGTACTCTCTCGCCTTGATTTTTCCAACTCTATTTACCACGGCGGACCCTGGAAACGTCAATAGATACTTCCGGCGGCTAACATTACTGGTGCGCATTCTCCAATCCGCGGGATTTTTGGCACACAGACCCTCTCTGCAGCATAAAGCCTCCATTGGTCTTAGTGAGGATCAGAAGGACTTCCAAAAAGTGGCCTTTGATTTTGCTGTGAGGGAGATGGCACCACACATGGCAGAGTGGGATGAGAAGCGTTTGGTGTGAGATTTGGCCCGACCTGACCACCGCAGAACTACCAGGACCAGAAGCAGCTGGGGGCAGTGTCACAACCAGTAGCCCCTCCCTTTGCACCGGCGGCGAACTTCAAAAGGACCTCGCGCCTCCCGCTACGCGGGACGCGCAGCGTTTGGTGTGAGATTTGGCCCGACCTGACCACCGCAGAACTACCAGGACCAGAAGCAGCTGGGGGCAGTGTCACAACCAGTAGCCCCTCCCTTTGCACCGGCGGCGAACTTCAAAAGGACCTCGCGCCTCCCGCTTCGCGGGACGCGCAGCGTTTGGTGTGAGATTTGGCCCGACCTGACCACCGCAGAACTACCAGGACCAGAAGCAGCTGGGGGCAGTGTCACAACCAGTAGCCCCTCCCTTTGCACCGGCGGCGAACTTCAAAAGGACCTCGCGCCTCCCGCTTCGCGGGACGTGCAGCGTTTGGTGTGAGATTTGGCCCGACCTGACCACCGCAGAACTACCAGGACCAGAAGCAGCTGGGGGCAGTGTCACAACCAGTAGCCCCTCCCTTTGCACCGGCGGCGAACTTCAAAAGGACCTCGCGCCTCCCGCTTCGCAGGACGCGCAGCGTTTGGTGAGATTTGGCCCGACCTGACCACCGCAGAACTACCAGGACCAGAAGCAGCTGGGGGCAGTGTCACAACCAGTAGCCCCTCCCTTTGCACCGGCGGCGAACTTCAAAAGGACCTCGCGCCTCCCGCTTCGCGGGACGCGCAGCGTTTGGTGTGAGATTTGGCCCGACCTGACCACCGCAGAACTACCAGGACCAGAAGCAGCTGGGGGCAGTGTCACAACCAGTAGCCCCTCCCTTTGCACCGGCGGCGAACTTCAAAAGGACCTCGCGCCTCCCGCTTCGCGGGACGCGCAGCGTTTGGTGTGAGATTTGGCCCGACCTGACCACCGCAGAACTACCAGGACCAGAAGCAGCTGGGGGCAGTGTCACAACCAGTAGCCCCTCCCTTTGCACCGGCGGCGAACTTCAAAAGGACCTCGCGCCTCCCGCTTCGCGGGACGCGCAGCGTTTGGTGTGAGATTTGGCCCGACCTGACCACCGCAGAACTACCAGGACCAAAAGCAGCTGGGGGCAGTGTCACAACCAGTAGCCCCTCCCTTTGCACCGGCGGCGAACTTCAAAAGGACCTCGCGCCTCCCGCTTCGCGGGACGCGCAGCGTTTGGTGTGAGATTTGGCCTGACCTGACCACCGCAGAACTACCAGGACCAGAAGCAGCTGGGGGCAGTGTCACAACCAGTAGCCCCTCCCTTTGCACCGGCGGCGAACTTCAAAAGGACCTCGCGCCTCCCGCTTCGCGGGACGCGCAGCGTTTGGTGTGAGATTTGGCCCGACCTGACCACCGCAGAACTACCAGGACCAGAAGCAGCTGGGGGCAGTGTCACAACCAGTAGCCCCTCCCTTTGCACCGGCGGCGAACTTCAAAAGGACCTCGCGCCTCCCGCTTCGCGGGACGCGCAGCGTTTGGTGTGAGATTTGGCCCGACCTGACCACCGCAGAACTACCAGGACCAGAAGCAGCTGGGGGCAGTGTCACAACCAGTAGCCCCTCCCTTTGCACCGGCGGCGAACTTCAAAAGGACCTCGCGCCTCCCGCTTCGCGGGACGCGCAGCGTTTGGTGTGAGATTTGGCCCGACCTGACCACCGCAGAACTACCAGGACCAGAAGCAGATGGGGGCAGTGTCACAACCAGTAGCCCCTCCCTTTGCACCGGCGGCGAACTTCAAAAGGACCTCGCGCCTCCCGCTTCGCGGGACGCGCAGCGTTTGGTGTGAGATTTGGCCCGACCTGACCACCGCAGAACTACCAGGACCAGAAGCAGCTGGGGGCAGTGTCACAACCAGTAGCCCCTCCCTTTGCACCGGCGGCGAACTTCAAAAGGACCTCGCGCCTCCCGCTTCGCGGGACGCGCAGCGTTTGGTGTGAGATTTGGCCCGACCTGACCACCGCAGAACTACCAGGACCAGAAGCAGCTGGGGGCAGTGTCACAACCAGTAGCCCCTCCCTTTGCACCGGCGGCGAACTTCAAAAGGACATCGCACCTCCCGCTTCGCGGGACGCGCAGCGTTTGGTGTGAGATTTGGCCCGACCTGACCACCGCAGAACTACCAGGACCAGAAGCAGCTGGGGGCAGTGTCACAACCAGTAGCCCCTCCCTTTGCACCGGCGGCGAACTTCAAAAGGACCTCGCGCCTCCCGCTTCGCGGGACACGCAGCGTTTGGTGTGAGATTTGGCCCGACCTGACCACCGCAGAACTACCAGGACCAGAAGCAGCTGGGGGCAGTGTCACAACCAGTAGCCCCTCCCTTTGCACCGGCGGCGAACTTCAAAAGGACCTCGCGCCTCCCGCTTCGCGGGACGCGCAGCGTTTGGTGTGAGATTTGGCCCGACCTGACCACCGCAGAACTACCAGGACCAGAAGCAGCTGGGGGCAGTGTCACAACCAGTAGCCCCTCCCTTTGCACCGGCGGCGAACTTCAAAAGGACCTCGCGCCTCCCGCTTCGCGGGACGCGCAGCGTTTGGTGTGAGATTTGGCCTGACCTGACCACCGCAGAACTACCAGGACCAGAAGCAGCTGGGGGCAGTGTCACAACCAGTAGCCCCTCCCTTTGCACCGGCGGCGAACTTCAAAAGGACCTCGCGCCTCCCGCTTCGCGGGACGCGCAGCGTTTGGTGTGAGATTTGGCCCGACCTGACCACCGCAGAACTACCAGGACCAGAAGCAGCTGGGGGCAGTGTCACAACCAGTAGCCCCTCCCTTTGCACCGGCGGCGAACTTCAAAAGGACCTCGCGCCTCCCGCTTCGCGGGACGCGCAGCGTTTGGTGTGAGATTTGGCCCGACCTGACCACCGCAGAACTACCAGGACCAGAAGCAGCTGGGGGCAGTGTCACAACCAGTAGCCCCTCCCTTTGCACCGGCGGCGAACTTCAAAAGGACCTCGCGCCTCCCGCTTCGCGGGACGCGCAGCGTTTGGTGTGAGATTTGGCCCGACCTGACCACCGCAGAACTACCAGGACCAGAAGCAGCTGGGGGCAGTGTCACAACCAGTAGCCCCTCCCTTTGCACCGGCGGCGAACTTCAAAAGGACCTCGCGCCTCCCGCTTCGCGGGACGCGCAGCGTTTGGTGTGAGATTTGGCCCGACCTGACCACCGCAGAACTACCAGGACCAGAAGCAGCTGGGGGCAGTGTCACAACCAGTAGCCCCTCCCTTTGCACCGGCGGCGAACTTCAAAAGGACATCGCACCTCCCGCTTCGCGGGACGCGCAGCGTTTGGTGTGAGATTTGGCCCGACCTGACCACCGCAGAACTACCAGGACCAGAAGCAGCTGGGGGCAGTGTCACAACCAGTAGCCCCTCCCTTTGCACCGGCGGCGAACTTCAAAAGGACCTCGCGCCTCCCGCTTCGCGGGACACGCAGCGTTTGGTGTGAGATTTGGCCCGACCTGACCACCGCAGAACTACCAGGACCAGAAGCAGCTGGGGGCAGTGTCACAACCAGTAGCCCCTCCCTTTGCACCGGCGGCGAACTTCAAAAGGACCTCGCGCCTCCCGCTTCGCGGGACGCGCAGCGTTTGGTGTGAGATTTGGCCCGACCTGACCACCGCAGAACTACCAGGACCAGAAGCAGCTGGGGGCAGTGTCACAACCAGTAGCCCCTCCCTTTGCACCGGCGGCGAACTTCAAAAGGACCTCGCGCCTCCCGCTTCGCGGGACGCGCAGCGTTTGGTGTGAGATTTGGCCCGACCTGACCACCGCAGAACTACCAGGACCAGAAGCAGCTGGGGGCAGTGTCACAACCAGTAGCCCCTCCCTTTGCACCGGCGGCGAACTTCAAAAGGACCTCGCGCCTCCCGCTTCGCGGGACGCGCAGCGTTTGGTGTGAGATTTGGCCCGACCTGACCACCGCAGAACTACCAGGACCAGAAGCAGCTGGGGGCAGTGTCACAACCAGTAGCCCCTCCCTTTGCACCGGCGGCGAACTTCAAAAGGACATCGCACCTCCCGCTTCGCGGGACGCGCAGCGTTTGGTGTGAGATTTGGCCCGACCTGACCACCGCAGAACTACCAGGACCAGAAGCAGCTGGGGGCAGTGTCACAACCAGTAGCCCCTCCCCTTGCACCGGCGGCGAACTTCAAAAGGACCTCGCGCCTCCCGCTTCGCGGGACACGCAGCGTTTGGTGTGAGATTTGGCCCGACCTGACCACCGCAGAACTACCAGGACCAGAAGCAGCTGGGGGCAGTGTCACAACCAGTAGCCCCTCCCTTTGCACCGGCGGCGAACTTCAAAAGGACCTCGCGCCTCCCGCTTCGCGGGACGCGCAGCGTTTGGTGTGAGATTTGGCCCGACCTGACCACCGCAGAACTACCAGGACCAGAAGCAGCTGGGGGCAGTGTCACAACCAGTAGCCCCTCCCTTTGCACCGGCGGCGAACTTCAAAAGGACCTCGCGCCTCCCGCTTCGCGGGACGCGCAGCGTTTGGTGTGAGATTTGGCCTGACCTGACCACCGCAGAACTACCAGGACCAGAAGCAGCTGGGGGCAGTGTCACAACCAGTAGCCCCTCCCTTTGCACCGGCGGCGAACTTCAAAAGGACATCGCACCTCCCGCTTCGCGGGACGCGCAGCGTTTGGTGTGAGATTTGGCCCGACCTGACCACCGCAGAACTACCAGGACCAGAAGCAGCTGGGGGCAGTGTCACAACCAGTAGCCCCTCCCCTTGCACCGGCGGCGAACTTCAAAAGGACCTCGCGCCTCCCGCTTCGCGGGACACGCAGCGTTTGGTGTGAGATTTGGCCCGACCTGACCACCGCAGAACTACCAGGACCAGAAGCAGCTGGGGGCAGTGTCACAACCAGTAGCCCCTCCCTTTGCACCGGCGGCGAACTTCAAAAGGACCTCGCGCCTCCCGCTTCGCGGGACGCGCAGCGTTTGGTGTGAGATTTGGCCCGACCTGACCACCGCAGAACTACCAGGACCAGAAGCAGCTGGGGGCAGTGTCACAACCAGTAGCCCCTCCCTTTGCACCGGCGGCGAACTTCAAAAGGACCTCGCGCCTCCCGCTTCGCGGGACGCGCAGCGTTTGGTGTGAGATTTGGCCTGACCTGACCACCGCAGAACTACCAGGACCAGAAGCAGCTGGGGGCAGTGTCACAACCAGTAGCCCCTCCCTTTGCACCGGCGGCGAACTTTAAAAGGACCTCGCGCCTCCCGCTTCGCGGGACGCGCAGCGTTTGGTGTGAGATTTGGCCCGACCTGACCACCGTAGAACTACCAGGACCAGAAGCAGCTGGGGGCAGTGTCACAACCAGTAGCCCCTCCCTTTGCACCGGCGGCGAACTTCAAAAGGACCTCGCGCCTCCCGCTTCGCGGGACGCGCAGCGTTTGGTGTGAGATTTGGCCCGACCTGACCACCGCAGAACTACCAGGACCAGAAGCAGCTGGGGGCAGTGTCACAACCAGTAGCCCCTCCCTTTGCACCGGCGGCGAACTTCAAAAGGACCTCGCGCCTCCCGCTTCGCGGGACGCGCAGCGTTTGGTGTGAGATTTGGCCCGACCTGACCACCGCAGAACTACCAGGACCAGAAGCAGCTGGGGGCAGTGTCACAACCAGTAGCCCCTCCCTTTGCACCGGCGGCGAACTTCAAAAGGACCTCGCGCCTCCCGCTTCGCGGGACGCACAGCGTTTGGTGTGAGATTTGGCCCGACCTGACCACCGCAGAACTACCAGGACCAGAAGCAGCTGGGGGCAGTGTCACAACCAGTAGCCCCTCCCTTTGCACCGGCGGCGAACTTCAAAAGGACCTCGCGCCTCCCGCTTCGCGGGACGCGCAGCGTTTGGTGTGAGATTTGGCCCGACCTGACCACCGCAGAACTACCAGGACCAGAAGCAGCTGGGGGCAGTGTCACAACCAGTAGCCCCTCCCTTTGCACCGGCGGCGAACTTCAAAAGGACATCGCGCCTCCCTCTTCGCGGGACGCGCAGCGTTTGGTGTGAGATTTGGCCCGACCTGACCACCGCAGAACTACCAGGACCAGAAGCAGCTGGGGGCAGTGTCACAACCAGTAGCCCCTCCCTTTGCACCGGCGGCGAACTTCAAAAGGACCTCGCGCCTCCCGCTTCGTGGGACGCGCAGCGTTTGGTGTGAGATTTGGCCCGACCTGACCACCGCAGAACTACCAGGACCAGAAGCAGCTGGGGGCAGTGTCACAACCAGTAGCCCCTCCCTTTGCACCGGCGGCGAACTTCAAAAGGACCTCGCGCCTCCCGCTTCGCGGGACGCGCAGCGTTTGGTGTGAGATTTGGCCCGACCTGACCACCGCAGAACTACCAGGACCAGAAGCAGCTGGGGGCAGTGTCACAACCAGTAGCCCCTCCCTTTGCACCGGCGGCGAACTTCAAAAGGACCTCGCGCCTCCCGCTTCGCGGGACGCGCAGCGTTTGGTGTGAGATTTGGCCCGACCTGACCACCGCAGAACTACCAGGACCAGAAGCAGCTGGGGGCAGTGTCACAACCAGTAGCCCCTCCCTTTGCACCGGCGGCGAACTTCAAAAGGACCTCGCGCCTCCCGCTTCGCGGGACGCGCAGCGTTTGGTGTGAGATTTGGCCCGACCTGACCACCGCAGAACTACCAGGACCAGAAGCAGCTGGGGGCAGTGTCACAACCAGTAGCCCCTCCCTTTGCACCGGCGGCGAACTTCAAAAGGACCTCGCGCCTCCCGCTTCGCGGGATGCGCAGCGGGACTAGCCGGGCTAAGCCCGGGCAAAGGGCGGGCCGTCTACGGCCGTCCAAGGCCAACCAAGGCAGGGCTGGGCCACCCCCCTTTCGTTGGCTACCCAAACCCCACATCTCGCTCGAGAACCAGGTGACTGTTATACATTTAGTTTCATGTTTGGTCATAAACGGGCCGTTCTCAGCAGCCGTTGACTGTTATTTGGCTTATGTGTTCTACTTCCTTCACTGTATGTTAGCTCTGGCTCCCATTTTTCATTCGTGTTTTAATTTTATAAAAAAAAAACAAGAGATTAAATAGTAAACCAACATGGCCACACAATCTACAAAAACAAGGCCTTCACTGGTAGGGGGTCAGTTAGGGGGACTCTAGATCATTTCATTACCAGGGCAGCTTCTGTGTTAGAAAAAGAGATCGCTATCACGGAACGCCGTCTTTCATTAGACCCTGTGTTTCAGAAGCGTTCCTCTTTGGGCCATATTCAACAGGTTCCCTCACCGTCAATCAGGACCTCGGATCCTGAACTATCCAATGACCCTGGTCTTTCCGCGCAATTGTGTGATCCAATGGACATAATGCCTATCTTAAATGAAACTGGCATATCTTCTTCTAACTTCCAACCCTCAACGGGCACCTCCCCTGTGGACTCATCCCCTACTTATGTCGCTACGACTTCTAAAAGGAAACCCGTTAAAAATAGGCTTCCTTGTTCAAAGTCTGCAGCAAAAAAAACCCTTACTGTTCCAACAAAAAAAAGGAGAAAAGATCGCCATTTGGATGTGCCCAAAATTACGCCCCAACCAATATCAACTACCCCACGAACTAGGCATCCTACTTCATTGACACAGCCCCCCATTCCTCCTTTTTCCAAGTTACTGACAGACATAGAGTGCCTGGTAAGATCTCTACTCTTACCTCTAGCAGAGAGAGTTAAGAACATTGCGATACAGTTAACATCTTTGGAAGCATCTCATGTCTCTCTTATTGCATCAAACACCGATCTGAACTCTTACTTACGTAAAAATTCTACTGAGGCCATCACGCATCTTCCCCCCACTCAAACAACTACCCAGTCTAACATATTGACCCACACACAGAATATACAAGTCTCTCAGCCTATACCAGATGAACAATCCACCGCCAAGGGGGATTCTAGAGAAGATCAATCCTCCAACCCCGTAGCGCCCCCGGGCAATAACATCAATAGGCAGCCTCTCCCAGAATACAATCTGGATAAATGTTCCCATATTGACTTGCCCCCCGAAGCGGCTCCATATGTAGTGACCCTTATCGGGGTCCCTGCGCTCGTTCAGGTTAAAATGGAGAGTTACCAGGAACTCAAAAACAAAGTAGTGCACTGGTTGACTCAAAATAGACCACTCCCCCCTGAAATCAACGGCGAAATTCTACATGTTAGGAGACTGAATTGGTTGGGCCCTAGACCTAAGGACAAACAGGGCGATGTCATTATAATTAACTTTCGAGACCGTAGGGTGCTACCATACATATCGGACTGGTATACCCCGGGAAGGGGCCTTGGAATCACAACGGCTGATCTTAGTTATTTTTACCCCCGTTCTCTTTTGACAAATTATACCCTCTCATATCCATCATCGAGGGTTATCACCAAGACACCCCATTTCACCATCCCAACTTCAAACAGATTTGCTACCTTATCAGGCTTGGACGAACAGGATTGACTTACCCACAGTGAACTCACGACTGACAATCTCCCTATCATGAGTATTTCGCTGCTCAATCCAGTATTACTCAACCCCAATCCCAAGAATAACACCTTGCACATCAACAACATGGGGCAGTCGCCAACCTCTGTTATTGCTCCCTATTTTTCATTTTTGGAGTCAGTGCCCTTGTCCGTTGGCCCGATTACTAATCCTCCTCTCACTAATTCGGCGCACACAGATATTCCCCTCCATAAAAACTCCCCGTGTCATTCTGAAACTGCTGAGCCTGCATCAGATCTTATGACTGGAATTATTGGCACGGATGAGTCCCCCCCAGGGCGATAGCCTTTTGTCTTGGAACGTGGCAGGTCTCCGCGACAAATTGTCTAATGCCGCTTGGATCCAAATCGTTTCACGACACAGTATCATATGCCTGCAGGAAACCTGGACCACTACAGAGCTTCATCTTTTAGGGTACCAGACTTTTCATACTCCAGCTTCTCCCAGCATTCATGGCAGAAACAAGGGAGGACTTATGACCTATATTTCCGTAGAATTTCGACCAAAACCAACTTACATCACAGGGTCTCCATACTATCAGTTAATCAGTTTGACTGGTGGCTCTTTTAAAAACGTTGTCCTGGTCAATTTTTATAATAATATCCCAAACTCACATGCTGACTTGGTGCTCAATGGATTAAAATCCGACTTAACCAAAAAAGAATCCCAAAATAATTCTGACACCTTAATCATCTTGGTAGGCGACTTTAACTGTCCTTTATGTCCCCAGAGCCTTAAAGGCATTTGTGGTCTGACAACTGATATGGACGATTCTCCAAACCATTTTTGCCACACAAAATTGGGAGATCTCTTTAATGGATTAATATCCCATTTTAATTTATCTTTTGTCAACGACCTATGCCTTCCACCTAAGTGCTTCAAACCCACCTACAATGGGAGAGGTTGCCATACCACGATTGATTACTTATATCTTCTAGGTACTCAGGGGCGATACTTAACTGGGAGACCCTTGACACTGTTATTAGCGACCACTATCCTATCGAGGTAACTTTAAAGTTAACCTCGAATTCTAATGACATGGTCAGGCAGAATTCCTTTTACTCCCCCCCCCTGCAGTTGGGAACCACTATGGGCCTTTTTCTTAAATGGGACAAAGTGGTCCCCTCTATTTTCTTTAAAACTCTGGTCACCAACGTTTATGACCATATCCAAACCTGCTTGTCACCTACAGAAAACCCGCAGATAATTACTAACTCCTTTACTGCAATCCTATTGGAAATTAAAACTCTCCTTGCTCGAGCCCCAAAGAAACCAGCCCCACTCACTCAAGGCTGGTTCGACAAGGATTGTTCTAAAGCCCTGCGACTTCTGAAACTAGCTTTGAAGTCTAACCCTAGAAATCGTTTAGAGGTCCAGCAAGCCAGGCATATTTACCGTGTCAAGCGTCAAGCAAGGAAAAACCAGCTGAAGTCGCTGGCATGGTCAGCCCTTGTGGAAGCTTCTGAGAAGCGGGATAATACTGCCTTTTGGAGGGCAGTCAATGCCCCCTTTTTTCGATCCCCCCAGCTCCCGATTTTGGATTCAGCTATTACCCCCGTAACATGGGTTAAACATTTCAGTACCTTATACAACCTTACTGATCTGGACAATCGTTCACTGGAGCGGGAAGCTGATTCCAACTCCTCTCCTGACCAATCTACTTCCACTTCTTTCCCCCTAAACATCTGTTTTGACCACACTGAAGTACTGATGGCCTTAAAAGACAGCCCCTCAGGGAAAGCCCCAGGCCCAGATTGTGTCCCAATAGACGTTTTTAAGTCTCAGCTTGACCTATGGGCCCCACTGCTAACCAATGTGTTGAACTCTTTGAACTCCACCGGTTTTATCTCCACCTGGCCAGAGGCAATTGTCGTCCCGATTTTTAAAAAAGGCGCGAGAGATAATCCCGCCAATTATCGCCCAATCTCACTTTTAGATTCCCTTATGAAGGTAGCCGGGCGAATCATTTTAAACAGAATACACGATTGGTTAAGCACTCAGGACATTATTTCTGACATGCAATACGGCTTCAGACAAGGCAAGGGCACTATTGAACAGGGCCTTAACCTGACTTTAATAATAGCCAAATACACCCAGGCAAAAAAGGTAACCTTTTTATAACCTTCGTAGACCTCAGCTCTGCATTTGATTGCGTTGATCATAGGCAGTTATGGGAATCCCTCACAGAGATTGGCTTAGACCCTTTCATTCTATCATTTATCAAAGAGCTATATAGGGATGCATCGGCCCGCGTGAGATATGGCAATAATGGAGAATGTTCTGACAGGTTTTTTATCAGACGAGAGGTCAGACAGGGTTGTATTTTAGCTCCCTTACTTTTTACTCTTTATATTAACTCTGTCAGCCACCATCTGACCAGAACTTTCCACGATTACCCTACAATCAATGGTAAACCTATTCCCATTTTGCTCTACGCGGACGATGCGGCAATTATGTCCCAGACTCGTATCGGCCTACAAAGGGCAGTTACTGAATTTACTGACTTTATGTCAAAGAGAGGCTTAAATGTCAATACCTCTAAAACATACACCTTGTCCTGTGGCCTCGGGATTGGGAAAAAACCATGCACCATTTTCCTGAATGGCAAAAAATTAACTAATATTGATAGTTTTCCTTATTTGGGCATTACTTTTAACAAGAGAGGCACTTGGCGAACAGCCGCTCAAGCTAGAGGCCTAGCACTGTCCAAAGCCATAGGTGCACTGACCAACTTTTCCAAAAAATTAGGGGGTCGCCCAATAGGCCCATTAGTTCAGATCTATTGGGCGAAGTGCATTTCAACTGGTACCTATGGATCTGGGATATGGGGGATTGACCCCGTTGAACAAATCCAGCGACTTGAGAACGCTTTCCTACGCTATCTTCTGGCGGTCCCTCAAGGTACTTCTACCTATATGGCGCATACTGAACTGGGCCTCACTTACATTGCGGACACGATTAATTCCTCCCCCCTTCTTTTATGGCATAAAGTCTGGACCAACGAAGAAACTCCATTCAATAGGGAAATTATCACAGACTGTCTAAAACTGAAAGAGGTCAGGAACATTAAATGGCTGAGCTACATAAAAAAATTGTCCACTGAAATTGGGCACCCTGAATTTTTTGCTGACCCATCAACCCTATTTAACACAGCAAAAGCCGAGTTTAAACGTCTTGTGTTAAATCACCTGTGCTCCAAACGATGGTCCTTAGAAAAACAGAAGAGCACAATTGTAGATTACCAAAATACGATTACGGTAGGTGGTATACAGCAATATCTACTTTTAGAACCATCACCGTTTACTCGTATGCTCCTGACCCGCTTTCGCACTAATACTTTTTTTAGACTCCTAACTTTTCCCAATCCAAATTGTTGGTCCCATGACTTACAGAAATGCCCTTGCGATGGCCTGTCGATTCAATCCAACATCCATTGCATTTTATTTTGTAGATTTTATCACCTGCCAGGGACCCTCTTTTTGAAACCTTTGCTTAAATCATGGGGATTACGTTCTTGTAAATTGGCTTATCAAAAATTAAAATCCCTGGAAACACCCTTAGCCCTGGCAGCAATCTCAACCTATCTGAAGCTGACGATGAGGTTTAGGACATCAATGCAGACCTAAAATGGCCTAACCTCTTGACGCTTGATTGTATTTACCTTCCTGTTTTCTGCGATTTTAAATTATGTTACAAATTGGATGTAATTTTAATTGTTTTTATTGGATTTTTATATGTATGCACTTTTCTGATATTGTTTTTATACATATCGAATAAAGTTCAATATCTATCTATCTATCTACCACGGTCTCCCACTCTATCTGCTTAACCGCCTTCAGGTCGTACAAAATCAGACAGCCCGCTTGATCCACGGATTACCTAGATGGCAATCCGCTAAACCCCTGCTTCACAGCCTCCATTGGCTCCCAATGAATCAAAGGGTCGCCTTTAAGGTGGCATGTCTCACCTTTAAATGTCTTCACTGCCCCAGTCCAGGGTTTCTCAACTCCCTCATCCGACCCTACCGCCCCACACGCAATCTTCGTTCTGCCCGCAATGACTTACTAATTATCCCTAAAAACAAAACCAAGAAATTTGGTGGTCGCCGCTTCTCTCATTTGGCCCCCACTTTTTGGAACTCCCTCCCTCTGTCTATCAAATCTTCCCTCTCTCTTCTTTCATTCAGAAAACTCTTAAAGACCCATCTCTTCCCACCCCTATGTTAGGTTGCTCTGTATTCCGTTTTCTCCTTCCCTGTCTAGCAGCGCCAGGAAGCTTCGGCGTCAGTGCGCTTTACAAATGGCACCTAACATAACATAACATAACACCCAAGATCACCTGGTAAGTACCTGAGAGCTGCCCAGCAGCTCAAATCCCTGCTTGAATGATAAGAAGAAGAAGTACTACCCTGCTAGAACCCTGGTCTGCACAAAGAGGCTTGCACTCTGAATGACTGCACCTGCTGCACACTTTGGAACTACAGCCCTAAGGACTTTTCCTTCCTTTAAAAAGTGAAGGAGTGGACTACCTGAATGCAACAGGTTAAAAAAGCTCCACCTGCATCATCTTCAGCAAGAAGAAGCCAACTGACCACCTTTAGCTGGAATTTAAAGATTTGCACAGGTGCACTTTGGGAGATGTAGTCCCAACACCGCAAAGAGCAACTCAGAGCTTCTGGAACCTTGGATTGTGAACACTTTGGAACCACAAAAGGACCTGCAATGTCGAACTGCGCTCGGCCTAAGCTTTAGGTTTGCTCAGCTGAAGCTCCGTAGCTTTTCATCAGCAAGACTTCCAGGAGTTGCATCATGCTGTGCCAAGCTGCCATCGTCAAACCAAAAGCCAGGCTGACAATGAGCCTTGCTTAACGTCGAGAGAAGACTCTCCAAAAAAGTGACTAAGTCAGAAAGTAAAAACTTGACCGGGCTCTACCGCTAAGTGTATCTGACCCACGCTCCATTGCGGTCAGCCTGAAACTTTGACTTTGTCCTGGTCAAGTGCAACCAGATGTCCCAGAGTGGCACTGTGATGTTATTTAAATCATAAAAATGTTCCTATTCTTAGAAATTGGTGTTGGATTTTTATTGTGTGTTGTGTCTTACCTATGTAATTTGTTGGTGTTTTTAAATGCTTTAAACGCTCTGTTCTATAGCTACAAGAGGGTTAAGCGCAGGATAATTTAGTACCTTTAAAGTTCACCCTGACAAGTCTGTGTTATTTTTCCTTGAGTAGGGGGAAACTACTAACTCCAAATAGCATTTTACTTTCTTATAGCTGCTGTAATATATAAAGAGTGACGAGCTAAGGTACTGTGATGTACCAGCAGACTCCAATCACTTTTCTACGCCTCACTTCCACTGAAAAATAGGTGGTCCACACCTATTCAACTTGCACCATCTCCACAAGTTCTCAAAAACACGTCAAGTATATGAAGAGAAGTTACCTAGTTGCTACCTTCTCAGCATATTTCCATGTTTGCTAAATCTTGATATTTTTTTAGAAAAGTGGTCAAATTGGTAAGTTATGTACTATTGTATTCCCTACCTCCAAGTGGTCTCCATAATCCTGGAGAAGTCAACTGAAAGAGGGCAATGTGGCACAACTTCTTATTCAAATATTAAGCCTTTATGCTGTCTGTAGGAACTCGAAAGGAAGCTAGGGTTGTTGATTGGGAGGCTCCTAACTGAGAAAGTCTGAAGAAATAACGGGAAAAACAGTGTATTTTAAAGTACAGTTTGGCCTCCATACAATAGTGCTGTGTCCGGATATCACACAAATGCTACTGTTGAAGAGTGGTTTAGTGCCCTTTCAAAGCATAGGGCTTTTTAAGAAGTTTATTTGGTCAATTGTATTTTCAGGAACACTGCGAAAGTATTCTAAATAGCAGGGTGGGCAGAGGCAAGGGGCAATAGGTGGTCCTTTACAGGTGACAGAGCACCACCGAAATGCTCTTGTTGGCTCGTCACTACTGACAGTGGCAACATCAAATCATTTATTCTGCCTGTTTAGTCTATTTGGTGGGGGGGGGGGAATATGATTGTGAAAATCATACTCCTGTGATCTGAAATATACAATAATAATGTATTTTTCATGAGCTGAAGAAGGCATACTGAAAGGAAATAAGAAGCTCTGTCACTTATACTTACATATAATTAAAGGCTTAGACACGGCCTAAACCATTATGGTAACTGACTTGTCACACAGCACAGAGTTCATAGCGTCCAATTTCAGCTTAAAATATTTCGATTAAATTTCATTACATTGTCTATTGTGCATTTTAGAAAAACGCAATGTCTGCAGTATGGCTTATCTGAAACCAATGATTGCTTATGCAATAATGTACCAGCTATCTGCCTGTCCTTTTAGGAAACTAATCCATTTTTATGCATTCAACAACATATGGTTATAAATTACAATAAAATACCATGAAATATGTACTATAAATTGTTGTAACTGAACGTTTGAGTGTGTGAGCACAGAACCCAGTAAAAAATCCCTCAAGTTGAAACAAGCGGCTGCAAGAACTCGTGATTAGAGGGTATCATAATGACAAACTGTGGAGTTAAAAAAATAAAAACATAAAAAGCAAATGGAGTTTTGGTTTAGTCGTTTAAAAACCAAACCTGAACCGGAAAAAATGCCGCAAAGCTGCAGGAAGCATATGACATTTTTTGCAGCATCACTAGCTGTGTTAAATATACTTTGAAGTGTTTTAGAATTGTGAAAAAATATCTATGAAAGTAAATGAAAATGAAGTTTAGGCAAATATAGCACCGACTCAAAGTGATATAAACAAATGAAAACTAACCTTTTCATGTAACAAAGAACCAGTTAGGATTCCACACAAGAAAGTGGACATTTATTTGGTCTGCAGAACACCACACTTCTGGCAAAATTCCAGTATAAATAATAAAAAACCGACAGGGAGCTCGAAAATAAATCTGCTACGGTTCCAATATTCAGTAACAATGTGCTGCATCGACTGCAACGCTGAGTCGTTTTGTTTGCTGTGTGTGTGAAAAATGGCGCGTAATTAGCGTATCATGAATGTCACAAGGATGTCTGCAAACATGATCACAATTAATCACTAGATGTCAAGCGTAAAGGTGTCTGCTACTGCTACTTCCCACTCTGCACTCACAGCTCTTAGACAAAGCAGGCGCTGCACCTCAGCAGTTTTAGGGGTTGTCAGGAAAGAGAGTGAGTCAGGAGAAACATTTGTGTGGGAGGACCTGTACACAGAAAATGTTTATCTCCACTTTCGAAATAATTCTCATGTGAATTTCAGTTAATGCTTGATATATATAGCAGCTGTTGTAAATTTGAACAGAATCTTGATGTCTGTTTGGTCACATTTCTACCGAATGTGGCGAGATAATGTGCCTTTGAGTAAAAAAGTATTTATTTTGGCAAGTTGAAAGAATTTCATTTCCCTTTTGAATAAAGAATAGCAGACGCACCTTTGAAACCATATGCCGCGAGGCATTGCCAAATAGCACTCTGTGGAGGCATGATGATGCCTGCACCATTGCTGAAAGAGCAAACAAACCTTAGGCCTTATTTATGAAAAAGTGGCGCAGCAAGCCACCTTGCTGTACTGCCTCACTGGGAAAGGGTAGGAATGCGCCCTATTTAGGGGAAAATGGAGCACTCCTTTCCTTTCTCCTGCACTGGTGCACAATGTGCTGCCTAGTGCCAACCTAGCCCCCCTTGCACACAGTGCATTGCATACAGGGTTGTTTTTGTGCAGGAAGGGGCCCCCTCTTGCTCAAAAACAATCCTGAGATGTTTTCCTCTTTCTATGTGCGCTGCAGAATGCAGCACACATAGAACAAGGAAAAACGAGGAGACATAAAGAAAATCCCCCTCGTTATTCCCAACCTGGGGAGGAGGATCTTCTGGTGCATTCCCAGGTTTTCCTGGTCTTGTACATCTGGAAGATTATCAAAGTCCATGGGGCAGATTTACAAGACCCTTGCGCCACTTGGGCGTCACTTTTCCCGTGTTAAAAATGACGCAAAGGTGGCGCAAGGGGCTTGTAAGTCTGCCCCCATGAATGTTGCGTGGGAACACCACACAACACCGATGAAAACGCCTCCTTGGCGCAGAGTATTACATTGGTTGAGCTTTATGAAGCATCACAGGGTCACGGCCTTGCGTGGCTTCATAAATCTGATTTTTCATTTGGGTTCCTCTTCCACCACACTGCCTGGTGCAAGAGCAATGCAAAGGGATTCATAAATATGCCCCTGGTTCACTGTCATAATCTAGAGAAACAAACATTACAGAGTTTGACCTTAGGGTGCAATGCACTGGACTCTCTCTCTTTATTGCTTTATTTTTCAAAAGAGATAGATAATGTTTGAGTTTGCATTAAAGCTTAACCCAGGAGTGATTTGTTGTTCAATGAAAATGGTTACAGGTGTGAGAGAAAAAAAACTATGCTTGAGCTGAATGACTTTTGCTTTGTTAACTGTTTGAGGGAACACGCCATGCTGTTTCACTTTGCATCACACAATGCAACAGGTATTGCATAAATATTAAAGCACCCATTTAAAGTTGCCGGTTGGTGCTATTTCCTCTGCTAATGCTGGTAACAAAGCCAACAGCAAGAGCAGCACATAATCAGTGTGTGGAGTGAGAGTGTTGGAAGGGTGAGAAGAGAAAGGTGGAATGGAGAGAGAGGTGGGAGTGGGTGAATGCGGCGCAAAGACACAGAATGGGAGAGAAAAAAGGACAGGATAAAGATGACTTGAGAGTGTGAAGAGAGAGAGGGGTGAGGGAAAGAGCACAAGCACACACTCAATTGAGGAAGAAGAGAGGGAGAGAATGAGAAAGTGCAAGGGAGAAAGCAAGACCAAAGTCAAAAGAGAGAGAGACAAAAAAGAGAAAGGTGCGGGACATTCACTCCCATGCAGTATTACATTTTAAATTATTGTGAAAAAACAAGAAAAAATAGTTCCCTGACATAAAAAGTGGAGAGATACCCACCACCCATAAGATAATGTGAAATCTAAATGCTCCAAAGTTGGGAGAAACACATGAATATGATGCTCAGTCATCGAATTAGTTGCAGCAAACTTAAAGGCAGCATCCAATTAAGAATATAATTATATATATATATATATATATATATATATATATATATATATATATATATATATATATATATATATATATATATATATATATATATGATCGCTCCAGGTTCCACACTGAAGTGGGGCACTCGCAGGCAGGTGCTGACTTTGCGGGTGCGGGCTCCGCAAAAATATGAGGCTCAGTTCTCTCTGATAATGTACAGAAAAGATGTCGCACTCACGGGGCGTTGAAATGTAGTTTATTCACTCAAATGACCAGCAGTGTAACAGACGCGTTTCGGCGGGATGCCTTTCTCGATGTTACTGAGGCACCGCTAACGCCATGTTTTTCAATCATTTCCGTATCCACAAAATAGAAAAGGGACCAAACGAAACGCTGTAACAACAGCGCCATATTGTAATTGATACATTGTTGGGACACAACACAGAAATCCTGCCGTAGATCGGCAATAATGACCCTAAATGCATCATACAATATTAATAATAACGCCGTGGATCGGCATAAGTCCCCACCATAATATTTGTGGCCGGAATTAATGCATTTGATTATACATTGCATATTCAAGGTCATATATTCCAATACATACTAGAAGGCATGTTCATTAAACGGTGCATGGTTGTTTACATTCATCTTATATGAAACCCCTCAATAGGTCAGCATGTGTCAAACAAACAAACAAGCAAACAAAGGCACCAAATTGCAACAAAACAGCAATGCTCGAAAGTTTGAGATCAGAACAAGATGGTAGTCACTTTCCAACTGAGGACGTGGTACAAAGAGCCATAAATGTCGGCATTGAACAAGAACGTGAAGAAACTTCTTTTAGATCAAAGTCTCATTTCAATCCACAGATGCCACTGGATGCTATAGACATTTTCTCTGAAACAATGATTAATGACCTAAAAAAATTCAGAGTGAAGAACAGAAACAGGATCAAATTTTCCTCCAGTAATCTTTCAAAGTCCGAACAATTGGCACTACAGAACTTAATACAAGATCGATCTATCGTTATCAAACCCTCGGATAAGGGGGCAACGTAGTGTTGCAGACAAGAGAACAATACTGCAATGAGGCGTTGCGCCAATTGTCTAATGAGCAATGTTACCACAAAACTACGAAAGAACTCTACCAGAGGAGTATTAAGGAATATGATGAACTTATCAACAAATGGTATAAGAGACAAATGTTGGGACCTGAAGAACATTTGTTCTTACGCAGCTCCCATCCTGTGATTCCCACCTTTTATCACATTCCCAAACTGCACAAAGACAGCAGTCATCCACCTGGCAGGCCCATTGTCTCATCCCAGAACGGACTAACCGAACATCTTTCCATCTTTATCGATCATTTCTTATTTCCTCTTGTTGCCAAGTTAGACTCCTATGTGAAGGATACCAAAGACTTTCTGAATAAAATCACGCATGTAAAATGGGACCCTACTTACCAACTCATGGTATTAGATATTACCAGCCTCTATACATGTATAGTTCACGAGTCTGGGGTAAAGGCTGTTGCACATTATTTACAACAAAGACAATTGCGTTACTCTGAACATAGTCAAATGATATTAGAGTTCATTGAGTTCTGTCTTAGAAACAACATCTTTCTATTTGAGGAACAACACTACAGACAGGTGTCCGGTACAGCGATGGGAACCTGCTTCGCCCCCAGCTACGCAAACTTGTTTGTGGGCTGGTGGGAGGAGCAGGTTCCCAGGACGCACGCAATTGGCACTGATCATGGCAAAGTGGTAGAGTGGCATAGATACATAGATGATCTTTTTATCATCTGGCAAGGTACAGCTGCCACAGCAAAAGGGTATATAGACATACTAAATAACAATGACAAAAACCTACACTTTACGGGTACAATAAGTCCAGTGGCAGTGGACTATCTCGACCTGAAAGTGTTCATTGAGTCAAATAACATCCAGACATCCCTTTATCGCAAACCCACCGCAGGGAATTCCATCTTGTTTGCCACCAGTAGCCATCCCCCCAGACTCTTGAACAGTATACCTTATGGGGAGTTCTTGAGGTTAAAAAGGAATAGCACCAAGGAAAGCGACTTTGAAGAGGCTGTGTCTGATAGTATAATCAGATTTACCCAAAGGGGATACAGTATGGATCTATTAAGGTCTACATTAAACAAAGTGAGAGGTATCCCTAGGGCAACCCTCCTGAAAGAGAAAGAAACACTTGTGGACGATAAAACCAACCTCCGCATGATCACCCCCTATTCAGCTGAAGCTAATTTCTTAAAAAACATGCTCAAAAGGAATTGGCATATCCTCAAAACTGATAGTACCATAGGCGAGGATATTCCCCCCTTTCCATTGGTGACTTACAGAAAAGCGAGGTCTCTTGGCGACATGTTGGTTAGAAGCCATCTAGATAAGGTGCCACAGAGGGTGGGCACTCTGAGGACTATGATGGGTTTCTACCCTTGCAATAAATGCAAGGCTTGCACTAACAGCAAGAAAGTTTTAACATACACTATTCCTGACATTGGACAGACCAAGAAAATCACGAAATTCATGACGTGCAGTACTTCTTACGCTATCTATTGTTTGGTCTGCCCGTGCGGATTAAGCTACATTGGTAGCACTATCCATCAATTAAAGATCCGAATTCTTGAACACCTACGGGCTACTGATAAGCATGACCAAGCATATCCAGTAGCGCGTCATTTTGCAGAACAACACAATAGCAATCGTAATTTGCTGCAATTCTATGGTCTAGATTATGTTCCAGTCAGTGTTCGAGGGGGAGACAGAGTTAAGAAGTTGCGAAAACTTGAGTCACGCTTTATCATTGATCTATCTACCAAGTTTCCCCGTGGTCTCAACAGTGGAGAAGAATTATCAGTGCATTTAGGCACTTGAATAGATTAAGCGCCTCTGTCACTGAGTTATATTTGGTGAACCCCACTGTTTTTGCTAAGACTGTTAGTAAGACTTTCTTTGCTGTTTTGTTGCAATTTGGTGCCTTTGTTTGTTTGTTTGTTTGTTTGACACATGCTGACCTATTGAGGGGTTTCATATAAGATGAATGTAAACAACCATGCACCGTTTAATGAACATGCCTTCTAGTATGTATTGGAATATATGACCTTGAATATGCAATGTATAATCAAATGCATTAATTCCGGCCACAAATATTATGGTGGGGACTTATGCCGATCCACGGCGTTATTATTAATATTGTATGATGCATTTAGGGTCATTATTGCCGATCTACGGCAGGATTTCTGTGTTGTGTCCCAACAATGTATCAATTACAATATGGCGCTGTTGTTACAGCGTTTCGTTTGGTCCCTTTTCTATTTTGTGGATACGGAAATGATTGAAAAACATGGCGTTAGCGGTGCCTCAGTAACATCGAGAAAGGCATCCCGCCGAAACGCGTCTGTTACACTGCTGGTCATTTGAGTGAATAAACTACATTTCAACGCCCCGTGAGTGCGACATCTTTTCTGTACATTATCAGAGAGAACTGAGCCTCATATATATATATATATATATATATATATATTATCTACTGGCGGTCGCCAGTAGATAGTTATAGTTCCAACCTAGTTTTTTCCATAGGAAATCTCAAAATTCTATTTTGAATAACTTTGGCGCCGGTTGACGAATTCTCGCGAAATTTTCAAAACAAATGGGGCGCTCCGTTCAGCTCCTACCCTGAAAGTCTCGGGGTGATTCGTCAAGCGGGGGCCGAGAAAAAGGGGGGGACCCAAAACGCGTTTTCCTCATGCATTTTTCCATAGGACCTTTAGTCGAAGGTACAGCCCGAATGGCTGAACAGAATTACGTGAAATTTGGCAGAGAGGTAGCCATAAGGTCAAGGAAGTGCCTTTTGAAGGTCTTGTGTAAATCTGTTCAGTATTTCCTGAGAAAATAGCATTTAAAAGTATATAAATATCTATACGCGTGCACCGTGCGCGCACTGTGCGCGCACCCTGCTGTGCGCGAGCGCAATTCTGATTGGTTGTTAGATGTCGGTAAACATTCGAATCGGTCGAAACCAGGAAGTGTCAGCCGCCATTTTGTCTCTCGCAGTCTGAGGGGGTGAAAAACAAAGGTGGAGAACGTGAAAAGGGGGCAGGGTGGACAGTTCCTGACCCCCTAGCCTTTGTCAGGGGGTCCCAGAAGGACCCCCAAGGCCCAAAAAAAGATTTTATTTTTTCTCTCGAAAAATCGCGGAGTGCGCTTTTAATTTTTAACGGAAAATTAAGCGAGGTTCGCGCACCGTGCGCGCACTCTAAAAATCCCATAAAAAAATAAAAAATACATACATAAATTAGCATTTAAAAAACCTTTGAAATTCACTGAAAAAACCATAGGTTTCACACATGTTATAGTTACGAATTAGCATTTAAAAAACCTTGCAAATTCACTTAAAAAACCATAGGTTTCACACATGTTATAGTTAGCTGGACATTTCACTCGTAAAAAACCAATGAAATTCCCCCGTTATAGTTAGTGCAGGCAACTATAACTCACGCAACCGCAATCCTCTGCTGATGACGTCAGATATTACATCACTGATGACATATGTGTCTTTCTGAAAAATAAATATTTGTAATATATGTGTAGCTAAAGATTAATGGAAGAAGACATGGGTAAATAAGTGTCTAAATACAGTGATGTAATATCTGACGTCATCAGCAGAGGATTGCGGTCGCGTGAGTTATAGTTGCCTGCACTAACTATAACGGGGGAATCTCATTGTTTTTTTACGAGTGAAATGTCCAGCTAACTATAACATGTGTGAAACCTATGGTTTTTTAAGTGAATATATATATATATATATATATATATATATATATATATATATATATAGAGAGAGAGAGAGAGAGAGAGAGAGAGAGAGAGAGAGAGAGAGAGAGAGAGAGAGAGAGAGAGAGAGAGAGAGAGAGAGAGAGAGAGAGAGAGAAAGGTAGAAAGATAAAGAAAAGGTCTTGTAATCAGGGCCACAAGGCTGAAGCATATCACTGTTTTTTTGCCATTAAGAAACATTAGATTTATTTGCACTCTACCTATAGTATATGGTTTAATTTTTTTTAAGGAACTTTGATATATTACCCACTAGCTGTCTCCAGTCTCCAGTCGGTAGCTATAGTTATAGCTATATAGGACCTAGATTCCATAGGAAAGGCTTTTTTTGACTTGCCTATAACTTTAGCATCGTTTGACCTATCTTCATGAGATTTTCCCCCAAAAATGCCAAAGTAGGTTCTGGTTGTCATGGAAAGTGTGGGGTTGATCCTTGCAGTGGGACCAAGAATGTGGGGTGCGAAATAAGGGTGAGTTTTTAATGTTAATTCCCGTAGGAACCTTTAGCCACACCTACAGCCTGAACTTCTGAACGGACTTATCCAAATCTGGAAGGGGGGAAGATGTTGTTTCAAGAAAGTGCCTTTGGCTTACATCCAGTCAGTACTTTATAAGAAATTTAAGTTTGAAATTCTAGTGGTATCTCTGGTCGCAAAGTGTTCGCGAACAAACACAGCTTGTGCAGGGAAATGCACTGCTCTGACCAGGAAGTATTGACAGCCATCTTAGGACTCAGCTTCACTAAGTCCTACCTAAAAAAAATGAAAATAAAGAAATGAGGGCAGTGTATGTATCCCCTAACCCCCAAGCCATGGGACCCTGCCATGGCATAAAAGCATTTTTTTGTATAAACATTTGCTGCTAATATGTGATAATCGCAAATTTGCAGCGATATTTTTTTTTTAAAAGCACGTGCGGGCTCCCGCGCTTGCTTTAAAATAACCCCCTGGTGGGCCAGGTCGCGGATGCATATGATTAATAAAGGAGGGGGGCCCCCTCCTAGGACTTAACAACATCTCCTAATTTAGGCCTGACTTCTCGTTGTCAGCTACCAAGGGGTGAGTAAGGGGCTAATTTACTGAGATCTTTATTGGACCCTAGACCATGTTGGAGGCCTTATTACTAGTGGTAGGTGCATACTTACCCTTAACAATAACCCAATTTCCAACAATATCTGAGCTGGCTAAAGTTAGATCCCATGACACTTGACCATTTGGCAACCACGGCTGGATGAAGGCAAAACTGAGAGGCTGCATTATTTCTTAAAGATGAGCAGGCCCATCAGGTGAGTTGAACTCCTAAAGACATAGGGCCTCATTTATGGGGATTTGACTTAAGGGCAGAAATGCATTGTATTTATCTAACACAGTGCATTTCTGTCCTTTCCCTAGTGCTGGTGCAGTTTCTGCAGCCTAGCACCACCACACTTGCAACAGGGTGCAAGGATGTCTGTGTTGTCGGCAGGGTTGTTTTAGTGCACAAAACAATCCTGAGAGGCGTTTTCCTCCTTCTATGTGTGCTGCAGAATGCAGCACACATGGAAAGATGAATAAACATGGAGAAATAAAGTTATTTCTTTTCATTATGCCTCACCTCAGGAAGTATAGGGTTTTGGCACTTCATTAGGTTTTCACAGCCTTGTAAATCTGTGGAAGTATCAAACTCCATGGGTATTGCATGGGAACATCAACTGCAATGCCCATGGAATGCCTCCTAACCGCAGACTAAGGCAACACAGGGATTTTCACAGCCTTGCCTTACTCCATATCTATGTGGCCATTCAAAGCCATGAAAAGTGGCTTTGCGTGACCTCATAGATATGATTTTGAAGCTTGCGCTGCCGAAACATCACAAACAGTGACACTCCGGCGGTGCAAGGGGCTCATAAATATGCCCATTAGGGGCTCATTTATGAAAGCCCTGCATCACGTTTGCACCACATAAAGTGGTACATGTGTGACACAGGGCTCTCAATCTGATTTACTAAGCCACGCAAAGCAACCCTCCGTGACTTTGAGTGGCCTCATAAATTTTGAGTAATGCAGCGCAGAGCAAATCACTGCGTCACCATACTCTGTGCCCTGGAGACATTCCATGGGCATTGCAGTGGGTTTTCCCATGCAACACCCATGGACTTTGACGTGTCCCCAGATTTATGAAATCTTGTAAACCTGGGGAAGCATCAAATCCGTATGCCTCCCAAGGTGAGGCATAACGAGGAGAAACATCTCTATTTCTCCTCGTTTAATTCCTCTTTCAAGGTGTGCTGCTTTCTGCAGAACACATTGAAAGAGGATAACCCAACTTAGGTTTGTCTTTGTGCAGGTCTTTGTTTGTCCCTTACTGTACACAAAAAAATCTGCATGCAAGGGACGCACCCTTGCACCATGGTGCAGGGGTGCCTTTGTTGACTCTAGGCTCCCAAAACTGTGCCAGTGCAGGGAGAAAAAACATGAATGCACCGTATTGCATAAATATGATGGATGCACTACTATCCTTTCGTTTGAATTAGGGCAGCAGAGCAAGGTGCCTTGCTGCGCTGACCTATGCCAAAATGCAACAAATGAGGGCCATGCTTTAAAGTACATATACTGTCCATTTAGCACATATGCTGTCCAGGGTATAAACACCAATGGGTGAATGTGCTACCGGGTCGAGAGACTTATTAATACGGCTCTTTCTTACACTCTCAGCAGCATTTACACTTGTATCTTTCATACGCTGAAAACTATGGAGAATGGCTGTACCATTGTTTTTGATTCGCTATCAAGTTAAGTGTGAGTGGTCATTTGCATACTCTGGTAGGCTCACTGGTATAACTTAACTTTGACTATGCACTCGATGCATGGGTGAGGAGACTAATGTATCACAATCATTAACTTCTGTTGTACACTTTGTAGTTATGGTTTAAATAATGCAGCCAATGATGGGAGTTGAGCTTTTTTCAAGGCAGAAACTTCTGTACATGTCAATTCTAGTGGCTATACAGGGGGCCTTTCAGGACTAAAGGAGTTGAGCTATCCTAGCCCATTAAAGTCTTAAAGCGGCTTGTTGGGCTCTACACAAAATTTCATGCTAGAAGCATCCCTGGTTTTATGCTGTCAAAAAATGCTCCTTGCCACTGAGCCAACCTTTATGGTGGTAGAGTGCCACACATTATTTGAAGGAGGATTAGACATGCTGCCTATGCCTTTTTAGCTCTGAGGTTAGCCACAACCTTTACATTTTACCTAAATTATATGTACAATATACTCCGTATAGGAGCTTCAGCAAAGCTCTTTATCCATTGGTCTACAATTGTGTCATTAACATTTTTCTTCTGCGCACTCCAGCAGAAAGCATTTAAAATGAGGTTTGCCCACTTTAGCCTTTGTCTAACTCAACCTGGACTGATGGTATTTATGGTCTTTCACAAGAGCGTAGCCACTCATAAAGTAGTATTCATTTACTCTTTAAGACTATTATGGCACAGTGGTGTAGTATGGGGTGGCGGGGTGGTCCTGCCCCTGGCGGCACGTGTTTTGGGGGTGGCAGATCCCCCCCACAGCCCCATATCCCGTTCTTTTACAATTTTTCTGCAGGTCGGCAAACGCAGGAAACATCGCCAGCACCCCAACCCCCCCCCCCCCCACACACACTTTTCAGCTCGGCATTGGGGTGGCAAAGGCCGTGACTGCTACAGGTAGCCGATACAGCACTAACCCAAGTAATAAAAAAGAAACACACAATCACATAATAAAAAGAAGATGGATCGATGATGGCAGTGAACCCTCAACAATCTTTTAAATTAGTTTCACAAATTCTGCTCCTGTGTTTTGATGCAGGTCGAGAAATTATAAGTTCTCTGGGAAGCTGTCAGAGCTGTGAAGGCTAGACAAATGCCAAGGGGTGGATGTAAGGTGTTGGCTCTAAGTAGGCTGAGGTTAGTTACATTGTTTATATGGAAAAAGCACGTCAACGACATTAAGGAGTTTGCTAGTGCCCAATGTTTGAGCCCCTAAAGGAAGCAATTAGGAAACACCAGACTGGCCTCTAATGCTAAAGTCATCACTGAAGATAATTAGGTACAAACCTGAAATCGGGATGCAGGATAGAACAGTAGATTTGAGTAGATCTTAGTCTAGAGGTTTGCAAGCATGAACACGCCTCGTTATGTACTGTGCAACTATGTGTCCACTTCACCATAGACCGCCATTGTGGGAGTGGAGGATCTGGTCCTGGAAAGTGAGCCCTGGGCTAAGTAACTAGCAGGGAACCGCAAGCTGTACACTTAGAGGCTGTGGGAAATGATCCCTATAAGTGGAACATACAGAGAGATCAGGCGAGGTGGGGAAGGATTTAGGCAGTACTTTGCTATCTCATGGGAGTCTGTTAAAACCCTTTGTCCCTGCTGGCCTAGGGTTTTACCCCTGTCTGAGTTCTCAGCATCTTAATCTATTTCCCTCTGCCTCGGATCATAATGTTATCGGTGGGTTTTACCCCCTTGTGGCGCTGCCCTTATAACAATTCTCACCGACTATGGACACCTTCTTCGTTCTAACTTTTAACCACTGTTCGTATCACAGAATGTTCTAGCCAATTTCAGTAGAGTGGAGCTGTGGTTTTCCAAGTTTTGTGTGTGTTGCGTTTGCTTGTGCATTCCACACAAATTCTTGTGGAAATAATGTGGTTTTTTTAGTCCTGCGACAGAGAGAGAGAGAGAGAGAGAGAGAGAGAGAGAGTATGTGTGTGTGTGTGTGTGTGTGTGTTTCTCTTTAGTCAAGTCGTGGCTTTCAGATCTAGTAATGCAATTGGGCCACACTCAGATAACGAGTTCCAGAAGCAGTTTTGTGGTTTAAAAAGTGAAGGAATGGAAGAAGTAGGATCGTTGTCTGATGCCAGAATATGCCCATTTAAAACGTACCAGAAAACACCAGTGCAACAACAACATAATCAACAACCTCCTGGACCATTGCAAGCACCAGGGAGTGGCTGGTCTGGACCCCGTGAAGAGCACTGTGCCAGAGGCACAGTGGGAGTGAAGGGGCAGCGTAAGCAAGGTCAAGATAGGCTAACTCCGCTCCGGACAGTCCAGAGCCATGTCATTTCTGACTGAGTATGGGCACTCGGACGAGCAGGTGGGCAGCACATATAGTTGGAGAAGTTATTGGAGGAGAGGCCAGAACAGGAAAGGATGGCTCTTGAGAACTGAGATCTGCAGAGGGGGTGCAGAAGACTATTGGGGGTTTACTGAGCCATATAGTGGCAGGCTGCTGTAGTCGGTGCATAAAATGAGATGTACTATGGTGTTTCAGAATGAGGTGCATCTCTAAGGGGTGGCATATCTAGGGTGCATACGCTTCCTAATGATATCATGGCTGTGGCATATCAAATGCAGTGTAGCCCGGCCTGAGCTATTCCTGTGGTATTCTGGTAAAATGCATACTTGGCAAAGTGTATTTAATATTGTATATAACCGAGGTATTCAGAAATGTTTGGACTCTATGGATCCTTCAGGGGAAGTCCTAAGTTTCACAGACAGCATGCAGAACTTTGTAGCTCTTGTGGGAATCAGACTTATTTTGGATCTTGATCAGAGAAAGTTTAGAGATTGGTCGGCATGTCTGTGGAGGTTTATGCTGGATGAAGGGTATTTTTTGGGGCATTTTTGTGTGAATTGCTTGAGACTTTGAGATAGATTCACATCTCATTGAGAATTCTGAGTCTGGGGAAAGTTTGAATTTGTCCCTAAATGAGGAGTGGGGATTGCCCACTCCGCACATTTTATGTTTTCACGTTTTGTGGTAGAAGAACCAGGTGCGGATTGTTCTGGTAAACGCTGTATATACTGATGTTGTGCTGCTCAGAAACATGGAAGACACACTTAGTTAATGCATTGTCTCTCATTCTGATTCCAGAGATGTGTAATGGTGCAGTGAATGTACACCCATGGAATACCGCAATCTCCAGGATCACACACTGTGGGTGTGATAAGACCATTAAATACAGTGGACGATACCATTTTGTTAATTGGTTTTAAATAGCAACATTTCAACCACTGCAAGGCGCTCTCTGAGTATGCAGAATTGGTTTGGGATGGGTTCCTTTTTCCAAGTGCCTCTCTAGGCTGTGCTACAGACACAGCTGTGGTGCAAAATGATGCATCTCACAGCATGGTAGTCTCCAGCCTTGAGCAACCACAACAGAGGCACAAGGAGGTTTGAGCTATCTGCTCCTGGCTATGAACAGCCAAGGCTTCAGTGATCAGGAACGAGGCAAAAGGCTGTCCTCACCTAAAGCATACTTCACACTCTGAACAACAGAGACTGCACCCCCCTGCCCTCCCCTTTCATCAATCCTCCAATTGGCCGTGCTACAGGAAGATTAATCAGGAATTCTCTCAGTGTATACAAGTAAATTAGGAAGTGCTCTCACCAGCTGATTCAAACTATCCGAGGAACTATTATTTAACGTTTGAGAGTGGCTGTACACACTTAATAAATAAAATTAGATATTTGAAATGCTTTACAGAAACAGATTCAATGCCATTTCAGTCCAGGGGATCATATTTGCTCCCAACTTTAAGTATAGATTTACGTATGTGTCCAGGGTAGGAATGTATATTAGAGATTATTAAAAATGTCTTTGAATCTACAGTAAGGGCCATTTTAATCAAGGAGTTCAGGCATGTTTGCACCACCCTATGTAGTGCAAAAGTGATGTAGCCCCAAAGATATAATTTATCAATTTATGCAAGACCCCCTTGTGTGGCCCTGAGTGGGATGATAAATCCAAAGTAACAGAAAGCAGCGCAATTGTCATCTCAAGACTCCATTTTCCTACAAAGGTGGTGGAGAAAGCTATTAATTTAGAACTGTCTGCCGACATCACTAACAACAAAACTGTGGATTCATCCCAATTTGTCTTTTCGGGCTCATTACAGTGCAGAGCTAGCACTAGGGGTGGGCGGAGTTTGCGTAGTCGCGCTACGCAATGCTCCGCGAAACGCTAAAAAATCTTCACGAGCACGCAGAGTTCGGCGAACACACGGAATTGCTTGTTCCGCCCGTTCGCAGTGCTTTTTTCCTGTTCACGAACGCTGTTTGCATGCTCGGGGGAAATATCTCGCAAACATGCATTTTGAAAGAGCGAACAAGCAAAAAATTCCACGAAGCCGCAGACTGCGGAATTTTGGGCAATTCCGCGTTCCCTGCGCAACGCAAAATTACCCAAATTCCGCGTGCGGAATGGAATTTACCGGTCATGCCTAGCGCTGATCACGGCCATCGAGGAGCTCAGACGGACGCTGGATGATAGAGGCAGCGGCCCTGATCCTACTAGATCTGTCACCGGCCTTTAACACTGTTAGTCATTGGCTGCTGATGGACCGTCTGGCAACTATTGGGATCAGGGACAAGGCACTCTCCCTGCTAGGCTCCTTCCTATCTGACCGATCTCACTGGGTTGCATTGGACGATTTTGTCTCCCTCCCCTTTTCACTGCCATGTGGGGTTCCCCAGGGTTCTTCTCTGAGCTGCACACTCTTCAACCTATATGTCACCCCACTGGCTTGAATAATTAAAAGTTACGGATTCGCCCTGGTATCGTATGCCAACAATAAACAAATTATCGTCTCTGTAACTGAATCCGTCAATTTTCAGGACTGCATGAGCCACATTGGAACATGGATGTCAAAAAATTGTTTAAAACTCAGCTAGTACAAAATAGAGGTCCTAGCTTTTGGTTATAATCCTCAATTCTTGACCACCCACTGCTGGCCAGCTCAGTTAGGACCACTACCGACACCTGTCTTAAAAGCAAAGAATCTAGGAGTAATCATTGATATTAAATTATCCTTCGAGGCCCAAATAACTTCCACCATTTTGAGCTGCCACTTCATACTAAAAACCTTGAGGAAGATCCTACCTTCAATCCCAGTAGAACTCAAGAAAACTGTGATCTCAGTCTTGATCCTGTCAAGACTGGATTACTGCAATGCAATGCTCACCAGCGCAACAAAACGCAGTAACCAAAAATTGCAGATCGTCCAAAATACTGCAGCCAGAGTTCTTCTGGGTATTCCCAAATCTGAATCTGTAAACTCTGCCCTTTGGCAACTACATTGGGTGATGGTAGCAAAGCTAATCCAATTCAAATCCCTTTGCATTGCATTCAAATTTTGGAATCAAACAGACCCTATTCAACTAACAAGCTTGTTAAAATCATATGCCCCGGCTAGGCCCCTAAAATCAACAGAACTTGGGAATTTCATGGTCCCCATGACAAAGAAGATCAAATGGGGCAGAAAGAGTTTCACCTGAATCACTGCAAAACTCTGGAATACTCTTCAAACTTCTCTCAAGAGAGAGACAGTCCTGCTAAAATACAGAAAGAACATAAAAACTTGGCTTTTTAGAATATAACTGTATCTCCTTTATTTCAATAAACATGTGCAGCGCCTAGACACCCCAGGGTATTGTTGACCGTTATAAATTATTTCATTTATTCATTTGTTGCGTTACTCTGCCCCAGGGAGGTGTTCCATGGGTGGTGCATGGGTGTTCCCACGTAACATCCCCGGATTTTGACACATTCCCAGATTTACCATTACCAGTAGTCCTGGGAATGTGCCAAAATGCTACCCCTTCTCAGGTGAGGCATAATGAGGAGAAATATCTTTACTTTTCCTGGGAAACAGTCGGAACACCGCGGTCTAAACCATGAGTATTGCAACTCCGCAAGCATAACTATGCTTGCTTTAATCATGCATATGCCTTACGCTGTCTAGCTGTAGGCTGCATTGGATGGAAGCAGGAAGCAGGGATAGATCAGTGGTGAGGTAACTGGGGCTGGGGGGGTGGGTTGGGGTTAGTTTTGTGGGATGGGATGGGTCAGGGTACTTTTGTGGGCTGAGGGGGTCAGGGTTGCTTTGGGGATGTGGTGGGTCGGGGTTGTTTTGTGGGTTCGGATGGGTTTGGGGTTGCTTTGTGGGCTCGTGGTGGGTCGGGGTTGTTTTGTAGGCTGGCAGTGGGTCTGGGTTGTTTTGTGAGCTGGGGTGGGTCAGTTTGTTTTGTGGGCTGGGAGTGAGTAGGCATAGTTATCTGGGCTGTGGGTGAGTCGGGATAGTTTTTTGGGCTAGGGGTTTGGTCGGGGGTAGTATTCTCGGCTTGGGGGGTTGGTCGGCGGGAGTTTTCTGGGCTCGGGGGTTGGTCAGGGGGAGTGTTCTGGGCTGGGGGTTTATGGGTAGTCTTCAGGGCTGGGAGAGGGGCTAGTTTTTAGGGCTGGGGTATAGGGGTAGTTTTCAGGCCTCTGGGTCAGGGGTAGTTTTTATGGCTGGGGGTCAGAATAGTTTTTAGGGCTGGGGGATTGTTGGGGGTCGTTTTTTTTAATTAGAGGTTAGGGTGTTAGGCTTCAGGGTAGCCGGAGGGGAATGGTAGTCGGGGTAGCTTTTAGGGCTTAGTGGAGGGTGGGGCAGTTTTTAGGGCTGGTTCAGGACTGGGCTGGGTCAGGTTAAGGGACAGGGTTTTAGACATCAGGGCAGCGGGAGGGCACAGCGTAAGGGTTGGGAGGGGGTAAGGGTATTTGCACCTCAGGGTGGGAGGAGGGGGGGGAATTTGTACCTTAGGGTGGTGGGTAGGGGGATGATAACACATACCCCTTTACCATTCATGCCTATACCACAAAAATTGTGGTAAATGCATGCGTGGTAAAGGAATGCGTGGTTAAGATGTGGTCTTTATTAAGTCCGCATTGTTTAGGCATTGATTAGGCATGCGGGGTTAATGGAATTTGTGGTTCCATCGTAAAACCATTTATAATTCCTGCCCTTTCCCTTCCAAGCAGCACAGCAAGTTGGCTTGCTGCTCTGCGTTGCATGAAAGCTACATAAATAGACCCCGCAGTGCTTGTTTTTGAAATTGTTGGAAGGACTACTCATCACAAGTTTGACTGATATTTCATCTACTTTATTGCAAGTGCAGGACATTCTATGGAACTTATAATAAGTTTGACAGGATGTCCGTCACGTTTGGGATGAAGTAACTCATCGGGTCAAATTACAAACCAGACCCATAGTTTCGCATTTATGGAAGTTTTGCTTTGGCAGCCCTTCCTTCACCCACTGATAATCCCCTATTCTTCCACTTTGTTGACTCATCACTAAACGTTAGAGTGCAAAAAATTCACAATACAAGTAGTTTTCTCCAGCCAGTAGTAGATTTTGCAAATTAATCAGGATAAGGGATTTGAGACCAAACATATACATACACCATACAGAAAACTAGCTTCAGGTAAGGCCATGTTCCTTGCTTTCCGATTCAAGCAATTAATTTCATATGAAGTAAAATGTTGTTTTCATGAAAGTTTCAGCAAATACAAATACATTTGAGTACAGTGCAGTGACTAAATTAGGAGTCCATCGGATAAATTACATGACATCTAGCTTCGATGTTTCTATTCCAAATAAAACGATATTCATTTTAAACGCTGCAACGCTCACATTTGTTTTAAAAATCTTCGGAAAAGCATCATACTGAATAGTAAACAATTGCTCAGAAATCCCTCCACACACTCGGTGGTGGAAGGAATTCACTGAAAACAACATCGCTCTATTGCCAGCGATGGTCCTCTGTATTCCCCTGAATAGCGCTGTAATGTCAGGGCATCCTGGCCCATCTCCTTAGAAGCATCCGAACCTCATGCCTTTCCTCCTGCAGCGAGTTCATAGTTCTGCAATTAGAAGTTTCGCCCTCGCCATGCACGTCTATTGATCCCCTCTGCTTCTCCCCAAACGCATAATAGAATTCTTAGAGCTGTTGTGCCATTATCGGGCTGAAACTGCTCAAGGGCTTTATTGTTATTGCTGATAAAGTAAAATATAGTCCCCAATGTTTATTAGTCACAAAAGCAATCCCCCCACCAGCGGTGTGCAGATGATTAATGGCCGCTCGCATTTTCATTTGAAGATATTTACACTTGCCGATCAAATTCTTGTGTACATACTTCATGTTCTATGAAATTAGCAATTCATTCTGTTAAACATTTAACACTACACCTTGGCAGGCAACCATGGAGTGGCAATTTTTATATGGTTTATGTAAACATAATTTGTGTGAAAAACTGTGAGGTGTGAAGACATTGAGAAATGGAACTAAAACTAAGGCACACCGGGCATGCAGATTATAGCCCAGTTTCCCACTTACATGAAAACATGGTAAAGTTGTAATTCTGGTCAGTTCATCAAGGACTAGGAAAACGGATTAGTGAGTGGCAGTAACTCAGGGTGTTATTGCCAAGAGAGATAGCAGAGTTAATGTGCGTGCATTCTTCGAAATGACTGCCGACCAACGTCAAACAATGTAAAGGGAGCAAGATAAGTTCTCAATATTTATTGATTTAAGTGTTCTTAACAACAGACAAACTGTACAGAATCACAACAATGGTATTTAGCACAATAGGGTGATTTTAAGCTCAGCATAGACAAGAGCTATGGGGTATTGAGCAAAACAGTAGTTGTCAATCAGGAAGCAAGATAGATTTTGAAAGATTTACAATTTAGGTTCCTTCTCTCTAACTTCTAGGGAGTGTTAAACTCTTGTATTGTGGAATAGACCAGGGTGTTTGATCCAATGACTTTTAGTGGAGGAAGCAATAAGATAAAGAGATTTTAAATTAGATTTTGCACATAGTGGTTTGTGGTTGGGTACAAGGTTCTGGTTGGTAAATCATAGTTGCCTGTTTAGGGTGGAGCAAGTTAAAATGTAATTGTTAGAAATGGGATTGCTGGTTGGCTAAGGCAAGCGCCTAAGCCAGGCAAAAAACACCACTTAGTCCGGGCAAAGGAGTTACATACTGAAGATAACCCCTGCTCACCCCCGTGGTAGCTTGGCAGAGCAGTCGGGCTTATCTCAGAGGCAATGTGTAAAGCGTTTGCATAACACACACAAACAGCAGCGGCACACTAGGCACACCACAAAAGAAACTCCACACAAGGTTATATAAAAATAGCCTTTGTATTATCCATAAAACACATTAGAATACAATCACATATATACACTGTGTCATCTGGCACTTGTCATGTATTTACAGGGATCATATACACGACAGTGCCAATCGGGCCTCTGTCATAACCATTAGAATGCACAGTTAGCAAAGCAACCAGTAATTACTGATAAAACACTATACTTAGCATGAGGCATGTACATAATAGCACTTCCAAGTATGGCATGTTCTGCCAAACATAATCAGTAGCAGTGTACCATACTAAACACTGCTTACATGGGTACTAAGCATAGCACATTATGCCTAAACATCTGTCACAGGGCACCATAGTAAACACTGGCAGCAGCAGCCTTTTCCGTAAACACATCATGCCCTCCCCCTTTTGGGATAAAACTACACAATGTTATATATATTGTCACTACCTCAGGGCATCACATATACATCACTGCCGCCTCCTGGCCCTCTCTTGGGGAGCCTGGTATCGTTAGACGCAACAATGTCCCAAACCTTTTGGCCCGAGCTACCCCCCAAAGGTGTCACGCCTCACACAGGGATCAACCCCGTGGTGCTGGTGTTGCCTGCATCCCCCTGCAAAGAGGTATAAACTGAGTAATCAGCCGGTCAAATGGCCTGCACCCCAGCTGCAGGCAGTAACGCAAACTACGCCCCCTACAGGTCCGCGATGGGAACTTGACCCACAGACACGGACCCAATGTAGGGGGATCCCCCCTTCATGGGAGGCCCCCCAGGTAACACTAACTTGAGAGGCTGTTTGCTGTGGGTGGCCCGTCTCTCCCTCTACCAGGAGGGGGAGGTGTGAAGTTGTGGAATGGAGCCTGCGAGACTCCGGTGCAGACGTAGCCAACAGGGCCTCTCACCAGGGGCTCCCCACAGCTTCTATGGCCTTTCTCGGGCTTGGGAGGCTCTCCTCTTGCCTCCGGGAGCTTCCAGGCCACACGCAGGGCTCTCCCTTTCCTCCCGGGAGCCCCTCCCACAGAAAATCTTGCCTGTCTTCTGGCTTCAGGGATCACAGGGCGAAGTCTCTGTTGGTCCCGCAGTCTCCCTGAAACACCACCAGACATAGCAGCACAGGGTGGGTTCCCCGCCTAAAGGTTAGCTCAGCAGCGTCTCTCCTGACTTCCGCCGAGACGCGGGGCTTTCCTCATCGTCACGGTAGCCCCGCCCACCAACAGGCTGCTCCTCTGCCTGACTTCCACGCGGCTCTACTTGTTCTCCCAAGAGCCCCGCCCACAACCAGGCAATCATTGCCTGTCTTCCTGCTTTCGTTCCTGGGCTATGTCGCGGCCGCCTCCCACAGCCAGGCTCTGCAGGCACAGTAGGGCTCCACTCACAGACACACCCCAGGTCACTCCGGGCATTAGAGGTAGAGCGCTCATCATGCGCTCGTTTGGCAAAGTAAAAGTCTACTTCCCTGCAGATAGGCACACAAGGCCTTTTACCTGTACCCCACATCAGAGGTAGAGTGCTCACCATGCGCTCTAGTAGCACAATGAAGTCCGCTTCCCGGCAGTCAGGCACTTATTCAGAGGACCAGGGAACAGGGCACAGGTAGGCAAGCAGACAGGGCCTTCCACGGTGGTTACTCCTGGCAAGGTGTCCTTCGCACCGAGTAAACACAAAGTTACACAAGCCCTTTAAATGGGGTCACAGCTACAATACTTATACTCATGCCAGTCTTTGTTCTCCCCATGGCCTGGGACTCTGTGCCCGGTCCAAATCAGTCCTGGGGGCACTCACACCTTTCTCTAAAGGTGCACAACCACCTCCTCTGTCAGTGTAGGCTCTGGCCCCAGGCACACCACAGGGGGGTGGAGCCAGCATTGTGGAAGGCAGGCACATCCTATTCAGGCCCAGGTGCTACTCCTCCCTCTACTCCAAATGCAGATCAGACTATTCAGCCTAGCGCTGACTCACCCAGCCCCCCTGGAGTCACTGCACCTCCCCAGCCCCTGTCACTCCAGAGCCAGTCATGCAATACACAACAGGCAGGCACAAATACACATAGCACATATAAATGCCTACTTCTAAAAGTGGCATTTCCAAAATAGAGATAACAAATCTGCAAACACCATTACGCAGCATTTATTACCACTATTCCAAACATACCAAACTTGACCACTCTACTCCTCTCAGGTCAGGAATTACCACTGACGCACCAATCAGGTAATCCCCAATGCATTCTTATGAGAGGGCAGCCTCACAGTAGTGAGAAACCAAAATGGCTGTTTGTCACTACCAGGACATGCCACACAGTTAAAGCACATGTCCTACCTTTTACCTACAGTCCACCCTGCCCATACGGATAGCTAGGGCCTACCTTAGGGGTGACTGATATGTAGTAAAAGAGGAGTCGCAGACGTTGCAACCACTTTATGTGCCACGTCACAGCGGCAGTAAACTGTGCGCACCAGCCCTACAATGGCAGAGGCATGGTTTGAAAGACAGGTTTGAAAAAGGCTACTTTCTGGGGTGGCGCAATCAGCGCTGCAAGCCCACGAGTAGCATTTAATTTACTGGCCTCGGGTATATGAAATACCACATTACTGGGGACTGATAGGTAAATTAAATTAGCCAAACAGGTGTAGACCAATCTTACCACGTTTACCATAGGGAGCACATGCACTTTACACTAACGGCAGTGATAAAGTGCCTAAAGTCCTTAAACCACCACAACAGGTCGGAAATAAAATACCAGGAGGAAGGCAAAAAGTTCATGGATGACCCTGCAAAAAGGGCCAAGTCCAACAGTAATCAAGGCAGGCAGGGATAAGCTATGGACCACTTTAAATACTACTGCCAATAACATGAAGGGGACTGATTTTGCTGGGAGCCACAACTTTCTGTAAGTGGATATTGGAATATGCACCCGGAAAATTATAATACTGAAGTACTGAAGTTTAAAACTTTGTTCAATAGATGGAAGGAATGGTGAGAGATTTCTGCAAGTGACAAACAGACTATTGCAGTAATGCATTTCACTTAGCACAAGTTACAATTTGTGTCTGTAGTATCTGATATGTGCAGTGGCATAGCAAGGGAGATGCGGGGGCAGTCCTCCCCAGGCGTCACGAATTTTGGGGGCAGCGGCCTCCTTCTGCTCTCACCTGCCGTCTCAGGGGTGGCAGTTGCTCCCCCCTGTATATTGCTGCTGTCGCGGGCGGAAATCGCTACTGAATCTCGCCAGCACCCCCCTGCTCTTCAATGCATCCACCCTGGGCGGCAAATGCAGGGACCGCCACAGGCAGTGATAAGGCTAGCTATGTCACTGTGGGAATGGGGGTGTTAGTAATGATTTCATTTGCATTTAAAGAAATAACCATCTTTTGTGTGATATACCCCTAGATTTGTGCCACACCTGATTTGCTGGCTTTAAAACTTTGTATACTTTACCCCAAGTTAACCAGTGTTAAAGTGCCTATGCTCCTCCTTTAAAAATGGTTGAATTGTCTTATTTCTAAATTGCACGTTTACATTCCCCAAAAAGTCCTGAGTTTTTTATGTAGAAGGTGATTCCAGGTCCTGGAAGTTACATGCTACTTGTAGACTGCTGCACCTTTTGTTGTGAGAAACTATGTCATGCTGCATTTGGCACATCGAGCTGCTTTTTAGGAGTTGTCCTGTGTGAGGATGTGAGGCTCTGCATCAAATCTGATGAAACGCTGACCAGGAGCTAAGTGGTGCTGCAGTGTGAGGCCATGCATCATCCTGAGCCATTCTATGTTGGATCCGGTGAGGCCTCATACCAGGAGTTTCTTGGGGCTGAGATGAAAGTCTCAGCATAGGATCTGGGGAAGCTACCGATCAGGAGTTGTGTTGCAATGCTTTACGTTGTTCTGTGGTGCATTGGATATGGAGAAACCTTCAGTTGAGAAGGGAGGAGTACACTTTGACTCCACCCAAGGGTCCATGACTATAAAGTCACTTCTAGGGTCCTTGGTTCTAGGCAAGCAGGTCCAGTCTTCCTTCTTCAGACAGCAGGGTAGTAGTTCTACGTAATCATCTCAGTTTCAGTTTCTTTCTGGTTTAAGGTCCTAATACCCAGTGCCAGTCCTTGGGTGGGAGGCACCCCTTTAACCCTATAACTGATTCTGGCCAGTTCTCTATAACCTTTGTTTGTCTCCAGTCTGCTACCACAAAAAAGGTCAGGCAGGCCCAGGTGTTAGCTGCATCTGCCAGTTACATGGCAGGCATCTTCTGAGGTCAGAAAGGGGCTATATACAACCCCAGGCCATCATGCTCAGGAGAGAAATACCCTTCCCCTACCAATCAGGTGCATCCCAATTTTACCAAGTTTGGAAGGGAGAGCACAAGCACTTTATGACTGTTTAACAGGAGTAAAGTTTGCAGAGTCCCAAAGGCAACAAAGACAAGTTCAGCAAAATGAGATAGTGAAGGCAAAAATCTGGTGAATACCACACAAAAGATGGTCATTGTTAACAATTACCCAATATAATATCGCCTTATTGTGATTGCAGAAAACCTCATACACCAGCCTTATTAAGAAATATGTAATAATTTAATCATTCTGTTTTAAACTAACAAAACCACTGAACTTCACCACTAATAGTTGTCCCAAGTAACTATAACTCATGCCCTAAAGTAACTACTACTCAATCCTTCGCCATACACAGTATTGTCAACAATGATGCAATTTCAGGTGTTACAGTGATGCTATCAATAGTGTCATAGAACATGTCCTGAGTGACGTAATATGTGAGGTAATTAGCAGTGCATGATGAGGGAGCAAGTTATAATTACTTTAGGGCACGAGTTATATTTACTTGAGATAACTATATCTGGTAAATTTCAGTGGTTTTGTTTGTTTAAAACCGAATATTTTAACAAGCATTATCAGCTGACTATAACGACCCTTCAAACCTTGGTTTTACCAGTGAATTTCTAATGTTTTTCATGCAAAGTAAGATATCATTATGATACATAACTATGTCATTTTTATCTTTGGATTTTTCAGTGAAATTCTATGTTTTTTATACATAAAGTAAGATGTCCATCACTGTGCATGCCGTTGGGTTGGACACAAGACCTGGCCACCCAACTTCCACTGGGTGCCCTACCTCCACAGTGCACAGACATCTAGGGTCACGGCAGGAGTCAGGCACAAGGAGTCAGGCGTAGGGCCTATGGCCAGGCCTTGCCCGTAACCCCCACTGGGGAGCAGGGCCTTGCCACAGGACTATGTGTGACAATATAACAGGTGACATTTTATATCAGGAAGACATACTGGCTCTGTCTAAAAGCCACCAACTTAACATACATATGGTACAAAATACCCCCTGCCATATACTGTAAGGATATTGTAGGTCACAGAGGAGTTCTGTGAGCGTAAAAGAGAATTAATTCCTTTAGTAGGTCATGGAACTCTGCGGCATAAGGCATAAGGCAATATTCTTTCAACCTATGGCAGAGGATATTTTATTTATTGTAATACATGGTCACACTCCCACTCAACACATAAGCTGCTTACATCATTGGTGGCTTTCTCTTTTAGATTAAACAAACTGCATGGTTGCAGACATGAAGAATAGAAGCAGAATCTATAGTGTAAATGTAAACTCCCCTATCAGGAGTTTGTTGCAAAAAGGTATTAGAATCTGCTTAATGTAAGTTATATTAAAATGCTGTAACTCTGAATGTGCAGAAACACGCAGAAATTCTTGCTTTCCTGTAATGGACATAACATGCAAAAAATGTACATATAGCCATAATTATCTCCTTTCGGCCGATCACTGTTCCTTATAGAAGAACAATCAGTAGGACAAAAAGCCAGTTCTTATGTTCAGCTGCAATTATGCTCTGTGACCGGTATTTCACCATTGCTTTTTGCTTTGGAAGACGGCATAATGACTTCACAACTCGCCTGTATGATTTATAACAGGTAAATAGCTATGTGATTTCTTTATTACCAATGACCAGAGCAATCTCAACTAAACATTAAAATGAAAGTAGAGATTGGCTTTGTTTCACTGATTGCAAGATCCTATTTATTTATAATGATTAAATTACACCCTGCAATACTTTATAAGAATAATGCAAGTCACAGAGTAATTCTGTGGGCATATTATTTTTTGAGTTAATGGAACTCCACAATGACTTACAATTGCCTGTAAATGTATGGCAGAGGGTATTGTATTCACACTATCACTCTTTCCACGAACCGCTTACATCCTTTGTGTCTTGCTCTTTCATAATCATTACGGATCAGAAGAATCAAAGCAGAATCTGTACTGTGAATCTTACCGCACCTAAAAGCAGTCAGTAATTCTTGCAAAAAGCTATTAGAATCAGTTTTAATACAATTTCGATTAAACAATACTGTGGCTCAGACTGTGTAGAAACATGTAGCTATTATATTTCTTCCTCTAATGACCTATAGTGTGAAAAAAGCTGTGCATGTTGACATAAACATCTCCTTTCTGCTGATCGCTGTTTTAATTAGAAAAACTATCACAAGAAGGAAAAGTCAGTTCTGTTTTTTCTTGTTTATACTGCGGCTGTAAATGTGCTCTGTGACCGGCCTTTGTGATGTCAGAAGTCGACTATAATAACTTGCTACAGGTTAGCAGCTAGGCTAGGGCATTTATTTATTACAGGTGACTACAGACTTCACAACTTTCCTGTAAAAAGACAATTAGAGACATGCTCTTATGCAGGAAGTGCAGGCCCCCATGTATTATGGAAATATGAATAAATGGAGCACCCACATCACATATCTGTAATTTGAAGATTTTGAGAAATGGTCACTGTCTGTGTTTCTGCTTCTATGCCTACCTCAATTCTTCCGCATTTTGCTATAAAATTGAAAATTAGAAACAAATATCTTCAGATTGAGAACAATGTCTGCTTTTGGAACTTTGGAAACAGATAATGTTCCTAAAAACGTTTGATTTGCAAGAGTCACTAGCAAAAAGATGCAATCTTTAAAGACTTGAAAGATGTAGCTTGAGGTGTCAGAGTAGACTTGATCCTTCTCCTTCACAAAATGCCAGTAGAGTGGTTGAGGGTGAATTCTAATTCACCTTCAAGGGCGTAGCAATGCTATATAGTTTAATGGCATGGCTGAATAAAAGTCTTGCAATGGAAGTGACATCTTCTTCACGGGCCATGACTGAGCAAGAGTTTTAGGGGTTGCCATTGATTCCTGTGTCAGAAGCAGACTGGAATCCATTATGGGCTTCACCGCTGTAGGAAGAATCGCTCTTCTTGTTCACAAAGATGAATCGCAGTTCTTAAGCACTATTCTCGGCAGGGTTCAAAGTGCTAAATTGCTTTGGATAAGGTCAGTCATGTTTGATTGTTTCTCAGTAAGCACTTTTATTTTCTGTTCAACAAAACATCGTGATGGATCGTTTAGTGAAGTACCAAGCGCGAGTTAGCATGGATTAAGAATTTGTTGACATCTAGGCTTTTCTTCAACAAGGGCAATCACAGCTATTTACTATGCTCAGATCCAAAATGTAAATGATTTACTGTTGTAGCATCTTAAGTGGCAATACTAACAATGACAATAAGTAGTGGAAAATGGAATGCATTTTTTTTATTTGCATGAACCACCTACATTCAATATATGTGTATTACGTGGTGTTTACTAAAGACTCATAAAAAAGAAAACATATCTCATAGTAGGTTTAATCAGAGAAATAAATCAAACGGCAACTTACAATATTTGTAGATACCAGAAGAGTACCCAAAACCTACAATTATTTAGGGAGTTTGGCTTTTATAAAAATTGTGCTCCAATAAATACATTAAATATTATTTCACTAAATAATATTGTGCAATATACTTATGCTTTTTGGGGTTTCAGTTTTATTTTATTTACCTCTTGCTATTTGTTACTGGTTGATTTGCCGGGATATGTTTCACACATTCACATATTGTGACAAAGGCCATACTTCCTAAATTAACAGCACAGTAATCAGGCACTGTCAAAAGGTGAGTTAGCATACTATGCTTCTGGCTTTAGGGCAACTCATTTTAGGGACTTGAAGAGTCGAGCCATTGGAGAGCAAGTCCACAATCATGATGTGAGCTGTGACTGAGATCCCTGAAGAATAGACATGGATCACATTCTGCCGTGGAAGCACAATATCCCATGCTCAAGAGTGCTATGCGCATTCCAAGGAAAAAAAGTCTGGCAAGGCTTCCAGCGCATCGGTGCCGCTTGGTGAAAGGCTTATATTCATAGGATGCGCTACTCTTCGGCTACAAAACGCAAAGAACATTTGCCTTTTAACTCTTACTGTGTTGGACATTAGAAAGTTATTGAGTATAATCGTCCTTGTGATTCAAGGCATCCTTGCAAAATAATCAGGATACTTTGTTAATGTAGCCATGCCCTTGCTATCAAAACTTGTGAAAACCTTGGAGACTGTTGCTTTCCTTTTGAAGACACATTTTGAAGCTGAATTCAAAAAACATTTCTGAGCATTGAAGAACTTTTGGGAATGAAATCCAAACAGCAAGAGTACTGATTGTGAGTTCAGATTCAGATTCAGAAAAACTTTATTCGATTGTAATAAACATTCATAAAAGTATGCATAAAAAGACATGAATACATTGAATCATAAAACTTCAGTTAAAAATTACATAGTACCCAAGGATTTGCAAGAAAATACATTATAAAATCATCCTTTTCCTGATAAATATCACTTTTTTCAGATACAGGGTAAGTGTTGCAACACAAAGATGGTTATCCAGGCGTTGAATATCATACAATGCACGGCGACATTGGCGATGTCCAATCATCCTTAAAAACGACAGTAATATGGTTCGCCTAACTTGATTATAAAATTTACAAAACAATACAACATGCATAGTACTTTGAGGAGAGATTTCATCACAAGGGCAGGGAGACAATTCATGAGATCAATCATTGATTGTTGGAAAACTGACCAATCTATGGAAAATACCAAATCTAAAACGGGATAATAAAAATCTATCATAATTACCCGGGACATGGATCAAGTAAGGTTGAATATTAAAAGATGTTAAGATTAATTGATGTTGTAAAACAGTGGGTTTTAAGACCTCCACAGCACATCTTGTTGATTCTAAAAATGTCAAGCCCTCTTTTTTAAGATCTTTCCGTGAAATTGCTGAGATAGTAAGAGGATTTAGAAAATAATCCAATTTGCCCATGTCGGTTAAAAACTTTCGTACATAACTCAGCCATGGTATCCTCATATGTCCATCTAACTTTAAAACATCTGACAGTATATCTCTATTAAGCTTAGGTTCTTCTTTTGACCACACCCTGTGCCATAATAGCACAGGTTCTAGCTTAATAAGGTCCAATATAAAAGGGAGGCCCAATTCTGTATGACAATTATAGTTAGAGGAACTCTTAGGGACCGCGAGGATAAACTTCAGGAAAGAGTTCTCAACTACCTGGAGCGGGATAGGATCCACAAACCCCCATATCCCGCTACCATACATAGCGCCGGATACGCATTTAGCTTTATAAATTTTAATTAACTCTGCGGGTGGTCTGGTGCCTAATTTCCCTGAGAAGGACCTAAGGGCAGCGGTCAAGCGAATCATCGCCTGTTTTTTTACTACCAATGCCTCACCCCATAAGTCCTTCTGAGTGAACAAAATGCCTAGGTAGGAGAATTGTTGCGTTAGAACCAACCGCTGGCCTTCAATAAATATGGGCTTCTTTGTTTTTACATTTCTGCCACAGTGCATGATGAAAGTTTTTGCAATGTTTACTTTTAAGCCCAATTCTTTCATAAAAAGGGCAAAACTAGCAACCACGCGCTGTAGTCCCAATTGAGTACGGGACATCAATACTGCATCGTCCGCGTACATTAATATCGGAATTGGGCGGCCAGCTACGTGTGGGGGATCAAAACTGTTATTGCACAAGGCTTTCTCCAGACCATTTATATACAAGTTGAAAAGGAATGGGGCCAGGACACAGCCTTGCCTAACCCCACTCTTAATTGGGATTTTACCAGTGCATTCCCCATTATGACCATAGCGTACAGACACAAAAGCTTCACTATAAAAACATTTAAGAAAATAAATAATGTTTTCTTCAACCCCAATTTGTTCCAATAATATCCACAGTTTGGAATGAATCACACAATAAAAAGCGGCTGAGAGGTCGACAAAAGCCACAAACAGATTCTCCCTCTTAGCCCTAGTGTATTTCCCAGTCAGCATCAGAAAGTTTAAGCCTTGTTCCACTGTTCCTAGGCCAGTACGGAAGCCATATTGTAGGTCGGATAAAATAGAGTTATCCTCAGCCCATAAGAGTAGTCGGTCCAGGATTATTCGTCCAGCTACTTTTGTAAACGAATCTAAGAGGGAAATGGGTCTATGAACTCCACCCAAGTGGGCAAGAATTTCGACGCACAACAGGCGTTTAGCACCTGGACCAGAAGGGGGGCCCACAGAGGCATAATTGCCTTAAATACATCTATGGGTACACCGTCTGGGCCTTCCCACCCTTGCTTGCATGTATCGCCTTTTCAACCTCTGGCAAAGAAAACTGCATATTTCTCAGAGATGGATAGTCAGAGGGATTGCAAGAGGGGGAAGGCGTTCTATCTCCCTCGTACACTTTTGAAAAGTGATCAATCCACTCAGCCTCAGAAATTGCTATTTCTAGGGTGGGACAGGACTCTTCTCTAAATAGAGGATTTCTGACGATCTTCCAAAAACTTGCACAATCGTTACATACCGACGCCTGATGCAACGCTTCCCAAGATTCTTTCCTTATCTCATCTTTTCTGTCTTTAACAGCAAGTTTGTACTCTTTCCTAGATTTACGTACATCTTCTACACACCTAGGTTGTTTATGCAGTGCTTTCTTTAAAAGAGAATACGCTTTGGTGCATCTGGAATTAAACCAACCACCCCTCTATGCTTTGTTATGTCTGCGTTGTCTCGTTAAGGAAGTTCTAATCTCATTACAAATTGACAGAAAGGATGCAAGTATATTTTCTGGAGTAGCATCCACCGTTAGGCACGTTGAAAAATCAAGAGCACAGTTGGTAAATACCCTATTAAGCGTGTTAATTTGATCCACCTTGTCCCATTTAAGCGTATAGCCATTGATACTACCAATGGCGAGATTTTCCCATAGTATATCTCTGTCTGTACCATTTTTTGGGGCAGACCTCTTTGGGATAAAAATGGCAAAGCAGAGTGGAAAATTATCGCTTAGAGCAATGTCAGATACGTTAAAAGTGACAATACTTCAAGCATGCCTATTTGTAATTAGTGCAAAATCAATAGTAGAAGTACAACCTCGCCCGTTAAAAGTTGGAGGAAGAGGAAGTGGTGTTGGGCAAACCTCATTTATAAAGCCCAAATCAAATTGGCCAATTAGTTCATTCAATTGATCTCCCAAAGTGGAATGATTAAAATGAGACTGACTCAGACCATCTTCTCTTCCTATACTACATCTATTATCTGCCATCATATTGCATAGAGTGCAATTGAAATCTCCCAGGAGGAGTGTTAGCATGTTAAATCCAAAGATTTTTTCCTGTGAGAGCGCTACTTTAACCAACTTCTTACAGACAGTAGAAACTTCCCGGGGGGGGATGTTATTATATGAATTGAGTAAGGCGATCGGGGTGGATAAATCCAAAACTATTATCAAAATTTGAAAATAAGAATCTTTAACTGGCTCCATTATCTTTATAAGATGTAATTTATTAGATATATAAGCCGTCAAACCCCCTTTGGCCCTTCCATGAAGGGCATCCTTGGCTGGAGTATGGAATGTTTTGAACCCATTTAGATGGACCGGGTCCTTACTCCATGTTTCTTGTAAACAAATAAGATCTTAAATTTTAATGAAGTCTTGCCAGAGTGGATTACCAATTTTGGATTTAATACCAGCAATGTTCCATGAACAAACGCTACAAGGTAGAGAACCAAGTGGGGGACAAACAGGAGGAGCTAAAGTGGAATCTACCGAAAAAGACATTGATCTGCTCTCATTCTTCTCCGCTGGTCCCACTTCCAATGCCGCCAGCCGCCCTACATTGCCCTCAAACTCTGGTAAACAACAGGCTACCCCCATTCCTCCCTTGTTATTATCCATAGGATCACACATAGGCTCTGCAACAATAATTAAGGTGTTTTGGGAAGAATGAATTTGCTGTCAGTCATTGTTATCTAAGCCACTTAAAATGTCAAAATGATTAAATGTTGGTATACTGTATCTTTCTCCTTCGATATGCCCCTGATTATAGAATTGGGAACGATGACCCCACAACCTTTCCCGTCGTAAGGGGGGATAAAAGAAATCAAGGGGAACAATGTTGACGTAGTCAGTAGCTAAGTGGCCAGTACAGCATTTTTCAAGTATATGGTTAACCAGTAAGGGGGACCGGAAAGATACAATCACACAGTCCCCTCTCAGTGATTTAGCTGACGAACCAAGCCAACAAACTCTTCTAACCATCTTAAAGTTTGAGAAGATAGGAAAATTCGACCCAAATTTGGTAGACAGAAAATGAAGGGCCTTATTCCTCAAAGTTGACCAATGTTCAAAAGCATTTGGAGGAAGAGGTGGGACATTTGCTAGCACCACAGTATAGGGTCGAGCCTCGGGGGGTAAGTTCAGCGTAGGTAAACTAGGTGTAGTAATTACCTCCCTGGTGTCTGCAACAGTTCTTGCAGTAGTTAAATCTATATTGTAAGTTGGATTAGGAGGTCCTAAAATATTTATTCCATCAGGATTAGTACCACTTGTGCCAGTTGCCTCCTGCTGCGCACAGCAGCCAAACACCTCTGATACTTTTGTAGAATTGCTATGTGTGTCAGGCAAAATTATTTGGGGTACAGCAGGGGGTAAGGTAGGGGGTACGTTATCCTGTGAACCTTTTGAATTTCCCACCACTTGTGTTTCCATATTATTGACCCTAGATTCAATATTTGTTAATTTTGTCATAATTGGTGTGATAAGAATAGTTAGCATGTCCTCAATTTTCCCCCAAAAGCTCTCCCCTAATAACAAATCACTCGTACAGATGTTAGGAGGGGCAGCTAAAGATTTGTTATTATCCTTTTTCCCTTGTTCCACATTAGTTTTACTAACAGCTTTACAAGGTTTATGGGGTCTCTTTCTTTTGGCATTTAATAGTTGCGGCCCTTCCTTGTTACTATGTTTTTGCTTACATCTCACCTTCTGGCCTCTAGTTGTCATTTGTGGTGTGTCACTAATAATACTTTGCACTGAACCAGTGATTGAAATTGGGCTTAAGGGTGAATCTAGTCCCACCTGTACTATGGGGTCCTCATGCAGAAGTGGGAACTCAAGCGGTTCATTAGTGGAAAATATGGCCGGGGACAAGGAGAGCCTAGATTGTATGGGCAAAGAGTCTCCAACTGACTGCTGCTGGGGAGTTACAGTATCCCCTATTTCTTGTCGTGTTCTCACCTCTGGGAGACCAATAAACGATGGTACTATTAGAGAATCCTGAGAATATGTAGTAAAGATCGATGCGGTATTAACAGGCAAAGGGGGGGGGGGCAAGCCTGCTGGAAGTGAAAGGCCCCTTTCAGTGCTTTCAATGGCAGATACGACCACCCCAATTGTTTTTTGGAGCATACGAACAATTGCTGTCAAAGTTGGTAACGATGTATTGTTTGGCCTCGAGTCGGTATGGCCTTGAAGAACCTTATGCTTCCCCATATCTAATATCGGTCAAATACAGCAATATCTACCTTAATAGTAACCATATGCAATAAGCAATTATAATACCGAAAGTACACAAATGATAAATACAATGGGCAAAGTCCAAGGGAAATGTTGCAATAAGAGATATAAGGTGCCTGAACCAAATGATGTGGCCCTGCCCGGCCTCCTCCAGCCCCGGACGGCCACAGACGGCCCGCCCTTTGCCCAGGCTTAGCCCGGCGCTGCCCGCGTGCGTCCTGCGACGCGGAGGAAGCCTCGCCCTTAAGAGCGCCTCCGGGTGCGAAGACTGCAGGAAGTAGCCGCTAAGCAGCCTGGGAGCTGTAGTCTCCCCCTGTCGCGGCCGCGATGGAGTCAGGCGGCGTCAGAGGAGACCATCAGCGTGAGGAGCCCAGGAGCGGCAAGGTGAACGGACCAACTGGCAGCGGGTCGGCAGGTCGGCAGGTAGGTACGTGGCAAAACTTCAGGAAATCACCCCCGCTCCACCGAGGGAGCCTCGCCCTTATGAGCGCCTCCGGGCACGTAGACTGCAGGAAGTAGCCGCTAAGCAGCCTGGGAGCTGTAGTCTCCCCCTGTCGCGGCCGCGATGGAGTCAGGCGGCGTCAGGGGAGACCAACAGCGTGAGGAGCCCAGGAGCGGCAAGGTGAACGGACCAACTGGCAGCGGGTCGGCAGATCGGCAGGTAGGTACGTGGCAAAACTCCAGGAAATCACCCCCGCTCCACCGAGGGAGCCTCACCCTTATGAGCGCCTCCGGGCGCGAAGACTGCAGGAAGTAGCCGCTAAGCAGCCTGGGAGCTGTAGTCTCCCCCTGTCACGGCCGCGATGGAGTCAGGGGAGACCAACAACGTGAGGAGCCCAGGAGCGGCAAGGTGAACGGACCAACTGGCAGCGGGTCGGCAGGTCGGCAGGTAGGTACGTGGCAAAACTCCAGGAAATCACCCCCGCTCCACCGAGGGAGCCTCGCCCTTATGAGCACCTCCGGGCGCGAAGACTGCAGGAAGTAGCCGCTAAGCAGCCTGGGAGCTGTAGTCTCCCCCTGTTGCGGCCGCGATGGAGTCAGGCGGTGTCAGGGGAGACCAACAGCGTGAGGAGCCCAGGAGCGGCAAGGTGAACGGACCAACTGGCAGCGGGTCGGCAGGTCGGCAGGTAGGTACGTGGCAAAACTCCAGGAAATCACCTGATTGTGAGTTTATCTTAAAAGAGTACAGAAATATATTCTTGTTCCACATTTTTGGAATCAATTATACATGAGGAAACAGAAAGGATCTGTTTCACTTTAAAAAAAAACCTTCAGAAACATTCAAGATAATCAATCAATCAATCAATGACATTTATAGAGCGCGCTACATACCCGTAGGGTCTCAAGGCGCTGGGGGGGGGGGTGCCGCTACTGCTCGAACAGCCAGGTCTTCAGCTTCTTCCTGAAGGAGAGGTGGTCTTGGGTCAGGCGCAGGTTGGTCGGGAGGGAGTTCCAGGTCTTGGCGGCCAGGTAGGAGAAGGACCTTCCTCCTGTAGTCGCTCTTCGGATGCGGGGGACGTCGGCGAGGGCGTGGTTGGTTGATCGGAGGTGGCGTTTGGGAGCGTAGAAGTTGACTCGGCTGTTGAGGTAGCTCGGGCCTTGGTCGTGTAGGGCTTTGTGTGCGTGGGTGAGGAGGCGGAAGGTGATTCTTTTGTTGACGGGGAGCCAGTGAAGGTCTCTCAGATGTCCGGAGATGTGGCTGGTTCGTGGGATGTCGAGGATGAGTCTGGCTGAGGCGTTCTGGATCCGCTGGAGTCTCTTCTGGAGCTTGGCGGTGGTACCGGCGTAGAGGGCGTTGCCGTAGTCCAGTCGGCTGGTGACGAGGGCCTGGGTGACGGTCTTCCTGGTCTCGGTGGGGATCCACCAGAAGATCTTCCGTAGCATGCGAAGGATGTTGAAGCATGCCGATGAGACGTTGTTGACTTGCCTGGTCATGGAGAGGGAGGAGTCCAGGATGAAGCCCAGGTTGCGTGCATGGTCTGTCGGTTTGGGTGCGGTGCCCAGGGCGGGAGGCCACCAGGAGTCGTCCCAGGCGGAGGGTGAGGAGCCCAGGATGAGGACCTCCGTCTTGTCCGAGTTCAGTTTCAGGCGGCTGGTCGTCATCCATTCGGCTACCTCTTTCATCCCTTCGTGCAGGTTGGCTCTGGCGGCGGCGGGGTCGTTGGTCAGGGAGAGGATCAGCTGGGTGTCGTCGGCGTAGGAGATTATGTTGAGGTTGTGCTGTCGTGCGATGGCCGCGAGGGGGCTCATGTAGACGTTGAAGAGGGTGGGGCTCAGAGAGGATCCTTGAGGGACGCCGCAGATGACTTCGGTGGCCTCTGACTTGTACGGTGATAGACGGACTCTCTGTGTTCTTCCGTCGAGGAAGGAGATGATCCATTCCAGCGCCTTGTCCTGGATTCCGATGTTGCTGAGGCGTTGTACTAGGGAGCGGTGGCAGACAGTGTCGAATGCCGCGGAGAGGTCTAGGAGGATGAGGGCCGCTGTTTCTCCGTTGTCCATCAGGGCTCGGATGTCATCGGTGGCGGCGATGAGGGCGGTCTCGGTGCTGTGATTGGCTCGGAAGCCGGACTGTGAGGGGTCGAGGGATCCATTCGTCTCGAGGAAGGCGGCCATCTGCTTGTTGACGGTCTTCTCGATGACTTTGGCTGGAAACGGGAGGAGCGAGATGGGGCGGTAGTTCTTGAGTTTGGTGGGGTCCGCTGTGGGTTTCTTGAGAAGAGCGCTGAGTTCGGCGTGCTTCCAGCTCTCAGGGAAGGTGGCGGTGTCGAAGGATGTGTTGATGATGTCTCGCAGGTGGGGTGCGATGACAGCGTCAGCCTTGTTGTAGATGTGGTGAGGGCAGGGGTCAGTCGGTGATCCGGAGTGGATGGAGTTCATCGTGCGGGTGGTGTCTTCGGTGCTGATCGGGGTCCAGGCGTGGAGGGTGGTGGTGGGGGGTCTTGGTGTTCGTTGGTTGGTTGATGAAGCTGTTGTGTATGTCCGCGATCTTGTTGTGGAAGTAGGAAGCGAGGGAGTTGCAGAGGTCTTGCGATGGGGTGATGTCGTTGTTTCCTGCGCTGGGGTTGGATAGCTCTTTCACGATGTTGAAGAGTTCCTTGCAGTTGTGTGCGTTGTTGTCCAGCCGGTCCTTGAAAGCAGTTTTCTTGGCGGCGCGGATCAGCTGGTGGTGCTTCCGGGTGGCCAGCTTGAAGGTGGACCTGTTGTCTGGTGTAGGATCCCTTCTCCAGACTTTCTCGAGGGCTCGGCAGTTCTTCTTGGAGCTCTTGAGTTCGTCGGTGAACCACGGGGCTTTCTTGCTGCCGGATCTGCAGGGCGGGGTTCTCAGCGGGGCGAGTTCGTCCGCGCAGTTGCTGATCCACTTCGTGAGGTTGTCGGCGGCCTGGCTGGGGTTCGCTGAGCTGGCGGGAGGGTGCTGGCTCAGGGAAGCGGCGAGATACATATATTTAAGGTGGTTGTATATGTTAAGTGAAGTTGTTACTTGAAAGAGTGTGAATCATAGTCAGAGAATGTTTGTTATATTAAAGTTTTAAGAGAAGACAAACTGGAATGGTTATAAGAAGCCAAAAGCATGCACTCACAAAAACAGGAGATAGTTAGTCAGAGAAGACAATGAGCTGATGTAAAAGGCTTAAATAACATTATCAACAAAGTTATTTATGTTCCATTTCCCACAGTGCTAGTCTGAAGGTATAATAGGGCCTATTTACAAGAATGTCACGCAGTACAGCACAGCAAGTCGCCTTCCTCCACTGCACTGCTTGACAGAAAAAGAGCAGGAATGTGCCTTACTTTAAGGCACTACAGCTCATTCCTGGCTTTCACCCCTGTGCTGGTGCCCTTTGGCAGCCTAACGCCTATGCAGGCAACCTTGCATCATGGTGCAAGGCTGCCTGCCTTGCACACAGGAGTGTTTGTGTGCAGGGAGGGGCATGTTTCTGCACAAAACAACACTGAGAGGTATATCCCTCTTTCTATGTGTGCTGCAGATATACACACATAGAAAGAGGTAGTAATAAGGAGAAATAAAGATAATTCTCCTAGTTACACCTCACATTAGAAGTTGTATTTTTCTTGTATATTCCCAGGTTTACCGGTTCTGGTAAATCTGGGATTTTGTGTCAAAAACCATGGGAGTTGTATGGGAACACCCACGCAACAAGTATGGAACACCTTATTAGGGCAGTGTAAGGCAATGCAGCGATGTGCACTGCGTTGCCTTGCTCCAGATTTGCAGATCCATCAGGGCCATGCAAAGTGGCCTTTCGCTGATCATAAACCACATGAAAGGTTTGCATTGCTCCCAAACAGGCATTGAGCAGAATTTCTAATGTGCGTCTGACTCGTCATGGAGAAAGTGCAAGCTTCTTGTTGAAGAGATTGAGTATTTGGGTAATCTTTATCCAAGGAAGGGGTCAAACTGAAGAAAGATTTGAAGGAAGCCAGAAGAATGGCTCCTTTCAACAAAATAAAGACCAATTAAGATAATTTGTAGGTCGTACAGGTAATTATTCTAAGTGTACGGGAAAGTTCTCAGAAAAGACTGAAGATTTGAAAACATTGTTGAAAAAAGGCTGCAGTTTTATTTGCGGTGAAAATTATCAAATGTATTTTGAAAATATCAAAAATTGGATTGCTGAGGTGGGTGCTTTAGTTCCTTTTGACGCCAAGCTTTACATTGTTCTCACTGTAATGTTAATATAATGTTAGTGTAGGAGATTTATAAAGCGCTCTGTTACCAGACGATGTCCTGGTGCTAACCTATGATCGGACCGGATACAAGAATCTTTACCAAAATTCTGATGCCAGAGCTGAGGGTTTAGGGGGAGTATTGTCCCAGGTACATAGTACTGGTGGAAACAACTTGTACATTGACCCCTATGGAAAGAAACTACACTGTTATTAAAAGAAAGGGATTATGTGCAGCCTTGGGGGCAGAAGTCAGTGTATGTAATATGATTTAGTGGAGTCACAGGGCCATATCTAGGGAGGAAAAGTGTCATCATATGAAGGAAGATCATGTGCTACAAAGGGTCATATTTCTTATTTTAAAAAAATGTAAGAAAGTTTGCTTACTATTTAAGTCAGACCTTGTGTCAAGATAGATAATGAGTTGTCTGTTGTGGGATGTTGAGTCATTCTGAGAGGAGATAGGTTTTTTCCTTCTGAGAAGATCAAAATGTAATTTTTTAGGTTGGTCCATGAGAGTCATCTGGGCCAAACTTTGACAAAAAAAGGTTGAGAGAAAATTTCTGGTGATGGCATGGATAATGATGTCAATGTATGGGTAAAGAGGTGTGCGGATTGTAAGGAAGGGGAAAGAGATAGAGAGTGGGTCAGTAGACAAATATAGAAGAAATATATGATCCTAGTAACGAGAGGCATAGTGTATGCTTGGATATTATTAGACCTTTAGGTGGTGTGGGAAGAGACCTGAGATTTGCATTGGTTATAGTGGATGTTCACTCTAAATGGTTTGCTGTGAAGTTTATACATGAGGACACCATTAGAGTCACCAGTAGGATATTGGACGAAATGTTCAAAGATGAAGGGTATCCTTCATTGGCCATTACAGGCAATGGCACACAGTTGACATCTGAAGAGATGAGAAGATATTTGGAGTTTAGTGTCCTTTCTTATTTGCATACGTCCCTGTACAACCCATAGGGTGATGGCATTGTAGAGAGAGCTAATCATATGCTGATGGTAGTTATCCAGTTGGTATTGGTGAAAAGATAAAATGTGAGATTGATGGTAAGTGATTTGATTTGGCGTACCACACTACTAGAAATAGTGTAACTAATAAACCTCCTTTTGAGTTAATGAGGGAAATGAATGCTAGTACTAAAATGATGCCTGCATGGATGAAGTCATTAATTTGTGAAGAAGATTATGAATTTAGTGGGACAAAGAAGGCTGTAAGGTGAGTCCATGTGGGTGGTGTGGAAATGAAAGATTACATCATACAGAGAGTGGATTGTCACTAATTCGTAAGCCATATAGAGTTAATGATTAGTTTGCAGTGCTGGAAAATGATAAATGCTGGTATTTAAGAAGCGTGTCATCGCTTAATAAAAGGGGAAATGATAATGTAAATGATGAGGAGAGTTGTAGCAGTTTTATATTGATGGAAGATGATGAGATAGGACTAGAGGACGAGTGGAGTCATTGATGAACTTGAATAGTATGGACATGGCGGGTTGTGATGGTATTCCCATTGTAAGGGCTGTTGAACTGGAGATTCATAGGAGGTTGGGTGGTAGGGGCCAACTTAGTGTTCACAGAGTGTGCAGACCTCCTCGGTCTTTATGTTATTTAGTAGGATGAAGTGTAATATGTATTATTGGTTTGTTTTGTGCGTTTCACTCTGTAAGCGGAGAGGATATGTGTTGTAATAAAAGCTGAGGCACCAGACACGAGGTGAGTAGAACTCCGTTTATTCCAGTCATCCGCTCTCCTAACATAGAACACTCCGTTGTCAACATTCTATAGTAGGCTCTCTACCAGCCGTACCAACAGGGCAGGCAGGGAGGGGGGCATGGACTGTACCATTACAAACTCTGGCACACGAGATTACAACACATCTCCTTATATGGGGAACAAAAGAAAATAGTTCATTAAGGTTGAGATGAGACCACTACTCTGTCCTTACTCCAAGTCTGTCCATTATCTAGACAAACTACATTCCTCCCATACTTTTCCACACGTTGGTGTGCTTGGTACTTGCTTAAACCCGGTTGCACATGTGTGGGCTTCTTAACCACCACTGTGGTACCAACCTTGTACTTCTGAGCTTTGACCCCATGTCTTTTGTCATACCAACTTTGGTACTTCCGTTGATGTTGAGAAATCATCTCTTTGCTCTTCACCAGATCAGGAACTACCCTTTTTCCCCCTCCCAACCAGTGTGGGTTCATTTTAGTACAGGGTTCCCTACCTCTCAAGCAAACAAAGGGAGACACTCCTGTGACCAGATTGGGAGTGGTATGGTATGCCCAGATGCATTCTCTCAAAGAATCTTCAACATTGAACCCACTGGAGATGGCCAATTGAATGTGTTCTTTAATTAACCTATTAGCCCTTTCTACCAACCCCTTAGCTCTGGGGCAATAGAGTGCGGTTTTTTCATGCTTTAAGGTTTAGATCTCCCAAGAATGTATTCATAGTCTCTGAGGTAAACTGCTGGAATACCCTCATACACAAAAACATTCTTCAAAAATGAGATTAGGTTGCTCATTGTAGTATGTGATGTGAATTTGAAATTTACCCAATGGGAGGTGTAATCTACTAGAACAAACATAAACCTCTTTTGGGTACCTAGGATATCCATGGGACCAATAATGTCAACCGCTAACTTGGTCCATGGAATCTCCGGAACCTCAACAGGGGATAAGGGGGCATTGCGTGTAATTTTGCTTTTGGCACTATTTGCACAGCTAATGCATTCCTTGACTTTGAGTTCAATCATGGAGTCCATTCTTGGGAACCAGAAGCAGCTCCTGACCTTGTTTTTCGTGAGGCTCCTTCCCAAGTGACCCTCAGATTCTTGGGGGGAACTGCTCTGTTCCCGCGATGTATCACATCTGACATTAACGACAGTTCGTACCTCACCTCCCAAAAGTCTTTGACCACATCTGGAACTTGTGAACGGCTCTCGGGCCAGCCATTGAGGAAGAACTGTTTGAGGATGCCCATCTCTTTATCTTCCTTCACACCCGCTTCCCATTCTTCCTTCGTCAATGAAGGGAGATGCAAGGTTAAAATGGGAACATCTAGTTGCTCCTCGCTCGAATATTCCAAGAGTGGAGACCTGGACAGATAATCAGCAATTACATTCTCAGGACCTGGCAGGTATTCCACCTTGAAGCAGTAGTTTTCTAGGCCCAGAACCCATTTGGAAATGCGGGGAGAATTGTTATGTACACTTTTTGACGAGAACATGAAAGTCAAGGGCTTGTGGTCGGTATGTATGACAAATTGAATCCCCCACAAGAAAAATTTAAAATGGTTCACGGCCCAGAAGCACGCCAACGCCTCCCTCTCGATGACTGAATAGTTCTTTTCCGCCGAATTGAGGGACCGTGACGCAAATGCTATAATTGTATCTTGGCCCTGGTATTTTTGGGAAAGCATCGCACCCAGACCTTTGTTGGATGCATCCGTTGTAAGAATGTTTTTTTTCCGTGGGTCGAACGATCCTAACGCAGGTGAATCTCGGATACACTCCTTTATTGACTTTACCATCATGCTGTGTCTCTCCTCCCACGCAAACTCTTTGTCTTTCTTTAAAAGCTCACGCAGACCATCACACAGATCTGCCAAATTTTTTACATGCTTGGACATATACTCCACTAGTCCTAGAAATGATTTCAGCTCCTCTTTGCTTGAGGGGTTCCGAGCATCCTTGACGGCTTGAATAAGGCTATACTTTGGTTTGAAACAATCTTTCGATATGGTGTGACCCAAGTAATCAACCGAGGTCACTTTGATCTTGCATTTGTCGAGTTTCACAGTTAATCCAGCTCTGGACAACCTTTGGCACACTGTGTTGAGAATGACATCATGTTCTTCCTCCGTTGACCCGTACATAAGTATGTCGTCCTGAAAACAGAGGGTGTTTTTGATGCCTTCCAACACCTGTTGCATTACTTTCTGAAAAATAGAGGCCGCTGATGCAAGGCCGAACGGCATCCTAATAAACATGTAGGCCCCAAACGGTGATGAAAATGCCGTCAAAGGTCTAGAATCAGGGTGTAACTCGACCTGGTGGTAGGCCATCGATAAGTCAATGACCGAGAAAAAACACCCCTTACCCATAGTGCTCAACATTTCGTTTATATTAGGCAGGGGAAACCTCTCCACCCAGATGTTGTCGTTGAGGCTGCGCAAGTCCACGCAGATGCGGATACCCTTACCATTGGCTTTAGAAGCTAGAACAAGGGGGGCCAACCATTCGGATGCGTCTATGGGTTGGATGACGCCCATGTCACACAATTTATCCAGTTCATCTTTGAGGACTTCTCTCAGACGCAAAGGCACAGGACGCGCTCTGTGAACCACAGGTTTAGCACCTTTCCTCACTTTAATCTTGTGTTGAAAATCTTTTAATTTTCCCAATCTCTCTGTAAAAAGGTCAGGAAAGGCGTCTTGTAGGGGTTTGTTGCTAGTGGGAATGTCTACTAAAATGACTTGGTTCTTGTCATTTGGGTCTAAGATGATACCCAGTTCCTTCTGGTGTTGCCATCCCAAAAGGTTCGCGCCCTTCTCTACCACATACACTCTGCCTACAATTGAAGTCTATGTGACTATTAACCATCCCCACTACAGGAATGGGGTCTCTGGTGTACCCTTCAGGAGATATATCAGGGGGAACCAGCATTCCCTTATTGCACCCCAGAAATTTCTCAAAGTCTGCAAGGTTTATTAATGTAAAAGGTGAACAAGAGTCCGCATACACCTCTAGGGGTTTGTTGTCAAAGTGTATGACACATTTAGGATAGTTGGGCCTGGAAGCTTCTTGACTGTCTTTCACTTGGAAAATGAATCTTGCCTGTGGTTCCCCACTATTATTGACAACCCTAGTAGAGCTATTTGACCCTTCCCTGCATACTCTGGCCAAATGTCCTCTTCTATTGCATTTCTTACACAAAACACCACGTGCCGAACAAAAGGGACTGTTGGCCAAGTGGTTATTGCTGCCGCACCTGAAGCATTTCAAACTCTGGCCTTCCTTACTGTTGGGTATACTTCTAACGCCTTCTCTATTGTTCACTTTGAATACTTCGCCTTCAGACCCTTCACACTGAATGGACGCCACTACCTCCTCTTTAATTTTCATCTCCCTAACACATTTAGCGGTATGCTCAATGGATTGCGCAATTGAAATGGCATCCTTCAAGGATGGGTTTTTAGCCAGTAACTTTTCTTGTACCTTCCCACTGTCCGTGCACCTAACGAGTTGATCTCTTATCAGGGAATCGTTAAGATCACCAAAATCACACAGTTGCGTTAGGCCTCTAAGGGCAGCTATGTAATTATTAATCGATTCACCCTTCCCTTGCACACGGCTAAAGAACTTGTGGCGTTCAAGCACCACATTGACCTTGTCTCCAAAATGTAACTCTAACTTCATCAGAGTGATGTCGGGCTGAGGTAAAGTTTCGTAGACTTTACGTCCATGAACATCCAAATTGTGTAACAGGATATGTTGTTTGCGCAGCGGAGAGAACCTTTCTCCACCCATAGCAATTAAATAGGATTCAAACAGCTTTGTCCAATCCTTCCAATGGATTTCTGGATCACCACAGTCATTTAGAAATGATGGTGGTTGACTCATGCCAGGAGTACCCATCTTGTTACGAGGATATTGACGATGGATAGAGGGCACCTGACTTACTACCAGGACTTTGGAAGAGAAGGAGGGGAACTTCACGACCAAATTGAAACTAAGGAGGAGTATGAGGCAAGAAAAGCCAAAGGTTTCGACACGACACTTCCAAAATACCACACTTGAGGAGGTAATGATCTGCACACCCAATGTGAGCGTGCCACAGAAGACGTAGACACCTTAGGAATATGTATGGTATGCACGCACCATGTGTGCGTATCACAGTGTAGAAATTAAACTTGCCAAGGATGAGTATGGGATCCCCGCGTTATTGTGCGTATCACAGTGCAATGGATCACGTTCTCTTCTAGGTAAATTGTGATGCGCACCCCATGTGTGCGTATCACCGTGTTGAATGTGGAAAACTCAATGAAACTGCAGGGAAGGCACGCACACTGTGTGAGTATCACAGAGAAGTTTTCGTGAAAATTGTATACTCAAGGACTATGCGCAGAAGGCACGCACCATGTGTGCGTATCACAATGACAAGATAACGCTCTCGCTGCATGGAAACACAGGATGGATCTTACTTTGGCAAACTTGAGATCGTAGCTGGAACTGGAGACTGCTGACCGGCCCTCAGAGGACTGGTGCGCCGGCAACACGATACCCAGAGGCGGGGCTGAGCGACATCCAAGAAGACAGCGCTTCCGCAATAACCACAGCTGACTAGAACGTCCGCCAGAGCTGACTGGAATGTGGCAAAACAGCAACACAGCAACTCCCGGTAGGCGCCTGCACTCCGCCGAAGTACATCACAGCACCTCCGGACCCCCCAGACCAGGATACAGCGCTTGGGGGGGGGGCCCACAATGACAGCTGAGCAACGGGAACGAAGGAAATCTCCGTTGAAATGCGCAGCCTCACACCGGACTGCTGGAATCAGGCTGACAGGAAGTTCCAAGCAAATCACTTCTCGCCGGGCAGGCTCACTGAAAGTTGGGAAAGGAACTTGGTAGCAAGGTCAGCACAGCACCGCTACGCTAGTTGTACAGGACTGCTAGCGAAGACCACAATTAAAGCAAATGGACAAGAACAATGTCAGTCCCGCACTTGAGCCATCCACAGGAGAGATCAAACAAAAGGGGAGATGACCAGCTGCCCCCTCCGCAGAACGTCGCCTGTGTTGTAATAAAAGATGAGGCACCAGACACGAGGTGAGTAGAACTCCGTTTATTCCAGTCATCCGCTCTCCTAACATAGAACACTCCGTTGTCAACATTCTATAGTAGGCTCTCTATCAGCCGTACCAACAGGGCAGGCAGGGAGGGGGGCATGGACTGTACCATTACAAACTCTGGCACACGAGATTACAACAATATGTTATACCTATAAGCTTAATGGCATCATCTAAGCTTATAGAATATTATCCTTCAATGATGTTTTGTCATGGGTAGAGATGTGTGGAGATTTCACAGCTAGTCAATTCCCTGGCAGGTGTGTGATCAAAAATCTTGGATTGTTGCTCTTCAATAAAACATACGAAGACGTATCCTTTGGACTGATTTGTTCTCCCATCATATTCATGTGAGACATTGGCTTATTGTTTGAGGGAGTGGAAGCCCTACTCAGTCAAAACCACAATTCTTGTCAGCTTGAACCCCAAAAGTCCCTAAATTAACTTGTGCTTAACTCTCTGGTATTTGGTACAAAATCAGGCAGGCTTAACTTGCAGGTAATATGTAAAGTATTTATGCAGCAAACAGACAGTGATAAAGTTTAAAAAAAACAACACAAGAAAGCTCATTTAGAAGAATAGAGTAAGTTGTAATAAATAAAATGATGCCTGAACAAGAAAAATAAAATCAGAAGAACCGGAGATATCCAATTTTAAAGGATTTTAGTGAAAATAGCACCAAAAGCACAAAGTGTCACTCGGGTGTCATCTGATTGCTTTAGATCTGGGTAGTCACAAATATAGGTTGATTGCAATGGAGAGTGGGCCAAACTCAGGGACAGGGTTATTCCTGCTGCAAAGTTACCTTCTAAGTCTGAGCACCACAAATGGTCATTGCTCTAGAACGAAGTGCAGGTATATTCTGTTGAAGATGGTTGTCTTTGCAGTATGAAGAGCAGGTTGAGTGTCACAGACAGTCGCTGATGCAGTTTTGCGTTGCTGGTCACAGCAGACAGTCGTCGATGCTAAGAGCAGGTGTTTGTACGTTGCTTTCCCTCCACTTTTTGCTTTTCTCCTTCCCAGTTTTCTGCTGCACTGGATGCTACCCTTAGGACTTTGAATGCACATAATACTACTGTGCAGTACCAAAGCATTGTGCTCATCATATACATACTGGCAATTGGTGTATATTTGGTTGGCTGATTCGAGTTAGCTGTAAATCCCTGGACAAGGGGTAAGACCTACATACGAGGCATGTATCTTGAATATGCCTCTGTGGGCCTGCCACATTGGTTGTGCCATCCGCTGAGGTAGCTCATTGATTGTGCCACAGGTTTTCCCTAGCCCCCTGTGCAGAGGCTACTGTTACTCGACTTTGTGTTTACAAAGCTACAAACGTTTCTTTTATATGTCTGGATAATATATGCCACTTTTACCTATATGATCATTGTCCTTTTTATGGATTTGAATATAAATCCCCAAAAAGATTTTTGATTGATTGATTGATTTCAACAGAGAAGTTTGACAATTATTTATAACTGTAGAGTGTATAGACAATGTGTATCTCGTTTTGATTTCAGTGTGTGTGTGTAATACAAAAACAAGTGTTTTATACATACGGTGTAAAGTCTTTTGTGGTGTACGCAGTATGTTACGAGGACGGGGGATGTGCCATCACTTTAAACTGAAGACCTGAGGATAAACCTGACTGCTCTTTGCCAAACTACCAGAGGATGAGCACAGGTTATCAGACAAGTGTATTGTGCTCATCCTATTTGGAACAGTGGATTCTGACTGGCTTTGATGCATCCTAGCCAGCCCAAATCCACTTGGTCTAACAGCAGGAATCATCTGCACTTTGCTTCAGCAGTCATCCTGCCGAGTCTTGGCATGAACGTGCCTGTTTGTGGTTGCGATAAATCCAAGCTTCAGGATTTTCACCTTTACTTCAGGAAGAAAATACTCCAATGCCAACCAAGGTTCCAAGACCTGGTGAAGCAGCACCTCTTGGGTTTCAGGATTCCTGTAGAGGCCAGCAGGGTTCAGGCAGGTCCAGTTGTAGGTCTGGGCTGGTCCAGTTGCAGCAAGTTAGCTGCATAGCTGCAGGGAGGCCTCTGAAACTTGTTCTGTCTCTTACACAGGAGGTCTGCCAACTGACCCTTTGAGCCAGTCTAGTTAGCCTGGGATGAAGGCAAGCATGTCCAGTCTTCCTTCACAGACAGCAAGGCAGTCCTTTAAGCAGAAGTGTGGTCTTCTGGCAGCAGGGCAGTCCTACTTCTGTAACTTCCATTACTACAGAAGTGTTCTGATGTGTGGACCTGGAGCTCCAATATTAATACCAAGTGCCTGCCTTTGTGTGAGGGTACTCCCTACTTTACCCCCACATCTGGTTCAAGAAGATTCTTCTCTGTCTAGGCTCCAAACTATCTGTGGGGGACAAAAGACAGGACATGCCATAGTGTCAGGTTCCTTCGTGTGTGCAAGAGGCAAAGTCCTTTCTGTCCACACCTAAGCCCTCTTTATGTTATTATCTGAGAGGAATACACAAACCCCAACAGCAGAGACATTCATCGTAATGTGACCCAGGACACTGGCAGAAGGCACAGATGGTTGGAACAAGAAAATTGCAACTTTCTTCGAGCAGCATTTTCAGAATTGTAACCTACAATTCATTTGAGTGTAAATATCATATCTATATCTACTCCCAAGCGTATTAATCGTATTAAGGTAACACAGCACTAATTAATTGGGAAGATAGGCCTTACAGCAGTGGAAAATGAGCATTTCTCTGCCATGATAGGTAAAACTTAAACAAAAATGACCTACTTTATAAATACAATGCACCCTGCCTGTTAGAAATGGGGCCTCTAGTTGACAGGGGTATGTGACCCTAGTCCAAGTAGGGACTGCCGGTTCCGACAAGTTAGGTCCAAAAGCACCCAGGACCACCCTCTGGTAGCTTGGCGCAGAGCAGGTAGGCTAAACTTCAGGAGGCAATGTGTAAAGTATTTGTGTAACACCCACCCACCATAACACAGTGAAACACCACAAATAGACACCACACCAGTTGTTTATAAAAATATAAAATCTTTATCTATGTTTTAGGCAAGGTCAAATCAATAAAAATTCCACAAATGTATCATGAGTTCTTGCTTGCAATGTCTGCTGACAGTGTTGTTGGTGAGAGGAAAATAATCTTGCAAGTTCTGGCAGATCGTGCAATTACCAGTTCAGTCTCGGGTAGGCATAATAAAAAAAAATGTGTGCAGGGACTATCCCTATTAGCCCCAGTTCAGGAGTTACTTGGCGCGGGACTCCCCAACTAGTAGTTGGTGAAACAAATGTGCCTTTTAATTCTTTGTCTCAGTTCTGGGCACCAAGTTGCAGTGCTGACCCTGAGTACTTACCCACGGCGGGAGGCGCAAGTCTGGCCACCCAGCTTATTAGGTGCTCCGTGAGCAATAGTGGTGATTTCCCTAACCCTGTGTGGGGCCTTTCATCCTCTGTGGCCGATCTCATCTAGGTTACCGGGCCCCCGATCGTACCGTCTATTGAGGTGCTGCCCTTGTTGTCAATGCGTGCTCCACAACGGACCCCAGATCCTCTTGGGATACGTTTGTGCACTTGGGCGTTCAAGCCCCTGTCTGCGTGCCCTATAAGTGGCAGGCTGCGAGTGCTCTTCCGCAGACCGGCTCCCCTTCCCCCCAGATGGTAATTCTACCCGCTCCCTGGATGCTCCCCGGCAGTTACCTTGGGGTGGGCACGGTCTCGCACTCTCCTTCGCCGGCACTCAGCTTGTTGTGGGGGTGGATCAGGACGCCTTGCGCTTCTTCGGCCCGATGACGCTCCCCATTGCTGGGCACCTCCCATGCTGGCACCAATCCCAGCGCGGCTCTCCTCCTACGTCAGGGGGGGAATCCGTGCAGTGTTCCTGAGGCTCCTGGGCCGCCGGCGGTGAACTTTGGCTTCCAGCGCTTACCAGTCACAGGGTGGTGGGCACACAGCCTGTTTAGATTCCCGGGCATGCGGCGGTGAAAGTGTACTCACAGGCTCTCAGGTCATGAGTTTAGCAGGCATACAGCACGTTTAGATTCCCGGGCCAGCGGCAGTGAAATTAGTATATAGAGTGCTTTCCTCTGGACACGGGCCGGCAGCGGTGACTTCAGGGGCAGTTGAAAATATTTTACTCGTGCTCGCAGTGGCAGTGATTTTGGGGGCAGTTCAGGAAAAAAAGGGAGAAATGCTTTAACCCGTGCCACTGGCGGTGACGGTGATTCCATGGGCAATCCGAAGAAAAAGCGGATCCCCACACACAGCGATGTGGAGACAGTCCTTGGAAGGCTTCTAGTCCAATAACCAGGGGTCAGTCAGTAAAAATAATGGAGACACTCTGGAGAGGTTTTGTTTCTCTCTGGCAGGGCAAGGTCAGCAGGCAGCAGGGCAGCTCAGCTAGTTGGGGCAGCAGTTCCTGGGAGCAGTCAGCCTCAGTAGACAGTGGCAATCCTCCTGGTGCAGCAGTCTTCACTCCAGCAGAGTTTCTTCTTCGTCCAGTGGTGTAGCAAGGATGTGTGGCCAGGACCCTCCATTTATACCCTGGCACCGAGTCACTAGAAGGGAGTAGAAGCTTCTGGAAGGGTCTAGGGGCTTCCGGGGTTTTCCCCGTCTTCCCTAACCTGGCTCCTGGCTTTCTACAGTGACAAAGGCTAAATCTATTGTGGGGCAGCCAGGCCCAGCCTATTCAAGTGTAAAGGTGTGAATCACCCCTCCCTCCTCACAGCCCAGGAAAGCTATCAGCATGCAGATGGGAGGGGGAGTCTGCAGTGCACAACCTAAGTCCAGGCAGGAAAATACCCACTCTCTAAAAGTGGGTTTTCTAAGGTAGTAGTGCCCAAACCCCATTTATCACTAGAAAGGGTTCCCCGCTACGATTTCAACCATACCAAACATGACATACCTATTAGGTTCCCAGTCAGAAGTTATCCCATAGGGGGGTTGCCAATGTTAGCCTATGGAGGGGGAGGCCTCACTGCAGTAGCAGGGGCCTGTGGCAGGGATGCCAGTGTCACCACGTTTTTAAGAGAGTGCACCTGCACCTTAGCACTGTTTAGAAGTGGTAAGGTGCCCAGAGTCCTAAGTCCAACAGAAATGTGCAGTCAAGAGGGAGGCAAAAAGGGCAAAAATGTAGGGAGAGACCGCCATAGGGCTGACAGGTCCAACACTACCCTATAAGCCTTTATGGCCTACCTTAGTTGTGACTTATACATATTAAAGAAGAAAGTTTAGGCATGTCAAAAGGTTGATTGTGCTAGTTCAAATTGCAGTTTCAAATTCCACTTATGGCAGCAGTAGCAGTCCAGAGACATGGTTTAAAAGGCTACTCTACTGAGTGGCACAATGAGTGCTGCTGCTCACTGGTAGCATTTATTTTACCGGCCCTGGGTACATGTAGTACCATGTACTGGACATGTATGTAAATTAAATGTGCCAATCAGGTGTGGACACATTTTGCCATGTTTAAGGAAGTGAGTGCAGGCATTTTTGCAATGGTTAGTAGTGACAAAGTGCACAAAGTCCTAATGCCAATAAACATGAATTCACAAAACAGGATGGGTCAAGGCAAACAGTTTAAGGGAAAACCACACCAAGGATGCCAGGTCTAACAGTGATCACATATACCATTTCTTGATACACAGACAAAGAACACTTCCAACATGTGTATTTGACACTAAAATCATTTTAAAATACATATTTTGCTTAGACTTACATTACTGTGCAAAATATTGTTTGTTGAGGGGTGTATTTATTTTACTGTTTATTTTATGAATAATGTGTTTATAACCGTAAACTAACATTTTTCAGAAACTATTTACATCTATGGACCACTGAAGGAATAATGAGAAACCATGGAACATGTTTTAATTCTGAACTCATTATTAAAATACAATTTTAATGTATGTGAGTAACCTTTCCCTCTGAAGTGCAGTTGACAGTAAGATTTTGCAAGTCTTCTTGGTCCAGAAGTGAATGCAATGTGACTGCACATTTAAGTAGCAAAAGATATTAAAACAATTAAAGACATTTGTTAAGATAATCAACAAAATATCAAAAGTTGTTTTTAGGTTTAAATCTTTTTATTGACATTAAGAAACTAAAAGTTGTTTTTATAAGCTAGAGTATGTACTACTCCATCAAGTATGCATCCACCATTATAGGAAAACATTATGTAAATTAATGTTTTAATCACATCAGAAATAAATATGAAGCCTCACACTATTAATATGATGATTAGCACATATTGGTTTTGCCAGCTCACAAGGAGTAACAGTAAAACAATTCATAAGGCCAGCGACTGACAACGAACATGCTAGACACATTACACTAAACATGTTTTGTCTTGTTAACCCATTGCATAGAAATTCTGTAGTGTAATGGCTCGACTCTGTAATATTTCTATAACAAAAATATAAACAAAAATCACAGTGAGAGTCCATTTTTGCATCTGTAGTGAACAAATGTCATCCTAGCAGATCTCCAATCCCTGTTGAAGGAGACACAAATTAGCATCAACATGGCTCTAAACGATAACAGAAATGGGATTAACTAGCGTGAATCCAAAGCAGATAGATTTGCAGGGGTGGTTCCTCCAAGAGAGCGGAGGATCATCACCCTACTTAAATGCCCCCCAGCCCCAGGGTTGAAAAATAAAATGGTAATTCATTACCATTTTATTTTTCATCATCCCATCCTGAACTGAATGTCAGGACGAGGCAGGGGCTGCTGAGTGGCAGCAGGGAGGAGTGGTTGGCAGAGGGCTGCCTGTGCACTTTTTAAAGTGCACATGTGTGTTTGGCCTGCTGGCTTGCGACGGCTAGCCAGACATGCACACTTTAAACCTCTCAACCCAGCTGTCTTAAGACAGCTGGGTTGAAAACACGTGCAGGCCTCCTGTTTGCTGGGGAGCGTCAAGTGAGGCTGCTCCCTCCAATCAGGGCACTGCTCTCATTCTGGTTAACAGCATATGAGCAGCACCAGTATTGGCCATGGGAGTTTGCTGGGGCCTGCTCTGAAGTCGATGTAAGAAGAAATCCGAGGTCCAGAGTAAGAAGGACGTGTAAAGTAACTGTTTTTCATTTAATTTATTATTTTTATTTTCCATTAGTTCGCCCCCTTAGATGGCAGCTGCCACTGTAGATTTGTCTGTGTGCTTCACCTAAAGGGCCAATCAAACAAGTGATGTCACACTAAGTTATAAAACCCTATCAGATGTCTAAAAACAAAGAATATCGAGTACATTTATTGATGAGTGATGAAAGATTGTGTAGGAGGGCAAGCTATGTTCTCTTCACTAGACTAAGAAGCAATATCAATCAATCTATCAATCAGGGTTGATAAAGCACAGCTACTCACCCGTGAGGGGCTCAAGGCACTGGGGAAGGGGTACCAGACACTTTATGTAAGAAAGGAAGAAGCCTGCACAAGCCAGAGTCATAGCTAATCTGTGACGGTACCTATCTGAAGCACAAGCAAATACTAAGCCATGGTACCCCATTGCCACAAATAGTCACAACCACTCATTGCTGCAAGGAAAATTAATTAGTAAAGTTTGTACTTTTGTTTGTCCGACATGAAATGGCTTTATTATGTCTAAACGAGCACATAACATTAAGAGCTCTAAGGAGGGCTAAGTTAGTTATTCTCTACCAAACCAATGTAGATGTTAAGTGACAAGAATTTGAAACACTCTGCTGTTATCACATCTTCAATAAAAGTATTGGTTTGCATATGTTTCTGTGTTCACTACAGAAACTTGCAGAATTAAGAACATGATTATGATACTATACATTGTGTATTGCTGCAAAACTGCTACAATATTTAAAAGAGTTTATTCATGATTTAATTCAAGACTTTCCTGATAATTTAAGATATCATTAGTAATGTAATAAATGATGTCACAGAACATGTCACAAATAATGTAACATGTGAAGTCATAAGCTCTGCATGGTGGGGGGAAAAGTTATAGTTAGCTATGCTAACTATAACTTTGAATTTCTGTGTTTTTTAAGTTTCAAATGTTATTGTTGTCACAGACATAGTCCCCTAGCTATAAGGTTACTTGAACCTTTGTTTTTTTTCAATTAATTAAAAATGTATTTTTAACAAAACAGTTCTTTTTATCACACCTAACTATAACGTTACTTTAACGTTAATTTTTTTCAGTGAATTTCTATGGTTGTTTAACGCAACCCTCGCTGCACACAGCATCCAGCAGTGCTTGGTGAGAGATTGGCAACAGGGCCTGGCCATGTGTCTAACCCACCCCAAGGCACCAAATACCCCACAGTCAGCTAACCCCATGCTGTGCACAGCCTTTTATCAGGTGCAGTGTGGGCCCTCTGTCCAGCTGCCTGCAGGCAGTCACCCAGAGGCAGCTAACACCATGCCACACACAGCCTTAAGCCTTCTTGGGCCCTGGAGACCCTATCTCCAGGGCCAAAATCTAAGGATGAGGGCATTTTTTTTTTAATGGGAAGAGGGTTACACTTCCGCCTTCCCTGAGCCTTATTAAGCCCAGGAGATCCCACCCTCTAGTGCCAAAGCCAATACAAAAAAGGGACAATAGTCAGCCACCCTCTCTGAGTCTTCTTGGGCCACAGGGATCCCCACCTCAAGGTCAAATTTTAAATAAAAGGAGAGAAGGGCAGGAGGCCCTCCTCCCCAGACCTTTTTGGACCCAGGGGTCCCATTTGCCTGTGCCAAATTTAATAAAAAAGGGGAAGCATGCAGGCCCCACCCTGAGCCTTAGTGGGCCCCTGGGGCCCCACCTCATGGGGCTGAGTTATTATTAATGGAAGGAGAGCACATGGACCCCTATCCTGAGCCCAATTAGGCTCTGAGAACCCCATCCCCTGAAATTTAAATAAAAGGGCTACCCTACTGGTGCGCTTTCTACTGGTTAATTAGTGAGTGCTACCTCATTGAATGAAAGTCTAGAGCATGCTCAACATTAAGCTGCATAAAGGTAACACATGACAATGTTTGCCATGTTCTTGTGTATGTATAATTTTGGCAATGTGAGAGTCTTCATGCAAAAAGTAGTGACAAAATGAATCTTCATATAAAGAGGATGACAAGACATGAGACAAAGAGTTGGCTTTCCACCAAACAAGGGTACTTCCTCTGAATTATATGGAGTAATTGCTTCTTTGCTTTGTGGAGATGTCATCATATTCCTCTTCATCAAGAATATGCCATCAAAATTGACGGGAAATGAGCTTCGGTCACTTTGGCAATTTGAGCAGTCCATCAGCCTGGAAAATGGCCGGAACACCATTACATACTACTAAAGTGGAGGAGGCGGGCTACACAAGTTGATCGTGTCAAAAAAACTGCTGGAAAATGCACTCAAGTAAATTTGGTAATTTGAGCTACCCATCAGCCTGGAAAATGGTGGGAACACCGTTGCATACTATTAAGGGGTGTGGACAAATGGGCAGAGCTTATAGGTCATTTTGCGCATTTGGATTCTAAGCACTAATTAAAAGGGAGAATCACGGACTCTGGTCTCAGACCAGGTGACGACAAGAAAGAACCCACTCTTCCCTGAGAGTAACTACAGAAGAGATTGCACACCAACAAATCAACGATTTATTCACCTCTATCAAGGATTTCAGATCGTTTTCAACATGGAATTGTTGAGAAAACACACTTGACAGCCTTTACAAACCCACACCTATTTTGACTCTGGGAAACACATCCCCCAGCACCTGTATCATTTGAAGGTGGCGGCCGCAGTGCCCTCCCGGGTCACCCACCAAGCAACCTTGGGGACAACAGGGGGAGCCCAGGGCCCCTTCAGCCCCATCCTTCCCCCATGCTGTAAGTGCCAACATTGGTCCTACCTAGAGGGAGCACCTATTTATGCATTCTGTTGATATGTTTCCCAGCCCGCATCAGTGCCAACAGGGAATCACATTACAAGTCTGCTCTCAGCTGGTAGAGCATTTTAAAAGCTCCTGCTAGCTGGGAGCTGATTTTGTGTTCACTCCTGCTTGGTGGGAGATTTGAAAAAGCTTCCGCCAGATGGGGGCAAACATGTTTCCCTATCCACTCTGATCTGGGCAAGGAAACTGCTGGGCTCCCTGGGACACATCAAGTGAGCCACCATAGGAGATGGGGTCCCCGGGGCCTTTAAAGGCTCAAGAAGTTAGGTTGTTCAGTTCCCTGCCCTTTTTTTGTCATGGCCCTGGGAGATTGTGTCCTCATGTCCTTTTAAAGGCTCAGGGAGTGGGCCAAGTTCCCCCCATCCTTTAAAAAAATAAAGTTGGCATGGGGTATGGGTCCTCTGCGTCCCAATATGGCTTGGGGAGGGGGACTGCTCTCCCCATATTAATTAAATTAAGCCTCAGGTGATGGGGTCCCCGGTCCGAACACAGCTCGGAGAGGGAGGCTGCATGCCCTTCTCCCCATATTAATTACATTTGGCCCCGGGGGATGGGGTCCCTGTGGCTGAAAACGACTCCAGGAGGGGGCAATTTTTTGGGGTGGGTTTGGGACTAAATCGTGAGTCCTGTAATGGCTGGCAGCAACATGTTTCTCAAGTTGCTGGCAGCCAATCCGAGGGCTTGTTCAGTGCAAGTCTGACTCCAACAGAAGCGAGATAGGAAAAAAAGTATCCTGGGACAATCAATATATTCTATTTTTGAATTGTTACTTCCGCAAAACTCTTGTGAGACTCTTGCAGACCCAATGGTCTAAATATTCAATCATTTATTCTTAAAGTTATTTTTTTTTTACTACTGAGCAGCAACATTGGTAGACCAAGATCTACCTTCCTGAAAATTTGGTGTACATTCATTCAGCAGTTGGAGCTTCTTAAAGAAGTTGATGGAAAATGCATGGGGATTTTGTGTTTCGTAGGCCCTACTTTTTTCTTGGGCTCCTCATACACAAAATAGGGAACAAAAGAGCACTTTTTTGGAACGTTTTGAGGAGACTGGCCAATCGGTGCCAAAGTTATTAGCAACACAAAAACATGCGGACCTAACTATAGCTACCCTACTATTATTTATGACCTGGTGGCAGTCACCACTGGGTAGATAGAGTTAGGTCTGCTTCTTCATTGGAAGTGCGGTTTTTGGTTTGCTAATAACTTTGGCCCAGTTTGATGAATCTTCAAAAAATTTCCCCCTAAAAAAAGTTAATCTAACTTAACTCCTTTCCAGAATGTTTAGGGGTGATGCGTCAAGTGGGGGTTGAAAAAAATGGGGGTCCCAAAATGCAAACCTCCTGTGCGTCTCTCATAGACTTCTTAAGAAAGGGCTACCACAAAATCTGCTGAATGGAATTACACCAAATGTGGGAGCCGGCCTCGTGGCGTGGTCCTGTTTCCCCGCGCTAAGCCGCACGAGGTCCCATGCACCTCGGGGCTCCTCCATTTTGGATTATACGTCACTCCACGTGACCACCTGCGTGACCCCGCTTCACCCGGCCCCTGTCCCAGCGAGGCCCGACATCAAGGCGCCAACCCCTGGCCCGGGGGATACTACGGGAACCCTTCCCACTTCCGGCGGAGGGCAGTATCGATGGGACCCCCAACCGTCCTTCCACACCTAGGTGCGATCGCCCCACAGCTCTCTGGGGCCTGGCGCCTCTCCTGCTGGGCGTCTGGCCGCTCCCTACTCGGCCTCTCCGCCCCCTCCGGGCGCAAGGGTCCGGACATCAAAGGACTCCAGTCCTATATCTGGGGCGACCCGACAACAGGACGGTAGTTGTATCCTGGAGTCAAGAGCCCTGCTGATCGGATCGCGGCTGACCCTACGGAAGAAGACTCACCTTGAACCCACCCTCTGAGCCCTGCTGACGACGTCGCGGCTCCACCGTGCTTAAAGACCTTCACGAACCTCTGGAGCCCTGCTGACGCTGTCGCGGCCCGACCTTGTTGAACATTACCATCAGAGCCCAGCTGACCTCGTCGCGGCTCGACCGAAGCTGACCTACCACCGGAGCCCTGCTGACTGTGTCGCGGCTCAGCCTAAGCGAAACTACCACCCGAGCCCTGCAGACGCCGTCGCGGCTCCCCTCGTCCAAGCCGCTCTGAGACCCGCACTCAAGGTCTGGCGCAGAGCCCTCCCGTACCTGGCTGGTACTAAGACTGTCCCGCTACCCTATCCCTCTAACAGACATTGAGACTCTTATTGGATCCCTCGATCCCACTGTAAATATTGAACATACTACTGCTGATAAAGAACCAAGTCACGCAACTGATATTGAGTCCTGTGTGGTGGTGTTACTGGGCCTAGTACGATCCTAGGAGAAAGACCTCCCCGAGGGGGCTTCTCAGCGGCGCTCGGCTACAACTTTGCGGTAGGAAGGTGCCCCGGAATAGTCCCTCCGACTACCCGGTGGTCCTCCCTCCAACATTTGGTGGCCAGCGACGGGATCCGAGCCAGATGCAATCGTACAGGCAAGTAACGCACCCACTACCTGACCAGACGGAAAAAGAAAAAGGGAACCATGGACGGCCAAGAAGCAACCGTGGCCGCAACCTTCCAGTTGGAAAAACTGGAAGAATACACCCACAAAGAACTCAAACAATTCTGCAAGGACAAAGGGATCCCAACCACAGGATTGGGCACCAAGGAGGAAATGCAGAAAGCCCTGAAAGCCTGGGCAGAACCCGAGACCACTCCACCCCGAGCCGAAGGGACCTCGGCCCGGGACGGAAACCTGCCGACCCCAACCCCGACAGATGGGGAGCGAACCGTCCCAGAAACCAGCCTTTCCCACGAAGAAATACGAGAACGGGAAAGGGTCCGGACACACGAAATGGACCTCGCCCGACTCCGGCTGGACGGTGAGCTCCTACTGGCGGAGAAGAAGATAGCCTTGGAGCAACTACGGCTGCAAGAGGAAATCGAGGAAAAGAAACAGCATCGGGAACTAGAGGAGAGACGGCTAACCCTCGAGCACGAGAGGAGCCTAAAGGAACTTGAACTAAAAGCTAAAACAGGGGAGACCAGCAACCCCGGAGGCCGGGACGCTCTGCCCCTGACCGAGCCAAAGGTTCACATCCCCAAGGATGTCGTCAAGGAGTACTATAAAAATTACGACATCCAGCAATGGTTCCGAGCGTACGAAGTAGCAATGACCTCCCATCGGGTACCCCGGAAGGATTGGGGTGCCGGCCTATGGGGGAGGTTCCTCAGCGAGGGCCGGGATACCCTGCTGCAACTCCCCGACGCGGTGATGACCTCATACGACCACATGAAAGAAGCCCTACTCACACGCTACGGACTATCAGCCGAGATGTACCGGCAACGCTTCCGGGACTGCAAGAAGCTCCCCGGTACCACATGGGTCGAATACGTGGACTTCTTCAGCCGAGCGTTGGAAGGATGGATCAAAGGAAGCAAGGTCACCTCATATAATGAACTGTTCGACCTCATTGTCTGGGAGCACCTCGCCAACAACTGCTTTGTTGAACTAAGGCAACACCTCCTGGACAGTAAACTGACCGAGCCCCGGAAGCTCGCCGCCGAAGCGGACTGATGGGTCAACACCTGGGTCCCCCGGAACCCCGTGGGGGACTACACACGGAGTACCACGGGACCTCCCCGCCAGTGAGGCGGCGGAGGGGGGCCCACCGCAGTTGAGAATTCCTGGCCGGGCCGCCCAGAAGCCCGCCACGGGGTCAAGCCACCAACCACACTTCCCCGACCCAGGGCCGAAGGGGGACCCCTATCACACGGCCTGGACCACGACCAACAGTGACCTGCTTCGGCTGTCAGCAGACCGGCCACTATGCGAGTGACCCGGCCTGCCCCATGAACCGACGGAACGGGACCACTGGGCCCCCTCCCCGACAAATAGCCGCCGCAGCCCTGGGGGAGGGAGAAGACGAGGAGGAAAACCACGACGACGGATCCCCCGAGTGGGAACCAGCTGCCATGTCGCTTGTATGCCTGGGCTCCCGAGAAATGGTGCCCCGAGCCGCCATCCCAAGCAACACCCAGAAGTACCAACAGTGGGTCACCATCAATGGGCGACGGGCCGAGGCCCTCCGGGACACTGGGGCCAGTGTGACCGCTGTCCGCTGCCACCTGGTGACCCCCGAACAAATCCTGCCGCATGTCCTATGCCCTGTCCGGACCGCGGACAACACCGAGAGCATGTGCCGGATGGCCAGGATCCCCTTTGAGTGGGGAGGAGTGTCCGGCACCCTAAAAGTAACTGTCCGCGACGACGCCCCGGTGGACTGCCTCCTGGGGAACGACCTAGAGAGCTCACCCTAGGCAAAGGTGGAATGCCGAGAGCATCTGGGGATGCTAGGACTACCCCAGTGGGCCTGCGCCACCACTCGGTCCATGACCGCCCAACCAGCCGCTGCCACAGCCCCCGACCAGCCGACGGGCCCCGAACTATCACCCTCCTCCGGCACGGAGCAACCTGACGAGGAGGCCGGGCCATCTGAACTTTCTCCCAACAGGGCCGCCCCCCTCAGCGAGATCCCCGAGCTGGCCCAGTGGCGCCACGACGGGGGCCCCACCCGCGAACAATTCCAGCAAGAGCAGAAGGCCTGCCCGTCCCTCGAGGGGGCCCGACAGCAAGCGGCCGCCCAGGCTGCGGGGGACCCCACGGGAACCCACTGGGTCTATTGGGACAATGACTTATTGTATAGCGAGCAGAAAGTCGCCGAACTAGGGGCCGGCCGGGTGCTGGTGGTCCCCCTCCGATTTCGAGAGTTCCTCCTGAACCTGGCACATGACGTGCCCCTCGCCGGACACCTCGGGCGGGACAAGACTTACAGCCGCCTAGTGACCCATTTCTATTGGCCCCGAATGAGAAGAGACGTGGACCAGCACTGCCGGTCCTGCCCGACCTGCCAAGCTAGCGGGAAGACTGGGGGATGAGTGAAAGCCCCCCTCCAACCATTTCCAGCCGTCCACACCCCGTTCGAACGGGTGGGAATCGACATCGTGGGGCCCCTCGACCCCCGAACCGCCCTGGGGCACCGCTTCATCCTGGTACTGGTCGACCACGCCACCCGGTAGCCAGAGGCCGTTCCCCTCCGAACTGTGACAGCTCCAGTGGTGGGCCGGGCCCTGATGGGCATCTTCTCCAGGGTGGGGTTCCCCCGAGAAGTGGTGAGCGACAGGGGTACGAACTTTATTTCGAAGTACATGAGATCACTCTGGCAACAATGTGGGGTCACCTATAAATTCACCACCCCTTACCACCCCCAGGGGAACGGACTGGTCGAGCGGTTCAACAGAACCCTGAAGGGGATGATCAAGGGCCTGGAAGAGCCCCTGAGGAGGAGATGGGATGTCCTGCTGCCCTGCCTCCTGTTCGCCTATCGGGAGGTACCACAGAAATCCCTGGGCTTCAGCCCCTTCGAACTGTTGTATGGGCACCCCGTCCGAGGGCCCCTCAGCCTGGTCAAGGAGGGCTGGGAGGCGAACGTCCAAGATGCCCCCCCGACGTCTACCGGTACCTCCTGACCCTGCGGAACCAGACTCGGAAGTTCCGGGCCCTGGCAGAAGCCAACCTCGAAGCCAGCCAAGAAGACATGAAACGCTGGTATGACGAAAATGCCTCAGCCATCGAGTTCGAGCCGGGCCAGCAAGTCTGGGTCATGTCACCCGTGGACCCCTGCGCCCTGCAGGACAAGTGGACCGGGCCCTTCAAGGTAGCTGAGAGGAAGAGCCCCGTCACCTACCTGGTCGACATGGAGTCCCCGAGGAACCCCCTCCGGGTCCTGCACGCCAACCGGCTCAAGCCCCACTTTGCCCGAACTGAACTAAGCCTACTGCTGGCTACCGACGATGGGGGCGAAAGTGACTCCGAGCCCCTACCAGACCTCCTGGGGTCCTCGAGCCAAGACGGCTCCTTGGAGGGCGTCCGCCTCTCCGCCACCCTGACACCAGAACAGCGCCATGATTGCCAGAAGCTGCTGCAACCCTTCGCTGCCCTCTTCTCTCTCACGCCCGGGGTGACCCCCTGGTGCGTCCACGATGTGGACACGGGGGACAGCCCCCCTGTACGACACCGCGCTTATAGACTACCTGACCGAGTCCGAGCCTGCATACAGACCGAGGTCGCCAAGATGCTCGCCCTCGGAGTCATCGAGCCTTCCGACAGCCCGTGGGCCAGCCCGGTAGTCTTGGTGCCGAAGGCCGCCGCCCCCGGCACTGCCCCCGAACTCAGATTTTGTGTCGACTACCGGGGCCTGAACGCAGTCACCAAGACCGATGCCCACCCCTTGCCACGAGCGGACGAGCTGATCGATCGCTTAGGGTCCGCCCGCTACCTAAGCACCTTTGATCTCACCGCCGGGTACTGGCAGATCAAGCTCACTCCCGGCGCCCAAGAACGATCAGCCTTTTCCACCCCCGATGGGCACTACCACTTTCGGGTAATGCCCTTCGGTATGAAGAACGCCCCAGCGACCTTTCAGAGGCTAGTAAACAAGGTCCTGGCCGGACTAGAAGCCTTCAGCGCGGCCTACCTCGATGACATTGCTGTCTTCAGCGACCACTGGGCCGCGCACCTAGGGCACCTCGGGGAAGTCCTGGCCGCTCTCCAAAGGGCCGGGCTCACCATTAAGGCCAGTAAATGCCAGATCGGTCAAGGATCCGTGACCTATCTGGGCCACCAGGTGGGGAGTGGCCAGGTGGCGCCCCTCCAGTTAAAAGTCGACGCCATCCAGGCGTGGGAGCCCCCCGCAACCCAAACTGCTGTCCGGGCCTTCCTAGGCCTAACAGGCTACTACCGACGATTCATCAAGGATTATGGCAGCATTGTGGGCCCCCTTACGGAACTCACTTCAAAGAAACAGCCCAAGGCGGTGCACTGGACGCCCCGCTGTCAGACCGCGTTTGATGCTCTCAAGGCGGCCATGTGCGCTGCCCCCGTGCTACAGGCCCCCGACTACAGCAAGGAATTTGTAGTCCAGACCGATGCCTCGGAGTACGGGGTCGGGGCGGTCCTCTCCCAGCTGGACGCCAAGGGCCTCGACCGACCGGTGGCCTTTATCAGCCGCCGACTGCTGCCGCGAGAACAGAGGTGGAGCACCATCGAGCGGGAGGCCTTCGCTGTGGTATGGGCTCTCAAGAAGCTCCGGCCCTACCTTTTCGGCACCCACTTCAGGGTCCAGACTGACCACCGGCCCTTGCGGTGGCTCATGCAAATGCAGGGTGAGAACCCCAAGCTGTTGCGCTGGTCCATCTCGCTGCAAGGGATGGACTTCACTGTGGAACACCGGCCCGGCAACGACCACGCCAATGCTGACGGCCTGTCCCGATTCTTCCGCCTCGGCGAGGAGAACCCCCAAGGAGATGGGTGACTCTCCCTGCCTTCAGCTGGGGGGGACGCGTGTGGGAGCTGGCCTCGTGGCGTGGTCCTGTTTCCCCGCGCTAAGCCGCACGAGGTCCCATGCACCTCGGGCTCCTCCATTTTGGATTATACGTCACTCCACGTGACCACCTGCGTGACCCTGCTTCACCCGGCCCCTGTCCCAGCGAGGCCCGACATCAAGGCGCCAACCCCTGGCCCGGGGGATACTGCGGGAACCCTTCCCACTTCTGGCGGAGGGCAGTATCGATGGGACCCCCAACCGTCCTTCCACACCTAGGTGCGATCGCCCCACAGCTCTCTGGGGCCTGGCGCCTCTCCTGCTGGGCGTCTGGCCACTCCCTACTCGGCCTCTCCGCCCCCTCCGGGCGCAAGGGTCCGGACATCAAAGGGCTCCAGTCCTATATCTGGGGCGACCCGACAACAGGACGATAGTTGTATCCTGGAGTCAAGAGCCCTGCTGATCGGATCGCGGCTGACCCTACGGAAGAAGACTCACCTTGAACCCACCCTCTGAGCCCTGCTGACGACGTCGCGGCTCCACCGTGCTTAAAGACCTTCACGAACCTCTGGAGCCCTGCTGGCGCTGTCGCGGCCCGACCTTGTTGAACATTACCATCAGAGCCCAGCTGACCTCGTCGCGGCTCGACCGAAGCTGACCTACCACCGGAGCCCTGCTGACTGTGTCACGGCTCAGCCTAAGCGGAACTACCACCCGAGCCCTGCAGACGCCGTCGCGGCTCCCCTCGTCCGAGCCGCTCTGAGACCCGCACTCAAGGTCTGGCGCAGAGCACTCCCGTACCTGGCTGGTACTAAGACTGTCCCGCTACCCTATCCCTCTAACAGACATTGAGACTCTTATTGGATCCCTCGATCCCACTGTAAATATTGAACGTACTACTGCTGATAAAAAACCAAGTCACGCAACTGATATTGAGTCCTGTGTGGTGGTGTTACTGGGCCTAGTACGATCCTAGGAGAAAGACCTCCCCGAGGGGGCTTCTCAGCGGCGCTCGGCTACAACTTTGCGGTAGGAAGGTGCCCCGGAATAGTCCCTCCGACTACCCGGTGGTCCTCCCTCCAACACCAAATTTGCCAGGAAGCTAGATCTGGGTCCTCAGATTATGCTTTCTGTGATTTGGTGTAAATCCATTCAGTATTGTTTGAGAAATTAAGTTAAATACGTTTGTGTCCAGATGTGCTCTGAATACCCAATTTAAAGGGGACTAGACAATCCTGATTGGTTGGTTTTACCCTGAACAATATGTTTTGGCACAATATGGACGACATGCTGTAGCAGCGATTACAGGATTCTCAGACATGGACCTATTTGAAATGCAGTGTAGCGAATGGCAGGTTTTGAGGGTCACATAAAAGAGCATGTATAAAGGGTGATGACAGGGTGAAAATAATTACAATTTAAGTCATTTGTTGGTGGAAGAATACTAATTTTATGAATTGTGGTGTGTTCCAATGTGATTTTACCCTGTGAAAAATGCTGACCTGCTGGGATTTCCTGAATCGTGTTTGGGAGAAAACAGTGTTTTCTCATAGAGGTTATGGAGAGTGATCAAGAAGCTAAGATGAGAGCATATTTTCTGTACATTCACACTATCTTTCTCAGCCATGTGAGAGTGAAGTCTGACATTCTCTTTAAAACACGTACTTCTAACAGCAGCAGCATGTCAGTTTTTTCCCCTGTGTTCTACTGCAGCCTCCCAGAGTGTTCTAAAAAACAACTACAGCACTGACAGTTTTACTTATGGCTAAAGTGTGGTAGACCTGAAGCCATCTTGATAGAATGAAACTGGTAAAACTAAAACAGTTAATTTAGAAAGGAGCAAAATGCAAGGGTTAATTTTATCATAGAAATTATGATTAGTGCTGTGGAAAACAAAAATGAAAACACATTTAAAATGAGTTCTCAAAAATATTCTTCTTCTATTTCATTAAAACATTCTGACATGCGGACTGAAACATGCACTTTCAACACCAACAGCAGACTACTAGTTAACTCCCTGGTGATCAGCAGCTTTACCACATTGTTCTAATGAGCAACTAGAGTTCTAGCATTCAGAATCTGCCAGACCTGTGACACATATAAATGCTATCTACATGGATTTGTAATGGAAAACTGAATGCCTTTCTTACTGAGGATACTGCAGTAAATTAGGGCCCTTCATAACAAAAATGTCTCTGAAGATGGCTAACAGAGGAAAAAGAGCCCAAATGTAGCACAAATATTGCCGACATGTAGTCCAAGTATAGCTTAAAGACGGAACTATGCAAAACACTTCGGGGGATATTCACAACAACGTGTGTTAAACATCACCAGAGTTTGCTAACGCAACTTTTCACATCGCAGCCTATTGCGGGAACATTACGCCGTGTCAACGTGGAATTCACAACACGGCGGTACCATGCGATAGTCCGCCTATAACGCGGCCAATTTCCGCGAGACAACTATCTCAACGGAGACAAAAAAACAAACCACAACACAGAAAAAGGTGCGATGAGCTCATTCACGTAAGTAAATGGTCTTCTGAAGACCTGTGAAGTACTCGGTGCGGCTGTGTGTATGCCCGGGAAGCTGTCTCAGCCTGGGCTGACACACACGATGTGGGGGGCTGGGGTGTTTGCGGTGAGCATTCGCTGCAGCAATGGTAAATGAAGGCGGGTGAAGGTGAGTGGAGGACAACAACCCTCTGTATGGTGTGACTTCAGAGTGATAATGGCCAGTCCTCCCTTGTCCACCGGAAATCCACATGGCCCCCGCGTGGGGGCTGGAAGGGCTGGGAAAAAAGATTATTGGCCAAGTCTCTGCACTGCAGTCAATTGCACCCCCAGGTTCATCTAGAGGACGTGCACTTCAGCCATGTGCGTGGGGATGTGAAGTAGGCTGGCACCCCCGCCTCCATGCAGCTGTCCCCCGGCAAGGCACCATCCGGGGTCCTGCTCAGATGCTCACACCTGGGGGGGGGGGGAGAGAAGGAAGAGGAGTGGGCCACTGAGGCCAAACAAAGCACGAATCTCCAAGTCATGGGGGCCTGTTTGGGCAGTAAAATGGGGGCAGCCTCCCTACCTCCACTGCTCTAATGCCAGGAGTGATGCCAGTGTCCCCAGCTCTCGTGTCCCCTAGGGCCAGGCCCCTCACCACCACTCCTGGGATCTGCAGCTTAAGGCAAGGCCTGCTCCGCCTGGGTGCTGGTGTCAACCACAACTCCGACGCTGCAGCTCATGCATCTTCCAAGATCGGACCTCCAGGTGTCTCTGTGCCCCTGTATACTTGCCCTGCTCTGCAGCCGATGTTAGCCAGCACTGCAGGATACATCTCCCCTGGGACCCAGCGTCTCACTCCGCTCACCTACTGCAGTCAAGCCCTCAGCCTCCCCTGCACATGGCTCCCCACCCAGACATAGGTCTTGTGTCTCCACCAGCAGCCGGGGAAGAACGGGGGAACAAACCAGGCACCTGTGGGTCTTCCAGTGTGGCTGTTGACTGTGTTCCCTTTCATGAAGCAGGTAGTCGTCCTGCTTAACACCAGCAAAAGACAGGTGTAAAATCCCTTGTGCTAGCGCGGCCTATCACCTGTTTTTGTTTCGCTTTGCAGATCTGGCAGTTCGTTGTGAAAGTTGTGATGTGGTTTTTTCGTGTGTTTTTGCACGGGAACTCCTAGTCTGCATCGCATTAGAGTTATTTGGTGGTGTCCATCGTGGAGATAAATTTGGGGGCAGTTATCACAGGAATACTGGTGTTGTCTGCAGTTTGCACCAGCTTGTGAATGGGGTGTTAATTCTATCACCACTTTTGATGTGTTAAAGTGGGGATAACTCGGAGTTAAATCCTTGTGAATATGTCCCTTAATTCATTTTTTTTTGCAATTTTATATAGCGCAGACTTGACCAAAAAGCATTGGAGTGCTTTACATGAGCAACAGTTGGATTATACAAGGAAACATTTATTTTGGTTTTAGGCATAGAGAAATTAAGTGATTTGCCCAAAATCTCAGGAAGTTGAAACAGCGCCAAACCTCAAACCTGGTTATGCAGTTACAAAGTCGGCAGCTCTGTCTATAACACCTCTATAACACCACATTCTCTACACTCAGTGCAACAAATAATCAAGTGATCAACTGGATAAAAAAACCATAAAGATAGCAAATAATTTAAAAGCACTTTATAGCTATTTGAGAACTCAAAAAACGTGGCCTCATTTTAGTTTTTTAGGGCACTAGCAATAATTTCTGTGGGGAAAAGACCCCCTAATTTTTTTGATTTCTAAAGAAAATGCTTTAGGTATTACAGTTTTTATTACATTAAGATAACTTCAGGCGTGCCACCGTTTTGTAATACATTAAGAATGTTAGCGATGTAATTGTTCATAATAATACTGTAGGGAGGCAGATATCAGTGGCATGGACTTGGACAACTGAGGGCAGGAAAGAGGGGCAGAGGCAGCAGGTTGCCCATGCCAGCAGGCAGGAGGGGCAGTTGCAGCACAATGGACCATGGAGAGCAGGGAAGAGGGGGCAGGGACATCAAAATAACCATTCAGGACAGGCAGGAAAGGCTGTAGCAATGCAACAGACCAGTGAGGGCAAAAGGGAGAGATGGTGCCAGTACTAATGTTTTTAAGCCCAAATGAGCTTATTTTAGTCATCTCCCGCCTAAAATCTTTTCTTTTTCAATATAAGTAAATGGGGAAATTCAATTCCCCAGATTTTTTCTTTCCAAGATCTTCCTCTTACCAAGTTCAAAATGTTGTCATGTATGGTACATTGGACCACAGAAGGCATGAATTCCGACAATACAGGAGGGAGGTGGACAGGGGCAACAAACTGAACTTACAGGGAGGGCGCAGAGGGTTGCAGCAGCACAATACACCACACAGGGCAAGCGGGAGGGCTGTGCAGCACAATGGACCCTAAAAGCAATAGGAAGGGGACATTTACATGCACATGGACAACAGACAGCAGAGGGTAATGAGGCAAAGACAGCAAGCTGACCTCATCCGACAAACAGGAGGTGTATCTGTAGCACATCAGACAAATAAGGGCAGGAGGGAAGGGACATGGGCTCACCATTCGACCATGGAAGATAGTAGGGAGGGGATAAGGGCCCATACATGGAAAACAGGGCTCAGGAGCAAAGGGGGCAGGAGCAGCAAGCTGATCATGCAGGGCACAGATCCCATGCACACTGTGTCACTGGAACCAAGGTGTACCCAACTGATGAGACCATAACTAGAGTGCAACCAGTCCTGGGTTTCTTGTGTTCCGGTTCAGGGAAAACCAAGCTTGGCTGTTTGGCTGTATTGCTCCTAATGGAGCAGGTTCAAGACTGATTTGCATACAGCTGGATCCAAACTGAAGTGGCATGGTGTGAAAAATAACACTGGATTGAAATGTGGCGTGAGTGATTACCAGTGGTTGAGATTAATTCAAGCATTCCATCTATCACTGTTTTGTACACTTATTGTGTCGCCCTAAGTAGGCCAGTAACCTTTGTCCCATTGTGAAGCACAAAGGCATGTAAGCTCTGCTGTATGAGGTTTCTTCAACAATGGGGTGGGCCAGGGCTTGGAGGTCAACATCTGTAATGTTTATTACTAGGAGGGGGCATGCATGGGGCCTCCTCCACAGAGCTCCAACGCCTAAGGAAACCAACCCCCTGTGCCTGGTTTCACCTACTGGGCCCCCAAACTGCTGAATGAAAAGAGCGAATGCTGTTGCACCCCTAAGATGCAAGACAGTGGCCGGGGATCCCAACTCTGGGCCCCCGACATAGGCGGCAACAGAAGAGTGCCGTTGCACTCACCCATAAAGGAGGGGCCTGGGATTCCAAAACTGGAGAAGGGCAATGCTCCCATACTCCCACCAGTAATGGTGGACCTGCCCAACTTCCCGTGCCTGGGGATGTGGGGGGCCACCACAGAAATAAAATCGAGAAGAGCTGCTGGGTCCCGTTGCAGCAGGAGAAGATGCTGTTCATACTGGGAGTCGGACGGGGCAGCCAGGGGTGGGCTCCCTGGGCTGTCCCCAATGAATGGTGACATGTGGGGTGCCAGGTCTCAGGATAGAAAAACAAAAAAGGAAAAGAGCGGGAGGGCAGTGCAGACACACCAGGAAAACAAACAGCAGCTCTTCTCAGCTCAGCAGCTCTCAAGGTAGTGCCCCATAATGCCCTGTAGGGCATTTATTATCAAGCATTTTTCCACAGTTGGTGGCAGCCATGGGGCCACACCAGAAACAGAGCACTGAGCAGCTCCAGAAGTTCAGCTGCTCCCCCTCCCCAAGGATAGCCCAAGTATTTGTAAAAGATGACTCTAATCCTACAGAGTCAAATGAGAGATTCAAACCCAAACTCGCTCAGTCACCGGAAACTTGCATTCCGAGCCCTTCGACGCCTCATTCATCACGCTGAGAGCATGTCAGGCATTCTCCACATACTTTTACCGGCGCATATGGGGACACCGGATTCCATAACCAGGTGGGCACTTGTTCAATCACGATGCTAATTAAGCCGATCCACCCATTTTGAGAGCACTTTATAAACCATGCTCCCTCCACATTTAGTTATCGTCGGGAAGGAGAGGAGCACATAGCTAGGTGCACTTATGGGAGACGCACCTTGAGGCAGTAAGATGATGACTGGGGACATGCTTGAAATGAGTGTATGTATTTGGATAGGGAGCACTTTCAGGCTCCTTAACCTATTGAAATGAAGTTTTAACCATTACTGCTGTTTGTTACCCATCTAGAGTCTGACTACAGGGGTCTTCCTTTTGCCCCCCCTCCCATGGGGCATTTAGGTTCATGTCCTAGGGTAAGACAGTGAGATACTTTCTCACATATAATGTTTTTACTCCTATGTGTTAACAGATGAGTGTCACATACCACACATATAGCCCCTCACCAGTAATGAATTCTGCATGTGGTTGAATGACCTTTTGAAAAAAGTGACCCGGGTTCTTTTAATTGTTCTCTTTGTATTCTTATTGTTTTACAGGCTTCAAAGTGAGCCCCTTCTAGGTGGAGTGTGACATAGGTCACCCCGCCAAGTGGTATCTTATCACCACAAAGTTGGTAAGAACAGAGCCCTCTTTTCATAGGTCCTGATGAATTCCATGGACCCTATTGGGCCAAAGGGCAGAAACATGTTGACCGCACCTACAACAGTGAGGGGACAGTAATCTCCCAACAGCACTGTTCACTTGTTTTTAGTACCATATAGCTGCCTTTCACATTAAAATTAATTTGGTAACTATAATGGTTTTTAAATCTCACTCCCTTCGCATGGGCCCCCACTAGTTTAGAAGTGCATCCTTGTTATCTGGTGTATTCTTGCCCTCCACCAATATGAGTTTCTGGAGGGCGAGGACTGGTCAATGATGAAGCATGATACCAGGTGGTGTGTGAGACCAGTCCTTTACATTTTTTGAGATGCCCACACTCACAATGTAACCCCTCTTCTTTGTGCACCTAGGTCACTATTCTGGGAGTGGCCCAATGTTGTGTTGAACATTTTATGTTGGAAGGCTGGCCTGCTCCTAGTGCCCCGAGCCTCTAGTTCCCTCCCCAAGGAGCTCCTGTTATTATACATGTTTCAGCACTTCCCAGGCTGGAGGTGTGGCCCTAAAGCTGGGAGTTCAATGCTCTCTAGGGGCTGGATCTATTGCAATATGGCATGAAAGGGACACCCTCTGGGGTCTGTTTTTATGATTTTATTTTAGGTGGCCTCAAAGTATACAAAAAGCACAACATGTTATGTTCATTTTAAAATGTTTCATTAATATAATAATGTTGACAATGTTTACTGAGCAGGACTGATATGCTTTATTGTAATTAATCATTGCATTCACACATGGCTGATAGTGATTCCTGCATTTACACACAAAATGTTGGTGTTTTTAACATGTGCTTTGTTTTACTTGTAATATGTTGAAAGCTTGATAATACCAATAGGCCTGTTTTATCTAAAGTGGTACCCACCTATATTGTGATTTGTTGTCTAGTATAGGTGGGGGGCATTATTTTTTCGAGGATTATGTCCATTTAGGGTTCAAATGTGATTCCATAATGTCATCTAGGTTTTGTTTGATCTGCCTCATGTGTATGTTTGTAAATTAATACATAGTATTTAGTAGTCTGTGTACAATAAATGCACTTTTCCTTTTCTAAAGAAAAAGCACAGACTGGACTATCATTTAGTGAGTGTTATTACTGCGGACCAGCGAATGATGATTACTAGCCACTGCCACCTTCCCTGAGTTGACTTCGGACTGCTCTGCTTTGCTACCCTGAGAGAGTCAAGCGCTACAATGGGGTGCTTGTTTCCCAGTAAGGAAAATTCTGAACCTATTTCTTGCACGGCCTCACATCCTGCACAACTAATAACCCAATTCATTCCAATATCAGACTTTATCGAATTAGCATTAATGGAGAGCGAAGGTGGCTGAATTTGGCTATGCAGTACTCACACTGCTTCCTAGGCCTTGTTCTGTACACACTGATTCCATACGTGAATTGTGAACTTAGCGCAGGTTAAATGTGCATTTCCACAACAACCTCCTAAGATTATATGTATTCAAGGAAGACTTGCACCTAATTTTCCAGTATGGAAAGAGACACATATACAAAATAAGCATTTCCATGGCGATAATGGGAAGGGAATGTCCTCATATTTAATAAGGTGTAAGGGAACAGGAATTTCCATGGGGAAAATGTGGGACCTGGGAAACACCAGAAAGTTAAATGTGCAAACACTCATTTATATCAGATTTACACCTACAGATTTCACCACCAAATGGAATGCTGGCACGGATTCATGCATTGAAGTAGTCATGGGAATGTATGACTATCATAGACTGCATTGAGTACTCTTTGAATCCTCTACGATATCCAAATTAGTCTGGCATCTGCTTTAAACGTAAAAATAATATCGCGAGAACAAATGTCTGCGTTTGTTTTCTTTGAGTTACTCTTCAACAAGCTGTTATGGCAGACGTGTGGAATGAAGATGGGCATTGGGAATATACATTTATCTAGAATACAAAGTTTATCATTTAATGGAACCAGCTTCTTCAATAATATGGTAGTACACTATTAAAAAGAAAAAAACAGTGTCAAGTATACAGTTTAAAATATTATCATTACTAAAAAACTGCGAACAAATGCGATGACATTAATTTGACATAAAATGAAATATTCTTTTATAGACAGTGCTTCTCGGAGCACTTTTTCGCTTCATTGTCATTTGCAATTTAATGATCCTTACCAGAAGTTCAGAATTGTCCAGGACATTAGTTGTATCCTGGAGTCAAGAGCCCTGCTGATCGGATCGCGGCTGACCCTACGGAAGAAGACTCACCTTGAACCCACCCTCTGAGCCCTGCTGACGACGTCGCGGCTCCACCGTGCTTAAAGACCTTCACGAACCTCTGGAGCCCTGCTGGCGCTGTCGCGGCCCGACCTTGTTGAACATTACCATCAGAGCCCAGCTGACCTCGTCGCGGCTCGACCGAAGCTGACCTACCACCGGAGCCCTGCTGACTGTGTCACGGCTCAGCCTAAGCGGAACTACCACCTGAGCCCTGCAGACGCCGTCGCGGCTCCCCTCGTCCGAGCCGCTCTGAGACCCGCACTCAAGGTCTGGCGCAGAGCACTCCCGTACCTGGCTGGTACTAAGACTGTCCCGCTACCCTATCCCTCTAACAGACATTGAGACTCTTATTGGATCCCTCGATCCCACTGTAAATATTGAACGTACTACTGCTGATAAAAAACCAAGTCACGCAACTGATATTGAGTCCTGTGTGGTGGTGTTACTGGGCCTAGTACGATCCTAGGAGAAAGACCTCCCCGAGGGGGCTTCTCAGCGGCGCTCGGCTACAACTTTGCGGTAGGAAGGTGCCCCGGAATAGTCCCTCCGACTACCCGGTGGTCCTCCCTCCAACACCAAATTTGCCAGGAAGCTAGATCTGGGTCCTCAGATTATGCTTTCTGTGATTTGGTGTAAATCCATTCAGTATTGTTTGAGAAATTAAGTTAAATACGTTTGTGTCCAGATGTGCTCTGAATACCCAATTTAAAGGGGACTAGACAATCCTGATTGGTTGGTTTTACCCTGAACAATATGTTTTGGCACAATATGGACGACATGCTGTAGCAGCGATTACAGGATTCTCAGACATGGACCTATTTGAAATGCAGTGTAGCGAATGGCAGGTTTTGAGGGTCACATAAAAGAGCATGTATAAAGGGTGATGACAGGGTGAAAATAATTACAATTTAAGTCATTTGTTGGTGGAAGAATACTAATTTTATGAATTGTGGTGTGTTCCAATGTGATTTTACCCTGTGAAAAATGCTGACCTGCTGGGATTTCCTGAATCGTGTTTGGGAGAAAACAGTGTTTTCTCATAGAGGTTATGGAGAGTGATCAAGAAGCTAAAATGAGAGCATATTTTCTGTACATTCACACTATCTTTCTCAGCCATGTGAGAGTGAAGTCTGACATTCTCTTTAAAACACGTACTTCTAACAGCAGCAGCATGTCAGTTTTTTCCCCTGTGTTCTACTGCAGCCTCCCAGAGTGTTCTAAAAAACAACTACAGCACTGACAGTTTTACTTATGGCTAAAGTGTGGTAGACCTGAAGCCATCTTGATAGAATGAAACTGGTAAAACTAAAACAGTTAATTTAGAAAGGAGCAAAATGCAAGGGTTAATTTTATCATAGAAATTATGATTAGTGCTGTGGAAAACAAAAATGAAAACACATTTAAAATGAGTTCTCAAAAATATTCTTCTTCTATTTCATTAAAACATTCTGACATGCGGACTGAAACATGCACTTTCAACACCAACAGCAGACTACTAGTTAACTCCCTGGTGATCAGCAGCTTTACCACATTGTTCTAATGAGCAACTAGAGTTCTAGCATTCAGAATCTGCCAGACCTGTGACACATATAAATGCTATCTACATGGATTTGTAATGGAAAACTGAATGCCTTTCTTACTGAGGATACTGCAGTAAATTAGGGCCCTTCATAACAAAAATGTCTCTGAAGATGGCTAACAGAGGAAAAAGAGCCCAAATGTAGCACAAATATTGCCGACATGTAGTCCAAGTATAGCTTAAAGACGGAACTATGCAAAACACTTCGGGGGATATTCACAACAACGTGTGTTAAACATCACCAGAGTTTGCTAACGCAACTTTTCACATCGCAGCCTATTGCGGGAACATTACGCCGTGTCAACGTGGAATTCACAACACGGCGGTACCATGCGATAGTCCGCCTATAACGCGGCCAATTTCCGCGAGACAACTATCTCAACGGAGACAAAAAAACAAACCACAACACAGAAAAAGGTGCGATGAGCTCATTCACGTAAGTAAATGGTCTTCTGAAGACCTGTGAAGTACTCGGTGCGGCTGTGTGTATGCCCGGGAAGCTGTCTCAGCCTGGGCTGACACACACGATGTGGGGGGCTGGGGTGTTTGCGGTGAGCATTCGCTGCAGCAATGGTAAATGAAGGCGGGTGAAGGTGAGTGGAGGACAACAACCCTCTGTATGGTGTGACTTCAGAGTGATAATGGCCAGTCCTCCCTTGTCCACCGGAAATCCACATGGCCCCCGCGTGGGGGCTGGAAGGGCTGGGAAAAAAGATTATTGGCCAAGTCTCTGCACTGCAGTCAATTGCACCCCCAGGTTCATCTAGAGGACGTGCACTTCAGCCATGTGCGTGGGGATGTGAAGTAGGCTGGCACCCCCGCCTCCATGCAGCTGTCCCCCGGCAAGGCACCATCCGGGGTCCTGCTCAGATGCTCACACCTGGGGGGGGGGGGGGAGAGAAGGAAGAGGAGTGGGCCACTGAGGCCAAACAAAGCACGAATCTCCAAGTCATGGGGGCCTGTTTGGGCAGTAAAATGGGGGCAGCCTCCCTACCTCCACTGCTCTAATGCCAGGAGTGATGCCAGTGTCCCCAGCTCTCGTGTCCCCTAGGGCCAGGCCCCTCACCACCACTCCTGGGATCTGCAGCTTAAGGCAAGGCCTGCTCCGCCTGGGTGCTGGTGTCAACCACAACTCCGACGCTGCAGCTCATGCATCTTCCAAGATCGGACCTCCAGGTGTCTCTGTGCCCCTGTATACTTGCCCTGCTCTGCAGCCGATGTTAGCCAGCACTGCAGGATACATCTCCCCTGGGACCCAGCGTCTCACTCCGCTCACCTACTGCAGTCAAGCCCTCAGCCTCCCCTGCACATGGCTCCCCACCCAGACATAGGTCTTGTGTCTCCACCAGCAGCCGGGGAAGAACGGGGGAACAAACCAGGCACCTGTGGGTCTTCCAGTGTGGCTGTTGACTGTGTTCCCTTTCATGAAGCAGGTAGTCGTCCTGCTTAACACCAGCAAAAGACAGGTGTAAAATCCCTTGTGCTAGCGCGGCCTATCACCTGTTTTTGTTTCGCTTTGCAGATCTGGCAGTTTGTTGTGAAAGTTGTGATGTGGTTTTTTCGTGTGTTTTTGCACGGGAACTCCTAGTCTGCATCGCATTAGAGTTATTTGGTGGTGTCCATCGTGGAGATAAATTTGGGGGCAGTTATCACAGGAATACTGGTGTTGTCTGCAGTTTGCACCAGCTTGTGAATGGGGTGTTAATTCTATCACCACTTTTGATGTGTTAAAGTGGGGATAACTCGGAGTTAAATCCTTGTGAATATGTCCCTTAATTCATTTTTTTTTGCAATTTTATATAGCGCAGACTTGACCAAAAAGCATTGGAGTGCTTTACATGAGCAACAGTTGGATTATACAAGGAAACATTTATTTTGGTTTTAGGCATAGAGAAATTAAGTGATTTGCCCAAAATCTCAGGAAGTTGAAACAGCGCCAAACCTCAAACCTGGTTATGCAGTTACAAAGTCGGCAGCTCTGTCTATAACACCTCTATAACACCACATTCTCTACACTCAGTGCAACAAATAATCAAGTGATCAACTGGATAAAAAAACCATAAAGATAGCAAATAATTTAAAAGCACTTTATAGCTATTTGAGAACTCAAAAAACGTGGCCTCATTTTAGTTTTTTAGGGCACTAGCAATAATTTCTGTGGGGAAAAGACCCCCTAATTTTTTTGATTTCTAAAGAAAATGCTTTAGGTATTACAGTTTTTATTACATTAAGATAACTTCAGGCGTGCCACCGTTTTGTAATACATTAAGAATGTTAGCGATGTAATTGTTCATAATAATACTGTAGGGAGGCAGATATCAGTGGCATGGACTTGGACAACTGAGGGCAGGAAAGAGGGGCAGAGGCAGCAGGTTGCCCATGCCAGCAGGCAGGAGGGGCAGTTGCAGCACAATGGACCATGGAGAGCAGGGAAGAGGGGGCAGGGACATCAAAATAACCATTCAGGACAGGCAGGAAAGGCTGTAGCAATGCAACAGACCAGTGAGGGCAAAAGGGAGAGACGGTGGCAGTACTAATGTTTTTAAGCCCAAATGAGCTTATTTTAGTCATCTCCCGCCTAAAATCTTTTCTTTTTCAATATAAGTAAATGGGGAAATTCAATTCCCCAGATTTTTTCTGTCCAAGATCTTCCTCTTACCAAGTTCAAAATGTTGTCATGTATGGTACATTGGACCACAGAAGGCATGAATTCCGACAATACAGGAGGGAGGTGGACAGGGGCAACAAACTGAACTTACAGGGAGGGCGCAGAGGGTTGCAGCAGCACAATACACCACACAGGGCAAGCGGGAGGGCTGTGCAGCACAATGGACCCTAAAAGCAATAGGAAGGGGACATTTACATGCACATGGACAACAGACAGCAGAGGGTAATGAGGCAAAGACAGCAAGCTGACCTCATCCGACAAACAGGAGGTGTATCTGTAGCACATCAGACAAATAAGGGCAGGAGGGAAGGGACATGGGCTCACCATTCGACCATGGAAGATAGTAGGGAGGGGATAAGGGCCCATACATGGAAAACAGGGCTCAGGAGCAAAGGGGGCAGGAGCAGCAAGCTGATCATGCAGGGCACAGATCCCATGCACACTGTGTCACTGGAACCAAGGTGTACCCAACTGATGAGACCATAACTAGAGTGCAACCAGTCCTGGGTTTCTTGTGTTCCGGTTCAGGGAAAACCAAGCTTGGCTGTTTGGCTGTATTGCTCCTAATGGAGCAGGTTCAAGACTGATTTGCATACAGCTGGATCCAAACTGAAGTGGCATGGTGTGAAAAATAACACTGGATTGAAATGTGGCGTGAGTGATTACCAGTGGTTGAGATTAATTCAAGCATTCCATCTATCACTGTTTTGTACACTTATTGTGTCGCCCTAAGTAGGCCAGTAACCTTTGTCCCATTGTGAAGCACAAAGGCATGTAAGCTCTGCTGTATGAGGTTTCTTCAACAATGGGGTGGGCCAGGGCTTGGAGGTCAACATCTGTAATGTTTATTACTAGGAGGGGGCATGCATGGGGCCTCCTCCACAGAGCTCCAACGCCTAAGGAAACCAACCCCCTGTGCCTGGTTTCACCTACTGGGCCCCCAAACTGCTGAATGAAAAGAGCGAATGCTGTTGCACCCCTAAGATGCAAGACAGTGGCCGGGGATCCCAACTCTGGGCCCCCGACATAGGCGGCAACAGAAGAGTGCCGTTGCACTCACCCATAAAGGAGGGGCCTGGGATTCCAAAACTGGAGAAGGGCAATGCTCCCATACTCCCACCAGTAATGGTGGACCTGCCCAACTTCCCGTGCCTGGGGATGTGGGGGGCCACCACAGAAATAAAATCGAGAAGAGCTGCTGGGTCCCGTTGCAGCAGGAGAAGATGCTGTTCATACTGGGAGTCGGACGGGGCAGCCAGGGGTGGGCTCCCTGGGCTGTCCCCAATGAATGGTGACATGTGGGGTGCCAGGTCTCAGGATAGAAAAACAAAAAAGGAAAAGAGCGGGAGGGCAGTGCAGACACACCAGGAAAACAAACAGCAGCTCTTCTCAGCTCAGCAGCTCTCAAGGTAGTGCCCCATAATGCCCTGTAGGGCATTTATTATCAAGCATTTTTCCACAGTTGGTGGCAGCCATGGGGCCACACCAGAAACAGAGCACTGAGCAGCTCCAGAAGTTCAGCTGCTCCCCCTCCCCAAGGATAGCCCAAGTATTTGTAAAAGATGACTCTAATCCTACAGAGTCAAATGAGAGATTCAAACCCAAACTCGCTCAGTCACCGGAAACTTGCATTCCGAGCCCTTCGACGCCTCATTCATCACGCTGAGAGCATGTCAGGCATTCTCCACATACTTTTACCGGCGCATATGGGGACACCGGATTCCATAACCAGGTGGGCACTTGTTCAATCACGATGCTAATTAAGCCGATCCACCCATTTTGAGAGCACTTTATAAACCATGCTCCCTCCACATTTAGTTATCGTCGGGAAGGAGAGGAGCACATAGCTAGGTGCACTTATGGGAGACGCACCTTGAGGCAGTAAGATGATGACTGGGGACATGCTTGAAATGAGTGTATGTATTTGGATAGGGAGCACTTTCAGGCTCCTTAACCTATTGAAATGAAGTTTTAACCATTACTGCTGTTTGTTACCCATCTAGAGTCTGACTACAGGGGTCTTCCTTTTGCCCCCCCTCCCATGGGGCATTTAGGTTCATGTCCTAGGGTAAGACAGTGAGATACTTTCTCACATATAATGTTTTTACTCCTATGTGTTAACAGATGAGTGTCACATACCACACATATAGCCCCTCACCAGTAATGAATTCTGCATGTGGTTGAATGACCTTTTGAAAAAAGTGACCCGGGTTCTTTTAATTGTTCTCTTTGTATTCTTATTGTTTTACAGGCTTCAAAGTGAGCCCCTTCTAGGTGGAGTGTGACATAGGTCACCCCGCCAAGTGGTATCTTATCACCACAAAGTTGGTAAGAACAGAGCCCTCTTTTCATAGGTCCTGATGAATTCCATGGACCCTATTGGGCCAAAGGGCAGAAACATGTTGACCGCACCTACAACGGTGAGGGGACAGTAATCTCCCAACAGCACTGTTCACTTGTTTTTAGTACCATATAGCTGCCTTTCACATTAAAATTAATTTGGTAACTATAATGGTTTTTAAATCTCACTCCCTTCGCATGGGCCCCCACTAGTTTAGAAGTGCATCCTTGTTATCTGGTGTATTCTTGCCCTCCACCAATATGAGTTTCTGGAGGGCGAGGACTGGTCAATGATGAAGCATGATACCAGGTGGTGTGTGAGACCAGTCCTTTACATTTTTTGAGATGCCCACACTCACAATGTAACCCCTCTTCTTTGTGCACCTAGGTCACTATTCTGGGAGTGGCCCAATGTTGTGTTGAACATTTTATGTTGGAAGGCTGGCCTGCTCCTAGTGCCCCGAGCCTCTAGTTCCCTCCCCAAGGAGCTCCTGTTATTATACATGTTTCAGCACTTCCCAGGCTGGAGGTGTGGCCCTAAAGCTGGGAGTTCAATGCTCTCTAGGGGCTGGATCTATTGCAATATGGCATGAAAGGGACACCCTCTGGGGTCTGTTTTTATGATTTTATTTTAGGTGGCCTCAAAGTATACAAAAAGCACAACATGTTATGTTCATTTTAAAATGTTTCATTAATATAATAATGTTGACAATGTTTACTGAGCAGGACTGATATGCTTTATTGTAATTAATCATTGCATTCACACATGGCTGATAGTGATTCCTGCATTTACACACAAAATGTTGGTGTTTTTAACATGTGCTTTGTTTTACTTGTAATATGTTGAAAGCTTGATAATACCAATAGGCCTGTTTTATCTAAAGTGGTACCCACCTATATTGTGATTTGTTGTCTAGTATAGGTGGGGGGCATTATTTTTTCGAGGATTATGTCCATTTAGGGTTCAAATGTGATTCCATAATGTCATCTAGGTTTTGTTTGATCTGCCTCATGTGTATGTTTGTAAATTAATACATAGTATTTAGTAGTCTGTGTACAATAAATGCACTTTTCCTTTTCTAAAGAAAAAGCACAGACTGGACTATCATTTAGTGAGTGTTATTACTGCGGACCAGCGAATGATGATTACTAGCCACTGCCACCTTCCCTGAGTTGACTTCGGACTGCTCTGCTTTGCTACCCTGAGAGAGTCAAGCGCTACAATGGGGTGCTTGTTTCCCAGTAAGGAAAATTCTGAACCTATTTCTTGCACGGCCTCACATCCTGCACAACTAATAACCCAATTCATTCCAATATCAGACTTTATCGAATTAGCATTAATGGAGAGCGAAGGTGGCTGAATTTGGCTATGCAGTACTCACACTGCTTCCTAGGCCTTGTTCTGTACACACTGATTCCATACGTGAATTGTGAACTTAGCGCAGGTTAAATGTGCATTTCCACAACAACCTCCTAAGATTATATGTATTCAAGGAAGACTTGCACCTAATTTTCCAGTATGGAAAGAGACACATATACAAAATAAGCATTTCCATGGCGATAATGGGAAGGGAATGTCCTCATATTTAATAAGGTGTAAGGGAACAGGAATTTCCATGGGGAAAATGTGGGACCTGGGAAACACCAGAAAGTTAAATGTGCAAACACTCATTTATATCAGATTTACACCTACAGATTTCACCACCAAATGGAATGCTGGCACGGATTCATGCATTGAAGTAGTCATGGGAATGTATGACTATCATAGACTGCATTGAGTACTCTTTGAATCCTCTACGATATCCAAATTAGTCTGGCATCTGCTTTAAACGTAAAAATAATATCGCGAGAACAAATGTCTGCGTTTGTTTTCTTTGAGTTACTCTTCAACAAGCTGTTATGGCAGACGTGTGGAATGAAGATGGGCATTGGGAATATACATTTATCTAGAATACAAAGTTTATCATTTAATGGAACCAGCTTCTTCAATAATATGGTAGTACACTATTAAAAAGAAAAAAACAGTGTCAAGTATACAGTTTAAAATATTATCATTACTAAAAAACTGCGAACAAATGCGATGACATTAATTTGACATAAAATGAAATATTCTTTTATAGACAGTGCTTCTCGGAGCACTTTTTCGCTTCATTGTCATTTGCAATTTAATGATCCTTACCAGAAGTTCAGAATTGTCCAGTGTGTTGCCATTCTAAATGCACAGGAAAGTAAATCCAGTCAGAATCCAATCCCCTAGAACAGCTGCAACCCACTTCACAGAGCAAAATGTAATACTGAAATGTTCAAGAAGTGCAAAACATATGATGACTGGAACTTTTTTTCTGGTAATTTATGCCAGTTCAGCAGCTTACTGTAGAAGGCAGCTATTTTATACACTGCTAAGTATGTCAATGCAAGCAGGCACATGAAAATTTTTCCAGCCAGATGCGATTTTGTAGGTTTGTTTCATTTAATTTAAAATTCCTTATTGCCGCTAACCATTTAGATTGGTTGTGTCCAAAACAGCAGCATGCAACAAATAAAACATTACTACAATGTTTTCCCCGCTGTTGGCCCACAGAATATGTATGTTACATATTCTTGGATTAAACAAACACAATAATTAGGACATGTATACAAGGTTAGGATCAACCATCATTGTACTGGCAGCTGAATAAACACAGCTTCACAATGAGATATTAGGTATTCAAATAAATTATATTATCACTGTAGCCTGCTGGCACATTCTGTCATGAGGTGTCAAAATCTGGCCAATTTCTGTACTGGAGTGAATGTTTGACATTCTTCAACATTCTGTCCATCAATTGCTCTTTTTGCACTTGTCACCCCGAGTGGGACAGTCTGCCCAAATGTGGGCCCCGTGCTTTCCATGCCACTGGAGTCAAACTACCTTGGCCAATGAGGGGTGAAACCCCCAAAATGGTTCCAGGATGCCTGTTTCCAGTCCGTGGAGGACTGGGCCTGGCAGTTCGGGCTGGACTGTTTCCATGGGTATCAGGGTCAAGACTGGATTTAGGCCCAGATCTCTGTACTGGGGTGAATGTATGACATTGTTCTGCATTCTGTCCATCAACTGTTGTTTTTGCATTTGTCACCCCGAGTGGGACGGGTATGCACAGACGTGGGTCCCGTGCTCTCCATACCACTGGAATCAAGCTACCTTGGCCAATGAGGGGTGAAACCCCCAAAATGGTTCCAGGATGCCTGTTTCCAGTCCGTGGAGGACTGGGCCTGGCAGTTCGGGCTGGACTGTTTCCATGGGTATCAGGGTCAAGACTGGATTTAGGCCCAGATCTCTGTACTGGCGTGAATGTATGACATTGTTCTGCATTCTGTCCATCAACTGTTGTTTTTGCATTTGTCACCCCGAGTGGGGCGGGCATGCTCAGACGTGGGTCCCGTGCTCTCCATGCTACTGGAATCAAGCTACCTTGGCCAATGAGGGGTGAAACCCCCTAAATGGTCCCAGGATGCTTGTTTCTAGTCCGTGGAGGACTGGGCCTGGCAGTTCCGGCTGGACTGTTTCCATGCGTAGCAGGGTCAAGACTGATTTGCATATGGCTGAGTTTCAAGTGGAATGGCATGAGGAACAAAACAACGGATTTAGGCCCAGATCTCTGTACTGGGGTGAATGTATGACATTGTTCTGCATTCTGTCCATCAACTGTTGTTTTTGCATTTGTCACCCCGAGTGGGACGGGTATGCTCAGAGGTGGGTCCCGTGCTCTCCATGCCACTGGAATCAAGCTACCTTGGCCAATGAGGGGTGAAACCCCCTAAATGGTCCCAGGATGCTTGTTTCTAGTCCATGGAGGACTGGGCCTGGCAGTTCCGGCTGGACTGTTTCCATGTGTAGCAGGGTCAAGACTGATTTGCATATGGCTGAGTTTCAAGTGGAATGGCATGAGGAGCAAAACAAACGACGGATTTAGGCCCAGATCGCTGTACTGGGGTGAATGTATGACATTGTTCAACATTCTGTCCATCACTTTTTCTTTTTGCAATTCCATAATGCATGCTCCTCTTTCATTGGATACCACAGGACTTCTGTGAGCAAGCAAATGGGAAGGTTTGCCTAAAATTATCCCTCTGAACGGTTTGCAAGAGAGCGATACAAAATGTATAATTTAGTAATCTTTACCAATAGTCAGTAAGAGATCAAAATTAACACACAAAAAAAAGTACACAGCTAAAAAAATTACAAACACTTACTTTTACTGTTAATAGGCACCCCAGAAACTCTTTGACATCTAATTTTAATGTAAAGGGTGCAAGTCACCATGATTTTACTCGAGCAAGGCTGATGTAAAGACCTGGCGGTCCTCTTGAAGACAGTAAAAAGTGTTTATTAATGCAGATTTTCCTGATCCAGGCTACTGACATTTGTCTGCCTGAGATTCTGTCTGAGTGAATTGTGACACTTCATGCGTGCAGCATGTGGACGATCTCACTGTGATTAAGTGTGAGGCTTTGAGTGCCAAGAAGAGGCATTGTCTGATAATTACTTTAGCTGCCAGGCCTTGTCTGTGCCGCACTCTGAGAGAATGCATCATCATTGACTGCCACGCAATGTATGCAAATGACTGAAAAATCACTTCTTGATGTTGACAGGGCTGCTGTTATCAGGGGCCGCGGTGCTCCATCTGGATGATAAAGACAATCCAAAGGCAGGTGCAAATGTTGTTTAGAGCAGGGCAGGAGTTCATTCAGCTTACTCACAGCAGCAGCGTGGACGTTCACATTTTATGCCATGAAGTCATGAACATATATCCTGAATAGGCTCCGTTTTGTGCATTAAATGTGCTGATTCTTTATTTCATGATTTGCAAATGTTTGTATAACCTCAGATGCAATGCAGGGCCTTGAACCTTAAATGTTTATATAAGGCATTGTGACGCACAGTTCTATCTATAAAGATAGTTCATCACAGGATGTGCACGCTCTTGTGGGGTCGCTTTTCCCATTAAATGAGACCAACCATCTTCTATGAATCGTCTAGTATGTTTACATCGACCTGAAGTGCGGAATAGACATGGTACAGATGTGGTATGCTTTGATTGAGTTCACATTAACATGGACGGCATGGACAGCGCCTGGATAACCTCACACATGTCAAACAGCGGTCTATAAATCCACATTACATTACATTAAATCACGGCATAGTCATTGTTATACATTTTTGTTTAATATTAGATAAGCATTAGCCACGAATTTGCATATTGGTGATTATCACTAATAAAAGCTAACAAATAAACACTAACCAGATGATTTCCTATATCTGTCATTTTTATGTATTTCAGATTGGTGAACAGTGAGTTTTTAGTTGATGCATCTAGTTCTGATAATGGTAGCCTCCATTTGTCAATGTTAAAGTTGGTCAGTATCTGACACCCTCTTGTCCTTTCTTCAAATATTGCACTGAATTTAAACCAACGTCCTTAGTATACCAAACAACACAATCGTGGAGCAATTGTTTTACTTCCTTGAAAAAATTCATTTTCCTCCCTTTGATTTTTATTTTGATATTGTGGGAACTGGCACTCCACCTCTTGAGTAGATAGGGCATGCTAAATTACTCCAGCTACATCTTTTGTCCCTAAAAATGAAAAGGTGCTTGCTTTTACATTGCAATACCTGACATGTTGGTATGCCAAAATGTAAATATATGCAAAATTATGCAGGTTTCAACAGAGTTTAAATATATGGGAAGCAATGTGAAAAAAATGTTTCCCCACTTGAATCTTTAATTATAATATAGTCTAGCAATTCTGGACTATTGCTTAACCCCTCACCCAAAAAAATATGGAGATGAGGTCCTGTCCAGTGGAGCCGGCCTGCTGCATTGTGAAACATCCATCCAGAAGCTGGAGAATGTAAATGGCACTGGAGACCATGGAACCTGTGTCTGCCTGCAATAGACCCCGTAGACCCAATTAAACAAGACATTTCCTCAGCCTGTCCATGTGAAACTTCTCTCCTTTATCTCAGTTATAAAGAAGGCCTAGCAGACAAAGGGAGTTAGAGGCACTACAATGAATTTCAGTAACCACTTTTAGATGGACGTTTTATCCTGGTTTTAACCTGTAGCTGGTGCTGTTAGACGTTGTCAGCTTTAGGGTGGTCTTTCCCAAAAAGTTTTGCCTTACTCCTCTTGTTCTTGCTGAATCCATTTTAGTCGGCCTTAGGAGTCTGCACACTATACCTTTGTAACCAGTGCTTAAGGTCTTGTGCTCTCTCCTTGAAACATGGGGAAATTTGCTTACACCCAATTGGCACATTTAATTTACTTGTTAGTCCCTGGTAAAGTGGTGCTACATGTACTCAGGGCCAGTAAGTTAAATGATCCTGGTGCCAGAGTACTCTTTGTGCCACCCAATTAAGTAGCCCTTTAAAATAACTCAGGCCGGCCATTGTGGCCTGGGTGTCTAGTTGTCAAGTCTCATTTCGACCTGACCAAGTAAACCTTTTGCTAGGTCGAAACCTTCCTTTTTAATACAAAAAAGTGACCCTTAGAGTAGGCCCTAAATAGCCTATAGAGTAGGGTGCAGTGCATTCAAAATGTCAAAACCGACACAGTGTAATGCAGCCTCGACACAAAACTGCATCACAGTCTCCACAGCTCTTCAGAACGGCTGCTGTGTGAAGCATCCTCGATGCAGACCTCTCGGCCTCTCATCAGAACAGAGGCAGCACATCGGAGCCACAGCTGCATGATGCATCTTTGAAGTGGAATTTGCATTGGTTCTCATGACCACAGCTGCGTGGCGCAACACTCCACATCTAGGATTTAAGGTACATTTCTCAGCAGGAATATCTTGGTCTCTGTATCTGGATTGTGATCTCTGGCAGTTAGCCTGAACGTATGACTTTGTCCTTGCCCAGCTCGGCGAGATAACCACAACTGGTGTTTCTTTTAAACACAATTTTTTATCTAAAATGACATATATCTGGTTCTAGTAATTGGACTTTCATAGTTTTGGTGCCATATAATTTATTACATTTTACTTTATTATTTTTGATATCTGGAAAAGAAACACAAAAAACATCGATCTCATTGAAGTGGCATCACTCAGTGATAACATCCTATCACACCCTGAAAATACCTTAGATGTACAAGAGCTCATGGACCACTTTACTAGCTTCATGAAGAATATTCTTGATTCACCCACACCCTTACAACTAAAAAGACTACCCACAAAAGTCTTGCAACCATGGAACAATGAAAGCCTCAATACTGAAAGACGCAACCTCAGATTAGCAGAGCGAAAGTGGAGAGCCTCTCAAACTCTGGAACACCTCATACAGCAGGGATCTCTCAGGAATATTTATCACAAAAGCATCATAAATGCCAAAGCTCATTTCTTCAGAAACCAACTCAATCAAGCCAAACATCACCTTTCAGAAACTGTTTGACCTGGTCAAACAGCAATGTAAAGGCCTACCCAAGCTTGCCCCAAATGGACCAAGTCTACTGCCCAATAGTGAAGAATTTGTGTTCGTCTTCCTGGAAAAGACTAATAACCTGATAGCTGACCTTCAGACTCCACAACATCAAACTCAACACCAGAAACCAGAATTTTCTCTACTGGTACAATTGATCTCACACAGCATCGGGTTTGCATCTTCAAAAAAAATGCCTCCTGGAGTTCTTTCAAAACAATTGAGAAAAACACAATTCTCAAAATACTTTCAGACTTCAAATCCTCAAATCACTTTAGTGATCCCCTTCCCTCCACCCTCTTCAATGATATAAAAATGTACATTCTCCCACTCTGGACTAGGACTGTAAATGCTTTACTACATCAGGGTGAAATACCGGACTGTCTAAAAGCTGGACAGGTCACCCCTATTTTAAAAAAAGCAATGGCTGATCCAACCAACCTTGAGAATTTTCTGCCCATTTCCAAATTCCCGATGCTGGCTAAAGTTCTTGAAAAATGTGTTTGTGTCCAACTTTGTAACCACATTGACCAATTCAACCTCTTTGACTGGCACCAGTCTGGTTTCCGATCGGGACACAGCAGTGAATTGGCCCTGACACAAATAGTGGACGATGCTCTAAAAATGCTGGATCGAAACAAATTATGCCTGCTGATCCTCTTGGACCTCTCTTCAGCCTTTTACTCAGTAAAACATGATGACTTACTCAGTTTACTAGGGCGTAGGATGGGAATATCAGGGCATGTCTTAAGTTAGTTGACCTTGTTTCTAAAAAACAGAAAGCAAAAAGTCAAGGTAAATAAATCCCTTTCTAACACACTTGGGGTCCCACAAGGCTCCTCTCTTTTCCCCACTATCTACAGTCTATTCAAGGAACCACTAACAGAAATGCTAAGGGCTTTCAACATTCACTATCATCTTTACGCTGATGAAATTCTATTGTACTTGAAAATTTCATCGCCTAAAGACATCCGATTCCTCAATCCTATTCTTCAAAACACCCAAAATTTGTTTCCATGCAACCACATCAAACTAAACACTCAAAAAACAGAATTTCTTCTAATCGCCCCACCAAACCGGATACACTCAACTAGTGATTGTATGAAGCAATTAACAACATTCAATTGCACACCACAAATCATTGAGTCATCAAAATTGCTATGAATAGTCCTTGACAAAAACCTTAATATGCAAGAGCATATTAGAGCTACCACTAAAGGAGTAAACCTACAATTGAGCATACTATGAAAACTAAAACATTTCCCCCTTCAAAGGAACGTCAAGTTGGCCATGCAAGCACTAATAATCTCCAGATTGGAATATGGAACCACTACTATCACTAGCCTGCCTAGAGCCACAACGTTTCAACAAGAAGAAAACCTACAACAGAGCTGTCTCTGGCATTGCGCCCAGAATTTGGAACTCTCTCCCTCCTGATATCAGACTGACTTCCTCAATTAGCCCTTCAAGAAAATAGTAAAACTCCTGTTAACGAACAAATTCTTGAATAGATTATCAGAACTCTGTTCCTTGAGCTTTTTGTTTCACAGACCCCGTATGTACTTTTACTATGTTTAAAGATTTGTATGTCATTCCCTCATTTTCTTGTAAAGTGCTCTGATAACCGCAACGGTGACATTCGCACCATATAAACTTTTAAAATATTCACTTTAAGAATGTTTCAAGGCATGCATAAGTGCTTTACACTTTGCTCTAAGTTAAGCATGACTGCTTTTTGTGGCAAGCTAGGGTAAAGCATAGGCTAATTTGAGGATTGTTTGTGTTTCCCCAAATGAGACTTGTGGTTGCTGCTTGAGTAGGGTTCCCCCCCTCAACCAGTTACACACTTTCTCACAGATGCCTTTCTATAACTTTGACTGGGCATCCAAGAACATGCTATAGATTGAGAGCCTCTGGAGGCCCAAAACTAAAAAAAAAAATGTTTTATAAAAACCTGGGATTTAAAAATATGTTATTGGTGGAGGACAGGGATAAGTGATTTAGTTAAACTGTTTTGACATAGTTGGACATATTCTGCATACAATTGTCTCCTGACAAAAGTCTTGCTTTTTGTGTGAAATGTAAAGCATGGCCAGATAGTCTTCATAGAAACAATTTTACTTAGTAGGATACAGTTATTTTGGCATAATGATTGGTTCTTTAGAGATCACAAAATACTGCAGTCTATTTTCCTCTTTTCGCCATTGCTAAGTAATGCATTTTCCTATACCGGACGTTTCTTAATACATTTTAGAAATTCGGTAAAACTTTAACTATTTTCAACCTAGATTTATAACTGCCTAATCAGAGTGTTTAGGCCTGCAAACAGATGCCTTTTTCAGGCTTTCAGCAATTCCGATTCACCCCGAAAACAATATAGGATCCCCTTGGTTACACTGCATCTATCTTTTATGGTTCAGTTCTTTTATTAACATTTCAGTAAAACAAACAATGCCAACAGCAAGCTTTACGATCATCAATAGGCAATCAGACTCGAGGGCCTGACATTTTAATGCTAATGTTGTGCTGGCAAAACCCCCCTCCCCTCCCTCTGCGTCTATCTTTTGAATTATCACCCATGATGAAAGCTGGAAAATAGATTGTCTACTCCTTTGCATAGTTACACAACAATAACACTTTATGTAAAAAATAAAAACAAAAAAATCCACAAATCTCACTCAACATGTCTTTCTCAAATCTGTGACGTGTAGTCATTGATGCTACCTTTGGACTATTAAACTATCTTCATTGACCTATGCATAATAATATTTTATTTTCATGGTAGATTTTTAATCTTTTGGACTTGCGTCACCTTCCTTTGTGAAGTGGGAAAGAGGCCTTGCCATATATTATTGCATAGAAAAAAAATCAAGGTTGTATGTATAATTATACACATTTAGCATTGTTGTATAATCCTATAAGTAACATTAACATACATATAAATAAATACTTACACTGCCTAAAGTGGTCCAATGATGTCACAATAGTCAACAATCAGCAACGGTGTTCAATATACTAGCAGAATGTCAAGGAAGAGGTAGCCTACAAAAATATCATGGGTAAAATATTCAAAAGTAAGTATATATAGTTGTATATTTACCTCCCATGAGGTCCTGTAGAACTCTTACTGTACCCGACGCTCAAGTGTCCAACCATGCAACTGCAGGTATGTGCAAGGTTCCTCTGGAAATCTTTCATTTTACCCAATAAGATGGGGTAAAAGCTTGTGCAATGGCATTCTACCTTGCTGAAGGGTTACAATGGTTATGGCTGGATTATCATGGCACCACCAGTCAGAAAACAACTTTTTTCAATTTAACCTCAGGGTAGGTCCACCAACATACGTTCCTACCCTGCCCCTTTATGCCCTTTTTCACAAAGTTATTCTGGAAATGGGGAAAGAGTCCCCAAGTCTTGTACTGGCGGCCGCAACATTCAGAGGTTTGGCCAGCCAATGAGATTGCTGGTTACCCAAGTACCAACACCACTGCATCAAAATTGCTGGCAAGCGGAAATGCTCCCTCAGCCAATCAGAATGCCCTATTTCTGTTTTTACTTTTTGGCACTGGAGAACTCCCATGAAACCAAAAGTCCAGATATACCTACATTTCTAACCCCTTTGTGCCCATTTCAAGCCTGTATTTAAAAAGTCATTTCTCAAGACCAAAATTTCCTATGGGAATTAACATGGAAAATCAATGTTGAATGGAGCCCTCTATTTCTTGTGCTCCACTTGAAGGATCAGCGCAAAATTTTCCTTGAAGGACCTGAAGTAGATTAACTTTGTTTTGAAAAGTATTGCACAGATTTGTCAATGTTACTAACAAAACAAAGAGCACCCTTTCTGTGGTAACTCTAGCCTAACAGTAAATGCTTGGTGTTCTTTCCTCGTAGAGCAACATCATTCTCCAGATTTGCTTTTACCTTAGCATGTAGCAGAGAACATTAAAGCTAATTTGAGACAGCCATTAGATAAGCCTTTTAAGTCAAAGATAAAATCTAGGTGTACTAGGCCTATCATTCCAGACAAGGTGGCAGCTACTCCAGCACAAGACGATAACATATTTGCTTTAATGTGGGCATGACCCTAGATGAGGCCTTCAAACCAAGAAAAACAACTTAATGTTATTGGACCTCTTGCTTTTTAAACCTCCTTGCATTTGAAACATTTCTGAGCAGGGCAGGGAGTCTAGGGAGTACATTAAGGCTGATATAATTAATATACAGCTGAACATAGAGACTGTTCTGCTTCCTGGGAAATAGAAATTCAGTGATCAGTATGCAAATTGCACGGAACTGCCTATTAGAATAGATCAAGGATAGGGGGACTTTCAACTTTAGAGTGGGACCTAGATGCTCAGGTCTGATTTTTGGGAACCAGTTTATTAAAGAAAGGTGTAAGTATGTTCTGGTATTTTCCTCACTTGACAAGGAGCTTACCTCTAAATCTTGTGTGTTTGGCAAGTGTGTTTTTGTGAGGGTCAGTAGATTCAGGGGCCAATCAGCCAGCCACTTCATCTATGGCAGTAGCTTATAGTTCCCCCACTACCAATATCCCTTGTTCTACCCTCTGTGGAGGATGGGAGGTAATATGATGCTCAGCAGAAGACAAAGGAGAGATGAAATGTATCAAGGAAGGCAAAATCCACCCCCATTCTGTTTCTTTTACAATTCAAACTCATTCTTTCACACAATAGGCAGATTTGATTAAAAAAAGGAAGATTTATTATCCAGAAGACCATAGAGCACTGAGCCGAAAAATTCTCAGGGTCACATAAGAAAATGTTTTCTTCTCAGGAAGAAAAACATTATGTTTCTCTTAGTTATAAACTTGAGGGTTTTCAATCAGTTTGGTCTCGACCATCTTTCAAAGATGGTCATCACTGTGAATCTCAGGAATGTCTTATTCTTGCTGCGACTGGATGGTGAGGTTGGACCTCGAGAATGCCTACCTCTCAATTCCAGCTTTTCAGGATCACAGGAGTTTTCTTTATTTCCAATAGTGTGAACAATAGTCCAGGATCCTTACACTCACATTTGGTCTATCCCCCTCCACTTGGCTTTGCACCAAGCTTCACAAGCTTTTAGAAGCACATCTGCAAGGCCTGTGAATGTTATTTTTTTTTATTGGCTCCAAAGAAGCAGATCTTACAACTTCGGGAGGTGAAACTCGGCTAATCAAAAGGAATATGACCACGTTCAAAGACTGGGGACCTGTTAGCCTACTTCACACAATTAATGTTTTCTGGCCTCTTCTAGTATCAGGATTCCCAGTAATTAAAAAAAGGCACCTCAGGCAAGGTGTTTTCTTTTAAGAGATGGTGCCTTTAGATGTGGACTTCACAGAAGAAATGTCTTGATGGCTAGATCACTTGGATGCCTGGAATGTGCACAAAATGTTCACTACATTCACAGGTTCAGGGGCATTTTTATGATAAGGGTTGCATCGCTCTTGCACCATGTAACATGGTACAAGAGTGATGCAACTCAAAAATTAGATTTATGAAGCCACAGAAGGCCACTTTGCATGGCCCTGAGTGGCTTCATAAATCTTAAGTAAAGCAATGTAGCGCAAATCGCTGTGTTCAATTACTCTGCACCATCAAGGAATTTCATTGGTGTTGTGTGGGTTTCCCAAGAAACATCCGTGGATTTTTACGCAATCGCAGATTTTACAACAGTGAAAAACCTGGGAATGGGCCAAAAAGATATGCCTTTCCAAGGGAGGTGTAATGAGGAGAAATATGTTTATTTCTCTTAAGTTTTTCCTCCTTCTGTGTGTGCTGCTTTTTACAGCACACATAGAAAGAGGAAAATGCCATGGGATTCTTTTATGCAGGAAGGTGCCGCTTCCTGCACAAAATCAATGCTGCATTCAAAACAGGCACCCTTGCACCATGATGTAAGGGTGCCTGCGTTGGCGCTAAGCATCCAAAACAGTGTAGGGACAAAGGCAGGAATGCCCATATTTGTTTAAATACGGTGCCTTTCTGCCCTTTCCCTGTAACGCAGAACAAGAGACTTGCTGCAGTGCAATGCTTTACTTTGCCATAAATGTGTCCCCAAGTCTTTGAGTCATATGCCAGGTAGAAGGGATGGGAGCTTGTTGTGACCGGTTTCCTCTGGGATGAATATGATCCAAGAAGGAGTGATTAATGCTCATAAATTGTAAAGGGCATCTTGCTAGGTCTTTTGCACTCAGCTGCTTCATGAAGCAAAAGAAGGACTGCACTACTATGTTGCTATGCATGGACCACCTCGCCACAGTCAAGTAGGCAAATCTGTAGGAGAGCACCAAGTCCAAACCATTAAGACAGATAGCAAAGGCTTTTCTGATTTCTAGCTCCAGCACAGGATATTGCTAAGAGAAGAATACCTTCAAATTGTTCCCAATTCCGGGGCAGATTGGCATTTATATTATCTGTAGGACTAAAGTGATTTAATCTTAGATCTGAGTTAGTTCCAAGAATAAGACAATTTTATGGGGACTATTTTCCGTAGACCTATTTAGCTTACTTTTGTTAGCTGGAGACCAAATCTGGAAGCTTTACCATCATGTGCTTTCTTACACTGTTGATCCACAGAGCACCTCTATGCTTTTTGACTTTTGAAATGATAGCCAAGTCCTTCCCTCATATTCAGAAACAAGCAATGGGGGTAGGAATTCTTGCTTCTCTATATATGTCTTAGCCTTGGTTCCTCTCCCTCCTGGAGTTGTCCATAGATGTGTCCTGCTTCCGATAGGCATAGGGCTTCCTGGTTGATTGCGGGAGGGTCTGCAGGTTCCTTGACACATGTGGAAACCAGAGCACCCGACTCCTGTCCGATTGTGGTTGGCAGTCTAGCTTCACTACCGGAAGCTACCACTGCGGCGTCCAGCGCTTCTGGGGGAAACCGCATTTGAACCGCGGTTTCCGCCCGATCGGCGATTCGGATACAGTGTTTTCTGTCGCCTGCATCCCTGGACCCAGGTATTCCTTACCGCGCTGGTGCGCCCTTCACAAGCCTTGCCTGAATCCTTTCCTGTCAGCGCTGGAGCGCTTTTCTTCCATCCTGACTGCACTGCCCTTGCCGCGCTGGTGCGTCCTTCACAAGCCTTGCCTGAATCCTTTCCAGTCAGCGCTGGAGCGCTTTTCTTTCGTTTGCCTCTCTTTTCATTTCCGCGCTGGAGCGCTGCATTGCCACACTTTTCTTTCACTCTGGAGCGCTAGTGAGCGTTAATTACTATGTGGGGTTGTCCGCGCAGGAATGATTGTTTCTTCTGTTTATCACACAGTGCTGGAGCGCTTCTCTTAATGTTTACTGGTTGTGCAGGAGCGCATTATTGTTTGATTAAACCAAGCTCCACACTGGGGTACCTGATTTGTTCCTCATCACTCTGGAGCGCTATCCACGGTGACTCTAACCGTTTGGATTACCTGACTCCGTGGTGTCTTCCTGACAAGGTAAAGGCCATTTCCGCATGTGTGTTGTTTGAAGGAGCAGTGGGTTTGTTTGTGTGTTTGTGTCCTTACTAATAGGGGCTACTCTTTCTCTTCTTAGTTACCGGTGCTCACGGATAGTCCACAGACAGAGGGAGGTTCTTTAACCAGGCTTCAAGAACACCACCGCGTTATTCCTGGCTTCTTTCCCCATGCCCAATGCCATCCTAGCCTGTTTACAAAGTCCAGCTGGGGTAAGTTGGGTCTGGTGGTGGTGGCTCATGTCGTCTCTGCGAGATTACTTCACAGGTCAAAGGTAAGACTTGTGGGGTCCCTGACAGAATCTGAAGCCCAAGTGTAATATCTCGCCCGAGCGACATGAACGATCCCGAGATCACACTGCAGGATATAGCGGCTATGCTTGCCGGCATACAGGCCGAAAACCTTAGCCTGCACCAAGACATAGCTGTCCTACAAGGACAGGTGGCTGCGGGCGCTGCAAACCCTTGGGGTCGGCCTTCCCCTTCCAGAGTCAGACAGGAGGGGTTGATACGTCTGCCAGTGTTTCCCTTTGATGGCACTTCTACCCCTTCTAACCCAAATAACACCATACAAGTGATAGCACCACACCCTGTCCAGTTGGCACCACCCGAACGCTTTTATGGTGAAAGCAACAGGTACAGTGTCTTCCTTCACCAATGCCACCTACATTTCATGGCTCGAGCAACTGCTTTTCCTGATGACGCATCCAAGGTAGCCTTTATTCTCTCCTATATGGGAGGCGATGCTGCTCAGTGGTCCATCTCGTTGGTTGAAACCGACGATCCAATGCTGTATAACCTACCGGTGTTCAAGGAGACTATGAGACGTATGTTCGCTCGTCACGCCTTTGTCCAAGCAGCTGACAACAAACTGCTCAATTTGAAACAAGGCAACACAGATCTGCTCCACTATATCACCACCTTCAGCAGGCTTGTCATTGAAGCTCTTTGGCCCGAGTCCAAGAAGGTGTCTGTGTTCTACAGAGGGTTGCGTGACGAACTGAAGACTTAATAGCACAGATGCCCGAACCACCGGAGAAAATCAGACCGTTAATCGATCTGGTAGTCAAGGTAAACTACAGGTTACAGGAACGAAAGACCAAGAAGACCAAAGGAAGCGACAACCGGTTCCTATCTTACAAGGAAAGAACCAGAGAAGAACCAGCACCACCCAGCGATGCACCAGAACCTATGCAAATAGGCGGAGTCCGGGGACCACTTACCACGGAAGAGAGAGAGAAAAGAAAACAGAATCAATGTTTATACTGTGGCAAGAAAGGACACTTTGTCAGGGAATGCCCAGTAAAACCTGCCCAAACAAGAGGAAGGAGACCTTTTGCACTACCTATATCCAGAGGAGACAAGTTGGGAAACGGGGAAAACCAGTAGACAAAGGGGTTCAACTACTGGGTTATTCATCCAACGAGACTGCGACCCCTGCCTTCTTCTGAGGCAATCAGCATTTGGGTGTGGAGGTAGTCTTATGGGCACAGACTGGCCAGGAATGGCGGGTTACTGCGCTTCTCGACTCAGGAGCAACCGGCAACTTCATTGATACCCAGTATATGAAGGATCTGGGTATGGTTTCCGTACAAAAAGCAAAAACAGTAAAAGCAGTGGATGGTACGGACCTTACCTCCGGCCTCATCCGGTTCCAAACCGAGGATGTGACGATGACGTTTGAAACCACCACACGGAAACCATCGCCTTTGACATCATCGATGCGCCCCAATTTCGAGTAACATTGGGTCTTCCATGGTTAGTGCACCACAACCCACGGATCGATTGGGCCTCGGGAAGTAAGACCTTGGATTCGCCAATTTGCACATCCTCCTGTCATACGCTGCAGGGGTCCTCCAGACATAGAGCAGTGCAGGTCCATGCTCTAACCTTGACTGGAACAGGAATGGTCACTCACGGAACCGTGCCGGATGAATATCTGGATCTTGCGGCGGTGTTCGACAAGAAAGGAGCTAATACTCTTCCTCCTCACCGCTCCTTCAACTGCAGAATAGACCTGATTCCTGGCTCCACGCTTCCTTGCAGTCGGATATATTCCCTCACAGAAATAGAAAACGAACACCTCCGCCTCTACTTGGATGAGTACCTGCGTAATGGGTTCATACGCCATTCCAGGTCTCCGGTATCCTCTCCTCTTTTCTTCGTGGCCAAGAAGGAGGGAGATTTGAGGACCTGTATAGACTTTAGGGCAATGAATGACATCACGATAAAAAACAGGTACCCACCACCTTTGATATATAAATCTGCTGGATCAGGTGAAGAACGCCGCCATACACCAAACCGGACTTGCGTGGGGCCACACATCTTGTCAGAGTCCGGAAGGGTGACGAGTGGAAGACTACGTTTCGGACCAGGCTCGGTCTATTCGAATTCCAGGTCATGCCTTTTGGACTCTGCAACGCTCCGGCGGCGTTCCAGTTTGTTCATCGATGAAGTACTCAGAGATTACATCGACATATACTGCGTAGTATACATAGACAATATCCTGATCTACTCACAAACCACTTCAAAACACATTCACCATGTACGGACTATCCTGCAACAACTGGAACAACACGGTTTGTACGTCAAGCTGGAGAAAAGCATCTTCCACACTGTTGAGTTGCTGGGACACATTATCACCCCTGCAGGCATCCAGATGGACAACAAGAAGGTGAAAGCGATAGTGCAATGGCCATCCCCGACTACCGTGAAGCATGTCCAAAGGTTCTTGGGGTTTGCAAACAATTACCGTAGTTTCATTACAGGTTTTTCCGGTATAGTAAGTCCCATTACCAAGCTACTACGCAAGGGGGACCGGTACTGCTGGGATTCCGCGGCAGAACACGCCTTTCAGGACCTTAAGAAGAAGTTCACCATGGCCCCCATTCTGATACATCCAGACTCCGAACAGCCATATGTCGTAGAAGCGGATGCCTCACAAGACGCTCTAGATGGTGTGTTATCACAGAGAAACGCCAAAACGGGCCTACTGCATCCTGTGGCCTTTTACTCCAGAAAACTGCAACCGGCTGAACGTAACTAAACCATAACGGACTTTGAGCTTCTGGCCATCAAGACAGCATTCGAGGAATGGCACCACTACCTGAAGGCCGCCAAACATCCTGTGACCATTTACACGGACCACCGAAACCTGCAGTTTCTCCACTCAGTCCGTGCAATACATCCAGACAACTACGTTGGACCCTGTTCTTCAACGAATACGACTTTCTTATCACGTACCGACCTGGCAGGGAGAACGCTTAGGCCGACGCATTGCCCCGCCTGGAGGAAACCGAAGATACTGTGCCAGCTGCTGAGCCGGATCCTATCATTCCTGACCGTTGGTTCCGAGGTGTGGTCTTGTCCTCTGCCTTCCTTACCCAATTATGAGACAACATCACCCAGGCGGATCCTGCTACCCTGGCAAAAGCACACGAAGGATCCACTTTACGGAACGGACTCATGTACAAAGGAGACAAATACTATCTGCCGTTGGCTGGTAATCAACAACAAGCACTGTACATGTGCCATGACCATTCACTGCCCAATCATCCAGGGTGCCACAAGACCCTGAACCTGCTGCCAAGACACTTCTGGTGGTCTACCATGGAGGCAGACGTACAGGCATACATAGCTCGTTGTGCAGTCTTTGCGCAAGGAAAGAACATGCCAGGATCCGCTGTAGGTCTGCTGCATCCCATCCCCGTTCCTCCCTATCCTTGGTACACAGTCTCCATGGATTTCGTAGTAGAACTACCTGCCACCAAATCAGGCTATACCACTGTTCTAACCATAGTGGATCACCTTACTAAGATGGCTCACTTCGTACCTCTGAAGAAAAACCTCTGCGGCAGAGCTAGCAGTGGTTATTCTGCACAAAGTGGTTCGCCTGCACGGCATACCGTCTGCATTAATCACGGATAGGGGCTCACAGTTCGTGTCCCGGTTCTGGAATGAAGTCTGTACAGCTGTGGACATGGACGTCTGCCTGTTGTCTGCTTATCACCCTCAGACTGACGGTCAGGCAGAGAGAATGAATCATACCATGGAACAATACCTCCGCTGCCTGCTGTTAGCGGTGGACAAGGAATGGGCGGAAATACTTTGGATGGTGGAATATGCCTACAACAACAACATGCATTCTGCTATAGGCATGTCTCCTTTTTATTGCCTCCAGGGGAGACATCCACGAACAGTGCCCTGGGAGGAGCGTTTGACCTGTTCCTTGCCCACAGTTCAGGAGTACCATACCATGCTTTGCAATCTCTGGCAGCAAGCCCGTTTTGAGTTAGCGAAGGCCAAGGAGACATATAAACACTAAGCTGACAAACACCGGAAGCCGGAACCCGGGGACAGGGTGTTGCTCTCCTTACGTAACCTCAATGTGCATGATTCCAAGAAACTGCTGCCCTGCTTTGTGGGTCCCTATCCTATTGAGAGGGTGATTAATCATGTTTCCATGAAACTCACTCTGTCCCCGCACATGAAGGTGCACCCTGTCTTCCATGTCTCCCTCCTGCGAGCTGTTCACCCAGACTGTATCATCTCTTCTCCTCCTGCTCCGATTCTGAGGGATGACCACATTGAGTACGAGGTCGGGGCTATCCTCGAATTCCATCGCACCCGAGGTAGGTTCTTTTATCTGATGGACTGGAAGGGTTATGGTCCGGAGGAGCGGTCCTGGGAACCCATGTCCCATGTGCGCCATGCTCCCCGATTGGTTCGTGCTTTCCATGTTAGACATCCCCTTTGCTCTCAACCTGCCACCCCTGCCTGAGCCAATGGGTGTTGGGTGGGGGTTCTGTTTTGGTTGGGGGTGCTGTCATGTTTCCGATAGGCATAGGGCTTCCTGGTTGATTGCGGGAGGGTCTGCAGGTTTCTCGACACATGCGGAAACCAGAGCACCCGACTCCTGTCTGATTGTGGTTGGCAGACTAGCTCCACTACCGGAAGCTACCACTGCGGTGTCCAGCGCTTCTGGGGGAAACAGCAGTTTCTGCCCGATCGGTGCTTCGGATACAGTGTTTTCTGTCGCCTGCATCCCTGGACCCTCGTATTCCTTACCGTGCTGGTGCGCCCTTCACAAGCCTTGCCTGAATCCTTTCCTGTCAGCGCTGGTGCGCTTTTCTTCCATTCTGACTGCAGTGCCCTTGCCGCGCTGGTGCGCCCTTCACAAGCCTTGCCTAAATCCTTTCCTGTCAGCGCTGGAGCACTTTTCTTCCGTTCTGACTGCACTGCCCTTGCCACGCTGGTGCGTCCTTCATAAGCCTTGCCTGAATCCTTTCCTGTCAGCGCTGGAGCGCTTTTCTTTCGTTTGCCTCTCTTTTCATTTCCGCGCTGGAGCGCTGCAATGCCACACTTTTATTTCACTCTGGAGCGCTAGTGAGCGCTAAATACTATATGGGGTTGTCCGCGCTGGAGCGCTTGTTTCTTCTGTTTATCACACAGCGCTGGAGCACTTCTCTTTCTGTTTACTGGTTGTGCAGGAGCGCATTATTGTTTGATTAAACCAAGCTCCACACTGGGGTTCCTGATTTGTTCCTCATCACTCTGGAGTGCTATCCACGGTGACTCTAACCGTTTGGATTACCTGACTCCGTGGTGTCTTCCTGACAAGGTAAAGGCCATTTCCGCATGTGTGTTGTATGAAGGAGCAGGGGGTGTGTTTGTGTGTTTGTGTCCTTACTAATAGGAGCTGCTCTTTCTCTTCTTAGTTACCGGTACTCACGGATAATCCACAGACAGAGGGAGGTTCCTTAACCAGGCTTCAAGAACACCACAGCGTTATTCCTGGCTTCCTTCCCCGTGCCCAACGCCATCCTAGCCTGTTTACAAAGTCCAGCTGGGGTAAGGTGGGTCCGGTGGTGGTGGCTCATGTCGTCTCTGCGAGATTACTTCACAGGTCAAAGGTAAGACTTGTGGGGTCCCTGACAGAATCTGAAGCCCAAGTGTTATATCTCGCTCGGGCAACATGAGCGATCCCTTTTGGGGAAGACTTTTGGGGTCACTGACAGATGGATATGAAAGTTAACTGTTTTTGAATACTTGGGGGATGAGACACAGCATGATTAAGGACGGGATGCTCCAGTTGATGCTTAGAATCTTTCAGGGAATCTTGGTCTTTCCTAGTGCTTTTAACAGCTCTATCTTGGTAGGAAGGAACTTCCAAAGCTTTTAAGTCAGCTTAAAGATGTTGTCTCAGCCCAGTTCATGGAAAGAAAACTTGATCCTGATTTGGCAAATGTAACAGAAGTTCTTAATTTTCTATCATCTTTGGTTTCTCAGGGAAAGGCTTTCTGTACTATTAGGGGGATGGAACTGCAGTTTCTGCCGTTCAAGAATAGATTGTCAAAAAATGAATTGAGGCATACCCTTTAGTGTGTATGTTATTGAAATGTATAACGCACATTATTCCTCCAAAGCCAAGCTATTCGTCACTTTGGGATGTAAATTTTGGTTTGCTGTTGCTGCAAAATTTTTTAGATAACAAGTCTCTTTCTTAGAAGTTGCTGTCAGCAGAGCCGGCTCTGTTGTTCGGTTTCTGTCAGGAAGATTTCGGATATTAGGCCTCTGAACATCCCCACTCTACAGCAATACAAAAAATACATCAGTTTCCGTGGAATATCCCTATTTTCCTTCACTCCCAAAATGATGTGTTAATTAAGAACATCTTCTCCAAAACTGCTTATCTCCTTCAGGCAGCATTTTGCTCCCATCCCCTCTCATACAGTGGCATAACAGGTACAATGGGCGATGTTGCTGGTGGGCATCAATACTGGCACTTTTTGTGAGCATTCAGCTAGGAAAGTTATGCCCTCTAAGGCTTATTGTGCTGGAGTAAGCCTGGGAGCTATTCTTAAAAATGCTGATTGGTAAAAGATTTCTACTTTTTGAACATTTTATTGTAATCTGAGGGCTCATGCGGCCCTTTCAAGTGGTTAAAGCACTTTCATTCAGCATAAGAGAGACTGCAGCCTTGTAATAATATTGTTATCCTTCCTCATGTTACTGTTCACTTAAAAAACACATTGGGCTTAAATATGATGGCGGTCGGACCATCATCTACTGCTACAGTCCGACCAAAGCATTATGATGCATGCGGTTGGGGGCAGCATTCGAAGGGACCGACCGACGCATTCCGACGGGCTCCAGACGGAAACTTGCCATAATCCTTTACGGTTGGCATTTCGGCCATCGGCATTATGATGTTGGTTTCTGACAGCCATTCCATGTAAGACTTTCAGACATGGAAAGGCTGTCAGAAAGCGACTTTGGGGTCCCCTATCAGGGCCGCCATACCTAGGCCTGGGCGGTAAAATCCGTTCCGCTCGCGGAATTTGGGTAATTTCGCGTTCCGCGGAGAACGCAAAAATCTGCGTTCCGCGACTTCGCGGAATTTTTGGCTTGTTCGCGTTCTCAATATGCGTGTTCGAGAGATATTTTACCCCGAGCACACAAACAGCGATCGCGAACAGGTAAAAAGTATTGCGAACAAGCAATTTCGCGTGTTCGCGGAATTTCTGCGTGCTCGCGGAGATTTTTTACCGTTTCGCGGAGATTTGAGTAACGCGATTACGCAAATTCCGCCCACCTCTAGCCATACCTCCACTGCTGTGTTGCCACATGGTGCTGGGATGTTCACAAACTTCCATTTTTCAATGGGTTCTTTTCAGCTCACCGCACAAGCTCCCATTGTGCGGTCACATACTAATTGGTGTGTCAGAACCGTCGACCTATGGTCATGTGGTTTCTTTCCCGCAATGGTGTCGGACGGACGCAGCGGCTGACACCTAAATTAGGGCTAATATTTTGTGCTAACCATTGATGTTTCTCTTGATCGAGCCATCTTGTAATTTAACAATGTTAATGGATGTTTTGAATATCTCATTGGAGAGCGGTAAGATTCCTGGAAGCAGGCAGTGTTTGAACCTCTTTTAAAAAAGCAATGGCCAAACCAAGTTCACTAGAAAACTACAGACCTATTTCTCTTCTTCCAGTGGCCAGCAAAGTCCTTGAAAAGCTTGTTAATAAACATCTATCTGCCCATATAGAAACCCACAACATCTTGAACCCCACATAAAAGGATTTGAGAAAGAGGAGAAGTACTGAAACTGCTCTACTTGCAGCCACTGAAATGTTTAGAATGATCATGGACACGGATGGCACTGCCCCCTCGATCATGTTAGATCTAAATGTGGCATTTGATACTCTCATTCAGAGGTTAGAAGAAGTGGAAATAGAGGATCTTGGTGGATAGACATTTTATGGTATCTTAAGAAGTCTTGTCTTCGGATGTTTTTCCTCTTTCTTGCAGGGTGCCTCAGGGATCTTCCCTGAGTCCCGCACTTTTCAATACTTATGTTCGCCCCCTAGCGGAAATCTTTCAGTCATTCGGCCTGGACCTGATATCATATGCAGATGACATGCAAATGATTATGCAATCAATTCCATCTCTAACCACACCCAGCCCCAGCTTTGCCACTGCTCAACAAAGGTCACTGAATAGATGGCAGCTAATTTGCTTAAATTAAATGGTGGAAAGACTTGATTCATGACTATGGAAAGAATCCCTCAAAATGGTTAGATATTGATTTACCAGAGCAATTGGGAGATAGTCCCAAACCAAAGTAGGCCTTTAAGAATCTGGAATTCTAGATTGATGATAGGCTTAATATGGAAACTCAGGTCTGAAAACTTTCAGGAACTTGCTATGTCATCCTCAGATCCTTGAAAAAATGTCTTACATGGCTTCCTCTGTCTTCCAAGAGAACGGTGGTGCAGAGTATGATCAGCTCTAGTCTAGACCATGGTAACACCCTCAGCATTGAAAGTCCTAAGTATGTTATTAAAAGACTACAGGTAATCCAGAATTCATCCATTAGAGTTTTATATAAAATACCCAAACACCAGTCAGCAACCCAGGCATTGGCAGCTTTACACTGGCTGGCTGTACAAAAGAGGATTAAATTCAAGGCCCTATGCATAGCCCACAAGATAATTCATGGCAACATCCCTCTGATTATTTTAAAGTTGTTCTCCACTTATGCCCCCACACGAGCTCTTCTGTCACTCTCTTAGAGACCATTTCTTACAAACCTTTGAAGGACCCTGTTAGCAGGAGAGCAAGATTAGGGGGCCACTCTTTTTCCCATTGTGTACCAAAATTGTGGAATGGCTTACCTATATCCCTGAAATTGGAACAGCCGAAGTAAAGATCAGGAAACTATTGAAAACATACCTGTTTTAGGTAGGTCACTTGTGCTAAGTTGGTCTGAAGTAGCGCTGGGAAGTACTGTTAAGGTAGCCATGCGCTCTAAAAAATCCAAGTTGAATTGAAATTAATTTAATTAATACCAGTGATTATGGCAGGTGGATCTTAAAGCAACCAGAGTGCAACTTATGAGATGTACATCAGCGACCACGCAGGAGGATTTGTTGGTGAAGGGTCAGAGTGAAATCATCCTATTTCCGCAGGGAGTACTTTAGAGGGCCTTAACATCAAAAAAGGAGTCAGTTTGTCCCAGAGATTACCTTTTAAAGACTGTTGTTGATGCTGATTGATTTATATTTTCTCTCCTTTTCAAAGGGGGTTTATGTGGTTATTGCAGTTTGTTTCTGTGGCTGCCGGACAATGGCATAATACTTGTAGCATCTTGTGAGTATGTAATGACGGAAATTTTGTGGCTCCTGATGAACCCTGTAGAACTGTGACGAAAGCGTTAAAACTTAGTGAAGTGAATGCAAGTTTAGAATGTTGAGTTAGCAGTTAAATGCAGAAAAATACAGACTTGTTATACTAAGCTCCGTGTGTGGTGTAGTCATTCAAGATTATCCGGGCTGGTTAGAACGCTACAACTGCCGATGAGATAGGGGATAAGTAACTCAAAGAACGAAAGTGCTCACCCAGAGAGTATGTCATGGTCCAGCAAACTGCCTTTGGAATTGACATTTGGCGTATGTGGAGCCAAAGCTCAGCCCCAGTTCCGAATAAAGCATTTGAAGATAATGAAATCATCACTGAAAGGTACTGCGCTACAACGCAACTCAAAGCCATACATTCGCATGGAGTAACTGCTAGAGACGGATCTACCAGGTGTTAGACCACACCAAGAAATGCTTAAAAATAAGGTGATAAAATAAACTAGCATCTGATTACCTGTTCTGAGTGAAGAGAGTCCTTGTGCCGAGGGGCTGGGGAAAACAACCCCAGAGAAAGCACCCAGGGTTGTGTTTGCAGAGCCATCCATATACAAAGTATCACCCCAACAAATTAGCTGAGTGGGGCTCAGAACAACTCCAAAGGTTTCTGAAAAGCAGAGATCAAAATTGTTTATTTCTCCCCCGTAGACGAAGAAAGGCATTATCAAAGATGATCCACAGGCCAGCACCTCACAAGGCCTCAGAGATGGTTTGCATGGACACGATCACCAAGCAGTGGCGCAAAGTACTATACTTTCCACGTCAGTAATTTCCACCAATGGTTACATTGCTGCCGCTTTCTCGAAACCATCACCGCCATTCGATACTGCCAAAAAGTTGAATATTGGCTACAGATGAACTGCCTGGATAGAGATATTTGATGATTTCATTGATGGGATTGGAGAACCAGATAACAAGAAAATGATCAATTACCTTAAAAATCTTGCTTGTGAAGGCGTGAAAGAACTCATAATGAAAAATGCTACAAGCTGATAAAATTACATACAGTCAAATCCAAGCAGCCTTAAATCTCAAGTCTCAAGTCCAATCCAATGCCAAATGAGTCAGTCATGAATGTGAGAACTAAGCAAAAGCACAAAGTCGAAGGACACAGAGTAATTTATCCACAGAAGGATTGTGTTTCAGGTGTGGATTTTCTTTTCCACACAAAGGCAAATGTCCCTCCATTGGGCAGATCTGCAAAGGCTGTGGAAAGGAGAACCATTTTGTTATAATATGCAGGGCGAAAGTAAAAGTAGGTGTATCAAAGATTGGAGACAAAATGGCCATCCCAATGTTCCAGAAGCGATGTTCGTTCCACAGACGCGTAAGGCCAAGCGTCTTCAGCTGAGGTAAATTGACACCAAATAAAGACAATCAACCTCTAAATAGTTCTTTTGTGTCAATATCAAGTGAAAGTGATGAAGATGGGTGTGCCATGTAGATGTTCACCTCAGAGAAGCATGCGCATGTTGGACTGGCTGCCGGTGAGCAAAAACATTGATCCAAGATAAAACAACATGACAAAAGCACCAAAGTCTCTCAAACATTGTCCAAAGATCACACTAAAGATCAATGGTTGTTCAATCTCTTTTATTATCGATAGTGGTGCATCAATAAATATTATGCCTGAGAAGAAATACAATTTAAAATTTGACTTTCCTTTGCTAGAGAGCTCGGTAAATCTGCATTGTTGTTTTGTCTTTTATTACAGTTAACATATTGTTTAATTTTGCAATTTATATTATATGTAAGTTATATTTTCTGTTTGGGTTTTGTGCAGCCGTACAAAGTAAATCTTGCAAAGTTTCAAGAAACTTCAAATAAAGTATTTAGATCTCAAAAATTAAAAAAATGCAGACATCTGTGACATTTATCTATTAGCAGACTGAATTATGAACAGTCCATCAGCACAATCTCACTGCTTCTCTAATCCCTTATGCAATATACTCCAAAAAAGCATAATACATAGAGGGGCAGATTTATAACTGAGTAGAACAGCCCTTTCACCCCTCAAGAGGGTGCAAGGGTGACACAACTACTAAGTCAGATTTATTATGCCACTCAAGGCCACCTTGTGTGGCTTGATAAATTTAGAGTAACACAGCGCAGTGCAAATCACTGCATTGTGTTACTCTGCCCCATGGAGGCATTCCATGGGTAGAATGTGGGTGTTCCAAAGCATGCACCCATGGATTTTGGTGCATTCCCAGATTTACTATTACTGGTCGACCTGGGAATGCATCAAAATGCCACGCCTTTACAGGTGAGGCATAAGGAGGAGAAATATCTTTATTTCGCCTCGTTGTTTCCTCTTGGTATGTGTGCTGCATTCATAGAATGAGGAAAATGCCTCATATGATTGTTTTTGTACAGGAAGATGTCCCTTCCTGCACAAAAACAATACTGCCTTCAACCCAGACACCCCCGCAGGCTGCAAAAGAGTGCCTGCATTGGTGCTAGGCTGCACACTATGCGCCAGCACAAAAGAAGGGCAAAAATGTGCCGTAGCATGTTAAATACAACACATCCCTGCTCTTTCACACAGCGCAGCAAGGTGGCTTGCTGTGCTGCATGAAATAATGATAAAGCTGCCCCAGAGTCCTTTTTTACTACCAATGCATCTTTGACAAACAATTGCTGGCAAGGGTGCAGGGTGATAGGCCTTTCAGCTTCCAACTAATAAAGCTCTGATTTGTTCTTTCGTGCTATGGCTCTCAGTATGAAATGTTTAATGTCACAATGATAATTTTCAGTGCTGTGTTCACATTCAGAATAATGGATGCCGTCCGCTGAGACAGTTTACCCATTTGTGCTCCATCTGCCCATTAGACAGCTGTTCTTTATATATGCTCTGAAAAAGTATTTCATCTTGTTTATGCATAATTCAAATTCAGATCGTGTTAACTAAATGCAAAGTACTGCAGGTTCACAGTTAGACATTAATGCCAATGGTATGCTGGAGATTTAGCCTTTCATGGTTTGCATGTGTACCTGACATGGGTGACAGCAGAAAATATCTACAAAGTCATACAAAGAAACTGATCAGGCACAATAAGCATCTTCACTGTTCTGCAATATTTCAGCAATACAGTAACTTTGCGGTATTTCAAGATGTGTCTGGGATCTCCTGGGGTTCAGGGAACGCTTAGAAAAAGTAATATAGGTAAAGAAGCAAAACGTGTATTTGTATTATAAATGCTTATTTCTGTACTTTTATATATTGTTTTGTGGGTCAAAACATCCAAATTGCTTAGGCACAGTTCACAGGATTCCAATAGGGACTCAATGGGGGTCCCTAGGTTTTAATAATGGAATGTTGGTAGCTCCATTGAAAACAATGGAGTGCTCCGGGCTTATAATGGCTGGGATAAGCCCGGAGCTCCAACATTCCAATGTTTCTTTGTTCACAGCTCTGGCTGTGAACAAAGTCTTCAGAGAGCCCCAGGGGATTTCAATCCCCTCGCGCTCGCTGAAGACTTTATTTTTTAGAACATTCTGCCCTCTAGTGGCAGAATGTTCTAATAGCCTTATAGCCCTTCGCCTTCGGCTCGGGCCTTTAACGCTGCAGCGGGCCTTTAATAGCCGGTATAGCCCGCTACGGCGGGCTATAAGGCTATATTCAGAGGGGGTCCCTGGATTCCAGAAATAATTAAGTGTGGGTCCACTGAAGTGAAAAGATTAAGAACCACTGCTTTAACGGATCTGCTCAGTTTAAAGGACTGCATTACTGGCTCGACTTCACATTACCGAAATAAGCAATCATTTGTTTCCTATAAATCGTGATTTGCAGCACCATGATTCAGTGCTGTAGGCCAAACATATTGATGCTTTTGTAATCAATGAAAACAACAGAGGACTTTGTTGAGACATATACCATCCTTGTTTTATAGATTGCTGTCTGGAATCAAGCAGAATATTAAATCATTTCAGTTGACTAGAAAAGTATTTTGGGGCACAATGCAAGACCAATGAGCTTTGATATTACTGATAACAAACACCTGATGGTAACAAGTACAGTTTGATTAAGCAAAATGCTACCTGATTTTAAGTGACAATGGAAGAATTGGCAGGTAGCATGTGTAGTGTCATGTAAGCATGTAATGATGGAACCTTTGTGGCTCCTAATGCACTCCGTAGAACTGTGATGTAAGCGGTAAAGCATAGAGAATTAAAGGCAGGTTTAGAATGTGTAATTGCAATTACATGCAGAAGAATAAAGATGTGTTATAGTAAGCCCCATTTCTGGTGTAGTCACTCGTGGGTACCCATCCTGGGGAAGACACTACAACTGGCAACAAGATAGGGGAGAAATAACCTGAAGATTGACAGTGATCTCCCAAAAAGTTTGCTGTTGTCCAGCAAACTGCTTCTGTGTGCCCTCAGGTGTGACTCCGTCGAAGTGCAAAATAGGCATATGTGGAATTAAAGTGCAGTTCCATTAAAGCATTTAATACCAATGAAAGCATAACTGAAATGTCAACACATCAGTGGCCGAGAACCTGCTGAGAAGGCCACACAAAGAGGTACTGAGATACTACGCAATTCAATGTCATACATTCACATGCAGTGACAATGCTAGAGATGGATGCAACCAGGTGTCAGACGGCATAAAGAGACGCCTAAAGGCAATGTGATACAAGAAACAATCATCTACGTACCAGCCCTGAGTAAAGAGAGCCCTTGTGCCGCTGTGCTGGGGGGAAGCAACCCCAGAGAAAACTCCCAGGGTTGTGCTTGCAGGGCTGTACATACCCTGAGCAGCACACCATTGGAGCTATTTGGTGGTGGCTCAGGACAACTCCAGAGGTCTCCAAAAAGCAAAGGGCTACCAAGGAGTCCAAGGGGGAGGTCAAGGTTTCACCGGGGCCTTAGAGATGGTCTGGATGAAGCTGGTCCTAGCAGACAGCAGATGATGTAAAAAAGAACTCCACCCTCAGTGTCAGCAAATCTTGCAAATGGTTACAATGTAGACTACCTCTGGAAACCACCGCAAGACTTTAGATTCTTTCAAAAAGTTTAATATTGACGATAGATGGACTGCCTGGATAGAAACATTTGATGATTTCATTAATGCAATTGAAGAAGAAGAGAACAAGATAATTTTCATGTACCTTAGGGTTCTTACTGGTGAGTGTGTAAGAAGAAGTCATAACGATAATGCCATGAGCTGATGACATTACGTACAGTCAAATCAAAGTAGCCTTGAATATCAAGTTAAATCCAATGCCAAATGAAGATTTAGTCAGATACTTCTTTAGGCAATTAAGACAGAAAGCTGGCGAGACTATTGACAAATTGGATGAGAGACTGGATACCCATAACAGTGTAAGGTCAATTTAATGATGAGAAAGGTATACGCCTCAGAGTGAACAATTGATGCTTGTCAGATTCCTTCAGATGACCAATGTTGAGAGAAATCCTTAGTCTAGAGTAAGTTCTCATGGCTGACAGAGCAAAAAGCATGCTGATTGACAGGCTGCTGACATGGAGGCCAGAGGTGCCCAGAATGAGTCAGTCATGAACGTGAAACATAAGCCAAAGCACAAGTACAAGGGACACAAAGGTAAATGTTGTGTCAATGGGCATATCTGCAAAGGATGTGGAAAGGAGAACCATTTTGTGAGAGTGTGCAAGGTGAGAGAAAAAGTAGGTGCATCATAGCGCAACTCAAAATGACCCCCGAACATACCAAAAGCAAAGTTCGACGCATGCCCATACCAAACTAAGTCAATTAGCATTTAACTTTTCATAAAATAGTTCTTCCTCATCAATATCAAGTGAAAGTGAAGAGGATCAGTGTGCCATGTCGATGTTCACCTCAAAGAAGCATGCGTATGATGGAATAGCTGCTTGTGAGGAAAAGCATCAGTCCAAGAGATACTGAGATGACAAAGCACCAAAGGTATACAAACATTCTCCAAAGATCACATTGAATGTCAACGGTTGTTCAATACCTTTCATTATCAATAGTGGTGCATCAATAAATATTATGGCTGGAGAGAAATATAATGAACTGTTCTTAGTGTCCCGACTTACACCATTGAAAGCTAAAGTGTATATGTGGGCTGCATTGACACCACTAAAAAGTCAAGTGTATTTTGCGGCTACGATGAAGTATAAAAAACCAAAAGTTCAAGTACCCATTCATGCACTTCAAGGTATGGTTTTAAGTGCCTGTCTCCTCAGCTAAAGCACAGTCACTGATATGGGACTGATATCCATGAACTATAACACGAATGCTCATCACAAAATGGTAAGTCAATTCCCTTTGTTGTTTCATGGATTGGGAAAACGCAAGACAATGAAAGTCCAATTACACATTAATAAGGACACCCATCCTATTGCTCAAAGACACAGATGAATTGCCTTTCACTTAAAGAAAGTCTACTCAAGCCTGGTATCATTGAGCGTTCTATTGATCCAAATCCATGGGGTATCAATCGAATATTATTGAGTCCAATCTCCCATAACGGTAGTACCCAAAACGGACAGTGAAGGAGTTGCACGCACATGCGTGGATATGCATAAAGCCTACAAGACCATTGAAAGAGAATCACATCCATGTCCGCCCATTACAGATATGATAACACAATTGAATGGGGCAAGGGTATTCTCTCACCGTAACATGAATCAAGGATATCTTCATTTGGAAGTCAAGGTGAATTAGGTCCATTGCAATCTTTTCTACACATGTTGGTCTGTTCCATTAAAAGAGAGTACATTTTGGTGTATCATCCACTGAAGAGCTATTCCAAGATGTCATTCGATGCATTATAGAGACTGTGATGAATGCTTCCAACCACAATGATGAAATATTGTTTTTTCGAAATATACAGAATGAGCATGACAAGGCCCTCACTCAAGTGTGTCAGTTGCTCACCGAAGCTGGTTTAACTTTAGATGCCAAGAAATGTGAGTTCCATAAGCCAAATTTAAATTTCCTTGGCCACAACGTTTCTGATAGGAGCATGACACCTGATCCTACTAAAGTGGAAGCACTGTCCACTGCCAGTCCCCCACAAGATGTCTCATTCCTTGGCATGACCAGCTATTGCTATAGATACATACAAGACTTTGACTCTGTCAGTGTGCCATTAAGAGACTTGACTGAAAATAATGTTTCTTTCCTTTAGTCACATGAATGTGAGCAAAGCTTCAGGAAGATCAAGCATGCTTTTGAGAGCGCAACTGAAATGCTATATTTTTATCCAAAGCTTTATACTGAGGTTGGTATGGTGCTAGCTCAGGGTTGGGTGCCATCCTGGCACAGCACAGCAGACACCCAAATGCTCAAAAAAGTATTGTGGTGTATGCCAACCAAAGTTTGTCTTAAACTGAATGAGTTACTCACAACCTGAAAAAGAAAGCTTGTCAATGGTGTCGGCTTGTGATCATTTCCACGTATTCTTGTATGGGAAGCCCTTCATGCTCGTAACCTATCATCAAGCATTATTGACTTTCTTTGCAAATCCAAACGTATAACTTCCTGCTTGAATTGAATATTGGGGTCTACTACACCATCTATCATCATCAAGGGAAAGATGAGAAGCCTGCGTGCTACTTTTCATGAGTGCCTCTACAATGTCCTGGATTCTCTTCTAAGATGGCTGAAGCCTACACAAACTTCATAGTGAAATCGAGCACTCCAGCTGCCATTACAAATTGTCACTGCCACAAGTCAAGATAGTGATATGCTGAACCTGGAATACATTATAACAAATAAGTCTTGGTACCAACACCCTCGATCTCTTACCAGTGACAGTGAATATAAAAAGTTTAAGAATGTCAAAGATGATAATATCTGTCAGGCAGGAAGGTATTATTCTATAAGGGCCTAGAACTGTTATTTCAGAGCGTCTCTACGACAAATAATTGAAGTGGCCAATGAAGGACATTGTGGAATAGTTGCTACCAATTGAAATATCCGACACTGAGTCTGGTTTTCACATCTCGATGAAAGGGTTGAAAAGAAATGCAACTGTCTGTCATTGAAAACCATGCAACACCGATTAAGCATGTCAGAGTTGCATAGGCATGCATGGGAAAGAGTTGCAGAGGCCTTCTTTGGTACTTTTGAAAATGGTGATCATTTATGAACATTCCTGTTTCCCTTTATTCACAGATAGGTCATCACTCATAAATGTATCATTAAGAGATTAGACAGCATCTTCAGGTCCTGGGGTGTTCTGCTATTTTAAAGCCTGACAACGGCCTACCCTTCAAAGGTCAGGAATTCAGAGATATTCTCAGTCACCTTAAGGTGAAGCATCAGAAAAGCACTCCTCTGTGGTGACAGGCCAATGGCTTCATCAAACCTTTCATGAGTACTCTAAAGAAAGCTGTCTAGTGTGCTGTACTGGAAAGGTTTGTCGTGAAAGCTGTTCTAAATTTCACTTTTCAAGCTTACCACTCAACCCCTCACACTAACTTTGATGTTTGCGAGAGCCTTGACACCAAGTTACCTCAATGTACCAACAGACGAGGAAATATTGAGGAAGAAACACACAAGAAACATGGCACCTTTGCGAAAGGAGCTCAAGTTTGTGTTCGACCACATAGAAAATAAAACCTTGAAGATCCTTGCGAAGCTGAACCACTTCATGTGGTGAACAGCAAAGGAAACATAACTGCCCACCATCCTGGGAAGTCCATTATGCAAGATTCTGTGTATTTCAGACATGTGGCTCATCAGGCATGGTTATCATTGCAGAAACTGGGTCTGAAAAGAAAGGTAAAGATCCCCTGACTGCTGATGTAGCTCCATCATCAAAGTCATTCATTAACACTTCAAGTGCCAGAGCCCTGTTTATACAGACACGGTCAAGATGTGTGATCCTTCACAAAGACTCATTGAAGAGCTTTAATTGAATATATTTGGGGAAAAAAACGATTTTTTATTTGACAAAGGGGAGATGTAGTGCTGTGTGAGCATCTGATGACAGAAACTTTGTGGCTCCTGAGGGACTCCGTAGAACCGTGACTTAAGCATTAGAGCATAGTGAAGTAAATGCAGGTTTAGAATGTGGAGTTTGCCGTTGCACGCAGAAGAATGAAGATGTGTTATACTAAGCTCCATATGTGGCGTAGTCACTGGTGAGTACCCTGGCCGGGGAGGACACCTGAATATGGACCTCTAGGAGCTGCAATTGACCAAATTATTATGAAAGATTTCATTATCACAATAACCATACTATTACTACGACTAATAATAATGATAATATAGACAGCGGTCCCCATATATGCATTGTACAGCACACAATGTGTGGAATGATTAAGAATTCAAATAGGCATAGGATTTTGTACTGGAAATGTATACTTCTAGTACAATTCATATGCTAGACATCGCCCCACACACACACCTCTGCACTATGGTGTAAAGGTCATGCATGGTGCAAGGCAACCTGTTTGCATTCCAACGCAGGGCTAATTAGTCAGTCGCAAGGTCATTTTGAATAAACGAGGTCCTGCTTTTGTTCTCTTGTGAAACTCAGCTTAACAACCTTTGGTTGCTAAAAATTACATCTGACCCTTAGTATGCATGCCTACTAAGCCTTAATGCTTGCTGTCTCATGAGGTTGGTAGCAATTAATTTGAAAACTTTATATGTCATTTCTTTCTCCTTTCTCATAACCTCACATCTTCTTGTTTAACCCTCTCCCTTAACCTTTCTATTTTTAGTCCTTTATGCACCTTCATCCTTTTTACCACAGCTCTCTTTACCTCATCCTTGACTAAATCCCCTCTCTTTCCAAAAACCGATATATCTCAATCAACTTAATCTCAGTCTATCTCTCTCACATGATTACTGCTCTCTCAAGAGTGAAAGATATAGACCTACGCACTGAGAGTGAATACATCTATATCTCTCACTCTTGATCCCCTCACTCTATATCAACTCTATCTCTACTTCTATCAGAAGAAAAGCCAGCTAGTTACGCACACTCTATATCAACTCCATCTCTACTTCATCCATCTCTCTGTACCACAATGCACTTTTTCTACCTGACCTCCTTGTATCGCTCTTCTTTCTACTTTACTTCTCCCACAACCTCCTCTCTATCTTTTCTCCATTTTGCTATCTCTTCTAGTTTAGCTTTTGTTACCTCTCTCCCCCAGCCCTATCTCTACCCCACCATTCCCCTTCATCTCTCTATCTCATTTCTTTATCTCATATCTCCATCAGAACCTCATCTCCCTTTACCCTTCAGCTCTCTTTCTCTCAGTAGCTAACCTCTCAATTGACCTCACTTTTAGTTCACTACAGAACCTCTCCAGCTCCTCCTCCCCTCTTTTTGGTTTACCTCTGTTACCTTTCTCACACTTCCTGAATATCTTACTCCTTTCCGGCTACCGCTATTTTCTACCTCTTCTCTTTTTTCTCCATCAACAGCTACTCTGCATCTCTGTCTCCCTCTCACAAACACATAACTCACTATGGACCTCTGTATCTAAATCAACTCACCTCTCTTCCCCCAACTATCTCTCTCAACCTCCTCCTTAATAGATCTCTCCACATCACCATCTGCTTCTCCTTTTCTATCTCACAACTATCGACTGCTGTATAAACCCCTGTTAAAAATGAGGGTCTCTAGTTGGCAGTGGATTTCACCCTGTCCAAGTAGGGTCCCTTATTCTAGTCAGGGTAAGGGAGTAACATACCCAAGATAACTCCTGCTCACCCTGTTAGTAGCGTGGCAGGAGCAGTCAGACTTATCTCAGAGGCAATGTGTATTGCATTTGTACATACACACACAGTAACAAAGTGAAAACACTACAAAATGACACCACACTGGTTTAGAAAAATAACCAATATTTATCTGAATCAAACAAGTTCAAAATTACACATATCCAACATACACAAGTAAAGATAACTCTTTTTAAAGATTTAAAATAGTTTAGTCCATAGGAAACTATGGGTGCATCACTATTATCACAGAGTACCTGGAATGCTTCAAAATAAAAGACGAAAACAGGCATAGGGGAGGTGAGGTGCCGGAAAAACCAAGTAATACTTCGGTTCCTTACTCCCAGGGGAGGTGATGCATCAATTGCTTACTACCAGTGGAGGTGATGTGTTGGTTCCTTACTGCAGCACAGGGGAGATGATGCATCAGTTCCATAGTGTCAGTTGCTTACTGCCAGTGGAGGTGGTGATTCAGTTACTTACTACTGTCAGGGGAGGTGATACATCCATCTCCGGACACGTGGCCACCGTTCCTTCCTGCTGGCCAATGTCGATGAAGAACAAGGCGCACAGGGACGATGCATTGACAGTACAGATGTGGATCGATGCTTCAGCAGCAGACAGGCACTGCATTGATTTTCCAGCCGTGAAGCAGGTGATCCCCTGATTTCTTCAGCCGCACAGCAGGGCCTGCGTAGGAGTCAGAGCAGGTGCCATGGACCTTGGTCACACGGTGCTTGTGTCTCAGACTGCTGTGATCTTTCAACCGCATGGAGGTGCTTCATCGGAAAAACAAACACAGGGTACTCGATGCATGGACTTTTCTTGGTTCCTAGCTGCAAAACCCCCTCCAAGGCCCAGAACTTGAATTGTCACCCCTTTGCAGGTCATAACTCCCAGCAGAGGAGTTCAGGGGCTGCAGATGAAGTCTTTATGGCCCTGAGATTTCTTAACAGGAGGCAAGCTCACACAAGCCCTTGGAGAACCTGGGCAAGCAGGATGTAGAAAGTATAGTCCCTTCCTTTCACTCCCAGCACAGATGTAGCAAGAAGCAGGCCAGTACAACAGAGCAACAAGCAGAGTGGCAGTTATCCTCCTGCAGCATTCATTCTGGAAGACTATCCTCTTAGTTCAGAAGTGTTCTGAAAACATAGGGTCAGAGCCCCTGTACTTATACTCAAAATGTCTTTGATGTGGAGGTCATTTCAAAGGAAATGATAGAAGCGTACAACAACCCAAATTCAATCCCAGCCCCGGCTCCAGACATCAATAGGGGGTAAACAAGCCTGTTTTGTGAGAGAAGAGCTGAGCCTATGCAAATGTAAGTGCGCCCACCTCCCTCTCTCCCAGCCCAGGAAGACCATTCAGTTTGCAGATGCAACCCTGTTACACCCAACCCTTCCTGTGTGATTGCTGTCTGGAACGTATCCACAAAGTATTCACTCTGTTCAAAAAGGGCATGCAATTGGTGTTGCTGTGGACATTCCATTGCAACACCTATTGCTGTTTGACAGTACCCCAGATTTATTAGGAGGTGTAAATCTGAGGCAGTGCCAAAAACGAATGCCATGAAACATCAGGCATTAGAATGGCAAAACTATTGTCTTTGCTCTTTCTGTGCAGGCTTCATTCTGCAGCACACATAGAAAGACCAAATGCCATTAATGACTGTTTATGTGCATGAAAATGTCCCTTCCTCCTCATAAAAAAATCATTCAATAATGGCAGATGCAGCAAACATAGTAACAGCAAATTGCCATTAATTATTGTTTATGTGCAAGAAGGTGTCCCTTCCTCCACATTAACAATAATTACATAATGGCAATTTGCTACTTCTACATGTGCTGCAGAATGCAGCACACATAGAAGTAACACATCGCTATTATGGATTGTTCATGTGCTGGAAGGGACACCTTCCTGCACATAAACAATCATTCCCTGCAAAGCAGGCACCCTTGTACTATGGTGCAAGGGTGCTTGCATTGGTGCAAGGCAGCTAATTTTAGTGCCAGCTCAAGGAAAACACAGGGGTGACCGTATTGTTATAAATACACTGCATCTCTGCATTTTGGAAATGTCAGTGCGGCGCTGCCAAATTTGGCGCAGCTCCTCGCTCCGACATAACTTTTTACATATGCCCCAAAGAGGCATATGTACATTGCAATGCCTGCTTTCTAAAAGTGGCATGCCTACATTAGTGATGAAAATCCACATACACCAATAAGAAGGATTTATCATCTCTATTCTAAACATACCAAACATGGCAACGCTACTCCTTTCAAATCAGAAATTACCATTTAAACACTTTTAAGTGAATTCCCAATGCTAACCTATGGGAGGAGCAGTACTCACTGCAGCGAGAAACCAAATAGACTGTTTTCACTCACAGGACATGACACACAAAACAAGGCACATGTCCTACCTTTTACCTACACAGCACCCTCCCATAGGGCTACCTAGCGCCTACCTTAGGGGTGACCTATATGTAGTAAACGGGGAGTTTCATGCTTGGCAAGTAACATTAAATGCCAAGTTTATGAGGCAGTAAAATATGCAGGCAGGCACTACAGTGGCAGGCCTGGGACAGGTTTGAAACATTACTCCTGTTGCTGGCACAATCAGCGCTGCAGCCCACTAGTAGCATTTAATATACAGACCCTGAATATATGGAATGCCACACTTCAAGGGACTTACAAGTAAAGTAAATTTGCCAAACTTGTGTAGACAATTGCATACCATGTTTAAAAGAGAGAGCACATGCACTTTAGCACCGAATAGCAGTGTTAAAGTGCCCAGATTCTGAAAGCCATTAAAAAGATGGTCAGAAAAATACAGGAGGAAGACAAAAAGTTTGCGGATAACCTTGCAAAGAGGCCCAGGTCCAACAACCCCACCTCACTCGCTGTATTTCACATATGTATCCCAACTTTCTCTTTTTTGCTCTACACAACATTTCTCTTTATACCATTCACCTCTCTCTCTCTACATTTCTCTCTTCCTCACTACTCTCTTTACTTGACTTCTCCTAATTTTTCTCTCTATCTTTATTTTTTCGTGAGTCTCTATGGTCCTCACTGCCTTTATCTCTCTCTGATTCACCCCTGTTTCTATACTTACTCTTTCTTTACTTTTGTGTACGGTACTCCTCAGTCACTCTCTACTTTTCCTTTTCCCTATCTCCATCCCTCTCTACCTCCTTACCACACCCTAAAACCTTACCTATTTCTCTGCAGCACTTTCTCTATTTAAATCCTCTTAGTTACACCTCTTCTCATCTTTTCGTATGGCTACCTCACCTTTTCTATTTACTTCTTTCCCTGCCTCATAAATCTTTCTATATCATCTCTATCTCTACCCCCTTCTCCCTTTACTTCAGGCTTCTTGCTCTACTATTTATTTCTTTGACCATCTTCTGTATCCTACTCCACTCCATTTCTCTTGCTCATCAGAGCCCCAGGTAACTGTCTAGCCAAAGAGCTGAAGTGGGACAAATCTGGAGAAGAGAAATTAAGAGTAAATGATTAGATTTCAACCAATGGAATGGTGAAAATCCTCAGAGAAGAACTTTGGGGCATATCAGAAAGGCGAGGCGATAGAATTATCGCCACATTTGCAGCCGTTTTCGGCCGAAAAGCGGCGATAATTTTATTGCCTAATTAGCAAGCTCACGCTAACGCGTGAAAACTTGCGTTAGCGTAGGAATTCCTAACGCCCAGCTTTGCATCTCTAATGAGATGCAAAGTGGGCATTCCTGACCTGACATGACAGGAGAAATGTCGCTAAGCGACATTTCTCCTATCATCAAGCCCCACGCTATGAAGCATAGCGGCAAGAAAAGTAGCGATAACCCCTGTTATCGCTACTTTCCTTAAGCCTGCTTCAGGACTGACGTAGCCATGATATCCTATGGAAGGTGGATATCATGGCTAAGTTTGTGAGTCCCTATCATCAAGCTAACGCCACATTGTGTGAGATTATCACTGGGTTTCCAGCGATAATCTCACGTTAGGCAGTTAGCATGAGGATTTTGATCGCTTTTGAGATAAGCATTGCTAATAGCACGCTATCTCAGCGATAAAAATCCACGCTAGCTGGCGATAATTATCCTAGCGCTAAGTGCGCTTAGCGATAATTATCGCCGGTTGTTGCTGATTTGCCCCTTTGAGTTTCACTGTTGCAGCAAGCACGCTAGCAGTGAAAGGGAGTATAGCTGTGGTTACATATGCAGGCAATGTATGTATACCTTGGCTTAATATTTTGCATTTGTCCACTAAACATAACAAGTCACTCTTATCTAAGGGACAATGGGAGTAACAAGCTGGGCAAACACTGAATTCCATACAAAAATATTGTTGTTGCAAATAAAAGATTTAGGGCCAGATGTACAACCGTTATTTGCAGTCACAGAGAGGTTTCAGACCCCTTCATGACCGCAAAAAACGATTTGGCCATGTATTATTCCTATTTTGCAAGTTGCAAATTATTTGCGACTCACAAAAGAGGAATGGCGAGTCGCTATTAGGAAGGGGCGTTCCGAGGACGTCTCTTCCTAATAGTGAGTCCTCCAGCTATGTATGACTCTTTTACGACCGCTTCCCCTTTGTGAATGCAGGGGAAAATATTTTTTAAGGGCAGGCAGTGGTCCCAGGGACCACTACCTGCCCTTAAAAAATGAAACGAAAACTTTTCTTTGATTCTTTTTAATTGCACCCCGTTTTCCTTAAAGGGCTGCATTTAAAAAAAAACTGCTTTATTGAAAAGCAGTCACAGACATGGTGGTCTGCTGACCCGAGCAGGCCACCATTCCTGTGAGGCTGGCCATTCCCAATGGGGTCGCAAATTGTGAGTGGCTCATGAGTATTGATGAGCCTCGCATTTTGCGACCCCATTGGGAATCGCTAACAGTGTCTCTGATACTGTTGTACATTGGTTTTAGTGCCTCGCAATTTGTCACAAATTGCGAGGCGCTAAATCCAATGGTCGTACATCTGGCCTTTAGATCCAAACTCAAAAAGAACTAAAAAAAAAAAATAGCTTCTTTAATGCTTGTTCAAGCTTTCATTTGGTACTCTTGGGCTGGGAAACACATTATGCAGCTTCCGCTTTTGGCTGATTTTGCTTGCCTTCTTGTCTTAAGGTTTAACATAAAATTCAATATTGTTCGGTATCATAGATGTTTGAATGAGCTGAAAAGAGGTAATAAATTCAAAGTTGCTCCATACAGGAGGCCCGAAAATATGTCTTGCCCAGGGACCCACAAATACTTAGATAACCACATGTTCTGCTTTGTTCATGAAATACAGGAAACATTTAAATTTTGATGAAGCGTAGTATCAAGATGATTTATTTCAATCAACCACAAAATGTTGCTGCCAACAAAAATGTCAATGTATTTCATATGAGGTTTGTGACAGTACATGCTTTCACTTTGGGGCATATGCTATTACTTTTCATGGTAACCAGAGCATCTTACCCTTTATCCACGAAGAAGGCAAAAGTGCAATTCATTTAATATGAATATAGAACACGCCTTTCTTTTTCCCACAAAGTTTACAATATTAAAGTCTGAGGGAAAAGTATAGGGTTGCCAAAAGCAAATAATATGAGACATCAGCAAAAGTGGTTGTGTTCCCTGGTCAAATAAATGGGCTCGCTAAAGGATTAATTAAACTGTATAGCACTTGGACTAAGCAATAATGCTTGTATCATTTTTGGACAATGCAACAGGAATGTTTGGAAAGTAGATAAAGTATATTGTACTGCACCAATGGCAACAAAATTCCTCTTAATCAATCACTAGGAGTGACTGGTCAGGAAGGCGAGGAGAGCTGTCGGCCTCTGCCTCCCCGCTTTCACCCATTGTCAGTGCACTGGGTTATTTAGACTATGTGCGTGCTCCGCAGATTTGGGCTTCCACGTTTGAATCAGGGTAATGCAGGCGAAATGGTGGATCTACTTGCCCATTGTGTCACATGAACATGGACGCGGTAACGCCCCAACAGGAGTAAAGGTATATCTTCTTAAACATCTCAGCTTCTATCATGAATGCGCTCTGCAGTTGATCTGTGCCACTATACACTTAAGCAAAAGACACACAATTGATGGACGGAATGCAGAACAAATCAAAATATTCACCCCAGTCAAGAGATCTGGGTTAAATCCATCATTCTTTTGCTCACCATGCCACCCCAGTTTAGACCTGGCTGGGTTCAAACTGGAACGGCATGGTGAGCAAAAAAACGATGGATTTAGGTCCAGATCTCTGTACTGGGGTGAATGTATGACATTGTTCTGTATTCTGTCCATCAACTGTTGTTTTTGCATTTGTCACCCCGAGTGGGAAGGGCATGCCCAGACGTGGGTCCCGTCCTCTCCATGCCACTGGAATCAAGCTATCCTGGCTGAAGAGGGGTGAAACCCCGAAACCGGTCCTAGAATGCTTGTTTCCAGTCCAGGGAGGACCTGGCTTGGCAGTTCGGGCTGGACTGTTCCCATGAGGCACAGGGTCAAGACTGATTTGCATATGGATGGGTTCAAACTGGAACGGCATGGTGAGCAAAAAAACGATGGATTTAGGCCCAGATCTCTGTCCTGGGGTGAATGTATGACATTGTTCTGCATTCTGTCCATCAACTGTTATTTTTGCACTATATACTTAAGGCATGTTTGAATCACCAAGGAAAGCACTATGGGGCAGATTAATGAGATTCTGGCGCAGGGCAGCAAATCACCTTGCTGTGCTGCCCTGCATCAAAGGGAAAGGGCAGGAATACGCTGAATCCATGCATACGGCGCATTCCTATCCGTTTCCTGTGCTGGCACCCTTTCGGCAGCCTGGCCCCAAATGCAAGCAGCCTTCCACCATGGTGCACGGCTGTCTGCGTTGCATGTAGGATCGTTTTTGAGAAGGAATGGGTACCTTCCTCCACAAAAACAATCCTGGGAGGCTTTTTCCTCTTTCTATGCTGCACACATAGAAAGAGGAAAAAACGAAGAGAAATTGTGATATTTTTCTCCGTTGCCTCTCCCTGGGGAGGGGTAAGATTTTGGCTCTTCCACAGGTTTACACAGTCTTCTAAATCTGGGAATGCTTCTAAATACACAGGTGTTGTGTGGAAACACTGACTGCAATGCCCATGGCACGCTTCCCTAGTGCAGAGTAAGGCAACACCAATGTTTTCGCTGCCTTGTCTTATTTCATTTTTATGAGGTCATTCAAAGCCACATAAAGTGGCTTTGAGTTGCTTCATAAATATGATTTCGTGGTTTGTGCTGCCATTGTGTCACAAAAAGTGACACAAGAGCAGCACAAAGGCCTTCAAAATATGTGCCTAAATCATTTGCCTCGTGCAATTTGTCACCTACAACAGTATTGATTGCTTGGATGCCTTACGCTTCATAACATATTCAATTCATGTCATACGAGGGCCTCACTATTTATCGGTCACGACCCATAGTGGTCATATGAGTCACGTACATACATCATTAGGCACTCTCAGTTGGTAGTACTCCCTTACCTGGTGCTCACCATATGATACATTTTAATCTACACAGGGACTGGTGACTTAGCTATTGATGAGCCCTCTGTCCCAATCGACAACTCCTCTACTTGCAATGGAAATAGTTATCCTCATCCTTGATTATTTTTTACTCTGGCTCACAGGGCATGTGCTGACATTACTCCGTTACTGTGTCCCACAATCTAACCAAGTGGGCATTGTTATTTTATTTCAATCAGCCATTATAAATGTGGGTTTTTGGGATTCGCTGAATATATAATTATTTAAACCAATTGTTCTCTTTTTTATTTCAATGCATTTTATTGAATTTTCGGTAAATTATGAGATTCATGTCATGTAAAATGCATGTATGCAGAACAATACAAAAGAAAATTAAATAAAGATTACGAAACATCCACATCTCTTCCCTCCACCCCCACCGGATACTTAGGGCCCGATTCACAGAACTAACTAAAGACAAAATCCTAAACTTACAACCATTTTGGTATTCACAGAAGGCACTTACTCATTTTGGTATTCACAGAAGGCACTTACTCATTTCGGTATTCACAGAAGTTAGGAGTCCTAACTTTAGGACTCCTAAATGCCTTCTGTGAATACCGAAAGTCTTAAAATTAGGATTTTTCTCAGTTTAGTAGTAGTATAGTTAGGACTCCTAACTTTAGGACTCCTAAATGCCTTCTGTGAATACCGAAAGTCTTAAAATTAGGATTTTTCTCAATTTAGTCGTAGTATAGTCAGGACTCCTAACTTTAGGACTCCTAAATGCCTTCTGTGAATACCGAAAGCCTTAAAATTAGGATTTGTCTCAATTTAGTAGTAGTAAAGTTAGGAGTCCTAACTTTAGGACTCATAAACTGAGAAAAATCCTAATTTTAAGACTTTTGGTATTCACAGAAGGCATTTAGGAGTCCTAAAGTTAGGACTCCTAACTTCTGTGAATACCGAAGTGAGTAAGTGTCTTCTGTGAATACCAAAATGAGTAAGTGCCTTCTGTGAATACGAAAATGGTAGTAAGTTTAGGATTTTGTCTTAAGTTAGTTCTGTGAATCGGGCCCATAGTGTTCGATGTACAGTTTTCTTAGGTTTAACACCATATTAACATCTAAAGGTTCATCATGTGCCTGTGGTCAAATCTCAGCACTCCACTGCTTCCCCAGACAACATTTGGCGCAAGGCTCCCCAGGTGGTGTTAACCACATTTATTTAATAAACGCAATCTAGGAGGCCACATCACAGTCCCTCAGTAATGCTTCAGGAATGAAAAGGCTGGAAGCCATGTTATCATGAGTATGTTTCTGTCTTTATCCACAAGTCCAATAGTGTTTGCGAGAATCATGATGTCCCAGATGTGCCACCATCATGTATGCCAGCTAGGCGTCACTGTCTGTTTACAAAATTTGTCATCAGTTCTAAATTCTATCAACAAAAACGGATAAATTAGGGGCTAAATCATTAAGACCCCCTAAACATTTGGGACATAGCCCCTGCACAATCAGCTCTGGTTCAGCCTGCATAGACACCCCTGTATATGCTCTCTTTTTAACAATGTATCCTGCACTGATTTTTACCTACATATAACTTTCTTTTAACCTTTATAATTCCAGTGCCTAACTATAATACCACTTTAAACCTTTGACTTTTTTTCATTACATTTTTTATGTTTTTTTTTAACATAAATTAAGATGTCCAGGGCCATGTGCATTATGGGTTGGGCCTCCAGCCAGGCCCTTTCCCCAACCCCATGCTTGCGCCCTACTCCACACTGCTTTGGCCTTGTGAAGCATGGGGGTGGACACTCAACCCATGTTGGGTTGTCTATGTGATGTAAAAATACGCAGTTTGCCATTTTAAGTAAGAAAGACCTACTAACTTTGTCAAAGGGTTAGCACACCAAAGTATAAAAAGTGGGCCTATTGGCATTATCAAGGGGTCTGCACACCTACATATATAAAAGAGACACATTTTTTTGTCAAAGAATCACCAATAATTGTAATCAAATGTGTTTCATAAATTAATTATTTACAATGTGTAATGATAGTGTCATAAAATGTGTTTAAAATAGTGTTTAAAAAAAAAAATAGAAATAACACGTCTCCAGTCTTTCTTGTAAAATTTACACGGCACAAAGTGCAGCCTTAGAAAAATCCACAGTATCCCCGCTCTCCAGCTGAAGACCATAAAGCCCCCTTTAAAAAAAACATATGATAAGCTCTCCTGAGGTTGTGGATTTCATGAGCGAAAAGACTTACTTTTTTATGTTGCAGGGGGTCTACTGCACTCCCTGTACCAGACATATGTTGTTTTTGAATAAAAAACTGGGGTGACCCAGTGTCCACCTGTGGTACCCCATAGCATTAGGTTTAACCCCAAGGCCCTGCAGGCCCATTGGCTCCCTCTGTGTTTCCCTATTCATGATGGTCAGTGAGAACCTTTGGACTCGCACCAAGCAGCAGCAGCTTTTTGTAGCGGTGTCTAATTCTCTTATAGAAAAATGAATAGCGGAAACATATTTTGGTACCCTACCTTTTTCTCAGCTCTCGCTTGACAGAAACTTTCTAGGAAGGAGCAGAGTGGATGAACTTCATTGTTGGAAATTATTGTGAAGGTTTGTTAAATATAGCCAAAGTTATTAGCAAATCACAAAATACTTTTCCAATGGAAACAAGGTCCTACCTTTTATTCTGAGGAGTTTGTGTTGAGAACTGCACCAAATGTCCAGACTGATCTCCACAACAATAGACAAAGACTCATAAAAAAGACTCTGGGGTGCCAAGTTGCAGTCTGGGAAACTAAGAGGCATATGCATCAACATAAGGAATTGCAATTCCTAAAAAGCTATTTTTAAGGAATCACTATTTAGGAATCGCAATTCCTTAGGTGTTTAGGAATCGCATTAAATTTAGCGATTCCTAAACATTACCTAATTGCAGTTCGCAAATTGCCTATAGGCCCATGGGAATGCATTTGCACATTGCGATTACCTAATTTCCAAATGGAAAGACTTTGATGCATCAGAAAATACCTTTTTGCCCTGCCAAACGGTGTGCTTGATGCATGTGGCCCTACGTTTTGACCTACAAAGGTTGCACCCAGGTCTGCAGGGCACGGGAGAACCGTCAGAGTGCAGTTTGGTCACCCAGCACAAAAGGTATTGCAAGGTAAAGGGAACCACTGGTTTTGCTGTAATCAGAGACCAGTAGACCAGTGGCAATTGGCTTTTTGCTGGACTTTGCAGAGACTTTATGTGCCATCAACCCCTGCGGCCAAAGTCACCTCACAGTGCTAATGTACCAAGGGGTGGCCATAGGAAGACCCTTGACACCGGCTCAGCATCCTCAGCATCTTTGAGCATCTTCATCATCCTGGATCCCTTGCATCATGAGCAATTTATTGACTTCTATGGTGGTTCTTCCTTTTAGGTTTCAAATGGATGCTGGGATGTTGTACTTACACTCTAATCAATGATTACAAGGACTGTATATTACTTAAAGCACTTTCAAATGTTCTCTATGTTGTGAAAATATATATGCATTTCAACTTAAATGCACAGGCCATGTGTGAATCATGGAAAAGCAGACTACATATAGTCTTCTTGCTATGGTATAAAAGAAGCTGATATTATAACAATATTTTTCCAATGGCTGACCAGTAGATCAGTTACACATTACCTTGCAAACATTTTGTTGCAATTTCCAATAATGAAGAAAGCTCCACATGGTGTAATTAATCCCTTAGCGAGTTCATTTATTGACACATATTTATCTAAGCCCAGGTTTTTGAGGGTTTTTTGGGTTTCTCCTTACAATTATCATATGTTCCTTATGGAGGACATGTTGACTCTTCTTTTCACAACATGTTTGATATCTGTCAATTCAAGTTCTTATCACTGGCGTATTATTACTAAGATTAATAATGCCCATTTTGTTGACCTTGGAAAGCTAAAAGGCTACGTTGACCTATGAGGATTCAAACCTGTGACCACAAAAGCTTTGTAAACTGATCAATCAGATAGAATAACAAAAGGACAGCTAGTGAAATCCATCTGTAAAATGGATGAGCAGTTGAGTAAAACATGCATTTATTTCGCTTGCAGATAAATTATAGGAAATACATACTTGTAACTCACATTTGTGTGAACTCAAAATATCTCTAATTCTAAAATAAAATAAAATCAACCCAACTTTAACAAAAACCCATTTAAATTATAATAAAGCAGTACAAACTAATCTCCACTCTAACTATCCAACAGGTGTATAAATTCAATGAGGAATACTCTATATTGATTGTTTGTTCCTCTTCTGCATTGCAAAAAAAAACCCAAGGGGCATATTATCAAGAAAAGGCGTTACAATTATCGCCGCTTTAGCGGCAGAAAACTGCAGCTAAAGCGGCGATAATGGGCTTGATAATATGCGGCAGAGAATTCCAACAGAAGCCCATGTTCTTGTTAATTTAAAGCGTAATCGTTTGCTCATGGTTTACACTTATTCTTGACATTGCCCATGTGGGTGTATAATCATGTATTCAAACTTCATGTTAACCCCTTCCCCACTCATGACGGAACCGCTCCGTCATGAGCCACGGTCGACGTGTGCTCATGACGGAGTGGTTCCGTCATGCTGCGGCCGTTGGCGGCCACGCCGCCCACGCGGCGCTAATTCCCCGCCTGTGCGGGCGATTAGCGCAGTGGGCGGAGTCATGACGGAACCACTCCGTCATGAGCACAGCTCAACAGCGGCTCATGACGGAGCGGTTCCGGCATGAGCACCGCGCCACCGCGCTGCCCCCCCGCACCCCCCAGCGCTGCGGCGGAATTCCCGCCGCAGCGAAAGGGTTAAATGTTTAACTCAATTAGTCTGACTACAAGTCTCATTTGAAATGCATTTTACCTTACCAGGATATTATCTCTTTCGTTGCTGGTGTATTATCATGGTTTTTGTTAGTTAGAGAAAGGCATATTGTTTTTATTAGACTGCTAATAGTGAGGCCTGGAGGGAAGAATGTGGCAGTAAATGTGGAGAATTAATGATCGAAAGATGCCTTTTGTTCATCATGTACCAGGACGGTGAAATGTTCAAGGTTGAGAACTACAGTCCACTTTTTGATGCAATAGAATAGTGAAGAGATGTTGCAGATGCTCTTTCAAGTAATGATTTGTTTGGGTCCTGGAGGTGTGAAAGAAGGTAAGGATCTTTCTGAATCTCCTGTTAATTTTGCATTGATATTTTCACAATTAGAAGCAGAGAGATTTCCTTTAGAACTTCAAGAGGTACAGTCATCTCTCCTTGCCCTATTCCTAAAAGTGTGAAGCTTAATGGTAAACACGTATTTCTTTTTCTAAGACTTCTACTGAAGTCTGGTCATACTGACACCTTCTATGCTCCCTAAATAGAGAACATTAGTAAATGGTGCTATATTTTACTTATGTTTAGAAGACAGAAGGGAAGTTTCTATATGGAACACCTGTTGCTTTCACTTTTATTTTATTGTTTTGGCTATCACTATCCTGTATCACATTCTACTATGGCTCAACCTACTGAAGTATTTCAGCTTATCTGCTTTATTGCTGTACCTGCTGAAAATATTTTAGGTTTGTTTATATGCTGGATTGATTGGTAATCCAAAATAAAATCCTTTTAACCATATTTAGCTATTCATTGTCCTTATTGTGGAGTCGCATTGGCTTCATGAGCTAGAACTGTATTGTTCATTTCATCTCCCATACATGCTTCTGCTTCACGTCAACCATCGAAGGTTCATGCAACCAATGGGAAAAAAAATATTTGACAATGTTATTAAGAGATTGCATTGTAAGTACCAGTGCTCTGTTTGAAGAAATAGTATGTTTTACTGTTGTTACTGAGAATGTGGAGAGAATATCCTTATCAACTGTAAACATCTCCAAAGGAGCATCATCACTTTTATCCTTGTACATTGAAGACAAGTATTTCATCCATGCTTTTTCGAGGACCATTCATTCAGTCTTTGATTCTTTCTATCATAAACCTATTTTTACCAATTTCTAAAATTTTTGACCATCATTTTATAATATTTCCTCCTAGTTGCCTTATAATATATGTTTTTTAATTCTATTTTATCCTTGCTTTATATTTCTTTTGTATTTCTCAGTATATGTTAACAGGCCATGTGGATCATTTAAAGTTTCAACTTTCTTAGATTCTTCTTCAGATCCCGGCAATGAAACTCAAACAATATGGCCTTCTTTATTCTCTGCAATCAAGTTTCAACAACCTTTGCATATTTTTATTGCCAATTTTCTTACCTATTGGTCGATTTGCATTTGTTTGTTATCAGACTGTTTAGGTCTTAATTTCTGTGCACATTGCCCTATCACTTTAGATTATGTTCCCTTTTTGAGGTGGTGAGGCAGTTTAGGGAATTCAATATCCAGTGGCATAGCTCTATCTCTTCGGGTAATTTTAAAACTTAATTTTCTTTTTAAGGGAAAATGGTACTGGCCGTGCCAGTGAGTAATTGAAAATCCAAAATTAGTGGAAAAAGGCAAGCTTGAATGAAAATATAATGTATGGGGCACTTAAGGTTACCATGCTGGTATGTCTAGCTAGCTGGAATGTCTGGCTGGAATTGGACATTCAAACAGACAAAGCTACAGTTCTCCAAGCATTTCTGCATTTTTACAACACTGAGAAAGAAATTGCTGACCATATCTTATAAGTTCTCAACAGCTCACTTAAGTATCGTTATTCCTGGGAAGGATTTACACTCACCCCCCCCCCCCCCCAAATTAATCTCAAGGTGTTGAAAGATGAAGCACAAATGCGATCTAAATCAACACCAAAAAGTGTGAGTTGGTTTAGGCCGGAGTAATAGGAGTAATTTAAATAATTGCACTTTACTCTTGTGATGCAAAATTACAGAAAATGCGTGATTATGCCAGTTTGAGTAATTTAGGGTAATTTGGGCAAATATGCTACCACAAGAGAGGGCAAGCATCTGCTGGCTACTCCTGTTCATGTGCTGTTGCATCTAGTGCTATTTTAATAGCCTAAAATGCATCCTTTTTTCCATTTTGGATGCAAGGGTGCATTTTGCCCTAAGAATAAAGTGCTAAATGCTGGATTAGGCTTCTCACGTAATTACACATAATTATGAGCAATTTTGAGGTAATTGCAAGTAATTACGCAGGAGAAAATTACATCAGTTACATCCAACCCTACATTATATTACATTTATGCATGCATTTACAATTATCATACTTCCTATGGCTTTCAAATTATTTTAAAAATCAATCTTGCCAGCTTGCAACCACTCACTTTTTGCTTGAACCCTCATGTATTAGTTTTTCCAAGTAGTATATAGCTGCCTTTTTTTCATTTGAGACCTCTACATGTTGAACCAAAGAAGGCGTAGACGCATTTCTCACCTTTAATTCCTCAGAAATACTTTTCAGTAACCCGGTTTGTGTTTTTTAGAATCATCATTATTCAGGAACACTGATTCAAAAATCTAATATATTGTTTTCTGCATAAGCAGAAGAACATCCAGAATAGATGCTTGCAGAGACGACTGAGGTGGCCAGATATTAATAAAGAAACAGGTTGTTTCAATCCAAAATTCATTTTGGACTTAGAATTGGTGTTGATATTAAAGTTCCCTATGCAATTTTCATTAATTAAACCTTGCACATCCTGAAGTTGTAACTCTCCTAATGCCAATGACTCCTCAGTGGAACTGGTCTCTGTTTGCTGGTCTGGTAAATTTAAAAGGCAGATTTGAGGAGAAGAGGATATGCATGACTGTAATGGGTGGTTAGATTTCTTCCATGTCAAAGGATCAAATGATATTAGACTCCTTTCTGTTGCCTTCAAACATAGATGGCAGACTAAATGAAGAATCCTCTTTGGATTTTTTCCCAGCAAAGTCTCTTATGGATGAAATCAACAGGGCAAGGTCCTGTGTAGTAGGGGATACCTGTCTGCCACTGTAATTGTTTGCAATAGATATACTGGGGGTAACCTGGGTACAGGGGTCCCCAGGTGCTGCATGGGTAAAGCTCAATGGGGTCTTTGATTCTGGCCTCAAAATCTTTTGTCCCTTTCTTCAAGCTTTATTCGGTAGTAAAAAACAGCCATAAAAGCGCAAAATATTTTCAATTTTTAAAAAGGAAGATGCAACCAACGTATTAAAAATATTAAACTACAAGCAAATTCATTTTGATGCGATACATTTCTGTCCATCTTCCCCCCTATCACTCACTTTTAGAATATCTAGCCTAACATCGAAATTTCAGCATGGAATATATGAAAGTGCCAGTGCAGTTGTGTAAACTTAGCAATCAACAATTTTATACCAAAGAATTAATGTGAATTTGCAGCCGTTGGAGACCTAAGCAGGTTAACAAAGATTTTATGGAAAAAAGAATAACTAAAGTAACTACAGATTCTGCCTGTGTCTAACGGCCAATTTCAAAAATATAGCTGTCGGCTTGGCAAATGAGGCAGCGTCCAAGAATTGAAGGGCAAGAAAAGCAGGACGACACCTACGCAAACCCCAGATTTTTAAAATCGGGATAAGCCACTGTTTCCTCAGATCCTGGTAAAATTTACAGAACAAAATTGTGTGTATCGTGGTTTGAGGGGGGATCTCATCACAAGGGCAAGGTTGGAGAGATTTTTCCCATGTCTTAGATTTAGGGAAAGTGACCAAATGGTGGAAAATGTTTAGTCTGAATTTTGTTAAAAGAAATCTCTCATAGTCAGTGAAATTAAAAGTTAGGTAGGGCTGAATTGCCAGAGTTGTTTGAACCATTAAAGAATGTTGCACAGTAGGTTTGGGGAGCTCGCTAGTCAACCTCAGGGATTCTAGGTGTGCCAGACATAACTTTTTAAATTGTTTCCTCGGGATTTCAGTTATTAAAGAAGGAGAATTAAAAAACTGCGGGATACCCAGGTCACCGAAGAATCTCTTTCTGTAAGAGATCCATCCAATCCTATATGCTCTATCTAAGGAAATACAATCCTCTATAAGCCCTTGGGAGAAAGTAGTGGCATTAGAAGACCAAATGCGATGCCATAGTAATAGGGGTTGAATCCTAATCAGGTCTGTTAGGTATGGCAAACCTACTTCCAAGTGACAAGCATAGGTCGACGTAGTCCGCGGGACTGCCAGGAGAAATCTTAGAAAACTGTTTTCCACCCTTTGGACCTCCTCAACCTTGGCAAATCCCCAAACACCAGCCCCGTATATTACACTGCCTATACATTTAGCCCTATAAATCTCTAACAGTTCTAACGTAGGTCGTCTGCCTAATTTGGTTGCAAAATTAACTAAGACAGCAGTTGTTCTTGCAAAAAGAAGTTTCCTAGACTCAATGGCATTTTTCCATGAGCATTTATAGTCGAATACAATGCCCAAGTATGGATATGTGATGGTACTCTCCAATTTTTGATTGTCAACGCAAAAGGTAATCTAATTCCTTTTCCTTGACCCGACAGACATTACGAATGTTTTTTTAATGTTAATCTTCAGGTCAAGATCGGCCATGAAGGTGTGGTATTTCACAAGGGAGCGCTGTAATTCCAGTGGGGTACATGCTAAAATTACAGCATCGTCCGCATAGAGTAGAGCCGGTATAGGACGGTTATTTATAGTGGAGAGGTCCTGAGCCCCTAATAACATGGCTTTTTCCAGGCCATTAGTGTATAAATTAAACAAGAACAGGGCCAGGACGCATCCCTGCCTTACACCGCGCTCCACTCTGAACGACTTTGTTACCTCACCCCCCAAACCATATCTCACACAAGCTGTAGCGTCTGAATATAGTTCACGCGAAAAGATTATGAGGGGCTCCTCCATTCCCATATCCGCTAAGATGTTCCACAGCTTAACATGGTTGACGCAGTCAAAAGCTGCTGAAAGATCAACATATGCTAAATAGAGGGGGCCCCCCTTTTGCATTAACATATTTGCCTATTCATAGGGATAAATTAAGAGCTTGCTCTGTTGTACCCAGGCCCTCATGAAACCCAAATTGAAGGTCTGAAAGGATTTTATTATCAGATGCCCATTGCTGGAGCCGCTCTAAAATAACACGACCAGCCACTTTCCCCAGCGAGTCCAGCAGGATAATAGGTCGGTAACAAGATGGCATATGACGGTCCCCTTTTTTAAAAATAGGGACAAGAATTGATTGGGACCAAGAATCAATAGGACCCAATGCACAAGATGCTCGAAGGACCCTGGTTAAAATTGGAAGCCATAGGTCCTTAAGAAATTTTAAAAAATCAATTGGGACCCCGTCGGGGCCCGGCGCTTTACCCTTTTTACTAGCCATTAGGGCAAGCTCCACCTCCTCATAGGAAAAATCAATTGGCATGGGGAAAGCTGTTGTTTTTGGCCTAAATGGAGTTGAAAGTGTAGCGGTTGGAGGAAGGCTGAATATCCGCTCAAAATAGTCAACCCATGTCTGTTCGTCAATCGCAACCTCGACACTGGGTTTAAGCGTTGTTTCGGTTAAAAAAGGGGACTTCACGACCTTCCAAAAGGCGGCACTGTCCCTAAAGGTGCATGATTTGTGCGATTGTTCCCAAAGATCTTTTTTCAAGTCATTCTTCCTGCATTTCAGGGCCTGTTTATAATTTTTTCTGAAAGCTGCAATCTCCTTTCTGTTTCTATCCTTTTTATGGAGAGCTGCTTTCAGGATCTGGTAGGCTTTTGTACAGGAGGAATCAAACCAGCCCCTCGCGTTAGTTTTGCCTTTCTTCAGGTTTACAAGTAAGATTTCCTTTATTGCTGCCAGCAATAGTGCGAAATTTTCCAGAATTCCCTCATTAGAAGTAGCTGGGTCAAGGCAATTGATAATCACTGGTCTCATTTTTACGACCAGGGATGCTGTAATACTTGTCGCGTCCACTTTTTCCCACCTTAGTGAGTATCCATTTAGTCTGTCTAAAGTTAAATTGTTTTGGGTGAAGGTCGTCTTAATATTAAACCTCTCATGTATCATGGGGGTTTTTAAAGTGAGACTAATAGGATAATGATCACTAATAGCGATATCATGCGTTTTGCAAGTAGATATATATTTACCCGCTGCCATGGATAGAAAAATAAAATCAATTGTGGTTGGCCTGCCTCTACCAATGAAATTTGGTACAACGGGAATGGGAGGATTCACCATATCGTTAATGAGGGCAAGACCCGAGCCACACAGTATTTCGTTCAAAGAGTGCCCAGCTGGAGAGTGAGAAAAATGAGTTACCGGGTCGCCATTTTCACCCACTATTCCACAAACTATGTTTTCACTCTGGGTGCAAATATTTTGATTGAAATCCCCACCCCATATTAAAACTAGCTCCTTGTGAGTCTTTGAGGATAGTTCCTGGAGGCAAAAGCATATTTCCTTAGATACCTTCGTTAAACCATCCGTGGAGAGATTATTGTAAAAATTCACAATTACTAAGGCTTTAGTATTATTCAAGTGAAGAATAAGGATTTGGAAATTAGCGCCCAATTTAATCGGGACTATTGTCATAAATCGAAGAGTGTTGGATACGAAAACGGTCAAGCCACCCTTTGCCCTACCAGAAGAAGAAGGTAGTGCTGGGGAAAAGTAGGTTTTAAAACCCTCAACGTGTATTTCTAAAGGAGCCCATGTTTCCTGGAAGCACAAAATACCAAAGCCGCGTATGAAAGTCAGCCAAATATCATTCGCGACCTTGGTACGAAGAACAGCAACATTCCAGAAAAGTATTTTAAGGAATGGGTCATCCTTTTGTGTCGCAGGTTTCGAATCCATTCCCGGGAATACCTCGTGGTGGGAAATCTGGATAATAGGCGAGGAGAATTCTTCAGTCACGTCACCACCCTGATTCAGATTATCCGGATATAGACCAAGGGTAGGTGAGGTGCTCGTGGACTTTGATGTCGGGCTCTCCAACTGAAGTCAGTCCACCCTTTCCAATTCGGAAAGCTGATCAAAATAATTAAAGGTCGGGATATTATACTGTGGTCTTTTCTCTTCTATCCGATCCGGGTTTGGTAAGTCCCTGAATTGTGTAGATGACAAAGAAAGGGAAAATGGGGGATAAAATAAACTCAGATCCCTAGCTTGAATATCAGTGTTACCGCAATAAAGGGGTCAGTTACGGATATGGTGAACCACTCGCCTGTCCCTAAAATGTATGACAATGCAATCCCCTGTCATATCCTTTCTTGTGCGACCCAGCCAACTCACCCTTCTTGCAAAAAGTATTTCCCCAGATATATTGGGCGGAAGCGGCCTATTCGTATTTAGCCAGTAGGCGGCTTTATTTCTTAACTCGGGGAAAGTTTCTAATTTTTCTGGTGGTACCTCTGGAATGCCAACAAAAACTATGGTATACGGGGTTGATTGTGGGGGTAGGTCGATATGTGGTAGTGGCCTCTTCGAGATAGCTGTCAGGGAACGGTCCCTGGGGGCACCGTGAGTGTTAATCATCTATCCTACAGGTACAGTATCCCTGCTTGAGTCACCCGCCCCCTTTTCCGTGGATTCAGCCACGCCCGGGGCCACCGAGGGGCGCTTAACCCTATTTTCAGTTTTCTTCGGTGTGTGAGATACTGTATGCCTAAGGGCGGATGGTGACTGTCTATTATTATCAACACCATTTTTTGGGGGGTTAGTGCTTAGTTGTGGAAAAGTTGTCTTCAGGTATACACTATCGGTAAGTTGCCCTGGACTGATGGAGATATTTTCCATTACTTTTTCCATGTTATCTATTTTTTCCCCTATACGTTTTACCCTTTCCAAGAGTGGTACCATTAGGGACTTCATAAGATGCTCGATTTTATCAAAAAAACCCTCGCTAGATGAAAGAGAGAATGATGGAGTAGCTGATTGTTCAACTGTTAAAGTATGTGTACCATTTTCAGGAGTTAAAATAGATACAAACTGAGATAAATTGTTATCCACATTTCTCCCTTTAGTTGCATTAGAGTTAGAAGCATCTATCTTGTGTTTATTACCACCTAAGGTACCTTTAGAATTTTGTACTTTTTAATTATTTTTTACATTTTGGCCAACCCTATTAGTTTGTTTTAAACTGTTCCTAGCCTTCTGCCCTCTAGTTGTCAACCTCGGAGTGTGAGTATCTACACATGACAGGGAAGGAGAGACCAAAATTGTGGTTGTAAGTAACTCTAGGGGGATATTTGTGGAGAGATCCTCTGTCTGAACTGAAGAATCAGGAACAGGTTCATTAAGAAGGGTAGTAGGGGTCAATGATAGCCTGATTGGAGATTACAGCAATTCTTGAGAAGCGTTGCCTAGAATAGGGACAGTGTCCTGAGTTATAGGAGCGGGGTGAGGACCTGGAAGGGTGACAAAAGATGGGGCCAGGATCGAGTCCTGAGAATTGTTGATAAGGAATGACGTATTGGCCAAAGGGGGGGGGGGGAGGGTGCCAGCAGGAAGGGAGAGGCGTCGCTCTGTGCTTTCGATAGCGTTAACCACCACCCCAATAGTTTTCTGCAACATGCGATCAATAGCTGTCAAGCTAGGGAGTGGTTGGTTTAAAACTTCTTTTTGCTTTGAGGCATGTGCAGGTAGCGCAGGATTTATCCTCCCCATTTTTCCCATCTGTGGAGACACAAACAATAATCAATCCCCAAAGTCGCAAGTTCACAAAGCCAAGAGGAATGGCCCGTCCCGGCCTCACCCGGCCACTAACGGCCACAAACGGTCCCGCCCTTGTCCCGGGCTTCTCCCGGCGCGCGACCGCGCTAGGGGTGGGTTACTTGTATAAGTACCAACTGCAAGCAGCAGGTGCGAGAAGAGGACACAGCTGTTCAAGATCACGGGGCTGCTGGTCCTCGCAGTCCCGTCCACCGATTCCTCCCGCTATCTGCACACAGCAAAGCCCAAGTCAGCTCCAGGGCGTGTGCTCAAAGTTAAATAAACAGCCAAATTATGCCACACACTAGGCTCCTTCTACGAACGGCTCCCGCGAAGCGGGGGCCGTGAGGTGTTATGAAGCCTCAGGCAGCAGGGGCGGGAAGAGGACACAGCTGTTCAAGATCACGGGGCTGCTGGTCCTCGCAGTCCCGTCCACCGATTCCTCCCGCTATCTGCACACAGCAAAGCCCAAGTCAACTCCAGGGCGTGTGCTCAAAGTTAAATAAACAGCCAAATTATGCCACACACTAGGCTCCTTCTACGAACGGCTCCCGCGAAGCGGGGGCTGTGAGGTGTTATGAAGCCTCAGGCAGCAGGGGCGGGAAGAGGACACAGCTGTTCAAGATCACGGGGCTGCTGGTCCTCGCAATCCCGTCCACCGATTCCTCCCGCTATCTGTACACAGCAAAGCCCAAGTCAACTCCAAAGGTGTTGTGGCACCTGATAGACTCATGGGTGAGGGAGACCCTGGATGCTGAGTAACACTGAAGCCATGCAAAACACTCTGGTCTCAGCTCCCTGAGATTTTGAGAAAGGCACCAGTGGCAGGATTGTGGATTTCCAGAAGGGCTATAACTGTGTTTAGGGTCACAGCAATCCACAGGTGACGGAACAAACCAAGCCACGTTCCTAGGGATTTACTACCATATCCAAAGGTGAGGGCTGGGCTGAGCCACAAACCCAAAAATCTGCTTTTGCTCACTGTTACCTTCCAGAGCTGTTTCACACCATGCCATGCACAAATCGCTTTCCAGGATTGCTTTTTCGTGACCTCACCTCACAGTACAGCAGCACAAGCTGACAGACTGATACAGAACAGATTAGTCACTCTCCCATGGATTCACTAAGACACGTTTAATCACTCACTTACACATTAAGCTAGGCACCCACTAATTCATTAGTTCGGACACCCATACACCCCCTCATTCTTCAATACACCTTGGTGTATATATATAGCTTCTCCAAGTTCCTGGCAATTGCTCCAAGAACCAAGCACTCACAGGGAAAGGTTTGCTAGTCTTTATTTTGCAAACACACCAGACGCGTTGCGGCTGGACGCCTTTCTCGATGGTCACAGGTGCGCCGGAAACGGCCATTTTTATATTGCATCACAGCAAGTTTCAAAAATCAAAACATCATTGATATTGAAAACGGACTACTTGGGTCAAAATACGGGCGCCATCTTACAAAGGCCATGTACCAATTCCCAGGCCTTTGTATGCATCAAAACCTCATTTAATTAATGCAATTATATCATTACATCCAATCAATCGATGACTAATTTTTACATCGCAATTCAGCCCTATATGGGCCCTCAAAGCAACCAATTCATAATTCTGAGATCACTTCTAAAATTCATTATGTATATCATAAATCAAGCCCTGTATGGGCATACAGTACATTTGCATGCTGTGCCCTAATTGACCTCCAATGGAAACAATTCAATTCAAGAGAAAACATGTCAATAATCAGAATCGTATTTTCTTTAAATACACAGTAAACAATGACTATTAATTCCCTAAGTGCACAGCAAGCTCCTCATTCGTATTCAGCCCTGCTGGTGCTTTGCTTCGAAGATCTATAATGACACGTGATTCTAAACACCTCAATTTCATGACTCTATCTCCACCCCTTGGATGTGGGGAAACATGATCCAACACAAAGAACACCAAAAGATCTCGATTACTGTTGTGTTTGGCCACGAAGTGGCGAGCCACTGGGTATGTCAGATCACATTTCTGAATAGCCCGCATATGTTCCAGAATTCTTATTTTGGTAGCGTGTATCGTGCTCCCTATGTATTTAAGCCCACAAGGGCATTCCAAGCAGTAGACCGTATATGGTGTACTGCATGTGACGAAGCTACTGATTTCTCTTAGCTTACTGATACCTGGTACCTTATATTTAAGAACTTTCTTGGAACCTGAGCAGGCCTTGCACTTACCACACGGATAAAAATCATGTAACTTGCCGCCAAAGGGATTTATATCCTCGGTTTTGGTGTAGCTGTTTGTTAGGGTGTCACTCAATGCCCTCCCTTTTCTAAAAGTTAATAAAGGGTAGTTCGGAATATCCATCCCAATAACTGGATCTAATTTGAGCAAATGCCAATTTTTTCTCAAAATCCCTCTTAGTTCTTCTGCATCATTAGAAAAAGTTGTCACCATTCTGAATCTCCCATCTTCAGAGGTGTCCTTAATTCTTCCTGCAAAAAGTGTATCCCTAGTTTTAGCATTCACTTTTCTCAATGCTTGTTGGAGAATATCTTCCAAATAGCCTCTTGCTCTAAACCTATTTAGGTTTTCTGCAGCATGTTTTTGGAAATCAACTTCCCTAGTGTTGTTACGCTTAATGCGGAGTAATTCCCCATAAGGGATGCTGTTTACTAATCTGGGTGGATCGTTGCTTGATGCATGTAATAAGGCATTTCCTGTCGTCGGCTTTCGATATAACCTAGTACATAGCCTACCATCACATACACAAACCTCTAAGTCCAAAAAGTTTACTTTTATTGGACTTATCTCCGCACTGAAATGCAAATTTACAGCATTGCTATTTAATACATTGATGTATTCTCTTGCTGATTCTTCAGACCCTCTCCATACCAAGAAAAGGTTGTCAATATATCTATTCCAGACAACCAATTTGGCATTCCATATGTCATTTGCCCCTGCCCAGGCCACCTGCTCCTCCCACCAGCGCACGAATAAATTTGCGTAGTTGGGGGCGCAGCAGGTAACCTGTCGATAATACCGATCTTGGTACAGAAAAATATTATTGTACAAACAGAAAGTCAGAAGTTCAAATAACATTGTATTATATCTGCTATATTTCAAGGGTCTATTTTTCAGAAAATATTCTACAGCTTGTAGTCCGTCACTGTGTATATAAACTAGTTACAGCCATTACAATCAATAGGTCACCTTCTTTCCAGTTTACTTTTTCTACCGTCTGAAGAAAATCCTTAGTATCTCTTAAAAAAGATTTCAATTGTATGACAAATACAGCCAAAAAATGATCCATATACATAGACAGTGGTTCCAACACACTACCTTGTAAGGAGACTATTGGTCACCCGGGAGGACACTTTGCATTTTTATGAATCTTAGGAATATGATAAAAACAAGGAGTAGTAGGATTTAAACGTCTCAGGAATAAAAATTCCTCTGTGACCAACATCCCTGTCTCATACCATTTTTTCAACAAAAGATGACAATTCTGTATACTTGCATTGTACTCTACTTTACTTACAGACATGTAGTTATTGGTATCACCCAGTTGCCGTTGTGATTCAGCATTATAGGCTTCAAATGTTTGAAGAACTACATTACCCCCTTTATCAGAGGGTTTGCAGACAATAGATTTATCATTGCCTATTTCTGTAACCATACGATATTGTTCTTGAGTAAAGTTGTATTTGCGCGTAGTATTTAATTTTCGTTGCCTCAGATTCACCAGGTCTTTGATCACTGTGTCAGAAAATGTGTGAATGATATCATTGGGCATTTGGGGCAAAAATGTCGATAGTGGTTTAAACTCTGTTGTTACACTGCATTGTTCAATTCCTTCGACCCCGCCTCCGCCTGATGTCGCAGGAGATCCAGAGCAATACATTTCTTTCCCCAGATCATCCAACACTTGTAGAGCAATTGCATCATGCCCCGTAAGTAAGTCCGTCACACTTGAGGATACTTCCGCCCTACGATGCTCTTTCACTGGGCTTTGGTTAAAGAATTTATACAATTTCATTTTGCGTACAAACCTAAATAAATCAATTCTTGTCTGTGTAACTTCAATCTTTTTTTGAGGACAAAAGGTTAAACCAAGTTTCAATGTTTCCTCTTCTTGTAACGACGATTCACGTGGAGTCAGATTTATAACCGTAAGATTCTCTTCCTCGGTGACCATTCTATGTTTGCAAAGGGCATCCCACCATGCTGTAACATTTGTTGCTGCATTTTTGGTAATGTTTGAGCCGTTTGAGCTAGAAACATGTTTTTTTGTGTTCAAATCCGCAGATTATGCAGCAGATGATGGATTATGTGGTAAATACAGAAAATGTATAACTGTGCGAAAGTTGGTGCAGCCAAACAGTCGCATAATTCCAGTGGCCCTGCTCATACCTCTGACTAGGTACAGAAGTGCTCCTCAATGGTTCCTTCTTTTTTTGTCTCATTGAGTTTATAGTTTAGCTTTTATGGAAATGAGGAAGACTAAACTACCACTCCACAACACAGACTACCATTCCACATAATTACTCTCCATAACACATATTTCCACTCTACATAATTCCTATACACAAAATACCACATATTTACTATCCACATAATTTCACTACACAACATACCACATAATTCCACTACACACAACGTACATCCACTCCACTCCAAAAAACTGTAGTAAAAAACTTTTACATTTACAACACCAATAGCTCTAACTCTAGCAAATGAATGACCTATTACATTGTAGATGCTTCTTTAACTAGTCACGTTTGCAGAGTGGTGGAGAAAGGGGCTTGGGCCTCCGACCAGGGCACATGAATTCTGCTGCGTAGGACTTACAGGAGGTACCAGGAGAGCTTCTTGGCCCCCAAATTCCCTCAGGAGTAAAGTGGAATTAATTCCCCAACCAGGAGGTGCGTTTGCAGAGTGGTGGAGAAAGAGGGGCATGGCCTCCAAATACCTCTTTGCAATTAAACTGTGTGGGACTTACTTGAGGTAACAGGAGGGGTAGTTGTCCTCCAAGAGCATCTTTGGGGCCAACTACCCCTCCTATTACTCCCAGAAAGTTCCACACAGCAGGACTCGTACGTTCTCATAGCAGGCCACGCCCCCTTTGCCCACCACTCTTCAAATGTGCTCCCTGGCGCACTCTTGGATGGGGATTAAAGTCCCTTTTGCTTGTGGGAGTCCTTAGGGCCAACTAATCTACCTGTTATCTACAGTAAGCCCCACACAGTGGGATTGTGAGAGGTGGACACTGGCCACACCCTCTTTCTCCAATACTCTGGCAACCTTTTGATTGGGGGCTGAAGCCCCCTTGCCTCCAGGGGGTCCCTGGAAGCCAACTAGCTCTCCTATTACCTCGAGTAAGCCCCACGCAGCTGGATTGCTGAGAGCGGTCATAGGCACGTTCCCGTTTACACCACTCTGCAAACACACCTCCTTGTGCACTGCTGCTTGGGTGATTAAGTCCACTTTAGTCCTGAAGTCCTCAGGACACAAGGGAACCTCATTGTCCCACCAGCACTGTGCCAAAAGGCGTGTTTGCAGAGTGGTGTAAAAAGGGGCGGGCCTGCACCACCTCTCAGCAATCCAACTGTGTGGGGCTTACTGGAGGTACCTGATGGGCTAGTTGGCCCCTAAGGACCCTCAGTAGCAAAGGGGATTTCATCCCCAAACCCAGAGCACGCCAGGAGGTGCTTTTGCAGAGTAGTTCAGGGAGGGGGCATGCCCTACTGTGAGATACCGGCTTCTCTTTTCTGCCTTCTTTTCGGAAGGAGGGCTGTGTGGCCCCCCTTCCCTTAATATGTTTTCGGCCCTGGGTACCCCTTCCCCCTGGGCTTGACCACTTTAAAAAAAAACAACTGGAAGGGGGCCACGTGGCGCCCCTCCAGAGGCCAATTTCTTCCCTGGGGACGCCATCCCCTAGGACATGGCCACTTCTATTAGAAAAAAAAACTATATTTAAATGAGAGGGAAGCAAGAGCAGTTTTTTCTTCAATGTGATTCCTTTTTAGTAAAGGTAAAATCGCCCCTACAGGGCATAATACTGTTCTTAACCCTGCCCATGCTGCTTCCATGCAGCTATACAATCTGTCGCAATGTAACATGCTGCCCACAATGTAATTCTAGAGGCGACAAGATGGTGGTGAGGGGAATCAAGCATGTAAACCATTCTGTTGTTGATGTCTAGTAAAACGCCTAAAATGCTAAAGTTTCCACCGGTCCTCCTGACACTGAGGAAGGCGACAGCCGGAATACGTTTGTTTGCACATCTTTCATTATAACCAATGAATTCATCCCTGTGAGTGGCAATTCCTTTTTTGGATAAACAACAGAGCTGTGATATTTACCGCGGACTCACCCCAGCACTATCAGGCACCCGTACGAGAGTGCACAGTAAAAGGTGGTTCACATCAGTGGATATATATATATCTATAGATATCGATATGTATCTATATAAATCTATATCTATATATATAGATAGATAGACAGACAGACAGACAGACAGACAGACAGACAGACAGATAGATAGATAGATAGATAGATAGATAGATAGATAGATAGATAGATAGATAGATAGATAGATAGATAGATAGATAGATAGATAGATAGATAGATAGATAGATAGATAGATAGATAGATAGATAGATAGATAGATAGATAGATAGATAGATAGATAGATAGATAGATAGATAGATAGATAGATAGATAGATAGATAGATAGATAGATAGATAGGTATTATATATATAGGGAGCAGGCTGTAAAATTTGCTACTGAGATTAATGAAAATGACCGGAACCTCCATTTTACAGTCACTATGAGCCAATCGTCTATAACATTTTTAGACACTGAGGTTTATACACACAATAACAGCATTGAAACTAGATTATTCGGAAAGACAACCTCAGGTAATTCGGCACTACATGCGAGCAGTGCACCCCCGCCACATCTTATCAGTAGCACCCCCTACGGGGAGATGCTACGCCCTAGAAGGATTTGCAGTAATAACACCGATCTGAAACTTGCACAACAATTGAGTAAACAGAGATTCCGGAAGAGGGGATATTCTGAACACACCTCGCCATTATGAAATCCATGAGACACAGCAGAGATGAGCTACTTGTTTGTAATAAGGCAGTGGAACAGCAAGGTGCAATGGATGAAAGGGGAGGGGGCGATATATCTAACCCCTTTAGAATCATCATGGGCTACAGCAGGCAGCACTCTAGCATCCATAGAATCATAAATCAAAACTGGCCCACTGTACTCAGTGACCCTGTCATTGGACAAAAGCTTCCGTTGAGGGTGTCTATTACACACAGTAGGGCACCCTCAATGAGGGATTCTCTGGTAAATACAAATCTTGAAACGATTGATAAAACCACCTGGCTACAAAGTAATAGTGGGTTTTACAAGTATAAAACATGCAAGGCCTGCCTACATGGGATAAACACCAAAACATACACTGACCCTTTTAGTTGCAGGGAGCATAAGATTAACAAGCTTTTAACCTGCAAGACTGAATATGCAGTTTATGTTCTTATTTGCCCCTGCAGACTCAGGTACGTTGGCAGCACAAAATTGGCTGTACACAAACGCATATTGCAACACCTCCGTGCAATTTCAAATCAGGACAATACTTATCCTGTGGCAAGACATTTTAGAGAGGCACACAAAAGTAACAACAGTAGCCTAAAATATTATGTCTTAGATACCATCGCACCAAGTAGAAGGGGTGGAGAGAGAGAGTCTAGATTACGGAGACTGGAGACACGCTATATTCTTCAACTAGACTCTAAGTCCCCGGGAGGCCTCAACATCACGGAGGACCTTCACACATGTTTGGGTTAGGCAATATGTTTTATCTAATCTGTTGTGTAGCATACTGGGTAGCTTTTTATCACAGATTTAACTTTTTTTCCCTATCAACCTTGGCTAGCTACACAGTCTCAAATCAGATTTAACTGTGTTTTTATGGTAATGGTCTCAATTTACGAAATATAATGAATGGGTACATTTTATAATTTAATTAATATATTTTGTACTTATTTATGAATTTATATATGAAATTTGTATGGTATTGTATTAATTGCTTTTTAAACAACCTATTTATTTATTTATATATTTATTATGCCAGTACTGTATGCAAAGATTTGCACATTAGGCCATTATTACCATTCTATTTTACCAACGACCTTAGCCTGGTCAATATCAATCAGGGAAAACTCGAGACAATTCAGCCACTGTCAAACCATTTGAATTAGCCGTAAGTACTTCAGTGTAACAGTTTAACTTGTTTCAATTTGGAACTGTCTATGAATAAGTCAAAAAACATTTTTAACAGTCACTATTTGAATTTTCTCATCACTAAATCACTTTTTATTTTTCATGCATGGGAAGCAGTTACTTTTGTTATTGCCTCGCATTTCATAACATCCATATTCTATATATTATGCAATGACACTAGGCTCAGGGTGCAGAGGATTAGCATCAGGCTTATGATAGTTATAGCATCACGGCTTTCTCAGTCAGCCCTGTATACCTTGCTAGGATCCCGACCATTATGCATTTAAGCATTGATTGAAGCCCGACAGGCGATATTTTGCACATTGCAATTAGCACTGGCATTGTTTGCTCATTTATCTATGTTATTGCTGCTAAATTCAAAACGGTCGCTATGGATGAAGAACATGTATTTGGTTGATTTCCTAAAATGACATGTTACTTAGCTTATCCAGTATAAGTATAAATGAGTATATGTGATGTTATTGTTATGCTTTTCCTGTAATGAAGGACAGTATTTTTTCAGTGTCCTTGAACATGCCTCCCACGTGTTCACGTTACTATGCACTGTCACTTTAAATTGCGTGCTCTTGAGTGGTACATTGTCATGTGAGCAAGGCTCGGAGGAGCCAAAACGTTATGGCAGCATACCAGGAATAAATTAACTTGCACAAAACTTTGGTCTCTGTCCGTTGTTCGTATAAGCGAGGACGATACCTGCGGTCTCGACGCAGTGGCGATGATATATATATATATATATATATATATATATATATATATATATATATATATATTGCACACAACGTTTCCAGTCGGAAACAAATCCGCTCGCACTCAAGAAAAATAGAAGCGTTTCTGCTTATGAATTTTCAAAGCTGTGAATTATTTCAGCATATCAGTGATGTCATCAGTAATGTCATTTGAGATGTCGTCAGTGATGTCACTGACCATGTCATGAATGATGTAATATGTGACGTCATCAGCAGTGCATTGCGGTGGCGTGTGTTCGAGTTAGCTGAACTAACTATAACGGGCCAATTTCTCTGTACTAGTGAAATGTCCAACTAACTATAACGTCCCTGAAACCTATGGTTTTTTCAGTGAATTTCTATGGTTTTTTAAAGGCTATTTTCTAACTGTAACGTCCCTGAAACCTATGGTTTTTTCAGTGAATTTCGAAGGTTTTTTAAATGATAATTTCTAACTATAACGTCCCTGAAACCTATGGTTTTTCAGTGAATTTCAAAGGTTTTTTAAATGCTAATTTCTTATTATAACATCCCTGAAACCTATGTTTTTTTGGGTGAATTTAAAAGGTTTTTTCAAAAGATTTTTTAAATGCTAATTTCTAACTATAACATCCCTGAAACCTATGTTTTTTTCAGTGAATTTCTAAGGTTTTTTAAATGCTAATTTCTATCTTTGACGTCCCTGAAACCTGAGATGTGCATAAAGAGAAAGAAAGGTGCAGAAAGAAGCAAGAGAAATGCAGAAAGAAGCAAGAGAAGTACAGAAAAAGGCAAGAAAAGTCCAGAGAAAGGCAAGAGAGATGCAAAAGAGGGAGAAAGGTGCAGAAAGAAGCAGGAGAAGTAATGAAAGAGGCAAGAGAGTTGCAGAAAGAAGCAAGAGAAGTGCGGAAAGAAGCAAGAGAGGTACAGAAAGAAGCAAGAGAGTTGCAAAAAGTGAGTGAGGTGCAGAAAGAGGAAAAAAGGCGCAGAAAGAGGCAAGTGGGGTACACAAAGAGGCAAGAGAGGTGCAGAAAGAGGCAAGAGTGGTACAGAAAGTAGCAAGAGAGGTTTTTATATATATATATATATATATATATATATATATATATATATATATATATATATATATATATATATATATATATATATGTATATATTCAATCTCCTCTCACTCTTACAAGGAAGGAATCAGCACTCTGGTTGTAGTTTGGAAGTATTTAATCTACAAAGGACACGATCCACGCATTTCGGCTTGTCCAAACCTTGATCACGATACAAGACGTCATTGTAGCTTCCTTATTTAAATATAGAAATGGCTCCAGTTGCCGACATTAACAAAGGACTACCTATTACATTAAACCAAAAATCTGTCAGCTATATTGGCCTGGTCACGATGCGAAAATTCAGGAATTCATACCATAAAGAAAAGAAAGCAAGTGTTAATATGCACACAATGTAATTTCAGGATATCTTGCCCCATGACCACCATACCTGTATGTTTGTCAGTGTGACTTGTTCATAATAAACATACTTACGATTGCAAACATCAACATAAACAATGGACTACACATTACTTTAAAGTGAAAGGCTATCAGCCATATTGATTTGGGAATGTTGCATATTATAGAGGTTCTTACACGAAAGAAAAGAAATAAAAAGGGGTGTTAATATGCACACACTATCCCTGAATAAAGTTCTAGTGTTTATAGTTCCATTCCATTCACAGCTCATTTGAGATGTCATGAGTGATGTCTTGAGTGATGTCACCGACCATGTCTTGAATGATGTAATGTCTGAGGTCATAAGCAGTGCATTGCGGGGGCGTATGTTATAGTTAGCTCAGGTAACTATAACTACTGAATTTCAGTGGTTTTGTACAAGTGAAATCTGAGTTTAACTATAACATACCTGTAATCTTAGTTTTTTTCAGCGAATTTCTAGTTTTTTTAATGTTGAGTATGATGCCTATCACAATTTATGGTAGGGGGTTGGAAGCAGGGCCTGGCCTGGCACTGTGCTGCCCCCCACCCAAGCTTGCTGCTCCTGCCTTCCCTCCTCCTTGCCATCCATTGTCCAAGTCCATGCCCCTGCTCCCTCACTACAGCCCTTTGTGGCCGTTGTTCTGCCACTAGCCTTCCCACCTTCTCTGAACAGTTAGCTTGCTGCCCATCCACTTTTTACTATCATCTGTTGTCTGAATCCATGCACCAGCCTCATCCCTCCTGCCATGCATGGTCTGATGTGCTGCCACTGCCCTCCATTTAGCATGATGTCCCAGTCCACTCCTCCTGCCCATCATTGCTCTCCTGCATAGCCTCTGTGCTTAGCTTGCTGCACCTACTCTCCTTCCATCTGCCCTCCGATGTCTGTGTGCATGCCCCTGATCCATCCTTTTTGTCCACCATGTTCAATGGACCTGTCCCTTCTATCTAATCTGAGTTTGCTGTTGAGCTGCCACTCCCCTCTCACCTGCCTAGCATTTTCAGATGACTGTAACCTCTCCCTGTCCACCTCCACCCTGCCTGTCCAGGTTCCATGCCCATATCCCCTTCCTCTTGTCCTCCATGGTCCATTTAACTGCCACATCCTTCTGCCCTCCCTGGTCTGTTGTGCTGCAACTGCTCCTTCTGCCTGCCCTACGCGGTCTGTTGTGAGGCTCCTTCCCCTGAACTCGCTTGTCTGTGCCCAGCTCCTACCCCTCCCTTCTAACCTCCATGATCCTTTGAGCATGCCCGCACCCCCCTTCTTGACTATCATGGCCAAATTGTGCTGCACTAACCCTCTTGCTTGCTACGCATGATCTTCTGTGCTGCCACACCCCCTCCCACCTTCCCTGTGTGGTCAGCTAGCTGCCCCTGATCCCCTCCCACCTTCCCTCCATGGTCTGTGTGTATGCCATTGTAGTCTAACTGTTGCCCTCCATGGTGTGTTGTGCTTCTAGTGCCCATCATGCCTGACCTCTATGGTCAGCTTGCTGCTCCTGCCCATCCCCTTGCCCCCTGCCCTCCCTTTTCATGTGCAGATCCCTATTCCCTCCCTCCTGGCTTGTTTGTTCCATTGTCATGCCCCTGATCCCTCCCTCTTGCCCTTTATGGTCCGATATGCTGCAGCTTTCTCTCCGGTCTGTCCAGTATGGTCAGCTTGCTGCCATTGCCTCTTTCCCCTCTGTTCTCTGTTGTCCATGTGCATGGTCCTGTCTCCTCCCTATTGCTTTCCATGGTTTGTTGTGCTGCACTGCCATCCCGCATGCCCTCTGTGGTGTATTGTGCTGCTGCAAACCCTGATGCCTGCACTGTAAGGTCAGTTAGGTGCACCTGTCCATGTCCCTCCTGTCCTCTGTTATCTGAGTCCATATCCCTACCCCAATTCATCCTGCCTTCCATGATCCAATGTACCATACTTGCTATCATTTTGAATTCAGTAAGAGGGAGATTTTGAGAAAAAAAACTGGGGAATTAATTTTTCCCATTGGCTTGCATAGAGAGGAGATTGTAGAAAAGAGACAGTTCAAATAAAGCCCTTTTGGGCTTAAAAACATTGGGCTTTTCCTGCCTGAATCATCTCTGTTGGCATGTATAGTTGTACTACGACTGTCTCTTCCTTCTGTCCTCAATGGTCTATTATATTGCCACAGCCTCTCTTGCCTGTCCTGCATTGTTGGTTTGTTGCCCATGCCCCCCTTTCCGCTGCCCTCCATGTTGTGCTTTCACTGTCCTTCCTGCCTGTCCAGTGTGGTCAAATCCTTGCCTCTGCACCCTCCTACCTGCCTTCAATTTTACGAGTCCGTGCCCATGACCTCTGCCTACCAACAGTATCCTAATGAACAACTAGATTACTAACATTCTATACTTATTACAAAAGTGTGGCACGTCTGACGTCATCTTGATGTAATCAAAACTGTAATACCTGAAGCATTTCCTAGGGTCTTATTTGCATAGAAATTATGGTTCGTGATCTAAAAAACTGAAATGAGGACATATTTTCTGAGTTCTCAAATAGCGACAAAGCACTTTTAAATTATTTTTTATCTTATTGTTTTTTTATCCAGTTGACCACTTGATTAAATGTTACGCTTAGGGGAGAAAATTTGATGTTACTTCCGGAGCTGCAGACTTTGCAACTGGGGAACCAAGTTGGAGCTTCTGCTCGACATTCTGTGATTCTGGTCAAATCACTTAATCTCCCCATGCCTAGAATTAAAATGAGTTTGTCCTTGTATGATGTAACCAATGCTCATGTAAAGCACTCCAATATCTGACCAGCCTGCACTATATAAAACTGCAAAAAAACAAAGGATAAAAAGTGTTTCCACACTTCTGTCATTGAGCTATACATCGTCTACATATAGGTGATATTTGTGCTACATTTGGGCACCTTTTTTCTGGTGGCCGTCTTGGAAGACTTCAATTAAATTCATTAAACTTTATTCGATCTGATTTAGAAACATAGATCCTAAAAGTGTACATAAAACAGTCAACCCTCTTTCTTAATACAATACAGTGAGAATTAATTAAAACCAGTAGGTAAAAACAGGCGTTACAAAGCCCCGTTCAGAGCAACTTCAGGTTAACAGAATAGTAAAGTTAAATGTTTCACATGATAAATCTCATGCACTTCGTGCAAAATACGCAATAAGGGGTCCTAGTAAGATGCAACGCTCCAATACCTGACAAGTCTGCACTATATAAAACTGCAAAACAACAAAAAAGAAAAAGTGTTTTGCACACTTCTGTCATTGGACTATATGTGGGCTACATCTGGGTGATATGTGTGCTACATTTGGGCTCTTTTTTTTCTCTGGTGGCCATCTTGGGACACTTATTTGTTATGTAGTTTCCTAATTTCCTCATTTACTGCAGTCTCCTCAGTAGGAAATGCTTTCAGTTTTTTACTTTGATTCCATCAGGAAGGCATTCAGATGTGTCACACATTTGCCATAAATTCAGAATGTTAGCACTCTAGTTGCTCATTAGATCACTGTAGTAAAGCTACTGCTAACCAGGGTGTTAACTGGAAGCCTACTGCTGGTATTGAAAGTGATTGTTTCAGTCTGCATGTCAGAATTTTCTAATGAAATAGAAGAGAATTTGAGGTATCACTTAAAACATGCCCTAATTCTTCTTTCTGCAGCACTAAACATAATTTCTATGGCAAAATGAACCCCCTCATTTTGTTTCTTTTTAAATTAAATGTTTTAAGAGTTACGAGTTTATTCCAATCAAGATGGCTTCAGGTGTGCCATTATTTTGTCATAAGTAAGGCTGTTAGCGCTCTAGTTGTTCTTTAGAACACTCTGGGAAGCTGTAGTAGAACACAAAGGAATCAACTGACAGGCTGCTCCTGTTGAAATCTAACAGGAAGATATTTGAGATCTCACTTAAAACATGTCCTAATTTTTCTTTCTAAAGCACTATCCATAATTTCTAGGACCAAAGAACCCCATCAATTTGTTACTTTTAATGTTTTAAGTGTCACCAGTTTATTCCAATGAAGATGGCTTCAGGTGTGCCATACTTTTGCCATAAGTAATGCTCTTAGCACTCTAGTTATTCCTTAGAAAACTCTGTGAAGCTGCAGTAGAACACAAAGAAATCAACTGACAGTCTCTGCCGTTGTTGGATGTACATGTTTTACTGGGAATGTCAGACTTCATTCTCACATGACTGAGAAAGATAATGTGAATTTACGGAAAATATAATTCTCATTTTAGCTTCTGGAGCACCTTCCCAACCTCTATGGGACAAGCATTAGAAAATAGTTTTCTCTCAAACATGATTCATGATATCCCAGCAGAAGGTTTTTTTCACAGGGTAAATCACCTTAGAACACACCACAATTCCTAAAATTAGTATGGTACCATCAACAAATGAATTCTAACGTAACTAAAGTCTGTTATCACCCTTTATAGTTCTCCTTTTGGTGACCCTCAAAATCTTCTCTTCACTACAATGCATTTCAATGGGGTGCTATCATTTATATTGGTACCCAAGATGGCTGCCAGCAATTCCAGGATGAAGTGCTGACAGCCAATCAGATCTCACAATGAGATGTGTGGTTAGGCTCCGCCAAGATATCGATATTTTTTAATTTTTGAATTTCTTAGAAACTACTGAACGGATTTACACCATTTAAAAAAAAGGGCACTTTCTGAACCAAGAGCTACATTTTTGCCAAATTTGGTGTAATTCCGTTCAGCAGTTCGGGCTGTAGCCGTGTCTAAAGTTTTGTATGGAATTAACATGGGGAAAATGTGTTTTGGGACTCCCATTTTTTTCTCGATCCAGCTTGATGAATCATCTCGAAACTTTCAAGACAGGAGCTGACCGGAGTGCCCCATTATTTCTGAAAAGTTCACGAAGATTCGACTAACGGCGCCAACGATATCCGCAAATCAAAAAACGCTTTTCCTATGGCAACTGGGTCCTAACTATAAGTACCTACTACTATATATGTATAGTTTATGAGAATGTATCAAACACTATGAATAATCCTAATTATTTGGATGAACCTTACTAAAATTGACCATTTATGTGTGTAAATATGTGCACTGAAATGTCCAAAAAAGTATGCGTTACACAATCCTAATTATGCTACCGTGAAACTTTCATAAATTGCATTTTGTACATGCGCAAATATTATGCATCTTTAATGAAATCTTAAAATTTTAATTTGGAATATTTTTATATGTTGGTACTTTCGATGTAGTAATGCATCATATTAACAATTATTATTTGTAACCACACTAAATTACTTCAAGTGCATCAGAGTTGTACTAGAATCATGAATTTTTTATGTTTCCTCTGAATGTATGCTTAATAATATGCATATTTTACTTTATATTTGCACAATTTAATGTAGGTCAAACTGCATACATGAAGTTTCTTGACTTGCTGAATCTATTGCTCGTGAGAGAATTCCTCAATATAACAAATAACGTGAAACAGTGGGTTTTTTCCTGAGTTGTCATGTACCGAATAGGATACGTTGCTACATTTTTCCGATACAACTTGAACAGCTTCCTGGGGAACTGTCCTCTTGAACTAATTTATGGTCTCTTACTAAAGGAGCATTGTCCCAACTTTTCACTTATTGCATTGCTTAAGGACTGCGTAATACTCTACAATTTGTGCCTTCTTTATGTCACCTGACACCCATCCTATACGAACTGACCAATGGACAGAGTGGTCTGACCAGATGAGGTGATTCGAGGAGGTGTCACCCCCAGAACTTTAGGAATGCAATATTGCCCTATTTAACAGACGTGCATTCAAATTGTTGCCTGGATGGAGATAGCCTTCTTGATGGTGATAGATGAGCTACTGGCTATTTCCTTACTTACGAATTTCTTTGTGGAACTTTTCTTGGCAAATTTGGACTTTTCTGATTGCGGACTCATCCGGCTTCCTTTACAAAATGATGCCAATGCTGTGCGCTGAGTGATCTCTTCCATTTTGGGAGACTACTTGAACTATTATATTTCATGTCCCTTCCTGAACTCTTAAGCTTTGGTATCCTATTTTAAATGCCTTATAAGAATTCGACTAAATTGTCAATAACCTGATTTACTGATGCACTTTTTACCTTAAATTTTGATGAACTAAACTAAATCACCATATCGACTGAGCTATCATGATAGTTTCTCTAAAATGTAATGTCCATTCCTACATTGGGACTAATTACCAGAGGAGATCCTATCAGAGAGATCTCAGAAATCAGATATTAATGCTGTTATTCTGTATTGCTTTAACAGAGCTGTTAGTTTGTATGATTCTGGCTCGCCTACGTTTCTTTAGGTGATTTGGGCTTGTTGTGATAGTCTTCTATCTTTATTGTATAATATTGAGAGTGATCTATGTGAGTTGATTACTAGTTTCTAGCTCAGTCATTCAATTCCTGGTCCTCTTTGGATAACTGTTGGGACCCTTTATATCCAACCCGTTGCGGCACTAAACAAGATCCATCGGAGAACTAAGAGAGAGAGAGATAATCATTGACAGGGAAATAATTAAAAGTATTATTGATAACATTTGATGGGCCTAGTAATACTACAGCAATTCCTTGTACAAAGATTGTGGGATCGAGCAATCAAATTCCTAGAAAAATAACACAGTACGTGGCCATCATGCATATTGCTGAAAAGAGTGTTGGAAGATAAAGCTCATTCAGATGCTTCCAATTGCTTGTCTAAAAAACAAATTGGTAAATGCTGTGTTCAGACATGACGAACAATAGGCTAGTAGGGGATAATTGAAATGAATGGGGGCAGCAGATCATATATAAACAGCAATGGTGAGAAGAAATTTCCTCTCTCTTACTTTTACTTTGTAAAGTTCATGCATTAACTTTGCTCTGCATGGAGCCAGTGCACATGATCATGATATGACCCCTGGGTGTCTTCTTGTGGGAATTTTACTGGTGTGCCCCTTCTTATCACTGTTTGGAGATGTTAAAATGTTCTCACCAGGCCTGGTAGTCAGTGAAGCATTTGGGCACTGTTCTCACAGTTCTTTTCTGAGCTGGACTTCACAGTGTCTGTAAGAGTTGGGATTTCTCCACATGATTCTGAGGGCTCAGACATCACAGTCTAATTGTAAACTGACCATGTATTGGTGAAGTAGCATCTTGACTCTCAGAAACAAGGCAATTTGGTCCTTTAGCAGCAACACCTGTCTTCTGTGTCAGCATTGGCTTACAATGTCATTAAGTCGAGCTGGAGGTATGAATGTGCTAACTGTGAGTGGATGATTGTTTGGATATTTGGTTCAGATATTGTTGTGTGTTGGCTACCCCTGGAGCCTCCTGTTTATGAGCTTGTATGCCTCTCTTGCAGAGGCGTTAGAAGGTGTTTAGCTTAATAGGTATATTGTGGCAAGTGAAGAAATGTGTCCATTACCATTCCTCTTGTTTGTAGCATTGTATTATGCCTGTTGTCCTTCTTCATGTGTGAGAGAATTGATTGATGGGGTGGCAATTTGCAGGTTCTGTGTCAGTGGTAAGCTAGGCAATGCTTATAAATGTGGTATTGTCTCTGGATGATGGGTTGCAGTGGTCTTTGCACAATGTTTGCATGGATTAAGCTCTCTAGTGCTGGTCCCTCTCTTCCATGTTGCACATTTAACACTCAGGCTTGGGTGTGTTTATCTCTATGTGTTTGTCAGTCTCATTGCGGAATTGATGTCTCTGTCTTTGAAGGCATTAAATGATGGTTAGCATGTAGAATGGCAATTACCAACTGTTGCTTTGATGAGTTTTTACTTTGCATTTTTTTAAAGGTACCACAATGTATATGTTGAACTCATTGCATACTACCATGTACGTTCATGTCCTCCCATCTGTGGTCTCCACATTGCAAGTGAAGTCAGCTTTGTTTGTAATTTGGGCATGAGAGCATGCCACTTGAGTGTGTCTGCGAACAGTCTGGCCTTGTTTATCTTTTTTTACAAAAAATACAAGACCTCATTTATGAGGTCTTGCTATTGAGCAGTGCCACAGGCCTTCTGCATTGCCGAACGTCAAAAGAAAAGGGCAGGGTTGCGCCGTATCCATCAGATACGAAGCATTCCTGTCCTTTTCGCTTCTGCACCAGCACACAATTGGCCGCCGTGCGCCAATACAGGCACCTTTTCAAAGATGATTATTTTATCCAGGAAGGGACACCTTCCTGCACAAAAACAATCATAAGAGACGTTTTCTTCTTTCTATGTGTTCCATGCAGAATGCAGCACACATAGAAAAAGGAGAAACGAGGGGAAATAAAGACATTTCTCCTGGGGAGGCGTACGTTTTTGGCGGTGCCTCAGAGTTACGATTTTTCACAAATCTGGGTAGTTTCAAAAAGCCATGGATGTTGCTGGGAACGCCCCCAGCAACACCCATAAAACGCCCCTTTAACGCAAAAATTTTGTTTAAGGGAACAATAATTATGAGTCAGCATTAAGTCAAAAAAGGTAGCTTAGTTCTTCCTCGTAAATATGGAGCAGGCTTCTGCACCATGGAATGCCCAAAAAGTGACATTCCAGCAGCGCAAGAGGCCTAAAAAATGAAGCCCACAATATGGTTGTTGCGGCATTGTTTTTGTAATTGTTTTTGAGCATCGCTTCTTTCCCAGTTTATCGACTGCATATTTTATTTTTTTCCTTGACTACAGCAGTTAGTTTACTGGCCAGTGTAGTTATGTAAAACTAGCCCCCACCCTGTCGGCCCACTGGGGAAATGCCCGGTGCCTGCTATGGCCAGTCTGGCCCTGACCATAGAATATGGAAAGGGAGTGGGCATCATGGGGATAACCTATTGCAATTGGTTGTTTGTGGCTGTTTCTTTAGACTATCTTTGCACGAGCACTGGTTTGTAGTTGACTTTGCTTGGACTAGTGATTGAATAATCTTTCCATCTGGTTGCTTGATTGAAGTAAATATAGATTTTATCATTTCTGTTTGGCTTTAGCAGTCCTCCACTGGCCTTCCTCATTTTGTAACTAGATGCCCAACTCACAAAGCAGTATTTGACAGTTAACAAATTTGTATGGCTAAATATGGCTCGATTTATATCTTTAAGGTGTCCACAAAAGAATACCTGGTAAGCATAAACACATGTATTGCTGTGTAATTGTATGCCAAAACTACACACAATTAGAACAAGTAACAGTTCACCTTGAGAGGTTATCAACAACCACAAACCTTTGAGTTTGCAAGCATTCACAAGCTCACCTGAGACACGTTCCCCTTTTTGGAAATGGTCAGCTATTTGCACCACCAACGTGATGGAATAAATTCCCTCCCATACTGTTAAGTCAAAAAAACACCATAAACGTCATAGCAGTAGAAAAAAAAAATACCGAAAGAAATACAATTGCATGATGAACTTCCTTTCACCCATGCAGAATTGTGCACTGTCGAATGCTACAATGAGGAAATATAAACTTCCAAGCATATCACGTGACATTGTTAAAGGTATGCCTAGAAACCTGGGACTGTTGCATTATTGTCAATATGAGTGTATTCCAAAACGCAGTAATTATTTACCCTTAATTAGGAGCACTTCCACGAGTGCTTTTTTTTCTGATTGGGGCACCAGGTGTTTTAGTTTGATTGAAGTCACACATTTATGCTGCATGGTACGAATGGGGATTTGTTGCGGATGAATCGACGTGCTTAGAAGTAATGTTACTGTTTATTGTTGAAGGCACAAATGGACTTTCAAAACAAATGAATGTAAACAGTAATAGCTTATTGGCACCCATAAATGATAAAAGGTATGTGATAAATAAAGATATCTTAAAAAGGATAATATTCAGCAAGGAGTGATATACTCTAGAATAAAAAGTCTGGAAATACAATGCACAGATGTTATTATTATTACAAGCCTCAATGTGTCATTATCAGCAATATTTTCTAACATGGTCTCTGTTAGTAATTTGGTTACTGGTAGACTGGTGTGTGAGCCCTAGTCAAGAAGCAACTACAATCCTAGTCAGGATAAGGCACAAGCCAGCCCTAAATTAATCTGTGCTCACCCCCTGGTAATTTAGAGGCAATGTGTAAATTATTGTGCAACAAACTAACACATATGCAGTAAAACACCATAAAAAGGGTGCCACACCATATTAGAACAATAGAGCTTACATTTATAAATAAAACAATTAGTAGACCAGGAGATATTGAGCTTCAAAATGTATAGCGAAAATAGCGCCATGAAACAAAAAGCATTTTTGGGGTATATCTATTTGTGCTAGACTGGGGAAAAGTTACAAGTTCAGTCTGACTGCAATGGAGTGCGGGCTGGCTCCAGGGAGCCAGTAAGGCTCAATAAATTCAGTACCTTAGATCCTTGTTGCAGAGTGTTGCGTGGATAGGCGTCGAAGATATGCAGTGCAGCCGAAGCGATGCATCAGTTCCGAGATGCAGCAAGGCTGCGGTGTGAGGCTCTTTATTTCAGGGGCAATTGTCAGTTCTCCGCTTTCTGAATTTAGGCTGACTCCTCTATCTATACCCTCCTGAGACACTGAACTGACCCATGGGGAACACTTCTCCTCATTGGGGACCCACTCTGTGCAGCACCTAACTTACCTTGCTCACAGATGCATCCCACAAGGCATACAGTAACACCGTAGCCAACAAAGTGATGTGGCCCACTCCACCCCTTGGATCGACTTCTGGTCCCAATCCAAGTAGAATTTGTCCATAAGGACAGCAACCAACAGAGGCCATTGATAGCTGTCAGCATCCAGAGCCAGGCCCCATGCCATCGAGGGCTCTCAGACCTCTGAGGTTTCTCGGGTGGGGGTAAATTAGCCCTGGGTATTTTGCAACTGTTGGAAAGTAGATTATTAGTAGTAGTAAATATATATCTACCACTGGCAATAAGGCCACGAACACAGTCTAGGGCTCAGAATAGGTCTCAGAATTATTCCCATGCTCAACCCTGGTAGGTTGGCTGCGAGCAGGCAGGCTTAACTTTAGAGACAGGTATGTAAAGCATTTAAAAACACCAATTCACTAAATATTTAAGACACAACAAACAATACAAATCTAACACCAATTTATACATATAGAAAATATTTGTATCTTTATAATGACATCAAAACCAAAATAAATTCAATGTAGGGAACCGGAGATATACATTTTCAAATATTTATCACTATGTAGCACATAGGAACTTGTAGCGCCTATTGGGACATCTAACCGTGCTAGACTGGGACCAAGTCAAAGTTTCAGGCCGACCATGATGGAGCCTTGCACGGCTACTTCTCGCGGTAGGCCTCGTCATAGTTTTTTCCTTCTGACTTAGAAACTTTGCTTGAACTTTTTCTGCTGGTGTCCCTTGATGCTCTCCACCCGTCTAGGTTCGGTGAGGGTTCGCTGGCTTGCAATGAGCTTACAGTCAAATTATGGAAGTCAGACCTCCTGAGCTTTCCAGCAGGACAAACCAGGGATCCAGGATGGCTCGAGGTTGAAGGTGGGCGGCTTAACTCTTGCGGGTGGAGCCAGTCAAATCTTTCACCTATGGACTTAGAATCATTTACGGAGATTTTCTGCTGGGGTCCCTCGAGGCTCTCGACCAGCCCAGGTTCATTGATGTTTCACTGGGTTGGCTTTCGACAAGCTTCCAGTCAAACTCTGGAAGTCGGACCGCTTGAGCATTACAGCGGAACAAACCTGGAGGGCAGGCTGGCTTGCGGTTAAGGGTCGCTGGCTCGGCTGGCCAAGTTGAGTTGGTCCACTTATGGAGCTTTTTTCCAAAATTGCTCCAAACTTCTGGAACTTCTTCCTGGAGTTCCTTTTGGGGTCCTGTGGTGTTCATGCTTTCCTCTCTTGTACTATGTACTTCTATTTTATTTCTACTTACCTTGTTTTACAGGACATATGCAGAATCTTCATATTCTCTTGAGCCTGTACTATATGCATTGTTACTCTTTGGTGTCAGTTGTACTTGCCTCCTTGAGCCCTTTATATCTGTGTACTCTATTCTCTCTAACTTAACAATAAATCTGTTCTTGAAAATTACAAGAAGACTCTGGAAGATACTTTACAAATTTGGTGGCAAGCTTGGGATGCAGACCTCCACCTGAGACTTCACCCTTCAGGCTGATTATTTTCCCTTTATTTATAAATCAGCTACCTTCTCCACATTTTCTCCATTCAAGCTCAAGCTCCGCTCCTCTTGTCACCCTCAAGCTCCCTCGTCAACCTAACGTAATGTGACTTAATTTTACTTTCTTCTCCGAGGGCTCAAGGATCCGTTTTGCCGAGGGACTTCTGGTCTTCAGGGTAAGAATTTTAGAACCAGCACATTCTGGCACCTAGGCATGACTGCTACCAAATGCAGGATTCAAAATGATTTTTGGTGGCCTAGTGTTGATCATGAGGTTGAAGCACTTGTGAACGTTTGCACTCAATGCTCGTACAGTGACAAACACTTATCCACATGTTCGCCACCCTCTAAACCTGTTTTATGCCCCAGCAAGGTTTGGCAAAGGGTTGCACTAAATTTTTAGGACCATTTCGAGTACTTCCCAATTGTATGAGTTCATCAATCATATCTCTAGATGGGTAGACGTTACAGGTGTTTCTGAACCCAACACCAAGTCGATGATTCCTTTTCTTCAAGATGTGTACAGTAGGGAAGGGATTCCTGAAGAATTATTTACCAACAACGGTGTTCAGTTTACCCCTGCCACCATGCAAGATTTTTTAGCCAAAGTTGGAGTCAAACACTTACGCACTCCACTATATTTCCCTCAATTCAATGGAAAGGTTGAATGATTCAACAGGGTTTTGGTTGAATGCATACAGAGTGCTATCAAAGCAAGAGTGGATTGTGAGACTGCTATTAGAGATGTTGTCTGGGCATACAGAACTACTCCTCACTCTGTTTCTGGGTCGGTTCCTTTCAAATTGATGAGAGGAAGAAAGGTTACATCCACCCTCACTCCCTTTTGGAGGTAGAAGCTGTAAATGAAAAATGCACAATGCTGGAAGAAGCTTCCAAAGCTAAGTCTCTGAGTGATAAAGCTAGTCTTCGCAGGTATGATAAGTCCAGATTATCTGCTACCAAAAGGGTGATCAAGTTTTCCATTGGGGATTGGGTTCACGTCAAAGACCCTCTATTACTGCAAAAAGGTAAACCTAAATTTAGAGAGCCTGCATGCATTGTTACCAATAGAGGTCAGGCTATGAAATTGGACAATGGGCAATGTGGAATATTTAATGTTTGGCCAAGGCCAAGAACACTGTCAATCTCTCCAATGTGCAAAGAAGAAGTCATGACTCACTGGTTGTCAGGTGAAATTCAAGGATCAGAAGAGCTCCTCGTAAATTCAATGATTGAGCATGTGTTTTGGTTTTCCCCTTTCTCTTCATCTTCATTTTTGTAAAAGGGGGAGATATGTGGTGTTCATGCTTTTCTCTCTTGTACTATATATTTCTTTGTAATTTCTACGAACCTTGTTTTACAGGACATATGCAGAATGTTCATATTCTCTTGAGCCTGTACTATATGCATTGTTACTGTTGGAATGTATGAGGCAAGCATTGGAACTCTTTGGTGTCAGTTGTGCGTGCCTCCTTGAGCCGTGTATACCTGTATACTCTATTCTCTCTAACTTAACAATAAATCTGTTCTTGAAAATCACAAGAAGACTCTGGAAGATAATTTAGGTCCCAAAGTGTCCAAAACACAATCCAAGGGTCTGGAATCTTCAAGATGGTCTTTGAAGGTTTTGGACTTCAGTCCACAAAATCCACTTAGACAACACCCCTACAAATCCACTGGATGCACTCAAGGTTGGGGTTTCATGGTGCTGATGGTCAGGTGAGTAGATTGCAGGGAGTCCACTCTTTGTTCCTCTTGAAGCAAGTTAGGTCCAGAGGGCTGTAGTTTCAGATTGTTTAGCAGGTGCAGTCAGTCAGAGTGCAGGACCTGATTGGTGCGAATCAAACTTCCAGCATGGGCCCTTCTTCTTCTCTTGTTTCAAGCAGCTGATCTGAGAAGCTCTGCCCCCTCACAGATACTTATTCAGTGTTCTCAGGGGTCAAGCAGGAGGGCACTCCTAGCCAATGAGGGGCAAGGCAATACCCCAGAGCATTACAATTTCCTCCAAAGTGTGGCAAAAATGGTCTCCCAGAAAGCACTATTCTTCCAAAATTCAGTATTACTGAAGTCTTAGCAGAGAAGCACGAGCTAGCTAAACCAACCTCCAGGATGGCTTGCTAGCATTGCACCTCACCCTCTGACATCTGCAAATGTCTTCTTTAAGCCTGCCATCTGGCTGGGTTCAGAGTGGAAGGGGGGAGATAGACCTAGCTGTCTCTGCCTTTCTCCTTATACCTTTGAAGCTAATGCTTTACAACCCCTCTCCCCTGCTCTGACATTCTTGTAGAGCAAGGTCCTATTACAAGAGATAGCCTTTCTCCCTGGGTACCACCTATCACTTCACCAAAGCAGCCTGGACAATCTTCTTAACTCTGACCAATCAGGGCAGTCCACTGAAAGGCTGAATTTTGACTTAAAGACAAGAAAGTCATAAAACGTATATTCTGTATATTTTAGGATAAATTCAACAACAGCATATTGTTAGATTTTTCAATACCATTCTCCTAAGTCCTTGAAAGATATTTTGTAGTTTTCCCTTGCAGTAGTTATGAATTCATAACAATTGGAATGTTAACCTATGTGGCTGGGGATCTACAATGGGGAAAATGAAATGCCCATTTCTTTCCACACCAGGGCCTATGAAACTGGTTTTATAAGAGTTCTGCTTATAACTACATGAATCCCCACCCTTGGGACACATAGGGAAGACTTTAGTGGTCCTGAATATACAAACATAATGTAGGTCCCCACTGCTCAAAAGTCGATTTTAGGAAGCACTTTACTACAATGAGAGAAACAAAATGTGTAATTTCTCCATCCCCAGAGCATATACAACTTATTTTATAAGGGTCCTCCTTATATGTAACTAACCCCCACCTCTGGGACACCTAGGAGATTCCCTGGGGTTACGTAATGTGCCAAAATATTATAGTTTATCAGTTTGTAAGTGCCCCTAACACCAAAGACTAGTTTGGGCACAATGTACATTTAAAAGCAGTTCTGCAACACAGGGCTGCTTTTAAAATGACCTCAGGGTCTCAGCAGCGGACACATGCAAGTACAAGAAGGGCTTCTGGCATCTAAACTGCCATGCCTATTATATACTAGGGACTTAAAGGTAGTTTTTATCTCCCTGCCCTATTATGTACTAGGGACTTATTGGATAGGGCATGCCAATCATAGAGGTAACCTAAACCATAGTGTACCCTGGTGTGTATAGGTGTTTTCACTGTATTCTAAATGCTTTTAGCAACAATGAGGTGAACTGTTGTTACTGCCAAGAGCCACTTCGCCATATACATTTTGATGTCTACAAGATTTTTTGGGCCTGGGTTCGTATCTTTTCAACTGTGCATTGGTTCACCACATTTCTCTAAAGTGCAATGAGATCAGTATTGCTATTACACAGCTAAAGCAAGTCACAATTTCGTAGCCCAAGCAGGAAATAGAGTAGTCACTGTGTATGTGTCAGGGGAGCGTCAATTGTTCGCTATCTCTTGCAGACAAATGGATTATATACACTTACACACTTTGCGCACTGCCTGTCATCTTTGCACTGCTTGGGCATCTTTTGATCTTAATAGCCCATCGAATAATAACAATGTATCCTGTATTTTGAGGAGGTCCATAGTAGGGAGAGAGGAAAAGGTAGGTATAAACTGCATTAAATAATCGATGGAAAAGTCAAACATGGTAGAACGAAAGCAGTCTCAGCAGGATAGCGGATGTCGACTGGGGTTGGGCACAGCTCCTGATTTTTAACACTCCACAGCCAATCACAGTGGGTTGTTTTCTTCTACCCATCTCTGAACACCCCTTACAGGCAAGTCTGAGACAAGGTGTGGAGAAGTGTGGCTCAATGATTAGAGCAGCAGACCCTGATGCAGAGGTCTAGCCTGGGACCAGGGTTCAATTCCCCGCCTCGGCGGGTCTTGGGCTCAAAAATTCCATGGACCTGATAATTCTCGCCTTGGTGCCATTCCAATCACGGAGTCCCACTCTGCAACTCTGGGCAATAGCTTGCTTAATCCCCACAACGCCCCCCACAATGCTAAGGATGCCTGGCCCCCACCTTGGGGGTGCCCAGGAGTGGATGCCTCACAGGGAAAGCCAGGATGGGTTCCACAGCGGTATTCGTACAAGCGCCTTGAGACCCTTGCGGGTGAGTAGTGCGCTATACAAGTATCAATTTACATTTACAAGGTGTAGTCAGGGGCGTCCTTAGCAGAGACACAATAAAAGACTAGTAGGCCGTGATGGGTAGATCGAAGTGGGTTTTGTCCTTTATGCTGTACAATACCTGTGCTTAGGTTTTGTTTATTTATAGCAACACTTTTTTTTTTATCTGTGAGACAGTCAACAAGAAGCAGATCCATCCCATGGATATCTGGAGATATAAAATTATTCCAATGGGGTACTTTCAACTTATGCTAAACACACCGTGGTGTAAACGTTGTATGTTTTGTTTTTTAGCACTGTTTTTGTGGAAGAAAGTGCAAATCTGATGACATTCAGCCACTTTTCAAAAAATTGCTACGAGCTATTTAATTAAGCAATTCCAGTGCATCCTCCTTGGAAGACAATTATGGTAGAATGAAAATATATAATTTCTACAGAAAAACTCAAATGCAACATGCGCTCCTTTCCTCGAGGCACTTTCTTTCATTATGGATATGTATTATGCATGTCCCTCTGCTGAGAATGCGTATGGGATGCAAACAGGAAACTCCATATTAATAGATAAAGAGCACTGGAAGAGACAGCACGCCATGACTCTTCTGAGGAGGCAGACTGTAGAGATGATGCTTGTAATGCAACAGACTGCGTTTCACTTGGCAAAATATTCCTTGGTAAATGAATTAGAATAAACTTTGTAAAATGCTTCTTTCATAAAACAGCGTGACTTTAGAATGTAGAGGTATAAGATTCAGTCTAGGGTTCCCACAGCAGTGGCAGCTTGCAGAGAGAAGACAGTGCATATTATTGTACATTGTTTTGCAAACAGGTGTTGATCACAGGCAAACAACTGATACAGTATTTAATCATCACTCTCAAAACAGCAAAAGAGCTGCCTAAAGCCGCAGTGTATGAAAAGCAAAGGTGTGTGCTACTACTTTACAGAGCAATATGGGTTTAATTTGTTTTACTTCAGCCGGAGCTAGCGACCCCCCCCCCCCACCCTCCGTTGTCTGCATGATGGAGGGTTTCTTAAAAACACAGGTGGGACTAGTGTAAAAAGATATCTGTTTCCTACATCAATTGTTAAAGCTTTAAAATTGTTTATTTCTCTGACTTTGAGCCACAGTGAATTCATCAAAATAATCACACTAAATAATTTAAATTAAAGGTGAAATTACGGTGTTGACAATCTCTTCTTTATCTTTTTTCACAAAACAATAACTTTTTATCGAAATTCAAATGCATTTCATCAATGTGCTCACAACCTCTTCTATGAACTTATAAATAGACTTCAATTCTTGATCTGTAGCTGTGGTCCCACAAAGTCAAAGACAGATGGTCTCATTTATGAGGCCTCATGCGCTGCTGTCACTTTTTGTGACGGTCCGGTGGCGCAGGAGCCTGCTCCATATTTAAGAGGCAGCACTAGGCCACTTTTTATGGCTAAATGCTTCCTTGTAAATATCATTCCCTTTAATGCAGTTTTCTGAGTTAAAAGGGTGTGCAATTGGTGTTGCTGGGGGGCATTCCCAGCCACATCCATAGCTTTTTGACACTGCCCCAGATTTACGAGAAATCAGTACTATGAGGCAGCACCAAAAACGTACGCCTACCCAGTGGAGGTATAAGGGAGGCACAATATGGAGAAATATCTTTATTTCTCCCCGTTTATCCTTTTTCTATGAATGATGCATTATGCAGCACACATAGAAAGAGGGAAAAACCTTGTGCAATTGTTTTTGTGCAGGAAGGTGCAAAGGTGCATGGTGCAAAGGTACCTGCGTTGACGCATGGCAGCCCTTTGTGCACAGGCACAGGGAAAAAGGACAGGAATGCGCTGTATCTGTTATATACCGCACATTCCTGCCCTTCTCCTTTGCCGTAGGACAACGCAGCAGGAAGGCCTGCGGAGCGGCCCTACGTCAAAACATCATAAATGAGGCCATGCTATTTTCAATTAGGAAAATAGGTTTCTTTCAAGAATCCATAACTTAACCTTGACCGTTTGGCAAAGGCAAAAGAACTAAAGTCTAAGAATATTGCATGTTGTAAATGGGCAGCAACATCATAGCAATATTAAAGTTAAGAAATAAGAAAGGGAAAATTCCTTAATGAATGTAGTTAAAAATAACAATATGTAATTATTAATATGACAGCATGATTGCGACAATTTGGAGAAAGGCTCAGACGTTAATAAACAAAAAACAACTGTTCAATAGAACACAATAGCCACTCGCAACCAAAGCACGTCATTGTGAGCAGTTGACTGGAGTTGAATAGGATGAAAAATAAACACCCCCGAGGATGACTGGTCAAAAACTTGGATACAAGCTGTTGTTTCATTACAGTCAAAAGTTATGGATGATTGGGACTTAGACACAGTCTGAAGAAAACTAATAAAAACCAAAGTCAGGAAATGTTTTGAGGTTTATTCGGGTTAAATCTTTTACCTTCTTACTTTCATGTAGGGAGGCAATCCTCAGTGGGGAATGCTGCAAGTTTCAATGAGGACAGCTTCACAAGGTCAGTAACTTCTTTTTTTTAGCACCACTGTAGCATCGAACATCAAGTTTCAAAGCTCTCCATGGAAACAGCTAGGAAACTATGATCATTATTATTGTTTTCTTTTTGAAAGAGCTTGGTGTATTGTCCCTTTTCTCAAGACAGCAACATTTTTAACTATTAGGTGGTTCTCAAACTGTACCTACGATTTCAGGGAGGGCTTCTGGGACACAGAGCCATAAGTTCAGGTTTCAAATATGCCTCACATAACTTTCTGCCATGTCGATAAACACATAGTACGTTCCCAGTGGTTTACTGGTTTTCTTCCAGGCATTTAAAGTTTTCTCAATATTTGGAACATTGCACACTTTTCCAGCTCAGACATGAAGTCCAAGCAGCGAATAGGCACTCTGAGGCAGAACCTGCATTTCATTTCCCTAGTTAGCCAGTGTGAAAAGTGGATTATTAGTAGCGATAAGTAGGGACTTACCACTAGTAATGAGGCAACAGACACAATATAAGGGTCAGTGAAGGTCTCAGTAAATGATCCCCTTGCTGTACGCTTGGTAGCCAGCTCGCAGCCAGCTACCAAGGTATGTAAAGTATTTAAAAACACCAATAGATTAAATAAGTGAAACACTATATAAAATAAAAATTCAACATAAATTTAGACACATGGATTATATTTGTATGAATAAATTGACACCAAAATGACAAAAATCTAATGTAGGATCCTAGAGAAATGTATTTTTAAAGAATAAACACTTTCTATTGCTTAAAAAACAATAGCGCCAAATTGGGACATCTGGTCATGCTTGAACGGGACAAAGTCAAAGTTTGAGGCTGATTACAATGGAGCCCTGGTCGGAGACATTAAGCGGGAGGCCTCAGTCAAAGTCTTACCTTCTCACTTAGTCAATTTTCTTGAGTTTTTTCTCTCTATGTTGAATGAGGCTGTTGTTGAGGCTATATTTGCACCAATGTTGTTGGCTTGGTTTTCTGCGAGACCCCAATCAAATACTGGAAATCTGGAGCTCCGTAGCTTTCAGCAAGACAAACCTGTAATTCAGACTGGGTCCCAGTAGAAGGTCACTGGCATGGCTCTCAATGTCGAGTCGTCACCTTATGGAGCTTTTTACCACAAATTTCCCAAACTTCATCAAACTTCTAGAACTTGTACCAGAAGGTCTCCTGAAGGGTTCAAAGTGTCCACAACACAAATCCAGGGGTCTAGAATCTCTGAGCTGATCCTTGAGGTGGGACTACAATTACCACAATGCACCTGGCCAAATCCTTAGAAGTCTACTGGACGTACTCCAGCATGGAGACCTATTGATGGAGATGAAGCAGGTGGTCTCAGTATGCAGTTTGCAGTGAGTCCATGCCTTAATCTTTCTTGAATCAAGGCAAAGTCCTAGGGCTGTAGTTCCAAGAATGCAAAAGGTGCAGCCCTTCAGAGTGCAATCATTTGGGGTGCAGGTCATAGTTCCATCAGGGCAGTCAATCTTCTTATTGTAGTTTCAGGCAGCAAATCTGAGTTGATTGGCTACTCTTCCATATTTATGGTGTGTTTCTCAATGAAAAACAGGGGGAGAACTTCTGACCAATGGGATGCATGGTGCCACCCAGGTGTATGACCACTTCATCCAAAGTGTGGCAGACAGAATCCACCATCCTAGATAGGGGGCGTACAATACACTTGTTTGATATCCTATGCTCAACCTTAGGTAGCTTGGCACAGAGCAGTTAGGCTTATCTTCAGGGTTGAATTGTAAAGTATTGTCACAACATCACCCTTACAATACACTGCGTATGTTACACAAAGATTCCACACTGTATGTATAAAACACTGGTCGTTGTATTACACACACATTAAAATAACATACACATTGGATATGTATACTTTACAGTTATATGCAATTGTAGAACGCTCCCATTAGCAACAGAACTGAATGAATATATATGTCCTTTCGTAGCTATTCATAAAACATAACATTTCCAATATCGCACACCCCATACAGTTGCAATGGTCAAACAATCACAGGTTTCAACTGCGCCTCGTGACCCAGCCCCTTAGTCACTCAAATGCCACCAGCCAATGGTACTTATTTTCCCTGTTGATGACACTTTGATTAGATTATAGGGACCACCTAAAACTGAGGGAAACAGTTACTGGGTTTCGTCCATCCAGATTTCGCCTTTAGGCACCCAGCGGCAGCTTCACAAATGCGGGATCACTATCCCCCTGTAGGCAAAAGACTGTGACATCGGGAGCTGGCACAATTACCAATAGGAGAAATGTTTCCCCTTTGGAGGAGGTACGAGCTGCAGTTGCTACACAAGGCACAACAAGAACCCTTGGGTCCAGTGGGATATTCTCCCCCTCAGAGTGCCTTATGGCGTGGGTCCAGGGAAAGGGAGCCACTGGCCTAGAATGGAGGCCGCGATGCCAGGCACTGTCGTCCTCCCGATGTTGATCTGGAGCTTGGCAAATGTCCTCCAACACCCATTGAACAACACACTCTATGGAGTGAAAGACAGCGCAGGCTTCTGGTTGCAAGCACAGGTCCCTTGGACTCAGCAAACTTCCTGTGCACTCTTTGAACTTCTCACACTCTGGCGCCCCAGGTGGGCCACTGATCTTTAAAAGCACACTCCTCTATAAGTGTGATTATGGCATACATCAGGGCGGTCCTTGTCCCAACCGGCCATCACTTCCACCCTGCACAGCCCTTATGATCTCAAGGAAACAGAGAGATCCTTTCTGTCCCTGGGATCTCGTGGACAGAGGCTGGCCAACTAGCCCTTGTAGAGTGCTTAGGGACCCGGGCCATGACAGTTGGCAATTAGCTGCAGGCCATCAACTTCGAGGCAAAATCCACCAGGTGAGAGTCCCTTTCATGGAAAACGACAAGCCCCAAGACACCACAAGTCGCAGTCCCTCATGCCCCAATAGTCCCTCTTGTTGATGTCCCAGCATCAAACAGGCGTAGTATGGTTCCAGTCCCAAAAGCATCCCTAAATCCTGAGGGTAGAAACCCAGTAGTTATACCCACAATGGCCTCTTAAGATGTGATCAGTTCAAAAGGCCACCTTTGAAATACACGGGTCCTCTCAAAATGTTGTTCTCGTACCCTGGGAGGCTTGATTGATATTTTTAGTAGGACCAAGACCCTGCCCCTTAGAATGCAATGGCCAATTTCACTCCACGTATCCATCCTAAGAAGGCGTCTCAGAGTCAGAGGTCTGCAGTTTAACTTGAGCCCCTAGTTTATGGCCTTTTATCAGGAATGCACAGATGTAACTATACCCCCAGCACCAAGATGTGGATTGGAGACAGGCACACAGAGCCATGAGCACAGAAATACCCACTTTCCCAAAGTGGTATTTCCACATTAGTAATGTCGAATGGACTCGCACCACCGTAGAGGATATGCCATTCTAAACATATCTATCACAAACACTATACTGGCACTATTCTGCATGTAGGAAATACAGGTCAATAGCCTTTCCACAGATCCCTCATGTCAATCCAATGTGCAAAGAAGGTCCAACCATATCAAACACATCATCAAGTGCCATTCACTACACTACCAGTGCATGAGGCACACCCGCACACATAGCCACCTCTTCTCGACACTCCACCCTGCCCCTAGGGAGTACTCCGATGTAGCAAGAGACATGCAGAACCTTGGCAAGTAGCTTTTTGAAAGGCAAAGCCAAGTAACACTAACCTGTACACACAGGCCCTGCCATGACAAACCTGTGGCACATTTGAAGAGCTACCTGTGTGGGTAACGCGGGTGGCACAACCAGTGCTGCAGGCCCACAGAGGAGCATTTGAGTTAAATGTCCTAGGTATATGTCTTACCCCTAGACAAGGAAGTAGTTGATTAGCAGGTACAGAGGGCAAGGCAATAAAGATGCACACATCCAGCCAAGATGTGACTAGTCACAATGTATCACCAGACTCATCATTTTACTTTTTTGTCAGTATGGTTGTTTGCACATTTTTCTTTGGACTGCCCTCCTGCTCTGGCTATGAATAGTAGGGCCAAGATTGCCATTATTTGAATAAATGAATCCTTTCTCACACTCTGATCAGTCCAGTTCAGCTACAGGTCACATCCTGATGGTGGTCAATCACTGCCAAAGCCTGCAAGCAAGTATTTGTAGTCACACACAGGAAAGTGGCTTGTCTACCAAAAATGTATCCATCACTTAGAATCAATAGCAGTGATTAAATGATTAATGTAAGAATGAAAATGAAGATACAAGATAAAATGAGACTGTGAATTAATAAACTAGCCTAAATGGATATAACCTGCATCAGCTTTTTCAATGACGGACTTCCTAAACTTTTGGACAGAGGCCGCTGGGACTTAAGCTCCACAAGCGCAATGCCTCAGAACTTCAAACCACAGAACAAGAGTTAGTTAACCACTTAGGTAACATATTCAATAGTGAAGAAACATTCACAGTTGGGCCACCTTCATCAATGAAAAGGATCCAATGTATCTTGAAAGACACATTGGAGGACACCATGTTTTTTGCACAGCTATATTTAAGAGAGGATTTTTAAAAACTGCTCTCAATTCCAGGTCCAAGTACAATGCACCCCACACCCTGGAATTTTTAAAATAGTAGGTGAACTCTCCAGATGGACCATTTAGATGTATAAATCAGCACAGTAAGTCTGATTTTACCATGCTATTCTCCAAACACTCATAATTTCTGTTGTTTCCCATCTGTCAAATTTACTGGGAAACCTGGAAAGGTATAGGGGAAGGAAATAACACATATTTTTACAGGCCACTCAGAATGAGGTGAGGTCTTTTTCTCATGCAAAATGGGTAAGCATGAAAGTATATAATTCAAAGATTTTAGAATCATTGATGATGATAAAATTAGGTCACTATGTATCAACTAGATGTGTTGAGTTCATGAGTCCCATTGAAGTTGTGACAACCCTTACATGTGGACTGTTTTTGTATTTATTTTTTTCAGATTCAAACATTGAATCGTTGCTTGCAGAGAATTCATATATCCCTGAGAACAGGTGACCAGGTTGTATTTGTAGCCAACCTCCTTTCTTTTATGTTATTATTATTATTTGGTCACTGATGCAGTAGCAATATCAGTGTGGTCCAGTGTGGTCCTGAAGAAAGCTGAGGATGATTTGGATCCTTTGTGGCTGAAACATGTTGACCCTTAGTTTCTACTCATAGGCAGTTATTTGTTGGAAACTGTCGTTGCACTGTTTTTAAGCTTGAACAGTGGGAGATATTCAATAACGTTTTTTCTCTCTCACTGCTCAATTTTAATTCACCAGTTATCATCACTTCGCACTGCACTTATTATTCTCACACAATCTGTTTGCTCACATCTGTAGGATCATGTATAGTGTGTTATATCGCTAAACGTTGAACCACATAAAACATCTGTGTGCTCCCCTTCCCTTTTTGGAAGGGTTGCAGCCCTTAGTGACACTAGTGTGTTACTAGGCGGAGACCAAGATGATGAAGCATGTCACCAATGGTGAGTGATGGGAATCCGTCCTATTTAAAGTTATTTTTTTCATAACCTGTCAAGAGGTGTACAGGTCGCAGGGTCTTTCTTAAGCCCTCACACACATCATAGTAGTAGGTTGTTTAATTAGACCCATGGATAGTGTGGTTTGTATACACTAATAATGAGTGCCGTCAAGCGGAACCCACTGGCTTTGCCAATGATTTTCTTTGATGTTTTCAACTGGTACATTTGACATGTTTTAATAAAAGGGTTTTTAATGGGCTGCTGGCTAAAAGTGTAATTAATTAAACACAGCCTTGGCAAACGTAAACAGACCATGTGGGCTAAGCATGCCCCAGCCTCAGTTCTATTAATTAGATGTGATCTCCATTTTTCTCACACTGGTAGACATTGGATCTCCATAGCAGATTCAACTGTACAAAACTGCAGCTCAGTTTACAAAGTGTTTTCCAGGCTTTCTCGAATAGGTCAGCCAAATGCCACTCAACTTAATAATTGGAAATGTAATAGTATTAGCATGCCTTCTGCTGCCGAAATGTGTGAAATTCAAAATTACATTTCCAAATGCAAACTGAGGGTCAGCGTGTATTGTCATTAAAACTAAGGAGCTTATTCATAACATTTTGGCGACGGGCTGGAATGAGCCGGATCTATGAGATACAGCACATTCCTGCCCTCTTTTACTGCGCTGGTGCACAAATCTCAGCCATGCCCACTGAAATCAGGTTGTTTTTGTGGGAGATCAGATGCCCTCCCACACAAAAACAACCCTTACACCACCACTGGGGAAGCATAGGTTTTGACGCATTTCCAGCATTACAGCATGTTTTAAATATGGGAATATGTCAAATGTCATTGTTGTTATGTGACAACACCTGTGTTAGCGCCCATGCTACGTCTCCCCATTGCAGCGTGTTGCAACGCAGCAAGTGTATTATCTCACACCACGAGGCCATGGAAACCGACGTAGGGTGGCTTTATCTGGCCTTGTAAATATGGGTGAGCCCAGTGCACCGCCAGAATGTTATAAACTCATTAAAAGTCATAAAAAGTGATGTTGCAGCGCCGCACTATGTTTATAAATAAGCCCCTAAATGTATCCACTGCAGTGTTAAATATAGCAAGCTGAAGAATATCTAAAGTGTTTTTGCATTTGAAAAATGCAATCACAGTTACAAAAAGTGTTGCTATTTTTACCTCATCTATGAGGCTGCCACAGTGTATTACACACAATTTTATCTCCCAAAGTCCTGACAAGGTGAGCAAGAAGACTCTGTGGACCCTTGCCCAACCAAGCTTGAGCCCTGGTTGAAAATAGCACAGTCTTCACAGGCCAGATGGTGTAATTTGCTTTACGAAAAACAAGTGCTACCTCCAGAGAAGGATATATTTGTTAATGATTAGAGAAAAGTACTGTTTTTATTTAGGTGTGATGCTTTTTCTGCAGACACCACCATGCTATCATCTTTTTCCACTAGAAATCACCAAATGTGTGTAGAACAGAATTATGCCTTTACGTTCTAAAGAAAAAAGAAAAACAAAACCAAGGAATGATTCACAATTGTCATTTTGCAGCTTCTGCTCACGTTTGCTCATGTAGGGCCCGGAAGATATATCATGTGCCTATTTATGTTTGCCCAAGGTGGTAATTGAAATGAAATGTACAGAATACACAGGCACTACATAATATTGGGATTTTGTGTGCAAGAAACAGCAATTTAACAAATTGTTTTGTGGCCTAACTTTTCATTCAAGAAACATTTGCACTCCAGCATGCAATTTTTTATTTTCATGTAAAAGTCTAAATCCTTTTACAAATTCAACAGCAAAAACTTCTAGGGCCTTATTATGAGTTTCAGTAGTCCTGGAGGTGGCGGCACACCGCAACTCTGCTCCAGGACTGCCAAAACTCACCGCTGCCCACCTGCCAGGTTACAAATAATTTTGTGGTCTGGCTGGCGGGTGCTGTGGAGGTCCCACAGCAGTGCTGTTTAAAGGCTCATTGTGAGCCTTAAATAGCACCATTGTGGCACCGCCAGTGTTTGTTCCTGCACTGGAATGGACTGCAGCATATCGTACATTCCTTCCCATGCAGTAACTGGGGTTGCAAAAATATAGGGCGACACAACATATGGCTTCCTGAATGCACCCCTGTGCACAGAGGCAAAAGGGGGCCCTTTGTTGCCTAGCCACCACCCTTTTCATGCAGGTGCAACCGTCATGAAAGGGGTGGTGGTGAGGCAACTCAAAATATACTCAGACGTGTTGCTGCGGCTTGTTGAATTTATCAATACCATTCTAGGCAGTCCTTGAATGATATTTGTATGACCTCCTGAATGTTAGTTATTATTTAATAACTTCTTGTCATGTTAACCTATGTGGTTGGGGATTTTCAAAGGGGAACAGTTTCGCAGGCAATGTTTCCAACACAAGGGCTTATAAAACGTATTTTATAAGGACCCTGTCTATATCTACAGGACCACACCCCCCTGGGATACCTAGGGGAGACTTTAGGGGTCCCAAATGTGGAAAGATATTGCAGATCCTCACGCCACAGTGCATCTAGCTCAAAACCCGATTTGTGGGAAGTACTTTACTACAAAGTGGGGAGTGCAAGCAATTTCACTAACCCAAGGCATATACAACTCATTTTTATAATGGTCCTCCTTATAAATACCTGACCCCCACTCCTGGAACGTTTAGGGGATATTCTGGGGGTACCTAATATGTCAAACCATTGCAGTTTATTAATTTCTAAGTGCCTCAAAGAGCAAAGTCGAGTTTGGGTACAAGTTGCATTATGAAAGCAGTCCTGCAACACAGGGCTGTTTTTAAACTGACCTCATGCTTCAGCAGTGCACACATGTAAGTTGCAGAAAGTCCTGCTGGCCTCTAAACTACCATGCCCTATTATATAGTAGGGACTTAAAGGTAGTTTCAATCCCTCTGCCCTATTATGTACTAGGGCCCTATAGGGGAGGTCATGCTAATCATAGGGGTACCCTAACCCATAGTGTACCCTATTGTATGTAGGTGTTTTCACTGTATTCTAAGGGTCTCTTCAGCAACGCACTGGCCCTGGGCCTGGATAGGCAGAGCCCAGGGTCAGCCAGAGACTAGACAGCACTAGTACCAGTCAGCAAAAAATGGGGGGTGCACAGGCCACAAGGAAGAAAGGAAGAAAGAAAGAAAGAAAGACAGAAAGGAAGAAAAAGAAAGAAAGAAAGAAAGAAAGAAAGAAAGAAAGAAAGAAAGAAAGAAAGAAAGAAAGAAAGAAAGAAAGAAAGAAAGAAAGAAAGAAAGAAAGAAAGAAGAAAGAGTTCACAGTATACAATATTGGACACTAACACCCAAATTACACCCCACCTATGTATGAATGAAACTGTGCTGCAAATGAAATACAATGAAGTCAATAATGTTTGGTGTTCTCCCTCTGCAAACTTTATTAAAGAACCACTGGTGAAACGGAGTCCAGGACCACAATAGTATGCTGTGAAATAGCAGCAGTCCACTTCAAAAGGAATTTACAATGGCATTGGAAGGGAACAGGAACTGATAAGGTTGCAATGTGCCCTGTGCTCACTTTAACTGTGTCCTACTATCACATTAGGAAACACTGGCACAAAAGGGAGCTACCTTATGTGCCTTGTGTGTGAAAAAGCAAAATCCAGTCACTCAAAGTGTCGTAAACCAGAAGCTTAACTAGACTGACTCATTGCCCCATGCTGTATGCTGTATTGGGCAGAAGTAATATGGGAACAACACAACAGTAGACCAAAGTGTGAAGATAGTTGGCTGAAAGCCCATTTAAATAATTATATTATAGATATTATTTTAGTAACATCAAAAGGTCTTGGATAATGCCAGACTTCAAAGAGAGGATTATGTTGGCATATATGATTTAGCTTGCACAGTTCGCATAAATTAATGTGAACTGGTAGAATGTGCCATGGACTGCTGGGATGGTGAGGCATGAGGCAAAGCCCTCTATCCCCATGGTGATTGTTATTGTTATTAAGATGTAGTCCATTTACTCATTGTTAGAAATGGGTTCTGGTTAGCTAGGGTATGCGCCAACGCCAGGCAGAACCCACCACTCTTGTCAAGGTAAGAGAGTTGCACACACAAGATAGCCCCAACTTATCCCATTGGTAGTTTGGCAGAGCAGTCAGGATTATCACAGAAGCAATGTGTAAAGCGTTTACGCAACACACGTGAAACACTCACATGTTAGTTACACACAGGCACACCACAAAAAGAGACTCCACACCAGGTTATATACAAATATCTTTTGTATTATACACCAAAACACCAAAAAACATAAATAACTTTGCCACTAGGCAATGGGCATAATAATACATAGATCATGAACCACATAAATCACTTTGTCATTTGGCATTGATCATGAACATAACATGCAGTGCACTGAAGTGATTTCTCATAAGTTGTGCATGTCAAAATAGGACATCATGCTAACATTATCACTGTACATATCAATGTAACTCCTGAAATACTGTAAGACAAGACCACCTATGCGCTAGCATCAGCATAAAAATGCAGTCTTTAGTGTACACATCAGTTAGGGCACACATACATCACCAGCTATCCCTGTAATGCAAACATAAGGTAAGGCCCAGGGGCCTCTGCGCCTATTACAGTGGTAATCCTGAAATATGGGAAGTTTCTATGTAGGGGCCTCCATTCAGGCTCCACCCCACGGTGTACACACACACATCAAGTGCCCCCTGGTATATGCCCAAGTTGGCAGGCAGACCTCGCCTCGTCTTCCCCATGTGTATAACTTGAGTGCAGCAGCCCACGATTGCACTGAGGGGCTGCTGATTTGGGTAAAACAGCCATAGCCAGTGAGGAGACGTAGCTGGGTCCCCCATCACAATGAAAAGGGGTCGCTCCCCCCAACAGGTATGCTCACTGGGGAGACCTTGCTGGGTCCCACTCCTTACAACTGGCACCATGAGGCTGTCCATGAGACTGCGGCACAGCCGGCACAAAGTCAGGCTGACCCAACCCCAGAGGAATTTGCTGGCCTGAGCCCTCACGGGGCTCTTGCTTTCCTCTCACTGCCAGCAGGCCTCCTCCTCTCCGAGCTGGAGGTCAGCTGAGCTCCTCTACCTCTACAATCAATACCAAATGTCCAGCATCCCCTGCTGCAGAGTCAGAAATGTGAATCCAGGGCCGGAGTCTCCAAGGAGGGCGGGGGGCTAACTTGTCCTCCAGGCTCCTGGTGAGGTGCTCTTCAATCAGGGTTGAGACTGCTGTCTCTCATGGTGGCTGCACTGCTGACTCTGCCTTTCTGCTTCTGGGCCTCCAGTCGGTTCTGGCGGGCGCGTCACCTTCAACTCTTCCTGGTGTTTGCTACGGCAACCTTGTAGGCTGCAGCGAGGCTATCCCGATGACAGGGGCCAGCTGAGGTGGGTTATTCACCATGCGGCTGGTGCTTCTCCAGCAGTGAGAGCCTGGCACAGAGGGGAACTCAGGAACCACCTTATGGGCTCCCCACTTGCTTGTTCTCAGCAATCATGCCAGGGGTCAGACAAGCACTGCTCCTCTACTCACGAGTAGTGCTCAACATGGGCTGGGCAGCATAAGAAGCGCTTCTCATGCACTTTCACTTTTGGGCAATAACAATGATGAGTGAAGCACCTTAAAGCAATCCCATGCTCTTTGAAAATAAACAGGGGGAAGAACAATCCAGTCCTCCTCCTGCTCCCAACCAGGAGCAGCAACTGCAGGCCATCCCACCCACAAGCATTAGGGGAAGTGCTACTCACACAGTTCTGCAGCTTTCCTTCCAGGCCGGTTACTTTTTGATACACAAGGATCTTTCCTGAAGTCTTTTGTATCCCTGAGACTTCCAACAGGAGGCCAAAACACACAAGACCTTGAAGAGTCTTCACAAGCAGGATACCACAGCAGGGCAAAAAGAGGCAGTCCTTTTCCTCCATCAAAGACAGAAGCAGCAACTGCAGGGTAACCCACCCCTCACCAAGAAAAGGCAGCGCTTCTGACACAGTCCTTTTGCTCTTCTTCTTGACAGGGTCCTCTTGTTCCTTGAAGTAATCTTAAGTCCTGGGGTTTTAGGTCTCATACTTATACCACATTTGCTATTGTTCTCTTTGTGGCAAGGGTCTCTGAACCCAGTCCAAACCAGTCCTGTCCTCCTTGATGCAGCATCACCCCAGGGGGCAGAGACAGCATTGTGAAAAGGAGACACAGCCTATGCAGGTTCAAGCAAAACTCCACCCACCACTCTTAATGCAGACCAGGTCTATTCAGTCCAGCGATTAGTCACTGGGGCAAGGCAGGGCACTTCTTAACTCCCACTAGTGACTGTCTAGAAGGGAATGCACATCCCCAGTTCATGTCACTCCAACACCAGATGCTGAATACACAAACATTCAGAGACACACAGGATGGTAAAGTAAGCAAATGCCCACTCTCTAAAAATGGCATTTTCAACCACAGAATTTACCAATAGGTGCATTAACAAATTCTGAGTTCAGAGACCTAAACTTAATTTATACATCTTGTCCCTTTGGAATGTTATAATTGTAAGATGTTACAAAGCAACTCCCATGTTAGCCTTCGAGACAGGTAGCCTTTCAATAGTGAAAAATGAAATTGTCAGTATTTCACTATCAGGAAATGTCACACACTCTAGTACATATCCTACCTGTCACACACACTGCACCATGCCCCTGCAGGGACCTTGGGCCTACCTTACAGGTGCCTTACATGTAAGGAAAGGGAAGGTTTGGGCCTGGCAAGTGGGTGCACTTGCCGGGACAACATGGCAGTTTACACCTGAACATGCAGACACTATACTGGTAGGTCAAAGGCACATTCACAGTGCTTCTCCTGTGGTTGGCACAACCAGTGTTGCAAGTCCACTAGTAGCATTTGATGTTCAGGCCCTGGCACACACCGTGCACATTACGAAGGACTTACCAGTAACTCAAATATACCAATCATGGATAACCAAACATGTCACAATTTATACAGAGAGCAGATGCACTTTAGCACTGACCAGCAGTGTTAAAGTTCCCAGAATACTATAGACAACGAAAATAGGGTCAGAAAAATAGGAGGCCAAAGGCAAAAGGTTTGGGGGGTATACCTGTCAAAAGGGCCAGGTCTAACACTTATGCCAAATGGTGGACTCACTTCCAACCAAACGTATATCCAGTTAGAGTTAGATCGACCTCCAGAGTCATGCTACTATAATATATAATGAGTTTCTCTTAGGCTAATAGTCACTGTAGTACACAGGTGGAAAGCTAAACTGGGGACAGGAAGGGTTTGCTCGTCTAATATTTTGCAGGGAACATATTTGGACCGTCAACAGTTAGGCTAGTTCACTGATGGGATGATTAAGGTGGTGTGTGTGGGTAGCACTTGCCATTGTATCCTTCCTTATTCTTGCTCCAGAGCATACCTCTGGGGCTATAATAGTTGCATAATGAACCAGCATCGATTTGCATTTATTTAAATGAAGGTTGGATACATTTGCAGATGCTTGCAGATAGAAAGGAACCACACACTTTTATTGATTTCACATGCCTTCTCACATGTGGGCTACCAGCCACGAATCACAGCCATTTCAGTACCTACACCATTAACCACTATAAATAAATATATGATTCAGCAGTGGGTCAAAAATCTTTTTGGAAATATGCGCAAGTTCATATCAAAAATCCTAATCAGGTGATTTTTCTGAGCACATAGACTCAATTCAGAGGAATGTGACGTAATGCAAGGAGACCTTTACAGGGACAGGGAGTCAAGCCACACACAGTACTAATCATTGCTAGGTTTGAGGTATTACACCTTTTATCATTGTATTTTAGCAATACAGTAGTTTAAATTTGACATGAGATTCCAGTCATCATATTGCAAAAGAAACATTTATTTGCCAACCGTAATTGCTGGAGGCATATTAAATAGCAAATTGAGCCAACATACATGTTTATGACAAAGAAGAGCAAATTGAGCTTAACAATGTACGAGCTGCCTCACTGGAAACACTGGGCTTGATGTTTGTTAGGTGAAGTACACTGCAAAGCGAAAATTAAGCGCTGCTCTTCGGCACGCGACTGTGTCAAGGCGTAAAGCGAGGAGCAGCTCATTGCCACAGCTGGGAGATGTCGTTGTAAGTTTAAACTCGAAGACCTACGTATTTAGCATTCACTGTCCACTCCATCTTTCAATGAAAAGTGTTATTTTTTTACAGTATACCAAGTGAAAGACTGTAAAGAACCACATATACGCCCATTGCATAGCGATGGGCATATAGTGTACCAAAGAGCTACCATATTGGCGGTGGGAAGAGTACTCCGAAATCCCTCCTACAAAGGAGACCATGGGGCTTATTTACAAGCCCCTTGCGCCACCTGTACGTCACTTTTCCCATGTTAGAAATGACGCAAAAGTGGCGCAAGGGGCTTGTAAATAAGCCCCCATGTGGTTAAGAAGTGTACCTTTAAAGTCACTGAAAGTGTGATGCACTAGCAATAATCTATTGCAACCTATGAATATTAGGCCTGGGCGAAAATTTCGTTCCGTTCTCGGAAATTGCGATAATTTGACATTTTCGCGTTCCGCGGAGAGCGCGAAAATGTCAAAATTTCCGGTTTCCGCAGCTTGGTGATAATTTGTTTCTTGCTCGCGCTGTAAAATAATACATTCTCGCGCGCGCGCGATTGCCTTACCTGAATCCCTGCGTTCGCCGACAAGTTTTCTTGATCCGGTCGCGTTCTCCATGAGACGTTGTATTGTTTTTAGCCATTTGCGCTGTCTCGCGACAGTTCGCGCCCGCAGTGACGTCATGCGTCGCGCGATCACGTCTTTCTTCTCGCGATCATGCACCGCGAGACAACTCAAAACAAGATGGCCGCGCCCGCGAGCAACCACATGGGTAAGTTGGCGAGCCGCAACCATGCAGAAAATCTCGCGAACATGCGGGAAAAATAACTTCCGCATCTTTGCGATATTTCCGCGTGTTTGCGATAATTTTTAGCATTTTCGCGATAATTTGCGAAAGTGGATTTCGCAAATTCCGCCCACCCCTAATGAATATATGACTCCTCCTCATCTGTTGTTGTGGTGTTTATTGTTGCTCGGCCATCTCATTCCTTCTTACAGGAGCCTGACACAGCTGACATGCAGACATCCCGCCTTCATAAGAGCCCAGCTACGAACCGTGCTCCGATGTCTTCGGAACTGTGTCTGAGCAGAAGCCGAGTTGCAGAGGCCCTCTGCTTGCTGGCAGCATCCACGCAGCAGCAGACCGCGGATATCGTGGCTGTGTTTTACATCCTCCAACACACACCTGAAACCATCAGTGTTCTTCAGGTTAGACGACATTGTTTAATGAGAGCTGGAAAGACCATGAGCAAGTGAAGGGGTGAAGAACTGCTGCGGTATTGCCATTGATTAGAAAGTAACACCCGAGTGGTTACGAAGAGAGGAGCTGAGGCCGTCAGATGGAAGATGAATCGCTGTAGCTCGGTCTGCTGGACCGCGGAGCAAACAGTTTGATTCAGGGGCAGAAAAAAATAGAAAACTCCAGCAATGTGCATTTTGATGCTCAGCTTTTGAGCGGCTGCAGTGTCATATTTCTGGTTACAAATTCATCATATCAGAAATATTGAACTCAAAAACCCAAACGATCCTAGTGGCTGTGTTCAACTCGATTATATCTAAACCGATAAAATATTTCACAAATACTACGAAACCATAGGCAAAACATTAAGGCTCCCATTATCTGGGCCCAGTACTTCGCAATAATGATACATAATTAAACCGTGAGCTACATGCTATATTGGTGGCGATACTAGCCCCTATTAAAGATCGTACCCTAAAAATTGGCATAACAAGCAGATGTTGGTAGTTATTGCACCAAAATCCACATGTCCTGGTATTTTCTGGACCCCTATCTTCCTTTAATTTATGGTAGGTTTGACTTGCGGAAATCTAATGAGGTGTGTTTTTTATTACAACTTAGTTAAAAAATGAAAAACTTAAAATTCCAATGTGTGCTATAGTGAGAGATATCACACATATTAGAAATTATACAGCCACTCGTAATCAGGGCCCTACAGTAAACTACCACCACATGTATTAACCCAATACGAATGGTTGAAGTGAAGTTTGCAAGAAATTAGACAAAAAGAAGCAATAACAATATGCACACTGAAGATAGTGAATTATTCATTTAGGTGGATAGTAGTCCATTGTTAGAAATGGGGGTCTCTAGTTGGCAATGGTTTGCACCTTTGACCAAGTAGGGACCCTTCTTCTTAGTCAGGGTAAGGGGATACACTTCTAAAATAACCCTAGCTCACCCCAAAAGTCACTAACCTTTTCTGCCTACACTAATGTATTAGTAATTTAAACGTGAGCTCAATCTCTGGGGGATATGGCACATAGCAGACAGACTTAACTTTGAGAACATTTGCAAAGAACTAAGAAGCATCAAAACAGTTTAAAAGTGAAAGACAAACCACACTAAAAATCTCACTTTAATTTATTTTTAAAGAAAAAAAACTTTAATAAGCAAAGTGGCATAAAACAGACTAAGACATCTAATAAGGGAATCCAGACATATGATATATATGTTTAAATATTTAAGAGACAGAGCACCAAGAACATTTAAAGCATCAATCAGCATGCACAGTTTTAGGGTGACCGGGACACATGCACAATTTCAAGCCAAGATAAAAGTAAAAAAGAGGAGGAAGAGAGAGAGAGATGGAAAATAGGGACAAAGAGAGAGAACAGGGATGAAAACAAAGCTGCAAGAGTGAGGGAAACGAGACAGCACATGCAGTGTGGTTGAAAAAAAGAGATACACAGAAGCATCAACACTACACAGCTTTAGTATTTGGCAACCACACTCTTAAGAAAAACTTTGGGCCAGCAATTATATTTCTACAAATATATCACTGTATAGAACCAGAGAGAATATAAAAGCAGCACACAGGTTTTGCATGCTGAAAGGATTATGGCACATCTTAAAAGGTTGTGGAGGGATACTGTCGCAAATGGGTTCCATGCAATTACTACACCAGGATTTTTTGCTTTGCTCACTACTCCCAATACTTGCATGGAAACTGGACTGTTCATCTTTACCAACAGTGTCCACCTTTTTAAAATAAGGCAGCTGTGATGCAGCTAGGGTAAGGGACATTAGACTGGTTACAGGTGAATACATGTGCACAAGCATGGGCACACGGGTGCAGGCTGCAAATGAAAGGCATAGGTCATGAGAAGTCTGGCAACTTAAGACAGGTAACATGCGTGTGGCTTAAACAAATTCGAACTGTCAAAAGCCACCCATACTCAGGCCTTATTTTCTATAAAGGCAGGGTTCATGAGATTCCAAAGTAGGAAATTAATGTTCAATGTGTCCTTACAGTTAAATGCCCCCCAAAACATGTTTCACTGTAGCATTTCTGGCTGGTGCCATAGGGAATCATTGGGCAACCTTGTTACATTTATTTAAATGCTACATTCAAATTGGTATCAGCTATATAACTATTTATTTTTCTCATTTTTAATTTTCATTTAAAATCAGCTTTAATAGAAAAGTCGGAAATTATTATTTTGGAAATGCTACTTTTAGAAGTTGGCATTTTCCTGCTCAAAGTTTCTGCGGCTTTACTGTGAGTGATCAGCTGCATGGGCTGGCGATGGCTCTCCAGTTGAGAAATATGAATTGGGCCCAGACAGAAGACAAAGTGCCATCAGCATAGAGAGGAGTGGGTCTTCCGGACAAGATTGCTGGTGAGAAGCCAAGCCCTCTCCTGATGACACTTCAAATGGACCTGCCTCCAACACGCACAGAGGAACATGGCACCAGACCTGCCTCTGCCTTTGAATCATTGGCCAGACCGGAGGCAAACCCAGGGGAAGGGCGCAAGTGACCAGAACCAGATTGAGGGTTGGACAAAGATGTGTCCCCCACCCACAGGCTGTTACTAGGCAAAAAAGTGTAATCCCCTGAACATGAACCGAGCAAAACCCTGGACCTCATGGACAGATGGAAGGACAAGACACCTCTCCAGGACTCTCCAAGACTATATCGGTCTCCCCACTGCTTCCTTTATACCACCTGAGGACTAGTTGGGGAAGGCTTAGACTCCACTGCCCCAGATGCCCAAGATTACCAGGAGGCCGCAGGGTGTGTGTAGGGCAAAGCAGAGAGAAAGCTGGTGCAGGGAGCCAGTAAAACCAGCTTCCCACAAGCTGCCCCTTTTGAGGCCAGAAGGCCCTGTGAAACCAGGTGGCTAGATCTTGGCACCAGGAGTAAAATGATTCCAAAGTCATGGAAATCAGCCCAACACTGCCCGAGTTATAGTCCTTTAAAGAATTTAAATGTTGATGCCCCTTAAGAATAGAAATATGAAAACAGGTGCAAGTGCTCCGTTGCACTTCCTCCAAATACTCCCTGGTTGGACCAGGGGTTGATGCAAAGAGCAATTTTCAGGAAGGGACATGCGAGAGGTCCCTCCCCAGACTCACCTTTTGCCCCAGGGACCAAATACCCCAGGGGCCAGTGACCAGTGCAATTAATGGACTACCAGAGGACCCATTCTCCAGGGATGCAGCAATGCTGAGAGAACAGGCCAGCACCATATGAGAGGGGCCCAGTACCCCATCCTGGACCCTGATGTCCAAAAGGCAGGCAGGTGCCATAGGGTGGTGTCTGTAGCATTGCCCCTTCCCTCTGACCACAATTGGGGAGGAGAGAAAATGCAAGGCGGGAAGCCTGCACTGCAGTGCATGAGTGGGCTCCTCCTGCTCCTCATGCTGCCCCATGTGACAGGAAACTGTGGGTGCTTTTGGAGGGACTGGGACACCCTCCTTAAAAATATATAAAAGAAAAAGGAAAAAGACACAGCACAAAGCACAAAGCAGGAGTGACTGATAATAAAATATTCACTGCTTCTGCTGGAGAACCCATATTGCCCTGCAAGGGCTTTTCATTGGTCTATTTTCATTTCTGGTGGTGCTCCAAGGAAGGGCAGGAACACCAACAATGGTTGTTAGGAATGGTTTGGGGGGGTTGCAGGAGTTCAGCAGCCCCTACCCCATTGTTAACTTTGAGAATTAACCCTATGTGTCCCACACCAGAGGATGAATGACCAGGGAACAATGCTTACCTTATTTTAAGCACTCCTAAGGCTGCAACGTTTGCTCTATAGCTGGGGAGTGCAGGGTCTAATGGGTGCATTTAATGTGGCTTGAAGAGTGCAAAGAAAGGCTCAGGCACAAATTATGTTGATTTCCAATGCTTTCTTTAAAGTATTTTGCTGTCAATGATGCCCTACTTCTATTAACAACGATTGCCTTTAAACATATATGCGATTATACTCCTATGATGGAACTCTTTTTTACCATGTGATTATTGGTCATTGTTAGACTTGGGGTCTCTAGTTGGCACAAGTATGCACTTGTGACAAATAGGGACCCTCGCCTCTAGCCAGGGTAAGGGGGTACACTCCTAAAATAACCTTTGCTCACCCCATTGGTAGCTTGGCAGGAACAAACAGGCTTATCTCAGATGCAGTGTGTAAAGCATTTGTGAACACATACAGTAATCAAGTGAAACACTACAGATGGACACCACACAGGTTTTATATAAAAAATAAGAATTCTTTATATAGATTTACCACAAGACCAAAAACGACAAAAATCCACAATACTGTTCCTTTAAGATGGTAGAATTTAGCTTAGTTCTCTTTAGTTCTTAAATGCGACACTTTAAGTCAATGTGCCTTTTAGATGTGACACGAAGGGCAACGAAAGTGTTGCAACAATGTTGATGCGTTGAAGATTTTGGTGCAAAGAAATAAAGACGTGAAGATCTTCCAGATGCGGCCCGGTTCTCCGATGTTGCGAGAAGACTCGATTCAATGCGTCAGCTGCAGCGGCGACACCACTTTACGCGATGCGACGACAGCAGCTTTGGTGGCGACACTCTTCTCCGACGTTGCGAGACGCTTCCGCTCGATGCGACAACTGCAGCGTCGACACCCTTTACGCGTTGCAACGACAACAGCTCCGACGGCGGCACGTTTCTCCGTGGATGCGAGGTGCTTTTCTTGGTGCGGTGCAATGCAACAGCTACAGCGGCGTCATCCAAGATAAGACGGCAGCGGCTGCGACGGCAACACGCTTCTTCCTCGATGCGAGACTCTTCTCTTGATGCGGTACAATGCGTCAGCTACGATGGCTGCAATGGCGACACGCTTCTTCTGCTTTGAGAGACACTTCTTCGATGATGCAAGACACTTCCGCTCGATGCGACAACTGCAGCGGCGACACCCCTTTAAGCGATGCGATGACAACAGCTCCGACGGCGGCACGCTTCTCCTTCTTGAGTCGCGGTTCCAGCTCCTTGCAACATGCAGTCCCTCAGAAGGCCCCAAAACAGCAGCAGGCACTTCCAAAGAACGCTGGGGAGCTGGTGGTTGAAGTCTGTTGTTCCTGAGACTTCAGCAGGAGGCAAGCTCTTTTTCAAGCCCTTGGAGATCCTTCACAAGTTGAGCAAAAGTAAACACAAAGTTCCTTTCTCCTCTCTTTGGCAGTAGGCAACCCCTGCAGGCCAATCCCCCAGGTTCAGGGATAGTCTCTCCTCAGTTTCTTCTTGGTTCCTCTCCTCAGCAGAGGTTTCTTCTTGGTTTGCCAACGCGTTCTGAATTCTTGGGATCAGGGTCCCAATACTTATACCCCAAAATCCTTTGTCCTCTGAAGGCAGAGGGGCCTTTGTCATGTTCAAACCGGTTCTGGTCAGTCCTGGAGCACTTTGTTTACCTGACTCCTTCTTTCCTTTCAGAATGGAGGGCAGAGACATCAGACGCACCACAGGAGGTGGAGCCAGCATTGTGGAGGGAAGGCACAGCCCTATTCAGTTCCCAGGTGCAACTCCTCCCTCCCATCTAGATGCAGATCTCTCTATTCATCACTGGGCTGACTCACCCAGTCTCCTGGAATTCCCCAGCCCTGTCACTCAAACTCCAGACAAGGAATACACAGCCTAGCAGAGGCAGGTTTGAATGGCTAGACAAGAAAATAACTACTTTCTTAAAGTGGTATTTTCAAACACAGAATGTTAAAACCAACTTCACTAAAAGATGTATTTTATCATTCTGAGTTCAGGCATACTAAATTTGATTTTCTACCATGTTCCCTGAGTCAGTTAGGATTATAAAACGTAATAAGCAAACTGCCCATTCTGGCGTATGGAGAACAGGTAGCCTTGCAATAGTGAAAAACGAAAATGACTGTAATTCACTATTAGAACATGCCAAACACACCAGGGCATGTCCTACCTTCTCCATACAATGCACCCTGCCCTTGGGCCTACCATAGGGGTGTCTGATATGAAGAAAAGGGAAGGTTTAGGGACTGGCAAATGGGTGCACTTGCCCAGTCAGCATGACAGTACCAGACTGCATGCGGGCTCTGCAATGGCAGACCTAGACACACTTTTACAGGCTGCTTCTGTAGGTGGCACAACCAGTGCTGCAATCCCACCACCAGCATTTGGATTTACAAGCCCTTGGCACTCCTGTTGCACTGTACTAGGGTCTGACAGGTAAACCAAACCAACCAATCATGGAATCACAAATTCATACATCAATTTACAATAGGGAGCACTTGCACTGTGGCACTGGAAAGCAGTGGCACAGTGCCCTGAGCAACTAACACCAGCAAAAACATATGAGGCAACAGCAAAAATGGAAGGGAGACCCACGCCAAGGTGTCAGGTCTACCAGTCATGTAATATGGTGATACCTTGACAAAGCCAATAGGGTTGCCTTATATTTTGATGTGGTATTTTGATGTGGTAACCCCATGACAAAGCCAATAGGATTGCCTTATATATTGGTGCGGTGACCTTTTGAAAATGACAAGTGTCCTGCTTCATCTAAAGTGACACCCTCTTATATTGCAATGTTCTATCTGGTATAGGTGTGGTGGTATTGTGATTTTGGAGGTGAGAACCCCCAGGGGTCACATGGGATTTCAGAATTTCACCAAAAGTATTTCCATCTACCTGATTTATATAGTTGTAAATGTATGTTTTGTGTTTATTAGTGTGTGTTTGTAATGCATGTATTTTTCCTTTTTTTTTTTTTAAAAACACTGACTGGACATAGCTAGCTCACATCCACTCCCCTCGGACTGCTCTGCTTTGCTAACCTAAGAGAGTCAAGTTCTACAGTGAGGTACTTGGTTTCCAGTAAGCAGACAATTGCAAACTTTGGACTTGTGCAGGCGACTAATTCTGCACCAGTAATAACCCAGTTTCTTACAGATACCATGCAAATGCAGAAATAAAGGCTTACAGTGCTGCCTGTGCAGAAATAAATGACCAAGAAAGTTGAAAACTACCTTTTACAACTTTTGCGTTTATAGATTTCACTTAGAGAGAGATGAGTGTGAGGCATAATGAGTGAGGTTATTCTCAGTTCACTTTATCACTCACATTGAATATTTTCTTTGCCATGAGGGGAACAGAATAACCCAACACAGATACAAGTGAAAGATATTTGCAAAAGGTTGCAATTTATTCGAAGAGAGGCTGCAAAACGATTTGTGAGTTGGTACTTGAGGCAAGTTCCATGTTACTGAAGCTTTGCAAAGCTAAGGGAATAAGACAAACCCCTCTGTATCTAATTGCCATCTGCAACATGTTCACTTTATAATATTAAATTGAGTATATATGTTTTGCAACATTTCACACTACACTGAGATTTTTGTTTTATGGCCAATAGAGTGGATTGTGAAAACATATGCAATAATGTAATGTTTAAAATGCATTTTTGCAATAGTTTGATACTTCGGAATGAAAATGAACAAACTGATTTCACCTCAGACATAGTACCTTGAAAAATATCGTGCTCAGTCTGTCCTAATATAAATTCACTTTGCACCATTTCCTATTCCCCAAAATCGAAGCAGTGTGCTTTTTTCACCTTTTCAATTTTCTATAATATGCATCTCCTCCTTAGCAAGTAGTAGTAGAATGCATAGAACATAAATAACTTGGCAGCGTTCAAGGCTGTGTGAAGTGAACGTGTGATCATGGCCTTAATGGAAATAATGAGTCTAAACAGACATCATAATAAAACATTATACAAACAAGTAATGTGAGACAGAGAGACAGATAGTATTCACTGGAAAAAACTAAGGTTAAAGGAATGTTACAGTTAGGTATGTTAATAATATCTTACTTTGCATTAAGAAAACATCACAAATTCCATGAAAAGCGAAGGTTAAAGCGGCATTATATCAGTTCAATTGTCATGAGTGAAGTGAGCAATGATGTCATAGAACTTGTCATGAGTGTTGTGAGGTAATAAGCAGTGCAGACAAGTATGCAAGTTACAGTTACTTGAAATATCAGGGGGTGAGATTAATTCAAGCATTATGTCCACCTGCACTGCACCTGCCGCACCATTCAAATCATGACCCTGTTGTCTGCAAGGTATCTGCACTTCTGGTTGCCTGTTTAGGAATAAAATATAGCAATATTAGGTCTTTAGTGGGGTGCCGGGAGCTTTTGTGTACCGGCGCTACTGCACCTGCTGCACTGTTGAAATCATGACCCTAGTGCTTGCTAGATAACTGCAATTATGACTGCCTGTTTAGTTGTAAAATATAGCACTATTAGGTGTTTAGAGGAGGTATGACAACTTTTGGGCCCGGTGCCACTGCACCTGCTGCACCATTCAAATAATGACCGTGTTGCCTGCAAGATAACTGCACTTGTGACTAGCTGTTTAGTAGTAAAATATAGCAATAGTAGGTGTTTCGTTGGGTGCCTAGAGCTTATGGTCCTGCTGCTACTGCACCTGCATTCAAATCTTGAACCTATTGCCTGCTATATAACTGTATGTGTGACCGTCTCGTTTAGTAGTAAAATACTGCAATAATCTGGGTTTAGTGGGGCCCCTAGAGCTTTTGGCCCCAGTGCTGCTGCACCTTTCAAATCAAGTCCCTTTGAACTGCAAGGTACCTGCAACTGTGACTGCCTGTTTAGTAGTCAAATATAGCAATATTATGAGTTTAGAGACGTTCTGACAACTTATGGGCCTGGTGCTACTGCACCCGCTGCACCATTCAAATCATGACCCTGTTGTCTGTAATGTAACTGCACTTGTGGCTGACTGTTTAGTCGTTAAATAAAGCATAGCTCTTGTATAATAACTCTATTTTTAATGTGCAATGTGTATTAGAACATTTAGAATTTGATCATAATGACCAAATAAATTAAGTTGAAAAAATCAAGCTAATAATGCCTAAAAAGTGAAAAGAAAAGTTCTGAGGAATCAATAGGAAATTTCAGAAACATTCTAAGGCTAAAGCATCTGCTTCACACAACTACGTCATAAAAAGCAAGCATTCCAGCACACTGTTAGAAGCTGTCTGCCTTTTCTGTGAAAAGTGATATGATCTTGACAGTGAATGGGGCTTAAACAGTGTGAACAGCTTTAGTAGATGTATTGTAAATGCGTGCAGCCAGGGAAAGTTAACCCCCAAAAAGTTCCACACAAGCGCGAATTGAGCACAGTAATTCAGCACCAGGAAATGATAAGCGCTCTCTGTTAAGATATAATAAATACAAGAGATTTCACAAGCACAGAGCAAGCGCTGTGCAGGCAAAACCTAAAAAAGGAAGTGCCGCATATATTAAAACAGGAAGTGTAAAATTCTAGCCTGGTTTGCCTTATGTAAATTTATTGAATCGATAAGTGAGCATAAGCAACTTATCTGTGACACCAAAAGCAAGCCCAAGACTATGTACATCTTTTGTTGTACTGCAGGTAGGAAATAGGAAGACAAATATGCCGACTGGTCCTTAGCTGCCATTTTGCAGGAAGTCCGGTGTTGGTAGAAACAAGAGGGCCAGATCCATGAGCTATTTCCAAAATATCTGCACAAGCTACATTTAAACAACATGGATCTAAATGGAACTCACATATATAACTCGGATATCAAGCATTGGTTCGGTCCTCGTGGACATTAACTTTACCCCAATCCATCAAAAATCTACTTATTAACGCTACCTTACATGAAAGAATAAAAAAATGGTCTCACATCAAAAACAGATTGCTCTAAAACAAAAATAACACCATATCAGTGCTGACAAAATGGCACTTCCTCCTGTCTTGATGAACTTAGCATTGTTTAGGCAAGCAAGTGTTAAAATATTTCTCTTTAGCGTGTCTTTACAATTACCTAGTGGAAATTGCATTGAATGCGTTACTAAGCTTACTTAATTGAAAAAAGCAAAGACCTAATTCTTATAATGAATGAAGCCATCAAATCGTTGTCTCTGAATCATTAGAGGATTTCAGGGAAGTATCTGGTGAATGCAAACAAGATGATCACAGAAGAGCAGATACAGAACAACCCATTCTCCAAACACTACTCGTCATGAATATTCAACGGGATGCAAATATTGACTTTTCTGCAAGAATCCAGATCAGACTGCTAGAGTGCCTGATGGGAAACAACACTGTATTGTAAAATGCGGTCCTGACATTCACGCCCTCAAATGCTCGCATGTAGGCTGCTAGCTTTTACAGTTCCAGTAACCTTTTCACAGTAGGCGTAATTGGAGGAAATGCAAGAAACACCTGGCAAAGGGCAGCCTCTGACAATGGAAAACGGGCCAAACTCACATAAAAAGGCTTTTGGGCATATTTACAAGCCCCTATCGCCACCACGTCACTTTCTCAATGTTATGGTGGCGATAGGGGGTTTGCCTTATTCAGAAGGCGGCGTTTAGCCACTTAAAGTGGCTTAACGCAGCCTTGTGAATAAGGCAGCCTTTCAAGCTATACTTAGCGTGAAAGGGGCAGGCAATGGGTGCTGTGTTGGGCATTCCACCGCAACTCCCATGATTTTGACACTGCCCCATATTTACAAGGGTAGCATAAATGGGCAGCGCCGAAATTAAAACCAGGGAAAACATGGTCTTACCCTGGTGCAATGAGGAGAAATGTTTAATTTCTCTTTATTTTTGCTGTTTCCATGTGTGCTGCGTTGTGCAGAACACATAGACGCAGCAAACACCATTGATTGTTTTGCGCAGAAAGGTGTCCCTTCCTGCACATAAACAATCATTAAAAAAGTTACGTTTTGCAACTTCTATGTGTGCTGCATTAAGCAGCACACATGGAAGTTTCAAAACGCAATTTCAGATTGTTTATGTGCAAGAAAGGGACAACTTCCTGCACATAAACAATAATTCCCCTCAACTCAGACACCCTTGCACTGTGGTGCAAGGTAGCCTGCGTTTCCACTAGGCAGCTAAATTGGCGCCAGTGCAGGGGGAAACACAGGGCTGCACCATATTCCGGTAAATACAGTGCAGCCCTGCATTTCAGAAGTGTCGGAGGATGGCGTTAAGCCAAGAAGGTTAATGCTGTGCTCAACCACTTCTTTTTAAATATGCCCCTTTGTGTCTACAAACAAAGATTTGGACAGGAACACATTGGAAGCTGCATTACCGGTATGTAAATGTTATTCTTTCTGTTGAGCATATAGATAAAATGTAGAAATGTGACATTATGCCCAAATTGATTGGTGTGAATGGACCTTATGGGTAACTGTTAAAACATTACAAAGTGAAATCAGGTAAGTACAAATGAAGTGCCCATATCAGTAAATATTTCAGTCGGTGGGAGAGAGCCACCAGGCTGCCAGGTGCTGTAACTTTCACATATCACAGTTGATTATCTATAACCCTCAAAAGTGTTTCCATATTTGGTCAAAATGATTCCCAGTATGTGAAGCTGAAGATTTAAAACTGATGACACAACCTAGTTCACATTTGAATAAGTGTCATATCAAACTATTTTCAAAAGAAACATACAAATGCTTGCTTTTAGACAACTTATTTTTTATAGCGCTTCATACAGCACTTTTGACTCTAAAGGCATGTAAATATCAGGTGTTTATGTTATTCAATTTAATGATACTCATTTTGATGACCTTAGAAGGATGAAATGCTAAGATGTCCTTTCCAGCACACACTAACATATTGCCTGCCAATCACTGCTTACATCTTTCTTTCTTTGCGCTTTCAGCACCACTGTCCCTCGCGTAAACTTAGAATCCACTAGTCTGCTGGTGGTCCTTAACTATAGGCAGAGTCCTTACGTTTGTTCTTTTTCTGTTACCATAACATAGCAGTGGTATTTACTAAAATAGCTTCAAAAGTCAATATTCTTGCATTCAGCTTTTTGCAAAGGTATAAAACATGTCTAACTCACTCTATTTTAGATATAAGCTGTGAGACTTTGCTGCATTGTTGCTTGCGACAAAGAGAGTTTATTAAGGTAATCGATGCTCTCTGCAAATGTTATTTCTTTGATTCATTCGTGCATTCATTCATCTAACCCGTCAGGTATTGAGAAATGTCTAAATAAATAGAGTACTCTATGACCATCAGACGTGCCTAGCAGCCCAATCGTCGTGAATGTTTTTAAGTTGAGGGCACACCAATTTTCTTTTTAGGAAAATGCTGCATCCCTTAACAATTGCCTTTCAATTAGGTATTTGCATCACGAACCAACGTTGCCCTATGGCGGAGGCAGCACCTATTGTCTGCAGTAAAGCAATTTGAAGATTTTGCCGAAATGTGCTGTGCTTGCATGCATTTCTCAAAGCACCATGCATACCTTTGCGAAGTGGCAGTATTATCACAACAAATACTATTGACCATTTATAATAGCACTTGTTTCTTCGGTATCTGAAGGGCTCCAAATATGATCTTTTTTCTCGCAAAATACTTTGAACTGTTATTTCAGAGCTCTACACTGTAGCTGTGCTAGTTTTGTCGAACACACAACAGGGTATATGGTGGCTTCCGAACTCAACTGGCTCTGGGACATGCTTCATGCATGACCATCTGCATGAATCATTCTGCCCCATCGTCTTCTTCAATCCGGCCATTGCCAGATTAGTTCTGGGGAGATGAGACAGGTAGTCCGCCGGGCTGTTCCTTCCATGTTAACACAGTATTTCAAATGAGTGGGGTTGCAAATGGCACTGCCCGCCACTCAATGCAGGGGTAGGGAGCAAGTCCCTGCAAAGAGAGATACAAGTGGCTTGTGTTCTGTGATGACTTTGAACTGCTGCTGCACAATTACAGATGGAAATGGCGGCCTGCCCACCAGATCGCAAGCGCCTCTTGCTCAATCTGAGCATAACGAACCTCCATATCAGAAAATGTCCTCCTGGCATATGCAATGGGAACCCATGACCCTTCACTCTTCTCCTTCAAGATGACAGCCCCCTGCCCAACTAGCATCCACCACAAGCTTAGTCGTGCATGATTGGTCAAAGTACGCTATAGTGCCACCTGCCAGCAGTGCATCCTTCACCTGTTGTAATGCCTTGTCCGTGCGTTCCGTCCATTCCCAGGTGGTGTCTGACTTCACCAGGGCAAAGTGGCAAGGTTTGCTACCCCTCAGAATGTCCTCACCTCTGTGGCAATTTGGGGAAGTGATGCCTTCCTTATTGCCTCCACCTTCGTGGGGGTCCACCCTCAGCCCTTCTCTTGAAGACACATATCAAAACATTTGATTGAATGTTCGTATGACAATCACTTTTTCTTGTGGAGTGTCAGGGCACAGTCAGCCAACCTCTCCAGCATTTCTCTGAGCTGAACGTGATGTTCATCCAGTGTGTCAGAAAAGATCAGCTGTCATCACTGATTTTCAAAACACTTACAAGTCCAGAGTGGGTCTCACAGATGGTGTTCTGAAACACCTCTGCTGCAGAGGATATGGCAAAGTTGAGCCGTTGAAATATCCTGAGGCCCATGTACATTGAGAATGTTGTATAACAACTGGCTGAATTCAGCTCCAGCTAGTGGTACCTCGAAATTAAGATCAAGTTTTGAGACCCATTGCACCTTTGAGGTCCACCACAATGTCATCTATAGTCAGGTGGTGTGCCATTCAATGTCCTTATTGGGGAAACGCATGTCCACACAGTCGAATTGCCCCAGGTTTCTTACATTTGGGTGCGATTACAAGGGATGAGATCCAGGGTGGGGGCCAGGTGACTTTTTCAATCACCCCTTGCTGTTTCAGGCTAAGCAGTTCTTCCTCCACAAATGATCGCAGGTGGAATGGCAGTCTCCTGTGTCATAGAGCCATAGGCCTCACAGTGTCATCAATATGCAGCCACACTTTGAGGATTTTGAGCCGTCCCAGTACTTTAAACAGATGGGGAAACTCTTGCATGATCTCTTTGGCGCGTGACTCATGAATTTTGTCTTGCGAGGAACACAACCCCACATTTTTTAGCAGTTTGGCAACCCAGAAAGACACTGGTGTTGTCTTTTATGTTGTGTAAATAGTCATTTGCTGATCTATCTTCGCGTACCAACACCACCTCCCTCACTGTTACAGTTGGTAATGGCTCTGTGTATATCCTCGCTCTGGTGGGAGCCAGCTTGGGGCACGGTACTATCCTGCTGAGTTGGGTGGTGTTCATGACATTAAATGAGGCTCCTGTGTCACGTAGGGCCCTGCGAACGGTGTTTCTGTTCTTCCGTGCCCGCAAAAGAGATGGTGAACACCTCACAGTACTCATTCCATCTTGATCTCAGGACGGGTGCTCATACTGCTCCCTGGGTGCTGATCTTTGGACTCCTCATCAGTTGATAAATGACACAAGGCCGCCTTCAGCTTGACCTTGTAAGCTTTATCGGTCCTCTCCCTCCACTTTGACACACTTTGGATAAGCTGGGCAGACAAAGGGTTGCTGGATGTTAAACGCAGTAGTGTACGCATCTGCCCTCCAGTTGTCAGGGAGTGTTGGGGTTTCATGGAGGAGCGGTTCATCTCCGAATAGCATCCACCTGCTCCTCTTTGACATTCACAGCATGAGATGTGCCAGACTGGGCCACCCACCTTTGACAGAGCCACCCCCATGTCTTGGTTAATTGCCAGCTCATGCAACCTCGCCAGCATCAGGAAGGTATCCAGAGTGATACCGGCTACCATAGGATGAGCTGTCACAGGACTGCTGACTTGAAGCCTTGTATCAGCTGTGCCCTCATTTTCTCGGGTTGGTCAATGTAGATGCACATGCTCTCCAGTTCCCTGAGGCATGCGGAGAAGAGATCAATGGGTTCATCCTCCATTTGTCTGGCCCGTTGCAGCTTAAACCGCTCATAGTCTTGGTTTAGCTGTGAGTCGAAGTGCCTGTCCAAAGTCGCCATGGCAGGGTCAAAGTCTACATTAGCACCTGTGTTGGGAAGGTCTTCAAACAGTACATTCAGCTCTACTACTCCAAAGTGGAACAACAAGGACTTCTTCACGGGCCCATCTGTCTCATGTATGGCGTAGATGCAGTGTTGCAGTCTCTCTATCCATGCGCGCCATTATGGCGCAGCCATTACTTGGTCCACTAGCTCACTGAACGGTGGCAACACCGTGGCAGGCGAGTTGGCATATGGGTCAGGTAGCAGCTGTGGTGGGGCCTGCAGCTGTTGGGACATTGAGTGAGCCACACCTCATGCACAGAGGACTTCTAGCTTCTTCGTAGACCATGGGAAGTACACACACCTAAAGTCACTTTGCAGGGGTTATCCCAATGTCTAAGGTGACTGCCCCCTCAAACTACAGCTCGGCTTGCTGGGGACAGGAACATGCATCGCTGGTTGTTGACCGTGCCACCCCTGGGAGATGCAGGCTGCTGGTTTCCTAGAACCCTGGGGAGACAGGGGGTTAATGCTGGAAAATACTCCCTACCAGGCAAGCACACAGAGCAGATCCTTCCTTCACACCTCTGGATATCCACTCAACACCTCCGGAGTTCCCCTCAGGAGGGCACATTCCTCAACTGCATTTCCAGTACACAATTCAGCCTATAATTACTACTGGTGGCATGGTACACACATTCACTAACAGGTGGTGCTGCACTCGCTTCACCAGTGTGGGCCTCCAGCAGGGTGGCCTATTTACACAGCAGGCAGATGTTCTGGGGCCACAGCAGGCAGCAGGGGAGTGGTCATGGCTGTGAATATCACAGGAGCGACTGAGCAGGCTGAGGCAGAGACCTGGCCTGAGGCCTGATGAGGATCACTGTGCTCGCTGTGCTCTAAGGGGCCAGCCGACTCTGTCTTTTTCACAGGCAGGGCTTCATCGACCGTACTGGTGTGGTCGCGATTGGCATCGTCGCCAGCTCTGGGTTGTGTGCAGGTGGAGACACCTTGCTGCGACAAAGGACTACTCACACAAACACTCTGCAAACTGTTTAACTGGAGTGACTCGAGAGGCCACTTCAGTGTTTATTTATCCCCTCGGGCCATGCCCCAACCTCACAGTGAATGTGTAGCAAAGTATTGTATAGGCCGGTTGGCACTCTACAGATACCCTTGTGTGCAAGGGCTGCTGTAATTTATGTTACATTAGTGAACCACCAGGATTATACCAAAGAATCAGTGGAAAGCATGTTGTCCACTTTATCCAAGTACTAATGAAGAGAAAGTGACTGCACAAAGCAAGAAGCCTGTGTGTATTTAAAGGTTAGCGTGAACAGCTAAAGTGCCTATTAATTTATAGTCATCTAGCATTTAGATAATGCTGGGGCTCAGGAAAGGTCTGACAATTATTTGTTGTCTGGTGATTGACTTTTAGTGCTTACTTGACATCATACATGAAAAAGGGCTTTCTATAATGCAAACATCCAACTATGTTGGTGTCCGAGGAAATATTCATGTGCAAAAGTTCAGTGAACAGAAACTTCTGTTATTTTTATTTAGAGATATTCAGTTCATGAATCTGGAATATGGAGCACTACAAAAAAGTGTATTCGAAATATATGTAAAATGTGGTATATATTTTGGTAGCTACAATGTGCTCTCAGGGTCTACTTTGTGACTTAGCTAGATTAACATGGCATGGGATGGCATAGGTACTGTATTTTTTGGTGTCTATAATATTAATAAGGATTCCGGGGTCAAGCCCATAGAGATTAATGCATCAACAACTAAAACATGAAGGTCATTTGATATAAACATAGGGTGCAGGTTATATGCCATCAAAAATAGGCAAGCCACAAAAAACACAATGCCCCTTGTAAAAGTTAAGCAAGTTTTAATTTATATCACTTACATACCAAACGTTTGTTAAAAACATAACCAATGATTATGTTCATTTTTCGAAAAAAAACTTTACTTCTAATTTTTTCCTTCATCTTGTACCTTTTTCTACAAGATCGGTGATTTAACATGTTTAAAGGTTCAGCAAAACAGTCAGGGGCCATTTCATATTAGAAGTCACAACAGATCATGTTCCATAGCTTTTGCTTTCCCTGCATGTCCCTTATGTATGCAAAACCACATTTACATCCACAAAAACAAAATACTGAATCACAGAATTAGGAATCAAGGATTTTTGTGAAAAAAAATTACATGTAGGATTGTGATGGCTCATTTATTTTCAACTGAACTAAATGTTGGGTTTATAGTGCGAACATGGATGTTCCCAAGAAGAGTTACAAGAGGCCACAAGAAATCTGTAAAAAATTACCAACGTTGCCACTTTGTGGGTATCCGTAATATTTGTTATAGGCTTTCTCACACCATTAATTCAACGAACAGTACTAAAAAACATTCAGTCCAGCAGAGGCTACCAGCAGGGTACATTGCTCAAGTGTAGTTTCTACTGGTCACTTTAGAACACCAGGAAAAAAGACATTTGCAGCTTGTTGCATCCCTGCTGCTACACAGGAGGTCAGCCAACTGACCCTTGGAGACCACTTGACTGGTCCTGGGTACAAGCGGAAGCAGGTCTAGCCCTTTATCTCTCCCCACAGGTCACAGACAGCAGGTGTAGTCCTCTCTTGCTTTTCTTTAGGTCCAGATATGTTCTGATGTGCTGTGGGGATGGTGCCATTTTTGCAAGATTCTCTAGCCAGTGGGTGGAGGACTCTTTGACACACCTTAACCTCATTTGGCAAACTGATACAAAATGAATGCATTCGGAGAATTAAGACATTAATATTGTGCCTTCCTATGAACATCTACAGCAGCTCGCACACCCAATTCAAGTGGCCAGTATAACCATAGAGTCAATCCAAGGACGCTCCGTGTTCCTCAGGCTCTCCCTGCATCAATTAAACACTCAAACTATATATACTGTATCATCTTTAGTCATCCTCAGCCCCAAGCTCCTGCTTAAAGAAGAGTTCTTCAGATGAACATTTACCTGTGGGCTCAGTGACTGTCGCAAATTGGGTAGATTACTTTCACAGCTCACAATATCTTTTGCAAACATTTTACACATTTTTATATAACTCGCTGACTTTACTGGTGTCTAGAAATTAACTTTTATTCTAAGTCCCTAATCCCAGAATCCTATTGCCCACCCCCACTCTTGCTATTCTACTGTTTGTGAGCCAAAAAAGCCTCCAATACAATGTGGATGATATTTTGAGTTTTCTTTATCTGGCCATTGTTGTGCGTTACTTTTATTATGCATTCTATGTTCCAAGTGTTGTATTTTTTAAATGTACGCAGGTGGAGCAAGGCATAGAATCTTCTTCAGTTCTTCACAGATTCCAACACAGTGTTTTAAAGTTTTTAGATAAGCTATTTGTTTTAGAGGGTTTGACTGTGTGTGTATTAAGTGATACTGAGGTACAATTTACCTCCAAAATTGCAAAAGAATATTTTCAGAAATGTGGCATCCAGCATAAGACAACTTCACTGTACAATCCCAGTGGCAATGGCACTGTAGAACGATTTAACCGTGTGTTAAAAGGTGTAATCCAAGCTGCAATGAGCAAACATTTAGATTGGAAATTAGAGATCCAAAAAGCTGCTTGGGCTTACAGGGTTACAGGGCATGCTGACACGGGTCTATCCCCTTTTATCATGATGAGAGGTAGGAAGCCTAGATGTAAGTTTAGCCCCAATTGGGCTTATGAAAGGCGTAATTGAACAATGGTCACCAGAAGAAGTAAGGAAAAATTTATAAATGGTACACAGGAAAAGTAAAGAACATTATGACGTGTGTCATGGCAGTAAAGATGTTGCTGTAAGAGTTGGTGACTGGGTTCGCGTTCAAAGACCCATTAAAGTTCCTAAAGGTGAAAGCATGTTTGAAGCACCACAACAAGTGGCAGAAGTTCTTCGTAATGCTATTAAGCTTAAGGATGGAAGGGTTTGGAACCTAAAAAATGTTGCTTTTGATTTGGATCAGCAGCATATTGAGGGATCGTCTACTTTTGAACATCCATCGAATTTTGAGTGGGTGGAGGATTATTTTGATTGCAGAAAAATACAAGCTGATTTGGGGCATGAGGAAAGTGTACCAACGGAAAGTGTTGAGGACGGTGAATCAGCTAAGGATGTCCAAGTCACCATGGAAGTCAGAGAAGAAGATGTCATTCCTCCAGATATCACTCCTATTGTGAGGAGGGGGAGGCGGTTCCGAGTAATTCTAAATTTGACACTGAATGTGTCAAGGAGGGTGTTGACAGGAGTGTAGACATTGGTGACATTGGTAAGAGGAAGTGAGTTCTACCAGCATGGCTGAAGGCATATGTTAGGTAGTTCCTTACATTGCATGTTTCCTTTTTCCTTACCACTATTGTTTTTTTTTCCCATCTCTCCCTCCCATTCCTCCACTATTTATTTTATTCATTTCCAAAGGAGGGGTATGTGTTGTGTGTTACTTTTATTATGCATTCTATGTTCCAAGTGTTGTATTCTTTAAATGTACGCAGTTGGAGCGAGGCATAGAATCTTCTTCAGTTCTTCACAGATTCCAATCCAGGTCGTCAGTTTCTACTGGTGTCCTGGATGGGAAGCTGTGTTGCCTGGCGCTCACCTGTTCCTTGGATTTACACAATAAATCTTCAATCTATGACTGCCTCCTTCCTTCATTAGAGCCATCTATTCTCTATGTCATGAGCATATGTGACAATACGTTATAATGTATCTTCTATCTCCATCACCCTCTGTGTCGCCATAATCATGGACAAATTACCATAAAGGTAGCAAGTGCAACACTTTATCTAAGGGTACTTTATTGAGACATGGTTAATCTGTGCCTCTAAAAAGCTGTGTCCTGGAGCAGTGAGAACAAAATATAGAACCGTAAGATTATAACATGATTGCACAATGGACACCATTGTGACTCCCTATACAGCTATGAAATTTACCAAGTGGGTAGCTTGTTGAAAGCACTTGGTCAGTAAATATCTTTTTTGTTCAAAGTGGGAGTTTGTTTTCCCTGACAAACATTAGCGGCCTCCAAATGCAATCAATTCTCCCTGTGTGTGGGGACAATTCTGCAATTGCCGTGCGGGTTTCAGATATGCCATGCATCAGGTCAGTGGTGGACATACCACTGATTAAGGGGTACAGTCTGTAGAACTAGTGGAGACTCCACTAACAGTAACTTTAGGGCTCCTCCGAGGTCTAAATATTCCCCCTTGTTCTCAATCAGCCGAAGTCTAAGTAATGCCCTTATTCTTTCGACTTTGCTTTGAAACTACCCTCTCGGTGCAGCTGTGACATCAATGTCACACTGTTTATGTTGTTCTCTATTTAAGGAAATTAGTAAACATATTAATCTAGGATATGATGCTCTTCAGCTTATTAATAATAATACTTTTTTTTATTGTTTTGTCTTTGTAATTTCACAATAATGAAAAGCTAAAAGTTATTTCAGTGCAAATATAAACATATTACTCTAGGATCAGATGCTCTTCTGCTTAGTTAATAACAGGTTTTTTAATTTATATTTTTGTCTTCATAATTTAACAAAAAAAGTAAAAATCAAAGAGCAAATAAGTTAATCAACAACTACAGGCTATTAGTAAACTAATTATGCTCATAGAAAGCCAGCATCCCTCTATCAATCTCAAGAATGTACTCTGAAAGTTAAATTTTACTATGCTAATATTTTTTAGTGGAGCACATTTCTAGAGGTCTGTAAGATCTTCCATTCCATCCTAAAACAAATGTAAAATATTGTTGGATGAGATCCGGTTTAATCATCTTTCTCTCTGTTGAAGCTGTCAATTGCTCTTTACAAGTTCACATAAAGTTTTAATGCAAACAAGTACCCTGAGTGTGCATGAGCAGGGTATTTTGCAGTGGCTCAATGTGGACACAACTCAAGGAGAAAGTAGGATATCTGTAACCCCAATAGTAGACCATGAAAGCTACAACAGACGTCGGTTTCCAGACTCACTGCTAGGAATGTCATAGGACTTATACTAGAGGCTCCTATTTTTGAACCTATTTGCTCAATGAATCCATGGACATAGGGTAGTCATAAGCTCTGTAGAAGATGTAGCCCAATGCGTACTTTTCTTGCATTGGTGCACCAATTCCACCTGAAATCCAATGTCTGCAAAAATGATGGTTTAGACTCCTAGTGCCCATCTTAAAGTAGGGTGGATAATGACAATTTTAACAAAGAATTTGTCTGTATTGTATCGATAGATTGTGACAGACATTCCAGTAATAATGTTCCACTTGACTGAACATGTTCTTTAAAAATGAAAATATTTTCTGTCATCATCCAACTGAATCAGGTCCTTAGTCTGAACAAGAATCAAAACCTAGAAAAAATCCAATTTTATTGAAAGCCCACACCACTGAAGAAGAAACTGTCAGAGAAACAAACCTATGTTGCAACCCGATTAATATCTAACAGGAGATGAACTGCTTGTTTGCATAGAGATTAAAAACTGCTCCATATACATTCTTTTTTCGTTATTACTCGTTTAGAAGGTCCTGTAGAGAAAAGTGTGAAAAAACACAAAAGCATCCATGTGAACTTTGCGGCACCAGTTCCTACCCCAAAAAGACATACTCCTAAAAAAACTCCATGTCTGTATCAGAATTAAGGTCTACTCATATTAACTACCTATTAAGGGCAGTTGTTCATATCCACGCTGACTTCTGAGAACATTCAACTCATAAAAAATAGAGAACACTATGGAAAAAAATGCCACATAAACAAATAAACACTTACCATATAACACAACACGATGATTACTGCAATTGATATAGCGCATATTTTTCTCAAAATCCATAACTCTTAAAACCACAGTCATAAACACAATCTGGACATGCATGCAACCCAACGACTGTACCTTCTGTGCTCAAATCAGAGGTGTCAGCAACCCTTTAAATGGTTACAGCAAAGTGATGCTAACTTTCAACACTGCATATGTTTTCACACAATTTTACATTTCGCAGAATAGGAAAGCAAAATTATTTGAAACCAAGAAAACCATAAAAAAAGACACAGAAAAACATAACAATACGTTTTTGGGGTAGGAGGGATTGACTGGGCATGACTCACACAGGCATGTCTGGGGTGAAATGAAAAGGATGCTGTAGGTGTTACCCTAATAAAATGGTGGGAAATCTTATAACACTTGTAGTTAATGTTTATTGGTTACAGGACACTGCGTTTCTTTATTGTTATAAAGGTCCATCTAAAACAGACAGTTATTTAACACTCTCTGGAGCAGTGCACAAGTCCCACATAAAGGTCACGTGTTGGGCACAGTTTTCAAACAAAGGTAACAGGGACACTGAGCCCCCATTCCAAACATCACATCAAAATGCCCTTGGAGAAACAAGACAACAGTCCAGCGATTCCAAATGAAATGTTGCATAAGCAAAAAACAATGAGCATGGCATACATACATGGTCATGTAACATTTCATTCATTTTGTTACACACTTGAGGAGAATGGTCTCCAACATGAATGCCCTCGAGTGCAACCTTTGTTAAACCCTGGGTTGAAGATGAAGTATATATGTACACATTTAATGGTATTCATAAAGTACAAACAAAGCTGGAAATGGATGGAGTTCAGGGCAGCAGTCAAGAGCCCAGAGCTATGAACTAGGAACATTTAAATGCAGCTGGTAAAACATAAGTTCCTATAATATGGAGTGTTAATGGTATTAAAGCATAAACGTGTTGGGCCTCATAAATTATATTAGTTTATCCAATTATTTTATCTCTGAATAATCTCAGCTACCACACTAATCCCATTAGGTCCTCCGATGGATCTTGTTATGTGCTGAAAGGGACCAGAATACTTAGGGGATGAACAATTATCATATGAGGACCTGAAATAAGATAATTGTTAGCATAAAGAAAAAGGTCAAAGTAAACTCCTAAGTAATTTCCACCACCCAATTAGTTGATCATAGATCAGCTTAATTTAGCCACAGCAAATAGTGAAGCAAAATCCGCAAAGTATTTATCTCAATTTGTTGTTTTATCTAATTTTCAAATGATTAGCATAGAATCTAGTTAACATTGAACAGAATTAATAATGCATTTAACAAGCTATGAAATCCAATGTTTCACTTCTGGGAGATTTTGTCCTAAGAATTTAAATATTATAGGAAAATCAGTTGTCTCTCAATGCACCCCTATCATTGAAAATTCAGTAAATTTCTGAATGACAAGTTTCAGTTCATGAACAGGATTGTCTGCCCCTGTCCACACTGCAGCATCAATGCCACAGCAGTTTCTTGGAAACCTTCCAGGGCAAAGATCCACTATGCACGCATAGCAGTCGGCAGCAAGTGCAGTATTTCATCACGTTGAATCTGGAAGTCCAAATCATCAGCCTATGTACCGCATGATGGGCAGAGGGGAGATGGACAAGGTAGGAATTGCCCCTCCTAAGAGTTTAGGCAATTTTACTCCATCGATTTCTGGTATACACCCCTTGCCATCACTACATATGTCGGACCACTCTGTCCCATTGGTCAGATTCAGTAGGATTAGATGATGTAGTAGGTAAAAGTATACAAATCCGAGAGAATTTAATCCATTACTTGCATTTTCCTTAGGACCACTGTGCTTTAGTCATATGATTCGTTGTGACATTTAGGAAATAGGCAAGTTCATGTTCCCAGTCCTCTCCCAAGCATGTGCTCTAGGAAAAAACTATTGACAGAATTGCACTGAAAAATAAGTTACCATCTCTGCAAAAACTAAAGCAAAGCACAATTTGTTTTAGTTTCTGAATATCGCTAAGTCGATGTGTTCGCACAGCCCTCCTCAGTAGTCTTCGTTAAATTCTATTTTGCACAATATAAATTATATTAGATCTGCCATCTCTGAGGCACATGGCTGAAGCAAGCTAATCTTATCTCTTTATTTGCTTCTTATAGGCTAGAAGCAATAAGAAGTAGGTCTACAATTGGTAGTTTGTAAATAAAGAAAAAGTTAGAGCTGCATTTTCTCATAATAAAGTTTAGAAAACAACATCTGTCCAGCGCACAGCTACTAAAGAACTAAGCAATTAAAGTAGAACAGAAATAAAATGAAGTAGGTGGCCAACAATTCATAAAAAATAAAAGTAGTTAAAATAGATTAGGGGTTTTCTAGCCCTGAGAGCTCACCTGAAGAGCTTAATATCCTTTTGCAATATATGATTCAATTTTATGAGTTTCTTCAGTCTGGTAAACATGCTATATTTTTTATCAACCCACACTTTCATTTTCTATATGTCCAAATACTTAAAGAACATGTTTAATTAACAGTGCAATGATAAAGCAAAGAGTAGTTGTTAGTTCAAAACCTGAAGCGGTCTGATTCAAAGGGCCAGATCACAAAATATTTTGACTGGTTCTATTTAATGCCCTGGGTGGTAAGAAATGGCAGTGTTGGCACAAAACACCATTTACCACTGTATTATGAAAACTGGATTCCGGGGGTGATAATGCGTGGCTATAGTGTTTGTGTACATTTGTTGTGTGGCATTTTGCTGTGGTGGTGTGTTTATTTTACCTGGGTTTCGTTCTGCTGTGCTTTTACACTGCATTATTGCAAGGGTCATTATGTTGTGTACTGCAGATGTGTTGCATTCTGATTTGACTGTTTTGTTGGTATGTATCCTGTACTGTTTTAATTAGGTTATCATGTTAAGTAAAAAGCTTTTAACTTTGTTGTTGTGCTAAGGTATGTATGTTATTCAGTGCTTAATTTAAGCCAGTGGTTGCCGGTGAGGCCCACGGGCACTAACTTTTGGGTACCAGCACTTATTTTTCTTCATCAAACACCTCTCAAGAGCAAGCAGGGGAAAAATAAACAGATGGGAAAGAGTGACAAATATGGGAAGTCATCACAAAGCACGAAATAGGGAACATATCAGAGTGAACGAAAGGGACATGGATTGTTTTGCAATTGATTAAAGAGACATGAGGGGTGTTGAAAGTCGATTTTGTCGTAGTGATAAGTAGGGACCTACCACTAGTAATAAGGCCACAAACACAATAAAAAGTTCAGTCAGGTTCTCAATAAATCATTCCCTTGCTCAGTCCTTGTTAGCTGGCAAGGAGCAGGCAGGCTTAACTTAGGAAATAGGTGTGTAATACATTTAAAAACACCAATACGTTGAGTAAGTAAAACACAATACATAGTACAAATCCAACACCCATGTATAAACATAGGGTTTATCTTCTTTGAACAAATAGACACTAAAATGACAAAACTCCATTGTAGGGAACCAGAGATATGAATTGTCAAAGATTAAAAGTAGAACTAGCACTTAGAAGCAAATAGAGCTCAAAGGGTTAAAAAAGGTTGCGCTGGACCAGAACAAAGTCCAGAATTCAGGCCACACATGATGTAACACATTTACACTTACTTGCTTCAGGAAGTGTTTCTTGATGCAGGAAAGTGGTACACGTTACCAGCCAAGGGTTTAGATGCTCTGGTTTGCATCTTGAGTCTAGGACTACAACTCCCACAATGCACCTGGCAAACTTATGGAGTTTGTTTTTGCAAAAGTTGCTCCAAAACTTGTTGAACTTCTTCCTGAAGTTCCTCTTGTGGGTGCAAAGTGTGCAAAACACCAATACAAGCATCTAGAAGCTACGAGGTGATCCGTGAGATGTTGGGACTACAATTCCCACAATGCACTTTCCCAAATCATTAAACGTCCACTAGATGCACTCCAGTATGGGGATTTCTTGGTGGAGATGATGCGAGAGGGCTCTGTTAACTGGTAGCTTTCAATGAGTGCACTCCTTAAGTTTGGAAAACCCAGGCAAAGCCCATAGGGCTGTAGTACCGAATTGTACAGCAGGTGCAGTCCTTCAGAGTGCAGCCCTTAGGATGAAGGTCAGGGTTCCAGCAGAGCACTCTGTCTTCTCCTTGTTGTTCCAAGCAATAGATCAGAGTTGCTTGGCAACTCCTTCATATTTATTGAGTGTTCCTGGGCGTCAAGCAGGGGGGCACTGCTGACCAATGGGATGCAGAATGCTACCCTCAAGTATTACCACTTTCTTCAAAGTGTGACATATTCTAGTCCCGGAAAGTACTATTCTACCAAAATCCAAAATAGAGAAAGTCTCCCCTGAAGAGTTAGATATGGCTATGACTAAGATTCCCTAATACTCCCATTTCAGCCCTTTCACTAATATTATGGATAGGGGCTCCTGTGTCGCTGGGGGTGCAGGATGTGGGGGTGAGCCTGTACGGTCCTAAAGTGCCATTCTCCCTTTGAAGACCTGTCTGGTTACCCCACCCCTATCCTGCCTTTTGCTTCTGCGGGTGCCGTTCTCCACCCACAGGAAATCCTTTGTCTCTCTAGCAGGTCAATTCACTCCTCATTAAGAAATCAGGATCGGGCAGCTGGAAGACTGGATCTTGGCTTACAGAAAATAAAGTTTTATAACTTCTTTTCTGTAATAGTTTTAAAAAAATCTAACAACCTCAAGTTGTTGAATTCATTCTAACTTATAACGTGGGTCTTTGAATTAAATTTCTAGCTCGCTCTTCTCAATATTTATACCTAAATAAAATATGTCCATGTTAGCCTATGGAGCTAGTTTTCTACAATGGAGAAAACTGAAATTGTCAGTTTGTCCCTCACCAGGGCTTCTAAAACATATTTTATAATGTTCTTCATATAGGTGCAGGACACCCTTCCCCGGTGCACCTAGAGGAGACATTAGAGGTGATAAATGTAAAAATAAGCTAGTTTGAGGCCTTGGAAGTACCTTTACTTCCAGTGTCCAATTTGCATATACATTTAATTTAAAGGCAGCCTGAATAACAGAATGGCCTTTAAAAGAACAGCAGGCAACACAGTAGTCCACACTGAAGTGCATTAAGTCTATTGGGCCTCTAAACCTATATGCCCTATTGTATACTAGGAACTTACATGTAGACTGTCAGTACCAATTGTAAGTAAACCTAATTACCCTTTACCCTATAATCAGATCATTGGAATAGGGTGTGGTAAGTAGAGCGCATGGATCAGTCAGAGTCAGTTACCACCAGTATTCAGCAAAGAAAATGCAGGTGATCAGGGCAAAAAAGATAACTTTCTCACAAGGTGTATTTTAAGACTACGCACCAATGGTATTGCACTCACCGACATTTAATTGTTCTGGCTGTGGGCTTCTGAGCAGTACTGCAGGAACAGACGTTCGTTCTTTACCCATTATGCACTGATGGTATTCAGTTATGTTCTGTTGTTTCTTTAGATATGTCATGAAATGCTGATTCATCCCAGGCAAAAGCAGCACGTGCCTTGAACGTTTCTGTGATAAGCAATCATTCACCAGTATCTAATGTAGTAAAATATTGCGCTGTGGCAGCTCTGCATCTATTTAAGACACCAGTTTGTGGCCGAGGTTAGGTCTTAATGTAGTGCTCAGAGTGCTCAGTTTATGTGATGAGGCCCACAGTGTCTATTATGGCTGGTCAATATTTATTTTCAACAATTAACTAGTACCATGATCTATTTGCATGATGAGATTGGATACTGTGTTCAGAGTCACAAAGGGCCATGCTTGTGGTCAGGCAGAAGAGACAGAGCATGACTAAACAACCTGCCTTCTGTTCCATGCCCAAGGGAATGGTCAGAGGCTACATCTTGTGGATACTGTGAGCACCTGTATTCAGGTCATGACACAGCCTGTTTGACAAAGGTGTGCTACAAGGAGCGAATGTCAGATCCCAATTCCTGAGTGCACTGCACTATGTATGAAGCCCCAATGATGTCTTTGCTTCTGTCATATGTGATATCACAAATAATGTAATAGATGTCATAATATGTGATGCCATCTGTAATGTCATGTGTGAGTTCAAGAGCAGGGTGTAGGGAACTTAATTGTGCCAACAACAACCAACCCAAATTTTGGAGTGCATTTTACTTGAACAGGAACTTGCCACGTGTGTATTGTTGTTAATAGAAAGTTCTCCACATATCTTTATTTATTCATAATTTTACTCACGTTTCTGCCTCATGTGACAGCTTATAAGGACAATTCTTAATAGTTTTTTGTTTTAACTTCTCATATGGCTTAGAAAAATGTTGTTTACAATTAGCCATTTGACCAATTGCTGAATGTGTTATTGGGCCAAGTAAGTACACACACGTATCTCTGCATTACCAGAATGTATATACATGTATTATTTGTTTATTTTGTATTTTGTACAGAATGAATCCGAACCATTGTGGCGGCAGGGTGTTTTACTTAAACGTGCGAGATATACATACAAGCAGCGGTATACAAACAATCGCTGGAACCAAATGTGTCATAGGGTTGCTTGGCAACAACATAGGCTGTCTAAAGACTAAGCAATAATTCAGGGGCTCAGGGACTAAAGAAATTCAGGGCCAACTTCACAGCCTACTATTCGCCTCCTCAATAATGTCTTCTACAGTCTCAGCTTATAATGTCTTATGGATTTACAGAATCTGAACATCCCTTGAAGTCTGGCTTGCACCCAGTAGCATCTTGGAAGTGGAACTGCAAGAGAATGACTGAAAGTAGATGTTTAAACATGTGATGATTTGTCCTTATGGTTGGACGATCGAAGTTCCAGATTTTTGGGAGCATTACATGAGGAAACTTTCTTTAAGGTTTTTGTATTTTGGAAGAGAGTAGTATTCAGTCAGACACAATCTGCATTCAGAGTGAGCAGAATCCTCCTAAAATGTCTAATTTCTATGGTCGGTGATTTGCTGTTCCTCCTTCGCGGGGTCTAATGCACTCACTATACAGGCCAACTTCAAACTAATGTCAAGCCAATTTCAACTAAACAGGACTGGGGCCATGTGAACACAATACACGCTAATGTTTGCTTCTGTCACCTAGGTCTGTTAAGATTTATTTTTATAGATCTATATACTTGAAAAAAGATATTATGAGGGAGACACTGAGGCTAGCTCTGCAAATGTATTACGTGCAACAAAGCATTAATCATCCCCCTCAGTGTAACTGCTCGCCCTCTGCCGGACCTCAGCCTCCACGTGATTAAATCATCTCAGGGCCTTAAGTCAAATAAATGAAATGAACAGCTTCTTGTGTCTGTATGGCTTGGACACAGATGTGGTCCTTGTAAGTCTGGTGAGGAACAACTGCACTGATGCATCTACAAAACTGTGTAGAGTGTGGGGGAAATAAAAAGGTTCATCCTTGTTCTTGATGGTTGGTACGCCGGGCCAGTACAACTGTACTATTTGGGTTTTATTTTTGAGGTCCTAGAATTTCTGCCAGATCTTTGTGGAGACTGTGATGCAAGTACACAGGCACTGGCTATGAGTGAGATCTGGCACAATCCACTTTCCTTTTCATAGCTTTGGTTGCTCCATGTCTGACATGTTATGCTGAGATCCTCACTGCTACCACATGAGCCTCAATAGGTACCTGCCAAGAAGCTGGGGAGAAAGCCCAGGCTGAGGAACCACCTTAACAACACTTGGACACCTCTATTCCTTACAATCCCTGGTATCTCTCCCTACCCCAACTTTGCTCACATTTAAAAATCATGTTCCACATGACTCACCAAACACACATTCACAACAACATGTACAGCTCGTTTAGTTGGAGTTGAATCCTTTGAGAGCTATACGGAAATGCGCATTGCCGTCTTATAATCACACATCAACACACAGTGGAACAACCTACAACAAAAGCAGCTACACGTAGTAGAACAGACCAAAGAACGAAAATCCCATACCTATGTCTAATGAACTATCTAAAAACTGGTAACACAGCATAACATTTACAGTACAAACTACATGTTACTATTCAATACATAAGCTTTACATTTTAATAAGGCTTTTAGAGCTTTTTGGAAGAATCTAATTTTCAAGCCTTTAAATGTCATTTTCTTTAGTTAAGCATAAGAAAAAGACATATTACACTGCACGTGACTCTTGTAATTGACATCTGGGAGCCATTACATTATAATGGAACAGTTCCGTTAAATGAGCTTCCCATTAGGGCTATGTTAGTGATTTCAGGTTGTATTCAGAGATCAGCTGCAATTTAAAGAGTTATCATTTGAAGATGTCTCATTTCAACTTCTCTTCACATGATGGGAGTTAACAACATTTCTACACAGGAGATGATCTGCTTTGACTAATTTCTAACACCTATTTTTTGACATTGAGAACAAAAATTAGGTCAGCGGGCGCATTTGCTGCCTTCATGATGATCTAAAAAAGGAACGAGTATTGAATGAGGATAACATGACAGCCTTAAGGCACGTGGCTAGGCGCAGCCAAAGACACAGAGAGTGATTTGAAGCATAATTCCATAAACTTGTATGACTGTCTCACTTTCAAGAATCTAATGTCAAGTTGTTTGCTTTCATAGCTCAGGAGTTTGATATTTGTATATGGTACCACAACCCATTCATTTTGATATATTTTTTTCCCTGGAAAGCATGTTTGCCGGGTGTATGTAACGTTTATGATGACAGAACTGTCATTCAGTTATCAAAAGCACAGGAGAACGTTGCAAAACATTTGAATAAAGTATCACACATTGAATGTTACCAACCGCATGTAGGTACTTAAAGGAACCACACAGTGGCTAGAAAAAAGCTCAATCTATTTCCCAATCGTATATCATCAGCAATGAACAACAATAAGGGTTCAGGAAAGTCCCTTTGTTTCATGACATGTATTTATATTGTCTTGTGACATCATTCACTATATGGCCACATTAGTATAATTTATTGCTTCTCTAGTATTTGAATGAGTGTGAATCCAGACCAAAAAGACAATAAGTGTTACTGTAACTCGAACATCGCACACATGTAGCGCTGTATATCATACAGCATCATATGGAGGTGGTGCTTGAATTTGCCCATGATGGTCACCTTCTGAAGGAGCTTCGGTTGCCCCAAGAGAAGCCTGTGCTATTTTCTGTAAGCGCACCTTTTTAATGAAAAGAAATCAATGCTTAACCTAAATGACTTTTAGTTAGCATAGCCAGGCTTTAGTTGACATGACCGGTCCAAAGTCAGCCTCATTGACATGCATTTTATGGTGACAGAGAGAATTGTGCTTTTAAATTACATAGACTAGTTTTCTACACGCATGCTTCTCGTCTGTGTCTTCTCATTTCAGTCAATTAGTGAAATAGCATTAATTTTATGGTGCTACTTACTTGTTGTTCTGAAATTTATTAATGTTGCATTTCTCGAGAAGTAAGCCATGTGTAAAGTTGTTCTGCATTTGCAACTATTTCAAGGTTCTTCGCTCAAGTCTGCTCTAAAAATGTGTTCATCAAATGTACTGACTTTCGCTTTTATTTGTTGCCCAAATGTCATAATATTTCTTTCATTGCTTATGTATGCCTTCTTACAATGTGCATGAAAGTAGGTGCTCCAAAATGTTTCGTATTCACTGAATCATATTTTCTTCGAAGTCCATTGGTTTATGTGCATGCAACTTTATTAGTACAGTCCGATTGTGTCCGATAGCACAATGTAATGCATGTGACTTTCACTGGCTGAAAGCAATAAAATGTGCAATTGTTGGAGATGTGCCAAACATCTGCTTTTTTCCACAAAACAAGAATCCATGGCAGTCTGCCCATACTTAGACTTTTCTTGCCTTACAAACTGAGCAGTCTCTGTGTCATTCTGCTTGCTTATTTATACTTTTTATAGATGTATTGCTCACTTTCTCATAAGTGAAACCTATGTTAGTCTGTTTATTGATTTATACTTTCCTTGACTTTTGAATTGGGCAGGTTATATGTGAGTCCTCTTGCTGAATTACAGTTTGGTTCGGATGATTTACTTGCTTTAGAGGTTGACCTTTGTTTATCCTTTCACATGAGCATTATTTGATGCATTATTGATGTTGATTTTAATTTGACTAGCTCTGACTTCTGCAATGATTCTTACATTTGAATGCACCATGGTTTTGACTTTGAATTTTGTCCTGTGAAGGTTTCTTTTATTTGCACAAGGGCAATTGTCTTGTCAGACTCACACAGCCCCGCTCCTGCGCCTTAACCATTTTCAATTATTTATTAAAGGTTTCCACACATGGCCTCCTGTGAGCATGTGTACCAAGAAGGACAAGGGGGATTGAAAACCTTTTATTCAGTTGAGCTTTGAGACTGTAAGTGATAGCGATGTTGAATATGTGGCATGAGAATACTCCTCCGGCTTATTTGCTCAGGAGAAGAAACACCAAACAATGAGCAGTGCCCTGAGATGTGGCAGAAAAGATATTGGGAAAACATCAAGGGAGAGGAGTTGGCCTAACGGCTATGGCGGTCGACCTCGAATCTGGGCAACTCGGTTCGAGTCTCGGCAATGACGCTGAACATCCTGTGATTCTGGGCAAATCACTTAATCTCCCCAGTGCCTAACAAAAATGAATGTGTTCTCATGTAATGTAACTGGTGCTATGTAAAGCTCTCTGATACCCGATTCGGGTCAAGTTCGCACTATATAAAACTCTGTAAAAAAAGAAAAAAAGAAATGGGAGATGTGAGAATGCACTGGGGATGTGCACCTACAATAGCGAGGCAAGTAGTATTCTCTGGGAAGAGCAGAGGAAGAAGCCACGGTGCATTAGAGTCCTTCATAACTAACATGATTCTTGAGAGACAGAATGAGCTATGCTTTGAAATCTGTGATTTTACAGTCTACCATCACTTGTGGATGTAACTATATCTAGGCAGAAAGCCCAGCATAATGTATTGTTCTTGGAGGTGGTAGCTTGAAAGCTAAATCAGGAACATGCTTCTAAATTGGCCATAGGGATAGCAGAAATCACTCTAGATAATCTGATGCCTGGATTGGAATCAATCAAATTGGCAATAGCCTCAGTCAAAGATAGTACCACAGAAATTGCAGTATAATTGATATCCATCATACTGTGCATGGTATCAATTAAGTCAAGACTGGATACAAGTTGGAGTCAATGGAAAACTGATTGGACTTTATGAGCAATGGCCTTGAATGGGGTCAAAATCTTTGGAATGTACTAAACGTTGGGGGACTTGGAAGACTGTAGTCAAAGAAACAATGTTCAATGTATGGGGTGAATAGGTGGAATAATTGATTATTAAAGTCTTCTCATCAATGCTACCACCACATTTGCTACAGTGGACGTTTTCACCTGCACTGGGGTTGAAAATAACTCATATGGTTAGACCACGGCAACAAGAGAAGCACGGTGCCCTTGGATGGATGATTGCATGCTTTGTACTACATCAGCAGTGGCAACAAGTCTTATCCTTTGCAAAAAAGAGCAGAAGTCCTATTGTTTATAAGAGTTATAAAATATTTGCCTCAGCAGATTTTTTAAAGAGTCTAATCTAAAAGTGCAGGAAACATTTAGAGCTAAAACTGCAGTTTAAGAAATGAGCAGAGTAAGTTGAGCTGGAACCAGCTGCAATGGTGATTACAATGGACAACACAGATAGTACTATGACTTGGATGATCTAGAAAAAGATTTAGAATCACTTGCATACCTGGGCACCTGGGACCTTATTTAGAAGTAGGCAGACAGGATACTCCATCACAAACATGCCTGATATTGTCTTCACAATTTGACAAGTGCAATAGGCTACAATGCACTTACAATGTTTCGGGTGGCATATCCTCCATGATTGTAATGGAGAATCCTGACTAGCAACGTTTAAATAAGGCCTATCGCCACAGGCCATTCAACCAAGTATATTTTTGTTTCACACTTTAATTCTTTTCTAATCACCTCCTTGAACCCAATTCCCTCCTTGCACCCTAGTGAACCCATTGGTCTGTATCCACTAGAGAGCTTGGTATCTCCCCAGTGCAAAATCATTCATCTTGAAGTATACACATGGAGCAGATTGTATTTGATCTTCATACCACCATGTCTCCAAGCACAGAGTTCCAGAACCTGAATGGTAGTACTCACTCAGACATTATGTCACTCAAAATAAAAGGTCTCACACCATACATAAAATGAAAAAAGACTCTCTCACACATCCATCTTACTGTGTGAAAATTGCTCTAATACAGAAATGAGCCTATCCCGGCAGGCTCTGACAAGATGTAGTGGGGCGTGGTACATGAGGTAGTCATTGTGTGTAACACATTAAATACGCAAACCAATTATAAACCTCCAACGTCAAAATAAAAAGGTTGAAGTAGTGGTCCTATTTTGTTAGGCAGTCTCACTGTGTATCATGAAGACATGGATGGATGCAGAAGATCAACATGTCTTTGCAAAGTTCATTACTTAAAGCGCTAGTTGTTGGGTCTGTAAATTATGGTATTTGCATATGTGTTTTGGTATTTCTAAAGTACGAACCTAGATGGCTAGCAACTGAGTGCTGTAGGGGTGGGCAGACCAGTTGGGATACATAGAAGGGTGGGGACAAAGAAAGGAGGTATAGCTAGTGGAAGGAGTGTAAAGCCAGTCTATCTGAGGTGGGAAAGACTTACTTTCTTTTTTTCTCCTTCCTGCAACATTCACTCTCTAATCTGGCAATGTTAGAGCTACTCATCTAGCTTTAACTTCAAAATGTTGACAACATATTTGCTAAGTAGATTGGTGTCTTGATGTAAAAGGCATTGGAAGTAATGCAGATTATCTAGAAGATGATCAGAGTTTGCAGATGGAGGCAGTGTGAATCCTTCAGGGTGAAAAAGATGTGGTCAGAATTCTTCAGACACTTGCTGAGCTGTGCTGCTGCATGAATGATGCCTTTCAAGGAGCTAGAGTGGTCTCTGGGATGCCATTGAGCAATACCTCAATCTAGGTGGGAAAGACTAGTGCTTAAATTGTCGGTCGTTCTAATACCTTCTTTTGGGAGTAAAGTTTTCACTTTTTTCAGGAGCTAGAGTTGGAACCAGGATGTTTTGGTCTTCTTAGCAATATGTCCTTTGAGATAGAGGTTTGGCTTAAAGTGATTCAGAGCGATTTGGCCAGTCCTGTCAGATGGGTTGAGAAGCCTCTGAAATTAAATTTGGGGATCTGTGTTTCAATCAGACAATGTTTGGCATTGTTGGCAAACAAGAGAAATTAAATCTTCATGGGTGTAGGAAAATGTCTCTTTTTTCATGATCACCTACATTTTTGTACACTGATGCTGCTGTTTATTTACTTAGTGCTCTGGCACTCTGCTAACAAGGGCCTCAGAGCATGTACTCAGATCACTAAATCATTATGAAATTAGCCTTACTCCTAACTGACATATTTGTACAAGTTAAATGTCACTAGTGGACTGTAGCACACATTGCGCCACCATTAAAGTGACAGTGCAAACCAGGAGTGCAGGAATACTACTGCAGCTTGTCTGTGCACTTTAAAAATGCAAAGTCAGCCTGTTAAATGACCCCTTTTGACAGGCCTCACCCTTTCTTTTAAATATGAATTAGCCACCCCTTACATAGGCCTTAATACCCATAATGCAGGGCAGATGGTATTTAAAAGTACTGCATGTAAAAGGTGAAACATGTTCAGTGACAGGTCCTCATAAGCTATTTTAACTGTACAGGGTTAGCCGTTCAATCGGAAAGTACCGGAATCCAATATTAAATGTAATAATGTTATATCCATCTAGGAAATTGCTAATAAGTTATTTCTTGGACTTTTTAAAATATTTATTACACATCCAACTCACTGGAAGAGTTGGATTTGTAATCTATATTCTAGAATAGGGATTCTAGAAAGACACTTGTTTGCTGTCTAAAGCCTTCACAAGCCCATTTGTATGAGCTTTCAACCACTATCCAAGACCTTAATAGGCCAATTCAAAAAGCTGGAACTTGTTCCAAGAGCTGAGAGAAAGGCCTCAATTGAGGGGACATGTTCTGTTCATCTGGCAGGTTGTCTATCTGGACTGTGGGTAAGAACCTCATTCAATTAAAAAAGGTCTACCCACACACAGGCAGATGTGGCTAACACAAAGCTGGAATTGCCCCCTCCTTTGACCATCCAGTCACCCAGGCACCAGTCCCAATGGGACAGGTGCAGCCCCTAGAAATGGTTTTGAGTGACCACAGAAGGGGTGTTGCTCATTTCCCTGGCCACACCTCTGGGGTAGGTGCAGATGAACTGCACAGGGGAAGAAAGGTTCGGCCATGTTGGATTTAGGTAGGAAGGGGCACTTGGGGACTGTCTACAGTAGGGCACACAGGAACTGCTGTAAAAAGGGGTAAGGAGTAGAGTATCTAACTTGGCCTAGTAGGGGGAACTAAGGAATAGAATCTGATTATACGTTGAGACAGCGAAATGTGATAATTTATGAAGTCCCATAAGATGTGGATACAAGGAACTGCAAAATTAAACTTGGTATGTATCTTTACCCCAGTTTGACACAATGCAGTTTGGGGCAGATTTCACCTACATGTCTAATGCAGTGAAGTGAAAGCATTACACATTTTCCAGTAAGACCTACAGACCTACACTATGAATGCCCACTAATATTATAAGGCATACCTTAGGTCAGTGCCTATCCTTCCAGAGTACCTTCTGTGACAAACTACCTGTTTGCAAATAGCAGGCTGACCACAAGGCCAGTCTTGCATATGTGCACGCAAATTCACATTCAACCAGCTATGTGCCCCTTACCCTAACTGTGAATCTGAAGCCTTATCTTAAAAGGTGGACACTGGTGGTAAACATGCTCTGTCCAATTACAGTGAATTTACGGTAAGTTAAACTCAAGTAGTGAGTCTCACCCACAGTAAAGGTCCTAAAACCAGGAAGTCAAAAGTGAAAATTCCTGGTGGAATAAATTGGTGTAACCCATTTGCTATATGGACGGTGATGAAAGCTGTTGAGTGAGAAACCCAGGGCCAGGAGGAAGAGTCACTTTTGTTGTGGCTATTTTAATACTGCAGTACAGTCTGAACCCCGGGATAGGGGCTAGAAGTAAGTTGCTCTTTCTGATGTCATCCCGTAGCTGGGTTGCTGTTGCCTTTTTGATGATTTTCCTAGAAAATGGGAGGTGGGGTATTGACTGGAAGTTTGCAGGTTGGTTGCATTTATTCTAGGCTTTTTCAGAAAGGGAAGGATCTTTTTGGTCTTGAGGCTGTCACGAAATGGACACTGGATTAGCATACATAAACAATGTGTATGAGGGGTGTGATCACTCCTTCTTGCATAGACTTGGTGCTAGAGGTATGATACACATTCTTTTCATAGGAGGTGCTTTTGAGTGAATTATGAATCTTGGGGAGTTTTTTGTGAGAGATAGCGTTGAAGGATGAACAGTGACTGTCGTGTCACCTGGGGATATGTGATTGTGTGGATGGTGATGATGATTTGAGGACATTAACGCTGACTTTGTTGTTTTCTCTGTGAATAAGTGGTTCTAAGTGTTGTACCTATTGGCCGATGGTGGGATGGCATGTTCTTTGATGAGGTTTGCACACTGTTTGATGGCCTTAAAGCGGCTTTTGCAACTATGGATTGATTCATTGATGGAAACCATGTAGTTGGTGGTGTTAGCTACTGAGTGAGTGAGGATTTGATCCTCCTGAAATGTTGATATTCTCCATGTCATCTCTTCGAATGTAACACTTGTTTTTGGTTGTACCAGGATACTGACAGCTTAAGCTTGGACGTGTCAATTGTCCGAGGGGCATAGATAGACTCATCAAAGTGGTGTTGTAGATACTGAGAAAGGTGGTCATATCATTTGAAAACTAGAAGGGAAGTTATTTGGATAAAGCACAGTTTTATTAATTTAAACCTGGGGCCAACCACCTAATAACATAACTTTAGTAATTGTGAAAAGCATTTAGTAGCACCAAAACAATTAGCATGTCAAAACACAGCCAAATAAAAATCCCATTACCAATTTAGAAAAATACAAAAACCTTTCATTAGTAAAATGACACCAAAATGACAAAACTCCAAGAAAGGAAACCTGAGATATGCATTTTTAAAGATTTACTTTAAAAACACCAAGAAAAAGTAAACTACCTATCAGTAGTTAGTAATTGTGGTTGACTGGAAGACCACAATTAAGTGTGGATAAATACATCAAGCACGTTTGTCCCGGTCAAAGATTTTACCTTCTGAATCTGAAATGAAAGTCAAAATTCACATGGTTACAGACTGCATCTACAAACGTCCTCTTCAAGCCTCATAGCTGCTGGACGAGGTCCCACTGAAGCCATCTTCAGTACAAGTAAGAACAGGTCCAGCCCCTCAGGTCTCCTCAAAAGATCTGAAACAGCAGGTCCAGCCCCCTTCTTTTCTTCCGCTGGGTTGAGACAACAGTTTTGTCGGATTCACTAGCCAATGGGTGGGGTTATTGCTGAACAATCTCTAATCAATGGGAACAAACCTCCCATGGACAACCCTTTCAACTTTTTCAGCACATCTTTCAAATTGTAGTTTTAACATTTCAGGAGCTTATGTCAAACCAAAGATGGCAGATTTTTTTTTCCAAACATCAGAATTTCTCATAGGACAGATATTACCCCAACAGTAAAAATACTGTTTGGGGGCTACTCAGTGTAGGTATATAACAATATTAAATTCTTACATGTACCATGTATAAAAACCACAAACACAACAGTCCACCCGAGCTGCCAGACCAGCTTCTCTCCAGATTGGAACACACGCAACCACAGACCGGTTTCAGCCTACTCAGTTGTCATCAGTGATTGTCGGCTTGAGTCCCATGGCACAATAAGCACAGGGTTCTTGTCTGGGCATAGTCATCCCAGTTAGGATGCCTACTGTAAAACAAACAAGGTGATGAAAGTAAGGCTTGAATTAATCTCAGCCACTGATGATTGCTCTGGCCTGTATTCCAGACCATCAAGTAATTACTAGTGGCTGAGATTAACTTAAGCATACCAGCCATCACTTTTTTGTATGCTTCAGTGAGCACCCTAAGTGGGCCAGGTATGCCCAGGCATGGGTCCCGTGCATGCTGTACCATTGGAACCAAGCTATATCCAACTGATGAGCTCTAATAAGGGTGAAACCGGTCTTGTGTTCCAGTTTAAGGAAGACCTGGTCTGACAGGTCAGGCTAGACTGTTCCAATCGGAGCAGGGTCAAGACGGATTTGCATATAGTTAGGAGCAAACTGAGGTGCATGGTGTGCAAATTTCCACAGAAGAGACACAAGTTGCAAACCGATCTTACCTGTTCCTAATCTGTCAATGAGACACCCTCCTGTGTGTAAGCTACCTCCCCATTCCTTTGCTCATAACAGATTTTAAGATTTCTGCCCAAAATATTGACCAGGAGACTTGTAAGGTAATTCTTTATCTTATACAACCTTCACAGGTTGGAATTGTATTGAGGAGATCATATGAGGATGTCATTACATCCTTTATAGCAGGACCGTAACAATCAGGATGATAAGATCACCCAACTCTTTAGATGTCGGACAAGTGTTTGCTTGTGTAGAATGATGATGTCAGTTCCCTATCAAATGAAGGCTTTCATAGGAACTGAGTCCATATGGAAAGTTATGAGGCACTAAATTAAACCAACAGCAAGAATCTAATGAGATGTTTTGATGTCTGTCCGAAATTTGGTGGTAAGTTGAGGGGGTGAACCCTATTCAAGCAACAGCCCCAGTCCTTGGCTGGATGAACCACAAAATGTGACTAAATTAACCTGTGCTTAACTCTTTGGTAGCTTGGCACAAAGGCAGACAGGATTAACTTACAGATAATGTGTCAGGTTTAACTTACAGGTAATGTGTGAAGTATTTATGCATCACTTAAACAGAAATAAAATGAAAACACTACAGTGTGCGGGCACTGAGGCCCTTGACGGTTGCTTGGCGGCCTTCTCTTCCACCCCTAACTATTTTCTCTACTGAGGAGGGAAGTTATCCCGAAACCCGAGCCATGTCTCGGGCGATATTTTAAAACCCGGGACATGTTTCGGGTCTAGAGATCATCAGTTGAACAAGTACTTATTGCAACCACTGGGGTGAACCACTCAAGAACTCCTTCAGAGATCATCAGTTCAACAAGTACATACTTGCACCCACTGGGGTGAACCACTCAAGAACTTCATGTACCAGCTTCCCTTGGGGTGACCCGGAGGAGGGGCTAGCGGAGTGCAGTCCATTGCGGTTGTTTATAGAAGTGGCTCCCTCGAGCTTTGAGCTGACGAGCTCCTGGACGACGCACCTGCGTGCCTGTGCGGGCACTGAGGCCCTTGACGGTTGCTTGGCGGCCTTCTCTTCCACCCCTAACTATTTTCTCTACTGAGGAGGGAAGTTATCCCGAAACCCGAGCCATGTCTCGGGCGATATTTTAAAACCCGGGACATGTTTCGGGTCTAGAGATCATCAGTTGAACAAGTACTTATTGCAACCACTGGGGTGAACCACTCAAGAACTCCTTCAGAGATCATCAGTTCAACAAGTACATACTTGCACCCACTGGGGTGAACCACTCAAGAACTTCATGTACCAGCTTCCCTTGGGGTGACCCGGAGGAGGGGCTAGCGGAGTGCAGTCCATTGCGGTTGTTTATAGAAGTGGCTCCCTCGAGCTTTGAGCTGACGAGCTCCTGGACGACGCACCTGCGTGCCTGTGCGGGCACTGAGGCCCTTGACGGTTGCTTGGCGGCCTTCTCTTCCACCCCTAACTATTTTCTCTACTGAGGAGGGAAGTTATCCCGAAACCCGAGCCATGTCTCGGGCGATATTTTAAAACCCGGGACATGTTTCGGGTCTAGAGATCATCAGTTGAACAAGTACTTATTGCAACCACTGGGGTGAACCACTCAAGAACTCCTTCAGAGATCATCAGTTCAACAAGTACATACTTGCACCCACTGGGGTGAACCACTCAAGAACTTCATGTACCAGCTTCCCTTGGGGTGACCCGGAGGAGGGGCTAGCGGAGTGCAGTCCATTGCGGTTGTTTATAGAAGTGGCTCCCTCGAGCTTTGAGCTGACGAGCTCCTGGACGACGCACCTGCGTGCCTGTGCGGGCACTGAGGCCCTTGACGGTTGCTTGGCGGCCTTCTCTTCCACCCCTAACTATTTTCTCTACTGAGGAGGGAAGTTATCCCGAAACCCGAGCCATGTCTCGGGCGATATTTTAAAACCCGGGACATGTTTCGGGTCTAGAGATCATCAGTTGAACAAGTACTTATTGCAACCACTGGGGTGAACCACTCAAGAACTCCTTTAGAGATCATCAGTTCAACAAGTACATACTTGCACCCACTGGGGTGAACCACTCAAGAACTTCATGTACCAGCTTCCCTTGGGGTGACCCGGAGGAGGGGCTAGCGGAGTGCAGTCCATTGCGGTTGTTTATAGAAGTGGCTCCCTCGAGCTTTGAGCTGACGAGCTCCTGGACGACGCACCTGCGTGCCTGTGCGGGCACTGAGGCCCTTGACGGTTGCTTGGCGGCCTTCTCTTCCACCCCTAACTATTTTCTCTACTGAGGAGGGAAGTTATCCCGAAACCCGAGCCATGTCTCGGGCGATATTTTAAAACCCGGGACATGTTTCGGGTCTAGAGATCATCAGTTGAACAAGTACTTATTGCAACCACTGGGGTGAACCACTCAAGAACTCCTTCAGAGATCATCAGTTCAACAAGTACATACTTGCACCCACTGGGGTGAACCACTCAAGAACTTCATGTACCAGCTTCCCTTGGGGTGACCCGGAGGAGGGGCTAGCGGAGTGCAGTCCATTGCGGTTGTTAACTTACAGGTAATGTGTGAAGTATTTATGCATCACTTAAACAGAAATAAAATGAAAACACTACATATGAAAACACCCACTCTAATTTAGAAAAATAGAGTCAATTTTAATAAACTATTTGACACCAAAAAGACAACAATACAATCAGTAGTACTGGAGTTATGAATTTTTAAAGCTGTAAGAGAAAAATAGCATCTAAAAGATCAGAGTGCCTACAGTAGACATCTAGCTGCATGAGACCTGGGCAAAGTCAAACGTTTTGGCCTACCATTATGAAATGTGGTTTGGATACATGAAGTGTATTGGGCCCGGTCACCACTAATCTTCGGACATAGAAGGATTTTTTGATAAAAATGTCTGAGAAAGTAAAGTTCAGTGAGGCAAGGCAGTCAGTGGTGTCTGGGGAGGAGATGTCGTAGTCAGGGAGCCACTGGACAAAGTCACAGAGAAAAACTCTGCTTTTGGCCATAGTCTCTGTGGATAAAGCTGTAGGAGGGATCGCTTCTTCAAATCCCTCATGAATGACACTGTTGTTAACATAGATTTGAGTTTTCATGGCTTAGTATCACTTTCAACTTTTCTAGGTCTGAACACACATATTGTAACATTACAGATATAATAGTGCCCAACACTGGCCCAGTTTTGGTAGATGTGCACAATACTGTTATAACATTGTGTGACTGCAATTTTCAACAAATGGCTGTCCTGGTTACATTGCATGACTTCTCTAAGATAACAGGAGTTACTTCATATTGGAAGAAGAGGTTTGTAACCTCCTTGGCTGTGGCAACATTCTGTGAAAAATGATTATGTAGATTGGCAAGGACATTTCTGCTGATCATTTTTTTTATCAGCCGTTGCATAGGCAGCTCGAACCATCTCCTTTTCTCCCACCCCAATGCAAATCATCTCTTTTTTTTCCTTAGTGTGTAGAAACCTTGATATACATATTGTTTATACTAATTCTGTTGAGGTTCATCTATTGGGATTAGGTTCAGATAATGATTGGTCTGATATATGTATATCTCAGCATGTTGCCGATGAGATGGGCTTGAGCTATTGAGTACTGTTACTGATGCCTCCTTGTTCAATGCCACGAAATATATATTAAGGTTTATGTATAAGTGGCACTGTTAGACCCGGGATCCCTGTTTGGCTGAGGTAGGTACCTTAGGCCAAATAGGGACCCTAGGTTCAATGTCAGGGAAAGGAAGAAAACCTTCTGAGACAGACCCCGCTCACTCGCTTGGTAGCTTGGCACGAGCATCCAGGCTTATACTCAAGGCAAATGTGTAAAGTATTTGCAATCACGCTCACAGCAATCCAATGATGACACCACAAATGGAATCCACACGAGTTTCATAAAAACAAGTGTACATTTATATAAAAAAAGATTATAAGATAAGACCACAAAATATAAATCCAACATATGCGTATTTGTAATATTCCTTCTGGCCAGTTGTTAGGCCAACCACCCTTGTAAGTTCTGGCGATATTATTGGGCGCTTCTAAACATTCCACTGCAGTCCTACTGCAATGCTATGCAGTTCGTAATGCTAGAATCAGGCACTTAGCAACATAAAAATAATGCAGTTCGTAATACTAGAGTCAGGCACTTTGCAATGTGAGAATAAAGCTATGCGTAACGCTAGAATCTGTAAACATAATGCAACGCATAATACACAGCAAGGGTCAGTCCTTTCCTTCATTCTCTTCAGTTGTTTCTTCCTTGGCAATGGTTCCTCTTGACCATGAAGTAGCCTCAGTCTTGTTCAATCTTGATCAAGCCATTCTGCAAAGTTCAGGGGCTTCAGCTCTCATAGTTATGCCTCTAAATGTCTTTGACGTTTTTGTGTTCAGGGGGGCACTGACCCCTGTTCAAAATAGTTCTGGGTGCCTCCCTGCCAGGGACACCTTCTTCCTTTGATTAGTGGGGGTCTGGATTCTCAATCACTCAGCAGGAGATGGGACAATTGTTTTCTGGCAGAAACCCAGGCCGCTTCACCTCTAGGGGCTACTAGTCCCCCCTACACTCCAGATGCAGGTTAGCCTGTTTCTGTCTCACCTTCTCCCCTTAGTCAAGACATTTCCCAGATCCTATTGCTTTCAAATCCAGACAGCCAATCCACAACCAGGCAGAGACACGCAGAAATGTTAAAGCAAAAAAACCCAGCCACTTCTAGAAGACTTCTAAGCACACAATACAAAAATCACCTTCATAAAAGGATGTGTTATTACATTGTTAGTTCAGGCACACTAAACATCACCTTTCCATCTTGAGCCTTTGGGAAGATGGGCTGGGAATAATATTACACAGTCTCCCCATTCTATCCTATGGGCAAGATGGCCTTTCAACAGTGAAAAACGAAATGGAGATTATTTCACTATCAGGACATGGTACGCACCTTAGTACATGTCCTACCTTTCACATGCACTGCACCCTGCCCAGGGGATACCTTGGACCTACCATAGGGGTGTCTGATGTGCATAGAGAGGGAAGGGTAAGGTCTAGCAAGTGGGTGCACTTGGCAGAACAACATGGCAGATTAAAAAACTGCACGCAGGCCTGAGTTCCCGCTTTAAGGCTACCTGTGTGGGTGGCACAATTAGTGCTGCAGGCCAAACTAGTAGCAGTTGCATTACCAGCCCTGGCACACATAGTGCACTTGACTAGGGATTTTACTAGTAAGGCAAACATACCAATCATGGACAACCAATGACCATTACAGTTTATACAGGGAGCACTTGCACTTTGACACTGATCAGCAGTGGCAAAGTCCCCAAAGTATCTAAGCCAGTCAAAAATAGAGGAGGTAGAGGCAAAAAGGCAGGGGTAATCACGCCACGAAATGCCAGGTCTAACAGGCACCCTAAAATACCATACAGAAAAGCAACAAACAGCCAATCATTAAAGATCTGTGGTCCATGAAATGCAATATCAGGCAAATAATCCTGAAAATAATAAAAGTACTTAAGTGTTGTTATAAAACAACTTTTCAAGAGAAAAGGAGCACCGGACATTTTGGAACTTGGGAAACATAACTGTGCAGTACAACCTACATCATTGCCATGGTCAATTTTAGTGGAAGCCTAGGTTATTTACCTCATGGACAGTTATGAGATCATGCCTCAGAGAAATATGTGATAGACTGTACTATTATTGATTTAATCACTGATCAAAAGATAAAATATACTACCCTTACAATGCAACTTAGAAAATCATATTATTTTTCCCCTAGGATAAAAGAGACCCATGTACCCCGCCTCATATGTGGAGGTGACCTAGGGGCTTATTTATGAGAGTGCTGTGTCACTTTTGCAGCATATAAATTGTGACATGGGTGACAAAGGGCTCTCATAAAAGTTTATGAAGTTATGCAAAGACAACCTGCCTCATAAATCATGAGTAAGGTGATGCAGCATAAATCGCTGCGTTGCCTTAATCTGCACCCAGGAGGCACTCCAGTGGCATTGCGATGGGCTTTCCCATGCAACAACCATGGAATTTCATACTGCCCCAGATTTACAAAACATGTAAACCTGGGGAAGTGTCAAATCTGTGTGCCTCCCGAGGAAAGGCGTAACATGGATAAATATATTTATTTCTCTTTGCTTTTTCTCCTTTCCATGTGTGCTGCAGAACAGAGGAAAAAGTATCTTTGGATTATGTTTCTGTAGGAAGGTGCCCCTCTCTGCACAAAAACAATATTGCTTGCAACAGAGGCACACGTGCACCATGGTGCACCTATGTTGGCGCTATCCTGCTGAAATGGCGCCAGCGCAGGTGGAAAGGACAGGAATGCACTGTATTGTTTAAATACAGTGCATTCCTGCCCTTTCACTTTGATATGGGGAAGCACAGCAAGGTGCCTTGCTGCGCTGCCATACTCCAAAATGCCATAGATGAGGCCCCTAGTGCTTATGGCAAAACTGCAATCAGATTACAGAGGAAATGTGTAATTCACTGTGACTACTGTTTACTTATTTGATTTACAATAATTGTAAATGAAACAAAAATGTTGCTATTTGGGAAAACACAACCAAATGTTTAATGGTACGATGTGGCTAAAAAAGTCAAGAAATTGAAATCTTTTAAATATCTTGGCTTTATGTTCTCCAGTATTCTTAGCCGGACAAAGCACTTAGATAGCTGCAATACTTAATCACAGAAACAGAAATGAATCTATTTGTCAACTTTCTACTGCGCAGCTGAAATTCATTTGTATGCAGACTCAACGCAAATGTGAAGATTGTTAATACTTTTATTCCACTGCATCTGAGATATGAAAACATAGGTAAATGCTATGTAGCATAGAGGCACACTCTAGTGTGAGGGTAAATGAATACATGTAAGCCTTAATTTAGCCAACTAACCTATTGTTTAATAAAGAGATCGCTAAAATAATTCTTCTCTCTCTGACAAAGCACACCTTTTCATCCCCTATATTTCTTTACTTTCATGTGGACACAATGAAAGTGTGCTGAGATTTTCCAGACTAAAAACAAATAATTGCGGGACAACAAATCAAGTTCAAGTCAACAACAAGCATTTGCAATTTAATAGGTCTCGCAATTACGAGATTTTGAACTATTGGCATTGTAAATGACAATGCCTTTTATTGATGTGTTTAAAAAACTGCAATAATAAAAGGCGTTGTCATTTACAATACCAATGGGCCAAAGTTTCTAAAATACAAGACCTATTGAATTGCAAATATTTGTTGTTGCTGCACTTTCACTTTAATAGAGGCCGCGCCTCTTTCTTTAGGCTAACCCTGTCTAAAGAAAGGTCCGGGCAATACTTGAATCATGACCTCTTTTGTGGTTCTATCAAAATGCAATTATGGCAGACACTCTATCACTCCACTGTTAGCCTACAGCCAATATACCTTCCCTTGCTTTATATAGGACGAGATTATTAAACTGTGACTCTAGAGTCTCCTTTGAGAAAAAAGAAACCCCGATTTTAAAATATCTTTTAAATGCTCCACCAGCTATGATGATTCGGGTTACCTGGTGGGAGCCCCAATTGACCTACTGGTCTGATACAATAGGGATTCATCATATAGATTTTTTTCTGGAAGTCACCCTTTCTCAGCTCTGTTCAAAAAAGACACAAATAAGTGAGAGACGTTGCTCAGAACTACTAGTTAAATTGATAAATCAAATTTAAAAAATACATATATATATTGATTTGGAGTTATGACATGGAATACTGTCCCCTCGAGGCTAGTGTTGTAACCAGCTTCTCCACATACCTCCTTTAGGATGGATTTAGATCATCTTGAGGGCAAAAATTGTCTATTTCAGTCGTTAATCCTTAGGGAATAAGGATACATTTCAGTGTATGGATACACTGCCAACCGTTTTTTGAGATCAGAGTTCCTTAAATTCCACATAGGATTCAACCCTCTGTTCTCATGCTCGATATTGGCACTAAATGTCAAAGATAAAAAAGCAAAATGTATTTTTGATTTTAACTGTTAATATTCATTTGCTCATTCAATGTTGGATTGCTTAATATGTTTAGATCTGGGGGGTGTGGCTTGGCACCCGTGGAGAATGGCAGCATCTGGGTGAGGCGCTCCGGTGGGACTGGGTGTTTCCGCGCTCTACGGCAGAGTCAGACGAAACAGAGACGAGCACAGGACATCGGATAATGCGCTGGACATCTTGAGCATTCTGGTGCTCTTGGAAGCATCAAGACAACACCTCTGTCACCCGAGTGAGTCCCTCTAGCGGAGACGCGATTTTTGCCTTGCTCGCGATCGGCAGCACTCTTCAGAAACACCGTGCTATTGCTCCATGCGCTGCTTGTATCCTCCTGAATGTTTCTTCAGGAATATGCCATTGGAATAAGCTTTACTGCTAATGTCATGGATTCTTTGGAATAGGAAGTTGTTTGTTCAGCTTTTCTGACTGAAAGAAAACCTCGGCGGCCATTTTGCATATCCCTCTTTATCTTAATGGCGCAATTCCCTTCTCCGTCTACTGGAACTGTTTGATGCTCATATGACCCATGCTTTATAGCGCCAATTATCAATGTTTGACCTACATTGACTCTTTTCTCTCATGTTTTTGACCACACATTGCTAGAATTGTGGATTTGTTTATTCTGCTTGTTTTTCATTGGGCGTTTTGAACCTGACCTGGATGTCATATCTGCATATTTGGTATGATTTTCATATGGTTCCCTCTCTTCTTTTGAACTTTACATCAAAGTGGTAAACTTCATGCCTAATTTTGCTTGGTGGCTGTGCTGGTGTTTCTAGGGGCAGAACGAAAGGTGCTCTATCTACGAAGCCGCAACAGAAGTTTATTTTTGTTAAAAACTCCAAGATTTTCACTGCATACTCTAAGTTGGAAGATTCTCTGCAGTCTACATTACGTACCCCGGTGACAGACATGGATCCTTTTCCGGCACCACCTGGAAAGACAGTTACTAAACGCCTAAAGCAAAATCCCCCTTCCTCTCCTAAGACAGTCTCACCGGTTTCCATGGAGATGCTGTTGGATGAAATAAGAGCCCTCCGGCCCTTCATGGAAGAAACCAACTCTAAGCTACAAGTCCTCACAGATAATTGGTCTCAACTTGACACAAGAGTAACTGCAGTTGAACAAAGCATATCCTCCTTTAGGGATACAAATGCGACCGTATCCCAGCTTCAGTCTCAAGTTTCAATGCTCCAAAAGCAGATTGAAGACCTAAAAAATCGCAACAGGAGGAATAATCTACGTATTTATGGTTTGGCGGAGGGAGTTGAGGGGTCACACCCTCTCACCTTCTTTACATCTAGCAGAGGGTGTAACACTCAACATTCAAAGAGCACACAGATTAGGTCATCCTTCTTCCAACATGTCACCCTCACAGCGGCCAAGAGGAGTCATCACATACTTTCTGGAGTACACAGATCTATTAATGGTGTTATCTGCGGTTAAATCTGCTCAACGCATTACTTGGTGTGGTTCAACTTTTTTGCGCGGGACTATACCAAAGCCACTGCTAACAGATGCAAAGCATTTCTCAATATGAGGCCAGCTCTCCGATCATTGGGTGCCCGCTATGGTCTTTTTCATTCTTGCCTGTTTAAGGTTACATACAACAACAGAACAACTACCTATGAAGATCCAGCAAGGTTACAAAGATTCATTAATTCTTGCAATCCAAATGCTATGGACACTCAACGACCTTCTTCTTCGAATAACACCTGACTCTATGAATTTATTGGAATAATATAGTGTCTAACCCCACATGGGTTGGTGGTCAAGGCTCCCCTTTGATCCTTTACTCATTTAATGTTGGTTTTCTGCACACCATCCACATGTTACTCAGATTCCAACTTCTCCTGTGTGGAATTTATGTATACAAGTAGTGTTACTTACTTTACCTAGGTTATGTTTCTTGTTTTATTCTTGACTTGAATTTTGTTCGCTTTGTTGGTTTGTAATAATCTCATTGTTCTCTTGTTTATATTATGTGTTATTAATTTCCTCATTAATTGTTGCCCTTCGTTTCCGTAGATTACATATTGATAGCTTACTTAGACTAGTTCGCCAGTTTATTGTTTATGTTCCTGTTATTGATTGATCCAACATATATCCTAATTGTATGTTCTAATGCTTATCCTAATCCTTATTATTCACCTTCCTCACATATTTCTCACCCCTGTATCGTGGTTTCTCCTTGGTCCTCCGTTCGGCTGTTCCCGGACGTGTTGCTTACTCCATGTGGTTCCACCCCCCTCACGTATTTCCCTGAGTTTTCCTTTTGTAGGTATGTTATCTGTTTGTATGTTATTTGTTTTGTCTTTTGTTTTGTGTTTTGCAACACATTCACCTATTTTCTTACTTTATCATCTAACTTTTACACTTATACTTTCTCATGTGACTTTCCTCTCTTTCCATCCCTGTTTTTACTTACGTATTTTCTATAAATTCTCACTGTTCTAAGCTCACTTCATTCCTCCTATTTTCTCATCTCCCTTTTAGCGCTTTACAATGTTTTCGCATTGAATTGGACCTTAGCATTACAAGTTCGGATTCTTTTATTGTTGATAATTCCACTTTATTGAATTGGAATGCTGTTTTAAAATGTTTTTTGTACTCTGTTTTAGTATGTTATGCCACTTAAGCTAGTTTCCTGGAACATTAGGGGATTAAACTCTCCTATTCAGAGACAGAGGGTTTTGTCACACTTAGCCAAGTTAAACGCTGATATTGTTTTCTTACAAGAAACACACCTTATGGATATTGAGTCTTTGAAATTGAAAAGGGGTTGGGTGGGTGAGGCTTATTTTTCTCCCGGGGATGGTAAGCGAAATGGAGTTGCTATATTGTGCCGTAAATCTCTTCCAGTCACTTTACTGTCGCAGTAAACAGATGTTGAAGGGAGATGGCTTATTGTTAAATTGTCACTAAAAGGTGTTCCAGTTTCTTTTCTCAATGTTTATGCACCTACAGGCGGAGATGCTTCCTTCTGTTCTGCCTTGGCCAAGCGAATTTCTAATTGCATTGAGGATAATTTTATTATGGCTGGAGACTGTAACCAAGTGTTGGATCCCTTTTTAGATAGAAATTCTAAAGTGCCTTTTATCCCCAATAAAACACATAAATCTTTTACTCACGCTATTTTTCAACATAAATTGCTTGACACTTGGCGCCTCTGTAATCCAACCACCAGAGAATACTCCTTTTATTCCTAAACACATCATACTCAATCAAGAATTGACTGTGTCTTTGTCTCCCGTAACATTTTGCAATCCCTCACATTTGCAGATATTGGTCCTATTCTCCTCTCAGATCATGCACCTGTTTCCATTGGCTTTGATATACTGCCCAGGAATAACGCTCCCAGAAGATGGTGTTTTAACAACACTCTCCTCTTGGATCCCAAGTTCTCTGCATCTTTTATCTCTTTCTCTACTGATTACTTTGAGAGAAACCATACAGTCCCTATCACTCACATCTATTTGGGATGCCTTTAAGGTGTCAGCAAGAGACTTTATTATAGGCTTTGTTGCAAAGAAATGAAAATCTGCATGTAAGATTACCACAGACCTCCTCCAGGATATTAAGGCACTAGAACACTTATATTATACATCCCACTCGGAGGAATGTTTAAAAGCCCTTATCAATGCTAAATTGAAATTTAATAAAAAGTCAACAGAAGATGCCTCACTTTACTTATTAAAATCCAGCGCAAAATTCTATGGAGGTAAAAATAAAGCAGGGAAAATCTTAGCCAACTATCTAAAGATCCACCAAAATAAATTAAACATTGACTCTGTCTTTGATGAGCATTCAGTCTTAAAGTTTAAAGATGCCAAAATGTAAACAATTTTTCTCTTCTTAACAAATCCTTATATTCTTCAGAAACCCAACCTACAGATCACTCATTATCGCAATTCTTCTCTAATATCCAAAAGCCTCACCAGGTACCTCTGGATTTGTCTCACTTAGAATCTGATCTCTCCCAGCAGGAACTCTTAAATGCTCTTCAAAACCTTAAAAAAGACAAAGCACCTGGCCCGGATGGTTTTACTGTTGAATTTTATACCCATTTTTCTAAGCTTTTAATACCCAAATTACACTCACTTATACATTTTTTCTCTTCCTGAAATAGTTCTTCTGGCTCATTTTCGGAAGCCCATATTTGTCTTATCCCCAAGGAAGGTAAAGACTCCAAGTACTGCAAAAACTATAGACCTATTTCACTGGTTAATATTGATTACAACATTTTTTGTAAAGCCTTAGCCATACGTCTAGATTCCTATTTACCAAATTTACTAGGGAAAGAATAATCTGGCTTTGTTAAGGGTCGAGTCATTACGGACAATTCACGGCTCTTTTTTGATGTGTTATCCAAATCATCACATCTTAATCATTCTTTGGCGGCAATAGCGTTGGATGCCGAAAAGGCTTTTGATAGAGTTGAATGGAAATATTTATTTTATACTCTTAAATGGTTTGGATTTGGCCCCAACTTTATAAATTTATTATCTCTTCTCTACTCTAACCCTCGTGCAGCAGTATGTGCCAATTGCTTAATTTCCCAATTTTTCAACTTGGGCAGAGGAGTACGTCAAGGATGTCCTCTCTCTCCTTTCCTCTTTAATTTGGCCCTTGAACCATTTTTATCCAAACTACGTCAAAACTCCAGCATTTATGGGTTTCAAACATCAAGTGTTCACATCAAATTGCAGCCTATGCCGATGATATTTTACTCTTATGTCCAGGCCAGAAGAATCAATTCCTGCTTTTTTAGCGGAGGTGAAATCTTACTCTCTCATATCTGGATATAAATTAAATAACGATAAATGCGAAATATTGCCATTAACAAAATATACTTTTAGCTCAGAATTTCAAGCTTCCCAATTCAAATGGAGTCCGAATAACATTAAATATCTGGGCCTACACTTTACATCTTCAATCTCGAAAACAGTAACATTATGTATGAATAAGTGTTTTCAAAAGATCTCAGAATTAACCTCTAAATGGCATCCTTTGTATCTGTCTTGGTGGGGCTGCTTGGACACCATAAAGATAATGTTATCGTCCATAGTTTTATACACTATTTCGAACATCCCGGTCCCAATCACAACTAAACTATTTAAAAAAGTTAACTCCATTTTATCCTCTTTCTTGTGGAGCAATAAAAACCCCCGAATGTCTTTGCTAAAATTAATTTGCCCCAAATCAGAAGGAGGAGTTAATTTTCCAGATTTCCAGGCTTATCAGAAAGCTTTCCTATTGCGTCAGGCCTCTCTTTGGTTGCTTGACTCTACAGATGATTGCCCTCTCTGGACTTCAACGGAACACCTCTTTTTATCTCCATACTCATTTCGTGAATATCTTTCTTTCTCACGCAAACCACAATCCATTTCAACTCCCATAATAAAGCACACTTCCAAATTACTTGATTTACCTTCTCATTCTACTCACGATTCTAGAGATTCCTTTTTAAAAGTAACAATTTGGCAGAATAAAAATGGGTTGATCCATAATAAACTTTTTTATTGGAAGACTTGGAGAAAGAGAGGTTTGATATGGATCTATCAATTATTCTCAGAATCACATTTTATGCCTTTTGTTACACTCATTCAATTATTCAATTTACCAACCTCCTTTATCCATAAATATAACTTACTCCCACTTCCCCGCTATACTCAACACCACCAATAACTCAGAACCCCCCTCCAGTCTTCATGCCTTGTTAACGACCAAACCCAAGGCTTCTATTATTTACAGATATCTGCAAGATAATGGTACCGATAGACAGAAGACAAAAACTGAAGAGGCATGGGAGCAAGATTTTACTACATGCTGGCCATTATCACTTTGGAAAGGCATATGGACCAAATTTTGTAAAGCCTCTAGAGCAGCAAATATCACCCAAACATTATTTTTTGTTTATAACAGACTTTTATTCACACCAGTTACCCTATGTAAACATTTCTCATCCACTCCAGATACATGTTGGACTTGCACGCCTCCCAGCGCAGACTTATTTCATATATTATTTACTTGCTCACAAGTACACAGTTTTTGGAAACAAGTATGGTCTCAAATTAACTTAATTTACGACACTAAGTTTCCTTTTTCTTTTATTCACATCTTCTTAGGCAGTCTCTCTTCCATTTGGGACGATGTTTCACTTAATGTCAAGATTATTGATTTATTATTGGCAATTGCCTTTCAACAAGTTACTGTCAATTGGAAAGATTTTTCGAAAATGTCATATAGGGCTTGGTGGTCAGTGTACCACCAAGCCCTATATGAAATTTTCCATAATCACAGGTTAGATACTGCCTTTGTATACCCTCCTCACATGGCCTCAAAACGTGCTGACTTGTGGTCACCTGTCACAATATTTATTGATACTAGTGCTAAACAATATTCTCTACCAAAGCCTTCTCAACAGGAGGTTTCTAAGCCACCCTGAATTCCCTAATAGTTCCATAAGTTTCATTTATGTACCTAGAAGGCATATATATCTCACTTACTTTGCATTCTTCTGTTTCCATTTTTTATTGTTTGTCCAATTCTTTTACTTTCTATGTAATGAGCTTGGAATGTGATGATGTACGATTTATAGTGCATATTGTGTTCAGTCACCTCAATTTCTTTTCAATAAAATTATTTGAACTGAAAAAATGAGTTTAGATCTGTGGCAAAGGATTTTAAAATCGTTATTTCTAAAGTAGAATGGTACGACTTGACAAGCTGCTCTGAAACTACAGGCAAACATGATTTTTTTAGCTACAGTGATTGACTTTGGCCAATAGTTATTATTGGTAAAAAGATTCTATAATTTTACGGGGGTGTGGTGTGGTGTGTGTGTGTGTGTGTGTGTGTGTGTGCGTGTGTGTGTGGCTTTGTGTGTGTGTGTGTGTGTGTGTGTGTGTGTGTGTGTGTGTGAAAGCGTGTCTGTGTTTGTGTCTTTAAACTGAAACTTGAGACCTATTCTCTTTGCCAATTCTCCTTTCTGTTGTTGAAACACAGAAAAAGAGAAGAGACACATTCTAATACAATAATTTTATAACTAACATTTATTAAACTCAAGTTCATATATAACAATAAGGCATTTGCATTCCAAATAGTTTTATATTTTAACATAGTTTTACATATTATTGCTTATAGTCATTTTCCTGAAACTGCTTTACCTCGCCAGCGCCACAACCGCAACCAATGGAATATGCGCTATTAGGGTTACAAAGGTTCAAACTGTTACTAATTAGAGCAGAGTGATAATCACAAAATGTATGGGTCCAGAAAGAAGCTGAGAGCAGATCATGGTTCACAGTTTTCTTTTATTTCATTGTCTTCTGCAGAGAGGCATTCTATCCAGGAATTTTTCGCACTCCTGTAAAATCACAGCTTTCACATGTTAGGTCTAGTGTCCAGTAGCTGCTAGTCACATGTGTAAGTGGAGGGGTGTAGAGCAGCAGGTTTCAGGGCTAACGGCAAGTTCGGCAAAAACTTAATAGCCCCCTGCACCCACCCGGTCAATTAGTTAAACTGTACTTTTGATAGAAATAAATAATAACAAAAGTACTTACATTTCAGGTGCAGGGGAGACCCAGGAGACACGGGACCACAATCTGGTTGATCTCTTCCCGAAAGGCACTCTACTGTTGAAACCACGGAGCCTGACTCAAAAGTAAAGGGCAATGAACCCTAACCAATTCTTGAGCTACTCTCATGCCGTTTTCAGCATGAGAGTAGCACCATGATTGGTCGGACCAGGCTGACACAGCACTCTTTTTCAGAGTAGGCACCTGTGCCTTCAGTCCTCCAGGTTGTTTTACAGCTGGTATTGGTGCAGGCTGAAGTACGCATGTCGGGCTGGCCATTGCAAGACAGATGGCTAATAGCACTTTAGGTTTTAAGGAAGTGATTCCTGCTGCCAATGAACAGCATGTATGGCCCCGCCCAGAGACACAGCACACACTTCAGAAAAATGTTCATGTCCCTTTTGACCATTTTATTTGAATTATGCTTTGCTGCAGGTGCAACGCTCGCAGCATGCGGCGTGACGCTCTACTACCCTCCAGGAGGAACCACTGATGAAAGTGTCAGCTTGTAGGCTATTCAGAACTCCACACAAACATGTAATAGAAATGTGATTTCATCTCCACTTGAAGTTGTTACATTATATTTTCTCCCATTTCTACGTCGGTGACGGAGTTTAAATCAGATCGAAAAAATTCTCTCTGAGTTCACAAAATATCAAAGAGATTGGAGGTATAAAAAAACTAATATGTATGGGAGACATTGCAGCTCAATTGCGAAGTCTCAATTTAAAATGGAACAGAAATTAATCTATTTGTCAACTTTCTACTGTGCAGCTGAAATTCATTTGTATGCAGATTCAACGCAAATGTGAAGATTGTTAATACTTTTATTCCACTGCATCTGAGATATGAAAACATAGGTAAATGCTATGTAGCATAAAAGCACACTCTAGAGTGAGGGTAAATAGATACATGTAAGCCTTAATTTACCTAACCGACCTACTGTTTAGCAAAGAGATTGCTAAAATAATTCCACTCTCTCTGACAAAGCACACCTTTTCATCCCCTATATTTCTTTCCTTTCATGTGGACACAATGAAAGGGTGCTGAGACAAATCAAGTTCAAGTCAACAACAAGCATTTGTAATGCAATAGGTCTCGCAATTGCGAGATTTTGAGCTATTGGCATTGTAAATGCTTAAAACTCCCTGATGTGGCGTGTTCCTTGATGCCTCAAGGGACTGGTGACCGAGCTGCGGGGTGCAGAGTCCGGGCTGGGAGGAACTGGCCGTCATAGCGCAGCCGCTTGTCATTGAGGCATTGCCTGGCAACCAGCCCCCAAGGTAGAGGAGCCGGAAGCCAGGCAGTAGTGACGGGCCATGTGGCTGAGCCTGGAGTCAACGGACACTTCACTCCATGTCCTTCCCCTTTCGTCTCCACAGCGGAGAGGCTGCATCATGTGGTTGCGGGCCAAATGGGACCGCACACCAGGAAGTGGAAGCGAAGCCTCGCGGGCCCTTATAAGCAGGTGGGGCACTGGGAGAGGCGGCCCACTGTTGGCATTTGGTCTGGAGGAGACCAAGTGGTCCAGAAGCGCTCTCAGGGAGATCGCAGCCTAGAGATCTCCAACACATTTTGGCCATTGTTGCAGCTGCACCGCATGGTCGCGGACAGCTGCACCCTTACCTACTGTTGGGGGACATTGTCTTGAGCATTAGGATGGGGCAAGAGCTCGACGGAGGCCCATTAGTCCACAAGAAGGAAGGAAAATCCTCAACCTTACCGCATTTCCCTTAAGAGAGGCCCGTGGCTTCTGTGCTCCACTGCATAACGGGTAATGTGGATGTACTGGGCTCTGATATGGCATATGTGGTTGGTTCGTGAAATTACAGTATCAGGCTAGGCCCTGATGTGATGTTGTGACTCATTACTTGCAATTGGCAGTAAAGACATCCATATGTTCAGTAATGGTGGTCTGCAATGTTTGATAGCATGATATTTCCCTAATATGTGCACGTTTGCAAGGGTGTACCCTGTTGATGTGGTTTATGTATAATGTGTTATGCTAAGTACAGTTCCTACCAGTAGCTACTGGATTGTGCTAACTGTAATTTTTATGACAATTGCCCGATTGGCAAAGTGGTTTATATAATACCTGTGAAGTCATGACAAGTGCCTAGTGGCACAGTGTAATGTATGTGATTGTGATCTAATTTGTTTTTCTGGATAATACAAAGGATATGTTCATACAACCCTGTGTGGAGTCTCTTTTGTGGTGTGCCTGGTGTGTCACTGCTGTGTGAGTGTTTTGCGCAAACACTTTACATATTGCCTCTGGGATAAGCCTGACTACTCTGCCAAGCTACCAGGGGTTATCTTTAGTGTGTAACTCCCTTGCCCTGACGAGAGTGGTGGGTTCTGTCTGGCTTAGGTGCATACTCTAGCCAACCAGAAACCCCATTTCTAACACCAGGCTAACATAGCAACCTCAAATCAGCATTTGATGTCCTTACACAAGGATATTAGAAATGGTAAAACAAGCACACAAATGAAAGAGATTTACAATGGGAAATAGCTAATGTTCACGACTACCTCTCCCTTTTCCTCTTGTTATATTTATGAATGTTCAGGAAACTAAGGGGTATGTGTACAACAATATGACAGAGCATAGTGTTAAGCAAAACTTGCTAATGGCACGCTTTGCCATTCTGAAAATGCGTGGATGCACCGTATTTACAAATATACAGTGCACCCCTGCTTTTCCCCTATAGTGCAAGGGTGCCTGCGTTGGGGGGAACAATTGTTTACATAAACTATCACTAATGGTGATTTGTAAATCCTATGTGCGTTGCATTGTGCAGTACACAGAAAAGTTGCAAATCGTAATTTTTGTAATGATTGTTTATGTGCAGGAAGGGATGCCTTCCTGCACATAAACAATAATTCATGGCATCTTGCTGTTTCTATGAGCGCTTCACAATGCAGCACACATAGAAACAGCAAAAACGCAGAGAAATAAAGTATTTCTCCTGGTATTGCCATGTTAAGACTAGGTTTTCCCCGGTCTCAATTTTGGTGCTACTTCCTATTTATGCCACCCTTGTAGATATGGGGCAGCGTAAAAATCAAGGGGTGTTGCGGCGGAACGCCACTGCAACACCCGGTGCCCACCCCTTTCATACTAAGCATAGTATGAAAGGGCACCTTATTTATAAAACGGCATTTAGCCACGCTACGTGGCTTATCGCCACCTTGTAAATAAGGAGAAGCCCTTATCGCCACAGGAACGTAGTAAAAAGTGATGTTCCTGTGGCATTAGGTGATTGTAAATATGCCCCTAAGAGCACAGCTATGACCATAGGATGAAGAATTCACACCGCAGTACAAGGCATCATCAGTCACCTGTGATACATGAAGACGTGATATTTTCTATATGCATTTAGCAAATTAAGTGTAGTGACTACTCTTTCTTGTGAATGCGGAGTACTTCATTGACAGACAGATTGTTCCCATACAAAATCATTACTGTAAGTTTTCATTATTCTTTTTTTGTCCCTGACGGGAAAGGCACCACTTTAGAAAGAGAATGCACAAAAATGATATATACTTTAAAAAGATCGAAATTACTCCTAGTGGCAGCAGCTTCTAACTCTAGACTCCTGGTGTGGATAAGGTGATAAATGCCCGCATTTAAAAGAGGAATGGATTCAGGCATTGTCTGCATAGAAGCAGCAGACATCACAAATAATCAGAATGGACAGCCAGGGCCACCCTTCATGATAATGTGTCATGCTGCTTTATTAACCTCACCCTTTTCTGCCATAAACGAGAGGTTTAGCAAGGCCCAGCTATAACTGTAAGTGGCAGGCATCTGAGGAGTTTTTAATTTGCGCTTCGATTTAATATCTGTTCCCACTTATGATGTAAATGTTAACAATATGTGACACTATCCGTGGTGATAAGTGTCTGAAACTAAGGGAAAGGGAAAGTGATGTTCTTCTGGTAAATGAAAGGATGACCTTAATAAATCCGACAAGGTGCCAGTCATACCTATTTAAAACATATCTGCACAAAATTAATTCAGTGTAAAGCAGACACAAGGAAATTAAAATAGCATTTTAATTTTATGGCATCGCCTGTGTACCATCTTATCTGCAGCTCACAGATGTTTATGCATTTCTTGGTGGACTTGTCCTCCCAGTGAGATTGCACCACGTTCTGCAAAATGAAAACACCAACTCCTTAATTTCTGTCCTAATCCTGAGCTGGCCCTCCTGAAATTAATATAGAGTAAACAGATCTATGACAAAGATGCAGTCAGGTGCCACATGCAAATGAGTGTAGACAACAAAGACTTAATAATTATTAAATTAAATATGTGCTCGTTTGCATAGTTTCTGCAGATCTGTTGATTTTTAGACTCTGGGTATGCTTGCATATTTTAACTCTGGGCACCGGGAAACTGTTAAATAACCCCTAATGCATATGCCTTAAAAACTGCAAGGTCTAAGTGAATGACAGTCCAAAACAAAAGAGAGGGGCCCTATACCACAAAAAGGGGTAGGGCGCCAAGAGACAATTGTCTAGAAAAAAGATTCCCCTTTTTGGCACGTATGTAAATATCCGTCTTACTTGTTTTCTCCCTATGCTTTGAACTGTTTTTTTATGTTTTTTATGGTTTTTATTGTTTGTGTTTTGTGCGCATCATATATTTAACATACTATCAAGATGTGTTTTTAACTTTTCATTTTGTTATATACTTTTGTCACTGTAATGATATTCAGGGCCTTTTAATAAAATATATGGATTTTATCTACATACACATCTGACTGGGTTTAGATTTTGGTGTCTTGTTCTGGGGATTGTTTGGTTATACCCTTGTATGAGTGGGTGTGGTTTACATACGTGCCAAAAAGGGGAATCTTGTTTCTAGCTAAGTGAATGACATTCAAAATCAGGACATTTAGAATAGTTTGATTGGTATGACCTTGTAGTGAAAGGATGCTAAAAGATCCTTTTTCAATAAGAAGCCTATTATAGCTTTGTGTATTGCAAAAGCGTGTTTATGACTACATAGCTATGTTCCATAAATCCAGCTAGTAAGAAAACTACACAGATCAACTGTGTACTGTTTTGTCATTTATCAAAAATCTAATTCAGTAGTGAACACACATTTTGCTGAATTTACTCCAAAGAACACAATTAAGTCAGCTAAGTTGAGTTCTCTTCTCACTAGTGGCAGTGATTGCCTATTTTCTGATTGGTGGAACACCACTCCTGCACACAAAACAATAAGCCTGGGCCTGCTGGCAAAAAGGGTGAGAAGAGTAATTAGTGGCCATTTATCTTAGGATGTGAGAGGTAATCAAGAGAGGCAGATGGCCCTGGCAAACAAGATGCTGAAACCTTTCAGGGTAGAGTCCTTACGGTAAACAGTGTTGTAGTGGCTGGGTTGTCTTTGAAGTTGTTCTGCATCTAGCCAATCAGACCCTTCTACCAGCGAGGGATACTGGCCTCAGAAACAGCCTGCGGGACTTCCCTCCTCCAAACAGGACAGGCGAGACGTCTGAGCTACACACAGTGTTTCTGGAGCTCTACCATTTGAGATAGAATTGAATAAGTATTTGTCATCAATCTCAGTACCTGCATGCCCTGTAAGAAAGAATCCCAGCACCAGATTATTCAAATATAACTGAAATGAGAAGAGACCAGAAGAGGAAGAAGTGGATATTGCTTGCTGTACGGGATCTGTCACGAGAAGGATTAAGTGAATCTTGGGTATCATTAGACCTCACACTGAAAGTGCTATCAGTGCTCGGATCTGGCTTCTTGCAGCTTCAGGCACGGAAGTGGTTGAAGAGAGGGGCTCCTCTGTGGAACAACTAGCTGACATTTGGGAGGGAACTTGACTATGCTGGAGTCCTTGTTAGAGGGAATGGGTGTACCTCTCTTTCATTGCTGAAATGGACTGGAACATGGCTGCTTCTTAAAAGTTTGCAAACTGTGTGAGAGCTGTATGATTGACAAGGAAACATTCTCCAGTACTTTATAAATATGGGACTTTGTCATTTTCAAAACTCTAGAGTACAGGAATAAGGCTGTCAGAAAAGACAACACCTTTGGAGTCAAGATCTGCTCATTTGGCACAATCAGAGATTTTTGGGATTAAATTTGAGGGACTACTGACATCATGCAGTCACCCTTGTAGGTACCTTGTCGGCTACAGCATGCTGCCTTGACCACCAAGAATAATTTGAGCATTAAAATATATAATAAGGTCTGAAAGTAAACTTAAGAGAAAGGATTTATGCATCTATGTTTTTCAAGCCGGCCATTTGTAGAGGTTACAGTCAAATCTGAAGGCTTCCGCATGCTCTTGAAAAAAATGGGATCCTACTTTGAGAGGTCCTCACCATGCTATCCTGCCTTGCCCCGCTTGATGTGTTTGACTTTCATAAAAAAGCCTATAGTAAAACATTAGATGATGTGTCCTGGTTGGCTCACTCAAACCTCAGCTCAACTGTGATGGTGCTCAAATCACACTTAAGTCCCACTTAATCAAAATCAGTATCAATATGTGTTTTCTTGGTGCTATTTGACCTTATATGCTTTTATTAAAAGGAAATTGTATCTCCAATTTCCTAGACCCTGTTTTGGCCATGTTGGTTTCACGTTGTTTAGTAAACATTTTTCCTTTTAGCTAAAAATGTTTGGGGATTTTAGTAATTTTGTCTCAAATACTTAAAAACATTTCACTGGGGAAAAGCCAGCGGCTTTGTGCCATAGCTGCCAATAGTTAAAACCAGGTTTTCTCATTCAAACTGTACTTCAATCTTGCAAGATATTAGACTACTAATTTGGTGGTCTCCTTCTCCAAATATATTCATCCAGAATTTCATCAACTTCAAATACAGGAAGGGGGCTAGTGCTGGGATTCTATCCAGTTCATCTATAACCACAGTCAGCACGGATACTCCAAGAAACCTCCCTTTTCCGTTTTTAATTCCTAGTTTAATGAAGGAAGAAATATGCTAACAAGTTCATTATACCCACACTCGCTTTACTTTTTAAAAAAAATATGACCTCCTAATCCCCTATGAATGCACTTGTAATAAGGCGGGCGGGATCATTTCCATGAGGTCTTTGCTTTTCTGAGCAATATTGTGGCACATTATGTCTTTTTGTTCGTGAATCAAATTAATAGATGCTTTAACTCCTTTGCAACTGGTCCTAGACAGGTGAGGTTGTGCACATGGAAGAGCATCTTAAACAGCTTCCAAGAACAATTGGCTGCAATAGTAAGTTTGGAATTTGACACACTGGTCTTCTGGCATCTTATAAAGTTTACTTTTTTGGGAGAATATTTGCTAATTAGAACGTTTAGATGAGGTAAGTGATGATTTACAGCTGATTCAGATCTTCTGTACATTTGTGTGAGGGCTTTTTGCAAGCCGTAAAGCCATGTATGATATCCCAACTTTTGCAGATTGCGTAATGCATGAAGATTGGTGTCCAAGAGTACTAAAGTGTAGGATGAAACATTGCAATACATAGTTCTTTCACCATGAAAATATTAATTAAAAGCTTAAAGTGAGTGGTTTAACTTCTGCGTTGTTTGATGCAAAGATTACCATGAATTACATAAACTGAATTAACTGATGCAGGGATCTCATTATCAAGGTCCATGCATTTGATATGTAAGCTCTGATCAATGAGAAAGCAAATTCACTACTACATAGAAGACTTACATTGTATTAGGTACAGAGGAGGGTAACGAATGAAATCAGGACACCGTTGAGACAGCACTTGGCAAAAAGTAGCTAGATGCCCCACTGGCATTAGAATGGCACGATGATTTGGATTAAGAGAAATAATCATAAGGTCATTGTGTTTTCCAAATTTGCTGACTCTAGACAACATTCACTGTACTGTTAAGAGAAAGGTAGTCAGTCTGTCCTCGCTCATGTTATAGGCAGAATGAGCATTCGTGGAACAGGAACTCAAGACATAAAGGCAAAACATACAATGACAGTGCTTTAGGAAGACAGAACACCCACACATGCTTTTGGTAGCACAGTGATATACATTGACATTACAAGAAAGCAGATTAGTAAACATAAGAAAGCTCAACAACTGACATACTTTAAGGCATATACTGAAGAAACAAGAACAAATCATAGTATTCTGAGGAATCTCTTTATGCAGTTGAGAAAAGTGCACATCATCCACTGCAGTTTCATTAGGAAACGTTTGTGAGAGTGGGGGAAAAATGACTGTATTGGTCATAATATCAGACCAACTAGTGCAATTCTTCAGGTTCAAGTGAGTGAAAGGAACAATAAGTGCCATTCCCAGTTTGATTAACACATTTGTTGACTTTTATTTAAAACATTAAGCGCACAATTGTGAGCAAGGCACACTTTTGTTAAAATGTTACTTTGAGAGGAAAACCAGTGCACAGCTTGAAAAGACAGCGGGTAACCTCTAAAATATTGTAAGATAAATTTAGCGCAAGTGGTTCAAGAAAACACAAATCCCACTCTAATCTATGTAAGCATTCAGAGAGAGGAAGAAAATTACATTTCACTTCAGAGAAAGAAGGGCAGACCACAAGTCGAAATTTATCATTAAGTGAATACAATGCTAATTCATCTCAATGAAACGGTGAAACCCACAAGAAGTAACAGCAAGCAGTGACAGACAGAAAATTGTCTCCATGGAACACTGAGTGTGGTGTATCCACAGGCATTTTGATTGGTTGTCGACTGTCAATTTGAATGGTTCTAACACTGGAACCTATTGTGAATGGTTAACAGGCTGACCACCAGTTCAACTATGTGTTAAGAGGCTTATGATTCCTACTGGCGAACATCGAGATCTACCTTAATGCAAACTTTTAAACTGCCAAAACTTTGGTGCATTGTAGGTCGAAGTGAATCCCGCCTAAAAAAAATTGTGGTTTTGTTTCGGGATCCACTACCATGAGTCAGTGTCTGTCTTAAGAATTTTTAGGGCTCTGGGCATGATATAGTTTGTCACCCCCTAGTTCATAATGTTACTGCCCATTTTCCGCTGATTGAAACCAGCATGATGCCAAATAAAGTTTGAAAAACATGGTTCACACAAAAACAGTTGAAATATGTCTTTCCAGGGCCCGTCATGTTCTGAAGATGCCACTGTGAAAAGCAAGTGAGACTCCGAGATAGAGGCAGGCAGGGAGGAGAGAGGCTGGAATATGGAAATAGATGGAGATGAGCTACGTAAAGAGAAAATTGTCTTTCCTGAGGGGTCCCCTCCCAGGTGGAAGTTCTGTGCAATTGCCCACTTTGCCTTAAAAGATCTCTGCCATGAGTAAATTCTTGGCTTGTAATTAAATATGCATGAATTAAAAAACTGCATGTTTGTCAGAATGCATATCAACCACTGGTGTTATATTAGATACATTGGGAGGCACCGTTAAGAATGCATGTTCAGTAAAAATTCATTGGAGCCACCCAAAAATCCTTTCATACAATAAAAGAAGAAAAATAGTAATAGTGGACACATACTTGATTTTATGATGAAATTAGGTTGTACATCTTTGGCTGAAGAGTAATATTCAGCCAAATATTCAGCAGCACAAAGAAGTCTCAATGTGAGCTCTCTTGCAGGATCTGGTGCACACCCTGCTGGCCGTTTTGCAGTAAACTAGAGACTGGGAATTATAGAATATTCAGGGTGTCACTGAGGAGTAACTGCCCACCCTCTTTCATTACCATATTGTTAAAAATAATAAATCTACTCATGATAAGTGTCTTTCTTTGATTTTTAGTAAAAGTCTAACTTCATGAAGACGGATCCTTAGGTGAAAGCATGAAACTCAAGGCAAGTCGTACATTTGTTTGACTGTTTATCCTGCAATAAAACATTAAGCATGTTTTTCTTATTTATTTCCACTACATAAATATGTTTCCTGGCGCAGAAATCCCTTCCACCAGAACCCATGAACCAGCCCCTTCACACCATTAAGTCTAATTATTTTAGAAATGGAAAAATCTGCTATTAACATTATCAGCACCTAACACCACTAGAATTTGGGGTACAACATCTAGAAAGATTTTTTCCATTGGAGATTACTGCCAGAAACGCTGTAGATATTTCTTGAAATGAAGGTTAGATATGCAGTTTAGCAGTGTGCCCCTCTTACCAATTTATGGAAATATTTGTAAAGGTCTGGAGAGCAAGAAAATTACTAGTAAATGATGGAATTACCAGAAGGCGTCATATGAGCATGTTCGTCATGGGAATCAAACTGGAAAAAGTAACTGGGAAAATATGAGAATACACATGAAGTGTACCTTTGCAACAAACTTGCACCTTTTTCCACCACAAGATCAGGCAGATCAATGACACTTTTGAGAAATTGAGAATCAGGCCACACTTAGTGAAATCAGTACTGGCATTCGTGAATAGGGGATTTCAGATCAGCTATTAAGAACAAATCAGTATGAATAATATAAGTATGTGTATGTTTTGTAAATATACAGAGTTATTTGTATCATATGTTTATGATGTTTCTCATAATTCTGTACAGATTGTTAAATAGGCAGGTTACCTGAACAGTGGTTCAGGGAGTGCTGTTCTGATAATTGCATGTTATCTTTATATTATATCATGGATGAGATTGTGATCCTGTGTTTTTACTTTGCAGCCCTGATGATGTCCTAAAGGAGGACGAAATGCGTTGGCTGTAAAAACATTAATGTTTGTGAAGTTGGATGATTTTTGATGGCATAAGACCTATCCAAAATAAAGATCAGAACATGAAGCAAATAGCCTAAGGATCTTCTTCAATTTTCTTTGGGACTTCAATATTTGATTGTTGAATTTAAATATATATGGGACGCTCCTTCTCGAATATTGAAATGTTTGAGAACTGTACTGGCTCCTAGTCAACAAAAGAACCAACTTCAAGTTCCTCACACTTGCCTACAAAGCCCTCTACGACGCAGGACCAGCATATCTGAACCACTGCCTTTCATTCCACGTACCCCTCAGACACCTTCACTCCGCCCTGCTGGCCCTGGCCACCGTCCCACTGATCCACAAGGCCAGAGCTGGAGAAAGATTGTTCTCCTACCTTGCCACCCATACCTGGAACACCCTGCCTATCCACCTCAGGCAATCCCCATCTCTAACCCAATTCAGGAAGGATAGCAAGACCTGGCTTTTCAACTGAACCCCTGTCCCCAGAAGAATTAGCTGCCCCCCTCAGCACTTTGAGACCTTTATGGGTGAGTAGCCTCGCTATAGAAACCCCTGATTGATTTATTGAACTTGTAGGTGTTTGCAGCCTTCCCAATAGCCATCTTGCGTCTGCCCTGGCACCACAGGTTTCTTCCATGAACATAAACACACTGGCGTGGAAAACCAACCAAACCTGTCCTTTCCACAGCACTAAGTTCCATATGTAAGTGGAAAATGTCTGCCAGTTGCAAACACAGATCTGTTTACTCTTAGGTGCACAAAAGACTTTTCTACAGTCACCTCTTGAAATCTATTCTCAGTCGAAAATGCAGGAACTTTTCTTTTCATGAGCTCAAACCTTCAAGCTTCATTATCGAGAGATTTGTAGACAGTTACATTTATGGCATTGTCTCAAAAGTGAAAATCTCCCATGTCGAGAGACTGCATCTGCCGAGTAGTCTGCATTACAGGTGTTATTACTAAGTGTTCTAATCCGTTGTAATATGCCCATTATTATGGATAGATCACATTGCATTTCATGTGTTCTTGAACTATAATATCAGTATTGGGTATAAGGCGAGCAATTACCTTTCTACTAAATGAAGAGAATGTTAAAGCTTCTGTTCCATTGAGAGTGTATTTTACTAGAGGTCTTTCATGAGGCAGGAAGCCATACAAGTAATTCAAAAGCCATAGGGCGAGGGCGAACAAGGTCCACAAATCAATTCCAGAAATAAAAATGAAGACATCGTTTAGGTACGAATGATGAAATGTTCATGAAGAATAATATGCCTTTATCTTAAAATGCAAAAGACAATATGATGAGAGGCTCATTTGACAAAGCAGTTCTTTCTGGAAATTTTACACGTAAATTGATATCTCCAAGAATAGAATAAAACACGTTCATCAGAGCACATTTTACCACGCGTTGGAAAGCATAGATGAAGTTTATGATGAAGTGATACATATATAATTTCCATATTTTCTCAATAAAAACAACACTTTTAAACTGTCTCTTTATTGTGTAGAGTGGAGAGATATGTTAAGTTACATATTTAGCTTTTCCTTAATGTCAGGTTGTGCTCATTTGTGCCTATGAGCCAGATTAAAACTCTTTTTGTTCGAATCCTTTTTAATCCCTTGAGTATAATGATGCCCTTTGTATACAGGGGCTGAATCGTCCCTAAAGAGCCTCATCCAGGAATGTCAAGGTGCTGTTCCAAAACTAAAAGAGCGGCCATGGTTACACAAGGCTTCAGCTTGGCTGACTTTTGCCATGAAATGAAAACATCCGTCGAATTTTCCATACTAGTTTAGTCCAGGGCACAAACTGTCCTGGTTCTTTGAACTTTGAATAAATCAATATTGGCTGAATAGTATAAATGCTAATCTAATAAAACATGGAAATCTGTATATTTATTCAACAGTGTGAACCATATTACGAAAACATGCTTCCTAACAAAGTATTTGCTTTTTGTTCAGGCTTTACCTGCTAACTCAATCTCTCTTTAGAATCTGTATATTGCATTTCAAGAGAGACAGGGTAACAGAAACAATGTTAAACTGACCGAAGCTGAAAAACAATCCGGATCAGTATAATACATGAAAGTCTTTCAATTTTAAAAGGATTGCAACTGGCTGCAAAGTTTGTTTGTGAATACAGATTAAAAAGCTGGAATGCTGGACCCTGTAATCCATTTGACTTTTTATTGGAGTCCAGATAAAACTCTCAGGTCCATATGAATGAGGCCATTTGTATCGCACTTGCACCACGTAATGTGATGCAGACGCAACTCAAAAATGAGATTTATGAAGCCACGGAAAGCAACTTTGTGTCTTCATTACTCTGGAGTGACTCAACACAGCGCAAATCTCTGAGTTGCGTAACTCTGCCCTGGGAAGGTGATCCATGAGCGTTGTATGGATGTTCCCACGCCACTCCCATGGTTTTTCATGCATTCCCAAATTTACCAAAAGTGGTAGACCTAGGAATGCAACAAAAAGATAATCCTTCTCAGGGGAGATGTAACGAGGAGAAATATCTTTCTCCTCACTTCTTCCTCTTTCTATGTGTGCTGCATTCTGCAGCACTCATAGAAAGAGGAATATGCCTCTCATGATTGTGATTGTGCAGGAAGATGCCCCTTTCTGCACAAAAACAATACTGCATGCAATGTAGGCTCCCTTGCACTATGGTGTAAGGGTGTCTGAATTGGCGGTAGGCAGTCACAAATGCGCCCGCTCATGGACAAAGGCAAGAATGTGCCGTATTCTTTTAAATACAGCTCCTTCCTTCCCTGTCACACAGTGGAGCAAGATGAGCGCACTGTGTGACAAATAAATATGCCCCTCAGATTTTAAATAAAAGGTATGATATAGGATTTCCATATTCACTGTGAATTCTAAAATTATTTACTTTCCCCACTGTGCCGAAATCCCTGTCATTATGGCGTTTACTATTTAACACAACATAACATCTGTATTTGTGAAGCACATCTTCACCCATAGTTATCTTGGTGATGTACTACAGATGTTTATTGCTACCCAACTCAATAGTACTCAATCTATCGACCTCAGATGGATGAGAGGCTGAGTAGACCCGCAAGGATTTAAACCTCTCACCATGAGGTCGAACACAGGCTCCTGCAGTGGATCCATTAGTCCACTGAGCCACCAGACCCTAGAATAGCCTACCTACCATACCCTTGGCAATAAGCCCATAAGGAGGAAATTATATTTAGGGTATATGAGAGTTTTGGGAAGAATATCTTTCTTTAATATACTGAAAGAACTGCTCTATTCCACTAAGATTGATTTCCTACAATACTTTAGAATTAGAAAGAGAGTTGAAAAGGAAAATTTTGCAAATTCATGAAGAGGCAGTATGTTGGAAACGGCCCTTTTTGCAGGGTTGTCCCCAAACTTTTTGCTTCTTCCTCCTTTATTTTTTCTGACCCGTGGTTGTTGGCAATAGGACTCTGGGCACTTTACCACTGCTGATCAGTGCTAAAGTGCATATGCTCTCTGTATAAATTGTTATATTGATTGGTTATCCATGATTGATATATTTGTTTCACCTGTTAGCCCCTAGTAAAGTGCACTGAGTGTGCCAGGGCTGGTGATTCAAATGCTACTAGTGGGCTGCAGCACTGATTGTGCCACCCACAGGAGTAGCGCTAAAATGATGTCTTAGGCCTGCTTGCAGTGCCTATGTGCAGTCCAGGACTGCCATGTCGACCTGGCCAGTGCAACCACTGACCAGGCCTTATCCTTCCCTTTCTGTACATGTCAGGCATCCCTATGGTAGCCCTAGGTACCCCCCTGGGCTGGGTGCAGTGTACCTGAAAGGTAGGGCATGTACTGAGGTGTGTAACATGCCCTGGTAGTGAATTACAGCCATTTTCGTTTTTCACTGCTGAGAGGCTATCTTGCCCATAGGATAGAATGGGGAAGGCTGTTTACATGCCTATCTTCCCATAAGGGCAAGATAGAAAATCCAAGTTTGGTATCTCTGTGTTCAGAATTTAATTATACATCTTTTTAGCAAGATGGTTTTTGAATTCACTGTGTGAGAATAGCACTTTTTAGAAAGTAGCTATTCTCCTGTTTAACCTTCCTGTGTGCCTGTGTGCTGGTTGGCTAACTGGTGTCAGGTGATGTGCTAGGTGGCTCCAGGAGCCTGGATGAGTCAGCAGCAGGGTGAATAGGGAGATCTGCTTCAGATGGGTGGGAGGAGTAGTCCCTGGGTCTGAATAGGGCTGCCCCTGACAAACACAAAGCTGGCTCCACCCCCTGCTGGCCAGGCTGAGGACTCTGCCTCTGCTGGCACAAAGAAGGCTCCACCTCCTGCTGAGCGTCTAACGACCCTGCCCCTCACTCTGAAAGGAACCAGGTGCTCCAGAGCAGAGCACACCCAGGAACCGGTTTGAGCAGGGGAATCCCCCCACTGAAACACAAGAGACAAAGACTTGGAGGGGTATAAGAAGAGGACCCCAGACACCTAAAACTTTAGATCACTTTGGAACTAAGAAGAAACCTCTGCCAAGGAGAAAGCTGGAAGAAACTGAAGAGGAGAAGACTGCCTGCTTGCTGTTTTGCTTTGCTGCCAAGGAGAGGGGAAGGACTTTGCTGTGTCCCCTTCTTTTGATTCTGATCTCCAAGGGCCTGAGAAGAGCTGGCTCCCTGTTAAGAAGTCCCAGGAACAAAAGGACTTCACCACCAGCTCCCCTGGAACTCTGCTGAGAGAGTTCTGACCTGCCTTGGAGTGCTTGCCCAGTCTTGGGGCCTCAGGAGGTCGTTTTGCTGTGTTTGGGAGCTGGGAAGCAGAAGCGTGAACAAGAGTGACTGGTACCCAACGCATCATCCGATTGCGTGTCGCAAGACGAGAGTGCGTGGAAAATTTCATCGCGGCACCATCGCAACACGCAGGGTCTCCGCATCGCCGAGTGCGTCGAGCATCGTCCCGAAGCGTGAAGCTTCCTGCCATTGCGAGGGTTGTCGCAGAACCAGTTTGCGGGCCGCACCACTGCCGGTGCGTGAAAAGTCTCCAATCGCTGCGTGCGTCGACGCAGAGTCCCGTTCCGTGGCGCATCGAGAGTTGCGGCGCCGGAAGTCAACGCTGCGCCACGCATCGCACCACACCGAAGAGTGTCGCATCGAACCTGTGCGTGAAGCTTCCCCCTAAGAAACCTACGCAACGAAAGCCAAAGGTATCGCATCCTCCCCCTACAGATCGGAGCCGGCGCATCCACCTCTGCTGCGTGAAGCAGGGCTGCTGCAAAGCCTCCCCAGGATCTCAGGAGCATCGCATCGCCTTTGCCATCTTCCTTGTTATAGCTTTTGGGAACCTTATCGCAACTACAGGTACTGTTGGGCAAGAGAGTGTCGCACTTTGTGCATTGAGAGTCGCACTGTGCAGGACACTGATTTTGACATCCTGGAGTACTTTCTGCAAACTCTTGAACTATCTTTAAAGTAACCTTTTGAAGTATATGTTGGTTTGTCTGTAATATTTGGTCTTGTGAAGTTTTTAGTAAAGATACCTTATTTTTCTAAAACTGGTGTGGAGTAAATCTGTGGTGTTTTCACTGTGTTACTGTGAGTGTTGGTACAAATACTTTACACATTGCCTTTGATAGCCTAGACTGCTCAGGCCAAGCTACCTAGAGGGTGAGCAGGGGTTATCTTAACAGTGTATCCCCCTTTCCCTGACTAGAAGCAAGGGTCCCTACTTGGACAGTGGTACCTACCCTGCCAACTAGAGACCCCCAGATCTAACACAGTACAATACATGATTTTCAATAGCTGTTCAAAACTACATATCATATTCCTTTTAGTGATTAGTAGATTTGTGGCGAATAATGAAAATAAATGGATATTTTAATTTCATAGTAGTTCAGAATACAAACACATGTAAACTAATTTAGAATACTCCGTACAATATTTTTTAAAAAAATGTATATAAACTTTCTTTAACACCAGAAAGGATTATCAAGCACGCTTTGAAGTTTCTAGTTCCTTTTATTTAGAATAGTGGCGTCGCCTGTTGGAGGGAGATTATCCAAACATTTAATTTGGCAGTACAAAATGCAAAACCACTGAAGCTGTTAATGATTGGTACGTATACTGAGTCACATGCATGCAGGAGATCCATAGTCTAGCATATGCGTGACACTAGTTTAATCATTCACAATGAGGTAATGGCATGACACACAAAATGCACTGATAGTGAGGTATGCTGGAGGGAATTATTCCAGACGGAGACACTGGGTCAACATATTTACTGTTTGGTTGCATAATCTAGGATTTGTATCTCCAATTTGAAAAAGGAGTTTCAATCTAGCAAGCAGATGGTCAATTCTGCCTTTATTCTTCACTCTGAAATTATATTTTTTCCTTTACAGAACTGTCTGATGGGCCACTCATTTAAACATTCAGTAGAAAATTACAATCCAGTAATTGTCTAGTCAATGGTACACCATCCATGGTGGTATGATTTGAAAAAAATAAAAACTGTATTTCTAAGCTGCTTTATGAGTCTTACTGCTATTTTACATCATTATCGAACAATTGAGTAGATTTATTCCATGTGTCACAGTTCATCAAATCTATGTTTACGTCTGGCCTGAACCCTTCTATAGATAACATCTAAACTAAAGGGTTTATTTTTTTCACACTTTGATTTCGAAGTTCATTGAGGACAGAATCCTGTTTTTTTGCCTCAGTCCTTCCTTTTCAATAGAGGTTGCATTTGACCACAACATAGTCTTCACCTGTAAAAGGATTTAGCACTAACACATTCTAAGTTCATTTATGTGCTGAAGGGGATATCCTGCTCTTTGCAATACATGTTAAATAGTGAAATCTGTGCATCGAGGGACATAAGCCCTTGAAAATCATAGTTTCAATTGCAATCTCCCTCTAGCTACCTTAGCTAATCTTTATGTGGAAATTGGCAACAATGTGGCACATTTAACAAGCACCGACCCAAACACATCAACAGCCCCAAAGTTATCAGGGATTTCCACAATTGGATAAACTCCTGTGCTGACTCCCTGGGCCTCATCAAACCCAGGAATAGAACAAGATCTAAACCCCAGGCAAGTTAGCACATGGAGGACTAATGAAACGCCACTGCCAACAACTGTAGTTCAAATGGAGAATGAGCCAGGTAAATGAAGACAGGAGGACATTCAAATTTGCTCTGGGACATTACTACCAAATGATCTGGACCGCCAAACCCGCTGCTTTGGTGAACCACATGAATATCAGCAACTAAACAAGCAAAGAAATCTTCACCATTGTGAAGAATTTCACCTCACCTGCATCAGTCTCCAACTTGATCACCCCGGTTGCAGGACCCCTGCAAAAATCCCTCTCAATCCTTCAGCAACCTAATCCCCATCATTTACAGCAACTTCCACCTGCAACCCATCCACCCCATGCTCACACCCATTCTAAATTTCTCTTCTTTTTCAGCGAGATTTCCAGGTGCTTGTTCATAAACAACTTTCCTCCCATTACTGAAGAAACCCTCTGCGGACCCTTCAACGCTCGCCATTTACAGACTGATCTCCCTGCTACTATTCCTGACCAGGGTATTGGAGGAAATCATTAACAGCTGTCTCATCGAATACCTCAACAACCACCAATTCCTAAACACCACTGAGTCTGGTTTCTGACCCAACCCCAGCATGGAAACTTCCTTCATTGTGGCCATGGATGACATCCCTGTGACTTTGGATGGAGGAGAAATGAAAGCTCTAATCCTGTTGGAGGTCTTTGCAGCATTTGACGTAGTCTCCCACCACATCCTCATCCAACACCTACACAACATCAGGATCCAAGAACATGCACTGCTTTGGATCTGCGCTTTCCTGACTGGAACGACCCAGTCAGTCAGCCTGGCACAGCACACCTCAGACACCCGTGACCTCATCTCCGTAGTTTCACAATGATTTTCCATGAGCCTGACCTTCTTCAATGCACAAATGATCTGTCTACCTATTATCTGCTCTGATTACATAAATGTCCTCTCTTATGCTGCCGATGAACAACTTATTCTCTCCCTCATGATCAAGACACCTTGTACACGGATCAAGATTAATGCCTGCATGACTGCAATTACTCACTTGATGTAGACCAACTATCTGAAGCTGACCATTGACAAGACCAAAATTGTAATCTTCTGGGAACAGCGCTTCACTGTGAAACTCCAACTATTGGCCAATGGCGCTATGACTAACACCCATTCCCTCTTCCCATGCCAAGAAGCTAGAGATTGCCATCAACAGAAAACTAAACATGATCGCCAAAGTCAATACAGTCAACACCTAATGTTTCCATGCCTGAAGATGCTGAGAAAGATGGGTCCCAATCAACACCTGGAAATCCGTCATGCATGCCCTTATCACAAGCAAAAAAGCAAGCTGCACTACTGGAACACCTACTATGCCAGAATCACCAAAAAACGAACCAGAATGCTGCAGACCATTCAGAACAGGGTGTCCAGAATCACTCTCAACCTCTCACACTGCACTCACATCACACTTGAAGGAGCTCCACTGACTCCTGATGCACAAATGAGCACAATTCAAACTCCTCACCCACAATTTCAAGGCTATACATAACACTGACCCTAGCATACCTCAACAATTGCATCTGCTTTCACAAACCTTCCAGACATCTCTCTTCCAGATTTCTATTTGCCCACAACCCATGCATACAGAAAATCAGAGCTGGTGGTCGAGTCTAGTACTACATTGCTTCTAAAGCATGCAACTACCTGCCCCTACACATAATAGTCTTCTCCTCACTTGTGAATTTGCAAGAAGTTGAAGACCAGGCTTTTCAAATAGTCCCACTAGGCCCTAGGTTTGGCTAGACTAACACCTGCTCAGTGGCAGAATATTCTCCTGGGTGAAACTGTGCATAACTTAACATAACCATAAGGGAATATGGGCAAGTTGTAAGAAATTGGAAGCATTAGTTGAGGGGGAACAATCTTTCTCAGGGTGAACCACTAAAGTCACTAAGTAAACCTGTGCTACACCTCCTATGGGGTCACTCAGAACTGATTCTGTGGCCATTTCCTCTCCCACGGGGATTGGTGCCTGACTGGCTAGAGGGACAAATGATGGGGCACACCCAGGTGTTAACTGCATCTGCTGTGACAGCGTAGTCCTCTTTGAAGTTAATTAAGTTCCTGGGCACAGCCCAGATGCTCACTCTTACAGAGGAACAGAACTCATCTCCACGCTCAAGGCTTTTCTCTCAGCTCAGAACAAGTTCAACCTCCATCAAGGAGCTATTGAGCTCCTGGGTGACAATTTGAAGCTCTCTAGAGCCTTAGACAGATTCAAGGAGACTTTTTAAAAGTACTTTTTGTAAAATATCCATTACCAATGTAGATTTACAAATTAATTGGATTTGTAAGAAACTAGCATACAATGAATTCCCAGGCGGAATGCACATTCTTTAATTTTAATATTAATTTTAATATTTTATCCCAATGCTTTCTTTACTATGGAACAGCTACAGTGAAAACAGCTGTTGGGGCCTTGTCACTGTAAGGACATGTTTTCATTAAACTTATAGGTCCTACTTTTAAATAACATGCAGCCTGTGTTATTGGACATGAAGGCTTACTTAGGGGCGACTTCTGAATATTTAAAAGGAGGTTTTAGGCCTGTCAAAAGGGGTTATTTTGACAGGTAGAATTATCAGTTAAACCTGCAAAACCAGGTTACCGGTGGCAGGCCTGCAGTCATGATGTGCAGTATGACTCTAGTGGTGGTAAAATGTATAGGCCCTGGGTATACTTTGTAGCATATACTAGTGCATTTTAGGTAGGTTTAATATGCAAATTAGGAGTACCGCCATTTTCAACATGTTTTAGTGGTCAGAGCACATGCACTTGAGTCTGGTTAGCAGTTCACAGAGTCAAGAAAGCAGATTACCAGATTAGCACATCTAGTGGAATATTCCTGAAGAGTTGGTGAGTGGTCAGTTTATGAAACTGGATGGCAGGATGATAGTAAAAGGTGGTACAACTTGGGGTCTATGAAATTGCTGATAGGTGTCACATGTTAAGCGGTTGGTTGGAGTGGAGGAATGTCTTAGCAGAAATAAAATACTTTTGAATTAGATGTCATCTTTTTCTGTTTTGCTTTCATTTTGTGTATCAATAGGTTTCTATATTTCCCTTCCAGCAGAACAAAGCATAAGAAAAGAGCAGCCTTTCTTCCATGGAGACTCAGCCATTCTGAAGTGTTTACAAACATCCATGAATCACTCCGAACTCCTAATGCCCTTTAGTATGTATTGACCAAGTACAATGCTAATTTACACATCCAAACGAGCATGGAACATGCTACCATCATCAAGCTGGTTCCATTGCTCCACAACTGAAAGCTATATGATATCTGTGCAGTCACACTGTCCTCTTTGGTTGTGACTGCAAGAAAGAGAGAAGAGAGTAGCATCAGGGAGAGTTGTGTTTACTTGTTGTTTTGTCAGAAGATGATGCATTTCATGGCAGGACTGGAAGCGATTTAAAATGCCTCCACAATAGCAGATGGATTCCCACATTGCTCCATCAACCTTGGTAGCACTCATGTCATTTTGAAGGACAGTGTCTGAGCTGAGAACATGCAATTCATATTAAAGTGGCTTGCAACAATGATAGGGATTGTGCATTAGTGACACGTGACACTTATTTTACGGAAGCACAAGCTGAAAGAGGTTAAAAGGGCCACCGGGACACTGCAGTTTCCTCAGGAAAACCATGCTTCTTGAAAATGAGGGGCATTGCATGGGAATCAACTTTGTGTGTGTATTCTGTTATAAAAAAAGCCTGTGTACAAGCATGAGTGACTTCTTTATAAACAAATGATGCTGAAAGTCACTTGCTGCAATTTTTGATTAAGCCCAAATACATTGAGGTGTTATATGGTCACAAAAGGGATTTGCTGAACTCCTTTTTTCTTTGAGAAAACATTTTTATGCTCACTTCTATATAGCGCAAAAGCTTCTTGGGGCTGAACTGAACTTGTGTTCATCCTGAAGCATAAACATTTCAATAATCTAATGAAGATATGACAAGATCCCTGTCAGCAAATGAGAATCCATGTTGCCAGAATTGTCAAAGAGTTAGGAACACCCATGATTCTACATCAGGAGTAATATCCTTAGGAAACTATTGAGATGGAGAGATCCTCCGCTTAGTAATGGACATTGTTGGACATGGCCCTTTCTGTAGAGTAATCTTCAAACTTATTGTCTTCACCCTCCTGTTTTCTGAACCCATTTTCTGTTGGCTTTGAGGACTCTGCCCATTTTACCACTGGAAATCAAGGCTAAAGTGCTTGTGCACTTACCTTGAAACATGGTGAAATTGACTTACACCCAATTGGCACTTTTAATTTACCGGTAATTCCCTAGTAAAGTAGTACTAAATGTACGCAGGTCCTGTAAATTAAATGCTACTAGGGAGTCTGCAGCACTAATTGTGCCACCCATTTCAGTAGCCTGTAAACGTTTCTCAGGCCTGTCAATGCAGCCTATATGTGCAGTTTCAAACTAGCAAAACAGGCATCTTGCCAGGCCTAAACCTTACTTTTTAGTATATATGACTCACCCCTAGGGTAGGCCCTAAGCAGCCCATTATGCAGGGTGAAATGTCTTTTTAAGGTTGGACATGTACTTTTAACTTCTACATTTCCTGGTAGTGAAAAACGTATTTTTCACTACTGCAAGGCCTAGCTCTCCCATAGGATGGCATTGGGTTAACTAATGTTGTGTAATAAATAACTTTCAATTGAGAACAGGGAGGAATGTTGAGTTTGGTGTCTAAAGAATTGTAATTTAAAACTCTCTTTAATGGTAAAGTTGGATTTTAAGTCACAATTCTGAAAATACCACTTTTAGAAAGTTGGCATGTTCTTGTTTCAACCATTTGGTGCCTGCAGTTTGTTTCCTGGGTCACATGACTGGGTGCAGCTGGCAGTTGGCCTTTGTTTATTGCTCCCAGACAGGGAGGCAAAGGAGCATAGGTGTTGGCAGATGGACCATCTCTGGCTTGATGAGGGGGAAGAGCTGTGACCTGCCACACTTGCAAATCACAAAGGCTCTGTCTGAGCACACTCATAAAGGGGATGACAATACTCTATTATGAACCCAAACAAGCTGGTGGGAGGGCAGGGAGTCAGGCAATTCCAAGCACCGTCAGTACACCTGTGGACCTGTTGAAGACCCAGAAGGATTGCTGGTCTGCTCTGCAAGAGGGACTGCTACTCTGTTGCCCTGCTGCCTCAGTTGAAGGAATTCACCTGCTTCTTCAACAGAGGACCACCAGAGTGACCCCAATGGCTGGCTGGCTGCCTTACTAATCAGAGCCTCAGGGACAGATAGGACTCCAGTTACCTTGAACCTAGCACCTAGCTGCTGAGAGTCTTGCCCTACAAGTTGTTTCACACCTAGTCCTGGACCGGACCCTTGGAAGTGGATCTGAAGGTGTTCTGCCAGCCCAGATGTGGTCCTCTAAGCAGGACCGATGGAGTGCAATGCATCTCTTTGCAGCCACATTGGAACTGCCACAGCATAATGTATCCCACACACAGGAATTTGGATCACAGTCTGCAGCCTTCCCAGAACTGCTGCTACATGACTCATCCTCAATGCAGGCTGTCACATCACAAGCAGTCTCATTGACAGCATCCTCAGCAATGAGCACGGACTATGCATCGCTAACTGGTAGTTTCTTCAGAACCTCCAGTGCACAATGCATCTTGGATGCAGGGTTTTCAAAGTCCCTCGTCAATGGAAACCTTTGCAGCCCCACAGATCCTCCGAACTGCAGCTGAGCAAAACATCCTTCATGCGGGATCTTCCAATGCTCTGCAAACCTGAATTAAATTTACTTTTGTTCAGCAGGTATAACTTGATCCCCATATCCGGCCCATGCTATATCAACCTAAACTTGTTGTTTCTCCCTGTCTGGCAAAACCAGATAACTACAGTTGGCGCTTTGTGCTTTTAGACACTATTTTGGTGTCAAATTCTTTATTACATTTTACTTTATTTTTTTTAATTGGCATGGGATTTTTCTTGTGGTATATTTTCACTTTGTTACTGTTTGAAGTACTGAACACATACTTTCCACATTGCCTCTAAGTTAAGCATGACTGCTTTGTGCCAAGCAGATTAATTTTGAGTTAACTTGTGACTTCACCCTGACATAAATTGTTGCTGCTGCTTTAGTGCCCTGAGTGCCCAAATGCACTGATGTCTGGATCCCTAATGCTGATTTTTGTTGTCATAGGCAAACACAATCATGCATGTGTGCAATGACAAAGGCCAGTCTCATGGCATGTGGTATTGTTGGACCAAGAAGTGTGAGCAAAGTGCTACCTTCATATCGGTGGAAGGCTAGTGCCTTCACCAGGAGTTACTGGGGATGGGCCTTTAACAACAACCACTGTGGGCCTCTGTCAACAGCAAACAACTATAACAACTGTGGTTGGTGTAAATTCAACGCTTATGCCAAATTGCTTTAAAAAGTATCAGTGGCAGCAATTCTTTGTAGAGGATGAAAGCACAAAACACTGGTGCCACGCAGTAAAATACATTTAAGAAGGAAAACAATTTGCAGCTACCCTGAAGGACGAAAAGAGTCGTCCCGCTTATGCACAATAGCATTTCAGTTGGGATTAGCCTCACAATGAAGATATAAGCTATACCAGCCCAAAGCCCTGAAGAGAACCCATGGAGACTAGTTATTTGAAACATGTTGGCTACAACCATCGAGAGTTCCATGTATATTGCATCCATATGGATAGTGGAACCAAGATGAATACCTACTAACCCACCCATAGTGGATATTTTGGAACCCGGTTGGTGTTAGGCTAGGTATCAGCTGCCACGATATAACCCTTCAGTTAAAAAAACATTGGACTGGTCTGAATATTTGATGTGTTTTTTTATGTATTAATTTTGGTCATTTTCATTTTCTATGTTATTAGCACTATGCTAAATCACTATACTTATTTGTACATGATTTCACTGTCATCGGTTTATCGTATAGACTGGATTTGTGTTGACGAGGTGTTTTTCCTTCGAAGACTTGTTTGAAATGCATTCACCATATCTAATGAATTGTGATATGAAAACATAGGTCCAGTTTATTAATTAACTTTTCCTTCAATAAAAAAGCTTTGAATTTAAACCAACCCCTGTTGTTTTAGTTGTTTGCATGTTCACGAGAAGTTATGCAGCACCAGAAATGTGGTGGCAACATACCGTATAGTAATCAGTAGGAGTGGGTAGGTTCTCTTTAACCTGTGTCACTGGAATGAGGCCTACAGGCTTACTCATTGTTAAAGTTCCACTGCTGTGTGCTTAACTCACCTTTGGCCTACATCAGTTTGGTGTGAAGTGCTGTGCAGAGCAGAGGTGGTATATTACGCTGGTTATATGTGTGCCTTAAAAGGGTACAAAATGGGGATAATGCAGCACATGCATGGTGAATGCATGTGCTAGGTGCATATGTGCCTATGGGTGGTTTACTACTTAAAGGATGTAGTGCTTTTCAGTGTGTGCAGGATAAATGCATGTGCTGGGGGTATGTGTACCTGTGAGTGGCACACTACATGAAGGATGCAGAGGGTGCATGTTAAATGCATAAACTGTATGTATGTATGCTTATGAGTGGTACAGTACATGAAGGAAAGAATACAATGCTGGGCAGTGCCTGCATATTATATGCAAGTGCTGGATGTATGTGTGCCTATGAATGGTACAGTACATAGAGGATGCAGTACGGTGCAGTGCGTGCCTGCTGTATAGAAGCACCGGGTGTATATGTGTGCCTGTGGATGGTACAATGTATGGAGGGCCCTGGGTTCCATCTTGGGAGACCGAGACCTACATGGAGAAGCATAGAGAGGAGGTAGTGAAATTCCCCCAGACAAATTGTGTGTATTGCCACATTCTTATACTAGGGTGGGACGCACACTGGTGAGGGGAGAGTGAGGCTTCCCCTGTAAACTTCAAATTGTGCTCTCGAATGCAGTGAGTGGTCACAAGGACGGGGCCTGGGCACATCTCAGGAAGGGGATGGGGCTGACAAGAGAATCATAAAGAGTAAATCTGAGGGCCCTAAGCTAACCTTTTAATGCAGATATTAGTGTAACTGACATCAAGGTGTGAACTCTAGTCATTCCCATGGCCTATAGGGCTTTAAACTTTGGAGGCCATCATGCTGTAACAGTGTGCTTTTCAAGAGGAAGAGGGAGCACTTCAAAAGAAGCAGAATCCCAACATAAAACTTCAAAGAGTCAGACCCTGAATCACAGTTGGTGTCCATAAATTTAATATATGAAGGGGAGTTTGAGACCCCAAAAATTGTCATCTCCCAAGCCGCCAGACTGGTTGTGTGAGGAGGGGAAACTAAGCAAGACTTCTGCCTGTGATCAGGACCAAGGGGGAAGGCCTACTTGTCTCCCTGCTGGGTGAGGGGACATCACCCATGGAATCCAAGACCATCTGCCCTATGGCCTGGAGCGGAAGCCCCTGCCTGCTGATCAAGATATCAAGAGCAGGGTATCCTCTTAGGGAGAGGAGAGTGCTGCAGGAAGCAAGGTCCAGTGGGGATTCCTGGCGAGTGGACTCCCTCTGGGAGGGATGAGGAAATGGCTGCTGCATCGATCGGGTCATTGCACATGAGCAGGACAGAGTCAGAGACCCCAATATGCCAGGAGAGGGCTGTTGTGGATTGAGCAGTGAGCTGTGCTGCACTGATTGACCTGAAGCCTGTGCATAGTGCTGAGTTGGCAATCCCGTGTGCCAGGAAGGTCCGTCCAGAAGAATACTTCCATGTGGTAAGGGCTGTAGCGAGCAGTGACCCCATATTCCAGGAGGGACCGCTGTGAAACATTTCCCCATCCTAATGGGTATGAGCTCATGGTCTGTGAGTTGCGGTCACCCTGTATGTCGGGGGGTGGGGGCTCTGGAAGCAAAAAGGACTGGCAACCATTCTGCCTCCCCACCAGAGAAGTGAGGACACAGAGGAAGCACTTGGGCACCATTACCCAGGCAATGCTCCCAAGACAAGATCATTGCAGCCACCCCCCAAAATAAGACAAACGCAACACTTACCCCACAGGAGGAGCCACAGAGAACCTCTGATCATCTCAGGAGTGTGACCTTGAGTGAGAAATTCTGCACCTGCTGAGTGCAGTTGCCTGGGCTATGTTTGGCCGACTCACCTTAACTTGGTAGCAGTCACAGCTAGTTCCTGAAGAAGGGACACATGCAGGCACTTTAAATACTTCACACCTGCCGGTGTGGGTAAGACTGGTTTAGGGCATCTTAACCCCTGGGAAATCTTGCTGGTAAATTAGCACAATAGTGCTGGAACACTGTTGACTTTAAGTTGGAGTCATAGCGGTCTCTTGAGACATGAACTACTAGTGGGGCATTGCCAATACTGAATGGGGAATAACCACAATTGCTAACGCGAGGTGTGAGTGGGATAGGGATTCACTAAAGGAACACTAGAGACCCACCCTTAGGGACAATTGTGTGATTGTTTCTGAATGTCGTATTTTTCCTTTGTGTGGGTAGCATTAGTAAATAAAATACTTCTCTTTTCATAAAAGCAAATATTTGATTATAAATTGATTTATTACTGCTGCACACATTTTAAGTTGTGAGCCCGTGTTCACTATTCTGTATCCAAACCTTCCCCTGAGAGAGCCTTGGACTGCTTGAACTACCCTTAAGCTGAAGAGTCAAGTTCAGAAGTAGTACTTGGCCAAATTGCTCTGAATCCATATTAAATCAGGCCCCGGGACAGCAGGAGTAAAAGGCCTCAACCCCAAGGTTGGGTCCAGTGACCACTGCGTCCTGTGGCCCTCTGAAAGGGGTTCTGGCAATCACTGAGTGATAAGATGATTACATTATTTTTTTAAATACAATAAACAAGATTTGCATTCGTAGAGAGATACACATAGTGAGTGCTTTGCAGGAGTAAGCATTATCGCAGAAAATGACATTCGTAACTTTGAATAATTCCATCAGATAGAGTTCATTTGTGTGCAGCCATCAAGCTGATTTATACCATTTACAACAAAATCTGGATTGCTGGAATAGACAACTCTGTTGGTATTTACCATGACTTTAAAGATAATCCTCTGGATTACTGGCAACCAATGTAGGGTGGAAGTGATCATGCTTCCTTTAACCTAATAGAAGATTAGCAACAACATTTTGGGATAGCTGCTTTCCACTGAGCAGCTCCTTGATGCTCCTACAAATCTGGAATTGCTGTATTCCAGGATTGGCTTGAGTGGGTTGGTTTGGTGCTCGCTCAGTCAAAGGGATCCTGTTCCTTTTCTCCACCCAGCTGTTCAATATAGCTGGTTTGGAGAAATGTGTGTGCATGTCGGTTTGGCCGTCCTAAGATGGCCGGCCAAACTGACATGCACACTTACAATGCTTACTACTCCTTCTCCCTGACATGGGCCGGCCCGCTCCTCCCTACACTCGCAAGGCCCAGCCAGTCACTGAAAAAATAAAATGATATTTAAATTATTTTGCGCTTTTTTATTTTTCAACCGCCGCACAGAGCAGTGAGGCAATGCTCCTGCGCCATTGAAACGAGCCACCACTGCTGAGATCTTGGCCGTCTGAAGTCCTGAAGAAAGAACTGCCTGATTGATGGTGTCAAAGGGCAGAATACCAGGTTTGCAGTTCTTAAAGTTTTCTAAATTTTTATTCGGAAAATCCAAACAAAGTGTTGCCAGAGTGTGACATAAAATGAATTCAAAAGTACTTCCGTTTTTGATGACATTTTCCTTTGAGATACTCTACCAACTTGAAATAAAATCATTCAGCTTCAATGGGAAGATCTCACGAGGAGTGCATGCAGACAAATGTAGCTCTATCATATCCCTCCTCTAAGAACCTCGGCACGCTCTTTCTGGCATCAATGGAGAGGGCAAAGCGATTCCATCATCATGCACGTGCCGTGGGAACCAGGGCACATGACCTTTTGAGAGGGTCTCAGAAGATAACGTGAGAGAGCTTCCGCAGTTTGCTACATTTTAGTAAGAAGCTCCTCTTGAAGAAAAAAACATAAAGAAAACTGATGGGATAATGATGTTCAGGAAATGGAGTGAAAGGGACAGTGGTTTTTCAAGTAACTGCCACTTAAGTAAAATCTACATCTCTATCTTAACTATATTTTCACTGTTCATTATATACTCACATCTCAAACACATTTTTATTTTGTACAGAGAATAGAAATGTTATGCTATCACTGTCCATTACCTTTGTTCTTTATCACACATTTTTCTCTCTGTGGTGTCTTGCGTTCTCAGAGAGCTGCACACCACTTGACATAGCAAACACCTTTCAGCATGACAGCCGGCTCTTTCCTTTCATGAGGGGTTTGCAACCCCAAGAGAGCTCCCAGAAACAAACACTGAAAGACCACAGGGCAGTTGCTTGGATAAATTCGTGAAGAAGAGGAAGGACGTTGGGGATTTACTAGCTTTAACTTTCAGCTGGTGAAAGCCTGGGATATAAATAAGATTTTGTGTTATTCTAGAGGTTTGCTTACCTTGACGCATTTCGGCAGCTATTGTTTAGTGTTATGTGCGCTTTAAAGGTTGTATATTGAAAACCAGCATACAAAACACGTAAAACAAGTTTCTAACAGGGACGTAGTTTTAGGGGTGAGGCTTGGGGTGTGACACCCCCCAAATAAATACATTCTTGGGTTGAGTTGGCAGTTGGGTTAGGGGAGCCAGATTTGGATCTGTTATCTCTGTCTCCTTTTTTCTTGTTGTGAAACTCAAAATGTGAAACCAGAAGCACACACAAGACTCCATCAGAGGCGTAAGCTATGGAGAAGGTGCGATAGCGACACATCATAAGAAGTTAAATGGAATATATTCTAAAATGGAAGGGATTTTCTCAGTGAGTAAAACATATTGTTTATCATGTAATTTAAGCTTTATGACTATTTAATCCAAACATACTTCAGAATCAATTTAGTAGGGCTAATTGAATCACTGGTTAAAACATAGATAATCGATTTATTTAAAGTTGAATTGTTTTTGTCATTGCACAGACAAACTCTTGCTGCTTCCATAGTGGTCCAAGTTTGATGATGCTTTCAAATGCCCCGGTTACTTACCGGTAATCTTCGTTACTCCGAGTATAGTCTTTCTTGCCACAGGACTAACAAAGTGAGCTTCATCTCCACACCAGAACCCTCCAAAGCAAAAAAAGTCAGCCTCTCATGCATCCCACCCCTTACCAATATGGCCGACCCATTACACCCTTGACCTCTATAGAAGGCGGGCCGGCCGAACCCTCCAGCCTAAAAATACCAAGCAGAAACATGAAGCTGATAGCCAGACAGGGAGGGAGGGATGGGAACTCATGTGGCGAGGAAGACTACACTCGGAGTAATGAAGATCACCGGTAAGTAACCAGGGCATTACCTCCTCGTTAGTCTTCCTCGCCACATGACTAACAAAGTGAGCACATACCAAAGCCAAGCAGCTTCATGGAAACTCACAAGAAACCAACGGACCAGAATGGGATGCCCACAAAAGAGGGCAAACCCAAAAGACCAGACAAGTGGAAGGACCACTCAAGAGAGAGGCAACCACGAGCAGGAAGAACCAGCCTGGGACACAAAGACACCAGGAGAGCCGAAAAACACGAACCCCGAGACACGAAAAGTGACGCAAGAAAATCTGCCCCAACCAAAGGCCGAAGGAGGACAGAGAAGGCATGGAACCAGACCGCACTGAGCCAAAAGCAACAGCAAAAAGGCCTCAGAACAGAAAGCAGCAAGCGGGGCCAAACACACCAAGACAGCCCAATGGACAACCAAAAGTGAAAGTGGAGCAAAAGCCCAAACAGAGGAACCGAAGAAACAGAGGGCAAGTCCACCACAGCGACCCAGCAAAAAGACACAGCAGACAGAGACACAGTCCGACAGAAACATAGCAACACCGCACGGTGGACCACCAACAGTGAGAGTCGAATCCACCCAATGACCGAAGCATCGGAACCAGATGCAAACAAAACAGCCAGGCCGTAGTCGCCAGAATGGAATGAGGCGCAGAAGGGAACCCAGCACGCCAACCAAACAACAAACCACTGAAGGTCACCAAACCCCACCCACAAGGAGATAAACAGGTGTGACACGGACCCCAGTCCCACAAAGGACCCCCGTAAGGGAGAGCAACACCAAGATGAAAAAACCCAGACATGCCCAAGGCAAAAAGACCCAGGACGCCGCTGGAACGACCCGGACACCCAGCGAACCCACCGGCCATGGAGCCCGAAGAGCAGAAGGGACCAGGCCCAGGGCCCAGCCACCAGAAATAAAGTTACCGCCCAACAGGGGCCACCATGCCCAGGAAGGCAAGGAGAACCCGGCAGGGATGGAAACGTAGCACGGAGCGAGACCGCCCAGCCAGGGGGCCAAGCTCAAATAGTAAGCAAGCCGCCAAATCAAGCCCCCAGGAGGCCAGAGAGCCAGCCAACAACCAGGCTCGACCCAGTCGAACAAGGAAGAGCCGAAAAGCACATGAATGGACAGGGAGGAAAGGCCACAGGCAACAACACACCCAAGGCGAGAAAGACAGAAGAGCTGGGAGAAAGGAGCCCGAGCAACATCAACAACACCAGGGAGCAACCCCGAGCCAGCAGGCCACAGTACCCAAAAAGTACGCCCCAGAAGCCACAACCAGTGAAACACCAGGGGTATAACACACAACCCCAAGGGCAATGGGCAAAGACCCAAACCCCCAAGCCACAGTGCCTCATCCAAAAGCAGGGACAAGAAGAAAAGGATGCAAACTCCACACAGGAATCGAAGGGCCCCGCCCGGGAAAGGGGAACTGGGAAAACCCTGCATCCTCGGGCAAGGCAAGCACCCCTCGAACACACACCCACGGGGGAGAGATCGAACATCGCGGCAGGAGACAAACCAGTGTCCAGAGCAAGCAATGCCCCCAGAAGCCCAAGACTCACCATCAAGCCAGAGCAGCACTTGCCAACACGTGCAGCAGCAGAAATCAAGAGAGAAGTACCTAGGAGGGTACCACCAACAAGACAAATGCCCCGTCCAGGCACGCCCAGACCACCGTAAGCAAAGGGACCAGAGGAAAGCGCAAAACCGGAAGCCCGGACAAGAAGGCACCACCGGGGACCCAAACCGAAACTGGAACAAAGGAGACCAAGTCAAGGACAGCACAACCATGCCAAAAGGGGAAAAGGCCAACCCAGAAACCCCCCAGCTAATGAGGCAGGGAGAAACCGCCCAGAGGACAAACCAGAAACCCCCGCAGGGCAAAGGCAAACCCCAGACAAGCCAAGGAAAGTTCACCAGAAACCAGACTAGGAACCCGCCAGCAGGGGAACCAAGCGACCCAGCACCGACCGGGAACCCAAGCACGCCCCCCAGCCCGGAAAGGGCCGCAACCACCGGGCAGGGGGTGTGGGGTGACTGACCTGCGACCAAATGCAGGGGAAGAGAACGGACACCACCAACCCAGATCAGAGTGAAACCGTGGAGACACAACAACCGGCCAAACGGAACCGGGACAAGAGAAAGTCCCCTCATGGGAACAGGCAAAGAGGAGCATGGACCAGAACCCAGGATGGGCTAGCAGCACGTGTGAACCAGCGGCAGGAACTAGCCCCCAAGAGAAGGACAATGCAAAGCACCACCAGGCCACAAGACACCAGGACACCTGATACACCTTCCGTGGAGGACCCCAGCCCCAACCCAAAGCGAGGGGGCCAGAGGAGAAACCAAGGAGGACTGCCAGGAACAGGAAGAGCCCCAAGACCCCACCTGAACAGGCGACTCCGGAGAAGCACCAGGGAGACTGCCAAGACCAACAACGGAGAGGCGTGGCAGCAGGCGGACAAAGGCCAGGGGCTGAGGAGAAGCAGGACCCAGACAAGAGGCACAGCAGCCGCCAGCAGACCAAGCAACCAGACGAGAAGGGGCACCAAGGCTGTGGTCCCGGACAGTAGCGGGCAAGCCCAAAGGAGCAGAAGCGAAAAGCCCATTTGGAGACCACAGCCGCAGCCTATAGGAGGACAGACAGGGGCCAACAGCAATACGGCCCCATCGGCCCCGCGGCTGCCAAAAGCCCTCGGAAGTGCCAGGTGGACGACCAACCAGGGACCGATCAGGCCAGACCCTGCACCCCATGGGGAGCAGGCGGGAACAGGAGCAGAGAGTACGAGTGGATCGCAGGCCCAACACCCGGAAGGGAAGAAGGAAACAGGGGCAACACACAGCTAACAAGACGAAGCCATGGCTCCACAAGACACCTGTAAATGTCCAAGGAAAACACCAGGACAGAAGCACACAACGTAAAAATGAAAGCAGGAACAAAGACCACATTGGGATACCTGAAAGCAACAGAAGGGTAACAACCCCAGTCCTGTGGGAGCCTGTGCACCAGAGGCACAACATGAACCAGAGAGCAAAAGCTCCCTGGCAGAAAAACATTCAAAAGTGCCCAACGTTACGTTAAGCAGTGCACGTGACAGCAAACAACAGGCCCCTGGACGCTGCTGCAAAGAAAAAAACATAATAGCACAATACATATAGGCAGGAATGACCAGCAGGCAAAAAATAACGAAATTCTTTGCAACAAACTTGGGAGGTAGAGGACCTCAGTAGCCGGGGAGAAGGCACAGTATGAAATGAACATCTACCACAGTACCAGAAACTTAGGATGTTGTGCGCCGTAGCTGAGAATTGAACCGGCGACCCCAGCCAACTGCTCCAGCCACAAGGGCACACCCATGCCCATAAACGCACAGCGTAAAAGCAGGTCCGACAATACTAGGCAGAACGTGGGAAACCAACGTACCCTGAGAGGAAAAGTAAGTCCAAACCTCCACTGAAATTAGCCAGGCAAAGAACAGACATACCGCCGGAAATGGAGGCAGAGACCCCTTCAAGAATCCATTCCAATACAGATAAAGGCCACTCACCCACAACACAGTACAGGGTCACCAGGACCCATCCGATCAGGGAAGAGAACACAACAGCACCTGCCCATTCCCACTGACAGTCAGAAACCAGGAAATCAACCCGCTGCGGGAGCCCAAGGAGGTGCGCATGCGCGTGAGCAAGGCACCGTCAATAAACAGTAAAACCGAACAAGCAACGTGCAGCAAGGCGCACCACAATGCTAGCAATTACAGAACTGCTATCCGCATAATACACTTTGAAGCATAACCAACAAATGTGGGACTGTAAAAGAAGAGGAAAAATGTGCCTTAAGATAAGGCACCAAAGCCACCGTATGAATGAAAATGAGGCAACTCCCCATACGCAGAGCAGCCTGTTCCCGCAAACGGAGCCTAAGCATTTCTACAGCCAAAGGTAGCTCCTGCCGAGCAGCCCATTCCCGCAGGCGTGACAAAGCTCCGGAGCAGCCTGCAAGATGGCCACAGTGCCGAATCTGCTCCTGAGGACCGGTAGAAGTCGCGGCATCTCGTCGGGACAGGAACCGACAGAGGTAATGGGAGCAGCCCACACCAGGAGCCGGGTAAGCCAAATTAGGCACCTCAAGAAGGGCTGTGAACTAGAAGCGCAATTGTAGCGTTAGCGTAGCAACAACCGCCTGTAGACGAGAGCTGCATGTAGGAGTAGGCAGTTGACAGGTAGCCTTGACAGCTCCCAACAGAACCCGTCAGCGCAGGGCCACCCAAGAAAACCCCACACCCCAGAGCCCGCTAGAGCCGGGCAGAAATGCCACAAGACGTGGGGGCGACCTCAGGAGTCCCAACAGCAGACACAGGGAAGCAGACACAATCCCCATGCTTTGGAAGCCTGCAAAATGCGAAAGGCAGCAGCAAGCCGAGTCGGGCCCAGGCCAGAGGCGGAACCGGTCCTCCCCAAAATCAACTGTAGCCCTTAGCCTCCCCGGGAGCAGGGCTGGAAATACACCCTGCCAGAACAAAGTGATGGGCTGCCAAAACGGCATAGTCCCAACCACAGAGCCCGCTATAGCAGGGCATAAATTATCATGGAGGGAGTGCAGGGCAGACCAAGTTCCAAGAGTCCGCAACCACCAGAGCCCGCCAGAGCAGAACGGGAAAACCAAATGGTAGTGCGAGGGCCAGAAGGTGGGGGAACCAGTGTGGGAGCCCGCTAGAGCAGGGCCTCTCCCCCAGGACCCTGGGACCTGCTGGAGCAGGACCTCGCCCCACCTACCTGAAGAATTCTGGAGGATCTGCAGCGCAGAACAAAAAAAAAGGCTGGAGGGTTGGGCCGGCCCGCCTCTTATAGAGGTCAAGGGTGTAATGGGTCGGCCATATTGGGAAGGGATGGGAGGCATGGGAGGCTGACTTTTTTTGCTTTGGAGGGTTCTGGTGTGGAGCTGAAGCTCACTTTGTTAGTCATGTGGTGAGGAAGACTAACGAGGAGGTAATGCTGCTTTGATCAGGATTGAATGTCAAACCCTGCTTCCCTACTGGTGACATATGGAATCCAGTCGGTAACTCTGCAAACAAGCTTTGGCAAAGCGAGTAGATCCCTGTAATGCGACAACTGCTGGCGTTGTCAATGTGAATGTCTTTTAGCAGCACATCTTCTGTTTCTAATGGCTGTAAGTCACAAAACAAAGGTCTGTGATGTGGCCAGCGTGGCCATGTCATAGTGCTTTTTTGTGTGGCTGGAGTGGTGAGACAAGGAACACTGGATTGTTAAGTCCCATTGTCCAGTTTTAAAGGGATGCAAGGTGGGACGTGCAAGGTTGGACGTGATAATTTTGTTTTGCTCAGTTGAAACCTCGAGAAAGCCTCAATGAAGGCAATATTTCCCATACAAGATGACAAAGAATGTCACATATGTAGATTTTGACATGGACCAAGCTAATGTTCATCGGTACCATGTACCCCCGGCCGCCGCTGACACCCTTCCCTGTTCAAGGTTTTTAGCCAACAAGAAATTGGATGATGGCATCCCTAGCAAATATATGGAGAGGAGAAACTACAAATTGATACATGCAAAATGGTGCAGGCTAAAAAGTCAGAGTATTACAAATTGGCACGTGACTATTGTTTATTGCTTTATTTAGCAGCTGAGAAAGGAAGGTAGCTAATCGGGTTTGAAAGTACAATGCACAAACACCTGTTAACAATTAGCATTTTATGGGTGCGTGTCTTGGCAGATTGACTTAGAATTTCATTTTATGAGGATGATAAGACAAAGGCCCTTGTTTTAAGTAATATGATAAGCTATCATTAAGTGCCAAGAGATCATGCAGTTCTGGTTTGCGCTGTATAAATGGAAGTGTTACATAAATAAGCAGGCTGGCAGGGCAGGATCCCATTCGTAAAACCTTACAGTTCAACGTCCGATTGATAATCCACACCTTTTAATCTTAGTTGAAAATCCTAGTAAATTCCTTACAAGTGCGACTTCCCCTCGTAAGCATGATCGCTAATGTCACTGAGGCAGGCTGAAAGGATGAGCAGTACCTGAGCTTGAGAACAGCTGGGCTGGGCAGGAGGTGAAGTGATTCTTTGCTTCTGTAAACAAACTCCGAGACAGGATTCAGCTGCAAACTGCCAACCGGACTCTCCCTCTCTAGGGAAGTGACCTCTTCCCCTCTCTATCTTAACCCCTCAAACCAAGAGCCAGCATGCAGAGTCACTGCTGCCAGGCTCAGGCTGCTGGAGCTGTTAAAGGGAGGGAAGGGGGTATCTGATCTTATAGCACTGTGCCTGCTGAGCATGGCCGAGACAACATAGAAGGGGTGGGAGCACAAAAGAGACGGACAGGAAAATCCAAACATGAGTGAGGGGTTAAGGAGGGGTTGTTAAAGAAGAAACAGATGGAGGTAGCAGGTGAGATGGAAAAGAAGAAACAGGGATGGGGTCGGGTGGAAGGAGAAAAGAAGCAACATGAATGGGTTGAATGGAGAGACTGAAAACGTGAACACTCATCTGGAGTTCGTAAATACAAATATGAATGTAGCTCAAAAAACGGGTGCAGCGGATGGACACAAGTACTTGGTCCATGCTCTATGGGAAGGCCAAACACAAAAAGAATCATGAGTAAAGGATCTGAGAACGACTTTGAAGCTAGCAGATGATAAGTCAATGGGCGTGCTGCAGCCCACTAACTGTAAACAAAACGCATTGAGGAGACAGTGCATGGACTGTCTAGCCCAGACCTCAAAGTGGGGGTCTAAGTTACCTGCAGAAGTTGACAGTGCGACACAATATGTCATGCAACCTGCACTCACATGCTATAACACTGTGAGGGTTTTAATCTTTAACTCACTAATATAATTTCTGCACAAACTGAACATTCCTGGAACTTGATATTGGATGCTTAATTTCGAGGTGTAATTTTCTTTACCTAAAAATAATGATTGACAGTTCCAAACACTGCAAACAATACTTTGAAATATCAATTTGTGTTAGTGCTTGTTATCCTGTGTTCTTTTTTTAAAGCAGAAATAATTGTCAAGCCAAACAGTTCTTTAGAGATAGATATAGACTGCCTACATAGGGGTACAGTTTCTCATTGTAGTAACTTCTGTCCATTTAATCTTTCAAAGAGACCTTTTTTGCATAATCCTGCACATTATGTTGGAGGTGAGGGCGACTTTATTCAAAGTGTTGCCAACAACTTTGGTGCTTTTTGATGAATCCTCATGAAATTGTCGGAACTTGTGAACAAGTGATTGATCAAGTGGAGGCTGAGAAAAAGGGGTGTCCCAGAATGCGTTTTCCCCATACAATTTCCCATATGGATTTTGAACACGACTACAACATGAACCGCTGAATGGAATAACACCAAATTTGGCAAAAAGGTAGCTCTTAATCCAGAAAGAACCCTTTTAGTGTATTGGTGTGAATCCGTTCAGTAATTTTGGAGTTATTAAAGATGAAAGATTTATAGATATCTGGGGGCACTGAGGGTCAGAGGATCTGACAGATCTCATGGTGAGATCTATTTAGCTCCCAACACTTCAACCAGGAAGTGTTACCAGGTATCTTTTTGGGACTCAGCCAAGTTCCAAGATTTTGTTTTTAGAAAATACAGAAAGGGGCAGGGTAGGAATACCCTGACCCCCTAGGCCCGTGAGGTGGGTCCCACAGAGATCTCGCCAGAGCCAAACAATGTTTTTATTTTACATTTTTTATGCAGATTCATGGATAATCTGTGAATTCACAGCAATTTGTTTATTTTTTTAAAACAAGAGTGGTCTCTCTTGATCAGTTTTCAATTTTCCCCCGAGGTGGGCCAGGTCCCAGGGGTGTATTAATTAATGTAATTGGGGGAGGGGGGCATTTGTGGCCCCCCTCTGCAGGCCAAACTTGGCCCCAAGGACCCCATCCCCGGGGTCCAGCCATAAAAAAATGGGGAAGGAGGGGCCACAAAGCCATCCTCCCCAGGTCGCGATAGGCCATTGAACCCCATCCCTTTGGGGCCTGGCCATACAATGCAAAGGGAGTGGGGGTCATTCAGCCCGCCTCCTAGGGCTGGGCTCCTGCTATGTCCGTGGGTGCCTACACATGGAACATAGCGGTTTCCCTGCCTGCACTGATGTGGGAAGGGTAAACTCTGTTTGCTTTCGCTTCGCGGGAGCAATTTCAAGTGTTTGCCAAGTGAGAGCAAACAGTAAGTCCGCTCCCAGCTAGCAGGAAAAGAAAATGCTCCTGCTCATGGGAGCGGAGTTTTTATCTCCCCTCTGTGTAGGGGGCATTGAGGCTCCCTCTGTGGGCCCCAACAAGAAGACACTTGACACCCTGGGTGGGGCCAGGCCACCCACCATTGACTGGCCAGGCCTCAGGGGATTGGAACCCGATGGCCGAAATCAACCTGGGGAGTGGGACTATGCTGCCCCCCTCTCCTTGCAGTAATTGGCTGGGCCCCAGGGATGGGGTCCTCAAGGCTAAAATCAGCCTGGGAAGTGGGGGCCATGATGGCCTCCTCCCCATGCAGTAATTACCTGGGGATGGGGTCCCCGGGCCAAAATCCACCCGGAGATGGGGCCCTATGGCCTCTTCCCCGTTTCAGTAATTGGTCAGGCCCCAGGGGATGGGGTCCCTGGGACTGAAGTCAGCCCAGAAAGGGAGCCGCATTCAACCCTCTCACATTACAAATGTACAGAACTCCAGGGGGATAGGGTCCTATACGGATGGTCCCTAGGGGATGTGTTTCCTGGGGCCATAATCGTCCCGAAGAGGGAGGCTGCATTCCCCCCTCCCTGGTTGCATCCATGTGTGCGGTTGGCCACAGGACAGGCCCTGTAAGTGAGACAAAATATTTTTAGAGCACACGAATACCGAAGTGTCATGGCACTAGCGTACCCTCAGTAAATCTAGAAAGTGAAATACAGAGCTTATTTTGAAGAGGAGACAAAAAGCCACAGTTTTAGTGATTTCCTAAAGAGGGTAATGCTCGTTTGGGATCTTAAGGACAGAGGCAGAGAGTTCTAAAGTTTGCTTGCTAAAAATGAAAAACTCCTGCCACCCCAGTCGGCCTTTTATTTTTGGAATAATCACTAGATTAGAAGGGAAAGACCTATATTCTTGTCAAGGGGAGTACCATTTAAAGGTATTTTGAAAATAGAGGGGACCAGAGCTGTTTAGGGCTTTATGTAGCATGCAGCAAGCCTTAAATGTCACACTCTCAGAGACAGGCAACCAATGCAATTGCTGGATCTTCTTTGTGATGGAACAAAACTTGAGGACCTTCGAAAGCAGCTTGTGCTGCCACATCTTGTAGTGATTGAAGTTTAAATTGGAACCATTCATCTGTTCCTAAATAGAGAGTATTACAATATTCTATCCTAGAAAGGATCAAAGCTACAACAACCATTTTTGCAGGTCAAGTGGAATAAAACGAAATACCTTTTTTAGCATCTTGATTATATAGAAACAAGAGGGTGTTATACAGTTAATCTTTTGCGAGAAATCTAAATGCTCATCAAATGATAACCCAAGATTTTTTACTTTCGGAATGGGAGAGGGTAGTGGGCCAAGGTCATCAGCCCACCACAAATCATCCCAGAACGCTGCCTAGGGAAGGGTTGGCTGCAGGGCCTGGCCGCAGGCCACATCCTGAGACTGTTCCCCACTGCGCACACCAAAGGCCGGGCATAGCGCACGGTTGGGTGCCCACAGGGGCTTGGCTGCAGGGCCTGTCTGCAGGGCCTCATGCCCTAAGGTAACTATAACTCGCACCCTCGCCATGCACTGCTAATTACTCCACATATTACATCATTAATGAACTCTCCTATGAGATAATTAATAATATCACTGCCACTTTTGCAGTAAAAATATTGATGAGAACATGGTGCATGGCGGGGGTGCGGGTTATAGTTACCTGCACTGCTTTTGACCTCACATATGACATCACTTGTGACATTCTCTATGATATCACTTATGACATCACTGATGTCATCTCATTGGCATTATTGATGACATCAGTGATGACAACTCAATTTGCGTCCCTGTCATGCACAGTTTTCACATCAATAACTTAATCGCAAATGTTGTAGTGATATTATCAATGATGTAAAAATATATGCCATACGTGATTTAATATATGAGGGAATTAGCAGTGCATGGTGAGGGCGCAAATTGTAGTTACCTTAGAGCTCGTATAGTTAAATGTGATAACTATAAATCGTGAAATTGTGTGTTTTTTCAGTGCCATGCATGTCTGCGCAGCAGAGCGTTGGCTGCAGGACCTGAACTGTGACCAGGCCCTGTGGCCAATGCCTTGCAGGCAACCAACCCCACACTGTGAACCTGGCCACAGGGCCTGCCCTTGTGGCCAGGCCCTATGGGCAACCCACCCTAAGGTAACCAACCCCACGCTGCACAGAGCCTTCAGCTGTGTGCAGCAGGGGTTGGCCACAGGACTTGCCTGCCACCAGGCCCTGTGGCCAAACTCTCAGCAGGCTGCAAACCCCATGGCACACTCAGCCTTTAGAGCGTGCAGCATAGGGTTGACCTTTGGGCCCCAGGAACTCCATCCCCTGGGACCAAAATATATATATTAAGGGGAGGGGGCATGCAGTCCCCTCCCTGAGCCTTAGTTAACCCCAGTGACCCTATCCCCTGGGGACAGTTCCAATAAAAAGAGGAGGTGGCCCACATTTCACACCTCCCCAAGCTATAAAAGGATACAGGGACCTTTTCACCTGGGGCAAGAATCTAAGGGGAGAGGGGTGTACATCATGCCCTCCCTGAGCCTTCTTTGGTACCAGGGAACCCACGGGCTGTGCCAAATATAATAAAATTGGGAAGGGGGCTGCTCCCCCCAGAGATTTATAAGGCCCGGGGACCCAATCCCTGCAGACAAAGCCAATAAAAGTCGGTGTTCCTGGAGGTGGGCTCTCCAGGAAACAGTAATTAAGTAAGTCCTGGGGATGGGGTCCCCAGGGCCTTTAAGGCTCAGTGAGGAGGGCTATGCAGCATCCCTCCTTTTTAATTGTTACGGCCTGAGGGAAGGGCACCCCGGTGCCTTTTTCAGGGTTAGGGAGTGGGCCAATTCTCTCCACTCCTCTTTTTTACATTTCTGTTGCAGGATGGGATCCACAGGACTTTCACAGATTCAGGGAGGGGGGCCTTATTGTCTCCTCCCCTTTTTTTCCAAATTCTGCTTGGGTATAGCGTCCCCGGACCACCATTCGCTCGGGGAGTGAGGCCTCACATACCCCTCCCCTTAATTAAATATAACCATCTTTGGGGGATGTGGTCCCCAGGGCCCTAAATGAGTTTGGGTTGGGGGGACTACTGACGCCCCCTCCCCATATATTCATTATTAAATGGTGGACCACATTTTTTAGTTTTTGGCGCAATCCCACAGGACTCCACTTCACAGGGCATGGGGGGCAGGATATCCCTTCCCTGCACCCTTATATTATATATATTTTTTTTTACTTCAGGACAGAGGACAAAGTCCCTGAACACTGTAATACCTGTCAGCAACATTTTTCTCATGTTGCTGGTAGGCAAACAGAGTGCTCGCTCTCACTGGAGTCTGATACCACCAGTTGTGAATTGGCTTATGGGAAAAAAGAACTATAGGCCAACCAGAATGCTCTATGTTTTTTTTATTGGATTCAAGGGACTCTTACAAGAGTCCCTCAAACTCTAAGGTCCAGAGAAACAAATATATTTTAACCATAATTTCTTAGAAACTACTGAACAGATTTACACCAAGTCACAACAATCTGTGAACCATGATCTAGCTTCCTGCTAAATTCCCTACTTTACAGATCGCCCTAAAACTTTACATGCACAAATAGGCAAAAAAGAGCAGTTGTTTGGAAACCTTTGTGAAGATTTATCAGCCAGTGCCAAAGTTAAAAGTGCAACAAAAAAGACATATTGTGTGAAAATGCTGACCTAACTATGACCATTCAGTGGCGACTGCCACTAGGTAATAAATATATATATATATGTATTTTTGATATATATGTTGGAAAGTGGGTTATTGGTAGTGGTAAGTATGCACCTATCACTAGTAATAAGGCCACTAACACAGTATAGTGTCCAGTAAAGATCTCAGCAAATTAGCCTTGTGCTCAACCATCGGCAACTGACAACAAGCAGTCAGGCCTAACTTAGGAGTCAGGACTGTAAAGCATTTAAAACCACCAATACATCAAATAAGTAAGATATAACACACAATAAAAATCCCACACCACTTTATAAATTTAGGAAATATTTGTATGCACCAATAGACACCAACATGACAAAAATGTAATTTAGGGAACCAGAGATATGAATTTTGAAAGATAACCCACTTTATAATGCTTAAAAACCTATAGTGCTACGCTGGGACATCTGCTCGTGCTTGACTGAGACAAAGACAAAGTTAAAGGTGGACCGCGATGGAGCTCCTTTCAAAACTTTAGCTTCACATTTAGAAACTTTTCTGGAGCTTTACTTCCAACGTCACTTGACCCTCAACAGCAGGCCGAATTCTTAGAGGGTTTGCCGGCTTGACTTCCCATAAGGCTCAGTCAAATCCTGGAAGTCTGCAGCTCTGGAGCTTTCAGCAGGACGAACCTGAAATCCTGGTTGGGTCGTGGTTGAAGGTGACTGGCTTGACTGTCGATAACTGGTCCGTCACCTTATGGAGCTTTTTAACAAAAGTTCTTCAAAGTTCAGGAGGTGCTTCCTAAAGGTCTCATTGTAGGTTCAAAGTGTTGGAATCAAATCACCATGGCCAAATCCTTAAAGTCCACTGGACACACTGCAGGATGGGCACTCTTGGTGAAGATAATGCAGGTGGGCTCTGTTAACCTGTAGCTTGCAGAGAGTTCACTCCTTAATCCTTCAGGAAGCACGGCACAGTCCCCAAGGCTGTAGTACTAAATTGTGCAGCAGGAGTGCAGGGCTTTGGGTTCAAATCTAGATTCCACCAGGGCAGTCCTTCTTTCCTTGTAGTTTCAGGCAGCAGATCTGAGAGACTATGTGGTTCTCACATATTTATTCAGTGTTCTGTGGTTTTAAGTAGCGAACACCCCTGTCCAATGAGATGCTGGGTTCCACCCAAAAGCAACCTCCTCCAATGTGTGGCATCTTCTTGTCCCACAAATTACTGCACTTCTAAAATCCAACATGGATGAATTCTCTCCAGAGGAGTAAAAGATAGCTAAACCAGCCCACAGTATGGCTCATTTCCATTAGCTCTCCTCCCCTTTCCTCTGCAAATTCCTGTCCTTAGTCTGCCATCTGGCTGGGATACATAATGTGGGGGTAGGTACTCCTGACATCCCTTACTGATTGGCTATCTCTTTTTGCTCCGTTTCATTTACCCAGCCCCCTTCTGCAGGACCCATCCTTCCCAGCTGTAGAGTTTTCTTCATCAGATAACATCTATTCCAGCCAGGCCACTTATCACCTAATCAAAGCAGCCTGGCTAAACCTGTTAAGGCTGACCAATCAGCAGAGAACCCTAGAAGGCTGGATTTTGGCTTACAGAAGAGAAAATGTTATAACTTCTCTTCTCTTCTGTACTAGTTATGATAAATTCAACAGTGGCAAGTTGCATTCATCTACACCAATCTTTTAAGTCATTGAATAATATTTACTCCTTCCCTAGCAATAGCTGTATCTACATACAATGTTGCAATGTTAGTTTATGGAGCTCAGTATCAACAATGTGGAAACATTAAATTGGCTGTTTTTCCTCATCAGGGCATATAAAACATATTTTATAGGGTCCCTGCTTATAGTTACATGCCCCCCCCCCACCCCTGGGACACCTAGGGGAGACCTGGTGGGTACCGAATATGTACAAATAAGGTAGATGATCACTTATAAAGTGCCCATACCGCCAAAGTTGAGTTTGCACACAATTTACTTTTAAAGGCAGTCTACAAAATGAGAACAGGCAGTTAGCAGTGAACATAATCAAGTGCAGGAAATCTGCTCGGTCTCCAAACTTCCATGCCCTATTACACATACTAGGGAATTATAGGTAGTTTGAACCCCCGAGCTGTAGTATCTTCTAAGGACTTATCAGGACTGTCGTTGCCAATTGTAAGTGTACCCTATTACATCTATCTTTTTAGCACTGGCCCTGGGCCTGGTTAGCAGAGCCCAGGGAACAGTCAGTCACTTATCACCAATATCATTCAGCAGGAAATGGGGGTGAACAGGGCGAAAGGATAACTTTATAACAATATACCATTTAACTTTGTAAGATGTTTTCAATTTGGTAGTTCTGTTTTGGTGACAATTATAGTATTTGAGCCTCATTTCTCAGAAATCACAACTTTTTGCTTTGAGAAGAGCCCATACCCTGAAGAGTAAAATGCATAGGTGCATACCCCTAATTTTACAGTTGGTGCTGCCTGACAATCATGCATCCTTTATGCAAAAGCAATTTAAGGCAGGGAGGGTATCATCCTTGGTGGACGAGATTGGAGGCAAAGAGGGCATTGGGTGCTTGGAGCCGACAAAAGCTGGACAGCATTGTCGCAAACAAATCTCCTGAGGGTTTTATTCCATATAAGTCATCAAAGGGAGCCTCTTCCTTCCTCCAATGCATTGGTATTAGGCCTGTGCTGATTTTGCAAGCTCTTTTTTGAATGCCTGCCAACCACTTTGATAAGGTTGGCAAAAACCAAATGGAAAATTTCAAGAAAACTCCCTTATAGTTTTTTCTGGTTTGTCTCCTCAGTAAAATGAAGCCCCCGCTGATCCCTTGGAGAAAGGACTTTTCAGACACCATAGGCAGAGAAAGGGTGCTATCCTTTCCTCAGTTTCGACTGTCAATATTTTTCTCCCCTAGCTTCTACTGATACTTCAGATTTATTTAATGTATTTTATTTTGAAGGGTTTATATAGTGTGAACAAGACCCTTGCGGTTATCAGAGTGCTTTACAAGGCAGAATATAGGAATCAAAACCGTTCAGTGAAACCACACAATCATATTACAAGTTATATATATCGTTATAACATCGATATTTTGAAAATCTCATGACCTCAGAATGAATCTCCTCGGTTTCGCGGACACCCCCCCCCCGAACCCACTGAGGACACACTACCTGCTGAATTTACCTACTTATCAGTTCCTTCTGCCACTAAAGCACCCAGATCCCACCAGCCCCCCTACATGTGTAAGCAGGGAATACTAATTAGTGTTTGGGATGCCAGATTGCCAAATATTGTGGGTTGGTTGGCAAACTCTGAGGGCTGTAAACCATGTTACAGAAGGCCCAGAATTTACACAGTGGACCCTTTATTTGGGGTGAATGTGGTTGATGCTGTGATGAAAAGCCCTTCTTAATGTTGGAGTTACCACTGATGTCAACCCCATTTCTGCTGCCTCAATTCCAGGTGAATACGTTGCTCCAGCTTTCTTTCAAAGTCCCATTATCAATTGGACTCTTTTAGGCCTTTTCAAATACAAGTGGGAAGTCTGCCACAGGGTGAATACAAAAATGCCTCAGACTCCCCTGCTACAGAACCTTGGGGACATATGGACTTGCTGGGATCCACAGATGCTCTTCCATTGTAGAAAGAGGGACTCTGATAGTAACTGAAAATTCCTGAATAACATCTAATATTCTCAGAAGAGCATAGCAGTAATTTATCCCCCTTGTCCTCCTGCTCCTCTTCCTTCTTTGATGCCTTCTTTGGTGCAATGTCAGAATGGCAGCAGGCCAAAGCAAACGCCGATGAATAGGAGCAGGCCAAAGGAAAAGCTGATGAATCGGAGCAGGCCAAAGCAAACGCCGATGAATAGGAGCAGGTCAAATGAAAAGCTGCTGAATAGGAGCAGGCCAAAGGAAAAGCTAATGAATAGGAGCAGGCCAAAGCAAACGCTGATGAATAGGAGCAGGTCAAAGGAAAAGCTGATGAATAGGAGCAGGCCAAAGCAAACGCCGATGAATAGGAGCAGGTCAAATGAAAAGCTGCTGAATAGGAGCAGGCCAAAGGAAAAGCTAATGAATAGGAGCAGGCCAAAGCAAACGCTGATGAATAGGAGCAGGTCAAAGGAAAAGCTGATGAATAGGAGCAGGCCAAAGCAAACGCCGATGAATAGGAGCAGGTCAAATGAAAAGCTGATGAATAGGAGCAGTCCAAAGGAAAAGCTGATGAATAGGATCAGGCCAAAGCAAACGCCGATGAATAGGAGCAGGCCAAAGGAAAAGCTGATGAATAGGAGCAGGCCAAAGCAAACGCTGATGAATAGGAGCAGGCCAAAGGAAAAGCTGATGAATAGGAACAGGCCAAAGCAAACTCAGATGAACAGGAGCAGGCCAAAGCAAACGCAGATGATGTGGTAAAATTGCTGGGGACCCTGGGAATGTGTGCACCGAGAATAGTGATGAAAAACAAAGCAAAACATTCTTTCAAAGGTGTTCTACCAAATTATAAGCAAATGCTTACTCTGAAGGGAAGTTAATAGCCCACAAACTCTCAGTACACTGCTTCTCCACCTGCTCCTTCAGGCCTGCACACATCATACAGGGTCAATATCCGTCACCAGCATTCCACACCTCACCTTTCTCTCTAACAAGACAAAGCTTTTCTCAATCTTACATTGCTCTGAACGCCAGGGTTGGTCCACCCCTTGCTGGGGCTTCATCCCGCATCAAGCAGACAATGGTCTGTTTAGTAACAGAGTGCTCCAAATAGAGGGGTGGTAGGAGGAGCATTTAGTAGAGACAGAACTGAATCCTCCCTGGGATCATAAAACTCATAGCCACAGGCACTCGCTGCCCACAATGCTATTCCACTGACCCATCCAGATCTACCAGAAACTAAAAAAGTGTGTGGTAACCTTGTCCGCGCTAGAAGTGGTCCAGAGGTTGTGCCGTCACTGCTGGAAGTGAGTTGTTCCCATGCTGAGAAGCACTCGTTTCCACTCTGCCTGGTACATAACCTGGCAAGTAATATTCACACTCTATAGGTGTAAAAATCCTGTATTGTTCTGGGAGTAGCAATCTACTGCAACAATGTTTCACTGTGTGAAACAAGACTTTCATGTTTCCTTATGAAAACTCCATGAAACCCCAGCTTTAGGCAACCTCCAGTAGTGACAAGCTAACAAATGTGTCCTTTGGTAAATTCCTGGTCTAAACATTTGTTTAGTACTCGCTTAAAAAACACAACCCGGATGCTGATGTTTTCTATTGCTAAAAATATAAACAGACGAAGTGTAACAATGAGAAGATGTACTCAGAAAATGAATTTATGGACTTCAGAGTTATAACAAACTGCTAAGAGGGGCTCTCAGACTGAAGCATCAAAAAATGTTGTACATTTAAAAATACCTCCTTTACTCTGAATTTTAAAGGGCAACTGCACGGAATTTATTGAGATGTGGAAGCCCCTAACTTATGTTCCACCTGAATGCCTGCTGCTGAATGAAGGGAATATTCACTGGATTACTGAGGGCAAAGCAGCACATTCTCTTTCTTGTATACTGGTATGACGGAGAAACACCTGTGTTCTACTAGGAACTGCCCACTGGCAATCAAAAAAGTAAAAGGCAAAGTGGCCTACTTCTGAGCTGCCAGGTACATGCATGATGGGTCATGTGTACAGCATGCTAGAAACAAGATTACTGGTTGCTATGGTTTTATTAATATCGGTATAGAGCACGTTCATTGGAGAGGACAATTATGAGTACCACCTTGTATTTTCATGGTCACAGCACAAAGTGAATACCTCATATTAGCGAAAAACTCTGACACATTCCCTTTAATTGATCACCTAAACTGGACAATTATCCAAGTGGGGAAAATTTAAAAATCACATATTTAAAGGTGACTGTCTAAATACCCCAACATTCCTGATAAATGGTACAAATGTGTTTTTTCTCTGTATCCCGGAATGCGAAGCCTGCGAAAGAATTCAGGGGAACCGGTCAGTTTCGTTTTTAATATCAGAATAAAGCAAGAACAGATGATTCCCTGTTAAATATCGAATGTGAAAATATAAACCGTGTATTTGTAGCATTGGGAAGTCTCTGCTGGTTCTGCAGTTGAACTGGTGTCTTAGTCCAACAATCGCCTGTCAGTTTGTCACAACACTGCAGATTCAGGCGCTTATTTACAAGCCCCTTGCGCCACCAGTGCGTCACTTTTAAAATGGGAAAAAAATGATATACCGGCATCGAAAGGGGATTAAAAATAAGTCCCCTACTCTTTGAGATCATACATTTTTATGGAGTTGCAGTTAGTGATTGCCCTAAAGTGTTTGAGGATATGCTTGTAACTGGGAACAAGGTAGCACCAATGTATCTCTTCTGGCAGGGACATGTAATGACATAGGCAGCATGACCAGTACTACATGTGATGTATTTCTTCACTGTATATTCCCTAGTTATGTGTGGTACATTGTCTTGTGTAAGTATAGTGCTACAGTGGCATACTTTACACATAAAAAAACATGGGGGCATATTATCAAGCACGGCGTTAAAATTATCGCCACTTTAGCGGCAGAAAACTGCCTCTAAAGCGGCGATAATGGGCTTGATAATATGCCGCAGAGAATTCCCATAGAAGCCCATGTTGACACCAGAACATGGGCTTCTATGGGAATTCTCTGCAGCATATTATCAAGCCCAATTTCGCCGCTTTAGCGGCAGGTTTCTGCCACTAAAGCGGCGATAATTTTAACGCCGTTTCTTGATAATATGCCCCATGGATAGAAAACAGGTTTTTCTTCTAAGAGGCAGATCTAGGAAGAGGTGAGACGCTTTCTGCTAATACATCTTTGATTGTTTTGGCCTTCCTAAATGTGATACTTAGAGGGTCTTTACAGCGATAGTTACTTACAGTAAAACCTTTCCCCAGATCTGGTCTTGCATTCTCACAACCCTAAACACACTGAAAAGTGGTAATCAGGGACATCAAATTACTTACAAAGCTGTTCAGAGGACTAATAGCAGAAACCTTATGCTTCATGCCCAGAATTAACATCCAATCCACTCAAACGGAATATAGCCTATGGGGAGTACATTAGGCTCAAGCCAAACTGCAGTGCTGTTGAGGACTATGAGAAGGCAAGAGGGGAGGTGAAACCTGTTCCATCACAAAGTGTAAATAGGAGAATGAAAGCAGTTTAGAACATGACTGTATTGCACTATAAGCACTGCATTTTGGTTTCTAATACATGTATTATTCTGCAGTGGCACTGTATTTACTCACACGAGAAGGTGGGGGCTTAGGACTGATGAGGTACAACTGGTGAAAGGAGGAGAGGAGCTGTATCAAGTGTTATACAAAATAAGTTATTGTAAGAGGACTTATAAGATGGTCATTTGCCTCAACAGTAGATTCATTTCTTGCAAGCAAAATTCTTATGAAAAACAACTTTCAGAGATAAACTGAACTAGAGACGAGAATGCCATTCATCTATTTCATTGCACAGTAGCTCAGCCACGCGCCCTGTTAGGATCTATCAAATGTATTTCCAGTGGGAGCCATTTGGTGATATATTCTGACAGTCCAACCCACTATGTGGTCTATGCCCTCCAGCATCTATGTGAATAATGAAAGCGCATGCATTCCCATATATATCTCGCAGATGACCAATAGATCTAATGACGAAACGAATTCATTTTCATGACAAAGGAAAATCTTGCATTGTGCATTGTTCCTCTCTGTTGAACTTCTCAACTAAGGACGCCTTCTCCGCTTTTTTCTTTCTCAGCGGGGCACGCTTCTGTGCATCACTAGCATAGTTCACAGCTTTAATCATGATAATGTCAGGTTTCAGACATTTTGACACATTAATACCTTTTTTCGGAGTGAAAGCGGATGGAAGACAAAAGCAGTTTCAGTGTCTTTAACGAGATTCAGATGAAGTGAGATTCTTTTCATTTCTAAGTGGTTCACGATGAATGAGAAATGTTTAAATTTACGGGAACTATTCAATTAACTAAAGCCAATGCCAATCATAGGTTGAAAGGGGTACAGTCAATATTCGAAGAGACAATACACTTTCTACTTCAAATAATTATTTTCTAATTTTTAAAGATCAATTTAAATTTCCATTGTGATGTGCTATCAATCACTTAATGAATTCATTTTCTTCACAGGTTTGAGATCCGGATAGGGCTAGCAAAGAAGTGGCCATTGTGCAAGTACTATTCTCAGCACCTGTGCTGTAACTACATGCTGTATGTATGTTAATATCAAGCAATGGAATTTGAAAGAATTATTTCAGATACCAAGCAAGATCCTCCACCTAAGACAATCGGCGACAGGCTATAAGTTTCACTGCCCTATGTGGGAACCAAGTCAGTACACGGTGGCCCAGTGTATGTGTTAACACTTTATCTATTGTAATTTCTATCATACGTATAACCTCCTCCCAAAAGACTCACAGGCTTGGACAGTCCTAGAACATGTACAGTACATGAGCCTCTTTTTCCCCGCATCAAGTACAGGCCGCCTCCTCTGCTTGGAAATATGGTCTGATTTGCGCTGGTGTAAGGTACGCTCTATGTAAGATGTAGTAATTAATCAGCTTAAGTTGAGGATTCCTGGATATCTTAAGGGTTCTTTCCACAATGGTTCCCCAATTCTCTTCTGCAATCGGTGTCCCCAAGTCCTCCTCCCATTGAAGCCTCAATTGCTCCATGGGCCTCTGGATGTCACTCCTGATGGCCCTGTAAATTCAGGAGACTGTTTTAATTCAGCCGATAGGGCCATGTACCTACAGCAGTCTAGTGCCCTTGGTTCTACAGATGCAGTGCCCTAAAATTTCTTGAGCACCATGGTGAGGGCTCCATGCATCAAGAAGTGGCTTTGCAGGAGGTCAAACTCCTCTCTGAAGTCCTCAAAAGGAAGCTCCAACCACAGTCTCTTCCACTTCCCTCCTTTGTCTAGTCCCGCCCAATTCCCTCCACGCGGCAGGTATCTGAGCATTTCCAGAGGTAGGTCTGGGTAGTAGGGGATTCTGCATCTGACGCGCTGCAGCCATCTGGCCCAGCACCACGTCACTGATTTTGTCTCTTCAGTTCCCATGCGCGGCTATCGCTTCGGTCTTAGTAGTATTCTCGCCAGATCTGGGGTCTCTGGAGCAAATGGGTATTGTGCCCCTCCCCGATTCCTACTGGCCGCCAGCCACCTCATGAGCCATTGGAGCTGCACTGCGAGTTAATATGCCTCAAAGTCTGAGACCGCCAATCCCCCGTTGCTGCAGAGCACTGCATTGTGGTTAGGGCTACTCGCTTGCGGCCTGCCCTCCATATAAACGTTATTATTTGTGAATTCAGGTCTCGAAATGTCACACTTGGGACCCATACCGAAAGAGTCCCAAAGATGTAGGCAGGTGCTGGAGCGCCACCATTTTCAATAGGGCCACTCTGCCTGCCACAGACAGCAGCAGGTAGCCCCAGAACTCCATAGAGGGGCAAAAGGATCGTATTCTCCTACCCACATTGCCCTCTAGTAAGTCCGTAGCTCTGTGTTATATTTTCACCCCCAGATACTCAAGGCAGGCGGGCTTCGATTGTAGACATCCCAATCCATTCAGAGGAAGCCTGTCTGGTGTCATGGGGAACAGTCTAGATTTTTGCCAGTTCACCCTCAGTCCCGAGAGGTGACCAAACTCTTCTAGCATACTTTTGGCACAAAGTAGATCCTCCTCTGTATCTCAGAGAAAGAGGAGTAGATAATTTGCATACAGAGCGATATGATGGCTGGTCTCCCTTACCTTCAGCCCTATATAGTCCCGCACAAGCTGGGTGCGACACGCCAATGCTCCATGGCCAGGGCAAATAACAATGGGGCTAGAGGGCACCCCTGTTTTATACCCCTCTCCACCTTCTGACTCTGGGATATAACCTCCCCCATACACACTCTGGCACTCGGATTTGCATATAGTAATTTCACTCATCTCACGAAGCCCTCACCCAGGCCCATCTGCTCCAGGACTTTGTACAGGTATCGCCACTCTACGCTGTCAAACGCCTTTACTGTTTCCACCGTAAACACTGTGGCATGCCCTTTAGAATAGTCTCCTGCGTCCAGTATGGCCATGAAACGTCTGATGTTAATGGCAGTGTTCTTTTGTGGAATAAAGCCCGCCTCATCCGCATGTACCAGCTTGGACATATGTGGTAACAACTGGGTCGCTATTATCTTGCTCAATATTTTATAGTCCATGTTAAGCTTGGACAGCTTTCTACAGGCTGTTCTGTCATGAGCTGGCTTACCGGGTTTAAGGACATGGACTATAAGGGCTTCCCTAGCGGTGTACTGTAGTATTTGCAGTTCTCTGGCTGCCTTGTACAGGAAGACCAACCTAGGGGCTAACTCCGCCACATAAGTCGAGTAGAATTCGGAAGGTGATCCATCTGTTAATGGCGTTTTGCTATGTCCCATGTGTTTGATGGCTACTTTCACCTCTCACCGGGAGATAGCGTCCCCCCAAGTCCTCCGCCTCCTCTGGTTCTAGTCGCAACAGTCTCAGCCCCTCTAAATATTCCCCTACTGTCTCATCCCTGCACTGGGAGGCTCTGCTATACACTCTGGTGTGGTACTGGGTAAAGATATTGTTGATCCCTTCCTGAGTATATTGTCTGTTCCCATCTTTGTCCTCCATTCCACTATTGGGGACCCCCTGCTATTTGGGTTGGCCAGCCAGGCCAACAAGGAGTCTTACTTATCAATTTCAGCATCCGTGCAGTCTAGGTACTGTCGACAGTCAAAACAGCGCAGTCGCTCAGTCTGTCGGGCTACCGTCTCCTGCACATCCTGAAGTTCTGGATGCTCCGGCCAACTCCATTCCACATCTCAATGCTCCCTTTCAGCTGTCAGGACTTACAATGTAAGCGTGCGTCTGACCCCCACAGACTCTGCTATACAGTGGCCTCTTAGCACCACTTTAAAGGCATCTCACTTTGGCAAGGGAGAGGATGCCATCCCATCATTATCCTGGATATATTGTGTAATCTTTTCCAGGACTCCTTCTCTAAAAACCTGGTCTTCCAAAGCCTCTGGGCAAAGTCTCCAGGTAGGGATAACTTGGTTAGGGACTGTCCACCTAAGCCTCAAGAGGGTGGGTTTATGATACGAGATCGTACTGGCCAGGTATTCTATCATGTGGACCTGGACGGGCATATCTGTGGTGCACAGGAATGTGTCCAGTCGCGCATGTACCTCATATGTCGCTGAGAAGAATGAGTAGTCCTTGTCTAAGGTATTTAGGATTCTCCAAGAATCCACCATTCACCACTTTCCCTGCCATTCTCTGAACGCCCTTCGATTACAAGTCATTGGGGAGTCCTGCAGTGGCAAATGAGACCTGTCGAGAGTGGTGTCCACCACAATATTAAAGTCTCCATCTATGATCACTGCGGAAGTCAAGTATGGAACTAGTTGTCGGGTCAGTCGGACCAGAAAATGTGCCTGATTGACATTTGGGGCATATATGTTAACTACACTCAGCGCTCTGCCTTCCAGTCTCCCTCGCACTACAACATATCTGCCTTCAGGGTCAATCAGTTTATCTGATTGGTGGAAAGGCACTCCTGCCCTTATCTAGATCAGTACTCCCCTAGCGTAGGTCAAATATGTAGTGTAGAATGCCTGCCCTTGCCATCGCCTAGCGCTTGGCCATGGTATGCATACTTCTTATATTCCAGGTTAAGCACTTATATCTTACAATTTAACTGTGGTGAAGGTTGCTTGTTGCGGTGTTAGCATCTGTCATCTCACCTCCGCCCACACCAGCACTCTCCCTCCAATGACAGCAGATGCTAACACTGCAGCAAGCAACCGTCAACGACGGATCACCAACTGCGCTGATACACTCGCACCCCTCCAGAAAGCCACAGGAAGACACAGCAAGAAGGCAAGCTGGTTCACCACAGCACCCCAAGAATCCAAGCACTCCTGCCAGTGACTTGGAAAGCCATGGAGAAAAAGCAAAACCTCTGACACATGCATCACCTACAGAACATCTACCACAGCACACAACCAACTCATCAAATCCACAAAGAAGAACTTCCTACAAAACAGAATTCTCTCCAATGCCCAAAACTCCAAGGAACTCTTCTCAATCATACAGGAATGTGCAAAACATGGCAGCAATACAACAGACATCCCACCCTCCTAAGACCTCTGCAACAGACTCAGCTCCTTCTTTCACCTCAAGATTAAGACGCTCTACGACAACTTCGACAACCAAGACCTCTGCATCGCCTCAACCCCCACCCCCAGTGATGCCACCCAACAGACCCCACTCACTTGGACCCTGCTCACGACAGAAGACACCTTAAAGACCATGAAGTGCACCCACTCCGGAGCACTCTCAGACCCCTGTCAGCCCCACATTTTCCACATGGCTGCCACAGACATCGCACCCAAGCTGCAACGAATCATCAACTGCTCCCTCGAGACCGCCACATTCCACAATGACTGGAAGCATGCTTTCTCCTGAAGAAACCCTCCACAGACCCAACGGACCTCAAGAACTTCAGGCCCATTTCTCTGCTGCCATTCCTAGTCAAGGTTATCGATAAGTCCACCAACACCCAGCTAGCAAACTTCATAGAAGCAAACAACGGCCTAGACATCTCCCAATCTGGAATCCACAACAATTACAGCACCGACACCGCCCTGCTCGCCACCACTGATGACAACCATGCCCTCCTTGACCAGGACATAGGGCAGCCCTCACCCTGCTGGACCTATCAGCAGCCTTCAACACCGTTTCCAACCACTTGATGAATTCAGGCCCCAGCTAGGCCCGCAAGACACAAGGGTTCGCTCTCCTGTAACGGAATCTATAAGGAAGTTGGCACGGAAACTGCAAAGTACAAAAACAGCATTTATTAACCCTTAAGGGTGGTCCTACAATCCACACAACACTCTTCAGTATTGCATAGAGTAGCACAAAGAACTTGCGTACATGGTCCCCTTTTATACACATTAGAGGGGCTCATAAGTGGGTGGATACAACATGAGGCCGAAGAACATTACCATTTATGGTCATTCTCGATACTGAATCAATACATGGGCGGAGCCAACACACTCCTTGAGCCCGCGAACACATGGTCAAGCAAGGCTAACTAGTAACAGATGTGGTCAAGTCTGGGCATGCGCCAGATGGACAGAAGGGCTATTTATAGACTGTTACTGGGCAGATTACAAGAGTAACTAACACAGAGGTCGGACTCTCCTCGTGGCGAACACGTGGCAGCATGACAACACAAAATGGAGTCCAAACTTCGGTCAACATAACGGAGAAAACATGATCGTAAGGGAAAGCATTAATGTCTTTGGTAAATGCTTAATCACATTGCTGTTTCAAGTTACAACACACTCACTAGCCACCAAACCCCACAACGCTGGCATCTGAGGAAAGGCTCTAGACTGGATATGCTCATTCCTCATAGGCAGAACACAAAGAGTCAGACTCCTGCCCCTCCTCTACAAACTGACAGAGACCAGATGCAGAGTACCCCAGGGATCCTCCCTCAGCCCCACCCTCTTCAACATTTACATGGCTCCCCTCACAACCATTGTCAGAAACCACGGGCTCAACATCGACTCCTACGCCGATGACACCCAGCTTCCCCTTGCAACCATCATCAGAAACCATGGGCTCAACATCGTCTCCTAAGCGGATGACATCCAGATCATCCTCTCCCTCACCAAGGAAACCAACATCAGCAGGCACAACTTCCAAGAAAGGATGAAATCTGTCACAACCTGGATGAAGAACAGCTGCCTGAAACTTAGAGAAAACAGAAGTCCTCAATCTCGACCCCACAACTTGGGATGACACCTGGTGGTCCCCCGCCCTCAGAAACCCACCCACCCCGACAGACCATGCACGTAACTTCGGCATCATACTGGACTCATTGCTCACTATGGACCGCCAGATCAACACCATTTCCTTGGCCTGCTTCAACACCCTCTGCATAATAAACATTGAATCCAGAAAAACGGTCACGCACACCCTCATCACCCGCAGACTGGACTACGCAACACCCTCTATGCTGTAATCAACAAAAAACTACTCTGCAAGCTCCAGACCATCCAGAATGCCACAGCCAGACTAATGCTCGACACCCCCCAGCACAACCGCATCACCCAACACCTCTGCAATCTCCACTGGCTCTCCGTCGAAACAAGAATAACATTCAAGCTGCTCATGCATACATACCAGGCTTTCCACAGCATCGGACTAGAATACCTTAACAACCTTCTCTCCTTCCACAACCCCAAGAGAAACCTCTGATCAGCCGTCCTCTCCATGGCCACTGTCCAATGCTTCTACAGGACCAAGGTGGAAAGTCCTTCTCTTACCTCACAGCCAAGACCTGGAACAGCCTCCCCCTCCACCTCCGGCAAAGATCCAGTTCAGGACAGACCACAAGACCTGGCTCTTCAGATTACCCCAATGCAGCAGCACCCTCCCCCCACTCCTTGAGTCCCTAGAGGATGAATAGAGCGCTTTACAAACCCCTGATCAGGTAGCTGCAGAAGAAAAGTAAATGCAGCACTAGAGTGCCTAATATTATGAAATTTCTCTTTAAAAAGTTGGAGTAAAAACAGCCTAGTAAACCTTTTGCATTATTTGCAAAAGAACATAAAATGCATCATTGTTTGGCCTGTTTTTCTATCACAAGGACATTTAATAGCAGCTAGGTTTGATTTAAAGCCAAGGGGAAAACTCAGCATGTATTTCACAGTATTAGCTCTTATATGGAACAATAACGAACTTCCCCTCATCCCCGTTGTTGCCAGAGCTAGTCTATATGGCAGTTCATTGCTTTCAAAGACTGCTATGCCACAATCTGCGTCCTCCCTTCCATTCTTCTATGGATTCATGCCTCCTCACAATTATAAAGTGCTAATGCAACCTCTTTTTTAATTAAGAGTTGAGCATGTATCTGACTTTGCAAAGGCCCTCTGCAGACCAATTTAACCAAGTTTAGTTTTCATATATGCCAACCAGGGGATTCGAAGGCCATTTCACAGGACAGCCAATTCAATATAATATCTCTAGAGAGGGCGGTCTCCTCATTCTTCCAAAATGCCAGTCATAATAGTATTGGCCGGGCTCTAACACAATCTTCTAAGTAGTGCATAGCTGATGGCAGATGAAGTGAGAGATTGAAATCGGAACTGCTAGCATCCATCTGCAGAACATGTTTTTTTCCCATTGAAATGCCTCACAGTTGATGATACCCCACACTTTGGCGCTATGAGGTTTATTATAATGGTGGTCGGACAAGCGTCTGACCGCCATCACTGCGGTATGGATACCGCCTGACAAGTAGTTGGCCGTTCCACCCACCAGATTATTATGTGACCTCCATAAGGCAGTCAGAAAGATGCCCTTCTCTCTTGCAGCTTGTGCTGCGGCCCAAAAAGGGCCGCAGCACAAGCCGCAATGGAAAAATTGATGTTTGTAAACATCCATGCACCATATGCCATGCTCCATATGGTGCCTGGCAAACAAGTTATGGATGTTTAGGTGCCCCCCATTCCTCCTAGGGGGCCCCTGAAGTCCGTTTCTGACAGCCTTTCCATGGCGGTCGAACCGCCTTGGAAAGGTTGTCGGAAAGGGACATCATAATCCCTATGGCAGTGCCTGAGCAGGCACCGCCTGGATTTGAGAGAATGTGTTCCGAATGACAGGCCAACTGGCTCTTTGTGCCCATCAGAAGTATGGGTCGGTCGCACCAACCAATGCGATCTGACTGACCACATTAAAATGCGGCAGTTGGACCGCTCTGCTGGATGTTGGTGGGCCCGCCACTGATGGCATGTCGGTGGCCGGCCCACCACCATCGTAATAGGGCCCTATATGTTGCTGTGGGGACACATTGAGATTTATATACCTGCAACAGAGGAGCCAGCTGCCTAACTCCCCGAGACTGTGGGAGACTAAGAAGGGAGCCAATTGCCTTAAATAGTGAAGTTCTGTGTTGTATAATGCTTGGAATCCATGACATTGAGAATGCTAAAGTAACTCCAAGACACAGGAAGCTACTTACATTAGTCAACCCGTTAGAACCACCAACCGACAGGTGAAAGGTTTGATGTGAACCTGCATATGTGACACAGGTCATAGGCACATCAAAGTGGTGTTACATTTGGCACTAGTATCAAGATTCTTATGATCATATTTATGTGGGACCCTTTGGGGTTTATTGATGGTTAACCTCTCTTTTCATCTTTTTTCAGATACCTGCACCATACCCTATCAAATAGGTATTCATTCTTATTTAAGTAGGCAGAGTGTATGTATTGCTACCACCCTGCTATTCTGATTTAGGAGTGGATTTAGGGAGTTTAGTTCCTTGGTCCTGAAGATACTCACTGGAAAGAGTGGCTTGAAATATATCGACCATACATAAACCTGGTGCATTATAACCATGTGTTCTGTATTTCTTCTCCTTTTTAATAATACCACATAGGTTTGCCCATTGGGCAGCTATTTTCAATTCTGAACCTCTAACCCCTCCTACTCCTATTCTATCATTGATTGGGTATTTACCACTCAAGTGGTCCTGTGTCTCTCACTGGTAGTAGCATCCCCCATTCCGCAGCGGAGTAGAAAGAAACCTATGATGAAGCATGCCACCTAGGGGAAACCTTGGTGGGTGAGGGCCACACTAACAAAAGCAGTGTGCCTTTGAGACCTCTGAGGGGTTTCACTTTTGTCTTCTAGTTTAGATTCAATTTTTTGTGTTTACGTAGTTAGTGGGACGGGCCCCTCTAGAAATTCCTCAGGTGTCCCCCTTTTTTGGGGGGAGATCAGAGGCTCAGACTTGCTGGCCATTTTTCATCATTGTAGTTAAACATTGATACTGTAGTATATTTTCTCATGTTTTAGTATCTTATTGTGAACTAATATTTTAACGATCCCCAAATATAATTTCCCCCAAACAAAGGAATGTCAAAGGCAATGCAATGGCAGAAAAATGTTATCTCCCTCTTCACATGTTAAGGAAAAGTTTACCTCAATTTGTAAAAGGAAGGACACATTTGAACTCTTGAGCATACAGTCTAGTGGGGCGTCTTTTAATGCCAAGATTCGATTATAAGTTTAAGACAAGATCTGTGCCTCCTTGTCAGCACATATAAATAACATCACCTTTGCCCTTTTAGAGCAGATACAGTAACTTTGCCATTTTTCTTTAGCTAGCATACGTTTCAGTTTTCCCTTTCAATTGAGAATCATCTGTTTGGGGTCTGTTCTATGACAAGGCAGTTCTAGGTGTTTGCCTAGGCAGTCATTAACAGAGAGGCACTGGATTCAACATGAAGATTACATAGTTTCTCTCTTTCTAGGTTAATATCTTTTTGCTAAGGGGTGACGATAATCTATGCACAGGTCCTGCCTGTGGTCCACTGGCAGTTTTTCTTATTTTTAAACTTTTCAGGGTCTATGATGAGGGTTTTGCCGGGGCCTTGCTCGCCCACAGATTAAAAGACTCAACGCATCATGGTGAGGATCCTCAGAGATCTGCTGCTTGACACTTCCCAGTTTGATTACCCTAGAAATGAAAACATGAGGTAGGCAGGTAGGCTGGTCAGAGTTTAGGTAAAGATTTGTCACCTAATGACCACATGTCTACAATAAACACACATTCAGATCTTGTTTCAGTTGTCTGCAAGAAGTGAGATGTATTGCCAGCATTCAAGGCATGTGTGTCATGAAATGGACATTTTCTATATAAAGACATATTGTTCAAATTTATGGGTCGGATCAATGACCTTAGGTGCAATGCAGCAAACGCACTGCTAAGAATTTACCACTGCAACGTGACATCACGCAGATGTTGTCTAGTAGATTGAATCCACCTCCCGTTGAGAAGTCGTCTTTACCATAAATGTCCATTCAATGGATCGTTTTGGTTACAATTGACTCCAGGAAGCTTAATTTGACAGGATATACATTAACGATAAACTAGGTTTGTCACTGATTTGCTTATGATTTACATTTGACATTTACAATCCAACAACAGACTTTTGTCAGGCTATTTGGGGAATGATTTATATTTGACAATTATACTACCACCAACAGACTTTTGTCGGGCTGTTTGGGAAATATAAATGTAATGCAATTGTTCCTATAATAAGCAGTGGGTCTATTCGCATCAGAGATACACAAACATGCTCGAACACTGACAACATTTGTGGATGACAAGAAGCAACTCGTGGTTCTTAATAAGCCAGAAAAAAATCCTCTTCCTCCTTGCATCTTACCCTCTCACCTTTTTCCCCTCCTTGCGTCCTACGCTCTCACCTTTATTGCGCACTTGTCAAATTTGATCACCCTCATTCATCCATCATCCTCGTCCCTCATTATTCATACTCCTCACTCATCCCACAAAATGCTGTTAATTAATCAGGACATGAATACTGTTTTCGAGTGAATCATTACATACAAATAGACGTCTCACTCAAATCTGCTGGGAACACCTGCCCTGCACTGGAAGGAGGAATTAAACTCTTTTGCAAGATAGCAGATGTTCTGCTTTCTTTTATGCATTAACAAATGATCAATGGAACCATTGATACAATGGTAGCATAGCTACTATTCACTTACTTCTTAGATATGCACTTGAATAGTGTAAAACTATACTAATGATGTAATTATCCAATCACTTAACTAAATCCAATGCATTTTTGTATTTATTTATTACCCCCAGGTCCCTCCGTCCTCGACACCGTCATGAACAAGTGAGATGTAACTATCTCACTGACAGAAAAAAGAACGAAGGAATGCTGGACCCTCCCACTGGGAGTACTTAAGGAGTACCGTCCCAGCATTCCTCCTGTTCTTTTTTCTGTCATCCTGACAGTGTGTGGACGCGGCAGGAGCAGGACGCTCCTGCCTTGTTTCTGGACTTACTTGGGGGCTGCTGGTTCTTCCTGGTGCCGGCGGACCTCCATGGATGGCCTCTCCCTCCCTGCCGGGCTTGGGGGGAGTGGCGCGGGCTTCTTTGTGTCTCTCCACCGCGCGGCGGTGTAATACCGTGTTGGTTTTGTCTTCGCCCGATGGCCGCCCCTCCTGGCCTGCCGGGCTTGCTAGGGGGCGTGGCCAAGCCGCTCCTCGCTATTGGTTGTGGCTCCTTCCCCTTCCGGTTTTCGTCATGCCTGACTTCCGGTTTTTGGAATTGAGGACGGAAGTCAGGCGCCTCGAGGTTCCCGGCTGGGAGATGCTCGTTAAAAACGAGCAGAGGGGGTGAGTACCGCATAGCGGTTGTTATTTCCTTGTGTTTTGGCAGTGTTTGGTGTGTTGTTGACGATGGGGAAACATTCCAGGAAACGTCATCACAGGGAGAGGTCTTCCTCTTCCTCTAGTGCTTCCAGGTCTCCCTCCCCTGCCAGGTCCAGGCGCCGTGATGGTGGTGCTGATGCGCATATTAAGCGCTTAATCAGGGAAACTTTGATGGAGATGGGTGATGTTGGATCCCGTCGCAAGTGCTCTGCTCCTGTTTCTTCGGACTCTAGTGGCGATGAGTCTGCGTGGTTGGGGGACGAAGAGTTGAAGGGCAAATATGTGGACAAGGAAGCTATGACCAGTATTTTGCAGCATGTTAAAGAGAACATGGGGTTCCCTGACGGGGACGCACCTAGTACCTCTAGGGGCCCTTTGTTGCGACAATTTCAGAGTGCTGCCACTGTCGATGTGCCTGTCCATCCCTTCATAAAAGATGTTTTGAGGCGCGAGTGGGCTGATCCTGATCGCATTCTGATTCCGCGATTCATGGCAAAACTTTATCCTCTGCAGGATATGGCGACTGAACTACCTGATTCGATTCCTATTGACTCCTTTGTGGCTAGTTTGGTGGGGCGTACTTCCCTTGCTGAGGACGCTGTGCTGAAAGATCCGGTTGACAAGAAGGCGGATGTGGCGCTCCGTAAGGTGTATTCTGGTTCCCACCTGGCCTTGAGGGCGGGCATCTACGGGACTTATGTGTCGCAGTCCCTGTTGTGTGACCTGAAGTCTCTCTATCAGTCTATGGATAATGCCACGGACTGTTCTGGTTTGCTTGAGCAGATTGAGCGTCAGGTGGAGCTTCTGTCTGATGTCTCCTTTGACGTTGTGCGTGCTTCTGCTCTGTCCGGGGGGGCTTGTGTGGCTGCACGTCGCAGTCTTGTCCTTAAGGACTGGAAAACTGACTCTGCGCAGAAGGCATGCGCATTGAGGTTGCCCTTTCAGGGTACGATGTTGTTTGCGGGGGAGTTGGAGGCCAAATTGTTTAAGGAGAAAAAGCATTCTTCTTCTTTTAAGGTCTCTACTGCTGCTCCTGTCCCTTCTGAACCCATATCTTTTTTTCGCCCTACTTCTCGTAGACAGTTTGTGAGGGGCCAGGGTAGGTTTGCTTCTGGCCGTGGTCGGGTCCGTAAGGCTAAGTCCCCTCCGCCTGCCAAGCCGCGTTCCTGACTCTTTGGCGGTGGTTCCCGGGTTATTGGTTGGAGGGCGGCTGCGCTTCTGCCTGGATGCCTGGGTTCAGTCTTGTTCCGATGTCTGGGTGTTGGAAATCATTCGCCAGGGTTATGTTCTGGAGTTCACGGCTCTTCCTCCAGACTCAGGTGTTCGGCCGACTCCTTGGCCTTCGAGTCGTGTGAAGCGGTCTTGTTGGAAACGGCCCTTTTTGCAGGGTTATCCCCAAACTTTTTGCTTCTTCCTCCTTTATTTTTTCTGACCCGTGGTTGTTGGCAATAGGACTCTGAGCACTTTACCCCTGCTGATCAGTGCTAAAGTGCATATGCTCTCTGTATAAATCATTATATTGATTGGTCATCCATGATTGGTATATTTGTTTCACCTGTTAGCCCCTAGTAAAGTGCACTGGGTGTGCCAGGGCTGGTGATTCAAATGCTACTAGTGGGCTGCAGCACTGATTGTGCCACCCACAGGAGTAGCGCTAAAATGATGTCTTAGGCCTGCTTGCAGTGCCTATGTGCAGTCCAGGACTGCCATGTCGACCTGGCCAGTGCACCCACTGACCAGGCCTTATCCTTCCCTTTCTGTACATGTCAGGCATCCCTATGGTGGCCCTAGGTACCCCCCTGGGCTGGGTGCAGTGTATCTGAAAGGTAGGGCATGTACTGAGGTGTGTAACATGCCCTGGTAGTGAATTACAGCCATTTTTGTTTTTCACTGCTGAGAGGCTATCTTGCCCATAGGATAGAATGGGGAAGGCTGTTTACTTGCCAATCTTCCCATAAGGGCAAGATAGAAAATCCAAGTTTGGTATCTCTGTGTTCAGAATTTAATTATACATCTTTTTAGCAAGATGGTTTTTAAATTCACTGTGTGAGAATAGCACTTTTTAGAAAGTAGCTATTCTCCTGTTTAACCTTCCTGTGTGCCTGTGTGCTGGTTGGCTGACTGGTGTCATGTGATGGGCTAGGTGGCTCCAAGAGCCTGGATGAGTCAGCAGCAGGGTGAATAGGGAGATCTGCTTTAGATGGGTGGGAGGAGTAGTCCCTGGGTTTGAATAGGGCTGCCCCTGACAAACACAATGCTGGCTCCACCCCCTGCTGGCCAGGCTGAGGACTCTGCCTCTGCTGGCACAAAGAAGGCTCCACCTCCTGCTGAGTGTCTAACGACCCTGCCCCTCACTCTGAAAGGAACCAGGTGCTCCAGAGCAGAGCACACCCAGGAACCGGTTTGAGCAGGGGAACCCCCCCACTGGAACAAAGAGAGACAAAGACTTGGAGGGGTATAAGAAGAGGACCCCAGACACCTAAAACTTTAGATCACTTTGGAACTAAGAAGAAACCTCTGCCAAGGAGAAAGCTGAAAAGGACTGAAGAGGAGAAGACTGCCTGCTTGCTGTTTTGCTTTGCTGCCAAGGAGAGGGGAAGGACTTTGCTGACCTTGGCACATGAATTAAGAATGAGGGAGCTTGATATGGAGCTCGAGAGGCTTGAGGCCATGAGTGTCTCAGCTGAAGAAGAATGGTTAGCTCAAGAAGTGAGCTTTGCTGAGTTGGAGGTGGAGTCCAGCTCAGATGGTGGCAGCAAGATTGTAGTTTCTAGTGCTGAGAGAAAGGTACAAATACCCAGAGATGTGGCACCTGACTTGAAGGAGGAGGTTGACATACACCAGGGGGTTCAGGTTTATGATGTATTTCCCGTGGGGTGCAGTGTCCCTGAAGTAGATTGGGGAACTGGCACAGGGGACCATATTCCAAGTGGTGGGAGGGACACTCTACTGACCCTAGATGAGAGGTACAGGGAGAGGGGTTCCCCCATGGTAGAAACCTTGGTGTGTGAGTGTGAAGACCACCCAGAAGAGTGTGAGTTGTGTGACAGAGACAGTCAGGTACAGTCTTGCCAATCTCAGGAGAGTGGTGTGGGGTACTTGTGTGAGGCACTGGAGGGTGAGGCAAACGGTAGCTTGGTTAACAACTGTGGGGGGCTGTGTGATTCATTTGTTGGAGAGCATATTTTAAGTCCCTGTTTTCCAGAGCTATGCCAACACCCGGTGGAGTGTGAGTTCTCTGGTTCCAGAGAGCTTGCTTTGGAGGCAGACCTTTGGTTGGATGTCAAAAGGTCTGGAGAGGCATTGGGGAGTGATCCCAAAAGGAGTGGCCCGGATATCTTCCAGACCTATGAGGTGGAAGAGGTTCAGTGTAGCCCAGTTAGGTCCCAGTGTAGTGGGAGGGGTGTAGGGGCTCACGTCCTGTCTCAGTGGAGAAGGGGTGAGTGTGGGACTGTGGGTCCCAAGGTGCCCGAAACCCAGTCTCAGGGCCTGGAGGGTTCCTTAAGGGAACACCAGGTTGGGGGCCTAGACAGTGCTAGTAGGCCATTTGAGGAGGATCTCCTAGTGTCAGGAGAACCTGGAGCCTCTGTAAACAGAGCTCCAGTGGTTCTGGTGTCTGGCGGTACCGCTCCAGTTGGCAGGGTGCAGAAGTCCAGACTGAGGAGTGAGAGGGGGATGTGTTCCCCAGTGGGAGAACCAGTGGGTCAGGGACCAGCCAGAAGGGCTGAGTCCCCTAGGAGTGACCATGGTGACACCACTTCTGTCCTGGGGGATCTTCACGCACTGTCAGGTGGACAGGGGCCGGGAGATCTGCGCCAGGCAGACTGTCACGAGACACATGAGTCATGTGTCACCCTCGGGGAGATACTGTGTGAGTCCCCAGAAGTCCTGGCATGCCAGGCAGGTGTGCAACCGCAGGGTTTAGACCCTGGGTTGGGAGGCCAGGTTCAGGATCTGCCTGACCTGGGGGGAAGGACATCTGTAAACTGTGTCCTGACCGGTTTTGCTTCCAGGTGTACCACTCCGAGTAGGAGGGTGCAGAATACTGGAAGGGGGTGCAGAGGGAGGGAGTCCTCGCCTCTGACCCCGGTTCACCTGGAGGGTGTAGACCCTAGGTTGGAGGGCCAGGTCCGGGGTGTCCCCCCTGACCTGGGATCCCAGTTGCAGGATAGAACCCCTGAACTGGTGGGTGAATGGTGCAGGACACCTGCCACAGGTGCCCTGACTATTCTAGAAGGGGGTACCGCTCCAGGTGGGGGGGTACAGAGCCCCAAGGAAGAGGAGGACCGGGTGTGGAACAGTCCACCCCAGCCTCCTGTCCAGCCACCGGATACAGGCCCGGGACTGGTGGGTCAGTGCCAGGTTGTCAGACCCGACCTGACAGGAAAGGAAGTGGACAAAGGGTGCCCAGCACCTAGGGCTACTGCCCCCCACCTTCTGATGCCACAGGGGTTTGAGGGCCCTGAGAGGAATTAGGCCTGGGTCTCATCCCTGACCACTGTCAGTGGTCACTGCGGCTTGCTGTCTGTCTGTTGGGAGACACCTGTGAGCAAGTTAAGGCTAGGTGCTGCACAGGTGGTGTCCACAGGTGAAGAGAAGGGTTCCACATGGGTTGGCTTGGTGGACCCTGAGAGTATGGATGGAGAGATCCAACCGGGTTCAAGAAGGCGTAGAACAGGAATAGTGCCCTGCTGTTTGGGCCAGTTTCCGTGTTCTACCGCCCTAAGCAGGGAATCCCATCGAGGTATCGCTTGGTCTACCCTGGCTTTAGGCTGGAAGGGGGTTGTGTTGGAAACGGCCCTTTTTGCAGGGTTATCCCCAAACTTTTTGCTTCTTCCTCCTTTATTTTTTCTGACCCGTGGTTGTTGGCAATAGGACTCTGAGCACTTTACCTCTGCTGATCAGTGCTAAAGTGCATATGCTCTCTGTATAAATCGTTATATTGATTGGTCATCCATGATTGGTATATTTGTTTCACCTGTTAGCCCCTAGTAAAGTGCACTGGGTGTGCCAGGGCTGGTGATTCAAATGCTACTAGTGGGCTGCAGCACTGATTGTGCCACCCACAGGAGTAGCGCTAAAATGATGTCTTAGGCCTGCTTGCAGTGCCTATGTGCAGTTCAGGACTGCCATGTCGACCTGGCCAGTGCACCCACTGACCAGGCCTTTTCCTTGCCTTTCTGTACATGTCAGGCATCCCTATGGTGGCCCTAGGTACCCCCCTGGGCTAGGTGCAGTGTATCTGAAAGGTAGGGCATGTACTGAGGTGTGTAACATGCCCTGGTAGTGAATTACAGCCATTTTCGTTTTTCACTGCTGAGAGGCTATCTTGCCCATAGGATAGAATGGGGAAGGCTGTTTACTTGCCTATCTTCCCATAAGGGCAAGATTGAAAATCCAAGTTTGGTATCTCTGTGTTCAGAATTTAATTATACATCTTTTTAGCAAGATGGTTTTTAAATTCACTGTGTGAGAATAGCACTTTTTAGAAAGTAGCTATTCTCCTGTTTAACCTTCCTGTGTGCCTGTGTGCTGGTTGGCTGACTGGTGTCATGTGATGGGCTAGGTGGTTCCAGGAGCCTGGATGAGTCAGCAGCAGGGTGAATAGGGAGATCTGCTTTAGATGGGTGGGAGGAGTAGTCCCTGGGTTTGAATAGGGCTGCCCCTGACAAACACAATGCTGGCTCCACTCCCTGCTGGCCAGGCTGAGGACTCTGCCTCTGCTGGCACAAAGAAGGCTCCACCTCCTGCTGAGCGTCTAACGACCCTGCCCCTCACTCTGAAAGGAACCAGGTGCTCCAGAACAGAGCACACCCAGGAACCGGTTTGAGCAGGGGAACCCCCCCCAATGGAACAAAGAGAGACAAAGACTTGGAGGGGTATAAGAAGAGGACCCCAGACACCTAAAACTTTAGATCACTTTGGAACTAAGAAGAAACCTCTGCCAAGGAGAAAGCTGAAAAGGACTGAAGAGGAGAAGACTGCCTGCTTGCTGTTTTGCTTTGCTGCCAAGGAGAGGGGAAGGACTTTGCTGTGTCCCCTTCTTTTGATTCTGATCTCCAAGGGCCTGAGAAGAGCTGGCTCCCTGTTAAGAAGTCCCAGGAACAAAAGGACTTCACCACCAGCTCCCCTGGAACTCTGCTGAGAGAGTTCTGACCTGCCTGGGAGTGCTTGCCCAGTCTTGGGGCCTCAGGAGGTCATTTTCCTGTGTTTTGGGAGCTGGGAAGCAGAAGCGTGAAAAGAGTAACTGGTACCCAACGCATCATCCGATTGCGTGTCGCAAGAACGAGAGTGCGTGGAAAATTTCATCGCGGCACCATCGCAACACGCAGGGTCCCCGCATCGCCGAGTGCGTCGAGCATCGTCCCGAAGCGTGAAGATTCCTGACATTGCGAGGGTCGTCGCAGAACCAGTTTGCGAGCCGCACCACTGCCGGTGCGTGGAAGTCTCCAGTCATCGTGTGCGTCACCGCAGAGTCCCGTTCCGTGGCGCATCGAGAGTTGCGGCGCCGGAAGTCAATGCTGCGCCGCGCATCGTGCCACATCGAAGCGTGTCGCATCGAACCTGTGCGTGAAGCTTTCCCCTAAGAAACCTACGCAACGAAGGCCAAAGTCATCGCATCCTCCCCTTACAGATCGGAGCCGGCGCATCCACCTCTGCTGCGTGAAGCAGGGCTGCTGCAAAGCCTCCCCAGGATCTCAGGAGTATCGCATTGCCTTTGCAAGCTTCCTTGTTATAGCTTTTGGGAACCTTATCGCAACTACAGGTACTGTTGGGCAAGAAAGTGTTGCATTTTGTGCATTGAGAGTCGCATTGTGCAAGACACTGACTTTTACATCCTGGAGTACTTTCTGCAAGCTCTTGAACTATCTTTAAAGTAACCTTTTTAATTGTATGTTGGTTTTTCTGTAGTATTTGGTCTTGTGAAGTTTTTAGTAAAGATACCTTATTTTTCTAAAACTGGTGTGGAGTAAATCTGTGGTGTTTTCACTGTGTTACTGTGAGTGTTGGTACAAATACTTTACACATTGCCTTTGATAGCCTAGACTGCTCAGGCCAAGCTACCTAGAGGGTGAGCAGGGGTTATCTTAACAGTGTATCCCCCTTTCCCTGACTAGAAGCAAGGGTCCCTACTTGGACAGTGGTACCTACCCTGCCAACTAGAGACCCCCAGATCTAACAGGTCTCATCTTTCTCGCGGGTTTCTGGACCTTCTTAGGAAGGGTGCCATTCAAGAGGTTCCTCCATCGGAGAGAGGGGAGGGCTTTTATTCCCTGATCTTTCTGGTTCCCAAAAACACGGGGGGTTTCCGCTTGGTTTTGGATCTGCGGGTTATGAACAAATGGGTGGCCAGAATTCCTTTCCGCATGGAGACTTTACAAAGGGTGATTCCTTTGGTGCTGCCGGGTCACTTCATGTGTACCCTAGATCTTCAGGATGCGTATTACCATGTTCCGATCCATCATCGGTCCCGCAGGTTTCTGCGGTTTTGTGTTCTGGGGTGTCATTATCAATTCATGGTGTTGCCATTCGGTCTCCGGTCGGCGCCGAGGGTGTTTACAAAGGTGGTGGCGCCTTTGGTCGCGTGGCTTCATCTCCAGGGGGTGATGGTATACTCATACTTAGACGACTGGTTGATCCATGCTCCATCTCGGGTCCTGTAGCTGTAGGCCAGGGAGGTGGTGTGCTCAGCGTTGTGGGCCCATGGTTTCCTGATCAAGTTGCCCAAATGTCAACTGACACCGTCCCAGGACATGGTTTTCATTGGGGCCCGCTTCCGTTCGGATCTGAACCGTGTGTTCCTCCCCGAGCCTCGGGTTGTGACGTTGGTGTCCCTTGCTCGTCGTTTCTGGGTGGGGGGTGCCTTTCCGGTGCGCCTTTGGTTGCGTCTTATGGGTCTGATGGCGGCGACAGTTTTACGGTAGCCTGGGCACGTTTTCATCTGCGCCCCCTTTGGGTGTACCTCCTGTCTCTCTGGGATCCCCTGTCCCGCGATTTGGATGTTCTTATTCCTGTGTCTCCGGTGGTCCTCCCGGTTCTTCTTTGGTGGTCTGTGAGGGATCATCTGTCTTTGGGTCTGCCCCTGCAGTCTTCTCCTTCTCTGGTCTTGACAACGGATGCCAGCGCCTTGGGTTGGGGTGCGACTTTGGGGTCTCACTCCCTTCAGGGTCGTTGGTCCATCGTGGAGAGTCGCAGGTCTTCCAATTGGAGAGAGCTCATGGCGGTGTCCCGAGCATTGATGGGTTTTCGGTGACTGTTGCTAGATCGGAATGTGTTGGTGCGGTCCGACAACATGGTGACGGTGGCTTATCTGACTCATCAAGGGGGGATTTGTTCGGCATCTTTGAATGCGGTGGTGGTACCCCTGTTTTGTTGGGTGGAGGGCCATCTGCTGTCTCTGACGGTGGTTCATCTTCGGGGAGTGGACAACTGTGTGGCAGATGCCCTGAGTCGGTGCTTTCCGGATTCTCTGGAGTTGTCTCTCACCCCGGTTGCGTTTCGGCTTGTGTGCGGGAGGTTTGGGCGTCCCTATCTGGACCTCTATGCCTCCCGGCACAATGCTCAGCTCCCGCGGTTCTGCTCCCGGTTTCTGCAGGAGGGTTGCTGGGGGGTGGACGCGCTGTCGCTCCCTTGGCCGTCGCGTCTCCTCTATGCCTTTCCCCCACTGGCTCTGGTTCCCCGGTTTCTGGCCCGTTTGTGTCAGGAGGATCGGGAGGTGGTGGCGGTCCTGCCGTTTTGGCCTCGGAGGTCCTGGTTTCCGACGGTGCATCTTTTGGCGGTGCAGGGTCCCTGGTTTCTTCCCCTGTCTCCGTCTCCACTTCGGTCTTCCCTGTGCCTGTCACTTCTCCGGTTGCGGTTGTCGGTGTGGAGGTTGAGAGGCAGGGTTGGAGACGGCGGGGTTTCCCGGAGCATTTAGCGGTGGCTCTTCAGCGTTCCCGGCGGCCTTCTACCCTTAAGGCTTATGATCGGCATTGGGGTAATTTTGATCGTTGGTGTTCGGCGTTGGGCGTCTCACCTTTGTTCTGTTCCTTGCAGGTTGTCCTTCAATTTTTGTGGGAAGGTTTCGAGAAGGGTTTGGCTGTGTCTACTCTGCGTGCCCAGTGGGCCGCTGTTCGGGCTTTTAGTTCCCCGTGGGGGAATCTTTCGGATATTGAAGACTTGGTCTCTCGTCTTCTACGCAGTTTTACTGTTTCTCGGCCTGTGCCTCGTCCTTCTTTTCCCCTGTGGTATTTGCCTTTGGTCCTTCGGGTTTTGATCAGTCCTCCTTTTGAACCTTTGGATGTGGTGGATTTAAAATTTCTCACTCTCAAGGTGGTTTTCCTGGTGGCTGTCACCTCTGCTCGTCGTCTTGGGGAGTTGGGGGCCTTGATGGCGCGGGCTCCTTTTCTTTCCTTCACGGAGGATGGAGTGGTGCTCCGACTGGATTCTTCTTTTGTGCCGAAGGTTTCTTCGCAATTTCACAGGTGCCAGGAGTTGGTGTTGCCTGCCCTGGGCTCTGTTTTGGATTCTCCTGGTGGTCCCCAGTGGTCTTTGTTGGATGTGTGCAGGGCTTTGCGCATTTATCTTGACCGTACGGCAGTTTTTTACAAGTCGGACTCTCTTTTTGTCTCCTTTGGTTCGGCTTCGCTTGGGGGTAAGGCTTCTTCTGTGTCCATCGGCCATTGGCTGAAGCAAGTCATTTCCTTGGCCTACTCTCTGTCTGGTTCTCCTCCTCCTTTGGGGGTTCAGGGTCGTTCTACGAGAGGGGTGGCTGCTTCTTGGGCGGAGGTTCAGGGTGTTCCTCTCTCTGAGATTTGTAGGGCTGCTACGTGGGCCTCTTCTAATACTTTCATCAGGCATTATCGAATCCTCAATCTGTTGGGGGATGATGGAGGGTTTGCATTGGGGGTGTTGAGCTCTGTTCGCTCCTAATGTTTTTTTCTGCTTTATTTCCAATAAATCTCTGGGTTTGTTTGCTATCCTGGTGATTTGTTGTGTTTTCTGGTATGAATGCCGGTGTTTGCTTTGGTATTTCTCACTTGTCCATGACGGTGTCGAGGACGGAGGGACCTGGGGGTAATGTCCTATTACTTACCGGTAATCTTCATTACTCCGGGTCCCGTAGTTCTCGACACCGTCATGACTTCCCTCCCTCCCTCCCTGTCTGCCGGCCTTCATTGGGGCTTGGTATTTCAGGAGGAATGCTGGGACGGTACTCCTTAAGTACTCCCAGTGGGAGGGGGAAGGGTAGGTCCAGCATTCCTTCGTTCTTTTTTCTGTCAGTGAGATAGTTACATCTCACTTGTCCATGACGGTGTCGAGGACTACGGGACCCGGAGTAATGAAGATTACCGGTAAGTAATAGGACATGCTGTAATGAAAACTGAAACGGTAGTGCGTGCATGAGTGTTATTGCAAAGATCCAGCTTCACTGTCTTTATTCTGTGTGTTAAAGGAGCCCTGTCCGTTCCCATCGTTCACTATGTTCAAAATCATAATCACTTACATTGTGTTCTAGGGACCCCTAAGTGCAGAATGTACTGTTGAAAAATCATACCTGCATAAGCAGAGGAGTGGCAAGGGTTGTCTAAGTGCAAGCAGCGTGTCTGGGAGCCCTCACACATGCTTGGTTAGTAAAGCACAGTCATAACCGGGGAGTGGTGTCATAACTGGGGTTCAATAGGGCCATCGCACCTGCAAGACAGGTGCCATTTCAGTTGCAGCACTAGTGATAGGTGCCCACCTGCCAATATGTGGAGGATCACTTACGAGAATATTAATCATCAATAACCCACTAGGAAAAAGTCATTTGTCAATGCTATTATATTTCAGGCAAGAACGGTAAAACTCTGCATGCAATCTAAGAAGGATGATCTTTCTAAAATGCTAGCCTACGTTTTGGATGCTTTTGAGACCAGATATGCAATAGACATGTGTGGTCATGATAGCTAGCAGCTATAAATATGAGTTATTCTGTTAAATGGATCAATTCTTCAAGATCCACCGTCATGTTTTCCAAAATATAGTATCTCCCTAAATACAGTGAGTGCTTTATTGTATAATTAATTAAAATATTTACAACTTATTTTTTTCAAACTTGGTGAGCATTAAACGGATAAAACACATTATACATAAAACCGATAATAACATAAATCATTTGAAATTAAAATTGTGTTGTCAAAGCTCTTTAGGGGAGGATTAAGATTGAAGACCTGGAGAAGTGAGACAGTTGACATAGCTTTAAATAGGAGAAAAGAAAGAAGGGATGCAAACTAGGCTTTAAAGTGCATTATCACAAGCGTGTATAGACAAATGTGGACCAGTGCTTGCATGATTGTGCTTGTATAGAAAGTTTATTTGGCCGGCACTGTGGGGTTGACTCCCAAGTAGAAGTTGGAGGCTTCTGTCCTGGGAAGCTCTTCTGCCAAAATCCACAGGTTATTCTACAGACCGACTGAACAGACATTGAGATGCTCATGCTTGCCGGAAGGATGTGAGCTCAGCTGCGCCAGTCTATTATTACAGCCTGTACGTGCACTGCTGTGATTAACCAGTTCCAGGCAGTGTGACCGCTAAAGCGTCTCTTTTATGTGTTGTTGTGTGTGGCTGATATATATGCCAAATTTCACCAGTTCCATTGGCTTTGTTAAGGTGAACACCAGGTTTGTGGTCTTATTGCATGTTCTTGTTTCATAAGCAAAGAAAAGTGGTTTTGGTAGTGTGCGGTGTGGATTCAAGAGTGCCAAACATAATAGGTGACTAAAAGAATCATGCCTGTAGGCGCAAAGTCAGTAGTTGGAAGTTTTAGTGAGAGACTACCTCATGGATTTACTTATCTAGATTGTAAAGCCATTGGCCTTGAAAAGATGATTTGTTTCAGGCATGCTTTCCGAATAGCACAAGTGAGGTAGGATTGAGGTTTGAGGCAGTCTGAGTGAGCTTTGGCGTATGATTTCCCCACTGCTAACAATAGTTGGGATTTACTGAGGATATCTATGTCACTAACCTTGGACAATGTTTTTGTTTGTTTTTCAACATTGTTTTGATGGTGTACGTGAGAACTGCAGACTGTCCAGTACCGACTGGCCAATTTGAAGGTTAACTATAGACCTGTGAAGATATAGCGACCATGGGTTCGCTTCTTGAGTGAAGATTGGCTGGAGAACAGCTTTGATGGTGTTGGGTGGGGCCTTTTGGATCCTTTAGTAGAAATTTACAAAGGACGCCCTACTTGCACATGTTTGGCCCTCCAAGCCAAATTCCAACTCCGGAGATGTGTAGGAAGTCTAAACACCATTTTATACACCTTGAGCTGATACTTATCAATGATGTTGACTAATTGGCCAGGATGGGCTTCATGGCCATACCTGATCATTGGTAGGGTGTTTGCACCTATTACTCTTCTTATTGGGACAGTGGAAGGGCTTTCCAGGGCATTGTTTAATTTGCAAATTCTGATTATAATTGCTTCCACCTTTGTTACAATATGTGTAAGGTGCTTTTTGGTTCCTCCTTTAGTTGATACCCAAACATGTAGGTACTGATAGCGGGCAGCTGTTTTGATTTTTAATGAGCCCAGGCTCAAGGTGAGATTTGATTTTTTTAGGTGTAATTACCAAAAACTAATACTTTGGTCTTGGAACCATTCACCACCATTTTGTTGTCCTGATTGTACTCATGCAGGGCATTTAGGGTCCTCTGCAGTCCAAATCTATAGTGGTCCAAGAGTATGATATCATCAGTACATTGTAGTAGTGGGAGTTTAGTACTTCCAATTTTGGGTGAGATTAGGTTTGCATATCTCCCTACATATTGTGAGCAGTATGTAGGGGGTATCAGCCCCTATTAATTGTGCTCAAAGGCCGATGCCTCACTTTAGACCCCCGGGGAGAACACCAACTTTTGTGCTCTCATAAGCCTCCTATTTGATGCAATGGGGCGAGAATAGAAAATTACAGAAAGTAAACAATGGTCTTAGACCCTGTAACTTTTCATTGCTGCGGCTGCCTTTATGTCCAGTCACAACAGGGATCACAAGGGTAGCACCTAATAGCATGCATGATGCTCAAATGCAACACGGATATTTCCATTAGAATTCCCCTTAAATAATTTACATTCTTTAAATTAGCACATGTAATAACTCTTGAGACTCAATACAAGGGTTTGATGAAATGTTACACTCCACACATCGCTTACTTACACAAATATACCTGATTTGAAGTCTTTCTCTAAACTAAAAAGAGACAGAAGTGAGTGATTGAGCCCAAACCGTAACTCTGTCAAATTATGTTTAATAAGGCTGTCTACACCATTCGTAATACTGAGAGTCATAGGGTAATTGGCCTTCTATGCCCTATTTATGCCCCGACACAGCAATGTCAACATAAGGCATTTTGGAACACTAACAATGTATAGGCACTTGCACCGATTCTTACATGCGGTATGTGGCACATGCAACACTTTAACATGACGATGCACTGTAGCCCTTAAGTGAGCTATTTTTCACCTCAGCCTTGCCTCCCTTTGTATCATAAGCACAGAGGAAAATTATGTTGGTATTCCTGATGCTCACATTGCATGAAAATATGAGTCCCAATTTTCAAATGCAATGTCACAAAATTGCACTATCACGGCATTTTCTAGAGCTACAGAAATCATTGGAATACATTAACTCCGCTTAGAATCACATTTCTGCCCTCAGAATACTAAAATAGAAACATGGACTACATGACCGGGACTGAGGATGGGGTTTACAAGCCTTGCACCGCCGCCGGTGCGTCACTTTTAATAAGGGAAAGAGTGACGCAGCGGCTGCGCAAGGGGCTCCCGCTGTCTCTGTGTTTCTGCGGTTTTTAGAGAGATTAGCTAATGTGAACACCTTCATGAGCGCAGATGACATCTCAAAGTAATGTTCCTCACAATGAGGCAGGTATCACTGGCAAGTTGCCATTTTCAACAGATAACACAGATTATGTCATTCCCATAGCTTGAGATCTATAATTTTGATCACAAATTACGGTCCACTGATAGAGAAGTCGTGTTTAAATTGATCAGATGTCATCACTCACTTTGTTTTAATATAATAAAAATCGAGCTGTTAACGGTGACAAAGGCACTGAGACCAATGACTTTGGTTGATGAAACTTATGCGTTATTGCAAGTAAATTGTAATCAAAACAAGGACATTTAATATTAAAAAAAAAATACAAACAATAAAATATGCTCTTCCACTTAAATTATTTTACATTTTTGGAAGCATTTGTCTATGTTTTGTTTGGTGAACTCACTGATCGGCTTCCAACCCCGACACCAAAGGAGGGCAGCAAGAGTAACCTGCGAGTTAGCAGGTTTATAATCGCCCTACCACAACTAATCAATCCAGACGGCCTGGATTGTTTTAAATCCTTACCGACTGAACGAGTCCCTCCATGCATTTTTTCAAATGTGTGTCGATCCTTATCCACTTGCCATTATTTCTTTTGATGATACTAGTAGAGTAGGTTTTACACTAACGGAGTAACAGGCAATTGCCAAGACCACCATTTTGACATCTTGAATGACACAGCACGCATCCACTGACCTCCGCATGCAATTACAAATGCCTTGTTGAACTGGCCCACTTTAGTGAAATATTTTACTGACAAAACCATTATGCCTGGCTTTGGCATAGAGCATGGATACAGAATAATAGAGCACGAGCCACTGATCAAGACATCTAGCAACAACACTTTTTTGCGAATATATATGTATATAATATATATGTATATATCCATATAGCTATATTTCTATTCATATTTACATGTATAATATATATACACACACACACACATATCAGCACCACGTCTACATGGACGAAAGTCACGGCATATTCCAGCAGACGGGCTATCTCTGGCCTTATTTTGTTTCTATTGCAAAATTTGTTGGGCCTCTAATTCCTAGGGATCCCTCACTATTTATCTGGTGCTCCTCAGGGGCTCACTTTGGTGTGCTCTGATAAAGGGAAATTCCACTCTATAGTTGCAAGGGGTCAGCCATCTCTGCACAACTCTGGGCGGTGGCAGCTGAAATAGAGATTTTGGGGTGGTTTTCTGATGTATGACATGCTTGCAATCATTCTGCATACCTTCCTGCAATAATGGCTGTGATTAACTCCCTGAACTTAGACATACAAGCTGAAGGTTCCCTCCAGTTTGTGGAACACCTCTTTAATCTGTCCCATTTCTTTCCACTACACCAGGGAAACTTTTGTTGATGTACTTTCTAAAACATTACTACCATTGGTGATGTAAATATATGCATAAACTTCTTTAAAACATTAGGAAAAGGTTTAGCTGGACACTGATTTGCTTATGTAGCTGTGATAATTGCAATGTATTGTACCTAGACAGAGACTATGGAATCTCACTTGAACTATATCCTATTGGCTTTTCCAAGTCTACCCAACGAGTCATGGAACATCAGTGAGGGTAACTATCTTTCACAGACCAAGTACATGCAACCATGGCTACTAATGACCCCTAGCATCCTCACTTTTTCAGTGATTAACCTTTACTTTGGGGCCTGGTGAAAAAGCCTGACGCATACTCAACACATTGAAAGTTCATCAAAGAAACTGGCATCAATGCAAGCACACCATCAGATATACATAAACTAGGGCTACGCATGAGTGGGGCTTAGGCTGATTTGCATTTGTGGAGCCTACGGTGATGTGCACAAAGGGCCCACAGTGTGAGGTACACCCTAGGAGCTTTAGTAACTCACCTCAGGCTTGCACTGGATGACAAACTAAACCTCAGGGGAACACTGGGTGATGTATCTAAGAGGAACATTTGGTCATATTGCTCAAGGGAGCACTATGCAATGTGCCTCATGAAAGTACTGGGATTTGTACACTAATGGTGCACTGACGATTGCACCTGAGTAAATATAACCTCTCAGATCGCATCGAAAAAGATGATAGTATACATATGTAATTGATACTCTATTAAGAACATTTAAGCCAAGCTAACATCTGAAGAGAACCTGGAAATTATAGGGATAATGTCAATATTCTCACCTCAACTGAATGGAAGCCTTATCGAAGGAATTCATTAACTTGCTAAAGATTTTTAATACACTAATTTTTCACTTATAGGTTGGTAATAATGAGGTTTAATACATGCTCTACAAATCCTAAATATAAGAAAACTTAATTGGCAACAGGTTTAACAAACGTACTACAAAATTAAGCATTTTTGAGTAGGCTACTAAAAAAAATCAAGCAAAGGAAACCTAACCATAAATTACATTATTTTAGGGATTACAATAAGTGGTTGATTCACAAACGGTGCTGACTTAACCTTTAGTGGATCTAAGATGGAGATAATTTTAATAATTTAAATAATTTATGAAAAACAAATTTATAGTGCACTATGTGAAAGGGTTGCATAACGAATACATTATGCTTCATTATTTTCACATTCGTTTTTATTTACTGAATACTTTATCGTGCATGCATCTTTAATGTGTATTAGAGCAAAAGGGACTCAGTTTGCAAGCTATTTAGTTGTGTTTGCCATTTATTATTTATGCGGGCGTTAGGAAGGTAGAACCAGTAGGAGTGGTATATGGGGTAAAAACAGTGCTTAATTTGGAAATGAATATGTGCAGAGGCACAAAGTTTTGCTCAGAAGCCTGCAGTTGGCGTTTTGGAATGCTGGTATGCTGAATTCCAAGCCATTGGGATTTCACTTCATGCCAACAGACACTCCTTAATCTCTTACTCTTGCAGGTTTCTGCTTTCGCCCTATGTCAGAGATTTTCGGTCTTTCTCTTCCTCCTTTTTTTCTCCTATGTGTGATTTTTTTTCTCTCTCTTGCAAAGTCCAATGAGCAAAAAAAATAACTGGTCCCCAAAAATGAGAGCCGGCAGGCCCCACCTGCCACAACAGGCTTAAATTAAGCCCTGGGTCCACCTGTATGCTTCTGAACAAAACTGTTCTTTTATAAATAAAGTGCTGGGTGGACCTCATGCAAAATAAATCCCATCTCTTACCTTGTAGTGATCTATTTTTTTCCCCTCAAATCTCAAGTGTCAAAGACACCATCTTGGCGTATCCATTTTACTATCCTCTCAGTGTTGTTGACAGAAGGTGGATGCTATTCCATTGCTGCTGCTAGTCATCCCCTTTCTAAACTTGGTGCTGGCCAACTGGAAAGAGAGCTGCAGGTTTAGAGAATAGGAGTCAGGAGCAACAGGAGCACCAGTATGATGGATGAGGTGCAGATAAAGGTGAAACAGATGCTCTAAATGACTTGACTTATTGGGCCTCAGGTTCAGAGTCATCGGATAGGGTGGCCACAACAACTGAAGAAAACGTTGCTGCCACCATTACAGGGCGTGAGGACGCAATCCCTGAGCTCTCGAAATATTTTTAAAATGGCACCTAAGAGGGGCAGGCTGGGCTCACCCTGACCCCGAGTGAAGTGAGGGAGGGGTCTCAAAAGGACCCTAAGTTAAGTCAAATGTATTTCCACAGAAATTAGTGTGTTAGAGTTCAGTGCAAAAACTATAAACTGAACTTTTTTTAAATTTTTTTACATAGTGGGATTACTGGACCATCTTTCAGTGTTTTTCAAGAGATTCTATCATTCAGGTTCTTGGAGCCCTTTGATGTCAACTTTGTTGTTGTACCCTGACTAACCTGTCCTCCTAACTGCTTAGGGCAAAATTCAAGTACACTTTTACGACTCCTTTTTCCTTGGCCGAACATATTTACAGTGTTCACCCTTCCAGGTCTCTTCTTGTGTCCATTATAATCTCTCTGAATTTTGTGTGACATGTGTCCTCAAATGTGAAGGTTCCTCTATTACCTTTTTAATGTTCTTCAGTGTTTGGTGCTATTTCAGGAATTATGGACCCCTATGAGATTGCCTAAACTCAAGCATTAAAGGTAACATCACTTCATCGGACGGTCCTGAGAAGGGTGGAATGCTACCAAATTTCTGTCCACAGAAACATGCGTTGACAGTTTGCTGACCTACGAAAGTGAAATTAAATTTGTTTAATTTTATCTTTGGTAGGACTTCTTTCACACAACAGGGACCTTGGTTCTAATCTGGTTTTAATCTGCGTGGACTAATTGAATTGCTGGAACCATTTTTTGGCGGGTCTCTGTCAAAAGTACACACTTTTTTTTTTGTTATGAAATGTGCTTTGCTGAAACGCTTTGTGTTTTTTTAATCAAATGCATTATTTGAAGGATAGTGATATAAATACTCTGTAAATCAATCTTTTTTGATGTATTCTGAATATATTTCAGCACAATACTAAAGGAGTGAATATATGCTACTTAACGTGTTGTTTTTGGGTGTTTATGTTGGTATAAGAGAGTTATGTTTTTTATTTATATATATATTTATTGTGATCCATAAATTTGTACTGCAGATACATCAATTCAAAATATCGAACACCAGCAATAAATACGCCATTAAACCTCATTTCATAGCAAAAATATATCCAGGATTAGTTAAAAAAGGCAACGATATCTGAAAAATTCCGCTTTAGAAATATACAAAACATACATCTATACAGCTTCTTTTCTGAATAAACCCTTTAAAGTGCATCAAGTGCATAAAGAGCTGAGTGTGCAATGCAGCAATAATACATGATACAGTCTTATATTCTGACCCCCCCTTCAATCAAATCCCCTCAAAGTTTATCAAATGTCTTAATCCCCTAATGCATATTGCATATAGATGTTCATTGTTTCGAACTTGTTTCCTTTTTAGTAGTCAATTCCCATTGTGGGGATCAGCTGTGTCCGCCACTCTTGAAGTAAAGGGATATGGCCACTGCCATTGCTATATATAGTAATTTTATCAATTCATTGGTAAGAACAGGAGCAGGGTCCCATCCAAAGACTTTCCACCCTGTTGTGGAGCTAAATTCACCTGCCATTCAGCTTCCAGATACTGACATATTTAATTCCAAAATATCTGAATAAGAGAGCACAGACCAATTATGGGCACCCAATTAGCAACAGTCCCAGATGTATATCGGAAGCAGTGACCCTGTAAGGGAGGGTTAATTTATGCAAGAAATGGCAGGGTTTTGTATAAAAACCATTTACTACAAATCAATATTTGACGCTAATTGGCTCCTCCCAGAATTCCAAAATTTAGTATATTACCTTCGTCCCACATACTTGTTTAGTTCCAAACATTCATATTTTTCTCATTTTTTGATTGCTTTTGGGGTGAGATAAGGACCCTCCATAGAAGCGAACAACCTTTTCTATTCCTTTCACAATTTTGTTCACAGACTTCCACTAGTGTGGACACTACTTTTTGACTACAACTTATCTGGCAAGAGTCTAAATTACTAAATACTTTTTTCAACATAGTATAGTAGCTAAGAAGCAGGAAATTACCTTGAAGTATCCCACACATTTCTGATATGTTTAACCATCTCTCCCCGAGTAAAAAGTCCACTAACTTCCTGAAGTCTGCTTTTGCCCATGTTTGGACAATATCAGGTACAAGATTAGCGCCAGATTCCATGACTAGTTCTGGCAAGGGTGTTACTGCATTAATATGGGGAATGGCATATCGCCTGTAGAGATCCATACACTTACAGAGGAACCATGTCAAACTATTATAGCTAAATTTTCTGTGACTTAGATGAGTTTAACATATCCTGTATATTGTATTATTTAAAACTTAGCTGCATAAAACAATTCTTAAAAATACCATTGCAAAGCTTTATATTGAACCTGGACACATACTGTGCAAAATTGGCGAAATAGTAATTCTTAAGACTGGGAAGCACCAGCCCGCCTTTTTCCACCCTTTCATATAAAGTGCTTAATGCTGCTCTGGCTATTTTTTTTTGCGCCATATAAATGACTTCACCTTAGTAAGAAATTATGATGTTAAAACACACGGAATAGCCAAAAACTGAAAATTAAACAGAGGGAGTACCAACATTTTAATCAAGGAAACCCTCCCAATGATAGTCAGAGGGAAAGAATTCCAACGTGAAATTAGGTCTTCTATCTTTAGATTATATTAGATCCTCCATCAATAACGAGTACCGGACACCTAAATATCTTAACAGCTGTGAGTTCACACACAAGAGGCTATATCTGGATGTAGTGTATCTGGGTTACAGTCACAAAATATTATTTCAATTTTCTTGCTGTTGATTTTATAGGCTCCCAGTTTCTCATACTGTTCAAAGATCTCAAAAGCCTTCTCCTGTTTACCCCTACAGCTATCAAGAATTAACATAATATCATCAACATATAGCATTATCTTACCCATCTGTGGGAGCGGGGGACAGATATGGCAATTCTCCCTAATTGCTATTGCCAATGGCTCAATAAAAAAGGCAAATAAAATAGGGGATAAGGACAATCTTAGTGGGTTCCGTGCATGGATTGTATTTTCCCCACCTCTGTAGCATTTACAATAATATTGGCTTCTGCAATATTATACACCCTTTGTAGCAACCCTGTGATCTGGGAAGGGATCCCGAATCTAGATAGAATACTACACAAAGCTTCTTAGACTATGAGGTCAAATAGCTGGTGTATTGCTAGCAGAAAATAGTTCAATTCTTCGGCCAGATAATGTAGGTTTGTGCCTAATTGATGCCCAGCAATAAAACCATTCTGATCTGAATGAATCAACTTGAATGCAATTAGGTTAAATCTATTAGCTAATAGTTTTGTAATAATTTTATAATCAACATTTAATAGTGTAATTGGATGGCATGAATTCAGGTCTTCACCATCTTTTCCTTTTTTATAAAAGCTTACAGCATTCTCCCTTTGAAATGAGGCAGGTATGGGGCCCCATCTAACATTGTGTTAGAAACCTGTTGAGAAACCGTCTGGCCCACAAGCTTTATAATTTGGGAGATTCTTGAATCTTGATTACCACAACTATTTAGTCTTTAGAGTAGGGATGAGCAAAATTGACCCCTTCTTCCTCCGATAGCATTGGGATATTATGGACCACTAAAAACTTTCCAAGGAACTCTTTACCTACCAATTGGTGTTGGGTGTATATCCATTTATAATGATCCAGCACAATTTCCCCCTCTTTCTTAAGTTCCTTGCACCTAATTCCGAAGACCGGGCATTTCAGTGTGTCTATCCTACTTTTGGCAGCTTGCTCGCATGCCTGCCAAGCTAAAAACCTTGCAGTAAAATTACTCTCCTCATAAACCTTTTGCATGTAGGGGTGATGTGAGACCTCACATTTTGTATAATACACCTCGCTTAATGTCTGTTTAGCCCTGTCCAATTCTCTTTTATTGGGGTTAGATGAGTTCCTTAAAAAAATGTAGCTATGCTTGACATTCTTTTCTAAAGTTTGCTTTTGTAATTTGGCCTTTTTAGTAATTTCCACATCCGTACCTATCACCAGCCCTCTAATATACGCCTTTAAGGCATCCCATACTATATTTGGAGGGGCTGACCTATGGTACTTTATCAAGAATTCCTTGAGCTCATCTTTTCAAATTTGAACCCACCCTTCCTCCTGCAAACACTGTTTATTGAAATCCCAGCGTCTAGGGTGTTTCATGACTTTCCCCACCAATACCTCTAGAACAACCATTGCGTGGTCTGAAAAACCATTAGGTAAAATCCATTGAACCTTAAAAGCCAGCGCCTTTGAAAGTGAACAAAAAATCTTTACAAGATGAGCTACAAAATCTTCCAGGAAAATAGGCGTTGGAAATTTTTGTAGGGGAAAGCCACCCTTCAAGAATCAACCAATCCTAGTGCTTTCTGATAATTTTGTAAGGCTTTCAAAGTTTTAGGTTTTAACTGTTGCTTTAGATTTACTGAGGCAGTTTTTGGATTCTGCAGGAAGTTTTAATCAGCTCCGATCACAACTTCACCTGGAAATTGTAATAATGATTAAAATAGCTCCTCTTAGGGTGTAACATTGTCTTCAACTAGGACATACAAACTTACAAGCATGAGATGCCTTGATCCCACCAGGCAGCTCACTCAGCATCACTGGCCACCTTTGTCACCGGCAAAATCAGCCACTTCAGCACCAAGCCTCTTGGCCACAAAACCTGTGGTGCCCTGGTGGGCCACCTGGGCAGAGGAGAAACCTTTATACCCTACCCTGGATTGAACATTTAAAATTCTGACAATTTTTCTACCTCACTGTGATCCAAGTTTCTATTGCAGATTGTTTTGTTTATTATTGAGCCCATTAACATTTAACGAGATAACCATGAAGATATTATTCATCATTATCTTAACTGTCCTTTCCTAGTAGGACTATTAGTGCTGACAGGTAGTTGCCTAGAATACAGAGAGCACAGAAGTGCCCCAAGACTATACAATATAACCTCTACTATTTGAGACCACACCAACCAAAGGTCTAAAAACAAAGGATATGGCGAGTTGGCCTATTTAACTATTGCCAACATCTGTACTTTTAGTGACCACTTTTGTGCACTTCCAGTCTACATTGCTGTGACTTATTTAGCTGCCTCTAGTATACCCTTTAAACCAGGCAATAACCTGCTGTAAAACAATAATAAAATCTACTTGATGGTTATGCCTCTCATCCTGTGCCTCAAGAATAATTTTCCAAGTCTTCAAATTTTTGTTTCTACCATGCTTTTTTGCTTTTGAAACATTTCTAGTTTTTGCTGCATCAGAGTGACCTGGTCCTCCAGCTGTGAGATCCTGGTGTCCGCTTCTTTCAACCTCTCTGGGATCTGGGCCATAGCATCCTCAATTTTGGAAAGCCTGGCATGTAAGGTTGCAATTTCTGTGGTTATGGGAGATTTTAGGATCCCTTATCTCTTCCAGAATAAGATTAAGCATGCTTTTTACATCCCAATGCATAATTAGGGGCGTGTCTCCATGTGGCGTGCCTTCGTTTGGGGGTTCTGGTAGCGGCTTGGTGAACTCTTTTTCACATCCCAAGTCAACCTTTTTGGAGACTTGAAACAAAGTTGAGCACTTCTGTGTGGCAGGCAATAGTGACTGCACTATACTGAGTTCGCTACATGAGAGGTCAGGCGGCACTGAAAGAGAGGAAGGTGGAGTGACAAACTGAAAGTTCTCTGATACCTCTACCTTGGACCCCATGACTGGTTTAGATTTAACAAACAGAGGGTATTTCTTAACTTAAGAAGAAGACAAGCTTCTGATCCCAGAGTAGAGTCTGTCACGCTTCCCCCCAAAATGGAGGACTCCCCCCCCCCGGCAAATGCTTGGGTGAGTACGCTCTAGTCCCCAGACTATTAGCAAAGAAAAAGTGACTGGTATCTAACTCCTCCAGACCCACATTCTCAGAACGTTCTTGAACATTTAACCCCCTTCAAGCCTGTGATCATCTGAACTAAGAGGGAGACCATGCGGTTTGCCCAAGCTGTTGCCTGCCCCACATGTTTTGTACCCTTTGGGCCAAGACTGTTGTATCAAGACTGGCTGTATGATGCTTTAGAGTGACTTTGCCTATTTTCCACAGACTGCTTTTTAAAGCTTAAGTCGATTTCTAAGGTTGAAGTAATTCTGTTTTCTCAATTGCAGACACAGAGAATAAGACTAGGCTCCCCCACCAGCGACCCTCAACGAGTACGTCGCCCCGCCCTGGAACTTTCAGCAGAGCTACACACTCTTCCCCCAATGAGAAACCTTGTGACCTCACTGGAAACTTGATGTGGACCTGTTGCTATAAGAAAGTCAATAAAACTGGGTCCTGCCTTGTGAACGCTGACCCAGTGAAGAAACCCAGTAAAAAAAACATAGACATCCTTAGGCAAGGAGAAAAGAGGAAAGAGGAAGGACCCAGCCTACCCTCAACCAAACACAGACCAATGTGGTGAAGTTACTTACCAGACTTTGCCCAGGATTTAGGACGCCAATGTCGATTTTATGCACCAGCTGATTTACTGGTGCAGGCTCTCCTACTGCTGTACAAAAACTGGGGTCCCTTGCACTCACAGGGCTATGGAAGCTTTTCCCTCTCGTCTCTAGGGGACCATTGCTTACTTCATGTGCTGCTGGTAGTTGCAAGCATGAGGGATCCTGTCCCTGGGAACATTGGGCTTCTTAATCCTCCTGAACTGTGCAGGGTTTGCCCCAGCACTGTGGGACACTGTGCCAGCTATGCGAGGTCCCGTCCTTTACAGCAAGACACTGGCGAGGTGAGCTAACAATCGTGGACGTGTAGCTAGTTTTGCAGAGGCCCCAGTCCAAATAATCATTTCGGAGTCGCTTCCCCGTCTAATTCACAGCCATCTTTACTCCGACTCAACTTGGCCACAGTCTGCCATCCTGTGCCGAGTATCACACACTCTGTCTGATGTGGAAGGGAGGATGAGGTCATGATCAGCCATTTATCGTCATCCTCCCACCTGTACAAAAGAGCTTTGTTGTTTCAAAAGTATCTACCCCAACCATTGCTTGGGGCTCCTTTGAAGCCTGTTTTATTTTTGCCCACTTCGTCACTGCAGACAGGGGCCAGCCATTTGCAAATCAAAACTGATCCTACTCCAAAAGGAGCAATCGAGTCAAAACCACTAAGCTAGTCTATCACTAGGTACCAACACACTCTTCCCCTGAAACATTTCAGCCTTGTTGGATCTCATCACTGAGATGAAGCAGGAATTCTGTGATAAAGCAAGCAAAGACACAAGTCTACTCATACCTGTTGTAATCACGGCATCACACCGAAATACAATAAAGCAGTGGAATGCTTGCAAAAGTCTCATCCCCAGGCAATTACTTGTCACATTCCATTCCATAATTGTTTCAATATGCCACAGCCAACAGGGACTAGCTATATATAAATCTGACTTGTCTACTCTCCTATAGGAAAATCCTAGTCTGAACTGCCATGCAAGATGCCATGTAGTTGGGAAAACAAGCACTCCTAGTTCTGGTTGAGTTTGCCTAATCAGTTAGCCTTGACCTGAGTAGTGTTTAATTTGAGCCTGTGATTTTTACTGCTCTGCACCGGCAATTAAATGCCAACACCGCCAATTATGACAGTCTGTCTAAATTAAAGATGAGCAAACAATAGTTGTTTATTGATTAAATAAACATTTAAAATGACTAACATCTGCTGACCAAGCCAATCTACAATGGGTGGTGCAAGCAGCAGTGACCCCCTGAGGGGTGCCCTGGCACCTATTTATTTGCAAACTAAGCATTAAGCTTGAGTCCATTAGCACAGCAAGCAAACAACACTTCTGGGCATACCCATTGCACGTAGGGCATGACACTGAAAGAGAGTGTGATTGGCTTAATGCCTACTTAATTTAAATCAAAGGCAATCACTTGGATTGCCTTCCAGTTCATCTTTATTTGCCCACTATGCCACTACAGACACAGTGCAGCCACATGCAAATCAAACAGAGATGTGCACCAACAGGAACAGTGTAGCTTAAACAATACAAGACCAGGTGCCTCACAAACTGGAATGCAAGCAAATCTAAATTGGGTTTAGCCTTATTGGGACTCTTCAGCGAGGTTCAGTGTAAGTCCTGTGTCACATCAATTCTGGGAGTCATCTTAGCACAGCTGCCTGATTCACAAAATCACAATAAAACACAAAGGAGATGATTAAAATTCTTAAAAATACGAAACCACTAGATACAATCTATTATAGGTTTGCCTAACATGCTAGCAGGAGAAAGAATGGTCTTATACAAATGAAAACTAGCCAAAATGTATTGCCAACAATCCCACTGATGCCTATGTTAGTTCTGCCCATTACAGTCACATCTGGGTCCACCTATAAGGAATTTACCATCATGTTTGATTTGGGTGTCACAGGTAAATTCTTTAATATGTCACAGGCAAACACAAGGCAGTGACCTTGCTCAAGAAATGAGGCTGGTGAATGCGAACTGGCGAGAGGACCAACAAAAGCAAAAGGTCCTTAGCAAATAATAGCAGAAATATATTTTGACATTTAAGCCACTTCGACGCGGCGCAAACTCCCCCGCCGTGTAGGCAAAATCCACGCGTGTGTGGAACGGACGGCCCCCAGCCATCCTCCGCACACACCCACGTGATGTCAGACGGCCAGGGGCCGTCCGATGCATGGAAGAGGTTAATATCAACAATAGAAAAGAAATCTAGTTGATCATGTCTATGATCCCCAGTTTTTTTTATTATTCTAATTATGCCATTACTGACTCACTCTGAGAAATCCAAGCCATAAATGCCCCTTCATGTATTTTTGATTCTACAGCTTGTCTCTCTCAATACATGACTTGCAGATACTGAATGCACAGAGAAGGCACAAGTCATAGCCTGATGCAACAGTCTGTGGCATGTGAAAACAGAGACTGAAAAAAGAAGTGACTGCCAATACAAACTCAAAAACATTACCTGGAGACATTTATCTGACAATCATATCATGAAAACTGTGAGATGTATCTAAACGCCCATCAAGCACTTTTCCGCTAATGTGCCAGGAGCAGAATCAGAATAGAAAATGTACCCATTTCACAGAATGAGAGAAAAGGGTTTTGCTGGATTTAGAAGAGTGGGTGTTGAAAGGAGGTTAGCATTACTGTAGAGAGAAATTTGTGAATCATTTATGTTTTTGCTAGTTTTTCTGTCTATATTTGTATGTGGCACCCAGTCGGTAATTTCCTTTTGGTTGTATTGATGCTGAAGAATTTGACATCCATTCACGTGCACCCTATGTATTGTTTAATGATATATCTGATAAGAAAAAGGCTGAGACTGATATAGCTGATGGAAAAAAAGTGTGAGAAATTGCCACCTATCAGTCAATTTATTACTTATGTGATCTCATTCTCAGTGTAACAATAACAGGTAAGGGCAACTATAATCTCACAGAAGTGAAAAATTCCCATTTAAGAGACAATATCAGTGTTCATTAATCTAAAAGACTTATTGAGCATGCTATGCCATTACGCACTAATTTTATTTGTTACGTCAATGCCCTAAGTTAAACCTCAGAACACATTAACAGTCAACAATCCATACTCACTGTTTATTTATTTATTTATATAGCGCCTGAATCACCCCCGAAGGAATATCTCTGCGCTTACGGACATGCGAGAAAGTGCTGATACTATGTGAGGCGTCTAGAACAGGAATGTTTTCAGGGACTTTCTGAAGTGAAGATGGTCTGGGCACTGCCTCAGTGTAATAGGGAGTGAATTCCAGTTCCGTGGTGCAAGATAGAAAGCCTTCCCCCCAGTCCTAGACTTATTAATCCAGGGAACTTTGAGAAGGGATTTTGAGCTGGGTCGAAGGTCTCTAAGGGGAATATATTTGCTACGTTTCTCTGCAAGATATATTGGACCATTGCCATACACCGCCTTGTGGACGATGCAGCAAACCTTGAATTGAATGCGTTTGCGCACCGGAAGCCAGTGGAGCTGCCGCAGCAATGGACTCGAAGATGGTCCATGGGAACATTCAGCACCAATCGTGCTGCTGTGATTTGAACCACCTGTAAGCGGTCTAACGAGGTCTCATAAGCTGAAATCAATAGAGCATTACAGTAGTCAAAACGAGTCAAGACTAGTGTCTGAATAAGGGTCTTCCATGTGTTGTCAGGGAGAAACGGAAATACTCATCTCAGCAGACTCAATCTATGAAAGCATGAGCTCACTATATGAGTCACCTGCATCTTCATATTCAGACTCTGCTCAATGCGGACCCCAAGGTTTTTTACTGATGCCTTTGAGGCAGGAGGGACACCCAGCTCACCTGGCCACCACTCTGGTGTCCACAACAATTTGGCCTCTCCGAAGAACATAATCTCTGTTTTCCTGGCATTTAGTTGGAGGAAGTTGTTACACATCCATTGAGATACTGCTAAAATGCTGGCAGAGAAATTGGTCTGGGCTGTTGTGGAAGATTTATCAAAACAGAAGGTAACCTGGGTATCGTCCGCACATGATATTGGTACGAACCCATATGTCCTCATAAGATTGGCCAAGGGAGCAACATAGATATTAAATACAGTAGGGCTTAGACAAGATCCCTGTGGAACACCTTTGTTCAGCCTCTTGGACTAAGATCTATAGGGTCCCAGGTTGACTCCCTTTATTCCAGATTCCTCTAATCTTCTGAGCAGTGTCTCGTGGTCGTCGGTGTCGAAAGCCGCCAAGAGATTTAATAGCACCAGTAGAGTGGGTTGTCTTCTATCTAGTGCTAGCCTGATGTTGTCCGTGACAGCCACTAGGGCTGTCTCCGTACTATGTTTAGGCCTAAAGCCAGATTGTGACGCATCAAGGCAATCTGAGGCTTCGACATGAGATGATAAATGCTTGTTAGTATGTTTTTCCAAGATTTTGCTCAGGAGCAGTAGGAGGAATATTGGTCGCAAATTTGACAGCACTTTCATAGAGGCCTTGGTATTTTTGCATAGTGGGATGACCTGAGCTGCCTTCCATTCAGACGGTAAATGACCTTCCTATTATCTGTTGTTATCTCAGTTTTTCTTGAAAAGGCATGTAAAGCAACATTTCACAACAAATAGACTTACAATATGTTTATTATTTTAGGGATTTAGTAATAGTATTGAATGGTCCATCGTGTTCATACGTGGACAATATTTTGAATATGAAGAAAAAGTCCTTTGGCCTATGCGACACAAACTGTGTTTCCCATTTACTGTGCATGTGAGAGTAAAATAATGTCTCAATATATTTGTCACCAAATTAATGAGTAATAAGAAGATTAATTCACTAATGACTACTGAGTGTGAGAAATCTGTGGCTTTTCGGTGGCCAAATACAGAGAACACAAATCGTATGATAAAGTTAATAAAAATCAACTCCAAGTTATGATAAGAGAGCTCTTGAAGTATATCCTGATGTGATTTAAATCCTTTTACACACCAGTTGTCTTCACCCGCTATGTTGACTGAAATAAATGTTACAGGATTCCATACTTTCCACAGTGCAAGAACAGCATACCCATATTAAACATCCCAAATCAATAATGAAAAATTTGATACCAGCAAAAGTGGCATACATGAATTTCATAACATAACCAAACTAACTTATGTTATCTGCCTGGAAAAAGGCACAGCGTTGTACAAGACATGCAATTGTTAATGGCTTCTCAAAGATCAAATATAGGCTCATTGATCCTTTACACACAGATGTCTCTGTTAATCCGGTAGCATCAAGACAAAGAACGCGAAAATGGCTGAGGATCCACTCTGCATTGAATGCACCTATTGTGAAACAATGTTCTTCCTGATCTTGCTCCCTGTGTGGGAATGGACATGCCGCTAGATTGGAGTCACTAGATTTTTATGTATTCATGTTCGATTAATTAAAACTATTACACGACTAAGAACTGTACAATACATTTTTTTTTATTTTTTAAATGATGCCTACTACAACCAGGATGGAGTTTCACGAATTTAAAAACAATGTTGACTATATTATTTGATAGGTATATAAAGTAAGGACAGGCAGAGAACTCCACTCCGGAGATGTCACAGTAAAGGTAAGTGTGTTGTTTTCTTTTTAAATTCATTTAAAAATATTTTTTATTAGGGAGGGTGGAGGCGGGGAGCCAAGCTCCACTGAGTTTTTTTCCCAACTCCGTGGAACTCTGCGTAGTGGCACTACGCCAGCTCAGCCCGGGGTTAATAAATAGAGATAAAACCAACTTACATTATTAAAGTAAAAAAAGGGTGTCCACGATTTTACAGATAAAGAGGGTAAGTGCAGTATGCCATGTGCAACCTAATAAGATCTCCTGCTGGTAGGGCAAGGGTTACTTAAATGTCAACATCTTGTGCAGCAGATGATCATGATTTGTGGGTTGACTATCCCCATATCCCAGGGCCACATGACCATGGAGGATACTGCAAATATCCCTTGAGATTTTCAGTTCCAGTTGGTGGTTCTCCTAAGAGCTAGCTACCTGGTGCTGTTCTGGGTTCTATGGCCAGTGGATATTGTCCTAGCTTCAACAAGTAAAAATAAAATAAAACTCTTACATTTCCCCAGTCTCACTAGAGTGCTTTGTATATTTTCAGTAAAGCACATATCCGATGCCTCCTTGCAGTTCTTAACTCCATTTTGAATGACATAGTGGGAGGAGCAGGCAGTGTCCTTCCTCGTACAGTTTAAGACAGCAGCACAACTGATGGAGCTGGGATTCTTTTCGGTATTTACATAACCTGCACAAGATTACCTCATCTTGTCGGGCACAACCAGGATTAAAGTCTTAAATTGCAGGTTATATGTCCTGTTTTTCAGAGTGCTGATTGCTGTTGTTAGCTATAGCTGCCAGGGAGATCCTGCAACGTCGATGATGGATATCAAGTGATTTTTGAGTGAGGACTCTGGAGCCTGATAGATCCTGAGATAGAACTTTATTAGATCACCCTGGCCCACGAGGACAGGGCACCCGAGGCCAGGCTCCAGCCTCAACCTTGTTCTTCTTGCTTGTCGAGAGGCGAGTAGAATTTTCTTGTGTGCCTTAATCTGGAAATGTATTAAAAATGTGTCAACGGCATCTGGGAACACCTATTGACCATAGTTGAGGCCCGGGATGAGTTTTGCTTTCAAAACAGTCAACATGGGTTCAGCATTTGGGTTTTGTAGATGGTTACTCGGGTGCTTCAGTAAATGGATAACAGTGGTGGCCTTTGTTCTAAGGTGCTTTAAGTGGACGGCCAGTTTGGCGCATTCAGAAAGCCATACTCCAAGATAGCTGTAGGCTGAAGTTGTCATAATTTGGAGGTCTCCCATCAGCAAATGAAGTTGTTTTTTGTGAAGGAATTTTCCAAATATGACAACCTTAACTTTGCCCTGTTTCACCTGAAGATTATTAGCTTGGTTGTAATATCTTAGTGCTTAAGGGCTCTCTGAATGCTGACTCTGGTGTTATCTAGGATGGCAGTATTGTCAGCGTACTGCAGGATAGCAGCCTTCCCAGCATTGGTGTTACTAACCTGGATCCTTCCAGAGCTGCTCCCATATCTGCAGTATAAAGATTGAAAAGGAGGGGAGCCAGCACACAGCCCTGATTAAGCCATTATTGGTAGGGACCAGGCTGTGACTGTGGTGGCTCCTGTTTTAACTCATGTTCTCTGATACAATGATATGATTGCTCTGAGAAGCAGGCAACAAGCTTCCCATACAACTTGCCCCAGTCCTCCCAGTCAAATAGTACTGAAGTCAGTGAAACAGCAGAGCAATGGTGGTTGCTTCCTCCTGGCCGCCTGTGTAGATAAGTGAGCCAGAGCTAAGATTGTATCCACTGTTGAGCTCTTGGCCTTAAACCCGGATTGGTAAAGCAGTAAAATACCTTTTTCTGCTACCCATGTTTCCAGCTCATTGAGAAGAATTTGGGCATAGGCCTGCAATTGGTTGGGCTAGAGTAAATTTCCTTTTTCTGAATGGGAAAAAGAATGGAACCCCTCCAGGAGTCAGGGATTGATGCAGTGGCAAAAGTGTGATTCAAAAGTGGTGTTAAGATGAGCTGCCAAAAGTCTTGCGTTATTTTAAACACAGAAGCTGGAATCCCATTTGGCCCTGGAGCCCATCTTTCCTCATTTTCTTGATTATGGCAGTTACTGGGCCTGCTGTAATTATCGTCCCGTGTTGGGACCCAAACTCTGGAGTTGTGAGGGGCAGAGAAGAGATAGTTTCTATTGCTTGGCCCGATGAATATAACCATTCCACGTGGTTACTTTACTCCTTTTCTGCCACTCCATATTCCCTTGTGAGCCCTGGATTGCCCAGACAGTTTATGTACCTCCACAATCTAGCATGGCTTTTATCTTTTAGTATCGTGAAAACTCTGAGCAACTCCATCTCATTATGCTCCCTTTTGTGCTGCCATTTTTTATACTTGCAGATTGCCCTAAGATAGCAGATAGTTTGTTCTTTGCCTGGTGTATTTCCTCTTCCTCTGGCAGCAAGGGGCCTCTGGAGGGATCGTTTGCAGGCAATGAGCTCCTTGGAAAGGCGATGGGTCTGTTTTGGAATTAAACAACTGGAAGATTTCTGTTGTCCATTCTCCATTGCCTGCTGAAGGTCCAATACGAGAGCCTCCCAGGATGGGGTGCAGCAAATTCTTGACTTCCACATGCGAAACCAACAACTCTGGTGCCTCATGGGTCAACAGCGTTACAGGCCCAAAGGGTTATCTTCGGAGGCATGCTCCCCGGTTGATCCTCAAGTTCTGTCTTTCTTTACAGTTTAAATTTTAAGTGGACGTTTTTGTTAAAAAAAGTTCAAACACTATTAGTGGCAAGGCAATGGTCTTGATTAGTCGCAAATAGTATACATCTCAAAATTAACAAACACACAAAACAGAATATGGTCATGTGAAGAGTCTCCTATTGGATTAAAATATTAATGATTCTGGTGCTGTCTTGTTTGGTCACATTGGAGCTCGGGAGAGTTAATGTCTAACTATATTGAACAGTGACCACAGCAGAGTGTGCTTTGTCATTTTAGTTGTTGTAAATGTGTGTTATCAGAGCATTTCTATTTGAAATCCACTGCCTATATATGCAGCCTTTCGAAAAATGGATTCAGGGCTAGTTTATGCTCATGAGCTGTAATAATTCATTAACAAAAGCATTTGACCTTGTGGCACAGTGGAATCTTGTATAAACATATGATAGTGGATGAGTGGCAATGTTTGGAGCTGCAGTTTCCCTCACACACAGGGAACTCATTTAAATGCAAATTGTTTATGAATACGGTATTACTATTTTCTTACCAACACATCTGATCTGAGGTCAGTCCCTCCGGCATTAAACGTGTGGTTGGTCTGTGTTTAAAATGGATAAGGGGCCGAAATGAAGATCTCAGCCCTAATTAAAGGTAAAGAAACAAGATCAGAAAACATTGCAAAATGGGGACTCACAGGAGGAAGATTCAGTAGTTAGAGTTAGTGCCAGATTGTCAGGTTGTGAGAACAAATGCTCCTGAGAAACATATAAGAAGGTTGACATTGGACTCTGCTAGCAACTTTGAGAAGTGGAGCTGAAAATAGACTCGGAACTGTGGAATTGATGCGCTCTTCAAGTGTAATAATCAATTAAGTGTGGGTTGGAGTCTATAAAATGATTCTGCCAAAACATCACTTATGCACAGTTGTCACTTTTTATGACTTTTCAGTGTGAATGGGCGTTCAGAGTAGTTAATGAATTATTACAGCTTCTCCTCTCACTCACTCATAAGCATAGACTAGCCCTGAATCCATTTTTCAAAAGGCTGCATGTTTAGGCAGTGGATTACAAACAATAATGTTCCGATATCACACATGTACAACAACTAAAATGACAAAGCCGGGATTACCATTCCCCACATCCCTCCCACGTTGTTGTTAAAAATTTCTTACAAAGACAAATATACGTTTCTTACCTGATGCTACATTCATGCATGAAGCATAGCCTTAAAAAATAGATTAATTCCTCTTTTGGTGGTTACATACATAATATTAATCATAACTACATGAAATGAACAGGTGCCGAAACAATTTCAAGCATACAGTTTTAAAATTCTGGCATACGCATTTTTAGGGTTATATAATAAGTGTTGCACTGTGCATACTGCAAGAGATTTAGGGATGTATAGATGCAACAACAAACTGAAAGGTTACATTTAAGTCTCCTGCAATATGGGAGTTTGTACCAAATCACGTATGTACCAACACTGCTGATGTGGTGTTTTCATGTTTGTGTTGTTACTTCCTCACTACAAATTCCGATGACTAGAATCATGGTTTTGACATTTGAGAACAACATTTCCAAAGAAGTTCATTGATTGTAAGAAAGTGAGTTATTGTTAGACCTGGCATCCTTGGCAGGGTTTTCTCCCTAACTTTTGCCCTCGGACCTCCTGTTTTGCTGAATGTTTTTGCTGGTTTTAGGACACTGCACACTTCTTTTATTAATACTAAACATGCGATTATTGACAATATTGTTGTGCAAAGATCACTATCCAAACAAACACATATTTATAGAGATTTCCCAGTGCGCAGTCCCTTCGAAAGGCTTTTGAGATAAAGGCAAAGAGACGGTTTCTCATTTCAAGATATAAAAGTAAGCAGTTGTGTGTTGTTCCTGTAAAACAGTATTGGCTACCTGCCATCCAATTAGACGGAGCTTTCATTTTCCTGAACTGTTCATTTTCAGATGTTTTGCAAAACGCTAGAACTGTAAATCATAGAGCTTCCCGTCCGCAGACCTTCATTGACTGCTGCTCAATTTGTACTCGGCGCACACACGAAATTGCCTCGCTTACATTTTTCATCATGTTTTATTGCCAGGATCTCCCAGGTGCATTGTGGAAGTAACGAGCGAAGATCTGCATTGTGGAGCCAGACTTCACTGTCTTTAACCCGGCTCCTATTTTCTGTCAGATATGGGCGTAATACAGACAAATAAAATGCATTTTTGGACACATTTTGATTTTTAATGCGGAGTAAAAAAGCATCTGTAAGGAATTCATGTCTTTTCTGAGCAATGACTCACTGGAATACTTCTGCATTCCTATTTATCACACTAAATCCTCCACCAAAAGTGGGTTGTATGTTGAATATAATGTGGAAAAGGGAGATTCACATTTAAATTTCTAAACTTATTTTGGACTGGTGGAACATTATATCGACATTGGCATGAGTTAGGGTTTGCTGGACAGATTAAATGCAGACATGGTGGTGGAGAACTTTACGCCTTTCATCATGTCTTTACTTCACCTAACAAATGTTGAGATATCCACTGGCCCCATGGATATCTCTATATATTGGCAAGCACAGCCATACTGGTGCCATCAGACATAACAGCTGGCTGTTGAACGTTTCAAAAACAAACTTTCAAAACGGGAGTTTGTTTTTGAAAAATGAAAACTTAATGACCTCCCACACCAAGAAAGTTTTCTTTTTTTACTGTTCCGCCCTGCCTGAATATACCTGGCGGTATCAGACAGCAAAATAAGTAATTGACTACCCACTCTAAATAGGGAAATGCATAGTAGAACGTCACTTCTGGAACTCTCTGGCGTTCATGTTGTTTTCCCAACATGACGCACTTAATTTTTCCTTTGCTGTACAAACCATTACAAAATGGTTCTCTTTCCTGCAGCCCTTGCATACTTGTCCAATGGCGGGACTTTTACCTTCATGTGGAACCAAAATGCTGCATCTGAAGCACAGTTTCTTTTTCTTTGGTGACATCACTTTGTGACCTTCAGCCTTCAATCAATCAATCAGCGGTTTATAGAGCACGCTACTCACCCGTGAGGGTCTCAAAGTGCTGTCGGGGGGAGCGGCTCCAGGTCAGTCAAAGAGCCAGGTCTTGAGGTCCTTCCTGAACATGTGGAGGGTTGGGGAGTGTCTGATGTTGACCGGGTGCTCATTCCAGGATTTGGCTGTGTTGTAGGAGAAGGCTCTCCCGCTGGTTCTGTTTCTGCAGATGCGGATGCGGGGGACCTCTGCCAGGGCGAGGTCAGAGGAGCAGAGGTTCCTCTTGGGTACGTGGAAACCTACTCAGTCGTTGAGGTATGTGGGTCCGATGTTGTTGAGGGATTTGTAGGCGTGGGTGAGGAGTTTGAAGGTGATCCTCTGCTCGACGGGGAGCCAGTGGAGGCTTCATAGGTGTTGGGTCATATATTCGTGGCATGGTGTCCCTAGAATGCAGCCTGGCTGCAGCGTTCTGGATGATTTGGAGTTTGTGTAGAAGAGTTTTGTTGATTCTGGTGTAGAGGGCGTTGCCGTAGTCTAATCTGCTGGTTATGAGTGTGTGGGTGACGGTCTTTCTGCAGTCGGGTGCGATCCATTTGAAGGTCTTGCAGAGGATGCGGCGGCAGTTGAAACTGGTGGAGGCGACGACGTTGATCTGGAGGTTCATGGAGATGTGTCTCTGCTTACTATTCACATTCAAAGCGATACCAAAGGGGATGATGGACAGAGCATCAACTGATCTGGGTTTAATCCATCATCATTCTTTAGCTCACTCCACCACCCCAGTTCAGACATGGCCATATGCAAATCAGTCTGACCCTGTGCCTCATGGGAACAGTCCAGCCCGAACTGCCAAGCCATGTCTTCCCTGGACCGGAAACAAGCATCCTGGGACCGGTTTCGGGTTCATAACCTTCATCACCCAGACTGTCTTGAATCCAGTGGCAAAGTGAGCAAGGGACCCCGTCTGAGCATATACTGCCAACTTAGGGCGAACAAGGCGATACCAAAGGGGATGATGGACGGAGCATTTGAGCAAATAAAACACTCACCCCCAGTCAACTGATCTGGATTTAATCCACCATCATTCTTTAGCTCACTCCACCACCCCAGTTCAGACATGGCATATGCAAATCAGTCTGACCCCGTGCCTCATGGGCACAGTCCAACCCGAACTGCCAAGCCATGGACTGGAAACAAGCATCCTGGGACCTGTTTCGAGTTCATATATAACCCTCATCAGCCAGGCTATCTTGAATCCAATGGCAAAGTTAGCAAGGGACCCACGTCTGGGCATACCCTGCCAACTTAGGGCGAACAAAGCGATACCACTCACCCCCAGTTAACTGATCTGGGTTTAATCCACCATCATTCTTTAGCTCACTCCACCATCCCAGTTCAGACATGGCCATATGCAAATCAATCAGTCTGACCCTGTGCCTCATAGGTGAGTGTTTGATTTGCTCAAACACTCCGTCCATCATCCCCTTTGGTATCGCTTTGTTCGCCCTAAGTTGGCAGGGTATGCCCAGACGTGGGTCCCTTGCTCACTTTGGGACTGGGGGTGTGTGTTTGATTTGCTCAAACCCTCCGTCCATCATTCCCTTTGGTATCGCTTTACTATTCACATTCAAGGCTGACTCACTCTGAGCTCCTCCAGCCTCCATGTCAGTAGCTTAATATTCTGCACATTCTTTGGCTCTTGCAAATTTGAGTACTTGCTTTATACTATGTGTTTCTCTTAGCATTCGTCATTTGAATGAATCAGAAAGGCAACCAATTCTGACTCAGAGATGTATGGCTTATTCATCATTGAATTAATTGAACTTACAATGTTTGATGATCATATCAAGTCTTTTGACAAGCTTGTCGATTGTTTCACCAGCTTTTTTCCTTTCTTGGTTGAAAATGTATCTTTTGTAATCAACATTCAGCATTGGATTGAGCTTGATATTTAATTCCTTTTTGATTTGACAGCAGGAGACTTTATCAACATGTCATATTTTCTTTATTACTTCCTTTACTCCTTCACCAGCAAGACTCTTGCGATATTTGATGATCTTTTTGTTATCGGCTTCTTCCAATGCTTTGATAAAATCATCAAAGGTTTGGATCGCGGCAGTCTACCTGATGGCAATATTCTTCTTTTTGGTAGTATCTAATGGAAGTAGAGGTTGCAGAAAAGCGGGAGCATTTTAACCAATTATGGAACTTACTGACGTTGTGAGTAAATGCTGTTTGGATAGCGCTTGATGAGCATCAACTTCTGTACCTTCAGTAAGTACTGTTTCATTTCTGGAACTTGGTTCATCTGGCACCACTCTCTCAATGCACAGAGCCTTCTTCATCTTTTGCAGCAAGTACTCATTTTGTCTCTTGCACATGTTCATCAGCATTTTCAATCCTCTGCATTGTATTTGCTTTCCATTGCCATTAGCGTTCCTCTGTATCTGGCTATTTCTCTTCTAGTGCTCCCTTGTACCTGGCTATCACTGCCTTCAGCATTTCTCTGTATCTGGTTGTCGCTACCTTTGGCATTATTGTTCCATATGGCTAATGTCTCTGTGTTCAGTTGTGGCACCGTACCTCTATCAAAGCCCCACCATTAGGTTCCTGGACGATAATACAAAAATTTCTCTGTAAGTCCTTCATCTTCTTTGAAAGATTTGTACTGGCTGGAGTGGCACTTTGACTCCACATATGCCAACTGTCAATCTTCACTTTGACTGAGGAGCATGTGGCACGCAGGAGCAGTTTGTTGGACCACAGCAAACTATCTGGGAGGGCACTGTTGGTTCTTAAGGAAACCTATCCCCTTTCTCGTTGATAGTTGTAGCATTCTACCCAGCCTCGGAGCATGTAAATGATTACACCACACAAGTAACTTGAAATTACATGTCTTAATTCCTCAGTATGTAACCATCAACTGAACATTCTACATCATGAATTCTATCACCCTCACCCAAGCACTTATGTCACTGTTCTATGGAGTCCAGCAGGAATGACAATGGTCCAATGACACTACACTCTTGTGCCTGAATTTCTAAATATGTGTAATGTTTAGCACTAGTCTGTTAAATTCAAACTTTCCAGCTACTCTTTGTGAATGTGCACTACCATGACTTCATAGCGCAGGTTTCTCCACATTTCTCCAACTCCAAAACGATGTCTTTTTATTTTTGCAGCTACCTATTTCCAGGTCCGGGGTAGTTTTAATTTTACATTATTTTTAAAGTCCATCAATCCTGTGGTGGCTGACACAACATATTGTTCATGTTGTGGCCAGCCAATCAAGATTGACTAGTCCTATTTAAATTGGCCCATCAGAGCATATATGGACACCAAAGGTCCAGATATACCTACATTTGCAACACCCTCATGACCAACTCAAGCCTATATTTGAATGCTAATTTCTTGAAAATGACTGAAAGAATTTTATCAAATCAGAAACAGTACCTTTTCCGAGTAAAGTTCTAATTTTCTTCTCCAAATTCAGTGTCATTCCCTTCTTCCAGTATTTTCTGTATCAGAGGGCAAAGTTATTTTTAATGTTTTCTGCAGATTCCTGAAATGACATCAATGGTATTTGCAAAAAAAGAAGCACTTTTTCTGTGGAAACTTTGACCTAATTATAACTATTGCCATTGCGTAATATACAATAGATATATATGCTTTATACAGTGGCAGTGTAGTTATAGTTAGAACCACGTGACAGAGTTTCCATAGGAAATAGATTTTTTGGTGTTGCTAATAACTTTGGCACCGTACGACAAACCTTCACGAATATTGCAAAGGAAAAGTTAATCCATCTCAGGTCCTTCCTGAAAATTTTCAGGTTGATCTATCAAGCAGGGACCAAGAAAAAAGGAGGCCCTAAATTCATTTTCTCTAGACAATGCTACTACCAAAAGGGATGAACGAAATTATGTCAAATTTGGCAGAAGGCTAACTTTTTACCAGAAAGCATACTTTTTATATGTGGTGTAAATCTGTTCATTCATTTTTTAGAAATTAACGTTAAAAATGTATGCATGTATTATGGTTATGTTGGGTGATACCGGGGCACTAATAATAATAAAAAAGGACAATTAATCTCTCCTTTAATATTTAAGCAGCAAGGGCACTAATCAAATATTCACTGTTTATAACATTATATTTATATGGTGCCACAAGGAGGGGCAGGGGAACCAGCAATGACTTATACATTTATAAAAGGGTTGTGAGGGGCTGCGGGGACCACAATAGCTCCCCAGAGATGTTTAATAAAAAGCACTGTTTGTCTAATGGGTCACTGAGCGAATGACTCCAAGAAAGTTTAACATAATGTTTAAAGAACTCTATTGCTGGAGCGGTTTGCTCTTTAGCTAGAGTGTGGGGGCCCTTGTGGTTAGTTTTGTGGCTGTATTTTGTGGTCTGAATAGTGCTAAAGAATATGCAAGCACATATGTATGATTATTTTGAATAAAAATGCACTATTTAAAATGTTTTTTTTACAATTGCTACAATAATTAATATTGATCAATGTCGTGTGGATTTATAGGAAATATATTGGATTATTTTTATTGAACAAATCCTTGTTGTAAATGAAACAGCGATATGATTAAGCATTCACTGAAGACATGTGCTCTTCATGTCTAAGTTACGTTTTCTGCTTTATATTGACTAATGTTTGGACTCCATTTTGCTTAGCCATCCGCCATTTTGTATGGCCATGAAACCACGTGCTTTGCATAAGAAGAGTCCTTACCTCTTCACTAGTCACTCCCGAGATCTGCTTAGCAACAGTCTATAAATAACCCCTTTGTGCGTTTGGTGCATGTCCAGAACTGACCACATCTGTCACTAATTAGGCTTTGCTCGAATGTGTTTTCGCGGGTCGCAAGAACTGTTAACTCCACCCATGTATTGATCATGCACTGAACATGTCCCTATAAGGCCATAAACCTTGCTTCATGTTGTATCCGCCTTCTTATGAGCCCCCCTATTGTGTATAAAAGGGGACCCTGTGCACAAGTTCTTTGTGCTACTCTGTGCAATACTGTAGAGTGTTGCGTAGGTTGTAGGACCACCTTTGAAGGTTAATAAACTTTGTCTTTGTATTTGCAGTTTCCGTGCCAATTTCCTTCTAGTACTTCGTACGCAGAAGGGCGAATCCTCTGTACTTGCGGGCCTAGCTGGGGCCTGTACTCATCATCCTTGTGGTAACTTTTTGACAAGGCTAATAGGTTTTCTTTATATATGTGGATGTGCTGACCCCCTGATAAAGCCAATAGGTCTTCCTTTTATTTTTTGATGTTCTGACCTTTAGAAAAATGTAGTAGGTCTGCCTTACTTTAAATGGCATCCCATTATATTTTTACTTTATGTTACAAAACCTCAGACATTCGCTGGAAAAAACAAAAGTTTAAATGACATTATAGTTGGGTGAAAATGTCAGTTAAAATGTAACATTTTAAACTAAAAAAACAATGAACCATGTCTTTAATGGACTTGTAGCTGATTAGATAAATGTTTATGTGCAAATGAACGTTAATCCTGTATACTTTTCCAACCAGTGGATACGATGTTCTGCATATAGACTTTGGTAATTGGAATCGTTCTTTCCTCTATCCTGGATAGTCATGACCTCTATGTTCATTCTAGGGAACACAATGTATTTATTGTATAGAGCGATATATAAGGTCTTTTATTTGAAAATATACGTTGAATGCAAAATCTAAAGCAGGAATATGTTGCTAGTATGGGATAATTCACAAATAATTTATTTTATCACCCTTACTGTCTTGTTCAAGTACAACCAAGTTAGCATGATATCTTGCTTTAGCCCACTCTCATAAACAACCAACTTAAGGAACATTGGTATTTACAATGAAAATTCATGTCTGCTAGCAAATAACTGCTCAGGGAAGAACCGTTAGTGAAGTCTTTGAGTGAAGTATTTCAAGAATTGACATAATATAAACAAGAAGTAGTCAGTAAACTGCAGTAGCAAAAACACTCTTTGATCTCTAAAGTTTTTTGTTTTCAATGGTACTTATAACAAACAACGTAGTATAATTTCAAACAAGTAGATCCTAAAACAATTATTTTTCAGTTTAAACCATGAAAAACACAACAGCTGGTAACAGTGTGGGATTCTACATTTCAGCATGCCTTTTGTTTGTTGTTGCTGCTTAAAAATATATAAATAAAACATGCAAGTGAATAACTTACCTTTAATTCTTGAACTGTCTTGACTTTTTTCTTGCTGAAAATGAAACATAGAAAATTAAAACCATTTTATAGAAACTTACAATTAGAAAAGTAACCAAAAGTTTGTGAAACAGTTTGTTTAACAAAGAATCCCCGTTTGAGCACAAATTTAAAATATGTCATCACCAGAATGCAGTTACTATTTCATGTCATAATCTGATCAGAAAGGGCCGGATGTATGAATATCTGGTTGCTAAATACTGGTCAGAAGTTGCAGTAAGTAATTTAACGACCAGCAAAGATTTTTAAGAACCAACCTATAAATGGATAGGTTGGTTCTTGAAAATCCAAGTTTCAGTGGGCCACAATCTGAGTTACCTCATGAATATTAATGAGGTAGTTCACTTTTATTGGAGGCCATTACAGGAATTGAGGCCTTCTGGAGCCAACAGAAAATCTGTGATTGTCTTTCAATAATGTCAATTTTTTTTAATGCATCCTGCTTTCCTTAAAACAAATGGGATTGTATTTTTCTTTTTTTTAATGTATCTTTTTTAAAGAGTTGGCTGTGTTCCAGTGGACCACTGCCTACTCTTAAACAACCTTTGTTTTTCACATTCACTAAGGAGAAGAGGTTGGTATAATATCAATGTTTTAAGATTTTGGGTGAAAAACATTGATAAATTATATACCGATCCAGTATTTGGAAGGCACACCTACAACATGCCCCTTCTGGATACTGAATCAGTATCCATTTGAAATACCATTTTAGTAGTGAAAAAATATTTTTTGACTCCTAAATATGTATTAGTTCTACTATTAAAATGCATCAGACCCTTAATGCCCAACTCAGATAAAAAAAAGAATCAAATTATGACTAGCAACACAGAACATGCATGCATGAATGCAGTCTTTTCCTTAATCATAGTTTTATCTGATGAACAAGCCAAAGTGGGGAAACAAAGTCATCTCTGTTATAATTTGTAATATTAGGTTTGTGTTTTGTTGAAAGTATCAAGAGCAGGTCATGGAAACATAAGAAGTCTGTCTCAATTAAAGAAATTCTTGAAAGAATGGTCAAAATAGTGTATTTTACAGAACCTTTTTAAACTTGTTTAGATCATAACCTTAGTAGGGCTAAATTACTTTCCAGCATGCCCCACTTATTGGAGGTAAAACTAAATATGGAATCTAGAAGGGAATACATCCATTCTTCTGAAAGAGGGAACACACAGTTCTGAATGATTTATAACTGTCTACTTACAATCTATGACCATATACACCGCACGACAATCCATAACCTCACCCTATTAATTCCATACTAAGTCATCTTGAGCAGAAATGTGACTTTCCAGATGCCATTGAATGCACTGCACCACATAGGTTCATAGTAATCCCAATATACTCAAAATACACCATGCTCTCCACCATCTCACTCCACTTCTCCACTGGACTTAGAATTTACATCAATGCCTCCCTCTTAAACCACCCCAACAAACACTCACTGCCTCCAACAATTAAAGTGCCGTCTGGTCAGCGCTCAATTAATGAGCAGGAACAGACAAAATATATTTCACCAAATAACTCTAGACTGGACTTGTTCTTCATTACTGAATCTTTGCTGCAATGATATGGCAGTAATATTCCACAAGGCAATCCTACCAGTATTTCAAAGCCACATACAGAATGGCCTAGGCTACACTGGAGGAGTCCTAGTACAAATATTCAATGATTCAATTACAGTAACCAAAATTGGAGGTAAACAACTACCAGACTGTGTGTTAATACTCTGCTACCCCCCCCCCCACACATCATTCAGCAGCACATTTCTAGCACTGTACAAACCATCTCTAACTAATGTGCCTTCATTCTTACCTTCCTGGACATCATATTAGACAAATCTATCAAATATTCTAATCTGGGCATCCTTGGTCACCTGAAGATTTAGTTTGAAAAACCAGAAGTATAAAACTTTGTGTATAATCTATATATACACATTCCTTGACTCCATAATTATTATGGGTCAAAAACTTCTAAATCCATAATTATCTGTACAACTCTAAAGTTTCTTAGCTACTTTTCTACTTTATTCACTTTCATTACAAAGTTCTTTTTTGCAAAATCCACATAACATATAACACTACAGCCGGCATGTGGTTTATGGTCACCCGCATCCTGAGTACTCTCCAAATATACTTACGTTTATTGTCTGCATTACTGTTCTAATGGTCAACATTTGCCTCTGCTATTTTTTAACCTGGCTTGTCAATTCTCGTATTTCTCTTATTCAGAAATCATAGCACATTTATGATATTTATTTATTCTAATGCTAATGATGAATTTTCATTAAAATTAAGATCTGTACTTTCTCCAGATTAAACTAATCGAGCGACTGAGCTGAATTTTACCCTACTACCACCTGCAGAACTTCAAACAAATTAAATGATGTGCCCCACAGAAGACAAATGGACTCACAAAAAAGTAGGCACAGATACATTATCTATAAATGAGACAGTGTGATGGATAAATCCTCCTATATCCCAACCACAGACGTGTGGTCCTTCTACTGGCTACAGATCATGGCACTCAACTTGGTCTGCTCACTCATATATTCTCAACCTTTTGGTAACTTCAACTGCCACTTGTGTTATATGCTTAGTGTATACAAGCAACTGAGTGTTCCATTTGCCTCAGCTTTTAGCCTTCTGTCTAACAATGCCTGACCAGGGATTGTTACCTGCAAACACATTAACATTTCTCTTGGGTTACATCAGTGTTGTATGCTAGACTATACAAACCCTAATTTAAAAAAAATGAATTTTTGAATGGCTCTTGTTTGGAGTTATTTCAACTATTGTGTGTTTTTGAAGTAAAGCTGTTTCTATTCTATATGCCTTCTCTGAAGAAATATTCTTCAGAAGGAGCTGCTCAGACAGTCTGACACTAAAGCTGCCTTTTACTGTTTTACCTTGTGAATTCATTTTTAAAATTGTCTTTATAATAATATCACTTTTAACTTTTTTGGGGGGGTATTTGAGTGTGAACTGAATTGTTTTATGAATCTTGATTCACTTTGGGGGGAAAGTTCATTAGCATAAAGCACTCAGCACTTTACCATAAAGTCCTTAACCATAGAGTTTGCCAGGTGGTCAGCGCTCTAGTGGACGGACACTTGCAGTTCTTAATGAAGGCAGGGCAGCGGGAGCGCAGAGGACGTGTGCACCTGAATGGGACCAGGGGCCAGGAACCCTGCTCCGCCTTACCTCCATATAGGGAATTATGCCAGGAAGCATTTGTTCGACCTAAGAGGTGTTCAGAAAGACAATTGTCTCCACTCAATGGACCTAATAATGGGCAAATCGATGTGTAAGGACTGCTCTTATAATCAGCTGTCCTCCCAGCCAACAGCTCCCCTTCTTCTAAGGCCAGTTGGAAAATGTTTCTCCTAAACTGCAGATCTCATCCACGACATAGGTTTAAAATCTTTTCCTTGATGGAAGACGACAAGCCAGAGTGTGTTTTCCTCACAGAAACCTGGCTCCATGAGGGATCAGGACCAGATATTCTTCAAGCACTCCCCCCGACTATTACATAGTTCTGAAAGATAGAGAAGACAGAAAGGGTAGTGGACTTGCAATCATATTGAAATACTCTCTTACTTGAACCACGGACACCCTCCCACTGTCCCCTTGTTAAAATCTTTCATTGTTCATTACCCTGTCTCATACATATACTTTTTCCAGAGTCCTAATCTTCACCCAGGCACTACCGGGGGCCCTCACCAGTTTGGCAATAAAGAAACGTTTTTAATGGTCCTGGGAGATTTAAACCTACACTTTGATGAGCCAGCCGACACATCAGCTGCTATTTTTATGTCAGACATAGCCGCTATTCGACTGCGTTAAAAAATAAGGGGCCCCACCCTTGTAAAGGGACACCTACTAGACCTAATTTTTACCAATAACACTTTGATACAGGTTTTGAATTTGATACCCATTTCCCGGACCGACCATGTTTTGATTCCAATGGTCCTTCCTATCACTGGTCCAGCTCCTTCTCCTAAACCAACTAAATTGCAACAACAGGACATTCAACCTTAGGAAGATCAATTCTTCCTTGGGCTCCATCCACTAGTAGCCAATACCAAGATCGCAGAATGGTTAACCCATTCCCTAGATCTAACCATTCCCAAAAAGAAAATAATTCAGAAAAAAACTGTAAATCAGCCACCTATCACTTCCCTCATCTTAAAATGCTTAAAAAACACTATATAATAGAAGAAAGGGAATGGAGGAAGTACTATGTGCAACAGAACAAAATATTGGAAAACTGTTAGAACCTACTACATAGCCATAAGATCAGTCCAGGCCTCCTTATACAAGGCAGGAATGAATGAAGTTGCCAACACCCCTTGGGAGATGTTCAAAATTACCAAAACTTTGCTGGAACCTAATTCCAATGGGTCTCCCTCTGAATCCTCCAACGCCAGGTGTAATGACCTGACCACCTTCTTCGAAACTAAAATCTCAGCAATCTACCTTTCCTTTCAAAAGATGCAGGGAAGTTCTAACCACACCCTCCCTAGCACCAATAGTATCTCTAAGCAGACTACCACATCTCTCCTGTCAGAATTACCCCGACTCCACCTTGGTAGTTTTGCTGCCCTTTTCAGGAAAGTTAATCTGGATCCCCACTTGAATGAATGAGTAAATGAGGTAGTTTTATAGAGCACGCATTACCCAAGGGTGTCTTAGCACTAGGCGGATCAAGAGCAGAGGAAGGAAAAAAGAACAGCAGTAGGCTGAATTAAGTCTGAGTGACTTTGTTATTTGCATTGGGAAATAGCCAGGTCTTTAACTTCTTTCTGAATAACTGCAGGCTGGGTTGTAACCAGAGGGAAGAGGAAGGGAGTTCCATAGCTTGACCCCACTCTGCCAAGAATCCTCGCTCTTGTAGCGGACATATTCTTCCCCACACTGCTTGTGATGTTCAACCTTTCCCTAGACCAGGGTCTGGTGCCTCAGCTCTGGAAACATGCCATGGTTAAAGCCGTCCTAAAAAAGTCTTATCTTGATCCAACTTGCCCAGGGACTTTCTGCCAATTTCTATGCTCCCAGGCATAAGTAAGTTGGTGGAAATAAATTTCAACAGGCATCTTTCATATTGACCTTGAGGCCAGCTACCTGTTGCACCACACGCAAATCGGTTTTCGGCCAAAGCACAGCACTGGAACTGCTCTTTTAACAGTGGTGGAGGACACAAAAAGGAGGTTGGATCAAGGAGCCACAGTTGCCATTATACTTCTTGACCTTAGCGCACCCTTTGGCACTGTGGATCACCTTATTCTTCTAGATAGGATTCATAAGGCTGGTGTCATATGGAAAGGCCTAGATTGGCTTAGTTCCTTTCTGATGAACAGATCTTTTCAGGTTTTTAACTAGGCCTGCTCCTCTACTATTCGCCCAATCACCTGTGGAGTTCCAAAGGGGCCATCGCTTAGTCCTACGTTGATTAACATATACATGCAACCCCTGGCGAATATCATAACTCAGTTCGGGATTTCCATAGTCTCCTATGCAGATGACACCCAGCTGGTTTTCTCACTTGCCTCTGACTTGGATCCTTCACTGTCCACCTTGGGTCCTTGTTTGGAGCAAGTAGCCACCTGGATGAATAAATCCTGCCTCAAGCTGAACTGAGCCAAAGCAGAACTTAAGATCCTTGGGAATAATCCCCTTCCTAGAGGACTCTATGTTAGCCGGTCTGTCCTGGTCCCCCTTCATGCCCACAAACCATCTATTAGATGTTTTGGAGTGTGGCTGGAAAATACTCTGTCCATGGAGACCTGGGCCACTATACTCTCTGCCATCTGTTTTGGAATCCAGCTCATGTTGCACAAGATTCTGCCTCAGCTTTCTCGGCCCTTAAGGAGGCTGTTAGTACAGGCACTGATTCCCTCATGCCTGGATTACAGCAACTCACTCTGCCTGGGTGACCTTAAGGCAGTCATTCGCAAACTACAAATCATGTAAAATGCTGCTGAATTGACACTGTTAGAAATTGCTATGTATGTGTCAGCCAAATAGGGTTTGGGGGTGTTCCATTGGCTTCCTGTTGCTAAAAGAATTGAATTTAAATCCCTGTGTGCAGTACACAGAGCCCTCTATGTATTTCGTCCCCCTATCTACCACCAGCTACTCACCCCCTACTTCTCCAAAAGGATTCTTAGACCCACCAATTCACACCTGGCCTCCGGCCCCACTATTTGGAGGTCTGGAAGTGGAGAATGGTCTTTCTGTTTTAATGCAACCAAGCTCTGGAAGGCCCTTCCCTTGACCATTCAAATCACAAATAATGAGCTTTGTTTCTGAAAATCTCTTAAGACCTTGCTCTTTAAGAATTTTTTTTTTTTTATTCAATTCATTTTTATTGTATTGTTTTGAAACACACGGTAAAGAGTACATATACACAGAAGTAAAGTGGTAAAATAAATAAATATATAGACAGAACGCATCAGTGGTCTTGGAGTAGGGATACAGAGAGAGGGAGAAGAGGAGACTGTGTAGGTTATTAGCTGATAACACAGTTGCCATGTTGTCACATTATCATTTGCAGACAGATACCACATATTATAGGTTATGCAATTATTCAAAAACGTAGTATATTTGATCATAGTGTCAAAGCATCTCAACAGACACGATCAAACAATACAGAAGTTGTAATAACCAATGCAGATATCTTGATTAAGACCTGTTGAGAATGGGAGAACCTATAGAAGCTTTGATATGGCTATGACTTGTGCAGAAATTGATTTTTTGCTTCTTTGTTTTCCATTGAGCAGTTCTCTTCTCCTGTTAGAGCTGGGATGCCTACAGGTCGACTTGCGCTCTATAAATCCCCCCCCCCCAAAGAAAATTCCTTATCTTTGTCTTTTGTTCTGTAAATTGTTCATCTGGTGTTTTTTTTAATGTGTGCGTCATTCATTTTATCACAGGTAGGATTTAAAAATAGTGTATTGAATTATTCATTATTGTTATTGCTTACAGATGCCCAAGCTCTCAATGTGGCATTGGGTTTGCCTAATGTTGTTACTGCTACATGCTTGGGGAATAGACAAATAAGTCAAGGCCTTGCCTGTATGTCAGAACACAGGAAATTCTTGTAGTATGTTTGTATTTTGTGTCTCTCTAGTGTGAACTTAGCCAAAATTCAGCTGAGCTCTCTACAGGGTCAGAGATACGCATAGAGTCAATTAGTGAAAAGAGAGATAGCTGTTTTTTGGATTGCTAATGCATTGTAATGTAGTGTTCTTTATAGAGGTGTCATCAACTCTTTCCTAAATTGGAGGAACATAGGGACAGCACTGATGTATTTTGAAATGCTGTTTCAGATTTTAAGTACTTAGACGGAAAAGACCTGTTGTCTTGTGGCATATGTCAATAGCATTTGACAAATACAAATATAGGTATAGCTCAACCTGGATATAGGACATATGAATCATATTCTCTGTCCTTACCCTGTGCTGTAATTACAGACCTCTGAGCACACGGGTCAGTGCTTGCAGTCATGCCAATTTGTCTGCATGCACAGGGTCATAAATAAATCCCTCAAGTCTTTTACGATGCCATATCCCTGCTACAATCAGAGGCATCGGACACAAGGGGCATGGACTGCCTAGTCTACAATGTAATTTGTGATGTCAAATTGATGTAGACAGTAGAACAGTTTGACTAATACTTGAGCTAAAGTCCATTTGCACCTCTTTCCAGGCTTCATGGCCAATTTCCCTCACAAATCTAATTAGCTTTTCTGCAAATTGTGCTTCTTTCAGAAAGATGTATCAGCAGAGCTAAATGTTCTATCATCTAGATCAAAGAGGAGTTCTATGAAAGTCAGAAAAATTGCTTGGTAGAAAGTGGATGAATTACAATGTTAAAAGTAGCAGTGTTAAACATGATGTATTGTGGCATTAAACAATACTGACAATTTTGCTATTCATTGTATGTGGGAAATACCAGTTTGATATTCTTTATAGTCACATGCGTTTCTGAAATAGATTTTCCAGAGTAAGCATTTTTGTTCTTTCAACCACTTTCATCAGATGATGATCAACACAGAACAGAGTTCAAACTTGCAAACTTGTAGATAGTATATATCCCATCAACTGTGCACTAATTTAAAACAGGGTCTTTAACATCGTTGTAGAATGACTCTGTAATTGCACCTGAAATCACAGGGATAAGGGATGTGGAAGTCAGGGTAGTCAAATCAGGAACAGATACAGTCTGGGTTGTTATGCCAAGGGTAGTCATGACTAGAATCAGCATGGCTTGGGAAGTAGTAGTAATACTGGTAACTGTTACAAGGGGAGTTTTCTGATTTGGAGAAATCACAACTGGGGCTGTCAGGGCATTTCATCCTGTCTAAATTAAAACAGGGTCAATGATTGCATCTTCACCATGACATTACTTTGGGGACCTCCACTAGCAGGCTGGATAATATTGTAAGGTGGTGGCCAGGAGGACAGCAAATCCTCTAAAAAATCTTCACTATAATCACTATCAGTCCTAGAATTCTTCTAGGCATCAGCATCTTTTTCCTCCTATGATTTTGTCTTTTTATTTGTCAGTAGTAGATAACATTCAGCTCCCTCAATTATGTCTTTCCTCCACATCTGCTGCTCAGCATCCCACTTAGCATCTATTCAGTTACAGACAGTTCTTTTGATTTTATTCTGACACTTCCCCTTATTCTGTGCATGTACATCCCGCTCCCAAGCCAGGCCTCACACTGTGCTGGTTTAGATGGAGGGGGTTCATGACTTAGAACACTCTTCTCAAAGTTTGAATTATATTCAGATTAAAGGTACTATGTCGGGGAAACTGCAAGGTCCCTTCTTTCTTAGTTATCATTTTCCATTAATTAAGCCAAATGCATATGTGAAGCCCAACAATTTATGGTCATGGAATGACCAGGTGTGCCTTTAGGAGGAGCTTCCTCACCATCTCAGCTAGGAATTCTCACATCACCTCTCACAAAATATCATAATACCCTGAAACTCTTTATTTTTACAGTGATTTTAAAGCCACCAAATTTGAGCAATTCTCTATCGTTTACAATGTGAAGTGTATCTATACTAGTGCCCAGTCTCAGTGCATCACCTTCTATATGAACACTTCACATGACCACACTTGATGAAGCAAGAACCAATTCCAGAGCAGCACTCACACAAACCAACCAATGCCAATGCAGCACCTGATATTGTGGGTTGTAGCACCTCACAGTGGCTCTTTCTCCTTTACAGTTCTTTTCACGTGAGCTGAACTCCAAAGTTATCATTTATTCAAGTGGATTATACAGGGAATAACACTTTACAACCTTATCAAACACACAAGTGAAACCTCAGCAGCAGGTATTCTCTTTGACTACTGCAGCTTCTCCTCTGCACAACATTATCTACTAACACCAGTCACTGTTAGTATACTCACAACATGAAGTACAGTTCCATATTTTAATTGTGCTGCCAATGGCACCTCACAGACCGGTGCTACAAGCCTTAGCAGACAAGTTTAACCATAACCTCCTTTAAATAGGTGGTATCTTTCACTAAGACTTCAACTGCTCACCAGCAAGCACTTATGCGATTACAAACCCAAGCAGTATACATAAAGAAGCGCCTTAGCTTTCTGTCCAGTTTCACAGCCTTGGCAGACTTCTACCAAAAACTACAGTACAAGATGCACAATATGAACACAAAAAACATTTTATACTCGCTTCTCAAACACTACAATCACCTTAAAAGCTGCTGAAACACCATTGAAACTCCAAACTGGGCTATGTACTTTAGGGACATGGGGAGAACTGAGGCTACTTCTAGATCTTTTCTGGAACGTCCTTGTTCCCTAAATTACAGTGACAAACCACCCACTGCTGCCCCCTGATGGGGCGGATTATACTTTGCCTAAATATTTTTGTGTGGTCATTGTACACGGTCTCCTCCACTGGTTGTATGGACTTATGATTACAGACAAAGTGTATAAAAGGAGCTAGAATCAGTAATACATTTTAATGAATGAGAAACCAGTTTGGCTCTACAGTAACAACATAGAGAGGTAGGTATCCATCCCATGAAGGTTTATTAGCAAATTTTAGTGAGGTTACAAGCAACTATCATTCAGTAAAATCAATGTATACAAAATCAATAAAAATGTATATAACTGTACAGTCTGGATCTGCATATTATATAGATAAAGTTTTAACAAATAATAAGATACAAAACACAGAATGCAAAGTAGATAAGTTCAAAAAAGATATTTCCCAAAGCTAAATAAAGCTTTGAAGGTCATAAGGGGAAATTCAAAGATGGAGGTGACAGCATCAGAAGAACAATATGAAGGTTTTGGGGAATGAAATGGGGATCCAAGCAGAAATTGAACACTCTGGGCAGGGGAAACTAGCACAGTTTGAGAAAGGACTTCTCTCAGAAAAGCCAGGATTGGATCTGCCAAACTATTGTAAGAAACACACAATTAATAAGCCATGGAAAGTTTTGCAAACCTCTTCTTAACAACACCCTCTGGACAGTCCAATCAGGAGAAGATGTTCTCTGGGGGCAGGTAGACTCCCCAGGTAGGTACACCGCTGCACAGCTTTGGCTTTAGAAACACCGTCCCTGCTTAAGGTAGTTTGGAGTGGTAATAGTAAAGTATATCTGTTTAGTGTCCACTGACGTCCCTGCCTTAAGGTAGTTTGGAGTGGGAAAAGTAAAGTATATATACTTAGTCTTCAGCACCTTCTCTGTGTTAAGGTAGGTTGGAGTGGTAATAGTAAATTATATATGTTTTGTGTCCAACACCTTCCCTGCCTTAAGGTAGGTTGGAGTGGGAATAGCAAATTATATATGTTTAGTGTCCAGCACCTTCACTGACTTGAGATAGGTTGGAGTGGCAATAGTAATTTATAAATGTTTAGTATCTAGCACCTTCCCAGACTTGAGGTAGATTGGAGTGGGGATAGTAAATTATCTACGTGTAGTGTCCAGCACCTTCTGTGATTTAAGGAAGGTTGGTGTGGGAATAGTACGTTATGCAGGTGTAGTGTTTGGTATTTTTAATTAATAAAAACATATTTATTTGTTAAAGTAAATCTTTATTTATACATATTAGAAGTTGATATAGGTTTTTGTAACATGTATATAAAATTTATTGCAACAAAAATGTTAATTTATTGGAATACATAATACACAGAACAGGTTTTTACAATAATTGTTTGCATTTTTTTATTATTGTATTATAAAAAACACATTTGTATATTCTTGATGAGTGAGTAGCAAGTGCATAAAGTGCAGTTTTGAAAAAATAAAATAAAAAATACATGTATTAATTTTTGTCATGTAAGATATGTTGAAATACTATTTATTTTATAATATTGTTTGATAACATTATTTAATTAATATACTTGACAATATATTTTGATATTGAATATAAACATATACATTTTTTAGTTGTATGGAGAAATGTAAAAGACATTTTTACATGTAAATATAAATCTAGATTATATTTTTGAAAAGTTTTATATAGTTCATTTTTTACAATATGTTTGACATTATTTTTAATATTTGTTAAATAATTATATATAGTGTTTATTATTATTTAATAATCATTTTACAAACATTACAGTGCATTTTCCTGAAGCTATTTCCTTAGATGTGACACTTATTGATTTCCTTTAGTATCTGAGAAAAATAAAGTGCAGAGTGCATAAACGATAATAGGCATTATTGTACCAAAATAAAGTGCATAATTGCACTAAGGTCAGAGTTAAACTATCACAGATAACATCAGATATCGTCTCCTTATGATGGCTGCTTAAAGTGCAAGTGCAAAATAAGGTGCATAGCACATAAACAGCTGTAAATATGAATTGGTATCTCCTGTCTCATAAATGCCCTACGGATTTTGCAAATGTTTCACAATCATAATCAACTTAGCGAAACACAAAAATGTACTCTCCTCTTTTGTCCCCCATAACCACCCCGTACCACAGCCCTTCCACTTACACCCTCATTCTCCTCATCACACCCATGCACCCTGTGGAAGGATGGCCCACACCTCCTCCTAACTCCTCAGTACCTTAGGTGCTAAGCCCTTGCACCCATAGTTGTGCACTCATAATTACCGAAGACACACTAGGTCCTCCGGCCCCTGGTTCCCAGTTCCGGGTTTAGCCTAATAGAACTTGCTTAGAATAAATTACCATTTGATATCTAGGACTGCAATCAATACTTAACTGTTAGACCTGGCACCTTGGCGTGAGTCTCCCTTCCACTTTTTGTTGCTGTGCCTCATGTGTTTTGCTTGTGGTAGCTGCTCAGAGCACTGTGCCACTGCCAAGCAGTGCCACAGTGCAAGTGCTCCCTGTATAAAATGTATATGTTGGTTGGATTCCATGATTGGCCTATATGGTTTACTATCAGTCCCCAGTAAAGTGCACCAGGAGTGCCCAGGGCTTGTAAATCCAAATGCTGCTAGTGGGCTTGCAGCACTGGTTGTGCCACCCACAGAAGCAGCCTTGTGAAATGTGTCTAAGGTCTGCCATTGCAGAACCTGCATGCAGTCTGGTACTGTCATGCTGACTGGGCAAGTGCACCCACTTGCCAGTCCCTAAAACCTTCCCTTTACTTCATGTGAGTCACCAATATGGTAGGCCCAAAGGCAGGGTGCATTGTAAGCATAAGGTAGGACAAGCCCTGATGTGTGTGGTATGTCCTAATAGTGAATTACAGCCATTTTCGTTTTTCACTATTGCAAGGCTGCCTGTTCTCATAGGCCAGAATGGGCTGTTAAAATTGTTACATTCTATGATCCTAACAGACCCAGGGAACATGGTAGAAATTCGAGTTTAGTATGCCTAAACTCAGAATAATAAAATACATATTTTAGTTAAGTTTATTTTAATATTCTGGGTTTGCAAATACCACTTTTAGAAAGCTGGTATTTGCTTGCCTAACCATTTCAGCCCGCCTCTGCTATGATGTGTATCTGCTGTCTGGTTTCTGTGAGTGACAGGGCTGGGGAATTCCAGAAGGCAGGGCTAGGTAGTCTGGTGGTGAATAGAGAGATTGACATCCAGATGGGTGGGAGGAGTGCACCTGGACTCTGAATAGGGCTCTGCTCTGCCACCACAATGCTGGCTCCACCTCCTGTGGAGCGGCTGATGTCTCTGCCCTGCACCCTGAATGGAAAGTCAGAGACATGTCAGCAAAGTGCTCAGGAACTGGTTCTGGCTGGGCAGAGGCCCCGCTACCCCAGAGGAACAAAGGATTTAGGGGTATAAGTATTGGGACCCTGCTCCCAAGAAATTAGATCCTGCTTGACAAGAAGAACCTCTGCCTGAGGAGAAGGAACTGGGAAAGCTGTAAGGAGGAGTACTGTCCCTGACCTGGGGGATTGGCCTGCAGTGGTTGCCTTGCTGCTGAAGGAGAGGAGAAGACTACAAAAGACTTTATTTCAACTTGTGCTTAAAAAGATCTCCAAGGGCTTGGAATAGAGCTTGCCTCCTGCTGAAGTCTCAGGAACAACAGACTTCACCCCCCAGCTCCCCAGAGTTCTTTGGAAGTGCCTGCTGCTGTTGTTGGGCCTTCTGGGGGACTGCGTGTCGCAAGGAGCTGGAAGCGCGACTCAAGGAGGAGAAGCGTGTCGCCGTCAGAGCTGTTGTCATCGCATCTCGTAAAGTGTGTTGCTTCTGCAGCATCGCATCGAGCGGAAGTGTCTCGCATCATCCAGGAAGTGTCTCGCAATGCCGAAGAAGCGTGTCGCCATCGCAGCCATCGTAGCTGACGCATTGCACCGCATCAAGAAAAGCGCCTCGCATCCACGGAGAAGCTTGCCAACGTCGGAGCTGCTGTCGTCGCATCGCGTAAAGGGGTGTCACCGCTGCAACATCGCATCGAGTGGAAGCGTCTTGCAAACGTCGGAGAAGAGTGTCGCTGCCAAGGCCGCTGTCGTCGCATCGCGTAAATGGTGTCGCTGCTGCAGCTGACGCATCGAGTCGAATCTTCTCGCAACATCGGAGAAGCGTGCCGCATCTGGAAGATCTTCACGTCTTTATTTCTTTGCACCAAAAACTTCAACGCATCAACACCGTTGCAACACTTTCGTTGCCCTGCTTGTCGCATCTAAAACGTACATTGACTTAAAGTGTTGCATTTAAGAACTTAAAGAGAACTAAGCAAACTTCTACCATCTAAAGTAACAGTATTGTGTATTTTTGTCGTTTAATGGTCTTGTGGTAAACCTATATAAAGAATATTTATTTTTGATATAAAACCTGTGTGGTGTCCATCTGTAGTGTTGTCATTTGGTTACTGTATGTGTTCACAAATGCTTTACACACTGCCTCCGAGATAAGCCTGTCTGCTCGTGCCAAGCTACCAAGGGGGTGAGCAGGGGTTATTTTAGGAGTGTACCCCCTTACCCTGACTAGAGGAGAGGGTCCCTATTTGTCAAAAGTGCATACCTGTGCCAACTAGAGACCCCCAAGTCTAACATTAACATACAACATATGCCGCTCTTAAAATGGACGGGACAGCTACTGCAACAAAACCTGTGCTTACCCACATTGTCCAATAGATTAGAATTTGCCATTTGCAAGGACTTTAAGTTTGGATTGTTGCACGATGATTGCTTGTGCCCCCTTTGCTTTGAAAGTGTCAAACATTCATACAAATTCCCTTTCTCTCTTTGTGGCTAGTGCAGTCATATCCCAAAAATCTTAAATTGTGAAACTTTTTGTGTTGTAATGGTCTTTTTTTGCAATGGCTCTGGTCAATATGTTCTCCCTCACTATAAAATCAGCGAAGTTGACTAAAATTGTGCGAAGATATTTTGTTTTAATGGTGCTTTGAAAAGGTACCCTGTGAGCCCTTGTAATTGTTAGGTCTCCTGTTAGCTCTGAAATGGCTTTTTTTCAGTGGGGATTCTAACCAGTCACGTACTTGAGACCCTTCAATTTATTCTGGAATCCCAACTAAGGGGCCGAATATGATGTCAGTCGGAAAGGCTCCAAAAGGGATTCAGATTCTCTGAATCTGATTCAAAACCTATGTTTCTGACTGAATCGGATACATTTATGACCAACTGATTACAGTGCAAGGAAACCGTTTGGGCTGTCTGATTTGGTTCCGATCGGCATTCGGGCAGCCTGAGTCGTTCGGAGCAGAATCGTACAGCTCTATGCACACAATTTCCGGCCGAACGATTACGATGTCTGATTCTGACAGCCGTTCTGAATTGGACTGCCCAACGCGAAACGGATGTCAGAATCTGAATTTGGGGGCCCGTAGCAGACCCCCTTGACCTGGAGGCCTCTGGTTGGGGTCCATGGGGGAACCCAGGGGTTCCCTCTTTCCATGCACAGTGTGGCAGGCACCATGAGGTGCCCGCCACAGAGTGCAAGTTTTTCCCCAACCACCCCTTTTTTCAATGGGAGCCTGTGTTCTCATTCGGAACACAGGCTCCCATTGAAGTCAATGCAAGTCTGATCAAACAATGTTTTGAAGCATCATAATCGGTCAGTCGGACTTCCCGAAACGGAGTCGGTCAGAAACGATTCTGAGACCGAGTTGGTTCATATCTTGTAGTTTAGACTCAAGGGTTTCTTTACTTTGCCTAATCTGTCTGATTTCCTGTTCAAAGAACCCTGCTTTATCCTCCAAACTGGAAACCCGCTCCTCAGACATCTGCTCCGGCAGTTTGCCCATTGTTTCCTCAATTTTTGCCAATCTTGCATGAAGAGATCCAATTTCTTTAGATTGAGTTGTGCGTAGCTCCTTTATATCAATGAGAATGAGCTCAAACATACTTTTGACAATGTGTCTGAGTTCCGGATCCTGTTGTACATCCTGAAGGGATGGCTCATCTCCCACTGGTGCCATCGCTGAGATTCCAGCCTCTGCTTGTTCATTCTCTGCATGCATAGCCGGCTGCTGGGCAGGGGACAAAGCTGGCTGAAATAAGTCAAGGCTTGCAACTGATTATCTGCCCTTGTAGTTGCTGGAGCTACATGAAATTTTGAAAAAATAGGACATTGTATACAGTACATAGGGATGACAAAAGGCTCTGTAGTAGACATTTGTTGATGATCCTGCAACATGCTATTACTTTTCCAGTCCTTTCCAGGGTGGAGTTAGCCTTATGAATCTAATGAGCATCTACACTGCAATCTGTCTCTTCCCCTTTTCCCAATTCCATTTGGGCGTTAGGGGCCTGTAGGCTTCCAGTCTCTAACAACTCTTGCACTTTTAAATCCATCCTTTGCTGTGCATTCCACAGTGTATGTATATTAGTGAGTGGTCTCTTTAAAGTAACCTTCTGACTCAATCTCTGGACGGGGTGGACTGATTTGAGAGGGATGAGTTAACACTTGGAGGTTTGCGCTTAAATGTGCACATGCTGTAACTATAACTGATTGCTTTGTGTCTTTCTTTCCACATTTCTTTTTTTTTTTTTTTACTGTTCTTTATTCTGTGGAAGAAGCTGACAGGCTCTTGAGTGGTTCTTTTAATTTTATAAGAAGCCCTGCAAACAATTAATTGTTATCTCTTCTGACGAGCTTAACATGTTGTAGAGTGATGCACATGCCAGCATATTAAAAAGGAACAAAAGGCGAGCGCAAACCAATGGTGATGGTGAGACCTAGCCCTGCACAGCTCCCTGTATATGCGCGTTCTCACCTGCACCTCCTAAAACGCCTGTCTTGCCATCCTGGTCCTCTCGCCACCTGGATCTGCAGCGGTTTGTGCCTGTGGGCTTTTCCTGCCTCTCCCAACTGCTAAAGACACAGCAGTTCCGTAATCCATTGGTTGCCACACATGTTGACAAAAAACGCTGTCCATCACTTCCCCTTGAGCGAGGACGCAATCCTGAGCTCCACGTCTCCAAGCCAGCATGAGTGCACTAACGGTAATGCATGTGGGAAGTGTCCACCATCATTTTTTGTGGTGTTTTTCCACCAAAAAAAAACATGATCTAAGCCACCATTATGTCACACCTGTACTATGGGAATGTCATTTATTTGGCCATTTCACAGATGTTAACAAGGCGGCTTCAAATTATTTGAAAGGTGGCTGTATGGCTTCTCTTACATATTCCCAAAAAGCAATCTGTTTCATTCCATTTGACTGATCTACATTGGTTATTAGTTGAAAGGTGTATTCAATTTGAGGCCTTTTGCTTTGTAGCCCGTGTTTTCACAAATACAGGCTCTCTTTATCTTTCACATCTGAATAAGCCCTGTACTCCTTCCAGGACTTTTAGGCCATCTAACCTAGGGCTAGCTTTCAGACATGGAATCAAAAGAGCCAGACTAGGAGGACGTTTCTTTAAGTTTTCGGTGACTAAACTCAGGAACACCATACTGGTACATTTGTGCCAAAGACCCCTAGCAAAGTTATTTTTTTTAAGGAACTGAAGACTTGATTGTTTTAACCTAGTACTGATTTGGCCCTTCCTGTGAATGTGGTGGCAGCTTCTTTAGCAATAGGAAGCCCCGGTTGGGGCAGCTATACACATTGTAAATCCTAAACTTAAAGATGAGGGAGCAGTTAAGGGAGCAGGAAACTGGGGTTGCCTCCCTATTTATAAACTGGCACACTTGACCTTTCCTATTCTACAGCACATGGGCAGTCAGAACAAGTTTCATGGTATATTATGATTTGGACTAAAAATGCACTCCTCGCCAAAATGTATGCTGAAATCGGTGGGTCTAAAGGTAGTTTTTCCACTTTTTCTTACATTTTTCTAGTCAGCTCTTTCATAATATATCTATGACAGATCCATCACCGACTCATCTGGGTCAACAACCTTGTTTCATTTATAGAATGTGTTAAGAAGTACCCAGTCAACCCACATTCAGGACCTCTGTGTCTTGGGTATTTATGTGGGATTTTAATTGAGTGTTAGGAGATGATCTTCCTCTGAGAAATGATACTGTGTAGAGCAAAGAAATAAGTGGGTTTCCCAACCCCTGAATTCCAAATAAATTAAGAGGCTCTCATGACTCTCAGCAACTTATGAATATCCTTACAGTTTAGGGAATAGGGGCTATAAATGGAAGAAAAAATTGATATTCCCCTGCTAGATTTACATATATTGGCCAGTCTCAATCGCCTAAGGAATACATGTTCATGGGGTTCAATTATTACTTGCAGGTGCAAGATACAAAAAGCTGTCTGCTAGTGGAGGGAAGTCTTGACCCTCACATTAAAGATTCATGAATGAATTGTTTGCCTTCCCGTTCGATGAGCTCTGCCAAATCCAGTCAGTCAGTCAGTCAGTCAGTCAGTCAGAAAACTTTATTTCGGTAAAAATACCATAAAAGTGCAGACATCACATTTAAAAAGATTCTACATATACACTCAATAATCTTTAAAACCTCTCATAAAACAATAATTTAATTCGTTATGTGATCATAAAAAATATAAGATGTTTAGCACAGAGATGGAGTAAAAATGGACACGGCTTGCGATATAAAAAGAAAAAGGCGTTACAGTACTAAATGTTTTCTTGTTACCCACATGGAAAAGAGGTATTTCGCAGTAACTGTGACGAATAGGGGGGAGGTATCAGATTTCATTACCCTGTGTAGGTCTCTGTAATTGCTTACCCCAATGTTTTTCGCTAAGTGAATGATCCATTTTTTACGTGGGTTTGTGTAGGCCTTGCAAAAAAATAACACGTGGGCCTCTGATTCCTCGTTCGAACTACACCCTGGGCAAGCACGGTTTATTGAGCCTACCCATTTATTCGTCCTAGAAAATAAGGGTAGGGATCCATGCCTGAATTGTATGTAAAGTTTCTTGGCAAGCAAAGGTTGGATCAAATCAAGTGCGGGCTCAAAGCTGTAGCTTAATTTCATTTCAAGGAATACAGAGGTCATGTTAGTACCCGGGTCTAGACGTAGCATTTGGGTCAATTTATGATCCTCTATCGCTTTTGCCAACTGTTTTTTTGGTAGGGAAACACAAGTCACCTCTGGGTTATGCCATAGGTCCTCCCTACCAATTTCACCTAAAAACTTTTTAATGTGTGCAAGCCATGAGATGGAACCAGCCCTCCCTAAAGATATTGAGTTCTGGTGTGCTCCACAAACGGCGCCAATACATAACCGATCGGGAAGCAACCAGATCAACTATTGGCTGGATTCCGAGGTCCATCCTAAGAGGTTGGAGGGGAGTGCTCTTAGGTAAAGCTAAAAGTTGTCTCATAAAATGATTTTCTGACCTAGCTAAGGACTGGACAGCACTATGGCCCCAAAGCTCAGCGCCATAGGTCGCCGCTCCTCTTGCCTGTACCCTATAAACCTCTACAAGCGGGCCAATTAATTTTATCGGGCTATCCCGGTACATCTTCAAGATTCCCCCGGAAATTTGGGCCAATTTCAAATTGGCCTTCAGGATCTGGGGTCCCCAGTCCATATTATTACTCTGCCAAATCCAATTGAGAGCAGTCCAGTAATCTTGAAATTCACCATTGTCTGAAGACAATTAAGTGGCTAAACCTAAACCATGAAGTGATTTACATGATATTCATTTCAAGGGCCATTCCTTCACCTTGAACACTCTGTCCTTGTTAATAATATTTTCTTCCATTTTGCAATTATGGTCTACCAGGAAATATTGTACTCTGTGAAAGGGGAGTGAACCAAACCACCCAGCCACTGAATATCTAGAAAGGGAAGTACTTGTTTGTCTCTGAATGTTTTCAAGTAAAAGAAATAATGAATTTTACTCCTGTAATATTCACAATGGTTTAATAAGGGCAAACTTGCAGTTGTTACATCCTTGCAGACATATCTGGTTGAAGAGAAGAAACAGTCTTATAAAATAAACTACTGATAAGGTGCTGTTAGAGCTGAACACTGGTTTCTGTTTTAAGAACTGTTTGGTTGGGAAGTTAAAGACTTAATTACGCCCTAGAGGCTTTAGTTGGAGTTAGTTGTTGTATGATCCCTTTTGTATACTATATGGCTGGGAGCAAAGCCATGATGTTTTGGATGGTTCCCTGGAAGCTTTGTGCCTGATGCGGGACTTAAATCCCATACACATATTTGCAACTGCAGAACTCTTTGAGGATTTATTAGATTCAAACACTCGTAGGACAATCAGTAGCTTGGTTTCTCTCTTGAGCAACCTTTGGGTGGTTAAGGTCCATGGAAAAGAGCAAGCAAATTGGCAGTCCAAAGAAAATCTCCAGATATCTTTGTCAGTCTGGGATAAGATTAATGAGTTTAACTTCACATTGTTAAAGGGCGCCAACTTGCGACAAATCCAATTTTATACTGAGCGGCATTTATATAGAACCCCCACCTCCTCTATAAGATTAACCTGTGAAGCTCCACAATTGTTTTTAGATGTGATGCAGAAAGAGGGGGTAGCTGGACACACATTATATGGGCCTGCCCAAGGCTGTGTAAATTATGATATGAGATCCATCAGTTTTGCACTCATACCTTGAAACTGCAACAACCTTTAGATATACAGGCAGCAGTTTTAGGATATTCACCTTACTTAAAGGCCGACCCGCCACAAAAAAAACAATTATAAATTGTGGTCTCACTAGCTAGATTCTTAATCCTTCAAAAATGGCGATCTGAGGAAATTCAAACATTTCAACATCTAAGGTCTAAAATTAATTAAATTAAGGAATTGGAAAAGAGATAGGCATTAAGATCTGGGTCATACAGGACATTTCTTAAACTATGGAAAATATTTGACATGGGGGTTAATGTGAAACTGCATATATGAATTCAAAGTTTTAAATGTATCTGTTTGTTTAAAATGATCATATTCTGAAGGTTATTTTTTTGCATCTTAAAGAGGATGCCACTGATGTAATTTTGTAATTTTTGTCTGATGTTGCTATGTAATTATCAATTTTGCAATAGATGAACACCCCCAATAAAAATAAATATAAAATAAAAAAGAGAATGCATGCATGGAAGGTGCTAGGAATGAGATTAAAAAATGAGGAAGTTGGTGCACAAAATAAAAAAGAAACATTGCAGTGCATTTATTTTTATGCCTAACCATGTTTTAAATAATAAATATTATTATATTTTTAAATAATAGTATTTAATATTTAAGTAGAAATAAATTACACTATTAATAAAAAAGGATTGTGATATACATTCTTTTATACATTATTATCTTTTGTGATACAGTTATCATTTTTGTATATCTTTTTCAATAAATCAAGAACATTATTTGAAATATGGAGTAAAGAATATTATGTACGTTATAATATTAATTACTATATATTGTACAATGTCTTTAAACATTTGTATCATATTTCAAAAAATGTTAACAGTGAAATACATTTTTAATCATATATTTTTATAATAACATTGTTTTTACATTGACTTCAATGAGAAATAGTGCTTTTTCTATTTTAGTTAGGCAGCCATTTTCTTGGGTGGAACTGTTTTTTTTCCTATCCCTGTCATTATTTGGGTGCTCTTGGAGAGAGAAGCTCATGGTTGGCAGCTGCGTCACATCAGTTAAGGTAAGTTTAATTTAAATTATTTTTAGGATCATTTAAGAGTTGGGGGAGTTAGGTATTGTGTAGGGTTTGTATTTTTTGGGTGGAAGTTGTAACGTGGTGTGCTGCGTATGTAATATTATGTGTAGTACTGTTAAGGTGTTGTATGTTTAGTGATATGTAGTGTTGTAGATTTTAGTTATGTGTAGATAAGTATATGTTTAGTTACTATACTTGTTTTAAAGTGTAATGTATACTATTATCAGTATTGGATTGGCTCCTGATTTGGAGCTAGATGGACGTTTATTATAATTTTTTTACAGGAAATGTGTGTTAGTTCATTATAAACTAATAGTTATTTTGCATTTCCTTTATTTTTCCGGTTTCCTGAAATGTTTTTTTAAATCTATTTTTCAGCTTTTTTATGGTTGTATCGATCATATCGGTGGATTTATTTTTGGACAGTATTGTTTTGGGTGTTTTACAATACAAACATGGATTTACAAGGATTGCTGTTTGTTAACTCATGTTTGGATCAAGGTCTGCAGCTACGAACCTAAGTAGTTTTTAATTATTTAAAGTGGGTGATATTTATTTAATCGTGGTTTGTTAATTAGGATTAATTTGAGTATTTTCATTTCTAAGTTTAGAGACTTGTTGTAGATTTGTTTAGTTATTTTATGTTTTTTGTAGGATACATTTTTTTGTTAAGTTTAACAATATTTTTATTACATCAAATAATGTAGATTTTTTGACATAATGTAGATTTACATTTAATAAAATAGATTAAGATTTAGTTTGCAGTTTTGTTTCATTTCTATTTAATTTTTTGGAGGGAAAGAATTTGATTTAGAGTATAGATTTTGCTATGGTTTCTAAATAGTCTAGATCTTTAGTATTTAGATAGAGTCTAAATTTGAACTGTAAATATTCATTCATTGTTTTAGTTTGTTTTGTTAGTTTAGAGCACAGTTGTGTTACGGATTGCTCTACTCTTCGTTCTTGGTAGCTTTGTTCTTTTTTAATCCATTCTAGTAATTTATGTAGGGTGGGTTGGCTTCTTCCTATTGTGGATTGGAAAGCATTATTTCATCCTTCTACTGCATTATTGCTTTTTGGGCTAGGGTACTGTTGCACACATTCCATCATGGAATGTGGATTTTCGGTTGGCGTCTGTGCTCAGATCGACGTAGTCTTCCTACACAGGTGTCCTCAAAAAAGTCAAGTAGGGTAGTTAGTTTATTTTCATTGGCTTGATAATAGGGGCTTTCAATTAAAAGGTTGTAGTGATTACCATCTTCAGTTACTGGGACATAGGCTAGTGCTATTCGTTTTTTACTTTCATAAGCAAAATGGCTGTTGGTCAAAAAACTACACTAAGGGTAGTTATTTGGAGGTGTATTCATATGCTTTGGTTAAAATGGCTATAACACCCTTTATGGCTCTGTGGGGGGACATTTTCAGGATGGATTGTTCAAAATCTATGATGATTTTCAGGGGGTAGTTATTGATAGTTTCTTCTTTAATTTTGTTATGGAGGTCTACATAGATAGCTGTTGGGTTGTTAGGTAAAAGTGCACAAATAAAGGGAATGTTACTGTTGCAGTATTGTCCATGGATTGTATATAATTGGTAAAAAGGTTTGGGACATATTTAAAATGTCCCACCATCATCCATGTTCAATAATGTTGAAGTTTTAATTGGTTTGTGGGTGTTGTAAGGACAATAATTCTTTTTATGACATTTATTGTCATAAAGAAGGAATAGATCTTTGTGAGTTATTGATAGTTTGGGAGGTATTTGGACTTCATTGAACATATTAGGGGTAGGTGGGGAATGGGTAGTAACATTTTTTGTTCTGCTTGTTAATCTTTTTAAAGTTGGGGTGGCAGGTAAACTCGGGATAGAATAGCTTTGAGAATTTCTGTGGTGGGTGTCTTTGAGCTATTTCTAGCTTCCTTAATAGTTTCCAAAACATCTCTGACTTCTGCTTCTGTTACGTTAGGGGGGTGGTTATGCTCTTTAATATTTATTTGATTACAGTAATAACCCTAACATAAACACAAATAAACAGAATGCACCCCTGGTGGACCACTATAACACACTTAGACACAACCATATGGAATTTGAGTGGTTCATCATAGAAAAAATCACTGGTAACAAAAGGGGTGGTAATCTAGAACTGAAGAAAAAAAATAGGGACCTCTGGTATATTTCCATAGTAGATTCCATACAGAGGAGACTAAATACCAGAGAGGACTGGATGAAACTTACTGTATAGGCTAAGTGTTTGAGGAGGAAGTTTACCATCTGATGCAGGAATGTCCTTGGATAGGGTTTAAAATGTATTGCAAGTCATTTAATGCAAGAAATTCCAGGGTCATTGTAATATGAAGAAAAAAACAATTGGTATTCAAAGTTTTTTAATTCAAAATGTTTTTTAATTCAATTTTGTTATTCAATTATGGATGTAATCCTTCTTGTTGCCTTAGGAAATATGCTTTTGGTAAAAAATACGAGGACCATATTTATAAAAATCGTGCTATTATGGACAAAAACCGTTTATTGAATAAAAGGTCCTCTATTGGATATAAATACTTTGGCACACTATTCAAAGATGGCGCTATCCTTAATATTGATGTCGATGACATTTTCGTGTCATGCAACATAGAGGAAGAGACTCCGCGCACATCACGTGATATAAACCCGTCACCAATGTGAGTTCGCGTATAACTGAACCGCAAAGGAGACAAGACTCTGGAGTAAGCGAATCCTGGGAGCCTAATAGGTAAGCGAACCACGAGCAGAACTATAATAAATAAGCCCCAAAATATTTTGTTAGTTTTTTTAGTCTTTCATCATCAGGTAGCTATATTTAAAATAATGGGTAGCTTAAATGAAAAATACATATTTTTTGAAGTTGATAGTTGGAAATGGACTCTAGTACATTATGAAATACCTATTAGTGAATGCACTGCAAAGGTGTGTGTGTAACCAGAGAGACACATAATTACATTTTGCTTGGTGCAGTGGAGAATAGTGGCGTGTGTTTTTAGTGCTATGAGGTCACAGTCTGTGAAAGAAAGCACTATAAATGTGTAAACCATTATAGAATACTTGAATTACACACAGTATAAGACAGACTGCTACAAAATGTACAAATCGTTTTTTCGATAAAATGGTGCTTCCAAAATGTACATTTTAGTACTACCAGACCATAAGTAATGCAATTAGTTTTTTCACATAACTGTCCCTTCAACATCTCCTCAGGGTTATTAATTACTGTGTAAATACAATTAGGATTAAAAGCAGGCACTTCACAGCCCAGTTGTTAACTCTTTGCACCCCCACTAAAAGAAGGAAATCTTTGCCCTCACAATGCTTGGAGTGATATGAGCAATTAAAGCCAGAACTTCTCCCAAGCATTCTTTACATTTGCAGATTAACTCATAGCGCACATTTGCATTTCATTCAGGCAAGCAGGTACCCTGGCATTAAGGATTGTTTCAGCTGTCTGCCCGGCATCGTTTTGCAGCACAGGAGACTCAATTAGTGAAGCTTCAGCTGAAGCATTTTAAAGATTAGAAAACAAAGTGAACAAAATAGTCCCTCGAAAGATTTACTCTGCCTTACCATCACCCTACACCTCTATAAATGTATCCTCTATCTTCACTCTCTCTCATCCCAAACCCATCTCCAAAATAACCTAATTTTTCTAATCTGATTCTCTTTCTCTCTTTCTACAGGCAATTGCAGTTACAATTCATTTGAAGCACCAAAAATGTGCAATTTTTTTAACAACATAGTTTAAGAAGGTGTGTTAGGCCTCAGTTTATACTCACACAAGCACCCACGCTGCATGTCTATTGTAAACAAGTGTTGCGCATGATAGTACATAAAAATACATTTTCCCATCTCGCTATGCCTTATAAAAGTTATACATTAATGTGAAGTAAAATCCACAGAGCAGTGTGTTAGCTTGTCACATGGTGAAGGCATGCTGCATGTACTCCACACCTCTAAGGAGGGTCTTCTTCCCTTTCCTAAGATCATTGTGTGCGTGAACTCAGGCAGATCTTCCTTAAAGTTGCCCCCGCAGCATTGAGAGGGTTTGAACCTGGGTCTGCCTAGCAGCACTTTGAAAGCACAAAAAGCAGCACCCCGTGTGCTAGTAGTCTGATCTCATACTACCAAATGAAGAGAACTTGAGGGAGGGCCCGTGGGCACAGGCGCTGGCGTTTTGCCTGGTTGCACTCCAGACGGAATTCGTGCAAGAAGTCCAACCGAAGTGCTCCTAATCTGCTTTCGAAATCGACTGGCCTTGTGCACAAATATTTTAGCAGACACTATTCCACAAAAGGGTGTAACGTGCACCCAAACCTCATCCCATCTTGTTTTATTTCTACGTAACCTCACCCAATAACACAATGTGTAACTTCGGGTGATAAGGAGAGGAAATCCAGGACAGATACACCACAGGGCCTAGCAAATTTCCAGCCTCAAGAGGGATTTGTAAACTTGGTAAGAGCCAAGCAAGGAGCTGGTCATTGCTATTGCAGCCATTGTGGAATTCAGAAGCCATGGGAGAGTGACACCGATATAGCTGAGGGTAAGAAAACATCCATGGAACCGTGTCATTTGGTAAACACAGTCCTGCTTCTGAGAAGATCTATTACAAACACCGAACATGCTCATAAAAAAGAAAGCTATTATAACGCCTAATAACATCTCGATAATGTCCCTCTAAAGTACTTTTATAGTATACTCAACCTATGCAGCGTAGAGAAAATCGACCTTAGGCGCTATTATCAGCCCCCCTCAGGAGCCATTTTGTATGCCCTTCGCACAGGATGTCATTCTGTAGACGTGCGCTGTATAACCTCGGTGCTGACTTAGCCGCTTAACAACTGAAGACACGCTCTAAAAAGACATTACACGCTGCCTTACAAAATAATTCTAACATTTTGTGACCTGTAGAAAAGCAGGTCAAGGCTAAATTCAAACTTAGAATTAATTAATAAATTCAGATGTTTAAATCATGTTGAAATTTAGCTGAGACCCGACAGCAAAGCAAAGTATTAGGCTCAAAATTAGCACCGCGGAAATTAGATAGCCTGAAATTAGCAGTGAACCCTTCTCATTCATCTGAAACAAACACATCTCTTTATGCGTTTGCTGAAAGCTTTTTTGCTCCAGCGTGACACACCTCCTGCTGGGTTGCCAGGCAACCATGAAAGCATTATTACTCATGCAAGTGCTTTGCATTAGCTGTCATCAGGCTCATTTCTGCAGTCGCTTATCCCATTTTTTCATTCAGTATACAAACAGCATCCCTTCTGTTCTTCTCGCTGTCCCCGCTGCACCGCACGGAGTACCAGATTTGTACGCCTCGGCTGCGTGTGTAGACAGCAGAGACAAGAATTCACGACATTTCGAAATCTGAGTGCTACTGTTGTGAAGCAAACAAAAACAACTTTGCTGGCATTATCTGAACCCCTATCCTATTGGCTAACTGCCCTTCGCTAAAGTGGCTCTCTGTTTCCAGGTTTCAAACGCAAACAAAGGCCAGGCTTCACTGGGCAAGTTCGCCTTGATGCGGGGGAAGGGGAATTGAAGTGCAGATCAGAATGATGCTTAAGATTCCTACGCAATGCATTTGATTTATTTACAGGAATAAATTACAGGCAATGGGAGGGTACATACTAAGGGAGAAAAACAAGCACAAAAATGTCCAAAAGAAAGAAACATTGCATATGGTCACTGCTTCAGTAATTGTAGCCAATGAAGTTTCAAGGTGCAGAGTACCTTTGAGTAGATGGAGATTTGCAACTAGTATCAATCACTTTAATGTGCAAAGGTATTTAAACACTGTTCCTGGTCATAGAAGTATCACGCCTTTCTCACTGTACTGCCCTCTAGAAGCATAGAAGAAACTCAATTGCAATGCCCATTCTGTGAAGTCCACCGCTGTCTCCTGGAGGCGACTTATTTTAAGTGAGGAGCTGTGACCTTAAATAATGATGACCATGTACGTTGAGGATGAATGAATGTTGTAAAAATATAGGGGCATATCAACAACAACCGGCGATGATTATCGCTAAGCGCACTTAGCGCTAGGATAATTATCGCCGGCTAGCGTTGATTTTTATCGCTGAGATAGCGTGCTATTAGCAACGCTTATCTCAATAGCGATAAAAATCCTCACGCTAAGTGGCTAACGTGAGCTTATCGCTGGAAATCCAGCGATAATCTCACGTTAGCTTGTTGATAGGGACAGACAAACTTAGCCATGATATCCTCCTTCCATAGGATATCATGGCTAAGTCAGAAAAATTCCAGACGTAAAAAAGCAGCATTAACCGTGGTCAGCGCTGCTTTTTTGTTTCTAACAGGGTTAGCGATATTCTTGATAATAGGAGAAATGTCGCTTAGCGACATTTCTCCTATTATTTTACTCTGGAACGCCCCCTTTGCATCTCATTGGAGATGCAAGGGGAAGCGTAGAGTAAAAGGGTGCTAACATGCGAATTTGCATGTTAGCACCCTGTTGTTGATAGGGTGCTAGTTTTATCTCTGCTTTTTTGGCTTTTAAAGCCAAAAAAGCAGAGATAAAGCCCTTGTTGATATGCCCCCTTGTTTTTCATGGATGCAGGTGTGTGAAAAACTTGCTCCATTTGATCCTACGATTACATCTATCGGGAGAACAATAGCAGTAGTTGGCTAAACAGCCACAAAAGGTTTGGTAGCAATGCAACCAAACTAAATGTAAGTGTTAACCACCATATACTATACACTTCTATTCTCGAGTCTTTGTAAAATGGTTGTGTGAGACATGGTACCAAAAGCCGCGCTCAAGTCAAGCAGCATCAGTGCTGCTGTGCCACCATTATCCAGGAGCCGTCTGAGCTGCTGGGTAAGTCCAAACAGAGCGGATGCAGTGCTACGGCCTGCTTTTAAGCCAGAGTGCGACTGATGGCAAAAGTCCTGTGAATCCACAAGGGACGGATATTTCTAGGTTGCCATGTTTTTCCAATATTTTGGAGACCAGTGGGAGCAATGATATTGGCTTATCATTTGACCAATTAGAAGCATCCAGGCTAGATTTCTTTAATGGGGACATGACCATAGCACACCTCCAAGCTTGAGGAATACGTCCTTCTTGCAGAGAGGAGTTAAGAAGAGGGATCAGCAAATGTACAAGTTTTGGGTCAAGTTTACTGATGTTGGTTGGAGGAAGAGAGCTTTGAGCAGTGCCTGACTTTATAAATTGAAGTACTGTATGAAAGAGAGGGGCATCCAGCAGAGCAAATGAATTGAAGCTATGTTTCCGGAAAGAGGTGCCGGTATTATCCATGACAGAATTAAAACATGCACTCGGTAGAAAGATGTCAGGTGTTATTCTGTCCAATTGTGCCTTTGTGGTTAAGGCATCAGAGAGAGAGTGCTGAATATCTGTCACCTATTTTACAAAAACGTGGGCCAGTTTGTCACATTGTGACTGTGAGAGCGAAGAGAAAGGAGATGAGATACTAGGGATAGAGAGCTTTTTAAATACTCTGAAGAGCGTTTTAGAACAATTCTGAGCAGCAGAACTTTTAACTGAATAAAACATAGCACAGGTGACTCTACAAAGTGTGTTGTATTCTTTTAAAACAGCTAGGTACTTAAGTTTCTCTTAGTTGGTGTATAATTTCCTACAGCACCTTTCAGATACTTGCACCACATTTTCTCTCTATGAAGGGTCTCATTAAACCAGGCAGCAGGCAGATGAAGTCTGGGTGAGGTGGAGGGGTTGATAAGAAAGATAAGATCAAGAGTCCTGGATCTAGGCATCAACCTTCGGTTGACAAGTTCAACAGACTGCACTGGACTAGGTTGAGTGTCTATGAGTCAGGAGTTGGGGTTGGGACAGTCCAACTTGAACCAATATCTGGAAATAGTAGGGTGTCCTCAAACAGCAGCAAATGGTAAAGAGGATGTCTGAATGGAGAACAGAACTTTGTGATGATCGGACTTACGTAATGGAATAGGGTGGTCTGTTGTAAGACCCTTAAGATTCTAGAAAAGAGGGTCAATCATACGTCCGGCCTTGTGTGTGGGGGCAGTGTTTATTAGATAAAGGTTTAGGACTCTACGGTCCTAATAAAGGAATAGCCAAATCCAGAAGTGGTGCCCTCCATGTGAATGTTTAAGTCTCCTAACATCATGATTTAGGCACATTTAAGAAAATAAGGGAAAAGAATGGCAGGTACCATAGAGCACTTATTGCCCGCATATCCTGGTGGGCGGTAAATCGACGCACCAGAGAATAAAATTGTGTGAGAGAAAAAGGGAGAAGAACATGGCTTCACAAGCAAGGATGGAAAGATCTTGAATCTTACATTGCTACTTCCCATTGAAAACAAAAGCAATGCCACCACCTATATTATCCGCATGGTTGCGTCGGACCATGCGGTAAATAGAGAGAAGAGCAATGATAATGTCAGGTGTCAAGGCCTCATTGAGCCATGTTTCCATGAGAAACAATGTGTCAGAGGCACTGTCCATCAAAAAGTTATGCAGATGGAGTTGATGTTTTGGCAAGGATCGACAGTTGATGCCATAGAAAGATGAATTATAGTATGGCTATGCAAGAGCCTGTGGCATCAATCCCAGATACCTTAGGAGAGGAAATGTTAGCCTTCTAAGAAGGGTTATAGATGTTAAATTCAGAAGAGATCGAAAAATTAGAATTGCTGCATAACCTAGGACTCTTCAACCAAAACAAGGACTCTTTAACCAAAACAAAGATCACAATAGTGATCACAGATGCTACTTTGCTGGGACAGCGGAAGCAAACAAAGCTTCCAGCAAGCCAGGAACTACAGCAGTGGCCACAATTGTAACAAGAGGCAGAAGATAGAAAAACAACAGCTGCCACCACAATGTGAATCACACAAGCAAAAAAATATGCTGGCAGAGCAGCCACAAATGCTGCCATAACAGCCACTACCATAGAAGCAACAGCTACCATAACAGCATAATTCAATGATTTAACTGCAGATTGCACCAATCAGAGAAATCATGTCATCACCTTTGTGACTTCATCAAGAAAAACCTAATGACTTTCGTGAAAATACATGGCTCTGGGTTTGCTTTAAGGGCGGGGTCCTTTAAGGTTGCCTCACATAAAAACCCAGGTCGTCTCTAGCTTGCATGTTGGCTTTTTCAAAACAGACTGTGATGGTGCACTACCTGCCTTCATTGCGTAAGTCAATTTTTTATGAATTATGCAATAAGTTGATTATCCACCTGATCCACTTGCAAACCCAGAACCTAGTGTGCTTATGCCTGAATTTCTGTAAAATAGACAGTGAGAGTGCAGTGCATTTTGTACCTTAAATTAATGACTATTTTTCAATTAGTTCAAAAAGATGGCAATATGCTTCCTCTACCTGGTGTTATCTTCAGTTAGAGCATTTAATTATTCTACAAAGTGTTCCATACTTTCTCTGTCATCTTCAACCTCAGTATGGAGCTGCATGGTGGTCTACTGCGAAAGTTACACAACTGTACTTGAAAATCTCCTTCTCAGACATACTATGCAATCCCTCAAACAGTGCCTACACATCATCCAAGCCTGGATGTTAAGCTCCTGAAACAAAACCAACAAAGATAGAATTCCTGTTACTTGCCAGCCAGGAAAAACAAAACATACTTGGCTCAATGATATGAACTTTGAATGCTTCAAACCCCAACTTTTATCGAATGCCAAGTCACTGGACACCAACTTCAGCCTCAAAGAATACACTGTCAAAAGCCAAAGACAGACTTATGCCCCCTCTATCTTCTAAATAAAGTGTAACCCTTTCTTCCAGAAAATGTCTTTAGAACTGCCGTTCAAGCCCCTATGCTATACCATCTGAATTTGCCAATGCCCTGCTCCATGGCCTCTGAGACTCCCCACTGGCACCCATCAATGGCATCCTACATGGTGCAGTATGTGTCATCCAGGGCCTGAAGGAATATGATGCCCTCACTCCCATTCTGGTTGAACTTCATTGGAGCCCATTGCTGACCCGCACCATCTTCAAAACCAGCTTCATAATTTACAAAGCTGTATTGCCCATCACCTCTGTTTATTGTGCAGACAAGCTCACCATCACTGGTGATTCCCGGCATACCCAGAGCCACAACATCATCAGAATGTAAACTAAAAAGTATAAAAAGACAAGAACACGCATCCCATTAAAGAACACTACATCAAAATGCATCAACTGTCAACAAACAAGCTATCTCTCCTATCACTCATTTACTTCATGTTGGTCTTTGATCCTGTACAATGCTCTGCTGCCTTTTGGTTAGGTTTATATAATAACAATATCTCATACATATATATCCAAAAGGATTGCTTCCCTCCAAATATTCATGCAAATATTCATGACTACATCGTAATGATGACCCCACATAAATTAGTTTTACCAAATAGCGGTTCGCTAACACTGTGTACAAAGGATTTCCTAATTGCAATTAGTTGCAAAATGGTCATTTAGGAAATGAAAATACCATCAATGTGTTTCAGGTGGTAATCAGGTGCAAACTATAAAAAGTCACCTAAAATGCATCTGCCTGTTTCAGAATGGTAGCTCTATATACCTTGATGAGGAGGATGAGGAATTTGACTGGCAGGCAAAGAAGGAGACATCAGAGGATATGTAGGGTGAGGGTCATCCTGTTTGAACAGACTGAAGAGGACATTTCCGAGAAGCATAGACTGAGTAGCGAGGTAATTTTGGATTTAATAGCTGAGTTACATCCCCAACTACAAACACCAACAGTCAGAAGCAATGCAAATCCACCACATGTGCAGGTATTATGTTGTGCACACCTTTTACCTTCTGGCAGTTACCAGGGAGATATAGCCGTGGCAGGTGGAGTGTCACAAAGTGCATTTTCAAGTTTTTTTAAATTATGAGTTTGGACATCATGGTTGGTAAATTGAATCAATGTTTTTTTGCCAAATCCTCCCCAAGATATCCAAAACACAAAAAGAATGTTTTATCGGGTAGCACAGTTTTAAAATGTTATTGGTTGTGTTGATGGCACACATATTGCCATATGTCCCTCCTCTGCAAATTAATTAATTTAGAGAAATAAGAAAAGCACTATTCACTAAATGTTCAGGTAGTGTGTGATGCATCATGCATCATAACTGACCTTGTAACCTGATTCCCAGGCAGCACACATGGCTCCTTTATGTTACGCCACGGGGAACTGAATAATCGTCTGTTTCAGAGTGAATTTGGCAAAGGTTTTTTACTTGGTAAGTAAATTAAAAACTCAATTCATACAGTGTTTGATAGCATGTTAGTCAAATAATCTAATTGTTTCTCCTTCTCATACTATTTAAGGAGACAATGCATATGTCTTGATCCCTTGGATACTGTCAGCATACTTATATCCAAGAACCAGAACTGAAAGGCAGTACAAGGGGGCTCATAAAACAATGCAATCAATAATTGAATGGACCGTTGGAATACTAAAATCATAGTTTAGATACCTACATAAAACTGGTGGAGCACTACTCTACAGACCAGAGACCTGTTGCAAAATTGTTGCCACATGTGCTATTCTTCACAATATATCCATGAGGAAGGGTCTTCACAATGTCAACACAGAGCCAGAATCAGACTCAGATGATGAGCTACTACCATTACAGATTCGGGAGGATGAGATAGATTCAGCAGAGGATAGAGCACAAACAACACATTTTAAGATAAGAATGATGACCACATGTAAAAAAATAGCCATCACACATGATGTTTTTCCATTAATGAAAAATAACCTTTTATTCAGGTTGTAACAATATATTGTAATGGTGTATCATCAACTGTATCCCTATAGGATATCATTGTTTAAACAAAGCAACACATTTTGACACCGCAAACCATAGCAATCTAGTATCATACGTCTGAGTGTATATAAAAGTTATTTTGTGCAAAATAGGAAATGGCGGCCAGTGGCCAACATGGATATCAAAGGAGAGGGGGTGTGCGGCCCCCTCCCGGAGCCTATTCTAGGCCTTGGGGACCCAATCACTTGGGGCCAAAGTTTATAAATAAGGGAAGGGTCTTATGGCCCGCCCTCCCTGGGCCCCAATGAGGCCCTGGGTGCCCCATTCCCTAGGGCCAGTTCTATCAACAAAAGGGGAGGGGATGAGCAGCCCTCCCCCATGCCTAGATAGGCCCTGGGAACCCCTTCCTCTAGGCCAACCCTGGTGACCAACATGTTCCCCCCAACTTAAGCCTGAATATGCCCCAGGGACCCCGGTGCCGGTGGTTACACTGTGTCCCACCCCCTGGACCCAGTGGTTTCCCATTCCACAGAAGTGTAGGCAGGGAAAACAAGTGTGCTCCCACGTGGCTGTATCCTTGAAAATGTTCCTTCCAGGTGGAAGCACACTTTTGCTTCCCTGCCCGCTCTCTTGTGTGCAGGGAAACTCAGATAGCAAGAAGAGACTGCTTTGAGAGCAATGCTAGCCCCTGCAGCACCCAGGATTGGTGCATGCGAGGAGCTGGTGGGCTGTGGCGGCTCTGGGTTTCCCCTGAAGCCCCGAACATACTGATTAGTGGGTCTCCCAAATTGGCACTGGTACACTCTCTCTGGAGCACATGAAGCCCAAGGGGATGGGGTCCCCAGGGCCACTATAGGCTTGGGGAGGAGGATTAGGGCGGCACCCAAACACCTGTTAGAACATGTGGCCTTGAGCATATGGTAATCTCACCTGCAGACTTTCCCTCATTCCCAAACACACGCACTCATTTGAAATAGTCTCTAGGTAGCTTCAGAAACCGGAATACAAAGCAATTAATAATTAGCTTCTTTTTTATGCATTATAATAAGGACAGTCAAATATTGAGCTACACTGTATACCTTAGTATTAGTAGTATGAAATCAATTCAAACGAAATAATATCATTACAGAAAATTGAATCAGCATTAAATAAAAAGTTCACCAGTTCATTTGTCATATACCCCCACATAATAAATTCATACAAGTGTAATATTTCGTTACCAGTGATACCAGGTTAACAGCAGCAAAATTATTACGGGCAGGCTACTCAGCACATTAAACTGTACATGCTATAGCCACACGTCTGATGACATACCAATAACAAAAAAAGCAGGCCGAGAAAAAAAGTTAAAATACATCAAAACTGGTAAAAACTGGTGCCCACCACAGTGCATACATAAAGGAAAAGCTCAGAGCTAAATATTGTGGGATGGAATTTATCAGAACAGTAACCTTAGTGCAGATACTTCTGTCTCCAAAAAGGGGCCATATAAAATCACATGTAACAGGTCAAAGTAAAGTTAAGTTGACTACTTGGGCAAAATGTGGCATAACAGTGGAAAAAACAAGTAACCCTTATATAAGCAATCAGCGATGGACAGGTGTCCATCGCTTCGCAGATCTCCCGAGGCACTCACCGGGAGCACCGTTACCTGCCTGCCTCCTGCATTTTACTGACTCTGGCGTGATTGCGCTCTGGACTTGCGCATTCCCCTCATTTTAAGTCTCCTTACCTGTGCCTGCACTTGCTCCTGGACGCCCCTTGCCGTTCGCTCTTCTCCTCCGCCTGTCTGGCTGCTGGAGTGGGGACGGGCGAGCTCGCCATCTTGGGCTGTTCTGGGGTTGGCGGTGCAGCCTTTTGGCCCCTCCCTCCCCTGCCACGCCCACATTGTACCTTTGCACAGCCTATTTATGACGCTACAACATCGGCAGCGCAGCGGACAAGCGCAGCGGGTGTGACGAAGGTGGGCCGAAGTTGCGCCTAAGTTAAGCCCGTCTGCGCCCGTCCGCGACGGGCCGGGACCAGGGGCCATTGACCCTGCTCCTTTAGTGGTATACTCTTCTGCTCAATTGTTTTCTCATTCAGTCAATGTACCCCTTTCTCCTTCATTGCTGCAGCGCCTTGATTCCCTGGGCATCCTCTCACCTGGTCACACTCCCTTGTCCTCTGCCTCATCGATTTCTCCTTCTTGTTTTGTAAACCCCCCTTCTGTTGTTCATACACCCTCTTGTTCCTATCTTGCTTCTGCTTGTCTTCTTAATACTCGCTCGGCCGGCAAGCATCGACTGGAACTATTTAACCTTCTGAACACCGAGTCTCCTGACTTCCTGTTCCTTACTGAAACCTGGTTTTCCTCTGATTCTCTTCCCGACGTCCTGGCCATTCTCCCCGACACCTATTATGCACTCCGGGCGGATCGCCCTAATGGCAAAGCAGGAGGGGGGGGTGGCCATGATCGTCCGTTCTAACTTGCAGTTTCAGCTTCTTTCCCACTCCCCTATACCTAGTGTGGATTTTTTGGTGGCCCGCTCTCTCAATCTGTTAGCTCCCCTCACAGTTGTCCTCATGTACCGTCCTCCTCAGAACATGCCCTTGTTCGTAGCCACCCTGCAGGAACTCCTTGCCACACTCGTGGTTAATAATTCCTCGGTTCTCCTATTGGGAGACTTTAATTTCTGGCCGGGCGATCCTAAGGAGGATACGTCCTCCAAAGATTTTTCGGCCACCCTTCAGTGTCTTAATTTCTTGTCCCATGTCACTGCCCCTACCCACGCCTTGGGTCATACACTAGACCAAATTTGGTCATCTTGCTGCACGGTCCTTTCTCCTAGCATTCTTCCCTGCATCTGGTCTGATCACTCCCTCATATCTTTCTCTGTAAACCTTGGTGCTCCTCACAAACCCTCCTTACCTAAGAACATGGTTGCACATAGCTGGAACCGGGTTGATCTCAATTCCCTTTCTCTTTCTCTTGCTTCTTCTACTCCTGTTCTTTCTGAACTTTCCCTTGATTCTCAAGCCGAAGCAGTCAACACTTGGTTATCCTCTTCTTGCGATCGGGTTGCTCCGCTCAGGAAAATCAAGGCCGTTCGCCCTCATGATGCTCACAAGTGGTTCAATAAAGAGCTTAAAGGTCTAAAATTGGACCTTAGACGTTCTGAGCGTCATTGGAGACGTAACTACTGCCCGGTTCTCCGGGCCAAATACAAACTTCTCCTCAATGAATATAAGAGAGCTGTCCTTGCGGCCAAAACCAAGTATTTCTCGGAGCAAGTTGCCCTCTCCGCCAACAAATCCAAAGAGATTTTCTCTCTGGTTAACAACTTGGCGATTTCTGATCGCGCCAATCCCAATCTTATTCCCTCCCAGGGTCTCTGTTCTTCACTAAACGACTTTTTCATCGAGAAGATCATTAAGATTAAATCCAACATCCCTTCTGTTTCTTCTTCCTTTTCCTCTTCTCCTCTTCCTGCACCCCGCTCTTTTCTCGACTCTTTTTCCTCTATTTCTCTCGACTCATTTCTTACTCTGCTCACAAAAATCAAGTCTGGCTCTCCGGCCGACTGCGCCCCGGCATGTATCTTGAGAGCTCTATTTTCTAACTGTCCTGTCCCCCCTCTCTCTTTTCTTAATGCTTCTCTCTCCCAGGGCATAGTCCCCTTATCTTTCAAATCTGCTATCGTGCTGCCTATTCTTAAAAAATCTGGTTTAGATTCTTCTCTTCCCTCCAACTTTAGGCCTATCTCTCTTCTTCCCTTTCTGGGCAAGATCCTGAAAAGCCACGTCACTTCTTGCCTCTCCTCTTACATCGAGGAGAACCATCTTTTGGCTTCCCATCAAGCAGGCTTTCGCTCGGGCCACTCTACGGAGTCGGTGGTCCTCGCAGTCCTTGACGAGTTGAAATCGAAAGCCGACTCCTCTCTTCCTCAAGCTCTGGTCCTCCTCGATCTGTCCGCTGCGTTTGACACGGTTGACCATTCCATTCTTCTCGACCGTGTCAGTGCAGCGGGCATTCGAGGATCCGCATTCTCCTGGCTTGCGTCCTTTCTCTCGGGTCCCTCCCAAGCGGTTCATCTCTCCGGATTCTCTACTCCAGCTCGTCCAGTTTCCTGTGGAGTTCCCCAAGGCTCCTCTCTTTCTCCTCTTCTTTTTAATCTTTACATCTAATCTCTTATTACTTCTCTTCTCGATCTGGGGGTCTCAGTGTATAACTACGCAGATGACCTCCAGCTCGTTTTTGATCTTTTCTCTTCTTCTATGTCTTTTTCGAAGTTCCGTTCTACTTTGGTTTTCATTTCTGAGTGGATGAGCGCAAATCATCTTAAGCTTAACCCAGATAAGACAGAGTTGGTCTTGACGGGTGGCTCATCCAGTCCGTGGTCCTCTGCTTTTTGGCCCCCTGCCTTAGCTCCCTCTCCCACACCAGTTTCTTCTGTTAGGACCTTAGGCATTAAGGTTAGTCAGGATCTTTCAATGCACGCCCAAGTTAGTTCTGTTGTTTCTTCCTGTTTTCTTTCTCTTCGGCTTATCCGAAAAATATCTCTTTTTTTTTCTTTTGAAGCTCTTAAAATCATTATCTCGGCTCTGATGACCTCCCGTCTTGATTACGGGAACAGCCTGTATGTGGGCATACCAGCTTATGAAACACGTCGCCTACAAGCAATTCAGAATCAGGCTGCCCGTCTTATTCTTCATTTTCCTCGCACTCATCACATTTCCCCTGTACTTAAGTCCCTCCACTGGCTCCCTGTTCATCAGCGATCCCTTTTTAAGCTGGGCTGCTTGGTTTTCCTGGCTCTTGCTCATTCCGCTCCGGTCTTTATCTGCTCTCTCATTTCTTCTTATAGTCCTGCCCGCCCTCTTCATTCTTCCTCCTTGGCCCTCCTCAATGTTCCCCGGTTTTGCAAGTCCAGAACGGGAGGAACCCGATTCTCTGTTCTGGCCCCCCGCTTTTGGAACAGTCTTCCCATGTCTTTGCGTGCTATCCCTATCTACTCTAATTTCCGCAAAGCCCTGAAAACCCTCTTGTTTTCTCAGGCTTACTCCTGTTAATCTCTCTGGGTTATTTCTGTGATTGCTGGCCGGAGTTCTCAGCGCCAGGAAGCCGCGTGGCCACAGTGCGCTTTATTAAATACTTTTTTCATTCATTCATTCATTCATTCATTCATTCATTCATTCAATTGCTGCCCGGCATTTATACATCATAGTTAATATTTCCCCACAGTTTGGCGCAGACTAAAAGAGGCTTAAATAAGCTTATTAACAGTGTGTGATACCAGTTCAGCTTGTAAAAGCTGGAGATGCAATAACACTGGTCTACATGATATTCTAGTAAGGCTTCTGAGTAGAGTGGCCATTATCGTTTTCATTGCAACCTTATATAAGTCACCAAAAAAGACAAAATGCAGCTGTGACAGATGCATTTGAGAGTCACAAGGACATCCTCTAAGGTCTTTATCACAAGAAGCATGTGATGGCTAGGCAACCAGCCGGTGGGCCAAGTTAAGGTGGAATCTTACCAACAGTACATCTGAGTACAGGGGATAATGAGCAGATAGGGTTCTATAAAGATAGTGGTTCTCAGTGGGACATAGGCCTTCACCTGCCTCTTACAACCCTCCCAGGCCTCTCTGTTGGGTACCATAAAGGCTAGCAGCTCCTTTTTGACTAGTACTTTTAAGTGCCTCATTAGAGACTGTGGATTGTCAAAGGAATCATGGCAGCCAATTGAGTACAGATGCGACACAACATGCTGTAGCCACGGTATATGGTGTGCCTTGTCTTGGGTTAAACAGTCTGTAAGTACTGCCTTGATGGGTGTGGTTTCAGGACAAAACCAGATGGAAATCGATAATAATGTTGGGGTTATCTTATTTATGTACTCTAGGTATTTTAGACCCAGCTCCTCGTGACAAATAAAGGCGGGTACACTTTGAGGTAGACACAAATGTTTCTGAAAGAAACAGTTTTCGCCAACTTGTGAGGTGTCTGGTCACAGTATCCACAGATGCCAGACCAATAAGTGGCTTTATAGGTATTAGGTATTGTCTAAAGGGGGGACGAACGCACTTTCTTTGCAAACTTAAATACAGATGCCCTATTCTGCTCAAAATGTGTACTCCTCACTTTTATGATGAGTTTCAAGGTGTTGGTAAAAAGAATCCCAAGAGAACTGTCTGTAGTTTAGTGTCACTGTTCTGAAACACCCTGAACTTGCTCTTAGGATGACCACATATCATGGTATTTGATTTAGACCTATTTGTTTGTAGCCCATGTTTGTCCATGTAACCCCAAAAACGACCCATCAGCCTCTATAAGCCAACCCGGTCCTGGACACATGTACACAGTCATCAACATACATGAGGCAGCCCTTTTGTGCCAACTCTAGGGGGATCGGAGACCACCTTTCATAGAGTGGTCTCCAAGTCATTGATATATAGGATAAACAGAAAAGGGGCAAGTACGCATCCCTACTGGGCGATAACAACAAGGATAACATCAATCCCACTTTTTCAAGACTGGAGCCCTGACAGCCTTTGACCAGGTCTTAGGTGGGCCACAAATCATAGCACAGCTCAGGACATTGACTAAAAGTGGTGCCCATAGGTCCATTGTAATTTTAAAAAGAACAATAGTGAGCCCATCCAGGCCCCAGGCCTTTATTACTATAACACTGTCTCACTGCCAAGATAACCTCATCTAAGGAGATCTGAAATTGGTCGCTTTCCCCTAAAATGGTGGTGAAATACACTACACTATTATCATCGATAGTTGGGAATTGGGGTACAAATGCCTTTGTATAGTGTTCAACCCATGTGGATCGCTGAATGGATACATCAGTGGCGGTGTTGTGTCTATTGGTGAAAAAATTAAAATTCACCACTTTCGAAAACAGAGAGGTGACATTGGTGTAGACTAAGCTGGCCTTTTCAGGGTTTTCCCATGCCTCCCTTCTGATACTGTCATTCCTTGTTCTAATCAAAGCTTTACAGTAGTGTCTATAGTGTTGTACCTCCTCAAAATCCTTAGGTGTTTCCTTTGGGGCAATTTTTGAAAGGCTGTGTGCTTTTGGCAAGTTTTATCGAACCACTTAATTTGCCTTGCCACATGGACTGTCATGGTGTCTGTTAACAAATCAGAGAAGCACAGACGAATACCAGCATATGCCTCCAGAATAGTTGTTGGGTTGGTATCACCATCAAGACACACCGAGAAGTGCTCCATATTGATGCACACCAGAGAAGTAGCCATTGCCCCTGTGTCTCTGTCCACCTGCAGCAAAAACCCTTGTTTCTTGTATAGATTGGAGGGTTAATGTTGGAATGTTGAAATGTGGTTTGTCCCAGTGATAAATGTACAGGTAGGGGATTATGATAATTTATGCCACTATGAAGGATGGAGAAATGGGTTAGCCTCATACCCTGCTCTTCTGATACAGCAATCAAGTCAATTAGACTACTCTTCCCCCGCCCGGTGAATGACACCTGTCTGATGACTGGCTCCACTATCAGATCGACGGTGAGTTTAAAATGCTCTTTTGCCATCAGTTTGCTAAAATAATACCTCGAGAAAACACTGGCCTATCTATGATAACTAGGGAACTGGAGCAGCAAGTTGCTACTCAGAGAATTCCAAGTAAATTATTTAAGCAGCACCAAAACAATATTAATTCAATACATCATTAAATAAAGAGTCCAAACACAGTATGGGAAAATTTAAATACATTTACTAATCAAAAGTTGACCAAAGTCACTAAAACTGAATAAGGGGATCAGAAGATATGAATATTAGAACATAATATGAAAATGTATACCAGGAGAACAGTTTAGATATACGCTGTTGCATACGAAGACTATTAAAATCAAGCAGCTCAATTGAGGTACACAGACTGTGGATTCCTGGTGAAAACTGCCTCTCCTCACCTAGCTCCAGGACCACAGAATAAAACCCACTCCCAACATTTGAGGCTGCAGGACAACTGCCACCTGGTCACTCTTAAAGCGCCCCAAACACTCTCAACCACTATCCCAAGCCAGGGCTTCCATCACTAGCCTCAGTTCCACTTTGTATACTTAGTCCCAACATCCCTACCCTGGCCAAACTACTTACAAAATGTGTTCACACGCAACTTACCCATCACATTGATCACTTCAATCTGCTCGACAAATTCTAATGAGGCTTTCGAACAGGGCACAGTACCGAATCCGCCATGACCCACTTAATAGATGATGCATTAAAAATACTGGACCAAAACAAAGATTGTCTACTAATCCTACTGGACCTATCCTCCGCCTTCGACACCGTCAAACATGACAGTCTTTTAGACCTCCTGAAACATAGAATGGGGCTATCGGGAATGGTTCTCAACTGTTTCACTTCCCTCCTTCAAAACAGAACACAAAGTTTCAAGACCAATCAATCTTTATTCAAACCTACGCCTGTCACTTTAGAGTACCCCAAGGTTCCTCCCTCTCCCTGACACTCTTCAACTTGTTTATGGAACTACTCACAGAGCCTCTCTACTCTGCAAAGGTCCAGTATCACAGGTACGCAGACGACACACAACTCTACATTAAGGTACACTCACTAGAGGACATCAAGTCCCTCAACTCTACGCTCCAAAAAACGCAGACATGACTGGCAAATAACTATTTAAAATTAAACACCCTAAAAACAGAATTCCTCCTAATAGCGCCTCCCAACCAAACTACCACCATCATGGAATGGATAAAGCACCTAACAGCACTAGACGGCCAACCGCTCATGATCTATTCTGCTAAATCGCTAGGTATAACTCTGGACTATAAGCTAAATATGCAGAAACTTATCAGTGCAGCAACAAAAGGAGCAACTTTCCAAATGAACACCCTAAGAAGACTCAAACTCTTCATACCCGCAAATGACTTTAAACATGCAGTCCAATCTCTAGTAATACCCAGAGTGGAATATGGGAGTGTCGCTGTCTGCAGCCTTCCCAGAACAACAACAGCCCCACTAAGAGCCTCAATCAATGCAGCCGCCAGACTAATCACAGGTTCCAAAAGAAACTGTCACATCTCCCCGGACTTGCGTGCCCTTAACAGGCTACCCTTTGAGTCCAGAATCCATTTGAAAATCGCCTGTATGACACACAAGGCATTGCATCACAAAACACCACGTTACCTTGCAAAAAAACTAGCACTATCGGGCGGCGACAGAACTAACAAGAGTTCATATAACCTGCTTTTGAAACCACAACGCTTTAAAAAAAAGAAAACTTATAACCGCTCCTTCTCAGGAATGGCCCCTAGGATCTGGAATGCCATACCCCCAAAAACAAAACAGAACCCTCATGCGGCATCCTTCAAAAAGGAAGTTCAATCGATTCTCCTTACAAAATTCACTTGATCTTTTTGATGCAGGATGGTAGATATGTGCTATGTTGGAACAGTTACTGTTTGTTTGACCTATTATAAGCAATATTATTTGCGTATGTATATGCCTATGTCGCATCTGTCTATTTTCCCTTTTTCCTGTAAATGTTGTAAAGCGCTCTGATACCCACAAGTGTCTGGTCGGCGCTATATAAAACCTTCAAAATGAAAAAAAACCAAATATCTATCTCCCTGAGGACACAGGAGCCCAGCGGGTCTCTCTTTCAGGGGGAACAACCTTTACAACGCAACTTTTACAACGCACTACACTTACAACGCATTTTTTACAACGCTAAATCCATTACAACGCATTCCATTACATAGCATGACACTACAACGCATTTTTAAAAACTACCTTTACATCGCATTCCATTACAACGCATACTACCTTTACAACGCATACCATTACAACGCATAATATTACACTACACTATCCAACACTTACCCTACTGTTGCACCCCCTGGAGTTAGAATAGTAATTTTTACCCCTATACCATCCAACACTTACCCTACTGTTGCACCCCCTGGAGTTAGAATAGTAATTTTTACCCCTATACTATCCAACACTTACCCTACTGTTGCACCCCCTGGAGTTAGAATAGTAATTTTTACCCCTATACTATCCAACACTTACCCTACTGTTGCACCCCCTGGACTTAGAATAGTAATTTTTACCCCTATACCATCCAACACTTACCCTACTGTTGCACCCCCTGGAGTTAGAATAGTAATTTTTACCCCTATACTATCCAACACTTACCCTACTGTTGCACCCCCTGGAGTTAGAATAGTAATTTTTACCCCTATACTATCCAACACTTACCCTACTGTTGCACCCCCTGGAGTTAGAATAGTAATTTTTACCCCTATACTATCCAACACTTACCCTACTGTTGCACCCCCTGGAGTTAGAATAGTAATTTTTACCCCTATACTATCCAACACTTACCCTACTGTTGCACCTCCTGGAGTTAGAATAGTAATTTTTACCTCTATACTATCCAACACTTACCCTACTGTTGCACCCCCTGGAGTTAGAATAGTAATTTTTACCCCTATACTATCCAACACTTACGATTTTGTTGCACCCCTTGGAGTTAGAATAGTAATTTTTACCCCTATACTATCCAACACTTTCCCTACTGTTGCACCCCCTGGAGTTAGAATAGTAATTTTTACCCCTATACTATCCAACACTTACCCTACTGTTGCACCCCCTGGAGTTAGAATAGCAATTTTTACCCCTATACTATCCAACACTTACCCTACTTTTGCACCCCCTGGAGTTAGAATAGTAATTTTTACCCCTATACTATCCAACACTTACCCTACTGTTGCACCCTCTGGAGTTAGAATAGTAATTTTTACCCCTATACTATCTAACACTTTCCCTACTGTTGCACCCCCTGGAGTTAGAATAGTAATGTTTACCCCTATACTATCCAACACTTACCCTACTGTTGCACCCCCTGGAGTTAGAAAAGTAATTTTTACCCCTATACTATCTAATACTTACCTTAAATGCAATTTAATATTATGCGTTGTAATGGTATGCGTTGTAAAGGTAGTATGAGTTGTAATGGAATGCGTTGTAAAGGTAGTTTTTAAAAATGCGTTGTAGTGTCATGCTATGTAATGGAATGCGTTGTAATGGATTTTGCGTTGTAAAAAATGCGTTGTAAGTGCATGCGTTGTAAAAGTGTGCGTTGTAACGACATACATCCCTCTTTCAGAGGTGGGGACATGGAACAGTAGGCCCAGACATCAGTCTGCTTGAAGGAAGATGTGACAACAAATTAATTCACTTCTGTTCTTCCTCTAAGTCTAGCAGTGTTCTCAGGTGCTGGTGGCGAGAAGTTCTTCTTACATTGCACACAAGAAAATTCCAACAGCTAATAAACCGTTGTTTGTAGCAGTTGTTGTTTTACTTATATTTTACAGTAAACACACTCTTTGTTCTGAGGGTCTTTCAAGATGGGAGGACCCCAGTGTGAATATCTGGATCCCTATTGCTGCAGTCCTACAGTCCTACTGACATGAGGGAACTCCCCATAAACACCTGCCATGTCTGTTTCTGAAATTGTGCAGTGAGCAGAGGCAAATGGGCTAGGAAAAGACTGGGAATAAATGTTTTGCTCTTAGCACCTAGGCCGCATACTGTTCTTTGTGATGCCATCAAGGGGTTCCTGTCCCTTCTGCTCGCCCCCTTTCACGGATACCTATCAATGAATTGCCTGTAATCTCTTCCCTGCCTACCAACTAGCAGGTCATGCCAGGCTGATTCACACATTTTCTGTGTACCCTTCACTTTCATCTAGAGGTGGAAAACGTTGATCTATGAAAAGGTATGTCTCAGGTTCCATGCACCTACTCCAAAAGAAAAGCTTGGTTACCTGGCACAATTTTCATTGGAGTAAAGAAGGAATGGTGAAGCAGCATTATAGGATAGGGCCAGTGAAGTTAAAGCATGCAAGATTTTTTGGAACTCCTGAAAGTTTTGACTTTGTAGGTAGGTTTCCAAACTGCTTTCAATTCTGGAAACTCTTTCTAAACATAAAGACAGAAAGCAGAATTAACGCAAAAACTACGTCATTAAATAAAAACATATATAAACCTTGCCAGTGTTGTTTGCAGGGTGCAGAAAGGGACTATACCACAATTTTACTGTAGAGTAGGTGAAAGGGTTTAGCCAAGGAACTACTATTTTCTTGGTGGAAAAAAGGGGCAATAAACTCAGTAAATGTCCACCATGCCACCTAACCCTATACAGGCAGATTTTCAATGATTGCAGCACAAGCTTTTTCATTTAATGAGGGAAACAGAATTCCGTCGTCTATGCATCAAAAATGTTGTGTATATCCAAAGGAAATTATGCAAACTATACGTTTTTTTCTACTTACAGCCTGATATACAAGGTTTTTTTTGCACCTACATGTGCAAAATGTCTTGTCTTAGTGAAGTTTACATCCTGATTTACAGGCTTTGGATCTGTTGATGGTGGGAAATTCACAGCTATCGCAGTTTTACCCCTATATTAAATTTAGGTAATAGCTAAAATATGAGTTCGTAAGAGACAGGCATTTACCTCTGCACCATATATTTATGGGTCTTCACAATGATTTTGCAAGTAGACAGCAAAGAATCGAAACACACACTTAATTTCTTCTGTGAAAGGCAGGAGTAAATACCATTCCAGGGTCAGAAACGAAAAGGAACAAGACAACATTTTATATAGTTTTAGGGCCAAGCATTTTTCAATACAGAGAACTAATTTCACTTCGAAAAAACCGAGCAATATGCAAATTCTTATTCCATCATCACTTACTCATGCATTTTTATAGTTAGTAAAAAATATGATAGTTATACATTTTGCAGATGTATACTGCACATATGAATCTAGAACTCTTCTAGATTTCTAGGGATATTCCTGGCATTACTTTTGAAGCCCACAAAAGTACAAAATGTTTCCTTAGATCAGGAGAAAACCTATGAGACTTTTTTGCATGGTGAAAATGGACAATTGGCTGAATCGGGCCATTTTCGAGCCTAAAAATGCCTTTTCTGATGTCCAAACTCCAAATTGCGATTTGGTAACTGTTGCTGAATCTCAATTTGTGTTGGTGAATCAGTATTTGGAAGGGGTGTGTTTGGGTCGTCCCTTTCCAAATACCGATTTGCATTGGGATGTTAGAATGCTTTGCGACTGAAATGCACTTGCCAAACATTCTCACTTTACTGTCTACTTGAAGTTGGTGGTGACACGTTCTCAAATGGGAGGGGGTCCCCTAAGGCCCCCGGACTACTGCCTACTCTTAAGAAATAAAAATTAAACTTTACTTTTTTTATTTTTAAATGTGTCCCGTTTTCATTTAAGGAAAATGGCTGTATTAAAAAAAATGATTGCTTTATTTAAAAGCAATCACAGAGATGGTGGTCCGCTATCTCAGCAGGACACCATCCCTGTGATGGATGTGAATCCTGGTGGGTCACAAATTGAGAACGACCTTATTATTATTCATGCGGTAGGCCTATTTGCGGCCCACTATGAATCGCTATTTAGGGATTAGGGGCTGAATAGCCCCATTGTACATTAGTAATAGCAATTACCAAATAGTGATTCACAAAAAATTGGTATTTGGTAATCGCTAATACTATTGTCCATACATCTATTCATAGATTTCTAATTTTTCAGAACTAGGTTGTGTGAATCTCCTCTTAGATTTATGGTTTTCTTCGACAATCCGACCTTGATTGTCTGCACTGATATTTTTGATACTGATTTGGAAAACATTTTGACTTTCGAAAATCCCGATGAATGTAAGCTGACAATGCTGCACTACAAGATGTCAAGCAAGGACTCTAATACATTCTCATTCTGGAACTGGGCTCAATTACATTAGCTACATTGGTGGCTGACATTTTGTGTGGAGAACACTCTAAGCTCATATGTGTTCCTTTGCAGACAAGTGGACCAGGCATCACTTTATTAAAATGGTGCATTCGTAAGCAATGATTATGATAAATCAGGCATGTGCCCAATGAAGTACATAACAGATTCACCTGGAACACTTGTGAAGCACTTTCAATGTCTAGACCCACTATGAAAGTTTGTCTCGGTTCACACACATTAACATAGGTAACTAAGAGTTTTAAATAGCTGGGAATATATATCAAGAGGGGACTTTACAAAAAAAATGTAAGCAATCTAAACCACATGATCAACAAATCTCTCAGTATTGTCATCCGCTGGAAATATCTGAGTTTTTTTTGTATGGGATAGAGTTCAGGTAGTGAAAATGAATATTGCACCATGATGTAATTATTTTTCAAAATGGTATCCCCGCGAGTACACAAGGGCCTTTTACTGAAAGTCAATACTTTCATAAAATTATGTGTATGGATGACTCCGGCTCAAGACTCGAACTATTAGACATTAGATGTCCAAACCATTGTGGGAGGACATCAAGTTCTTCACATGCAAACTTATTATCTTGCCAATAACCTCTTACAACAATTGTCTCTACTTCCAGCCCATTGACTCGCCTCCAACGCTCTGGGTGAGACTGGAGCATTACATATTATACAATGTACCGTGCAATGTACATGGATTAGCCTTATCCTATTCTTCAACTCTAGCTCCACAACCACGAATAACCCTGTCACGGAGACCATACTATTTACTGGAAAATGGGCCACAATCGACTCGGAATTGACCCTTATTTACATCATGGTAGGAATAATACAAGTATTAGGGTAGGAAGTAAATCAATACAATAGACATGGTTCGGGGTCCAAGATATCAATAATGTCAACTAGTTACTCCCTGGTGGGAAATTTAAACCCTTTGAGTCCCAGTGGACATAAAGTACTCTAAAAGCTACAAATAATTGGCAGCAACAGTCATTACTCCATTGCCTCTGAGGCTGCCTAGGGATGCGTACAATGACTACACTGTTACTGGATTCTCAATCAATAAATGTATCCAGACATGGGGTCCTACAATGGAATTATTTATGGGCTATACAACATGTTTGTTGATCACATTTCAACAAAGGAAACCAGTCAGGACACTGGGCGACACTGGTCTATAATATTAAATTCACAGGACAAGATCCTGAAGTAAAGTTAAAATCAGAATTGTTTGAAGTGCTTCATAACTAGTACTGTTAAAAGAAGAATTGATGGACAGAATGCAGAACAATGTCATACATTCACCCCAGTACAGAGCTCTGCGCCTAAATCCATCATTTTTTTGCTCACTATGCCACCCTAGTTGGAGCCCGGCCATATGCAAATCATTCTTGATCCTGCTCCCCATGGGAATAGTCCAGGTGGGTTTCTTACAAATGAACTTGTCTTTTGTTCTGACACTTATTAACCTGTTGGGGCGGTTTCCTTAAAAGCACTATTTCCCTACCAAATGATAGCCTCTACCAGTATTAAGTAGGAATTCAGAAGTTATTGTAGATGCCCAGCTTGGGTAAATTGCATTCCTGATGCTCGAATTTGTGTTTGGATGTGTCTATTTCAAAGTATTACACACATAAATACACACATAAATACATTGCATCGAATGAGAGACTGTCTGGTATAAGCATTACAAATACTGTCTCCTAGAGTAGAAGCTATCTTGGCTGGAACGAGAATAAGAGGATTCAAAATTCTGAATTCAACCCTGTGTTCAATCACTTCACAAGTGAGTGAGTGCAGCCACCCAGAGGGTTTAGAAAATACTTCTTTATCAGACAACCCAACTATCTTTCACAAAAGTGCCTTAATGAAGTAAATGAAAAGCTGTTAAATGACAGTTTGTGTTTCAAATGATCATAAGTTATCAGTAAACTCAAACAGCTGCCCTGCCTCGGTGTTGGATGTAGCTGTCAGAGGTGTCTTGTTTAACTTCCAGTTATACCATATTCTCTATTTAATCTCTCCTTATTCTAGTTAAAAACAAAAGCATAAAACACATATGCAACTTAAACAGCTAGAAAAGTTCAAAATACATTTATAAAGATATCCACTTGCCGATTTTAATGTTGGTGGTAAAGCAATCTGGTACTACTGGTATTACTTACCAGTAGTATTAATTAATTTTAGTCCAACTCACCCTCATCCCAGTCAAGGTATTGTGAGATGAATCCTACTTTGAGACAGGAACTCAAGGAGAAATGCTGAAAATGCAATCCATGCCCACCTAGGTGGGGTGCCATAAAAGGTGGACATTCTCAGATCTTCTCCAAGACAACACTGAAGGCTGAAACGGAGGTCAGCTGAGTCAAGACTGGAATGAAGGTGAGTTGGACTAAGAGTAATGAAGGTTATCGGTAAGTAATCAGTTTATTTCCTCTCCATCCCTCACTCCAGGGGAATACCAAAGCCACAATCTGGACTTCGGAGTCAAAAACCAGAAATGCCCAAACACTAAAACAGCAAAAAGTGGCTTCACAGTTATAAATAATATTGCACAATAAAAGCAGAGCTAAGGAAATCATCCCAAAATCCTTGCTAGAAGACCCTACCCCATACGGCTGGGCATAAGTAGGGAAGGAGGTCCTCAGAACGCCCATAGAATCCAATGAAGTCAGAGAGCACAATGAAACTATCCAGTAGACCATAGACAATGAACTTCAACAGTGAGAAAGAAAGAAAATAACCTCAAAAGGAAATCATAAAGGACAGCTGATCCAGGCCAAACTGCAGCAGCAAACAGATCAGAGTATTGCAAGATAGGAAGCAAGTTGCCCAAAAGAGACACCCAAATCTCCAGGAGAGGGAAGGATCGAATACAGAAACACCAGAGTCTGAGCTCTACATAACACAAGCAGTGTGATAAAAAAAATCACCCCCCTTAAGAACTCCGACCAGGATGAAACAAGAAGCGGCCCATCCATCCAATCCCCAAAATGTCTAGACAAGAGGAAACCATAGAGCAATATCACAGCCCACTATACCAAAGGATGGAGGCAGAACTCAAGGGCCACAGAAAACCACTGAATGCACAAAACCACTAGTCCAAAGATACACCAACCCGTGCAAAAATGCAACAGCACTATAACATTAGATCAAAATCAAGTCCAAAGGACCTGTAGCACAAACGCAAAGTTACACAAGAGGAACAAACAGAAAGCTACCAAGAAACTGAGCAACAGAGGAAAAGAGAAACAAAGTAAACTAGGGTGAGCCACCAAAACATAAAGGATGGCCAATGAGCAATAGACCCGGGCCACCCAGTGCTGGTCCTATGCCAAGGTGATTGAAACCACATAGGAAATGGAGGCAGAAAGAGTGAATTATTCTAGCATAATAATCGAGCAGGCCAAGGCAATAGCGACCTGTGAGGTTGTAAAAACCAAAACCACAGACTCTAACTCATCAGAACTCCTGAATAAAACCAAGGGATAAATACTCGAAGGGAAGCACGGCAAAAGACAACCCGTCCAATGTAGAACAGCAGTAAACTCATCACTGCCCTGTCTCCAAAGCATATCAATTGAACAAGAGAATCATAAAACATAAAAGGGTGACAAGAAATCATTCAATGTCTTCAAAATGAAGGTAGGTAAACTGAAGTAAAGATCACAACCCTAAAGGAACTCTGGAGCATCAGACAACTTACACCAGGCACACCACAAAGGATAAAGTGTAAATGCAGTCAAGAAGAGGTAGAAATGTACCAAAGTGTCAGATGTATCAGAGGTAGAACTAGACCATTTTCAGAAAAAGAACACTCCGATCCAGTTATGATTGATTGCCAAAAGAGGACAACATCAGAAAGAACGAAAAGTCCCACTCAGAATACAGATAAGATCCCAATTTGAAACAGGACTCTATCCCACCAAAGACAAAGGTCAAAGAATGGAAACAAAGGTGCAATGATAAAATACCTCAACAAACTCCAGCAATGGAATGGATACAGGAGCCCTTACCCTACTCATCAAAAAGTGAACTAGTCAACAGACATAAGCACAGAGATGAAACAATAGTGAGGAAAGTCAGAAAATACTCTGATACAAGACCCTCAGCCCAAATCTAAACTAACTAGAAGCTTGAAAGTAAGATAGATTGTTTCCATAGCCACGACGATGCCCCCGAGATTGGAAGTAGCAAAGATTATGTTAGATTGAAAAACACACTTCATCCACGAGAAGCTGAAATGTAAAACCCATGTCCATCACAAATGTCTGAAACACACAGCAGAAAGTGGAAGTGGCATAGAAATGTGAAACAAATTCATGCAGCCTGGAAGATTCAGTCAAGATGACCAGACCGATACTGACATGTCTTTAGACAACATGCTAGCATTTCCTTGGCTTAGCTATGTGAAGCAGGCATTTGCCACTCTAGGAGTTCCTGAACCTTATCGCTACCCTGAGAGTAGAAATGCTTTTAAGACCATGTAACACGTTTGCTTTTTAATCATTATGCTAAGGTGCTTATTGCAAGAACTTAAAATAGGTAGTCTGACATTTTATATTCCACTTTATCAAACACAATTGGGCTGTTGTCCTATCTAGATCGAATATTGAACTCTCAATACAGAGTTTATCTCACACACTTTAGATTTAACACCTTACACTTTCTGTTTGCATTTCCCATGGAAGGAACTTGGTTTATAAACCTTCCTTAATGTCCTTGTGACAATTTCTCTGTACAAAGTAATTCTCACTTCATGCTCTTTTGCACTTGTATTATTTATCAAAAAAAGTTTTTTGGCCCCAATTATGCAAACCACGAATATTAGACAATATACAATTGATATGACATTTTATAGCAGCAGGGGTCTAAACAAACCTGCTGTGCAGTGATTAATTACATAATGTGTGCGTTAAATATTCGGAAAATATAAAGAGCGTGCAACTGCTTGTTTAATTGAGAAGTTTTAAATTGTCTTAATTGTTTGATCGTCATTATTTTATTAATTTTGTTTTATATTTATTGAATTATTTTTTGTATTAATTGTTTTGTATTTGTATGGCTCTTTTAGCAGAATAAAGGCTAATGGGTACACCAGTACCGACGTGTCTAAAACCAGAGTAAACCTGGGTATTACAGATAGACTCTGCTACAATCTAAGGTCAGTACTGAAAAAGGATGGAATTGGGGAATTGCTAAACACAGTACCCTAAAGTGAGATGAAAAACACCTGCGGATAGAAAATATCATTAAAAGAAGATGGTTCCCCACCTCAGGATCAAATTGCAGGTGTCAGCAGATAAAGAGAGTAGGAAGTCGATAAAAATAAAGGCTAAATCCACAGAACTTCTACGTGCCTGATAAGATACTATCCAAAGGGTAGGAAAAGCAATGGCATTGAAAATGATGCCCTAGACAGGCACATTACTGTAAGAGGAAAACACTCAAAATGGAAAAGGCATCACACAAACCTCCAGCTCTAATCTCAAAACACCCAAAATCTGCAGAGCAGAAAGAGCAGTATACCCATCGGAATGAAGAGGTCCCCTATCTCAGGCCTCAGAATAAATGGAAGAGAAGGAAAATAACCACAACTGCAACCAAACAGAACAACCCACAGGCCATAGGGGAGCAGAATGAAAAAGGCCACATAAAATGAGGACCAATCCAAAGAAGGAATAATCCTACCCACCCCCAAAAGAAAGTAAAGCAATGACATTGGCTAAACCAGTAAAATATTAGTGCAAGCAGCTCCCACTTAAGAAATAGGCTGAGGAAAAAATCCTGCATCACACATGCTGAAATGGCAACAGGCTCAACCATTCCTGGAGATGTGCACCAGCAAAACACATTAAGACTGCAGCAGGTAGAGCTCCATCAAAAGGGATCAGGCAAACATGTTCCCTAATGTATTTACAGGACTAGGTCAAAGGTCTGAGATGGTCTTGCTGACACTCTAACACACAACCACAGGATGACACTGTAAGTGAAAGGCTAACATACCATCCTCTGAGTCAACCAGCTATTCTTCATTGAACATACTCCTGACTTAAACCAACAAGGACATGAGAGATCTGAGCAGAGAAAGAGAGCACAAGTGATCAGAGAGAGGAATCCACAAAAGCTGAATACAGAATAGATCAAGTTTAAGATGCCTATTTCTTTAAAAAGCACCTCACCCATAACAATGTCGCCCATAGATTATACTGAATAGGGGTTTTCCATGCCAAGGAAGAGGATGTAGATATAAGTGGGTAGCTAATGGAGCATCCAACTGTCTAGAAATTAAATACAGGCTGTGAGTCCTTTTTTTTTTTTTTTCTTTTTTAAATATCAGTTACCTGCGCGAAGCAGTAATGGTGTAATAATATCAACAGCTCTCTGGAAGAAATTGAAAGGCAATGCAAACATTTAAATTGCAGCTACACAACCGCCTGCCATGATGAAAATGTATATACTGTCATAAAACTGGTAATGAACATGTGGGCAGTAAAATAACTATTACTCCACGTTACACAATAACGCTTGTCATGCAGTCGCGAAAGGCCAGGGCTAAAAATAATATGATGGTACCATCAGGTTTCCACAATCCTTTGGGAATGCATTTACAGAAATACAGAAGATAAGATAAAGCGGACACTTACCACAGTTACAGCTCTCACAGTAACAACCACAGTCTGAAACAAAACCAAGACACCAGAAACAAAACTCCACACATGCCAAATCCAAACCAAGGTTATATTCTTCAGGACTCCTTTAGGCCTCATCATTATATAGATCATGATGAAAAACCTGCCAAAGCCAGTGATAGCTACTTCCACCAAGGCCAGGTGCCCTCAGGCTAACCAAGGCAAACACAAGGAGATGATGGACGGAGCACTGAAACTTTTCAGACACTCACCCCCAGTCACAGATCTGGGTTGAATCCATCATCGTTCTTTAGTTCACTTCGCCACCCCAGTTCAGACACAGCTATATGCAAATCAGTCTTGACCCTGTGCCTCATGGGAACAGTCCAGCCCGAACTGCCAAGCCATGTCTTCCGTGGACCAGAAACAAGCATCCTGAGACCGGTTTCGGGCTAACAGCCCTCATCAGCCAGGCTAGCTTGAATCCAGTGGCAAAGTGAACAAGGGACCGACGTCTGGGCATACCCTGCCAACTTAGGGTGAACAAAGCAAACACAAGAGCATACCGCACCATTACGATCTTTAGAACAAACCAGGATGGAAATGACATCTCCTATGGTAAAGAGGATCCACAGCCACAAAATACCAGTAAGTCCATCAGAGGTCTTGGTGGCAGAGATCAAGTTACAGACTTCAAAGCCGATTCCCACGTAGCAAAGCCTCAAACTGCAACGTTTGACACAGGAGGACTAAGTAGATCAAAAAGCATGAGGCCCAAATCCAACAGGTATCCCGTCAACATACTTTACAAGCTCTCATCCCAGAGACACATAAAAAACAAGAGGAAGGTCGGGAATGCCAAGCCTTTATGAAATTCAGCTGGGTGGACTTACATTTTTAATATTACTTCATGGAGTTTATGTCTCAAGCTGGGCTTTACCTCTTAAGTAATACAAGTGACAAGGACATAGAGGTAACTAGGTAATTAGCTGGAAAAGTTTAGGATAAATTGAAAATTTGAGCTATCTGCCGATTTGATTGCCAGGAGTAGTTTGAGTTTTTTGGAGGTTGTTGGAAATTGGCATAGTAGTTTAGGGGGGGGGCCCTATTTAAGCAGCAGCCACAATTTCTGTCAGGCTGAAGTTACAAGCAAACCCCAGATTAACCTGTGCTTATCCTCTGTTAGCCAGGAAGAAAATCAGTGAGGCTTATCTTAGAGGCAATGTGTCAAGTATTTATGCAGCACTTCAAATAGTAATAAGGTGAAAATACAACACAAGAAAAAAAAACAATTAAAAAAATAGAGTAAAAGTTTATAAACTATTTATGATTAAAATCACAAAAATCAAATAAGTAGAACTGAAGATATGCAATTTTTAAGATTTAGCTGAAAATAGTGCCTAAAAGCTCAAAGCTCCCACTTTGGTAATCTGGCTACGCCAGGCCAGTACAAAGTCACAAGTTCAGGCTGACCGCGTTGAAGAGTGGACTGGATATAGGGACCAAGTTAGGCCCGTTGAACAAAGCACCTTAAATCCTGGTTGCAGAGCATTGTGATATCCCGCTTTGAGGATGCATCAGAGAGTGGCATATCTGGTAAGCAGTGAGGCTGTGATGCAGAGTCCTAGGGCATCGCTCTGGATGCCATTCACTAGGGGGCTTGCGATGCAAAGTCCTGCATTTAAAATGCGTGGATCAGTGGTGGTTCCGAAGAAGCTGGTGGATGCAATGCAGAGGCATCATCCTCAAAGCCTCACAGTGACAGGAGACTCTGACATGTGGCTCTGTCCTAGTGATGATATTCCCTGACTATACATTTAAAGGGCAACAGCAACTGCTTACTTTTTTGTCTGATCAGTGGAAGCTGCGGGCGCTATAGGTTCAGTACATGTTGCTCCTCCTGGCGTGGCTGAAAGTGATATATGAACATGAAACCTTCTTTTTTGATACACCAGAGGTGGCTTGGGTATGGCTGGAAGAACGGCTCTCTCTCAAACAAGCCATGACCTCCTTGCCCACTCATCCAGATGGTGCAGGGCTGGGTCGGGCTGGAAGCCGTTGCCACGTTAGTCTTGGTGTACACAGCAGAAGCCCCACTTAGCCTCTGTCTTAGATGACGTCTGGGGGCCCTCCCACTCGAGGTCTTTGGATCCAGATCGGACTTCTGATGGAGCTTCATCTCCCTAGCTGTTGTGGCAGCCTTAGCCCCATTGACACTCTTATATGTACTTGGGTCCCAAATCAGAAAGTTGGACACTGGTTTAACAAAGATGTCGAGAGGCACGTGTAGCACTAGGGCCAGCCATCAAAGTAGGCGAGCCCGTAGCTGTTCGAGGAGCTAGGTCTACCTATAGGGGTACCCAGACAAAAGAAAAAACGGGATGATAAAGGTTGGCAGGAATTAAGGGGGGCTTGTGCCATGAAAAATTCCAAACAGTCTTGGAATGTATACAAATGGAATAGAGGAGGATAGGCCCAACAGCCCCAAAACCATGTATCACAAAAGGATTGGGTGAACCATGCTAAACCCCAATACGCTTCAAAAGCAGCTGAAGAAGAGGGTGATATCACCAGAATATTTTACCAGGACATGGATTTTAGTAGGGCTGAGGTAGAAACTACACTTAAATCGTAATGGCAGGAAAGGCACCTGGGCCAGATGGTATACCTGGGAATGTCTTTCTCTATGATAAGGAAAGATGGTGCCGATACATCCTCCTGTTGACTAATGCCATCACTCAGGGAGCCCCAATTCCAGAATCCTGGAAAGGAGCAGAAATCATACCTATTTATAAGAAAGGGGACAAGTTATGCCCAGGGAACTACAGGCCAATCAGTTTAATTGACTGTATGCAAAAGGTAATGGGGTGATTGGTGCTCTATAAAGTACAAGAATGGATTGAAGAGTTCAAGGTCTTATCTCCACTGCAAGCAGGGTTTCGGGCTTTTACTAGCACCATAGGTCAGGTGTTTAGGTTCGTCTTGCTCTATTGGAAGATGGTGACTTTGGGCAAGGGTAGTTTGTACACCGCTTTGTTGACCTTAAGTCGGCATTCGACATCGTACCTCGTTCCGAACTATGGAATACCTTACAAGAATTAGGGATGCCACCTGAATTATTGACACTCATCATAAGACTTCACGAGGACAACAATGCTAAAATTAGATTGGGCAAACAGGGTGAAGTCACTGAATCGTTCCCTGTAGAAAGAGGTGTGCGCCAAGGATGAGTGATGACACAACGCTATTCTCATTCTACATCAATGGAATAGTGAACTGTATGAGCTCTATCCCTACAGATGCCCGAACACTAGCAGGCGAACAAATCCCCATATTAATGTTTGCATACGACACATTGATCATTTCCACGACCCCAAGTTGACTCCAGACAGCCCTAAATCTTTGAGGAGTTCTGCTTGCAGTGTGGCTTGGAGGTCAATGTGTCACAAACAGAATTACAGGCCTTTAACACGTGTGGGGCCCATAAGTGGGGCATACAAATGAACTATAGGCCACTAGAACAAGTTAAAGAGTTCACTTATCTAGGGGTTAACATTCAGGATAATCTGAAATGGAACCATCAGATTGACTTGGCATCCCTTAAACATAAGACACACGATTGATAGACGGAATGCAGAACAAATCAAAACATTCACCCCAGTCAAGAGATCTAGGTTAAATCCATTGTTCTTTTGCTCACCATGGCACCCCAGTTTAGACCTGGCCATGTGCAAATCAGTCTTGACCCTGTGACTGAGGTTCCGTGTGGGACGGAACGACACTTTTGAGTGGTGACGAATATGGATGAGTTGGGTATCTACGAACCGCAAATGACGAGTATAGTGGGTGTACGCAGTTTCGCTATGCAACCACGTATGGTTCGTCTTATTTTTGGGTTTGTTCATCTGAACCCTCGGGTTCCATTTTAGATACGGCATCCATTTTGTTTCTTGCCCTCAAGTAGCCAGCGAACGGACTTTGTCCGCTTCGTGACCCTGGGACTCCCAAGCTTTCACGAGGGACACGTGTTCCTTTGAGTGTGACTTTTACGACGAGGGAAATGACACGGCGAAGGCAGATGGCCCCGCTCAAGGCTCATCTTGCCGTGCCGGTCTATTGTTTCAGTCATGCATACATTAGACACGAGGTCTCTGATCCCGTTATCAAGTTTCCTTTACTACTCCTAACACTCTTCTCTAATCTGTTGTGCATCCTTGTCCTTTCTTTGCATCTGTTTTCGTCCCTTCTCCTAATATGTTTACGGTCAGGATGGAATGTGTTTTATTGCAGAGAAGATATGTTTTTACAGTTGGGAACTGGCAATACTGTTGTAATTATGTTCCGGCCTCCTGAAACATGAACGCGACTCTTTTGAAGTTTATTGTGGGAACTGAGTTGTAACCTTTGTTCACCATACTGTGCTATGGGAAAAACGTGTATAAAAGGAGCGATCCACTTTTGCAATTCGAAGCAGTCTCCGAGAACCTACACATTGTGTACTTCTTGTGACTTCTGTATCCCTGCAGTAAATAAACGCTGATATCTGACGTCGCTGGAAGTGTCCCGTGTCTCTGTGTTTCGTACGCCAGAACAGGTAACCCACGAAGGTTTCAGGTGTTGTTCCCTGGCACCGCTGGGTCTTAGAATAACCCAGTCCTTCAGTTGGCGCCCAACGTAGGGCGACATCAACGGTACCGGTCCAAAGCCCGACGATCGTGAGGAACTTCGTGTGAAATCTCCGAGGGAAGGTGCACCCCGCTTCATCGATCCAGTTGTCGAAATAAGTGGCCCGACGTCTTTTCCCGCGAAGATCCCCGCCTCCTGACGGCTGCGACGGACTGATGCCCTGACTGTTGACCTGTTTTGGCGCCTGGCGTAGTCCTTTGTACGGCGAGACGATAGACGGGCCTTCCTGGTGACGCCATTGTTCTCTCAGTTAAGTATTTTATGGGTCGCTCCCAGTGTTCCTTTGTTGTTTGCATGGTACCATAGCATTTGTGGTTCTTAGTTGTTGGGTTTTATTTGACGATTGCAATTGCCAAAAACCGAGGGTCTTGCATTTTTTTGCGAGGATATCATAAATTTGATAGCCCTTGAAGTTTGTAAACTCGGTTAGTGTGCACGATGCCTGGCCGTAGTACTTTGTTTGGGTTTCTCAAATGTTGCAGAATGGATTCCCGGCTGGAGGATTCATGTCCGATACCTCCGGTCGGAACTCCAATTTACGAGCTCTATAGTCGCCATGGTGTGGGTCCTATCGTGTATAATGAATATTGGGTCCGCTACACTAAAAATGATGGTGTTCTTAGTTGGCCATCTCATGGTAGTTTCGAAACTGCCGTTTTAGATAATTTGGAAGCTAAACTGTTTAAAAAGAAGGCTAGGCCGGCCATGTTTGATTCCTTCCGGTTATGGCGGAAAGAGGCCAAGCAGAAAGAAATCAAACAGAGTAAGAAAAATAAAAGAGAAGGCGTTATTACGGTGATGCGAAATGCTGAACAGTATCAGCGAGACAAAGATGAGAAAGAGCAGGAAGTTAGTGCTCGACTTCATCATATGGCGGTGGATAAATGTTATCCGGTGCTACCGTCTAATGTCGATAAGACGGGAGAAGAAGCGATAGAGGATTCGCTATTGTCTTATCTGTTGAAATCACCACCTCCCTATGCTCCCGATGCTGTGGGTCCTGTGGTTCTACCTCTTCCTCAACCTGCTGTTTTGGCGGCTGCTGGTCAGCCCGCCGTTCCTCCCGCTCTCCCGAATCCCCTTGTGCCGCAGATCGTTCATCCTCTTTTACCGGCTTCTCTTCCTACTGCGCCTTTCCAAGTCCCTCCTCAGTCTGTCGTTCCCGCTACTCCTGGTGCCGCGTCTACTTCTACTGCCTCCACCCCTACTGTTGCTGCGCCTGCATCTTCTTCCTCTTCTCCTTCTGTTCGTAGTCGTCTCCTGACTGCTGTTGCTACTCTTTATTCTCCGCTTTTTGGGCCAATACTCGGCTCGACTCTTTCAGATGTCGGTCAGAGGCGCAGCCAGCTTCCTGATGGTAGGGAACGTGAATCGCTGGTAAAAATGGCACGTAAATGGATTGGTAATCCTGTTAAATACACTTCACGTGTAGTGTTTGAAACATTTTCTCAGTTTAATGCGCCCACTCAACGATTCGTGTTTGAGGAATTGTGTAAATCGTTGAAGGAGGAGTGGGATCATGATGTGGTAGATAATGTACCGTCTGAGGTTTCTGAGCTCCAGCATCAGTTCACAACTGGTGTGATCGTAGGTGACAAGGTTCGAGAAGCTCTAGAACGCTTGTTATCATTTCGATGTACAGTGCAACCTCGAGCATTGTTTAAGGAAGAGACTGCAGAGTGGATGGCAAAACCTGGTCAATATCCTATGCGGGAAGTTCCCCCAGTATGGATGCCAGGTGATCCTAATGCTAACCCTGCTGTCCCAGGCCATTTTCAGAGAGTGTGGATACACCTCCCTTGGAAACGATCGGAGGTCTTACAGGTGAAGCAAACTTTGCCTGATCCCCGTGAAAATCCTGCAGGTTATTATAAGGAGCTGTCCCAATTGGTGGATGCTACTGTTATGAACCTTGCTGATATTGACATGTTGTTTGGCAATGTAGTGCCTCAGCCGATTTGGGCGAAAATTCGTCACGAGAATCACGCGGCCGAGTTAGGCGGTGACTGGGCTGCCCTTACGGCGGCAGACGCTCAGCAAGTTGGTGGGGCTAAGCCTGAACAGCTTATTGTGGATTTGCCCCAGAGGATAATTACCCTTATGAAAACGCTTATGCCAGCGATGCGCGTCAATTGGGACAAGTTGTCCGCGTGCAAGCAAAAGAGGGATGAAAGCGTTTCCGATTTCTTTACGAGATTCGAGGAAGCATTTGTTGATCATAGTGGCCAGGACATGGGTTCAGAGGGTGGTCAGCGGCTGTTTGTTGATAAGTTTGTATCGAACTTGTTGCCCGAACTTAGCAATAAGTTGAAAAATTCTGAGAGTTTGTGGGCTGTTTCTACCACTGCTCAAATATTGGCTACGGCCCAATATTACGAAAATAGGGAAAAGGAGGAAAGTGAGCATGCAGATAAGAAAACGAAGGATCTTAAAACTAAGGTCTTATTGCAGCAAGCGTATCCTCCGCGCTCGAATTTCAGTGATTCGCAACAGCCAAATCGATCGCAATTACAGTTTTCCAGATCGCAGACACGAAATGACTCTCCCGCACCTCGTTTTGTGTTGGGATATAATCAATGTGCATATTGTCGAGGGGAGGGCCATTTAAAGTTTAATTGTCCGGTTCTCCGTGATAGGAACAATGGTGTGTCAGCTCGAGGAGGTCGTGGTGGTCCTCAACAAGCTTCACGTGGTAGAGGTCGTGGAGTTACTCAGAATCAGGCAGAGCGTTTTGCCACTTCCTCGGACTCGCAGAATTGTTTCGATCGACGCGAACCATCGTCCGGTAGATCTGCACAGTATCATGTGGATGACTGTTACGTTGAGCGTGATGTTGGTACGGACGGTATCTACTAGGACAGCCATAGACAAAGGAAGGGAGAAGTATCAGTTCCGGTTGATCAGAGAGGGCCTTATGTTGCAGTAGCCACATTGGGCGTCGTTGAGCCTTTTCTGTTGGACACTGGTGCAGCAAAAAGTTCCATTATGCATTCGAAACTCCCTGGCGCGCCTTTGTCTGGCTTAACGAATGTTTCCGTTGGATTCTCTGGCGCCCCTGTTAGCAATCCAGTTTCTAGCCCCTTGCCCCTTACGATTGGGTCTCATGAGTTAGAAGCTCCTTTGATTTTGACTACTGGTTGTGGTGAGAATCTTTTGGGCTTGGATTTGTTGAAGAGGTTACATGCGACTTTGTACTGCTCTCCTACGGGCGTGGAGCTTACATTGGGTGAGAATGTGATTTCCCCTATGTATCTATCGATCGATAAGCTCCCACCGGAATTGAGTTCTCTTCTGGTTTCTTTGTGGGCGACAGGTCCTAATGATGTGGGCCTGCTGGATATACCACCTTATGTTGTTCAAATGAAAGTTGATGCGCGCTTACCACGCATACCCCAGTATCGTATTTCCCTTGATGGTGAACGGGCACTATTAGCGATCATTTATGATCTGATCGATAAAGATGTTATCGAGGAGACACGAGGTAACGTGTGTAATAGTCCAGTGTTGCCTATTTTGAAACGAACTGATCCGCCCAAGCCTCCCGTGTACCGTCTAGTTATTGACTTACGGGAAGTAAATCAAATTGTTGTCCCGCAGTTTCCTGTGGTTCCAGAAATTACAGCTTTACTGACACTGATTCCAGCCTCTGCATCATGGTTCTCGGTAATCGATCTGAAGAATGCGTTCTTCAGTATTCCGATTGCTGAGGAAAGTCGTGATTTGTTCAGATTTTCATTAGGCGGTCGCAGTTTCCGGTTTAAACGCGCACCCCAAGGCTACTGTGAGAGCCCATCGATCTACAGCCAAGCTCTTAAGAGTCAACTAGATGCATTTGTGCTGCCGACTGGTGCGGCTTTGATTCAGTACGTCGACGATCTGTTGGTAGCTGCAGACACTGAACAAGTTTGCAAGACTGCTACTGTGTCACTGTTACAGCATCTCTGTGACTTACACCACAAAGTGTCACCTTCTAAATTGCAATATTGTTGTCAAGAAGTTACCTACTTAGGTCACTTATTGTCAAAGGCGGGAAGAAGGTTGACCCCTGAAAGAATTGCAGCAATTGCTCGAATGACTGTGCCGACGACTCAGAGAGATGTGCGTGCCTTTTTAGGTATCACGTCATATTGTAGACAGTGGATTCCAAATTTTTCACTGTTAGCGAAGCCATTGATAGCTCTCACGTGCAAGGACGTTTCGACTCCTTTGCCATGGACGGAGGAATGTCAGAAAAGTTTTTCTGAACTACGTGATGCATTGTGTTCGGCTCCCGTGTTAGGTACTCCTGATTACAGCAAGCCATTCACATTATACGTTCACGAGAGGGAAGGTTGTGCGTTGAGTGTTTTAACGCAACAATTTGGTGGCAAGCAACGCCCGTGTGCATATTTTTCTTCAACCTTAGACCCAGTAGCTAGAGCGTTGCCAAGTTGCTTGAGGGCGACAGCGGCAGCAGCGGCGTCTATTCGGCAGTCCGCAGGTCTTGTTATGGATAATATGCTCATGGTGATGGTTCCGCATGCAGTCGATACTCTTTTGAACCGGACAAAGACTCAACATCTGACGAGTGCAAGGTTGTCTGGGTACGAGCTGACCCTTTTGGCAAGTCACATACAGATCAAACGTTGTAATGTACGGAATCCGGCGACATTGTTGCCGATTAATATGGAATCAGATGATGTGCCGCCACATGATTGTTATTTACGAACTGAGGAAGAAGCAAAAGGTCGTGTGGACCTGAAAAACACTCCCTTGACAGATCCCGATGGTACTTTGTATGTGGATGGCTCGTGCTTTAAGTTACCGAATGGCGATGTGACGACTGCATATGCTGTAGTGACGTTGAGCACGGTTGTGGAAACTGCGAGATTGAATCAGAATTCAGCACAAGCGGCAGAGTTGATTGCATTGACAAGAGCGTGTGTTTTGTCTAAAGGGAAGCGAGTGAATGTGTTTACCGACAGTCAGTACGCATTCGGTGTTGCGCATAACTTTGGAAGATTGTGGAGAGAAAGAGGATTTATGACATCGCATGGTACGAAGATTCAGCATGGGCAGCTCGTGAATGACCTTTTGGATGCACTTACATTGCCTAAACAAGTGCGATCGTTAAATGTAGTGCACATCGGAAAGTGACGGATGATGTTGGTCGTGGTAATGCGTTTGCGGATGAGATTGCTAAGGAAACGGCTAAGGATCTTGCGACCCGAATGTATGTCACGAGTTCAGTGAGGTGGCCGACGGAGACTGGTATGTGTGAAAATACTGTCGAGAGTGTGAGAGCAATTCAGAACGAAGCTACTAAAGCTGAAAAGACCAAGTGGAAAGAAGGTACGGGAAAGTTGGACATGCATGGATGTTGGGTTGACCTGACGGAATGTCAGAGGTGGATGTTACCAGATGCGTACGTATTAGCTGTTGTGACGATGGCTCATGGGTTGTCACATATCAGTGCGAAAGGAATATGTAGGTTCTTGTCCCCTGTATGGAGGAATGAGGGTATTGCTAAATGTGCTGAGAGAGTGGTTAAGAATTGTATGGTGTGTTTGATGCACAATCCTGGCAAGGGCACCCCCACTCCACCTGGTCATTTTGCTCCTCCTGTTTGTCCCTTTGAGGTTATCCAGCTGGACTTTATCCATATGGAGAGATGCAATAACCTGAAGTATGTTTTGGTTGTGGTTTGTGCGTTCTCCAGATGGATTGAGGCCTATCCTCTTAAGGATAACACTGCCCTGTCCACAGCAAAAATCCTGCTGAAGGAATACTTTCCTCGGTACGGAATGCCACGGATCGTGTGGTCGGATAATGGAAGCGAGTTTGTGGGAAGTGTAATGCAGAGTGTGTGTAAGGGCCTGGGAATTCGTCAAAAATTCCATAGTGCTAATCATCCTCAGGCAGCGGGTTTGGTTGAAGGGTACAATGGTACCCTAAAACTAAAACTCGCCAAGATTCAAGCTACGACTGGTCTATCATGGCCTGATGCCTTGCCTCTGGCTCTCCTATCAACCAGAGCGACCGTACACTCTCGAGTAGGGCTTAGCCCATATGAGATTGTGTTCGGCCGCCCTGCGAATATTTGGGGAGTCCCGAGGCCAAGGGCTTTTGATAGTCTTGAGTATCCAATGTTAATTGATTACCTGCATGATTTGACCACTAAACTACTGTTGATCCATCAACAGGTCTTTGAAGCTCTACCGGCGCAGACAGAGGGTCCTGGACACCAGCTCCGGCCAGGCGACTGGGTCGTTACCCGAAATTTCGGTCGGAAACGTAACTTGGAGCCAAGATTTGTAGGACCCTTTCAAGTCCTATTGACAACGAGGACTGCGGTTCGATTGGAGGGCCGGAAGAATTGGGTACACGCCAGCCACACGAAAAAGGTACCGATCCCCTTACCAACAAACGGTTGGGTGAGAACTGGGATTTCGGCAACAGAAACTGAGACTGCTTTGCACTTTGTGCCGTTTAGCGAGGCTCAACCTGTGGGGGATGATTTGTCACTGCCAAACCCACATGTGGAGTCATCGGTAGCAGAGAACCCAAGGTCTGACTCGTTGTCCACTTCATCGAACACTGTTGCGCCAGCTGAACAATTGTTTGTAGAGCAAACTCGACCTAGAAGAAGTCGATACTTTCTTCGTTCAAGGACTAATAAAAATTAGTTGTATATTTGCTTTTTGATGCTATGAACATTATGGACAATTATATCCTTTCTTTTTCTGTCCCACTGCTAAGAGATTTGTAATAGGAAACCCTACCATCCGGGTTACCGTAGGGCCGTGCGGGTACTCCTTTCTGTTTAGCAGGTTTCTGACGCTAGGTTGGTTACTTTTGTCGATTCCTGGGAACTCCTGGGGATTGATAATCGCTACTCAGAACGAAGTGCGTCAAGTACGTCACGGACGGTTTGTAGAGGATGGCATTCTCTAAGCTGTTGGAAGTAGAACGGATGTCGGCGCAGAGATCAGAGTTGAGGAGAGTTGTACGAACAAAATGTTTTCTGTTTCAGGTGTTCCTACTGTTCCTGACCGTATCTATGTTATTGGTGGGTGGAGTGTATTTTGGAGTACAGTTGTTATTACCTCCTGCTTCACCTACCTTTTCTCCTAAGATAAGCTCCCTCACCACTGTTTCCCCACATTCTTTTCATCCTCTGCCTCAACATGAACAGGTTAGGCGTGCGGAATTTATGAATAACTCCTTCGTTCAGCTGCTACATCAGCATCAGTTGGTAATGAATACTACCAATTGTTGGGTGTGTGGGTTAATGCCACATACCATGGATAGGGGTATTCCATATTTGGTCCTTCCTTACAGCTCCCAGGGTTCAGCTCGAACATTCCAAACTATGTTCCGTAGTGCACTAGATTCCTACCCCAGTCGAGAGCCACGTTCTGCCAATTTTGGTTCTGGGCCGTATCACAAGCCTTTGGCGATAGCGATAGCGGATTTAGATAGAGATGTTTTTGATGCATCGCTTATCCCAAATGAAGAGGTGCAGGCTTATAAGGATCTGAGCGAGGCTGAGTATAGTACGTCAGTTGGTGATAGACAGCTTAAGAGCTCGTCCCCAATATGGATTGTACCACACCTTGGTAATTTCTGCTTGAAAGGTTTGGGTCGAAATCCGAGAGCACAACTTGGGAACAGTGCTTGCACTGACACATATGTTCTACCGATGCTCTCTTCCCCTGTTTTTCTGACCGCTAAGGGCACTTATTTTGTATGTTATGAACGCGCATATACATGGTTACCCCGTGATTTTTCGGGTACCTGTTATATTGCGAATCTTTTACCACCGACTTTCACGGTTGCCTCAGATTATCACAAAACTAGAGTCGTGAGAGGCGTTATTAGCAAAGAGGATACTGCCAGTCAAGAAGCAGGAGACTTCTTTAAGGGTTTCTTGCCGTTTTGGGGACCTATGGTTAATAGTAGGAACCTAAGACAGTTGACCCGTGTAGTTGAGTCGACTGCTAATATTACTGCAAGTGCCCTTGGTAATTTAACAGCTGAACTTCAGGCGGATAGACTCATGACGTTGCAGAACCGTATGGTTCTAGATGTTGTTCTTGCAGATAGAGGAGGCGTGTGTAAAGTTATCCATTCGAGTTGTTGCATTTTTATTCCTGACAATGCTCCAACTGTCTACCAAGCCATCTCGAAGTTGCACAAGATTTCCGAGTCCATACACGTGGACGAAGGTAATTGGACGCTTCTAGGATGGTTTTGGGGCCTGATGTCAACTTGGGGTTGGAAGATTCTGATGATCGTAGGGGTTGTTGTAACGTTTCTGTTCACGTGTTGTCTTTGTGTACAGTGTGGTCCTGCCTTATGTGGCCTATGTGCTACAACGTGTATAAGACGGCCATCTGTTACCAAGGAGACGTTGATGAATAGAATGATGTTCCAGCAGCAACTGAACGATCTGATGAATATTGACATAGATTCCGATCTTGACTAGTGCTTGCCTACATGAGGGCAAAAGGAGCGTCTGAGGTTCCGTGTGGGACGGAACGACACTTTTGAGTGGTGACGAATATGGATGAGTTGGGTATCTACGAACCGCAAATGACGAGTATAGTGGGTGTACGCAGTTTCGCTATGCAACCACGTATGGTTCGTCTTATTTTTGGGTTTGTTCATCTGAACCCTCGGGTTCCATTTTAGATACGGCATCCATTTTGTTTCTTGCCCTCAAGTAGCCAGCGAACGGACTTTGTCCGCTTCGTGACCCTGGGACTCCCATGCTTTCACGAGGGACACGTGTTCCTTTGAGTGTGACTTTTACGACGAGGGAAATGACACGGCGAAGGCAGATGGCCCCGCTCAAGGCTCATCTTGCCGTGCCGGTCTATTGTTTCAGTCATGCATACATTAGACACGAGGTCTCTGATCCCGTTATCAAGTTTCCTTTACTACTCCTAACACTCTTCTCTAATCTGTTGTGCATCCTTGTCCTTTCTTTGCATCTGTTTTCGTCCCTTCTCCTAATATGTTTACGGTCAGGATGGAATGTGTTTTATTGCAGAGAAGATATGTTTTTACAGTTGGGAACTGGCAATACTGTTGTAATTATGTTCCGGCCTCCTGAAACATGAACGCGACTCTTTTGAAGTTTATTGTGGGAACTGAGTTGTAACCTTTGTTCACCATACTGTGCTATGGGAAAAACGTGTATAAAAGGAGCGATCCACTTTTGCAATTCGAAGCAGTCTCCGAGAACCTACACGTTGTGTACTTCTTGTGACTTCTGTATCCCTGCAGTAAATAAACGCTGATATCTGACGTCGCTGGAAGTGTCCCGTGTCTCTGTGTTTCGTACGCCAGAACAGGTAACCCACGAAGGTTTCAGGTGTTGTTCCCTGGCACCGCTGGGTCTTAGAATAACCCAGTCCTTCATGACTCATGGGAACAGTCCAGCCCAAACTGCCAAGCCAGGTCCTCCCTGGACCAGAAACAAGCATCCTAGGACTGGTTTCGGGGTTTCACCCCTCTTCAGCCAGGATTGCTTGATTCCAGTGCAACAGTGAGCCCAGGACCCACGTCTGGGCACTTAGGGTGAGAAAGCAAAAGACACACAATTGATGGACGGAATGCAGAACAAATCAAAACATTCACCCCTAGTCAAGAGATCTGGGTTAAATCCATCATTCTTTTGCTCACCATGCCAAACCAGTTTAGACCTGGCCATATGCAAATCAGTCTTGACCCTGTGCCTCATGGGAACAGTCCAGCCCGAACTGCCAAGCCAGGTCCTCTCTGGACCAGAAACAAGTATCCTAGGAGCCTGGCTGATGATGGGTAAAACCCAGAAACCGGTTCCACGATGCTTGTTTCTGGTCCAGGGAGGACCTGGCTTAGCAGTTTGGTCTGGACTCTTCCCATGAGGCACAGGGTCAAGACTGATTTGCATATGGCTGGTCTAAACTGTGGTGGCATGGTGAGCAAAAGAACGATGGATTTAACCCATACCTCTTGACTGGGGGTGAAAGTATGATTTATTCAGCATTCCGTCCATCATTTGTTTGCGTAGCACTTTTCACCCTAAGTGGGATGGGTATTCCCAGATGTGTGGGTTCCTTGCTCACTGTGCCACTGGATTCAAGCTAGCCTGGCTGATGAAGGGTAATACCCAGAAACCGGTCCCAGGATGCTTGTTTCGGTCCATGGAGGACCTGGCTTGGCAGTTAGGTCTGGACTGTTCCCAAGAGGCACAGGATGAAGACTGATTTGCATATGGCTGGGTCTAAACTGGGGTGGCATGGTGAGCAACAGAACAATGGATTTAACCCGAATCTCTTGACTGGGGGTGAATGTATGATTTATTCAGCATTCCATCCATCATTTGTTTGCGTAGCACTTTTCATCCTAAGTGGGATGGGTATGCCCAGACGTGGTCCCTTGCTCACTGTGCCACTGGATTCAAGCTAGGCTTGCTGATGAAGGGTAATACCCAGAAACCGGTTCAAGGGTGCTTGTTTCCTGTCCAGGAAAGACCTAGCTTGGCAGTTCGGTCTGGACCGTTCCCATGAGGCACAGAGTCAAAACTGATATGCATATGGCTGGGTCTAAACTGGGGTGGCATGATCAGCAAAGGAACAATGGATTTAACCCAGCTCTCTTGACTGGGGGTGAATGTATGATTTATTCAGCATTCCGTCCGTCATTTGTTTGCATATCCCTTAAACATAGGCAACTGTTGGGGGTACTACATACAGAACCTAACACCTCTTACACTAAGCCCATTAGCCCGGCACTCGAGATTTATAACACGAAAGTTATTAGCTCAGCCCTTTACGGATCAGAACTTTGGGAGTGCAAGAACCCATCCATGCTTACATCTTCAGAAAATAGGTTCTTGAGGAAAATCACTAGGTTACCACAAAGTACCCCAATGTGTCCGTTATCGTACAACCTTGGTAGGAAACCTGTCGCAGTCATAGCTAAACTGCGTCCCCTCCTGTACTGGCAGAGACTCTGGACTACACCTGAACTTGCAGGATACGCTGCAGGGTTTCAAGACATAATAAGGGCCGACACTTCCCTCTGCATAAAATGGCTATGGGCGGTTAGAGACACTCTATCCAGCATCGGCATGATTTCACTGTGGAAGGAACCAATCAATTCTAATTTCCCCACAAAGAAGACTCTGAAAGACAAATATTGGGAATGGGTCCATTATAATACACTTAGAACCAGTGAGTCATCCTCCCTAACTGGCCTTTTTCTGGAATGTAAAGTTATCCCGAAGCTGGAGCCATACTGGGATCAAATTACAAAACCGCTTGACCGGAAACTGTATTTCCAGTTCAGGGTAGGCACATTGCAACTAAGAGCATTTAGTACTAGATGGAACAAACCCAGTGTTGATGTGTGCCCAGTATGTAAGTTAAGTATAGAATCATTGGCTCACTTACTGTTTGCATGTACTAGATATGATGTCCCACGTCGTGCCTGGCTGATACCAATTTGGAAGCTTCTAGGGACAAGAAGGGCTAGCGATGACGAAAGAATCCTGCGTACAAGTTCTTCCAGACATTGGCAGTCTTGGTGATGCTCTTATCGACATGACGATGGGGTCTTGATGGGGACTTTAACAAGGTGGGAGACTGGGAGATGGACAGGACATTAAAGTCGAAGGCAGTGGTCCCTGGTGACCCTCTGGGAGGACTTGAAGGTCACAGTTAAAGATGATATTATCAGTCATATCTTGGGAAGGCACAAGAAGCGATGTCAGGAAATGACTGACCTGAAAACTCGCCTCCTGAGACGGGATGTGGCTTTCTGCTGCATCCGGTTCCCATAGTGTACTGAGGGGCTCCCTGCACCAGCAAGAGGCACTTTGTCAATTGCTCATGGGTGAGGCCTGAAAGGGCCTAGATTTCTGCACAGAGTCCCATCCACCAATGAGGTGACAAAAGCAGTAAACCTCTGCAATGGCTCTGTACCAATATGGTGCATCTCACACTTATCGCTTAAATAACAGACCGGAAGGGAGTTAGACATACTGGGCTCACAGCCATTGCTCAATACTTCGCCACTTACTACACCTCCCTGTATGCCGATCACTGTGGGACGACCAAGAAACACTGCAAAATTTTGTGAGGGAATTGCCTACATGCCTCTTGACTTATTTTGAATAAGCCTACCTGGAAAAAGATGTCACCTGCAAAGAGCTGGGGGAGGCCCTGTTTCAACTTAGTTCGGGCAAGACCCCTGGTCCTACTGGCCTACCGGTGAAGTTCTTTAAGTCTTACAAAGGGCTACTCATGGACTCTATTTGGAACATGTTCAGGTGGGCTCAGGAAGAGGGCGCGCTCTCCCCTGATCTTCACTTGGCTGAAATAGTAGTTATACCCAAATAGGGACTACAGTATGATGACTGCTCTCCTAACCATCCCTTCTTCCTCATTTAGATGGAGGTTAAGATTGGGACCAAGGCCCTCACCAACAGGCTATCGTCTGTTATTACTACCTTGGTTCAGGCCCACTATTTGGGTTTTCTGCCTAAGAGGGCCACGCGGCACAACACCCACCACATGAATAACATAGTGGCACAAGCGCATCGGTTGCCAGGTGCCACACATTGCCCCAGGTGGACTTTCATAAGGCATTCGATTCTGTCTAATGGGGCTACCTGTTTTGTCTGGTACAGAAACCTAATTTTGGGCCCAAATTAGTCTCTTGTATCTGACTATTATATAATGACCTCCAGGCAAGAGTGAGAGTGAAGGGCGCGCTGTCTCCCCCATTCCCGCTGTATAGCTAGCTGGAAGAGGCAGGGATGTCCCTTGTCTCCGTTACTGTTTGCAATAGCAATCAAACCCTGTACAGGATGGTTAGGGGCTGATGCCCTTATGAAGGGCCTGGTGTGGCCCCAGGGCATCTCAGACAGTGTTGCGCTGTATGTCGATGATGTGTGCATTTTCCTGGACAACCCCCTGGCTTCAGAGCCAGGATCCTTCCGATCCTGGGGAGTTTCTTGACTTTTTCCTAACTTTACATTAATCAAACTAAATCCTGAGAACACCCGCTGGGTTGCCCTCCCGGCTGCACTTGAGTGGGCTCCTACCATTTGGATTCGCCCAGACCGTTTTCATGCCTTGGGAGTGTATGTGATGGATGACCCTTTACGGGCTTGGGACCACACTCCTAGCCTTGTGGTCTTGGTTTTGGGTGACACTGCCACTGTCCATTTTGGTGTGATCTGCCATCTATAAAATGGTTGTTTTGCCCTGTTTGTTATATCAGCAGCAGATATACCCCTTTCTGCTCTTGAACTCAGTCTTTAAGAGACTGGATTCTCTGCTAAGCAACTTTCTAAGCAACTTTCTTTTAGGGTTGCCCTGTCCAATTGTTATATATCTCTTTATGACAGAGGCCTTGCATCTCCATATATACTCTCTTATTACCGGACATCTCATCTCATTTTCATAAATGAATGGTGGTTTAGCACAATGGCAGATCCCGCCTTTTACACCGAGCGGCGGGCAATGCAGGGGATACCATTCTGCATCTGCTGTGTGGAGCGGCTCCTCCAGGGCACCTCCAAAGAACTACGAAAGTAACACTCCAGCTTTGGAGGGAGACCCATAGGGTCTTTTGCTTGGGCAGGACACTCAAAGGAGGAAACCCCGTTATGGCACAGTACCTGGTTGAGACAGATTACCGCCAAAGAGGGCTTCAAACCAATGGACATTATAGGCATCTCCAAGTTGGGGGATGTCATGTCAGGTTCTGTGATTAAATCATTTTTGGAGCCTCAGTCTGATTTGACCTACACCATTCATATATCTGCACTTAAGACACGCCCTCCCCCCTATATTAAGGGGCTGTCGGACATTCCTCTTCAGCTTAAGAGTCTCCTGTAAGAACTACCTGGTCACAAAATCTCTTGGGTGTACAGGTCCCTTGTGATTAACACACCAGACTCCTTTGACTGGCTGAGAGATGCCTGGGTGGGTGACTTGGGGCAATTGACTGATGATGACTGAAGGGAGGATTAGATCTCCCCTCATGAGGTGGCAATTGCCTCGCAGTTAAGCCTAATACAGGGGAGCACCTTACGTAGAGGACAACTATACCTGAGATCACCTATGGAAAATGAGGGTGGTGGCCTCACCGACAAGTTTGCACTGTCAATCTTGTTCTTGTTTGAACTGGGATGATTTTCTCCACATGGCTTGGTTGTGCGAGGGGCTGGCTTCCTTCTTGGGGGAGCATTCTCTTGCATGGAATATGTGCTGGGTTTGGTACTGCATTGGGATCCCAAGTTGGTTCTCCTTCATACTACAGAGGGTTTAGACGCTGAGAGAAACTGATCACAGGGCAACATTGTAGCTGGGTCTGGTGGTAATGAAACTGGATATTGCCAGGTTCTGGAAAGGCACGACCCTCCCTTCAAGGTGTTTAGGGCTATTTATGTCCCTGTCCCTCAGAACAGGAAGCCAGCCAACTCGCCCTTGGTGTCACTCTGGCAGTCCTGGGATCAAACAGCACAGCAGGACTCAAGCAGCAGAGCAGTCCTCTGAAATACAAGGCAGTACTTCTGGTAGGTCCAGGAGCGAACTAAATATTGGCTCTGAGGATACCTGGCACCAGCTTTGACATAGAAGAAACTTCTACAGTTGCCCCCCGACAGTTGGTTCTGAAATGTCCCTGCCTAGACTCCATTTGTTCTAGGGTGCAAAAGGCTAGTGTGAAGATCTTTGTGAGTGTGCTGAGGCAGCTCCTTTGAAATTTCAGTGGGGCAGAGAAAAAGCTCCACCTCACACATCCTAGCAGGATAGCCCATCCTTCCAACACACTTGTCTCCCTTTGTCTCGCTGTCTGGGAGGAATACACAAAGGCCAAATGTCCTGATAAACACAGTCATGTGACCAAGGAAACAGGCTTTAACACACTACATGGTTAGGATGAGAAAATGAAAACTTTCTGAAAGTACCATTTACAATTATGGATGCAGTGGACTCCTCAAAATGTTGGTCCTGAGCTCCACCCCTGTATTAACAATTAATTGGTTATGATTTAATTCAGAGCTTTCCTTCAACCAGCACATCATAACAATATTGAATATCACCAAATTCTATCTTATGATTGTTTGAATGATCCACTCTCTACTCCAGAGAAAACAAAGGATCCAGCTTACAAGAACTGGAGGGCTGTCACACATAAGCCACTGTAATATTGTCTGCACTGTACCCCAAAGGACATTTAGAGACTTCAGAAAATACAGAAACAAACTGCTATAATGTGTCTGTATCTGAGGAAGTCTGACTACAGTTCAGCTCTGAAAGAATGATAAAGGACCCCAGAGAAAAACACGATGAAATTAAAATTCCTGTACACCATTATTACACCTTTTTTGGGGGGATATGAGCTGAGATAAAAACATTCACGTTCAGGGACACACCTTTAGTCATCCTTAGATCCTAACATGGGGTTAGTGCCCAGTTTAGCTTCTTTGGGAAAATCAGTGACCAAGACAACTGGCTATAGGCAGCTTGTTATTTCACAAAATCTTTTTAGGGTTGTCATTTATTTACCAGTTCCTTGTACAAATGAATACCATTCATAATTATGTCAACAAGCACATGATGCATTTGTTTTTTATTTGAAAAATAGAGGCAAAGTTCTTATGGATTTCGAAGCAGACAAATCCATTACTTTTTATTGTAAGCTGCAGGAAGTTTACTATCCAAGTGATTGTCGGTACTATTTCACATTTGATACATTTATTGGATGCTTCCAGGCATTAATCTACATACTCTTGAGCTCTAGTTTGCATAATCCTTTACATAGCCTTTTCAGTGATTTAAATATCTGCATCAATGGATCTTTAAGTGATGTTTGCTTATTCCAATCCATTAGTCCACCATCTTTAATTATGGCACATTAAATCCTGCTAATCGTATTTAATTCAGAGTACACTCGAGTTTGCATGAGATTTACAGTGGTTGTCATAGAAATCCTGCAAACGTTCAGGTTTGATAAAATGCATTAAATGTGCCTTAAGTAATCGCTCTGTGGGCAGGAATGAGCTCCCAGCTGCCGAAATAAAACGTTGCTGTTTTTGCAATATATTCCCAGAATTCACTACGGGAGTATCAATAGCAGGATATCCATGAGGACAAGCGATACACATTTTTAGTTTTTCCTACTTCTGACTTACAGTTGAGTTCAAAGCACAGCCGCTGATACAAGGTCAAAGGTGCTCCACACATTCGAAGCGAGCACATCGTGCTTTGAGAGGAAAGGCTGCCTGAGCCTTTTTATTTTGAATGGAATGAATCATTCACAGAACTTTAAACCGTGTGAAATATTTCAGGATAAAGCATGCAACTGTCACGTGACACTGTTGGTGCAAACAGTGCAGTAACAGTAGTATCATGATTTCAATGGATTCCGTGGGCCCAAACTATACGCCCAGAGATATGCAAATCTATGCCCATTTAACATTTTACATGTTTAAATGTTTACCTATTTCTAGAGAAGGCAATACCCCTCTCCTGCTTGACTTTCATTCTATTTTTCGTTTTAACATTAAAACTAGTCAGTAGGCCTGACTCATGTGCGCCTTGCAAATACTGAACCTTATAGTTGGATAGGAAATTTACAATTTCTGAAATCCTCATATAATTTATCATAATATCAAAAGTGACGCAGAGATCTGTTTAAATTCTCTGAAAACTATTTAGACTGAATCAATGCTATGTTCTTCGTAAATAAAAGTTGGCACAGAAGTTTCATCTTGGCAATCTTAGACCCTTCCTATTTTAAGGTATGTCATGTAGCACAAGGCTAGCTCCAAGTCCAGAGGATCACATTTCAAGCATTTCAAGCATTTTGTTTTAATATGCTGAGATCATGAAGCCATGAGCAGAGTTTGATGTCTGTGTTCCTCATTTGTGACAAGGTCACAAAAGTCAGAGCTGTATCTTGAACACAGTGAAATATATTTTGCTTGACATTTGGAACTGTTGTGGGTTCATGCTATTGTACTATTTTTATGTATTTGACAATTGTTTTATTCCTTTATTTTTAATTTTATTTATGCCAAGCTGATAATACAGAGGGGTTCATTGAGGCCTCTTGCTGAGCAGGACATAACGTTCCAGGGCCTATAGCCTAGAGCCATTACCAGTTCTTGTCTACAGTTTTTACCACAAAGAACAGGCCATTGTCACCTAAGCCTAAAAGGCTGCAGTGCCGCGTAAGGAACATGAGTCCTAAGTGACTACATTGCAATCCAACATGCACAATTTACTAAAAAACGTTTTAAAATGCAGCATATACTTTAAAAATATTCTGCTGTGCCCCCAAATATTTTGTTTCCTCATTCAGTGTCACATGGTGTTTGTGCTGTCCCTGTTTAGATTATTAAGAGCCACTTGTTGATGTAGTGAGTCAGTAAGGATTATAGTGAACCTCAATCAACCAGCAGTTGAGTGCCATTTAATGGAACAGTAGTTTGCTAGAACTCACAAAGATCACTTTGCATTGATTCCATTATCTAAAGTCGATCTAGTCGCACTCAGGGGCTTATATATGGGATTTTGGCGTAGGGCAGCACAGCAAGGCACCTTGCTGTGCTCCCCTACACCAAAGTGAAAGGGCAGAATGCACTGTATTTAAGCAATACGGCGCATCCCTGTCCTTTCTCCCTGCGGTGTCACCGTTTTGACAACCTAGCGCCAATGTAGGCACCCATTCATTACCGGCAAGATTGTATTTGTGCAGGAAGAGGCACTTCCATGCACAAAACAATCCTAAGAGGTGTTTTCCTCTTTCTGTGTGTTCTACAGAATGCAGCACACATGAAAATAGGAAAAAGCGAGGCAAAATTAAGTTATTTCTCCTTGTTACGCCTCTCCTTGAGAGTCGTACAGATTTGGCACGTCCCCAGGTTTACATGTTTTTGTAAATCTGGGGCAGCGTCAAATTCCACGAGAAAACCCACTGTAACGCCCATGGAAAGCCTCCTGGTCGCAGAATAAGGCGATGCAGTGATTTGCGCTCTGTCGCTTTACTCATGATTTATGAGGCCACCCAAAGACATGCAGGGTGGCTTTGCGTGCCTTCATAAATTTGTCTGTGAACCCTGCATCACAGATGTATCACTTCACGTGGTACAACATTGAAGTGCGGATCTCATAAATAAGTACCTCAGTTTCTATAATATGCATTCAAATTCTTAAGATGTCCTCCATTATACACTTAAAAATTTAAAGAAACAGTAAGGAATCAGAAAAGCTGCAATCAATTCTTCAAAACTTTGATCAATTAACTCTACCCATAACAAAGGTCACCAACTTAGGCCATGTAAAAATTTATTTTTCCATTTCAAAAACATGTTTTTATATAACACATCATACCACACCATTTGCTATTTCTATTTGCTTTAAATACATGGTGTTCCTAACACCACACATAAATATATATATATATATATATATATATATATATATATATATATATATATATATATATATATTATATATATTCACTGAAAAAAACATAGGTTTCAGGCATGTTAAAGTTAGAAATTAGCCTTTAAAAACCTTAGAAATTCACTGAAAAAAACATAGGTTTTAGGGAAAGTTATAGTTAGTTGGACATTGCACTCGAACAAAACTCCTGAAATTTCCCCATTATAGTTAGTTCAGCTAACTATAACTCGCGCCCAGCAATGCACTGCTGATGATGTAACATATTACATCACTCATGACATGGTCAGTGACATCACTCATGACATCTCAAATGACATCACTGATGACATCATCCATTGACTGTGTGTTTCTGTAAAGTTTAAATATGTTTAATATATATAGGGAAAGGCATATTGAAGAATGAGTTGTTGTATAAGTGTCTGAATGGATGTTTTACTAGGTGCGTGACTGACTCTATAAGTGAGTGGTTAAACATATCTTACTGAATGCATGGGTTAGTGACTAAACAGTGTGAATCTCTGTATCCGTCTGTCTGTTGGTGTGTAAGCGACTGCATGGGTTTGTGAATAACTACAAAAGTGTCTATATGAGTTATTGATTGGTTGTCTGAGTATCTGTATGGGTGCCTGAGTGATTGTGTGGGTGGGGTGTGTGTGACTCTGTGCATAGATGTGTGAGTGGGTGATTCACTGGGTGCATAGTTTGAAGTGTACATCTGTGATGGACTGTATGGGTAGGTGAGTGTGTGTGTTAGTGAGTGAATATATATTTCATTGGTACATGTGTGAGTAACTACGTATATGAAAGGCAGTATATATGTGTGTTAGGGTATATAAATGGCTATAAGTGAGAGTGTGTGATTGTGAGAGTGGCTACATGGAGGTGTGTTTGTTTGTATCAGGTATTGTATATGAACGTAAGAATGTGCTAGTATTTGTATGAGTAATTGAGCTGGTGTGTGTATAACTGTATGGGTGAGTAAATGGGAGTGTGATTAATTATTTGCATGACTGACTAGGTGTGTGAGTACTTCTATGGATGAGTGGCAGTGCGTGAGTGTCTATATAGATGTATAAGTGCATATGATAGTCCTGTACTGAGTGATCATAAGTATGAGTGACTGTACGGGTGAGTGAGTGGATGTGTGTGTAGACCTAAGAATCAGTGAGTGGGTATGTAGTTATTGATGTTGGAGTGTCTATGGTTTTGAGAATGGCAGTCTGTAAGTCAGAGTGGGTGTATCTAAAGATATATTAGGGTGCGAGAAGATGCATGAAATTATCACTGATGTCATCAGAGATGTCACTGACCATGTCATGAGTGATGTAATATGTGACATCATCAGCAGTGCATTGCGGGGGCACGAGTTATAGTTAGCTGAACTAACTATAACGGGGGAATTTCACGGGTTTTGTACGAGTGCAATGTCCAACTAACTATAACTTTCCCTAAAACCTATGGTTTTTTTCAGTGAATTTCTAAGGTTTTTAAATGCTAATTTCTAACTATAACGTGCCTGAAACCTATGTTGTTTTAAGTGAATTTCAAAGGTTTTTTAAATGCTAATTTCTAACTATAACGTGCCTGAAACCTATGTTTTTTTCCAGTGAATTTCAAAGGTTTTTTAAATGCTAATTTCTAACTATAACGTCCCTGAAACTAACTATGCCTACAGAAGTAGGACATGTGAAGAAAGAAGAAAAAACGCACAGAAAGAAGCAAAAGAAATGCAGAAAGGAGCAACAGAAGTCCACAAAGACGAAGATAAGTGCAGGAAGAAGCAAGACATGTGCAGAAAGAACCAACAGAGGAGCAGAAAGAGGCCTTGTTACAAAATCATCCTGTGCCCACAACTTTTTCAGACGGGTACTGGTGGTAACTGACTCTGACTAACCAGGCCTAGAGCCAGTGGTATGCTAAAAGACACTTAGAATACAGTGAAAACACCTATATACACTAGGGAACACTATGCATTGGGGTACTCCTGTGATTAACATGACCTGCTCTGTAAGGCCCTAGTACATAATAGGGCAGGGGGATTAAAACTACCTCAAAAAATGCACTACAGGGCACGTTTGCACAGTGGTGAAAGGAGGGGGGCCTGAGGTGACATATGTGCAAACACGCCCTGTGGCTGTTTTAAGTTAAGAGATTAAGTCCCCTAAAATCCTGACGGTCCCTGGGGTCCAACTAGCCAACCAGGTACCTCCAGTAAGCGCCACAGAGCTGCATTGCAGAGAGGTGTAAAAAGGGGCATGTTATGGACCACCTCTCTGCAACGCAGGCCTCTGGCACTTACTGGAGGTATCTGGTGGGCTAGTTGGACCCCAGGGACCGTCAGGATTCAAGGGGACTGAATTAATTCCCCAAATTAAAACGCACCACAGGGCGTGTTTGCACACATCACCTCAGGCCCGCCCCCTCCCTTCACCACTATAGAGACACACCCCGTGGCATGTTTTAAGTTGGGGGATTAAGTCCCCTTGAATCCTGAGTGTCCCTGGGGTCCAAATAGCCCACCAAGTACCTCCAGTAAGCTAAAAAGATCTGCGTTGCAGAGAGGTGTAAAAAGGGGCACGGCCTGGACCACCTCTCTGCAACACGGGCCTCTGGCGCTTACTGGAGATACCTGGTGGGCTAGTTGGTCCCGAGGGGCCCTCAGGATTGAAGGGGACTTAATTCCCCAACTTAAAACGCGCCACAGGGTGTGTTTGCACACATGCCACTTCAGGCCCCACCCTCTTCTTTCACCACTGTGCAAACACGCCCCGTGGCACGTTTTAAGTTGGGGGATTAAGTCCCCTTGTATCTTCAGGGTCCCTGGGGTCCAAATAGCCCTCCAGGTACCTCCAGTAAGCACCACAGAGCTCCACTGCACTACCGTTTTGCCAAAGTTGGTGAAATTCCGTTCAGCAGCTTTGGCTGTAACCGTGTCTAAAGTTTCCTATGGGAAATTGATTTTTTGACCTCTATTTTTGGGTTTTTTTTCCGCAACTACTGAACGGATTTACACCATTTAAGAAAAAAGGCGCTTTCTGAACCAAGGGCTAACTTTTTACCAAATTTGGTGTAATTCCGTTCAGCAGTTTGGGCTGTAGTCGTGTCTAAAATTTCCTAGGAGACTTAACATGGAGAAAACACGTTTTGGGACCCCCCTTTTTCCTCAGCCCCCGCTTGCCGAATCACCCCGAAACTTTCAAGATAGGAGCTGACCATAACGGACCATTAGTTTTGAACATTTCGCAAAGATTCATCAACCGGCGCCAAAGTTCTTGCGAAAACAGAAAACGAGTTTCCAATGGAAACTAGGTCCTAACTATAACTACCCACCGGCGACCGCCAGTAGGTTATTTAGGTTAAGAGATTACAAACTATCGTAGTGCGCAAGGAATCGTTTAATTAAATCTTGTTGGGAGTACAGATTCATTTTTGCTACTAGGACATCTAAATAGTAGCAGTGGATGTATTAGAGGAAAACTTCTTTATATATATATTATTTATGTCATGAATTTATTTTTGATATGAAATTGTATATAAATATTTTTCTATGTTTTATATATGTACATAGTATATTTATATAACTATTTATTTGTAAATACGAGTATGAATTGTAAATCATCCACATCTGCGCACGATTATTCCTGTATTTTATACAATAAGATTGAAACTATGGATACGTAGTAACTCTTTAATGTCCATGATAAGGTCATTTCCGGTGTTGTTTCCCCTTTAAAAACTGCTATTCCCCACTACAACGTGTCATGTGATCAAGGCCCGAGTGGGGGCTGAAACGCGTCATGGCGGACTGGTACAGAGTAATATGAAATAAAATCTCAGTGATTGGCACCGAAGTTTTGGGTCCGTTCTTTCGTCTAACCAAGGCAGCAGTATTAGAGACGAATTTACATTCATCTAATTTACCGAACAGCTTCAACGGTACGAACGGAACCCCGCCCCGTTTTCCAGGGCAGAGCGGCAAGAAGCAGCTGATTCCGGTTTCCGGGATCTTTCTTTGGATACTCCGAAGAGGAGGAAGCCACCATAGCCCCTGGGAACTGCATCCATTACCTACCTCTGCTACGGAAGCTGGGACGTCCGAGGTCGGCTGACCGGTGGAGTGTACCTGGTGTTGAGCGAAGGTAGGAGACGACAGAATTCCCAGTGGGGGGAGTGCACGGCGTGGGATTGAGGTACTATACCAAGAATCCACGACCACAATCACTGGAGTACCAAGATTAAATTTGAAAACCAAAATGTCCGCTGACACGTTGAGACACCAAGAGGAGGCTGCGAGCTCCATGTTCCTAGACACACCGGCTGGTGTGTCGGTACGGGGTGAAAGCTCTGTGAGCCAACCGGAGGGTGCTCCCATCAGAGAACAGTACAAAAAACTTGAAAAACTAATGCGGGCAGAGCAGTCCAAGTGGTGGGAACACAGATCTCTTTCCCGCTACTTGGACGTAGGAAGAGTTCCTAGGGGTCTGAGAATTACCCTAGCGCCCAGCTACGAGAATCCGGACCCAGCGATGTTAGCTGAATGGGCGGAAACTAACTTGGCATCCTCGAGCAAATTAATGATGATACTAATTAAGTATGCGGAGAGTGATAGAGCCAAGCTACAAGCGCAAATTGACATTTTGGAAGGAGAGATAGACAAGATGGAAAAAGGTGAACACACAAAGAAAATGAGGGATGATATGTTGGCTCGCCTTAATAAGGATGAAGAGGTGATTAAACGCAGAAAAACGTACAAATTTGAAAGGGATCGTGTGGACTACCAAAATGGTCAAATCTTCACGTATGCTCGCAAATACGATGTAGTCAAAGCAAGGGGCAATAAACTAACCAGGAGAAATGGAGGTGAGATAACGGTGCCATCTACATCGACCTCTGAATTAAGTTCGGCTGCAGAGAGTGATCTTGAAGGAGAAAACAGAAGTCAGCCATTGGGGTTTACAAAATTCTCCCTCGCGGAGGAGGTAGACTGCCTCTGCCAGGACAGACGGGAAACTTTACGCCCCCGTGGACCTCAAGCAGCAAAGAACAAAGACGCAACTTCAAGCGAAATCAGAGAAGGAAATGCGTTAAAAGAAACCAAAAACAAAAACGCAGGCAGGAAAGCGCCGAGGGGAAGATGGAACCGTTTTCAGAATAAGAACTGAGTGACAGTACCTATCCGAATGCGGTAATTAATTTGACTGATGTGCAATTGTCCCCAACTGAAGAGAAGATTCTGGGATTGGGCTTGTCATTTTGCCCACCCTGTGATTTCAACTTTGTAGACACTAGATTGGACACTTACCGCTTCGTTAGGAAACTGAAACTACATAAATTCCACCTCCTGCAACCTAAAAAAGCCACAATCCCGAACATCTCGGAATCAACTAACCCCCCCCTACTCACAGCGGGGGATGCATCCCTATTTCAAGATGCGTGGTCCCTCATTGTAGAACAAGCAGAGGGTAATACAACGGGTGAGCCAGCTCTCATTGATGACAGAGGGACCTGTGAAACTCCATTTAAACCGAAATCGAACTTCCAGCCAATTTTTTTACATGATAATCTGGATGTATACCACGAGTTGGTAACCCAAGACTTAAAAAAGCTATACACCATAACTAATAGGACATTCTGCAATAGGAACAAACAGAACCTTGTCTACTGGAATCTCATTAATAAATTGGGAGCTGACAAGAATGTCATTGTGAGACAGGCAGACAAGGGTGGGAATATAGTCCTATGGCCACGCCAACTATACATGGAGGAGGCAAAATCTCAATTGGATGATATAGCGTGTTACCGTAAGAGCAATATCAACGTGGTGAAAGCATCCTGGCAAGAGCATTATCTGAAACTGTTGGCATGGAAGAGTGGGGGTTTAATTACTGAGGCAGAATATCGGTTTATGAAGAAGGAATTTCCAGTTATTCCAACTTTTTATTTAATCCCAAAGGTGCATAAAAGTACAACGACTCCACCAGGGAGACCGATAATTTCCGCAATCAACAGCCTAATGGAAAATACCTCCAAGTACATAGACTTTTTTCTACAGGAGTGGGTCCGCAATCTGCCATCATATGTACAGGACACCTCAGACTTTCTACGCAAAATTGAGACTGTATCTTGGGGTGAGGACATGTTATTGATGACTATGGATGTGAAGTCCTTATACACCTCGATAAAGCATTGTGATGGTCTTAAGGCAATAGAGCATTATTTGAACTTGAGGCCTATGACATTTGCAGCGCACAACAAAATGCTCAAGATGATGATTTCTGTATGTTTGGAGCAAAATTTCTTTTTGTTTGATAACCAAATATATCAACAGATCAGGGGTGTCGCAATGGGGGCCTGCTTCTCTCCCAGCTATGCATGTCTGCATATGGGCTTATGGGAGGAGCAGGTCCTCTATGGTGAACACATGGCCATTACAAAAGAGCATGTTGTACTATATCTAAGGTATATTGATGATTTATTTTTTGTTTGGAGGGGAACTGAGCAAAGCGCAAAGGATTTTGTGGAGACACTAAATGCTAATTGTCTCAATCTTGAATTCACATCATCAATCAGTGATAAGACAGTTTGCTTTTTGGATGTGGAAATTAGTAACAACAATAATACACTTTCCACTAAACTGTTTAGAAAGCTGACCGCAGGCAACACCATTCTGCATGCCTCAAGCCACCATCCTTCACACCTCATTCGGAGCATCCCCTATGGGGAGATGCTTCGCATTAGGCGTATATGCAGCTCTGACTCTGATTGTGAAAGTGCTCAGGAGGCCAGTAAACAGAGGTTCCTAGCCAGAGGCTACCCCCTCAAACTAATTAAGGATGCCATCCAGAAAACACGAGCCATACCTAAACTAAATGCGCTGCTACCGAAATCGAGAAGTGAGAAATCAGTGGAGAAATCACCCATATTTCAGTCGAGAATTATCCTTACCTACAGTAGACAACATCAGGAATTGAGGAGAATCTTTAGCCGTAATTGGAATCTGATACAGGGCGATCCAGTCATTGGTAGCACTATCAACCCCAAACCGGCCATAACTTTTAGAAAAGCATTCTCCTTAAAGGATGGCTTGGTAAGTAGCAGTCCAGAATCGGCCCCAGCAAATACGTGGTTGTCACAGGTGAAAGGTTTTAAGAAATGTGCAAACTGCAAAGCGTGCAAATTCGGATGCAGTAAAACGCATTTTATAAGTCCTTTTAAGACCATGCCCATGGAAATTGGCAAAAGACTTTCATGCAAAACAGAATTTGCAATCTATATTCTGGAATGTCCCTGTGGACTTAAATATGTCGGCAGCACCAAGCTACCAGTCCACAAAAGGATTTTACAGCATATCAGGGCGATTTCCAATAAAGATCAGACCTATCCCGTGGCGAGGCATTTTGAAGGGAAACACAATAGCAATTCTGGCCTCCTCCAATACTATGTCATTGATACAGTCTTACCACTGAAACGTGGTGGCAACCGGGAGGCTAAGCTTAGGCTACTTGAAACTAGATACATTATAGAGTTAGATACGAAGAACCCGAATGGTCTTAACTCTAGTGAGGACTTTTTCACATGCCTCTAGTCTCCATAAGGATAATGCATGTATCCATTACCACCTACAGTCTCTATGATATCGATTTTCCACTTTAAATCTCTCCCATCCTGTACTCTATGATGGGGCACAGTATGGGCTCATAGTGTGTACCCGTAGGGAGCATGCAGCAACATGTTTTTAATAGGAGGTTTTTTTGTTATTTTCTCGCTTTTCCCTTTGCTTTTCCATTCCCATGTGGAGATGGAAAACAGTAGATAGAGGTATAATCCCAACAAGGGAAATAGGAGAAATCAATGAAATCAGTATGAAGTGAATATAGAAAATAATTAGAGGTATATCTTTTTAATAAGGTGTGTAAATATAAACATGAGGAAAAAATTGTAAAATTATGTAACAAAAAAATCCCAATCTTGAATGTTAAGGTATTGACTGACAGTCTCTGCAAATGTGTAAAGTGGGGGGCAAATGATTGGATAGGGTAGAAATTACCTGTCCTTTATTGATAAAATAGGAATACAAGTATTTATACATTAACATCCGTTTGAGTTGTTAGCAAGATATTAGGGGACGAACTGAGAGGATGTCACCAAGATAGAAATGAAATCTAAGACTAATTGGCCCACTGGGGCGCAATCAGGTTAAGAGATTACAAACTATCGTAGTGCGCAAGGAATCGTTTAATTAAATCTTGTTGGGAGTACAGATTCATTTTTGCTACTAGGACATCTAAATAGTAGCAGTGGATGTATTAGAGGAAAACTTCTTTATATATATATTATTTATGTCATGAATTTATTTTTGATATGAAATTGTATATAAATATTTTTCTATGTTTTATATATGTACATAGTATATTTATATAACTATTTATTTGTAAATACGAGTATGAATTGTAAATCATCCACATCTGCGCACGATTATTCCTGTATTTTATACAATAAGATTGAAACTATGGATATGTAGTAACTCTTTAATGTCCATGATAAGGTCATTTCCGGTGTTGTTTCCCCTTTAAAAACTGCTATTCCCCACTACAACGTGTCATGTGATCAAGGCCCGAGTGGGGGCTGAAACGCGTCATGGCGGACTGGTACAGAGTAATATGAAATAAAATCTCAGTGATTGGCACCGAAGTTTTGGGTCCGTTCTTTCGTCTAACCAAGGCAGCAGTATTAGAGACAAATTTACATTCATATATATATATATATACACACATATATATATAAATATATTATCTACTGGCGGTCGCCAGTAGATAGTTATAGTTAGGACCGTGTTTCCATAGGAAATCCGAAACATTCTATTTGGAATAACTTTGGCGCCGGTCGACGAATCCTCGCGAAATTTTCAAAACTAATGGGGCGCTACGCTCCGCTCCTACCCTGAAAGTCTCGGGGGGGTTCGTCAAGCAGGGGCTGAGAAAAAAGGGGGGTCCCAAAACGCGTTTTCCCCATGCATTTTTCCATAGGACCTTTAGACACAGCTACAGCCCGAACGGCTGAACAGAATTACTTGAAATTTGGCAGAGAGGTAGTCCTCAGGTCACGGATGTGCCTTTTGTAGGTCTGGTGTAAATCTGTTCAGTAGGTCCTGAGAAAATAGCATTTAAATCAATATATATATCTGTAAGCGCGCTCCGTGCGCTTACCGTAAGCTTACCGTACGCGTACGGTGCCGTGCGCGAGCTCAATTCTGATTGGTGGTTACATGACTGTAAACATTTGAATCGGTCGAAATCAGGAAGTGTCGGCTGCCATTTTCTGTCTCTCGCACTGAGAAACAAAGGTGGGGAACGTGAAACGGGGGCAACGAAGAGAGTTGCAGACCCCCTAGTGTTTGTCAGGGGGTCCAAGAAGGACCCAAAAGTATGAAAAATAAATTTAATAATTTAAAAAAAAAATTGCGGGGTACGCGTACGGTAAGCTTACCGTACGCGCACGGCAAAAAACAAAAAACAAAAAAACAATCACATTTATTAAATAAATTAAAGGACCCACAAGGGAGAAAAAAACAAATGTTAATGTCTAAAAAAATGCGAGGCGCCCACGGCATGGACTGCGCAATGTGGGCGCACCGTGCGCGAAGCGCACCGTGCGCGCAGGGTGTGCGCACAGTGAAAAACCAGAAAAAAAAATGAAAAATAAATACATAACTTAGCATTTAAAAAACCGTACAAATTCACTGAAAAAACCATAGGTTTCACACACGTTATAGTTAGGAATTATCATTTAAAAAACCTTGCAAATTCACTTAAAAAACCATAGGTTTCACACATGTTATGGTTAGCTGTACATTTCACTCGTAAAAAACCAATGAAATTCCACGTTATAGTTAGATCAGGTAACTATAACTTGCGCGACCTCAATCCACAATGTGTAATTTCAGATGTCATCATTGATGTCATGAGTGATGTCACTGACCATGTCATGAGTGATGTAATATGTGATGTCATCAGCAGTTTATTGTGGGCGCGCAAGTTATAGTTACCTGATCTAACTATAACATGGAATTTCATTGGTTTTTTACGAGTGAAATGTACAGCTAACTATAACATGTGTGAAACCTATGGTTTTTTAAGTGAATTTGCAAGGTTTTTTAAATGATAATTCCTAACTATAACGTGTGTGAAACCTATGGTTTTTTCAGTGAATATATATATATATATATTACCTACTGGCAGTCGCCAGTAGGTAGTTATAGTTAGGACCTATTTTCCATAGGAAATCCACAACATTCTATTTGGAATAACGTTGGGGCCGATTAACAAATCTTCGCGAAATTTTCCAAACTTTTGGCCATCTCCGTTCCGCTCCTATCCTCAAAATTTCACGGCGATTCGTCAAGCGGAGGCCGAGAAAAAAGGGGGGTCCCAAAACACGTTTTCCCCATGCATTTTCCCTTAGGACCTGTTGACGCAGCTACAGCCCAAACTGCTGAACGGAATTACACGAAATTTGGCAAAGAGGTAGTCCTCAGTTCAGACTCGTGCCTTTTGCTTAAATGGTGTAAATCCGTTCAGTAGTTCCTGAGAAAATTAGAGTTAGATCTGATTGGCTGTCAGTACTTCATCCAAGAAGTGTTGGCAGCCATCTTGGGACCAATATACATGATAGCACCTCATTAAAAAGCTTTGCAGTTAATAGAAGGTTTTAAGACTTTAGTTACATTATAAATGATTTGTTGATGGTACCAAACTCATTTTAAGAATTGTGGTGTGTTCTAAGGTGATTTTACCATGAGAAAAAGCTTTCTGCTGTGATATCATGAATCATGTTTGAGAGAAAACTATTTTCTCATGCTTTTCCCACAGAGGTTTGGAAGGTGATCTATAAGCTAAACTGAGAGCATATTTTCTGTAAATTCACATTATCTTTCTCAGTCATGTGAGAATGAAGTCTGACATTCTCAGTAAAACATGTACATCCAACAAGGGTAGAGACTGTCAGTTGATTCCTTTGTGTTCTACTGCAGCTTCCCAGAGTGTTCTAAAGAACAACTAGAGCGCTAACAGTCCTATGGAAAGTATGATTTGTGCTGCAGAAAGAAAAATTAGGGCACATTTTGAGTGACTTCTCAAATCCTCTTCTATTTCATTAAAAAATTCTGACATGCAGACTGAAACATGCACTTTCAATACCAGCAGCAGACTTCCCTGGTGTAGCCCAATGACAGAAGTGTTCAAAACACTTATTTTTTGTGTATTTGCAGTTTTATATAGTGCAGACGTGTCAGGTATTGGAGTGCTTTACATGAGCATTGGTTGCATCACACAAGATCAAATTCATTTTGGTTGTAGACATGGGGAATTTAAGTGATTTGACCAGAATCACAGAATGTTGAGCTGAAGCAGAAACTCCAACCTCGTTCCCCAGTTGCAAAGTCTGCAGCTCTGGAAGTAACACCACATCCTCTCCCCTAAGTGCAACATTTAATCAAGTGCGCAACTGGATAAAAAAACATAAAGATTACAAATAATTTAAAAGTTCTTTGTCACTATTTGAAAACTCAGAAAATATGTCCTCATTTTAGTTTTTTAGAGCACTAACCATAATTTTGATGCACATAAGAACCTCTCATATATGTAATTTCTAAAGGAAATGCTCTAGGTATTACAGTTTTGATTACATCAAGATGACGTCAGGCGTTCCAAACTTTTGTACTAAATATAGAATGTTAGCAATCTAGTTGTTCATTGGGATACTGTTGAGAGGCAGAGGCCAGGGGCACGGACCCTGAAAAATGAAGGCAGGTAGGAGAGTGCAGAGGCAACAATTTGACCACACTGGGCAGGCAGGAAGGGCAGTGGCAGCATAACTGACTATGGAGGGCAGTGGAAAGGGGGGCAGGGGCAACAAACCAACAATACAGGACTGGCAAGGCTGTGGCAATATAATAGACCATTGTGGGCAGAAGGAAGAGGCAGTGGTAGTACAACCATACATGCCAACAGACCCGTTTCAGCCAGGAAACATCCAATGTTTTTAAGCTCAAATGGCCTTTATTTGATCTGTCTCCTGTCTACAATCTCCTCTTTTTCAATGTAACTCAAAGGGGAAAATCAATACCCCAGTTTTTTTTCAAAATCTCCCTCTTACCAAGTTCAAAATGTTTGCAAGTATGGTACATTGGATCATGGTAGGCAGGAGGAATTGGGGTAGGGACATGGACTTGGTTAACAAAGGACAGGAGGGGCATGGAGAGGTGCACCAAACTGACCCTACAGGGCAGGCATCAGGGTTTCCAGCAGCACAATACACCACACAGGGCATGCGGGACGGGAGTGCAGCACAACAATCCATAGAAAGCAATAGGGAGGGGACAGGACCATGCACATGGACAACAGAGAACAGAGGGGAATAAGGCAATGGTAGCTAGCTGACCATAATGGACAGACAGGAGAGAAAGCTGCAGCATAACAGACCATAAAGGGCATGAGGGACGGATCAGGGGCATTACAATGGAACAGACAAGCCAGGAGGGAGGGAATAGGGATCTGCACATGGAAACAAAGGGTTGGGGGCAAGGGGGCAGGGCAGGTGCAGCAAGATGACCATGGAGGTCAGGCAGGATGGGCACTAGAAACAAGACACACCATGGAGAGCAACAGTGAGACTATGATGGCATACACACAGACCATGGAGGGAAGGTGGGAGGGGGTCAGGGGCAGCTAGCTGACCACACAGGGAAGGTGGGAGGGGCCAAGGCAGCACAGAAGACCATGCATGGCAAGCGGGAGGGTTAGTGGCGGCACAATGGCTATGATGGGTAAGAGGGAGGGTGCAGGGGCATGCACAAAGGACCATGGAGTATAGAAGGGAGGGTCAGGACCTCGGCACAGACAAGAGAGTTCAGGGGAAGGGGCCTCACAACAGACCGCTCAGGGCAGGCAGGAGGAGCAGTTGCAGCACAACAGACCAGGGAGGGCAGAAGGGTGTGGCAGTAAAATGGACCATGGAGGACAGGAGGAAGGGGATAGGGGCATGGCATGTGGACAGGCAGGGTGGAGTGGCAGGGACAGGTTACAGTCATCTGACAATGCTAGGCAGGTGGGAGGGGAGGGGCAGCTCAACAGAACACTCAGAGTAGATAGGAGTGGCAGGTCCATGGAACATAGTGGGCAAAAAGGATGGAGCAGGGGCATGCACAAAGACATCGGAGGGCAGGGGGAAGGAGAATAGGGGCAGCAAGCTAAGCACAGAGGCTAAGCAGGAGGTCAATGATGGGCCATAGAATTGGGCAATTGAGGGCAGGAGGAGAGGACTGGTACATCATGCTAAATGGAGGGCAGTGGCAGCACATCAGACCATGCATGGCAGGAGGGAGGAGGCTAGTCCTTGGATTCAGACAACAGAGGATAGGGAGGAGGTGGATGTGGCAGCAAGCTAACTGTTCAGAGAAGTTGGGTATTGGGAACTTTATTGTTTTTAAAATGTGTGTCTGTGCAAACTACTTAAAATATGAACAAGTATGCAGCATAATCTCACTTTTATTTAGGAGGAAGAGGACGTTTGTTACTGTGACTCCGGGCTCACTTGGCAGAAACACCCCCTGACCCTCCACCCCCATCACAAAATGTAATGCCTGTGAAAAGGGTAGGTGGACGCAGTGTTATATAGAACATAGTCCTGAGAGCACGATTGAAAATGAAAACTAGATATAGTATATGGTATAAACTATGCACCAAAAAGTGTGATATAAGATGAACCGGGGCGTGAAATATAATATGCAATACATTGTGCGCAATGACAGATTCATTGGAGAGCGCGAGATAGCACAGGCACTAGCGCGTGCTATGCGATATGCGCCTTGGAGTGTAATATGCACAGGGCAGTGTTGTGTAACCTAACTAGTCTCTAAAGTTGTAATATAAAATATGTGCTGGGGAGTGTAACATTGCATATGCACTGTGACAAAGATATGGATCCCAGATTGTATATGTATGGCATAGCGCTGTGCATTATAACATAGGCATCGAGGAAGGCACGTTAGATGGGGCAATATAACCCGTGCGAAGGCAAGTGTGGCATGACATATTCACGGGGTGGTGTTACAGTGCACATGGGCTAGAGAGTGTCATAGCATACGCACAAGCTGGTGGAATACAACAAAGAGGTGTGTGGCACTCTGCGGGCACTGGTGGGTGTAACACAGCATTGGGCTCAGCCAGGAGCACGCTGTGACTCTCAAGTGAGGTTCGTCTCCTTTCCAGAGAGTAAAATAAAAAGTATTACACATCCGGCGGTGGATGTGTGTTTTATTAACCGTGAGGGGGGTTTCTTGCATAGCTTGGTCGAATTTTTGTCAAATCCCCTTTGAATAGCTTGGTGTGCGTGCGTGTGTATTAAATGTGCCCGTCAATAGCTACCCATGTTTGTATAAATAAACGACAAGGGTGTCTACTTGGAGAGTACCCACCGGTGGGGGCGCCGGGATTAGGCACGGTAGGGCGTCAGACACGTCAGAGCTTCACTAGCGGTGTAAATACATTCCACGTGGATTCATTGTATGCATAGTCACCTTTTAATGAATATCACGCAAATCGTCATGGTGATAGGTACATACGGTTTGTCCAGCATGTCCTAGGTGTTTCTATAAATATATTTTAAAAATAAAAAACAAAGGCCGGCCCCGGGGGATGGGGTCCCTGGGGCCATAAGTGTCCAGAGGAGGGGGGCAACGCAGCCCTCAGGATTCAAATGAACTTAATCTCCCAACTAAAAACGGCCACAGGACGGGTTTACACAGTGGTGAAGGGAGGGGACGGGGCCTGAGTTAACGTGTGCAAACACGCCCTGTGGCGCGTTTTAAGTTGGGGAAATAATTCCCCTTCAATCCTGAAGGACCCTGGGGGCCAACTAGCCCACCAGGTGCTTCCAGTAAGCGCCACTGCGCTGCGTTGCAGAGAGGTGGTCTAGGCCGTGCCCCTTTTTACATCTCTCTGCAACACGGCTCTGTGGCGCTTACTGGAGGTACCTAGTGGTCTAGTTGGACCCTAGGGACCCTCAGGATTCAAGGGGACTTAATCTCCCATCTTAAAATGGCCACAGGGCGTGTTTACACAGTGGGGAAGGGAGGGGACGGGGCCTGAGGTGATGTGTGCAAACACACCCTGTGGCGCGTTTTAAGAGGTAGTTTTATTCCCCTGCCCTATTATATACTAGGGGCTTACAGAGGAGGTCATGCTAATCACAGGGGGACCCCAACGCATAGTGTTGCCTAGTGTATGTAGGTGTTTTCATTGTATTCTAAGTGTCTTTTAACATAGCACTGGCTCTAGGACTGGTTAGTCAGACTCAGTTACCACCAGTATCCGTCTGAAAAAGTTGAGGGTACAGGATGATTTTGCAACAAGGCTTCTTTCTGCTCTTCTATTTGTTCTTTCTGCACGTTATCCTTCTTCCTGCACTTTTCTTCGTCTTTGAGAACTTCTGTTGCTTCTTTCTGCATTTCTTTTTTTTCTTTCTGTGCGTTTGTTCTTCTTTCTTCACATGTCCTATCTCTGTAGGCATAGTTAGAAATTAGTATTTAAAAAACCTTTATAATTCACTGAAAAAACCATAGGTTTCAGGCACGTTATAGTTAGGAATTAGCATTTAAAAAACCTTAGAAATTCACTGAAAAAACCATAGGGTTCAGGGGCATTATAGTTAGCTAACTATAACGCCCCTGAACCCTATGGTTTTTTCAGTGAATTTCTAAGGTTTTTTTAAATGCTAATTCCTCACTATAACGTGCCTGAAACCTATGGTTTTTTCAGTGATTATATATATATACACACACAGACACACACACACACACACATACATATATATATGTTAAATGTACTATTCCACTTCAGTCTGTGCAACAATAGGGTAAGTGTTGGACTTCAGAGGGGTCAAAATTACTATTCCCACCCCAGTCTGTGCAACAGTAGAGAAAGCGTTGCAGTTCAAAGAGGTAACATGGACTATTCCAATTCCAGTCGGTGCAACAGTAGTTTAAGTACTTCAATACAAACACATAACATATTTTAATGACCCTATTAGTTGACCAGAAAAGTACAACTATTAATATAGAATGTATATATATAAAGTTTTAAAAAACATGATTAAACAATTTAAAGTGTATTACAAATGTTCATAATTAATTTTAAATTATAAAAAAAAATTCTATTAAGTTCCCACACTATACTCCCACAAACCTAGCTGCCCACAATTAAAATATAAATAAAATAAAGTATAACATAATTAACATATTTAATTATCAATTAAATAATTAATAATAAATGAATGAATAAATATTTAATTATAGACTAAATAACTTCCCACCCTATGCCCCTACAAACATAACAACCCAAACCTATTATATAATCTAAAACAGTTCTAATTAAACAGTTTGCATAACTAATAATACATGTAATAATTAATACATTCATAATTAATCACTAATTAATTATCACCTAATTAGCATCCCACCCTATTCTCCTACAAGCCAAGCATCCCACAACTAAAATATAATGTACAAAAATAATAATTACAAAATTTACATAATTATCAATTAATAATTTATTCTCAATTACAATTGTATTATTAATTCATCATTCTTAATTAATCTCCCACCATATACCACTACAAACATGACAACCAGCAACAACACTATAAATTACTAATAACAATTAAATAAAAAATTATAAATAACTAAATTTAGAAATATTGTCACAATTATATCAACAATATTTAATATATAAACTTGATTTATGGACTAAAATACATAAAAATAATTAACAATTATATTTCTTTTTTCTTTTTATTTTTTATAAACATCTTTTTTTTATTAACATTGCTCAAGATCTTATACATGACATAGCAGTGATCAAAAGGCTCGTAAACCAACAGTATGACGTTACAGAGATGAGGATCGGGAGAGTTACCCAAGCTGACCCCCCAACAATTATATTTTTAACTACCATGTTATTGAAAATAATATTTAAACCACAGATATTCTTGTAAACAATAATACCTATCAAAAAAAATCGATATTCTTGTCAACAATATTTCTGTATCACAATATTTATGTGTCACGATATTAAAAACTCAATATTTGTGTATCTCCATATTTGTAATTTGATATTTTGTCCAAATATCACATTTCTGCTGAGAAGCTCGATGTAGATTTTGACATATCTGTATACTTTAGAAAAACAGGTAGTACATGTTTTCTACATATCTGGGCATAATTAAATCTTTGTTGTAATTTCATCCTTTTACCAGATCCAGGACCAGCAAGCTATCAAGGCCCTTACTTTTCACAAAACTAGTTTAAGATGTAGAACTGCTTAAGAATTTCCATTGACCTGCTGGAATCAGATTGTCTTTGAGCACACTACAATGCTCCAAAAAATTAAACATACTTAAAAAATACTAATTTTTTCCCATTGTCATACCAACCTATCTGAGGGTCCTGCAGCTACTGCATTCCCCTACTTCAGCGCTCCTGTAGGTTCTCTGCAGTAACGTACATACCTTTGTCTCTGTGCAGGTCACTTATCACATCATCAAAGCAGTTTGGCTAAGCCTGTTATTGGCTGGCCAATCAGGAGAGGCTGCTAGAAGGCTGGATTTTGTCTCAGACAATATAAAGTTGTATACCTTCCTTAATGTATTAGTTATGGTAGATTCAACAGTGACAAGTTGTTGGATTTATCATTACCAATGTTTTATATTCTTCAAATATAATTTTAGCTCACTCCAGTCAACTGTTATACTGTATTACAGAATTCACATGTCAGTCTAAGGGGCTAAAAGTGCTAAAATGAGGAAAAACTGAAATTGGTAGTTTTTCCCTCACCAGGCATATAATTCTTTTAATGGCCCTGCTTATTTATTTATGACACCCTAACCAGGGGGCACCCCTTAGGGATTTCTTATATGTAAAAAGATAGCTAGTTTAATACTTTGGAAGTATCCTTAAATCCACAGTCGAATTTGCATAATTTCAGTTTAAAAGCAGCTTGCAAAGCAGGGCTGACTTTTAAAATAACAGCAGGCAACACAGCTGTGCACACTTAAGTGCCTCAAATCTGCTGAGCCTCCAAACCTACATTCCCTACCATATGCTAAGAACTTATAGGTAGGTTGTCAGTGCCAATTGTAATTACACCTAATTACTATATTAATTTTTAATCAGAGGACTGGCTCAGTGCCTGGCTAGCAGAGCCCAGGGTGCAGTCAGAGTCAGTTACCATCAGTATCAGTCAAACAATTGGGGTGATCAGGGCGAAAAGGATGACTTTCTCTCAAATGCCATCTGTTGCTCTAGAGAAAAATCTCCACTCCCTAAGAATGCACAGAGGATAACAAATCCTCTTTTGCAGTAGGAATAAACATAAGGGTGGGTTATAGTGTTACTAAACAACGCATTATTTGAAAAGATGATTTTATACTGTCATTCATACTGACGTCTTTTTTCTTTTTAGACATAAACTGTCACCAATAATTCATGTCTTCGATTCTTCAATAAAGTACATTTAAAATATATACAGACAGAGAGAGTGGACTTTACCCACATAGACTTTTTATCAAGGTTATTGAATTTTGGGAATTGTGTTCCCATAAGGTTTAGGTGATTAAACTGAAGATGCAACAAAACCGAGGGCCTCATTATGGTGTTGGGTGGACCGCCACCAACAGGCCGTCAGGGGCGGCCCATCCGACAAAGGAGACTGCGGCTGAGGCATATTGATGTGATCGGTTGGAGCACAAGGGTTGGAGGGACCTACCGATGTCTCTGACAAGCTCAAGGAGCCCATTAGAGCATTGGTCGACCGTAATCCCTACAATGGGGGCAGTGTCTGCAGAGGCACCAGTGTAGGGATTACAAAGCCTCTTTTTTCTTTACCTTTACAGGGCGATCTGACCACCATGTAAAGGCTTACGGAAAGGTAATTTGGGGTACACTAGCTCCACTATGGGGCTGGGGGGGGAAATGCGGTGCCCCCAAACATCAATGCAGCATGTGTCAGGCACCACATGATCACTGGCACATGCTGCATGCATGTTTGCAAAATGACTTTTTCCATTGCGGTTTGTGCTGTGGCACTTTTTTCAACCGCCTACACAGCGATTGTATTGTAATTAGGCGGGTGAACCTGTCGACTACATGTTGGGCAGTTTCATTCGTGCGGCGATGGCGGTCGTACACTCATATAACCACCATTGTAATCCCTCTCTTAGAGTCTGCTCTTCAATGTATTTACTTGGCTGGCACAACATTCTATTTATTGATATATGATGATTATGTTTAGGAAGTAAGTGCTATTTTGATGCCTTAGCATTTCATAAAGAGTCAGTGTTATTTAGCCAGTAACCATACATTTCTTTTATTTTGCTGACATTGTAGCATGCTAATGGAGGCCAATTTTGTGTTCTCAAAGTAAAGATGTGGGCACACCTAGTCTTTCTTAAACAGAGAACTGAAATCATCCCCTTTTATGGATGTTCCAATCCTATTTCTATTTGACAAAGCAAAGATGTAGGTGCACATATGCTTTATTAGCAATGCAAAATAATTATTTCCTTTTGTCTAAGTTCCATTGCACTTGCCATGTGGTTATTAAAAAACCCATACAAAAATTACTAAATAGTAACAAAGAACCACTGTGCCTTCAATAATGTGCTTTATACACACTATGCACTTTCAGTCAACATTAACATTTACTATAACAATGTACTACCTTACTTTTACAGCTAACACCTTTGCACTTCTACTTCATATTACTAAATATAATAAAACCTTGTCATATCCTAATATAAATATATGCTTGTATATTTGTTGAATTGTACAAGACTTCTACATCCAACCTCACTTGTTCATTCACTGTATTTGCATACCAAATTTTCAGCAATATTCATAATCAATGAAAAAAGTTACTTCCATTATTTCAGGCAAGGAGTGGCACTGGGTGACAATTCACACACATGTACCTACTATGAAATATTTTTCAATGTGCAGCATTTAAGCTAACCGCTTACAACACATGATTCATCATCTGACTAAACGAGTCTCTTCTGTGAGACTACAGGATACCTCTGCTAATGCAGTCTATTATTTATGGGGATGATACTTCATATTCCATATTGATGTATTCAAAGATGTGGGATCATTATTACATTTCCTTTCTACAGTACCTGAAGGCACCACCCACAGATAATTATCTAGCTATTACCCAACAATGAACCTAAACAAAAAAGGCCTATTGCCTTTGCCAATGCTTGTTTTACATGCCACAGGTTTTAAGGCAATCACTGCCATTGGTCTCCTTTAAGATGATGGAGGCATTATGGGAACCTGAGAATTATGCCCATACTCACTTTTTCAATACAGGTTTTTAATACTACATAAGGCAAAGTGGTTTGCAATTTTGAGCTAAAGTATTATGCCATGCTGAAGACTGATTGCAATAGTAATGCAGCAAATATATGTCCAAGCATATCGCCAAAGGGGTGCTAGAAAAAGAGGGCCAGATAATGAAAGAAATAACACACATCAGAAGTATTAATGCTGGAGTGTATGTGGCATTAGCATAAAAAGTCCCATGAAGATCAAAGATTTGACTCTATTCAGTGACTATTGGTTGTAGCAGTGAAAATTGCATTGGGCTTACAGATTTATTGCTAGTATGTGCAATGTAAAAGCTTATAGAAGTCACAATGTATTTGATTTACACTCATTGACTCTCATCAATAGATAAAGCAATACTGTATTTTGCGCATATGTATCTATTACATATAACTACACACACACGCACACACACACACTGTTGGACTTGGCCCTTTTTGCAGGGTCATCCCTGAACTTTTTGCCTTCCTCCTTGTCTTTTTTCTGACCTGGTGTTGGTGGTTTTAGGACTCTGGGCACTTTAGCACTGCTGTCCAGTGTAAAGTGTGTGTGCTCTCTGTGGTAAACATGGTCTACACCTGTTAGGCGTATTTACTTTACCTGTCAATCCCTTGTTAAGTGGCATCTCAGATACCCAAGGCCAGTAAATTAAATGCTACTGGTGGGCTTGCAGCGCTGATTGCTCCACCCACCAAAGTAGCCTTTCAAACCTGTCTCAGGCCTCTGCCATTGCAGGGCCTGTGAGCGCAGTTCACAGCCACTGTGTTGTGGCATCTAAAGTGTGTTCCACGTCTGTGACCCCCATTTTACTGCCTGTCAGTCACCCCTAGGATAGGTCCTAAAGAGCTCTATGGGCAGGGTGCATTGTAGGTAAAAGGTAGGACATGTACCTTAAGTGTGTGAATGTCCTGGTACTGTCAAACAGCCATTTTGGTTTCTCACTGAGAGGAGCAGCCTGGTCAAGTTTGGTATGTTTGGAATAGTAATAATAAATGCTGCGTAATGTTGTTCGCAGATTTATCATTACTATTTTAGAAATGCCACTTTTTGAAGTTGGCATTTCTGTGTGCTATGTGTCTTGGCCTGCCTGATGTGTATTGCATGTCTGGCTCTGGAGTGACAGGGGCTGGTGAGGTGTGTGGCTCCAGAGGGGCTGGGTGAGTCAGTGATAGGCTGAATGGGCAGATCTGCATTTAGAGTAGTGGGAGGAGTAGCCCCTGACCCTGAATAGGTCCGTGCCTGCCTTGTTCAATGCTGGCTCCGCCCCCCTGGGGTGTGTCTGAGGAGGGAGCCCAACCTGACAAACGAGAGTGTGAGCACTGTAAACAAAGTCCGTCAGTACCCCCAAGAACCAGTTGGGACTGGTTCCCCAAGCCCTGGGCAAGGGCAAAGCAAAGACAGAACATAGCATAAATATTGGGACTGTGACCCCATGGAAGGTGTACTTTTTAGGTGCTTGTGCTGCTTGTACCTGTTTAAGGGCTGCTGGGCGTCATGAGGAACCGCCATGGGACTCAGCTGCTGCTCCTTGGGGTCCCTACGTGCTGGCCTGCCTGCGCCCAGCCCTGCCCCTCTAAAAATTGGATCCCTGCACCTCGTGAGAGTTGCATCTTTCTTCCTTGTGCCCGAGGACGAGAAGAGTGCCCCATGGGTTCGGTGCTCGAGAACATGGGGCCGAAGGAATCCCGGCGTGGGGATTTCCTCCATGCAGCCAGTAAGTCAGGCATCGCCTGGTTGTGGGCGGAGCTTGTGGCGTAGCAGCCGGGGCTCTGCTACATGGTCCGAGCTGTCCAGCAAGGTGACAAGGATGAGGATTCCCGGTTCGGGTCTTCCTCTGCAGCAGAGGGAGCGGATAGGATTCCTGCCAAAGAAGACTTCACTCTGGATGCCGGTCGGCCCAGGCAAGGGACAGAAGTCAGGCAAGTCCACCTGATCGGGGCGGAGCTCCCGCAACAGAGACAGAGCCTCACGGGCACTTCCTGCCACAAAGAGGAAGACAGGCGTGAAGGTGCCTGGTTGTGGGTAAGATTCCGGTAGCAGGAGGCAACCGAGCCTCGTGGGTTCGCACCTGCAATGGCACCGGAGAAAGCAGAGGAGTCCCGGTGAAGTGAGGCTCTCCGAGGCTTCCTGTTGGTGCCTGCTCGTGCCAGTGGCGTGGTGAGGAAATAGAAATCCAGGTGAGTGGGGCAGGAAAAGCACTGTGGGTGCCGAGTTTTTGCACAAGGAGGAGCCTGGTGAATGGGGCTTCCCAGGCACTGTTTGTGCCATAGCTGATTCTGGACAGCTGCACCGCTAGGTTGCGGGCAGCTACTCCAAAGGGGGCATTTCTTTTTGGGCCCACCTGTGAAGCCCCAGTGAAGGGGTGCTCCCAGAGCAATGGTAGTGCTCGTTTTTGGCCGCACAGCTGCACCGCCAGATTGCTGGCAGCTGCAACGTTGGGGGCAGAGTTTGGGTCTCTAGAGAGACCAGGGTGGATTACACCCTCGCCCTCATTTCTGGTGCTGGCCTGTTGGGCCTGCACCCTGCTGCCGTGGCAGCTGAGAGGGCATTGTGGGGAAGGCCAGCTGGCCTGTAAGCACCTGAGGTGCTGGTAGGGCAAAAGGCCCTAATGTTCTTGTGCATAATGTGTTTATGCCTAATGTTCTTATGCCTAATGTGTTTATGCCTAATGTGATGATGCTGGGTACAGAATACCACCAGTAGTTGCTGGTTGTGTTATATTTGCTACTTGTGCTTCCTAATGGTTCTGACATTGGCCCGATTGGCCTCTCATGTATGTAATCCCCTGTGAAGTATTGCCAGGTGCTCACAGTGTACATTTGTGATTATGATTCTAATGTGTTTACAATAATACAAAGGCTATTTTTATTTAACCTTTTGTGGAGTTTCCTTTGTGGTGTGCCTAGTGTGATGCTGCTGTGTGTATGTGTTGCGCAAATGCTTTACACATTGCCTCTGGGATAAGCCTGACTGCTCGTGCCAAGCTTCCAAGGGGGTGAGCAGGGGTTATCTTCAGTGTGTAACTCCCTTACCCTGACTACAGTGGTGGTTTCTGCCTGGCATAGGCGCTTGTCCTAGCCAACCAGAAATCCCATTTATAACAAACGTTACCCAGTAACACTATTGTTTGGCATCCTGGAACCATCTGTTGGTCCATACCTCATCAATGTTCATAACCAACTTCACCAGCTCCTTCTTTCATATCACCTATCAATACATCAACCTGTTCATCTGCCCATCCATCAGCCAGTCAGCAATATGTCAAACATCCTTTAATAATCCATTCAAACCATTCACAGCAATTTCATGTTTTTCTTATTTTTTGGGTGGTACTCATTAAACGCGTTGATTCCCTTGCAGATTACAATGTGAAATTTACAAATGTCCTTGTTAAGCTTTGGCAACAATTGGCATTCGTGTGTTGTGTAGTGGGTCACTGATGACACAATTACATTGAGAGTTCTTCTTTGAGACACTGGAAGCTCTACTGTAATGGTTGTGATTCACCTGGATGTAGATGGATGTAGAGTTCAAGAATGTGAAGTATATGTTTCCACTCAATGTCATGTTCTATGTCAGTGCCTAGTAAGACTTCACATTACTGACAGTGAGTCAAAATGTATATACACTGATAAACACATGGGTCTAATTCCCCAAAAAATAAACATGCACATAACCAATTCACAGGTGAAAATGTTTAGGAATGTCATGCGACTTTACAATTTCCCTAATGCACAGTTCTAAGCCATGGAGAAGCAGCTTAATGTGCAATGTTTCTTTTTCACTGTTGTAAGAAATTGGATTACTGATTGAAGGGGTGAAATTCAGCTCAAGCAACAACTAAAACTGTGGTCAGGGTGAACTCACAAGCAAATCCCAAATTAACCTGTGCTCAACTCTCTGGTAGCTTGGCACAGAACAATCAGGCTTAACTAAGAGACAATGTGTAAAGTGTTTATGCAGCACTTCAAAAAGAGAAAAAATATCACACGAAAAATCCTACACCAATTTAGAAAAATAGAGCAAAATTTAATAAATTAATCAAAGATCAAAACAACAAACATCAAATCAATAGAACCAGAGATGTGCAATTTCCAAGATTTAAATCAAAATAGCACCAAAGACCTCATAGAGCCACTCGTGGATATCTGGTCGTGCAAGACAGGGAGAAAGTCACAAGTTCAGGCCAACCACGATGGAACACAAGTTTGATATAGGGACCAGGTTAGTCCTGCTGAAAAGTTACCTTCTCAGTCCAGCGCAAAGAGCCCCCATTATTGGTGGAGGTGGCACGAGGACAGAGAAGCATTGTAGACCCATATCGATGTAGCGCGAAGAGCAGGCCTGGCGTCATGGTTGGGCGACACTGTTGGATGAAGATCCATCTAGTCATCAGAAATGGTCAGGTAGATGCTTCACGATGGTGCTCTCAGCTGATTGGGCTGAGTGAACTTCCCTGTGGTGGGCTGTGTGAGTTAGAAGGTTTTAGGGCCAACAACCTGTTCATGATTGCGAAGAGCCCAAAAACTTCCATTCAGCCTCTCTGAGGCCACACCAAGTGTCCAAGACCTGAGGGGCTCAACTTGGGTGCCGGAGGCTACATCCAGCTGGATCTGGTTGCTGGTTCAGGTGCTTCTTCCTGAGGCTCTGAACAGGAGAATTCTCTCTGGGAGCCCTGGGTTCAGGTCCAAATCCCTCTGACTCCGGCAGAAGAGCATCAGGGCAGCAATCAAGCAAGGCAGCAGTCCAGCAAGGTACTAGTCAAGCAGGGCAGAAGTCCAATAGATTGACAGTGCATTCAGCAGCACAGTAGTCCATTTTCCTGGCTGGTCCTCTCCAGGCCCACAAGTGTGCTGAAGAGTTGGTGTCTAAAGTTCAATATTCAGATCAGGTGTCTCCTTTGAAGTGGGAGAAGCTTCTAGAGGTTGACCTTTGAAGTGCACAGGTTTCCTGCTTCCCCTTCCGTGGCTCCAGACTAACTAACAGTGGTATGCAGTCTTTTGTGTGGAGGCAGTACACAGCCTATTCAAGTGTAAGTAGGGTTGTAGCCTAATCTGTCCTCCCATCCTGGCAGTGGTGGATCATTCACGCACACATAAGCTCTCTATAGTGTGTGTCTGTCTAGGAGGAATACACAAAGCTCAACTGTCAGCTACACCCAGTCATGTGACACAAAAACAGGCTGCAGTCACTAAATGGCTAAGACAGGAAAATGCCAACTTTCTTAAAGTGGAATTTCTTGAAATTGTAATTTAAAATCTGACTTTAACATAAGACAAGTTTTTTCTATACAATCCAAAGACTCCGAACATTAACTGGCTACTGTTAGACCTGTTAGCCTTAGAGGGGTCTTCCCCCAAACTTTTTCCTTCAAGCCCCCATTTATGCTGAGTTCTTTTTGCAGGCTTTTGGACTCTGAGCACTTTACCAGTGCCAATCAGTGCTAAAGTGAATGTAGTTTTACCCAGGGCTGTACAATCAAAAGGTAGGATATGTACTTTTAAGTTTTCCATATCCTGGTAATAAAAAAAATCCAAATTTGTTTTTCACTTCTGTGAGGCCTACCCCTCTCATAGGTTAACATTGGGAATTCCTTATTACACTTTTATGCTGTAATTTCTGATTGAGAAGGGGAAGATCTGTCATGTTTCATATCACTGGAATGGTAATAATAAATCATCTTTACTGGTAAAGTCAAATTCATCATCACCCTTTTAAAAATGCCACTTTTAGAAAGATGGCATTTGTCTGCTCTTAGCCCTGTGTGCCTGCAGCCTGTCTCCAACACATGTCTGGGGTGGGTGACAGCTGGAATTTATGTATTCCCTCTAGACAGTCACAAACAAAGGGGGCTTAGGTTTGACTTAGTGGCCATTTACAATCTGATGGGTCAGCCTAGGCAGGATGGGAGGGAGGAGCTGACACACCTTAATAGGCTATGTCCTGTCACCAAACAACGGGCTACATACCCTCCTAGAGTGAGTTTGGAGCAAGAGCTGGGAGGGAGGACCTCTGTGCACTTCAAAGTCCTTTTTTGAAGTCACCTCGCTTCAAAGGTACCATTGGGTATAAGAACTGGAATTCTGACCCTACCACTTCAGTATACTACTGGACCTGTGAGGAAGTCTGCCAGGAGTAAGGACTGCTGTGCTGCTACAAGGACTGCCAATGTGCTGGACTGCTGCTCTGCAAGAACTGCATTTCTCCTGGGCTGCCCTGCTGCCATCTACCCTCTGCCTTGCTGAGGAAGGATTGGACCTATCTCACCTGAACCCAGAGTGACTCCAAGGGAATGCTGGCTGGCACCCTGTTCTAAGTCTCAGGACATCAAAGACTTCTCATCAACCTGCAACAGCACCTGGACTTTGCTTGCAGAGAGTTTTGCCCTGCCAAGTGGTGCCAATTCAATCATGGGCCCTTGGAAGTAGGCATTAAGTACCACAACTGCCAGAATCCATGCATCGATGACGTTGCGCCAATCTAAACCAGTGCATTTCCCTTGATGTTGGTGCATCGTCACTGCTGTGAGGACCTCAGACATTGCATCACTGACTGCGTGGCTCATCGTCTCCAGGTTCTCATGCATCTCTGACTTTGTGTGGCTCGGCGCCAATGCATCGCCTTCAATCCTGTGCCTCAAAGACGATGCACTGACATTTGCTTCTTGTATCTCAGCTCTGTTGATGACGCATATGAGTAGGCCTGGGCTAAAATTCCGTTCCGCTAGCGGAAATTGCGATAATTTGACATTTTCGCGTTCCGCAGAGACTGCGAAAATGTCAAAATTTCCGCAATCCGCATTTTACCGGAAATATTTTGTTTGCTCGCGCTGTAAAATAATACATTCTCGCATGCGCGCGATCGCCTTACCTGAATCCCCGCGTTCGCCAACAAGTTTTCCCAATCCGGTTGCGTCCTCCACAAGATGTTGGATTGTTGGTAGCCATTTGCGCTGTCTCGCGACAGTTCGCGCCCGCAGTAACGTCATTCGTCGCGCGATCACGTCTTTCTTCTCGCGATCATGCACCGCGAGACAAGTGAAAACAAGATGGCCGCGCCCATGAGCAACCGCATGGGTAAGTTGACGAGCCGCGACCACGCAGAAAATACCACGAACGGGCGGGAAAAAAACTTCTGCATCTTCGCGATATTTTCGCGTGTTTGCGGAGATTTTTAACATTTTCGCGATAATTTGCGAAAGTGAATTTCGCAAATTCCGCCCACCCCTACATATGAGGTACTTTTAAGTGGCCAAGAATGGTCCCAGTGCTACATTGCTGTTGGCCTGAACTTTTGGAGTTACCCTCGGTTAACATTACCGTATAACCCCGGTTGGCGCTTTAAATGTTTAAGCACTACAATTTCATATAGTCTTTAAAAAGTCATAACTCCATCTATACAGATTGGATTTTTGTTGTTTTGTTTCTCTTTTGTTCAGAAAAATATAAGCTATTTGTATAAACTGGCGTGGAGTCTTTTTGTATTATTTTCACTATGTTACTGTTTGAAGTGTTTCAAAAATACTTTACACATTGCCTCTTAAGTTAAGCCTGCCTGTTCTGTGCCAAATGACCATAGGGTGAGCACAGGATCCTTTATGACGTGTATCTGACTTACCCTGACTAGGATTGAGGTTCCTGCTTGGACTGTGTGCATCCCTCTGCCAACCAGAAGCACAATTTCCTAAAGTGATCTGTTCCCATTTGGAAGTTACAGCTTATTTATTTATTTATTTATAAGGTTTTGTATAGCGCAAACATGGCCCCGAAGGGTATCAGAGCGCTTCACATAATGGAAGGGAAGAACAAAGTAAAGGGGAAATTGCAGAGGGGGTAACAGAGAATAACATAATGAACTAATAACAATGTACCAGGATAAGAACAAACATTACTTAATAGGGTATGACAGAAAACCCTGAGCATTACAGTTGTTAGGCCAAAAAAGAGTGTAGTCAGGGGTCATTGAAAAAGCAGATGATCCATGACCAAATAAGGCAAGAACTTGTTCATTAGGATTATTTGTACTTCATGTTTAATATAATAAAGTAACTCCAATGTTATCCTGAGGGAGAAGCAAGCCCACCCGGGAGTAGTGAAAAGCAAATGTAAAAGTTCTTCACTACCAGGACATGTAAAATTGTAAATCACATGTCCTACTTAAATACATTGTACCCTGCTCTGTCGGCTGTCTGTGGTCTACTCTAGGAGTGACTTCTATGTATCAAAAAGGAAGGCGTTAGCCTGGTCGAAATGGCAGTTTAGAACTGTACACACAGCCTGCAATGGCAGTTCTGAGACATGCTTAAAGAGCTACTTAAGTGGGTGGCACAATAAGTGCTGCAGGCCCACTAGTAGCATTTAATTTATGGGCCCAGTGTATATGTAGTACCACTTTACCAGGGGCTGATAAGTAAATTAAATATGGCAAATGGGGTTAAGCCAATGTTACAATGTTTTATGGAGTGAATACATGCATTTTAGCACCGGTTAGTAGTGGTAAAGGTCACAAAGTCCTAAGGCCAGCAAATACTAGATCAGCAAAAATGGAAGAGGACGGTAAAAGGTTTGGGAGAAGACTATCCTAAGGCTGACAGGGCTAACAATCGTTTAAAAACATTTTCCCCATGAAAAATCCCCTTCACAGTCATGTAGTTTGGGGGTACTCAAATTATTTTCCCACCCTGTTAAGAGAGCTACTCTGGCTGGAATAAATCTCTGATTATATCCAGGATTTAAAAGGGTTGAAAAATGTTTGTGAATACCATTAAACTCTCTGGATTGTTGGAATTCACAAACCATCAAGATAAACAACTTCGTCAAGTGCCCACTCTCCACTCTTTGCAAGTGGTTTACTACTGTATGATTGTATGCATGTGTGGTGTTCAATCAATCAGTAATATAACTATTTGCACCTGACAGTTATTTGTTGAGGATGTGTGACTCAAAGGGTACCCAGGACCTATAAGTTAAATGGCCTTTTTGCCCATAAGGATGGGTGCTAAAAAGCCTCAAAAGCTATTTCATTGTAGCAAATACACCTTTCCCATTGGGAAGCACTGGGATACGTCATGACATGTAATAATAATTGTGGGCCGTCTATAAGAGATGCACAGTTTTCAAAAAACCCAGGAGAGGAGATGAACATTTTTAGTAGAGAAGAGATTCTAAGGACAATGAGTTATCAGATGTGAGAGATGGAGGCCTGGTAGATAGATTAGGCAGTTTTCAACGAAAATAAAACACATACGTGAAATCGTCTCTCAGCTAATGTTAATGAGACGAAAGGAAAAACTCGGGTAGTTAAATTTAGAAATGAAAAGATAAAAACCAAAGATAAATGCGGACATTAAGGTCTATCTGTGACGTCACAAAACATCTATCAAGAAAGTAGAGGCAAAGCAATGGGGGAGTATTAACATGCTCTTATGTAACTTTGAAAAGCGGATTGAAAATATCTAAAAGAGTAAACAAATGAGAACATCCATGTACAGTTAGTATCGAAAGAAAAACCTCTGCCCTCTTTGCACTTTTACTCATGGGAAGTTGGATGTTTGAGGGAAATTCCCATAGGCATGTAAGAGACCCAGAGTTGGTCCCATTGTATTTCACTGACAGCTAAAATGAAATGAAAGTGGTTCAAACTTCAAAAAATCATATTCTATTTCTGTGCTTGTCAAACGTTGTTTGACACAGTTTAATGTTATATCCGAACATCACCAGAGTAGATTTTGAAAAAAGAGATTGAAAATGAATATTTGCTACTACTTTAAATATAAGATCTAAATCAGGCACTGCCACATATTATATAAGCTGGTGAGACTCAGTTAACACAGTATATAGGATACAGTGCAGAAATGAACCCAGCATTTCTGATGCGTACCATGAACAGTTGCAATACATCAGAACAGAGCCCAGGGCTTGTTTTCTGATCTTGCACTGCCTAAGGTGCATTCAGTTAAGGTAATATTTCTTCGAGCGTGACTTTCATACAGTGCAGCTCAGACACAGCCATGCTCATTGTTTCCAGAAGGTAACTTCTGGAAGACAAGCTCTGACTCGAAGAAAAATCAGGATTAAGGAACTCACATTAGAAAGAGCAGCTGTTCATTATCCACCCCTCCGCTGGATCTGCAATACCAGACTCCCACACTAAGGAACTCAAGCAATTTTATGATCCCAGGGGGCGCTAGGTGGCGCACAACCGTAATGGCCGCTCCTCTGTGAGGCTCCGGTAGCTCGGCCACATAATCCTGCATTTCTCCTCTTCATACCGGGAGGAAACTGCCCACAACGTCTGCCGCTAGCGTAACAAGGTGCCCTCCAGCTCCGGTGTCAATTTCCGCCTCCCCGGACCCCCGTTGTCACTCCCTACCAAACATTATAGGGAGAAGCAGACATGCCACTGCTCCAGTCCCGGCTGAGTCCTGTGCAGCGCTGTGAGTGACCACCGCCTGCGACCTACATCTGTGGTGGGAAGCTGCTACACCAAATCCTCGCCGCCTCTCCACCCCTCCCTTCTTCGGACCCCAGGGCAGTTTGCAATGAGGTATCTGATCCTCTTACACCAAGGTACAGCGTACATTATAGGAGCCCACACCGGTGCAAGAAGCTGCAACTTGAACACGCTGCAGCTCCTGTTACCTGCAACGGAGGCACTTGAGTTGTCCCGCAACAAGATTCCAGAGTATCCCACAGGTGGTGGTCCACGCCTCACGCTGACTGTTTTGCCTGATGTATAGACTTTTGCTCCCACTCAGGCTGTGACGCTATACCCACCTTAGTCAGGCCCTCTCCGCTAAAGTCTTGACATAACAAACCAGCTGCCTCCTACTACTTCTATCCTCCATGCGGTTTGGGTGGCGCCTTATCCGGATCTGTTCCTGGGGCCCTCTTTACTGATTACTGTACGGCCTGGCTCAGACGGAGTACCGACGACATTTCAGGACGTAAGGCCCAATCAACCTCACCTTGCCAAGATGGGAAAGCCGGAGGGCCAACAATCCAAGCTTGTTTTTGATGCAAAGAAGACGGTCACTCATTCATGTACGGAGGAACAAGCACAAACTGCTGAGGACTCATCCCAAGCACAATCTTCCACCTCAGACGATGAGGTAAGAACATTGCTGCTGGCGATGCAGCACAGTCTCACGGCCTTGTCAGGCAAGATGGACACGATGAACAGTCGTTTAGACTTCCTGGTGCTGAAGGTGGATAAGCATGATGAGCAAATTAAGGAGGTAGAATGGAGGATCTCAGACACGGAAGACACTACGTCCCAAATGCATCAGCAAATGACGCAAATGGACAAGCTCCTGAAAGTAATCGCCTTCAAAAACTAAGACCTTGAAGCTAGAATTTGCAGGAATAACATACGCATCACAGGCATTTCTGAAACAACAAACACTGGTTGTATAGAAGACTTCATCGAACGCCTCCTGTGCGACACCTTTGGAGCAGGTGCCTTCTCCCCTCACGTGAATGTGGAGCATGCACACCGGTCTCTTGGCTCTCGCCCTCCTCCGGGTGGCATCCTCTGTCCTATTGTGGCTCGGCTCCTTAACTACAGAGACCGGGACACCGCACTCCGGTTGGCACGCGAGAAGAAGACATTGACATATGAAGGCATGGAATTTACCATCTATCCCGACTTCACTGTAGCTGTACAGAAGGCTCGCCGCAAGTTCCTCACAGTGAAACAATCAATCAATCAATCAAGGCATTTATACAGCGCACTACTCACCCGGAGGGTCTCAAGGTGCTTGGGGGGGGGGTGGGGTGCCGCTACTGCTCGAACAGCCAGGTCTTGAGCTTCTTCCTGAAGGAGAGGTGGTCTTGGGTCAGACGAAGGTCAGTCGGGAGGGTGTTCCAGGTCTTGGCGGCCAGGTAGGAGAAGGACCTTCCTCCTGTTGTCGCTCTTCTGATGCGGGGGACGGCGGCGAGGGCGTGGTTGGTCGATCGGAGGTGGCGTTTGGGAGCGTATAAGTTGAGGCGGTTGTTGAGGTAGCTCGGGCCTTGGTCGTGTAGGGCTTTGTGTGCGTGGGTGAGGAGACGGAAGGTGATTCTCTTGTTGACGGGGAGCCAGTGCAGGTCTCTCAGATGTCCGGAGATGTGGCTGTGTCAGGGGATGTCGAGGATGAGTCTGGCTGAGGCGTTCTGGATCCGCTGGAGTCTCTTCTGGAGCTTGGCGGTGGTTCCAGCGTAGAGGGCGTTGCCGTAGTCCAGTCGGCTGGTGACGAGTGCCTGGGGGACCGTCTTCCTGGTCTCGGTGGGGATCCACCGGAAGATCTTCCGTAGCATGCGCAGGATGTTGAAACAGGACGCGGAGACGGCGTTGACTTGTCTGGTCTTGGAGAGGGAGTAGTCCAGGATGAAGCCCAGGTTGCGTGCGTGGTCTGTCGGTTTCGGTGCGGTGCCCAGGGTGGGGGGCCACCAGGAGTCATCCCAGGCGGAGGGCGAGGAGCCCAGGATGAGGACTTCCGTCTTGTCTGAGTTCAGTTTCAGGCGGCTGGTCGTCATCCACTCGGCTACGTCTTTCATCCCTTCGTGGAGGTTGGTTCTGGCGGCGGCGGGGTCGTTGGTTAGGGAGAGGATCAGCTGGGTGTCGTCGGCGTAGGAGATGATGTTGAGGTTGTGTTGGCGTGCGATGGCCGCAAGGGGGCTCATGTAGACGTTGAAGAGGGTGGGGCTGAGCGAGGAGCCCTGGGGAACGCCGCAGATGACTTCCGTGGCTGCAGATCTGAACGGTGGTAGGCGGACTCTCTGTGTCCTTCCAGCGAGGAAGGAGATGATCCACTCCAGTGCCTTCTCCTGGATTCCGATGTTGCTGAGGCGCTGCACTAGGGTGCGGTGGCAAACAGTGTCGAACGCCGCGGAGAGGTCTAGGAGGATGAGGGCCGCTGTTTCACCGTTGTCCAGCAGGGCTCGGATGTCATCGGTGGCAGCGATGAGGGCGGTCTCGGTGCTGTGGTTGGCTCGGAAGCCAGACTGTGAGGGGTCGAGGGATCCATTCGTCTCGAGGAAGGCGGCCAGCTGCTTGTTGACGGTCTTCTCAATGACTTTGGCTGGAAACGGGAGGAGCGAGATGGGGCGGTAATTCTTGAGTTCGGTGGGGTCCGCGGTTGGTTTCTTTAGTAGAGCGCTGAGTTCGGCGTGCTTCCAGCTCTCAGGGAAGGTGGCGGTGTCGAAGGAGGTGTTGATGATGTCCCGCAGGTGGGGTGCGATGACAGCGTCGGCCTTGTTGAAGACGTGGTGGGGGCAGGGGTCGGTCGGAGATCCGGAGTGGATAGAGTTCATTGTGCAAATGGTGTCTTCTGTGTTGATCTGGGTCCAGGCGCTGAGGGTGGTGGTGGGGGGCGTTGGTGCGGTCGTGGGGAGCGTTGTTTGTGGGCTGAAGCTGTTGTGTATGTCAGCGATCTTGTTGTGGAAGTAGGAGGCGAGGGAGTTGCAGAGGTCTTGTGACGGGGTGATGTCGTTGTTTCCGGCGTTGGGGTTGGAGAGCTCTTTCACGATGTTGAAGAGTTCCTTGCAGTTGTGCGCGTTGTTGTCCAGCCGGTCCTTGAATGCTGTTTTCTTGGTGGCGTGGATCAGTTGATGGTGCTTCCGGGTGGCGAGCTTGAGGGTGGTCATGTTGTCTGGTGTTGGCTCCCTTCTCCAGGCTTTCTCGAGGGCTCGGCAGTTCTTCTTGGAGCTCTTGAGTTCGTTGGTGAACCATGGGGCCTTCTTCCTGCCGGGTCTGCTAGGCGGGGTCCTCAGTGGGGCGAGGTCGTCTGCGCAGTCGCTGATCCACTTCGTGAGGTTGTCGGCGGCCTGGCTGGGGTTCGCTGAGCTGGCGGGAGGGTGCTGGCTCAGGGAAGCGGCGAACTGGTCTGCTGTGATCTTGTTCCAGTTTCTTCGAGCAACCTGTTGCTGGTGGTGGTGGATCGTGGATCTTCTGAAGGTGAAGTGGATGCAGCTGTGGTCCGTCCAGTGGAGTCCGGTGGCGTGGCTGATGCCGATGTCCTTGCTGGATGAGAAGACAGCGTCGAGTGTGTGTCCGGCGAGGTGGGTGGGGGTGGTCACCAGCTGCTTGAGTCCGAGGTTGGCGAGGTTGTCGAGCAGGGTGGTGGTTTTGCGGTCGTTGTTGTTCTCCAGGTGGAAGTTGATGTCCCCCAGGAGGATGTAGTCAGCGGAGGGGAGGGCGTGCGGGCTGTTGAAGTCGGCGATGTCTTCGCTGAATTGTGTGCGTGGTCCCGGGGGTCGGTAGATGAGGGTGCCTCTGAGGGTGGTTTTGGGGTCCGTGTGGATCTGGAAGTGCAGGTGTTCGGCGGTTGTCAGGGTGTCGTCGGTGTTGGTCGTGATGCGGATGGTGTCCCTGTAGATGATGGCGATCCCTCCTCAAGTCTGGTTGCCGCGGTCTCTTCGGGTGATCTTGTAACCCTCTGGGATGGCGATGGCGATGTCGGGCGCTGAGGAGTCGTTCATCCAGGTTTCCGTGAGGAAGGCGACGTCAGGAGCTGTGGTGTCGAGGAGGTTCCAGAGCTTGATGGCGTGTCTGTGGACGGAGCGGGTGTTGAGTAGGATGCACTTGAGGTGGTTGCTGCTGGTGTTCGGCTTGGCGGGTGCTGGTGCGGGGCAGGTCCGAATGCAGGTGAACTTGCAGCAGCGAGGGGAGGGCACCGTCACAGCTGGGCCGTGCGGCGCGGGAGTGTCCTGCGAACAGAAGCTCCGTAAGGCGCAAATTGACTTTGCACGCATGTATCCGGCGCCCCTAAGGGTCACCCATCAAGGCAAGCAAAGCATATTTGTGAATCTACAGCAAGTTGAAGAGTTCCTCAAATGCATCAACTGACATTCACTTCGCCGGAATTCCGATGAACGCTCCCCCACTCCACATTCTCCTGAGGTCGATGGCCCCTCGTAGCAGTGGAAACAGCCGGAACATTTCGAAGCCCTCAGTCTTTTAAAAACTAGGCTGTCACTCTGCTACCCTACATCTCTTTGTCCCATATGCAGTGGGACAATTCCTTACTCCCATTGGCGGTTTGATCTACATTCTACTAGACGACATCAGCTAAGTGTACCTAGCACCCTTGGTGCATCTTCTTGTTGTACAGTGGGCTACTTATATGACCTTGAAACTTGTACTTTTTCTCCACGGCATAGGGAGAGCACCCTCCCACTGTTTCTCCCTGTGTCCCCCTGCTGCTAACACAGCTATCTGTGGGCATTGGAAGATGGGAGGTACCTGTGGCCCATCAGCGGTTCCCCTCATATGGGTGATCCCCCACAAGACTCTCTTCTAAGTTGATCTTGTTTGACCTGGTTTGATCAGATTGAGTATTGTTGGGCTCAGGGTGATAAATGTAATTTCGGCACAATTGGGTTGCTGTTGTGGGTGGGGTGGGAGGTGGGGGGTAGATGGCGTGCTTCCATGTCCATTGTTAACTATTTTGCTGCAGCACGACAGACAGACGTATGGTATTACATTACTTCTTACACATAGTCCACAGGGGACATGCTGCCACTTATCACACACCTTTGGCACATATGGCTGACTTGACGGCTCATCGGAGCTTACAGATCGTCACTTGTAATGTGCAGGGGCTGGGAGACCCGCAAAAGCGTCGCCAGCTATTGGCGTACTTAGATAGGCATCAAATACATATCACCCTGCTCCAAGAAACACATATTAATCCATTACATCCCACTGCATTTGCTAATAAGTGGGCAGACCACCAACTATTCTCCTCGTACTCCTCCTACGCCAGAGGAACGGCTATAATTATTACAAAACAGACTCAGTTTGCCTTAGCAGGCACATTACTTGATCACAATGGAAGATACTCTATTGCATGGGGACGACTGGGCATGGAATCCATCATCCTGGTGAGTTGTTATGGCCCGAATTATGACACTCCTGAGTTTTTCACTGTGCTATGGGGGAAAATGTTGGACATAGGCTCTACCCATATAATATGGGGCGGGGATTTTAACGCGGCTCTTAACCCACCAGAAGACAGATCGAATCCCACACCACATCATTATAATAGGTCATACCGCGTCCTGCAGGGAATCAAGACGGAAACTGGTTTACTGGACGCCTGGCGTCACTTTCACCCACTCACACGGGAGGGCACACACTTTACAACGCAAGCTGCCTCCTGGGCACGTTTAGATTATTGTTTATTGTCTCATGGACTAGGTCCCTCGATAAAAGATGTCACACACCTGGCCAGAACATATTCCAACCACTCCCCGGTTAAAGTTACACCTGGGTATAACAAACCGCGCCGCACTTGGAGGTTACGACCCTTGACGCTGCTAGATGTGGTATTTTACAGCGAATTGGGAGACAAAATTCAAGGCTTCTTCCAAAGAAATAGAGGTTTTTAGATACTGTGGAAACTATCTGGGAAGACTTTAAGGTGACACTCCGGGGATTTTGTATCTCCAAAGGCCCGGGAGTACTCAGTGACATACAGGGTACACTTAGGCGATTAGAAGCAGAACTTAAGGACCTGGAGACACAACTGAGTATGGGAGGAGGTAAGGACATTCAGCATGAATTCCGTGAAAAAATATCAGACTACACTGTGACTGTAGATCGGGAAACAAAATTTAAAGGGAAATATTGGGTGGCCTGGAGGTACGGCGAGGGGGAGAGACCTGGAAAGGCCCTAGCCGAAACCATACGCCGAACACGCTTCTCCAATTGTATACTGGAGATCTCTGGTCCTGAAGAGACATTGCAACGCAACACTGCTGATATACTTACTGCATTCACCACCCACTATTCAGCACTTTATACTTCACAGCGGAGGGATCATTTTGAGCTAGACAGCTTTCTAGGGGACTTATCCCTTGGGTGACTGGATGATTCGCAGAGGGAGTTTCTATGCGCCCCCTTCGAACTGGACGAAATCCGAGAGGCCATCATGCAGATGAAGTCCAGGAAGGCCCCTGGTCTTTACGGACTGCCGGCTGAATTCTATAAAACTTATGTAGGCCTGATGGCCCCGATCTTAATGGAGCTATATAAAGAATCGCTCAAGACTGGCACACTTCCCCCTTCCATGAGAGAGGCACTTATCACATCTCTGCTCAAACCCGGAAAATCACCTGTTCACTGCGATTCCTATCGGCCGTTATCCCTCATTAACTGCGATACTAAAATCTTGGCAAAGGTTATTGCAAATCGCCTAGCCCTATTAATGGAAAAGTTAGTGCTCCCTGATCAGGCGGGTTTTGTCCTGGGCAGAGCGACCACACACAATCTCTGTACCCTATTCTCCATTTTACAGAATGTTGCTCCTGAACTGCCACTGGCGGCGTGTTTTTTGGATGCCACTAAAGCATTCGACTCTGTTGAATGGGATTATCTACTCAGGGTGCTACAGCGTATGGGGTTTCCTACTTTATTCCTGTCCTGGATAAGAATGCTATATCAGCTTCCGACGGCGAGAGTCTTAATCAATGGCCATCTGTCGGATGCGTTCCCCATATCTAGAGGTACGCGACAAGGGTGCCCACTCTCACCCCTACTCTTTGCGCCGCAATCAAACCCTTGGCGTCTAAATTGCGGCAGCATCATCAAGACAAAGCTCTGCGATGCAACCTACGACAAATCCTCATATCTTTATATGCAGATGGCATCACCCTCTATGTAAGAAATCCTCAGGATAACTTAAACCCACTCCTGCGAGAATTTATAGTTTTTGGGAAACTCTCTAGGGTTCATATAAATTGGGGGAAGTTGCAACTATTTCCCTTAACACCTGCAACCTCTCGATTCCCCTTGGACTTCCCACTTGAATGGTGTGACTCGGACTTATGCTATCTCGGGATTGGAATATCTAGAGATAAGGATGCGCTTATGCGACTTAACTATGGTACTGCCACACATCGTATTGCAGAAAATGTCACTCTATGGATCTCCCTGCCACTGTCCTTGGCAGGGCGAGCTGCATTGATTAAAATAGTGGTTCTTCCAGAAATACTATACTTTTTTTAAATATCCCATATCACCCCGGTCGACATTTTTTCCAGACACTCCGGTCAGAAATGATAAGGCTGATATGGGGGGGCAAACAACCACGACTATAATGGAAAGTGCTTACACAGCCATATGCCCAGGGGGGCTTTGATGTACCGGATTTTGAGCTGTACTACCATTATGCTTTCTACTGGTTCCACCCCCCTAGATAAATGCCACAGATTGCAGCGGAGCACTGGCTAGCGGAACCCATCCGCTTGGATTGCATGCTGAGCGCACCCCCCGCATGCGTGACACTGCGCCTACCATGATTACATGTACAGTGGACGCCTGATGTTGCATTCTGGGTCTCCTGCAATGTCCGATGTTATACTCACTGCTCCTCCCACTCTCCTATCATCCACGCATGCCACTACTACAAGAAGCAGGGTTCCTCAAACTGTGAGCGCACCAAAATCACCACATGGGGAGATCTCTACCAAAATGGGAAATTTCAAACCTCTGAACATTTCTTTCAAGGGCTGCAACCCTCCTCACTGGATATATTTCTTTATGTCCGGCTCCATCAAGGCATACGATCTATCACCCCAGAGCTTCCTCAGGAACCCCCCACCTTGGCTCCCTTACATATACTGCTAAGCGCTGCATCGCCGGGGCACCTGGTCTCCATTATTTACCACACTATACGCTCCCAACAGGTGGAGCCTCCCAGCTTTTCTCATGCAAAGTGGAATCTGGAACTAGGGTATGACATAACAGACGACCAATGGACATACTGCTGCCTTCAAACAGAACAAATATCCGCCAGTGCTAGGCTACGCATTACACACTATAAATTCCTGCAACGCCTATATTATACCCCTGTTAAAATGTTCCGATGTAATTTGAGAACTACAGACAGTTGTGCGAGATGTGGCAGTCCAGGAGCTGACTTTTTACACCTGGCCTGGGATTTCCCACGAGTGAGTGAATACTCGGGCTAAGTTTTCGATGCCTTAGACCAGATGGTTCCCATTACTTTAGCGCGCACACCTTTAATAGCATTGTTATGCTACACTAAACTTATTCCCAAGTCATGTCGCAAATATCTCGCCATTGCATTATTGTTGGCTAGGCGTAGATTGGCTTGCAGATGGGGTAGGGGGTGGGCGCCAAAGTTCAAGGAGTGGCTTGATGACTTGATATATTGCCAAGAACAATTGACTCTGTATGCTGAAACGTTGCCCTGTGCCTCGAAGCCAACAAATATATGGAGTCCCCTATAGGGCTACCTTCTCGCATGCTCGACAGAATCCCAGTTGGACATGCCGGTGGCACTGGCGCAGTGAAGGTCTTCACCTTTCAGAACTATGTTACATGCTAGACGTTCATGCCAAATTTAATACTTGAAATGTGCATTATTGTTATACTGAACCTACTGTGGTGTGCGTTATATCCCACTATCCATTTGTGATTATGTTGCGGACTCTGCGGCGCTGTCGTGGTCCCTTGTGAGTTTCTGCAACTAGCCCAGTGACTTGTGTTTTCCCTGCCAAGCATGTGCCTTAACTTGATATGTAAAGAGCAGTAAGTACGCCTGTATGATGTACCGAATTCACATTTCATCTAACTGTACTGCTTATTGTGTACTCACCTGTGTGAAGATGCCATTTCTTCTATTTTATTCTACCTTGTCTGATGAATGCTGCTAAGAATTGTTCTGTAATCTTCTTGTATTAAAACAATAAAAATACATTTTTCAAAAAAACTTTATGATCCCAGGAGGATATTTCCTTATCTTTACCTGCAAGTTTCAAGAGCCCCTATGTGCACATGCTTAGCACTGCCTAGCAATGTCTGCTCACAAAATGCTGCACATCAACCTCGGTTTTAGTGCCAGCACTTTACGAGCTCCGCCTGCAAAAACCTACTCAGAATGTCATGCTTCAAATACTCTAATTTTCCACACATCTCTAAGAGCCCAAAAACCTTGGTCCAAGTGCCGGTTTTTGGAAAGCAATGCAAGTGAGAGAACTGCCCTTAAAGTAAGAAAATGGCAGTTGTAATTTACTTTAAAAAAAAAATGTAAGTAAATTAGTTGTTTTGGTTTTCCACCGCTCCAAACTGCGTTCGGGGACTTTTACTCCACAGAACTCCACAAACTGTCAGAAAAACTTTGCCGTGGAGCCTGTTAAGTCATGCTGCGCGCACTCATTTTAAGAGATGGACGCACGTCTCACGAAAGGGCGCTGCTGCTTTCTGCCATTTGAATGAGCATTCTTCTCAAGCGGCAGCTTCCACAACGCAAGCGTCAGGCTTCTCAAAGCGAGCAGTCGCAACCTGCCACGACTGCCGCAATTGAGAAATCTCACTGGGAAGAGGTCTAGCATGCGTTTTGTTCTCGCGAGTGCTTGCCAACTTAAAGTTGGTGAGCCGCTCAAGAGAAAAAACTCCACTCTGCGTAATTTCGGGGAGTTCTTCGCCCACCCCTATTTATTATACACAGAATAATTACTAAATTAAGATTGAATTTCCATATAATTGTACATAAAAAAACAAAATCAAACAGGTTAAAATAAATATTTGATGGAGACTTTGTAGGTTAAATCAGGCAAGTGTGTTACAGAGAATAATTAAAGCTTCAATTCATGGAGGGCTTATCCAGACACTAAACTTTTTGAGAGTTATTGTAAAAATAGTTAAGGGTGGCTATGTACCTTACACTAGTGAGTCTATGTGATATGACACGTGAAAAATAGCAGATAAGCCAATGGCTTTATCAGAAGGCACGAACATATTTGGGTGATTTAGTACAGGAAAATGTTGGACGGGAGGATAATCCCTAAACGTAACAGAATTTCAGTGGTCACAGGCCACAAAAATAGACACCTTGAGAAGTACTGGAAGGTATGGACTGTAAAATGCTCATGCGCCAATTTATTAAAAGAGGATCTAATTTAGAAATGTCAAAACTGCGTGTGGAATAGAGTTAAAAATGTAAGATTCCAAAATGAGTTTAGTGTAGTAAATGAGAATATATATAGAATAGTGACACATTGTTGATGTGCTCAACAAGACTAAAACGATAAATCTCTACAAGAGTAAAACAAAAAAGGGGCAGATAATGGTGAACTTACCAACATAAAAACAGTCAAGCAAAAAGAAGCGCTAACAATGATGGGCTCATGAAACAAAACAAAAAAACTTCTGAACAGGAGCAAAGAATAGCGGACATATGTTGTTCAAAAAAATAAGACACTCATTTATGGGGATTTTGAATAGGGCAGTGCAGCAAGTCATCTTGCTGCACTGCCGTATTAAAAGTGAAAGGACAGGAATGCATCGCATTTATGCAATACTGTGCATTCCTCTCTTTTTCCCTGCTCTGGCACCAATTTGGCAGCCTTGACCAGTGGAGGTACCCTTGCATCATGGTGCAAAGGCTCTTGTGTTGTCACAGATTTGTTCTTGTGCAGAAAGGGGCATCTTCATGCACAGAAACCATTCTAAGAGATCATTCCGTCTTTCTATGTTGCGGCAGAATGCAGCACACTTAGAAAGAGGGAGAAAACAAGGAGAAATAAGCATATTTCTCCTTGTTAAGCCTCACCACGGGACGCACAAGAACTTGGTGCTTCCCCAGGTTTGTATGGTCTTGTAAATCTGAGGCAGCGTCACAATCTATGGGTGTTGCATGGCAAAACACCTACCAAGCTCACTATAAGGCAACACAGCAATTTGTGCTGTCTTGCCTTACGCCATATCAATGAGGCCATTCAAAGCCACGCATAGTGAATATGAATTTGTAATTTACGCTGCCGGAGCATCACAAAAAGTAATATTTCGACAGCGCAAAAGGCTTATGAACATGCCCCTAAGACTGATGCATAATACAGTGAAAGGGAAAAACAAAAACTCAGGAGGCTTAGAGAAAAGTAAAAGACATACACATCACATCACAAACTTCCTCCTACTAGATGAATTCCAATCCGGATTCAGGCCTGGGCACAGCACTGAAACAACCCTCCTCCACATCGTGGACGATGCCCTCCAAGCCCTTGATCAAGGCAAGACCTGTCTTCCAATCCTACTTGATCTATCCTCGGCTTTTGATACGGTTAACCATGAAAAACTCCTAGAACGCCTCAAACTCAGGATGGGACTGGATGGTCTTGTTCTTGAATGGTTTAGGTCCTTCCTCCAGAATTGCTCACAGAGATTCGTAAGCAACCGTAACCTGTCTACTCCCTCCCCGATCACTGTTGGAGTCCCCAAAGGATCTACCTTGTCCCCTACCCTCTTCAATCTTTACCTCAAACCGCTAGCCAAAGTACTATGCACTGCAAATATCCCCTACCACATGTATGCCAACGACACCCAGATCTACATCAAAATCTCTTCACCTGAGGCGATTCACTCCCTGAATGAGGCCTTGAAATTGACTGTCCAATTGCTCACCTCCAAACAGCTCAAACGCAATGCAAAAAAACCTGAATTTCTCCTAATCTCCCCTCCCAAAACCAACCCTGACATTCAGGAATGGAGTAAGGCGATCACATCTTTAAACTGCCCACTGACCATAGTGGACTCCGTCAAATCCCTTGGAATAACCAGAGACTGCAGCTTGAAATGCGGGACCACATCAACTCCATGGCCAAATAAGCCAGATTTCACCTGAGCTACCTAAGAAAACTGAAACCTTTCCTTGACAGTCCTGACCTAAAAATGGCAGTCCAGGCACTAGTCATCTCTAGACTGGAATATTGTTGCCCTACCCTCCCGGGTATACCCAAGATCTCCCTGGCCCCACTAAAAGCCTGCCTCAACGCGGCTGCCACACTATTAACAGGCTCAAGGAAATTCGACCACATCTCACCACAGCTGAAAGCTCTGAACTGGTTTCCTCTTGAGGCCAGAATCCAACTGAAACTGGTCTGTATCACTCACAAAGCTCTATACTCAAATTCCCCTGAATTTCTCGCCCAGAGTTTCACGGTATCCGGAGGAGACAGAAACTCCCAATCTGCCAGAGACCTCTTGCTCCAACCAGCACGCTTGCGGTAAAAAAAGTACAATCGGGCCTTCTCTGGTGCCGCACCAACAATGCGGAACTCACTCCCGCCTGCCATTAGAAGAATTCCATCTCTGGCTCACTTTAAAAAGGAGGCAAAAACCTTCCTTATGGGCAAATTCCTCTCCTAAACCTTGTTTGCAACTACCTCAGCGACTTTGCTATATTTCCGATTACTGCCACACCTTGGATTATCCGGATGCTATCCACCCGGCACCTCTGGGCATACCACCTCGGGATGTGGGACGGCTTTTTCTCATAAAATGTAAATACATTTTTATCCCAAATGTTCTTCCCCTTCCTAAGTCTCTTGTATACAACTTGTTAATCCTGTAAAGCACTCTGATACCCTGAAGGGTCAAGTTTTTGCTTTATAAAATACACATTTTTAAAAAAACATACGCTTATCCAGTCATTTTGAACGTTTCCTTAAACTGATATTTTGCTAAATTTGAATGTGATAGTCGATTATGATCTGTACAATGTCCTTTGTGAAAACTGCAGTTCTCAAAGATTTTTCTGTGCACTGTTTTTGAAAGTGTTCAAAGTTGTTTATTTTTCCATCTCAAATTTGTGAACTCTTATATGTACAAAGGTTTCGAGAGGGATATATGCCAGCACTGAAGTTAAAAGTTTTATTCACAGGACATGCATTTGTAATTTTCATCAATACATAGTCATTTGAGATACATGTAATCAGGGGTGATATGAGCATGCTTTTTTCAATTGTTCAAGTACTTCACAGTAGCATGAAGCTCTTACTGGTGTAAATCTGTTGTGGGAAAACCAGAAAAAAGGGCCTAACCATACTCGGGCAACAACATACAGAGCCCTCTGTTGCTACCTCAGGTGAGAGTTTTTTGTCTTAGAGCTTTTGAATGTGAAATGGTGCAGACTAAGACAATGTTTGGATCTGTTCTTTGGGGTGTATGTTTCAATCAAGAAGGAAAAACAAGAATTTCTTAGAGGTGGCAAATTACAGAGTAATAACTGCACTCCTGGCAACTTCAATTTCAGTAATCAGAGTCAGATTTAGGAGTGAGTAAAGATAAAAACTGTCTTTAGAGCTTCAACATAACGACTTATTAGAATTGGGACAAGTCTAGAATCCAGAGGCATACCACAGAGCTTGGATAAGTTTAGGGAGGAATTTATTTGCTAAATAGGTTTAGGTAGGCGTGCTTCAAACTATTGCAATGAATTTAAACCAAAGTGCACACGTTCCAGGAGCATGAGAAGACATGAGTGACCTTCATCATCAGTTTACATGATGTTGCTAACTATTCTGGTACTGAATCCAAAATGCAATATGCCAAGAAGGTAACTGTCAGGGATATTATTTTTCAGATAATAAGGTTGAATCTTGTTGGTGATCATAGAAAGAAAATGGCACCAGAGATGGGGAAATAATTTTCAATAATAGAGACATCCAGGTTCTGTTTCATTTTGGAGAAGTTTAGACTTATGAAGCTTAAAGGCACTGAGGAGAGGATCATTTTGAAAAGAAACGTTAGTGAGAGCCAACTAGTGAGTAAAGAATGATTAGACTAAATCTTTTGTCAGAGCAGGAGAGATAGCATCAATAGAGTACAAAGAGGGTTGTGTGTAGAAGAGAGCAGAAAAATGACCTCTTCGGACATGAGTGAGGACAACTCAATGTAAATTCTAAATTACTATGTGTTTGCAACATTGTAACCTGCTCATGCATTAGAGAGCTCTTCCCTAAATTTAACAGTTTTATTAGATTATTATATGATACTGGAGTTCATACTACACAGAACCCTTGCTCAAATTTACCAGCTATAAATGTATAAGCTTGAGAATTCCAATAGAAGTCCATGCTCTGTTGTGAACATGGGCTTCTATTGTAATTCTCCAGGGCATATTATCAAGCCCATTATCGCCACTTTAGCAGCAGTTTTCTGCCGCTAAACCGGCGATAATTTTAACGCCGTCCTTGATAATATGCCCCTCAGTGTGGGTGCCGAGCACTGGAAACCACTGGCTCAAATTAGAAACTGACTGCAACACAAGCCAGTGTGTCCTGCAGAGCAAAGTTTTAAAGTAAAATCCTCGAAAAAATGCAAATACTAGCAGTCACTTTCATGGTTTTATTATAGGTTAAAAGCTGATAGTGATATAGAGGCAGCATTTCCTCACAGTTGGGCATTAAACCTAGGGACAGGGCAGCATGCAAAGTCCTGGACAATGCAATTTTGAGAATTATTTCTAAAACTGAACCAGCTTCCTGACATTTGAAAATAGAAATAGGAGGCAAAAAGAGTCCTTGCATTGCAGGAGGAACGTTACAGTGCAGGGTCAGAGGTGTGCCCTCAGCAGCCACGTATCTTTTTCACAGTAGAATTATACTCCATGTACTTTCTACTGGATGTTCGACTGTAGGAGACCCAACAGGGATGGATGAATGAATTAGTCCAAACTCTACACCGACCACATTTTAGCAAATTTGGGGGCAATATTATCAAGGATCGGCGATAACATTATCGCCGCTTTAGTGGCAGGAAACTGCCGCTAAAGCGGCGATAATGGGCTTGATAATATGCCCTTGTGAATTCACATAGAACCAGGGCTTCTATGGGAATTCACAAGGGCATATTATCAAGCCCATTATCGCCGCTTTAGCAGCAGTTTCCTGCCGCTAAAGCGGCGATAATGTTATCGCCGATCCTTGATAATATGGCCCTTGGTATTTTGGTATTTTTGTTTATTTAAAAATGCAAATGAGCAACATGTGCTAAACTAGATAAGAACAAACAAAGCCGTTTTTTAAAGGTGTGAAAAGACAAATTAATGAGGATTCATTCTGAGAAAGAGAATGCAATGCAGCACAGAAGCACCTAAGTGACACATGCTTGAATTTGAATCAAGCCTGGCTGAAGGTGGATGGCAAGCATAGACATGAAAGTTTGCTATTGAGACAGCCTTCTTTGAACATGAAGCAGCGAGCATTCACAGACCATAGCCCTGCATTGCAATAGTAGGAGTGCCCTTATTATTCTGTAATTGAAATGCAAGCAGCAGTGTTTACATACAGAGGCATGGTTCTAGAGCGCCTACAGGTGGGCAATGCCAGCAGACAGGAATTTTTCAAAGAAAATATATCCCTCTATCCTCTATCCCTCTCGCTCTGTAACAACAAAACAAGAATACTCACAACTTATAGATGAATTTCTAAAATTGCAGTTTGGTTTCTGGTTATCACGTTTGAAGGAGTTGGTTGCACTCTCACATGACAAATTCAAACATTGGATAGTTCCTAGAACTAATGTGATCAAGCAAATTCTGTTACAAACTTTGTGGACAGTATAAATGAGTAACCTTCTTACACTTGTTTGTCATATAATGATGTGAAATTAACCTATTTCAGGGCATGCTGCTATCCATCTTGAATAACCACGAAATAGGTACGGTGTAAAGCATCCGGCTCCCGGGAATCTAGTGTTCGCACTGCAGATTTGGAGTTAGGATATTGCAAATGAAATATACTCATGCAACTCTAAGGAATCTGCACGCATGCATATAACCTTTAACTAAAAGGACAAGAGCCTTAAATTTGGGGGTCTGTATAATACGTTTTCTCTAGTTGCCTCGTTGTGAAGTAAATACACTTGTCGCTACCCTTATTTAGGGCTATGATATTTGTTACATTAAGTAGGAGAGCAATACCACTGGAGGAGTAGTCAGTTGCCAGGGATTTTCCTGCATATTGCAAATATTCTAAGTTAGAGGATGACGTTGCTGTTAGACCTGGCATCTTTTGGCATGTTTTCCCTGTCTTTTTGCTTTCTGACCTCCCTGTTTTTGACTCTGTGTTTGCTGGTTTAGTGTCTCTGTGCACTTTCTTACTGCTATTCAGTGTTAAAGTGCTCCTACTTTGTAAATTGTATTATGGATTGTTGTGTCCTTGTTTGGCATATTTGATTTACTGGTAAGTACCTAGTAAACTGCATTGAGAGTGCAAGGGCCTGTAAATCAAATGCTGCTAGTGGGCCTGCAGCACTGATTATGCCACCCATACAAGCAGTCTTTCACAGGGTTCTCAGACCTGCCACTGCAGTGTCTGCACGCAGTTTTTGCTGGCATGTCGACTCGGCAAGTGCACCCACTTGCATAGCCCTAACCTTCCCTTTTATTGCATGTAAGTCACCTCTAAGGTAAGCTCAAAGTACCCCTATAGGTAGGGTGCATTGTATGTGAAAGGTAGGGCATGTACTGGTGTGTGTGTGAGACCCATCCTGATAGTGAAATACAGTGTATTTCGTTTTTCACTATTGAAAGGCTATCTGTCCCATAGGATAGAATGGGAGTTTACTTTGAACATCTTATGAACATATTTTACCACTGGGACAAGATGGGGCATAGAGTTTAGTATGCCTGAACTCATAATGAAGAAATACATCTTTTAGTAATGATGATTTTTATGTTCTGTGATTGAGAATACCACGTTTAGGAAGTAGGTATTTTCTTGCTTAGTCATCCTGTGTGCCTCTGCTGGGTTTTGGATACCCTGCCCAAGCCTGCCTTTGTTGGATGAGTCAGGTTTGGGCTGAATACACCTGACCCACATTTAGATTAGTGGGAGGAGGTTTCCTTGTACCTGAATGGGCCTGGTATGCCTTGGACAATGCTGTCTCCACCTCATGCTGGGAAGCTGGGCCAGAGAAGACCTAACTGGTTTGGACTGAGTACAGGCACTCTCTGCCTAGGAGAAACTGAGTATAAATAGTGGGCCCAGACCCCAGAACTATAGAACTCGCTTGAATCAAGGAACCTGCCAAGAAGAAGAGCTGAAAGAACTGGCAGGATGAGTACTGCTCCTTTGCTGTGTTGTTGCCTTGCTGAGTTGGCCTGCAGTTGCTGTTTCTGCCTTGGGCAGTGAAAGGATTGGACTGAACTTTTTTCAATTGTCGCTGAGTATCTTCATGGGCTTCAAATAGAGCTTGCCTCCTGTTCACGAAGTCGCAGGGACAGCAAAGACTTCACCTACCTCTGGGTTTCAGTTGCCAGAGAGAGGGAAAGGAGCCAACATCATCTCCGACACCACAGCTGGCTCTGTGTCCTGAGGGCACTGCAGAAGGCACAGACACATTTCGCGCTGCAACACTGGTCACACCGACAATGACAGCCACTGCAGCCACTGAGCCGCTGCTTGCACCTCCACCTGTGGGCACCAAAGTCTGCATCATCTTGTTTCACTCTGCCACCGGGACTCACCAATGCCATCGCTGCACACTGACCTCGAGACCAATGACCACGCCTTGGTTTTGGGGGCACCGCTCATAAGTCACACGACGCACTGCCCCATCTAACACCGCAGTCTGGGCTAACCGATGCCAGCTCTCATCAACCGGCACTGTTGCTTGCACCGTGACATGTCAGCACCACCATAAGCAGTGCCTCATTCTGCACTGCAGCCCTGGTCTCACCGACGCCACTGGACGACCGTCACCGAGCCATTGCCCGCACCGCGACTTGAGGGCACCGCATGCCGCACCGTTGTTTCACATCGCAACAGTGGCAATTGAAATGACCGGCCTGCACCAATGCGGCCTGCCGGAACCAAAGGTGCTGTTTATGGGTCTGCTTACACTTATGCCGACCATCTCCGGCGTGGTTGGCATGAACTGTTGGGTTCTGTTGTTTTCAGCACCGTTGTAGGCCCGGACGGAGCTACCGTCCTTGAGCGAGCAATGCCATGACTTTCAACAAAGCTGTGGGTACCGCTCGTGAGGAGCACGATGAACTGCTTTGACTTGCCCGCAGCCCTGACACCTGCCAACGCTGCACCGTATAGACTCAGATGCCATTACCAAGGCCGCTGCCTGCACTGTAGCCGAGGGCACCGCTCACGACGAACTGCCCGACTCGCACCACAGCCCCGACCACTTCGACGCCAGTGCTTCATCATCGTGGAGCTGATACTGAACGTGGGTGGATTACTGAATCCATCCATATTGCCCCGTCATAAGGAACCGATGCCTCGCCACCACCGTGACATCACCGCCCTGTCGTAAGAAACCAATGCCTCGCTGACACCGCAAAATCACCTCCCCAGCAACAGTGACAAACCAACACCTCACCTCCCCGACAACAGTAAGGAACCTATGCCTCACCTTCCCTGCATTGCAGTAAGGAACCAAGGCCTCACCTCCCCTGGGGTCCTAAGGAACTGATGCATCACGTGCCCTCTGGTGGTAAGGAACTGCCTCTACCTGGTTCTAACGAAGCATCACCTCCCAGATGCTGTGCTGTTTTTGCTTTCATCGTTTGCCAAGGTGCTGTTCTTTGGGGGTCTTTGTGACTCTACGCCTGATGCCGCGCACCTAGCGATCAGCACCGTACGTTGGATTTTCATCTGCAACGACATTGTAATAGCTCCAGGCAGCTATTGGTAGGCTCTCGGAGGCAAGATGGCCGCTGACTGATGGCAGCGAGAAGTCGCGGCTCTCCCTCCCTTTTCCGAGGTCCCTGAGTATGTGGTTCTAGAGAGACGGTATGATCGAAATCCCTCTTTGGCTAGAGATCTGCACTGTGGACCCGCGCCTTCCCCCCGCTGGATGCTGGAATTCTTGACAGCGCTGAAGATATTCAAAACAGATTTTTTTTTTAAGCGGTTGTGGCGGTGGTCGATTAGAGGCAAGCACTGCGGCAATCTAAATATGGCACCGAGACCTAAACAACTCAAGGACAGGTGCGAATCAGCAAGATCACCCGGCCCTCGATGGGGTAAAGGACAGTTCGGCAGCCTCTGGCCCTCACCGTGGAACACAGCAGCGGAAATGCCCGAAGAAGCCGGATGATCTACGAGGACACACTGGCGGCGCTAGTGACTCAACGGTACCGGGCGATGTGAAAGACATCGGAGCCCGAAAATCAATGGCGGCGGCAAAGTCTGGACCCGACGGAGGTAAAGGTAGAGCAGCTAAAGAGCTGAGACAGCCTACCGTTCAGGAGTCCTTCAAGGCAAAGATGCCGGAAATCGGCGGGATTCATCCTGGGGTCGGAGCCGGAATTGGAGACGAAGAGAGAGATGGAGCTTCACCAGACGCCGAAGGTACTGTTGCTAAGCAAACGGATACATTGTTGCAGGCAGGCTCTGAGAGTCATGAAAGATCGATCAGGGGTTCTTTGGCTGCCGAGAGCAAGGCTGAAGGTGAGCTTTTTTGTGGGGATGGGACACTGCTTGATAGCGCGGCTAGCATCTGCGGTGATTTTACGCCTACTCAAAGTACTGATCAGAATAAAGTAGGCGGATTGTTAGAGATTTTGGCAAGTCCTGAGAAATCAAGTGCTAAAGGTGCAATTGCTCAGATGCAGGCTAAATCATTGTTAACTAGCCGAGGAATTCATGGTACCCCAGATGGAGAATGCTTTTTTTCGCTAAATGACGACTCAGACTCCTTATTGTCAAGTGCGGAAAGCCTGGACAGTAGCTCTGATTTGGACTCCGCAGTTAGCTCTTCAGTACAGAAGGCTCCTTGTACTCAGAGGGCTTTACATAAGAAAAAGTCAAAGTCCAAATTAAATTATCCACCCAGCCCATCTGAGGGAGCGTGAGGTTCTGTAGCGATCCGAACCCGTGAAATCGGTATCGTAGTACTGACACGATTTTGGTACCAATGAACCGTAAATGATCCATTATATGCATAACAGTGTTTTCGCTACGCAACTAGCATGAATTCACTGAGAAATAGGGCATTCTGTTGTAAAGTCATGGCATCCATTTCAGTTACGGCATCCATTTTGTTTCTTGCCCTCACATAGTCAATGAACGGGCGATGACCCCGGCAGAGTCACCTTGTTAAGGACACGTAAGCTCAAGCCCCGAGAAAGGCTGACGCTACATGACTAGGCAGAATCAAGCTGCCTCCCTTGCCTGAGGCCAGTCCTGCTATACTGGTTCTCGTGTCCGTTGTCCTGACTGAAAGGCCGAAGACGGTAGCCATGCCCGTTTATGATCCATAAACACCTCTTATCCTACTTTTCAATCCTTTGCACCTGGCACTGCTCCTCTCCTTCTGGGCTTTTACAATGGGGAGGTTACGATTTTTATGATGGGGAGGATCGGACAAAGAATGGAAAACTGTCAAGGGAACCTGATCGAATACCGAAATCCTACGACTAATTATTGTTTGATGTCTATTTACTGTTTGTTTGGGATACCGGGTTGGGCATGAGAAATATTCGTGTAATGTTGCCTAAAGACATTTTGCGTGTATTTAAAGAACAACCCACTTAATGCAATTTGAACAGTCTCGTAGATTCTGCCTCTGTGTGGTTCCTATGACTTCTGTGTCCCTGCAGTAAATAAACCTTGGTCTTTGACACCACCATCGAGAAGCCCGTGTCTCTGTTTATTTGTGCACCGAGACAGGAGGAACTCAGGGGTCTTTGGGTGTTGTTTCCCTGACACCTCTGGACTCTTAAAAGTCCAGAACCTCAAATTGGCGCCCAACGTGGAGCGACGTCATCCGGTACCGGTCCAAAGCCTGAAAAGTTCGAGAAGTTTCGTGTGAAGATTCCGGAGGGAGGTACCCCGCTTCATCGATCCCTGCATGTCGTAAAAGTGGCCCGACGATCTCTTCCACGAGGGTTCCCGTTCCCAGACGGCTGCAGAGGACCGCTGCCCTGACTGTCGCCCTGTCTTGGACCCGAGGTGCAGACCTTAGTACGGCGAGACGTAGACGGGTTCTCCTTGGTGACGTCTTCCACATTTCAGTTAAGTATTAAGTGGGTTACGCTCAGTTTGGTTGTTCCTTGTTGCTCTGGTTTAATTCGTAGATTATCATTGGTTGCTCTTGTTTAGATAATCTTTGTTTTGGTATTAGTTCATTTTGGTAGGCCTAAGTTCTTTGCGCATTTTGGTTGGAATTTGTCTTTGTTTGTCATGACTACCAGTAGTAATTGTTTCCTGTCCTGGTTACGTTGCAACGGGGATTCCCGGTTGGAGGATTCGTGTTCGGTTCCTCCGATTGGAACTCCTACATATGAGCTCTATTGTAAACATGGTGTTGGTCCTATTACGTATAATGAAGTATGGATCCGTTATACCAGAAAAGATGGTGTCCTTAGTTGGCCACCGCATGGTAGCTTCGAAACCGAAATTCTAGACAATCTAGAAATGAAGTTGTTTAAGAGAAAAGCCCGGCCGGCAATGTTTGAATTAGGAAGACGAAGAAAGAACAGAAAGAGAAAGGGTTGACTTTAATGGAGTCTGCTAGGCAGCTGCATGTCAACGAGACCGAGAAAGCAATGGAGATGGCGAATAGAAAATATAATTTGGCAATTGATAAATGTTACCCTGTATTGCCATCTTGTCCTACTAAGCCGATGGAGGATCATGAAAAGGATCCTCTGTTGTCTTACCTGTTGAATTCACCTCCACCGTATGCACAGGGTATTACAGTACCACAGTTACTACCTGTTGTACAGCCAGCTGCTGGTCAGCCTGGAATAGTTGCTCCACTTCCTTTGATTCCAGCTCCTGTCCTTCCCGTGGTTAATGTTCCTTCGGCACCCCCTCTTCCTGGATCGCCTGCTCCGCCTTTGCCTGTCGTTTCGCAAACTGCTTTACCTGCTACCCCTACCCTTACTATTTCATCTGCTCCAGCTGCCCTATCCCCGAACCCTGTGAACATTCTGACTCCGCTTTCCGTTCGTCGGAAAATAACCGACTCTGTAACTAATATCTTAACTCCTCTCTACAGGTCTTTAATTGAGACCCCCGTTTCTGACTCTATACAGAGACGTAGCCAGCTTCTTGGTCCTCAGGAACGAGACATGTTAGACTCGACAGCTCTTAGGTGGATGTCGAAAGCTGTGAAGTATGATGCACAAAGAGTGTTAGATACTTTTATGCAATGGAATGAACCTACTCAACGTTATGTTTTTGACGTGATGTGTTCTCTTGTGCGTGAAGAATGGGAAGATGATGACTTAGATTCCGTCCCCTCTGATCTGATAAATATTCAACAGAAGTTCGCCGCAGGAATGGTGATAGGTTCAGGAGTAAGGGGAGCGATAGAACTGATTTTAGCTTATAGGGATGATTCCCCTCTTCGAGCGACAAGGGACCCTGATGGTTCACCGATTACTAGGAAAAGACGAGGTCAATATCCGATGAGGGAAGTTCCACCGATATGGCGTGATGCAGTTCAAGCTGATGCGGCTCATAATATTGCAGCTGCCCCGGCACAATTCCAGAGAGTGTGGATACACATCCCTTGGAAGCGGGCCGAAGTATTAGCAGTAAAACAAGCGTTACCAGACCCACGTAAAAATCCTGCTGGTTATTACAAAGAGTTAACGCAGACAGTTCAAGCGTGCATCATGAATTTGGCAGACATTGAAATGTTATTTGGTAATGTAGTGCCACAGCCTATATGGGCAAGATTCGGCAAGAGAACCACCCAGTCGCCTTAGGAGGTGATTGGCCAGCTATTGTAGCAGCAGATGCGCAACAAGTTGGCGGTGCTAAACCTGAACCTCTGATTGCTACCCTACCTGGCAGAATAATTAATCTGATGAAAACGCTGATGCCAGCATTACGAGTTAATTGGGATAAACTATCGGCATGCAAACAAAAGAAGGACGAAAGCGTTTCTGACTTTTTCACTAGATTTGAAGAGACATTCGTAGACCACAGTGGGCAAGATATGAGTACTGAAGGAGGCCAGAGATTGTTTGTCGACAAGTTCGTGTTTAATTTACTACCTGAACTTAGTAACAAGTTAAAGGATTCTGAAAGTGCATGGGCAGTGTCGACAACAGCACAGATACTTGCAACTGCTCAGTATTACGAGAATAGAGAGAAGGAAGAGAAGGAAAAGTCAGAAAAGAAAACAAAAGAGTTAAAGACTAAAGTTCTTTTGCAACAGGCGTATCCGCCTCGTTCGAATCAGTCAGATTCACAGCAGCGACCCCAGTTTCAGCAACAGCCACAATTCCAGCAAGGGACGTCCCAAAGATTTAATTATGGTTTTTCTCGACAACAGTTAGCATGGAATCAGTGTGCCTATTGTAAAAAGGAGGGCCATTATAAGAATGAGTGTCCGGTACTGCACGCACAGACTAGTGGTGTCCCAGCTCAGAGAGGTACTGTTGGATCTATGCAAACTCCTAGAGGTAGAGGACGTGGTACTATGACACCACAGGCCGATCGTCTATCGAATTATTTCGATCAGCGAAATGCACAATCTGCGCAAGCAGGAAGATCTCCACAGTATCATGTTGAAGATTATTATGATCATAATGAGGAGATTCAGAGAAGCGAGCACTAGGACAGCCACAGGCAAAGAGAGGGAGTAGTATCAGTTCCAGTTGATCAGAGTGGACCTTATGTCGCAGTAGTTACCTCAGGCGTGGTCGAACCGTTTCTGTTGGATACTGGTGCAGCAAAAAGTTCAATTATGCATGCGAAACTCCCTGGCGCACCTTTGTCTGGCTTAACGAACACTTCAGTAGGTTTTTCAGGCGCCCCTGTTCACAATCCTGTTTCTAGTCCTTTGCCAATATCTGTTGGGCCATGCGAACTAGAAGCACCCCTTATTCTAACAACCGGTTGTAATGAGAATCTGCTTGGTTTAGATCTGTTGAAACGCCTGCATGCGACACTGTACTGTTCTCCTTCGGGAGTACAGCTCACATTAGGCAAAAGAGTCATCTCTCCAATGTATATGTCGATGGATAAGCTCCCACCGGAGCTGCGTTCTCTCCCTGATACTCTTTGGGCAACTGGTCCTAACGATGTAGGCCTCTTGGAAATTCCCCCTTATGTGGTAAGTCTGAAAGCGAATGTTAAATTCCCACGAATCCCACAGTATCGGATTTCGAATGAAGGGGAACGTGCACTCTTACTGATTGTGAAAGACTTAATACAGAAAGATGTGATTGAGGAAACTAGAGGAAATATCTGCAATAGTCCTGTTCTGCCGATTTTGAAACGTACTGACCCTTCCAAGCCTCCAATCTACAGATTTGTGATTGACCTCAGAGAGGTTAACAAAATAGTGATTCCACAGTTTCCTGTAGTCCCAGATATCACTGCATTATTGACGTTGATTCCTGCCTCAGCCTCATGGTTTACAGTTACCGACTTGAAAAATGCATTTTTCAGCATTCCCATAGCCGAGGAAAGTAGAGACATTTTTGGTTTCTCCTTAGGAGGTCGCAGTTTCAGATTCAAGCGCGCTCCACAAGGTTATTGTGAGAGTCCTTCAATTTACAGTCAAGCATTGAAGAGTCAATTAGATGCTCTTGTACTTCCTCCTGGTGTTGCTCTGATCCAATACGTAGACGATCTTTTACTGGCTGCTGATGACAAGGAAACTTGCAAAGCAGCTACAATTTCTCTATTACGTCATTTGTCAGACTTACATCACAAGGTGTCACCTTCTAAACTGCAATATTGTTGCCAAGAAGTGACTTACTTAGGTCATCTTTTGTCAAAGGAGGGAAGAAGGTTGACCCCAGAGAGAATCAAAGCAATCTCGCGGATGACTGTACCAAGCACACAGAGAGAAGTGCGTGCGTTTTTGGGTATTACGTCATACTGTAGGCAATGGATCCCAAATTTTTCTCTCATGGCAAAACCATTGGTAGCCCTGACTGGAAAAGGTGTTCCGAGCCCTTTGCCATGGTCTGATGAATGTCAACAGAGCTTCTCTGACTTACGTGATGCGCTGTGTTCAGCTCCTGTGTTGGGTACTCCTGACTACAGTAAGCCGTTTACTTTATATGTCCATGAAAGAGAAGGTTGTGCGTTGAGTGTTTTAACGCAACAATTTGGTGACAAACAGCGACCTTGCGCATATTTCTCATCCACATTAGATCCGGTAGCCAGAGCATTGCCAAGTTGTTTGAGAGCTACAGCAGCAGCTGCAGTGTCTATTCGACAGTCTGCTGGACTAGTCATGAACAACATGTTAGTAGTCATGGTTCCACATGCTGTGGATAAACTCATGAATCGAACGAAAACTCAGCACCTCACCAGTGCTAGACTATCAGGCTATGAGCTGACGCTTTTGGCAAGTCACATTCAGATCAAGCGATGCAACATATTGAATCCAGCAACGCTGTTGCCGACTACTCTGGAGTCGAGTGATACAGAGCCCCATGACTGTTGTTTCAGAACTGAGGAAGAGACAAAAGGTAGGATTGATTTGAAAGATACTCCGTTACTAGATCCAGACGGCACCTTATATGTCGATGGGTCGTGTTTTAAACTACAGAATGGTGATGTGACGGCCGCGTATGCAGTTACGACTTTGAGTACGATTGTTGAGACCGCAAGAGTAAGTCAGAATTCTGCCCAAGCTGCAGAATTAATTGCACTAACAAGAGCGTGTGTTTTAGCTGAGGGAAAGAGAGTGAATGTGTTTACTGATAGCCAATACGCCTTCGGCGTATCACATAGCTTTGGACGTCTCTGGAGAGAAAGAGGTTTTCTCACGTCCCATGGAACTAAGATCCAACATGGACAGTTAGTCAGTGATCTATTGGAATCTCTGACCCTACCGAATGAAGTTGCGATTGTGAAGTGCAGTGCACATCGGAAGATTACGGATGATGTTGGCCGTGGGAATGCGTTTGTTGATGAGGTCGCCAAAGAGACGGCCAAGAACATGACGAGCCGAATGTATGTTGCAACGTCTGCAAGATGGATTGCTGAATCAGGGATGTGTGAGAATACGATTGAGGGGGGCGTGGCTTGGCGCCCGCGAGCGATGGCGGCGTCCGTGTAAGCTACGGAGCGGCACCGTGAGACTAACCGGTTCCTGCTTTCCATTCCTGGGGACGAGCGGATGAAAAAGCGTCGGAACATGCCCTGATCAAACTGGACGTCGGCTGAAGCCTCTTCGCGTCTCCGCGACGCTGAATTTGCCGCTTGACAGCTCCCTCAGACTTCTCTTGATGCGGCGGCCATCTTAGCTCTGCAGATCAATGTGTGCCATCCTGAGGTAACTGCTTCGTCAACTCGGGGCTACGAGCGCTCGATATTATACATTATTTGGGGCCCGTTTTTCACTTTCCTGATTATTTTTCCTCTTCACATCGATTTCTGCAATGCCTACCTTCAATTTGGAGCGCCAGTCACACATACTGTATCTCAATAATGTTCATTCATGAAGCGCCCTTCTCTCCCATGGTTATCGCTGAGCTTATTTTCCAGACATGATATTTTCAACGCTCCATTAGGATCCCCTCATGCCTTCACCACGAGTGCGCACCTGGCTGTTTTTATATCACCAATACTATTAGCTGTTGCAGGCTTCTTTGAAGTGCGTGAGAAGTCATTTCGCTTCATATCCTGCCAATCTGCCTAAGAATATCCTGCGCAAGTGATGTTATCGACATTCTGTAATACAGTGCCTCACTAGCAGCATCCAGGCATTACCACAGTTGGTTCTTCTGTTTGAATATTGCGGAGTTGGTTGCTTTCTCTGCTTGACGTACTTGGCACCTGCGTACTCCTGATGCACCTTCTCCTGAGCTCTCTTTGTTCTAGCTCTTTGTGACCTATAACAAGTCAACGTTTATACGGCTTTGTCATATGGGCAGACTCAAATCAATGTCGCATTCATCTCGCCCGCCCAAACCTCAGATTCTGAAGAACTCCAAGGTTTTTTCTGCTTTTTCACAATTAGAAGATTCTCTTAACTCGTCTGACTCTGCTACGCCAATGCATCCTTCCAGGCACTCGCCGGATAATTCTAAATCTAACACGAAGAGGCTTAAATCGGACTCCCTTTCACCTCCAAAGCACTCTGGTTCAGTGTCCATGGAATTGTTGTTAGAAGAAATAAGATCCTTACGTCCTTTCATGGAAGAGACAAACAGTAAGCTCCAAGTCCTCACGGACAATTGGTCGCAAATGGAGACGAGGGTCCCATCAATCGAGAAATCCGTTCAGTCGTTCCAAGAAACTTCCTCTGTTGTCTCAAACCTGAAATCCCAAGTCTCGGATCTTCAACAACAAGTAGAGCAGTTGGAAAACAGAAACAGACGCAACAATCTTCGTATTTATGGCCTAGTTGAAGGACTTGAAGGGTCTGATCCAATTGCTTTCTTCAAGACGTTTCTTCCCAAGCTCCTCCATCTGCCACAGGACAAAGTTCTCAATATTCAGCGTGCTCACAGATTGGGTTGGCCACCTTCTTCAGCCTCCTCCTCACAGAGACCTAGAGGGGTCATCATCTACTTTTTGGAATATTTAGATCTCTTGATGGTTTTGACGGCGGTCAAATCCTCTCCGAATCTGTCCTGGTCTGGCTCATCCCTATTCTTTGCACAGGACTATGCCAAAGCCACCGCCAACCGTCGCAAGGTTTTTTTGAGCCTGAGAGAAGATCTGCGCGCAATGGGGTACGTTATGGCCTTTATCACCCATGTTTATTCAAAGTTACATACAATAATAAGACTACAACCTATGAAGACCCTGTCCGTTTACAAAGCTTCATCAATGCGCACAAATCATCTACCATGGATGTCTCCGGACCATCATCCTCTGCTCCTGGTTGACTAGTGCCTATATGATTATTTGAAGGCGCTCTCTATCTCATTCTTGTTTCATGACCTTATTGGGTTGCAGTTGCCCCTAGTTTTTCTGATTATCTAAATATTCGCTAGGCCGATGTTCTATTGTTCTATTGTTCTATTGTTTATACATGATGATGTCTCTTGTTCTATTTGTTAGTTTTAGTTTGTCATAATCCCCTAATATGCTTTAATTTTTTGCTCTTCTTTTTCGTCTCACAGGAATTCTTTTCGTGTTCAATGGTGTCTCCCGGTCCCTGCTTCGTTGCTCATGGATGTGCTGCCTCACCCATGCGGTTCCTTCCCTCCCCCACCCTTTCTCGCTCCCTTCCTCTGTAGGTATGTTTTTTCATTACTCCCTTAATTGTTTTCCCCGTGCATCCGCTATTCTTCCCCTATATTCCTTCCTATTCTTTCTTCCCTTGTTCCCATTTTTGTTCATTTGTATTCATTTTGTCTTCCTACTTCTGATCGGAACTTTTAGTATGTGTAAGCAATGCATCCTTTGTCTCTTTACATAAATTTGTTTCTCAATTGTCTTCTTACTTTTGGCTTTCTGCTCAAATTTTTGTACTCCTTCCTCACACTTGTCCTTTCTCGACAACACAAATGCTCTTATTTGCCCTTTTTTCCTTCCTCTCTTCAATATTTTCACGCTACTTTCTCTTCTCTCTTTATATCTTTTTTTCTTTTCATGGGTTTTTTATTCATTACTCATATTTTTCACATTTTTTGTTAAAATATTACTTTTATGTCATTAAATATATTGTCATGGAATGTGAAGGGTATCAATTCTCCGATTAAGCGCCAAAGGATTTTGTCACACCTAGCCAAACTGAACGTTGATATCGCATTTCTCCAAGAAACGCATTTAACGGATATTGAATCTGTCAAACTTAAACGTGGCTGGGTGGGTGAACTCTTTTACTCGCAGGGTGACGGTAAGCGGAATGGTGTGGCAGTCCTTTGTCGTAAATCCCTCCCCTTTCAGGTTCTTACTCAAGAATCTGACGCTTTAGGCAGGTGGGTTTATGCCAAGCTATCACTCAGAGGTGTTCCAATCTCTCTCCTTAACGTGTATGGCCCAACCACGGGTGAACCTTCTTTCTGGTCCAATTTCTCCCTACTCCTAACTAAATTTATGGACCACAATTTTATTTTGGCGGGAGACTGTAACCAACCGTTGGATCCCTTTATTGATAGATCATCCAAGACCCCCTATACTCCTAACAAGCCCCACAAGCTATTTAGTCATGCTATTTCACAACATAAGTTAGTAGATTCTTGGCGCCTATGTAATCCAAAATTGAGGGAATACACTTTCTATTCTCCTTGTCATCGCTCCCAATCACGCTTGGATTACATTTTTGTTTCCCATAATCTCACTCAATCGCTTTTACACTCCGAGATTGGTCCGATTTTGCTTTCAGATCATGCCCCTGTTCTCACAAGTGTTGATGTATTCCCTAAGATTGCTGGTCCCAGAAGGTGGCGCTTCAATAACTCCCTCCTTGCCGATTCCAAGTTTACAGCTGCATTCACCTCCTTTTCTGTCGATTTTTTTTTGACTAATGACGACGCCACCCTTCCAGAGCATACTATTTGGGATGCCTTTAAAGCAGCGGCACGTGACTTTATCATTAATTATGTCGCAAACAAACGTAAGACTGCTCGATGGCACACCAAAAACCTCCTTTCAGATATTAAGAGATTGGAACATACATATTTCACATCCCACTCTGCTGATAGCTTGACGGCCCTTGTTGCAGCAAAAATGAAATTTAATGAGAAATCTACAGAAGATGCTTCCCTGTATTTGCTGAAGTCGACTGCTAAATTTTATGGGGGTTGGAACAAAGCGGGGAAACTCCTAGCTAACTACTTGAAGATTAAACATAACAAGTTAAATATTGAATCTATTTATGACCCTGATGATAATTTGAAACATGTGGATGCTGACATTCTTGCTGAGTTTTCACGTTTCTATGAGACTTTGTACACACCGGGGACTCAACCCTCTCCCAGTTCCCTTGTCCACTTTTTTTCTTCTATCCGCACACCCGCCAATTTCCCTCTTGACCTCTCCTCCTTAGAATCTGACGTCACACAAAAAGAATTGCTCGCTGCTTTGCAACTTCTCAAACTCAACAAGGCTCCTGGTCCAGACGGTTTTACCGTTGAATTTTACCTTCATTTTTCTAAGTTATTGATTCCACGATTGCATTCCCTTCTCCATACTTTTATTGCCCAAGGTGCTTCCTCAGGGACGTTGTCAGATGCCCATATTTGTTTGATACCCAAACCTGGGAAGGATGCTAAGTATTGCAAAAATTACAGGCCTATATCCTTAGTCAATATTGACTACAAGCTCTTTGCTAAGGCATTGGCGATTCGACTAGATCACCTTCTCCCTGATCTTCTGGGTGAAGAGCAGTCCGGATTTGTCAAAGGCCGACACATCACGGATAACACAAGACTCCTATTTAATATATTGTCAAAATCCTCCCGCTGTCAACACTCCCTTGCAGCAGTTGCCCTTGAAAAAGCGTTTGATCGTGTTGAGTGGCGCTATCTTTTTCACACTCTCACTTGGTTTGGTTTTGAACCCAGATTCATTTCTTTGGTCTCCCTGCTGTACTCACACCCTAGAGCTGCAGTATTTGCAAACGGTCAAATCTCTTCTTATTTTGATTTAGGTAGGGGCGTCCGTCAGGGTTGCCCCCTTTCCCCCTTTCTTTTTAACCTTGCTTTAGAGCCTTTTTTGTCCAAACTACGTCAGAACCCCGCTATACATGGCTTCCAGATTGCAGATTCTCAAATTAAACTCGCTGCTTACGCAGATGATATTTTACTCTTTCTTTCTAATCCTGCAGAATCCCTCCCCGCTTTCCTAGATGAAGTTCGAAATTATTCCTCCATCTCTGGATATAAGCTCAATCATGATAAATGTGAGATCCTACCCTTGACTAAATTTACTTTCAAACAAGATTTTACTGTCTCCCAATTTACTTGGTGTCCCTCCCATATTAAATATCTGGGGTTATACATCACTTCCTCCATTCCAGCCACTGTCTCTTTATGCATGTCCAAATGCGCACAAAAGATTGCGGACCTCACTGCAAGGTGGCATCCTTTATACCTGTCCTGGTGGGGACGCCTGGAGACTATTAAAATGATGATTTCCCCCATTATTCTTTATACATTGTCCAACATTCCAGTATCAATTCCATCGAGATTCTTTAAAAAATTTGACTCACTATTATCCTCATTTTTATGGAACTCAAAAAAATCCAGAATGTCTCTTGCCAGACTTATTCGCCCTGCCTCTGAAGGGGGTGTCAACTTTCCTGATTTTCCTGCTTATCAGAAGGCCTTTTTGTTACGTCAAGCCTCCCTCTGGCTGCAGGATCCCATCTCTCCCTGTCCTCTGTGGGTTAAGGTTGAGCGTAATCTCCTGTCTCCGTTTTCTTTTGCAGAATATCTTGCTTTCTCCCGCAAACCCTCTTCGCTTCCCACTCCTATTCACAAGCACACTCTTAAGCTCTTACTGTCTGCTACCCCTAATCACCCTCTGACCATTGACGATTTCCTCTCCTCCACCATCTGGCATAATAAATATCTTTTAATGCGTAATAAGCCCTTTTACTGGAAATCCTGGAGAGCCCGAGGTTTGATTTGGATCTCGCAACTCTTTTCCGGTCTCACCTTTCTCTCTTTTTCCGATATTTGTTCTTTTTTTGGTCTACCCTCATCCTTTTTCCCCAAATACCTTTTACTTAAAGCTGCTACTCTCGAGACCTATGAGCGGATATTGAACTCCCCGCCTCCCCTTGTTTCACGCGCCCCTAGCTCTCAGCTTCACTCTCTCCTTCGTAACACCCCCAAGGCATCTCTTATTTATAAATACCTTCACACGCATGAGCTGCCCAGACCCAAATCCAAGATAGAACACCAATGGGAATCAGATCTCGGAATAGATTGGCCGATATCTACATGGGATAAGGTTTGGGCAAAACTTCGTAAAACCTCCAGAGCAGCTTCCCTGACACAATCCTTATTTTTTATTTATAACAGATTACTTCTCACGCCTTCTACACTAAATAAGCGTTTTCCAAACACCCCAGATTTATGTTGGTCATGTGATACCCCTAATGCTACCTTACTCCATATGCTATTCCTTTGTAAACATGTGCATGACTTTTGGTTACAGGTGTGGGCTCAAATTAAAGTTATTTTCCATACTTGTATTCCGTTTTCTCTCTCTCACCTCTTCTTAGGAAGCTTATCTTCTAGCTGGGATATTGTAGATATGAATGTCCGCATTGTTGATTTATTATTAGCTGTAGCTTTCCAACAAATTACTGTTAATTGGAAAAACGCATCTAATGTTTCCCTCAAAGCATGGTGGTACAATGTTTGCCACAACCACAGACTTGATACTGCCTTTGTTTTTCCTGTTCAATTAGCAGCTAAACGTGCAGACCTGTGGCTTCCCATTACGTTGTATTTAAATAATTGTTCTGCCCGTTCTTTCCGTCCAATGCCTGTTCAACAAGAAGTTCCTAAACCTCCGTGATACCCTCTTCACATTCAAGATTCACCAGCATATTGTTTTGTTTTTATTCCTTTAATGATTTGCTGTTTAACTTATAACGGTTATGCCTTTTATGATTCCTTCTCTAATGCCCATGATTACTGTTCCATTGTATTTTTCTTGCCTCTTACATTTTGCATTTGTTATCCCTTCCCCCCCCTCTCTCCCTCTCCCTTCCCTCCCCTCCTTTATTGCTGACATTTTGTATTGATTCTTCTCTTTTCATTCCTTAATAAAATCTTATTGAACTTAAAAAAGAATACGATTGAAAGTGTGAAGGCAATCCAGAATGAAGCAACTGAAAATGAGAAGAATGAATGGAAGGAGAAAACGGGTAAAATGGATTCAAGTGGATGTTGGGTTGATTTGTCTGAGCAGCAACGTTGGATGTTACCTGATGCGTATGTACTTGCGGTAGTCACAATGGCGCATGGAGCGGCGCACATCAGTTCGAAAGGGATCTGTAAAATGTTAGCTCCAGTATGGAAGAACGATGGAATTACTAAGTGTGCGGAAAGAGTGGTGAAAAATTGCATGATATGCCTGATGCTTAATCCTGGCAAGGGAACCCCAACCCCAACTGGTAATTTTGCTCCCCCTTCTTGTCCCTTTGAAGTGATTCAGTTGGATTATATCCACATGGATAGGTGTAACAATCTTAAATACGTCCTAGTGGTAGTCTGTGCCTTTTCAAGATGGATTGAGGCATATCCGTTAAAGGATAACACTGCTATGTCCACTGCCAAAATCCTCCTCAAAGAATACTTCCCCAGGTATGGTATGCCACGGATTGTTTGGTCGGACAATGGAAGTGAGTTTGTAGGGAAAGTTATGAAGAGTGTGTGTGCGGGTTTAGGTATTACCCAGAAATTTCACAGTGCGAATCACCCACAGTCAGCGGGTTTGGTTGAAGGGTACAATGGCACCCTGAAGCTGAAACTTGCTAAAATTCAAGCTTCCACTGGTCTCTCTTGCCCAGACGCACTGCCTTTAGCTCTACTGTCCACCAGAGCGACTGTACACTCTCGAGTAGGCTTAGCCCATATGAGATTGTGTTCGGTCGTCCTGCTAATGTTTGGGGAGTCCCTAGGCCAAAGGAATTCAAACAGATTGAATTCCCAATGTTGATTGATTATCTATATGATCTGACTGCTAAATTAAGCCTTATTCATTAACAGGTATTCAAATCCTTGCCCAAACTGCCAGAGAGTCCAGGCCACACGTTGAAACCATGCGACCAAGTTGTAGTTCGGAATTTCGAACGAACTCGGAACCTCCAGCCAAGATTCGTGGGTCCGTTCCAGGTACTCCTCACAACAAGAACTGCTGTACGCCTAGCTGGAAGGAAAAATTGGGTGCACGCTAGCCATACGAAGCGTGTCCCTCTCCCACTCCCCTATGACAATTGGGTTAGACAGGGATTTGGTGTATCCGAGACAGAACCTGTTCCTAGGCACATCCCTTTCAGTGATGCAGAGTACATAACGGACCACCCACGAACTGAAACACAGAACTTTGACACCTCAGCAGGAGCCGCTCCTTTGAATCTTGGACCGAGTATTGTACAAAGTGAACATTTGTCACCTGTGGAGTCGAACATTTCCGCACCTGTAGACCAGCTATTTCAAGATCAGACAAGACCCGGAAAGTACAGATATAATCTACGTTCTCATGTTATGAACTAATGACATTGCATAATTACCTTTCTGTTTGAAAACTGTTTTGCTCTTACTGCATTCCATTCAGTCAGGAAGTTTGCTCAAAATTTTTATCTTTTTGTTTTTATTGTTTCTCTCACCTTGCCGTCTGGGTTACCGTAGGGTCGTAACGTGTGCCTTGTTTTTATTTGCAGGGAATCAGACATAAGGTCGGTTTCTTCTGTCTATCTTGGGAACTCCCAGGGTAAACAGAGGCAAGTTTTTAACAGGTACAAACCATCCGTTGCGAACGGTTATAGAAGATGGAGCTTCCTGAACTGCGACGGGTTAATGTCATAAATGTGCACAAGACAAAGCTATATGACATATTATATAGCAAATGTTTTCTAATGCAATGTACTCTGACACTTCTAATTGTTTTGATAACTTTGGTAGGCGGAATTATTTTTGGTATTCAGTTGATCTTTACACCTGTTACATCTACAGTATCTCCCCATGTTCCTGTTTCTCCGACTGTTGTTTCTCTTCATTCTTTCCATCCTTTTCCTGCCCACGAGCAAGCTCGACGCTCTGAGTTTATAAATAACACTTTCATTCAGCTCTTGCACCAACATCAACTAGTGGTTAACACAACAAACTGCTGGGTGTGTGGCTTGATACCACATACCATGGACAAGGGCATCCCTTATCTGGTTCTGCCCTTTAGTTATAATGGATCATTCTGGGCATTTCAGACCATGTTCGCTTATGCCCTAGAGACCTATCCTCCACGGCCTCCGCGTTCCACTCGGTATAACTCTGCTAATAGAGCCTTGGTAAAAGGAATCACTGACATGGTTAGAGATGTCAATAATACTCCGTTCATTCCCAAGGATGAATTGCGAGTTTACATGGGTTGGAATGTTACGGAATATGGCATTACTCTGGGTGAGAACAAACGTAAAAGCTCGACTCCGATCTGGGTCGTACCCCACCAAGGTCAGGTCTGTTTGCAAGGAAATGGGAGGAATCCGAAAGCTCGACTAGGGAAGAGTGACTGTATCGAAACATATGTTTTCCCGTCACAGTCTTCCCCTGCATTCTTAGCTGCTAAGGGTACCTATTTTGTTTGCCAAGACAGAGCATACACATGGCTGCCTGCTGACTTCTCAGGCTCATGTTATATCGCTCAACTGCTACCTCCGACATACACTGCTGCACCGGACTATCACAAAACTAGAGTTGTGAGAGGTGTTTTCAGTAAAGAAGATACTGCTGGCCAAGAAGTAGGAGACTTCTTCAAAGGTTTCCTTCCGTTCTGGGGGCCTATGGCCAACAGTAGAAACTTAGGTCAACTAACACGGGTAGTTGAATCCACTATCACCGAAACTGCGGGTGCCCTTAGTAACCTAACAGCTGAGCTTCAAGCGGATCGCCTCATGACGTTACAGAACCGTATGGTTCTTGATGTGTTACTTGCAGATCGAGGTGGAGTGTGTAAGATGATCCAATCGAGTTGCTGTGTTTTTATCCCAGATAATGCGTCAACAGTATACAAGGCCATCTCTAAGTTACACAAAATCTCTGACTCTATTCATGTAGAGGAAGGTGACTGGTCATTAATGGGATGGTTCTGGAGCCTGTTGTCTGCGTGGGGATGGAAGGTTCTGATAGTCACTGGTGTTGCGTTGGTATTTTTATTTTCATGCTGTCTCATTGTTCAGTGTGGTCCTACCTTATGTAGCCTTTGTGTTTCTACATGCGTAAGAAGACCACCTGTTTTTAGAAATACGCCACGGGATAGAGTAATGCTTCAACAACATATCAGTGACCTGATGAACATAGAAATAGACTCCGACATAGAGTAAGTTATTGCCTATGTAAGGGCAAAAGGACGGTCTGAGGTTCTGTAGCGATCCGAACCCGTGAAATCGGTATCGTAGTACTGACACGATTTTGGTACCAATGAACCGTAAATGATCCATTATATGCATAACAGTGTTTTCGCTACGCAACTAGCATGAATTCACTGAGAAATAGGGCATTCTGTTGTAAAGTCATGGCATCCATTTTAGTTACGGCATCCATTTTGTTTCTTGCCCTCACATAGTCAATGAACGGGCGATGACCCCGGCAGAGTCACCTTGTTAAGGACACGTAAGCTCAAGCCCCGAGAAAGGCTGACGCTACATGACTAGGCAGAATCAAGCTGCCTCCCCTGCCTGAGGCCAGTCCTGCTATACTGGTTCTCGTGTCCGTTGTCCTGACTGAAAGGCCGAAGACGGTAGCCATGCCCGTTTATGATCCATAAACACCTCTTATCCTACTTTTCAATCCTTTGCACCTGGCTCTGCTCCTCTCCTTCTGGGCTTTTACAATGGGGAGGTTACGATTTTTATGATGGGGAGGATCGGATAAAGAATGGAAAACTGTCAAGGGAACCTGATCGAATACCGAAATCCTACGACTAATTATTGTTTGATGTCTATTTACTGTTTGTTTGGGATACCGGGTTGGGCATGAGAAATATTCGTGTAATGTTGCCTAAAGACATTTTGCGTGTATTTAAAGAACAACCCACTTAATGCAATTTGAACAGTCTCGTAGATTCTGCCTCTGTGTGGTTCCTATGACTTCTGTGTCCCTGCAGTAAATAAACCTTGGTCTTTGACGCCACCATCGAGAAGCCCGTGTCTCTGTTTATTTGTGCACCGAGACAGGAGGAACTCAGGGGTCTTTGGGTGTTGTTTCCCTGACACCTCTGGACTCTTAAAAGTCCAGAACCTCAAGCGGAGAACAGGAAACTCTGCTGGGACTACTCAGCGATGTCCCATCTTTATCAGGAGGGCGCTGCATTTAAACCACAGCCAGATCAAGAAGTGCTTGGCAACCAGCCGCAGGCTACATCGCTGGACCTTCTCTACAAAACTTTGAAGCAGATGCAGAGTGAGGCTAGAATTGAGAGTCGTAGAGCAAAGCAGTCGGCGAAAAAAATTCAGAGCTCAATGCAGAAAATGAACAAACTATACGAGGAGATGGCTGACAGGGTCGCTCATGTGGAGGAAAGAACGAGCCTACTCGAAGATGATGTTAGCAGATGGCATTCATTCAAGGAGGCACAAGAGAAGGTCTCTGAGGACGTTCAATGGAAACTCGAGGACTTTGAAAACCGTCAGAGGCGCAATAACATAAGACTTTTGGGTGTGGCTGAAGGGATTGAGGGACAGGACGTTAGAGCTTTTGTAATAAAATTGTTTAAGGGCGCGTTCCCTGAGATGGAGTCTTGGGGGTGGGAGGTGGAGGTCCAAAGAGCGCATCGCTTCCCGTTTTATCAAAAAAAGTCGTCTAGTACATTTCAGGCTGCAAGACCTCGAGCAATTTTGGTTTATATTGGTAACTTCCTCCTGAGACAGGAGATAATGGAGAAGGCTAAACCAGAGGCTAGACACACATTTGATAGGGTGACATTCTTCGCCCGTCCTGACTTCTGCCATGCCACGGTGAAAAGAAGATGGAGATTGAGACAAATGATTGCGCCTCTCTAGAGCCTTGGACATGAGGCCTATTTGATGTATCGAGCAAGGCTAAAGGTTATTGTCATGGGTCAGGTCAGGATTTTCTTCTCGGAGATTAAGGCCCAGCAATACCTGGCAGAATTAAAAGAGCAGAAGGGGGGATAAGGGTTAGCCCTTTTGTTTGACCCTGAGGAGGCATAGTAGGCTCTAGAGGGGGACCGGGCACGAATTTAGGAATAGATGGGGGATACAAGGGTAAGGGGGGGAGTAGCTGCTGCTGCTGCATCTTAAGCTGTCACACATGGGTCATGATTGACCCATTTGCCTGTAAGCGGGGTGGGTACTGGAAGGGGAAATCCAGTGTCGGGGTGGGGTTCGGGGAGGGATGGGGTTGGGGATACGGATTTGGGTGGTGTTGCACAGCACTAGGTTTGAGATGGTTTAATAATCATAAGAGAACTAACACTTGGAATGGGGAGGTAAGGGAACAACAAGGGCAGGGAATGAGATATATAAGTAGACTATGTATTAATGTATCGTCTTCTTGGTGGGTTCAGACATACGATGTATTTTAATGAGCATAAGGATTGCTTCGATTAACGTGTGTGGGCTGAATGACCAGCTAAAAAGACAGCGTGTAGCTGCTGTCCTTAGATTGATGCGGCTGGATTTTGTATGTCTTCAGGAGACGCATGTTGAAGGTACAAGGAGCTTCATACTGGAACAGCTTGGCTACTCCCTGCTTGCTTGCTCGAGACAGGGGACAAGGACTAGAGGGGTCGCTATCCTAACTAAAAGAAGAGATGTCAAGGTCATAAGGAGGAAGGAGGACCAATGGGGGAGATGGGTCTTGGTAGAATGCTTAATCAACGAGCAAATAGTTACCATTGGATCATTGTATGGATCTAACGAGGATGATCCGGCTCTCTTCGAACATCTAGACTCTGAACTGGCTTTATGGCCAGAACCAGTTATATTGGGGGGGGATTTTAATATAAACGGGATTGGTGGGGTGGGCACGGTGGATGGACAGCCATATCAAGGTCGGAAGAAAAAGGTATCTAGAGCGCTAGTCAACCTGGCGTATCATAATTCTCTAATTGATGTATGGAGACGTTTGAATCCACTGGATGATGGAATAACTTATTATTCTGCCCCACATATGGTCTTTGCTAGGCTGGATTATTTTTTTATTTCAAACTCCCTAATCTCTATAGTCAGATCGAGAAGTTTCCTCGACTGGTTTCTGACCATAACCCGCTGGTTCTAACAATAAAGGTGATAAGAAGTGAAAAGTGCATGCGGACATGGACCTTCGAGAGAAGGCTTCTCAAGGACGATAATTATATTAAGCATATGAACAACTGGATTAAAACATTTTGGGAAATTAATCACGGTAGTACCTCCTCAGGGGTGATTTGGGACGCTTTTAAAGCCGGGGTTCGGGGAGAGACGTTAAGCTTTAGTTTGCATAGTCAAAAACAAGAAGAGGCTAGAGTTAATAAACTCGTAAAAGCAGTCTCAGAGGCAGAGCAGGAATTGATCCTTGCAGTTCAGGTCGGTGTTTCCCCCACTCCGGTACTTCTTAAAATAGCATCTATGAAAGCAGATATTAATGAAGGGCTCGTGTTAAAGGCAGCTACGATTTATCTAACTAAAAGAGAGCAATGCTATGAGCTGAGCGAACGGGTTGGACATACTTTGGCTATTCGTACTAGACAGAGAGCTGCAGCAGGGAAAATCAATGAGATATCTGATGGTAAGGGAGGTAAAGTCACTAATTCCGACGGGGTTAGAGAAGTTTTTAGGCAGTTTTATGCTAAACTATATGATCAAGTAGAGCCTGGAGCCACCTCAGATATATATCGATATCTAGGGGACCTCTCTCCCCCCCAGATCTCTGAGGTAGACAAGGAGGCACTTGATGCACCTCTGAAAATCGAGGAAATTTTAGTGGCTCTTAATAATCTCCCCTCTGGTAAGGCTGCGGGGCCTGATTTAATCCCAATTGAATTTTATAAAATATTTCAAAATGTAATAGGTCCCGACCTTGCTGACACAATTTCACAGGCACAATCTGGACAATCTGTCCCAGCATCATGGGCAGGTGCTGATATTGTGGTGATTCTCAAAAAGGGTAAGTCACCTTTGGAACCGGGCTCGTATAGACCCATTACCCTCATGAACTCGGATGCCAAAATTTTCTCTAAAGTATTGGCTCTCAGATTGTCTAAAATAATAGAGCAATTGTTTAGCCCTTCACAGCATGGGTTTATTCCGGGGAAAGGAACTGCACAACACGTCCGCAAAGTAATTACATTATTTGATGCCGCGGAAGTCTCAGGAGAACCTATGGCAGTCATGTTTTTAGATGCAGAAAAGGCATTTGACCGAGTCTCCTGGGACTTCCTCTGGGCTGCTTTATCATGGTCTGGCGTCGGCGTCGGATTTATAAGGGCAATACAGGAACTTTATCGGTCACCAACAGCCCAGCTTAGAATTAATGGAGGGCACACATTGCCAGTGCAGATCAAACGAGGTGCACGTCAGGGGTGTCCATGTTCACCGTTGTTATTCGCGGTCTATATTGACCCGCTGATCCGTAGGCTGGAATTAAATGATCAAATTGTTCCGATTAGTATTCAGGGCCAATCGTGTAAATCCTTAGTCTATGCGGACGATGTAGCGATTGTGACTCCCTCCCCTTCTAGAGCTATTATGGAAGTGGAAACGGAAGCCGAGTTATTTGGTCGGATCTCGGGATATGCTCTAAATGGCCCCAAAACACAGATAATAAAAAACAACCAGGCGATTTGTAATGATGTGCGGGTGGGGGAATCGGCGGTGTATCTCGGGATTAGCATCTCGGCAGACTTAGATAAAATTGTAGAGCAAAATATAGAGCCTGTAATAGAGAAATGTAAGTTAGATCTTGATAGGATTCACAATCTACATTTGTCCCTGGTTGGACGTTCTAACGTGATTAAAATGTTAATTTTGCCTAAATTTCTCTATTTATTTAGGACAATTCCACTGCTAAGGTAAATGGTTTGTGGCAATTGAACGTTTGATCAACAGATTTATATGGGTACAGGGAAAAACTAGGAGAGCCCTCCGTTTTTTAACTCTCCCTAGGGATAGGGGTGGATGGGCAGTACCGGATTTTAAGCTATATTACTGGGCTGCAGCTATTCAGTATATGAGAGGACTCATGGGTGGAGACACCTTAGATATCCAGGTTATGGAAGCATCAATTGATATATATGCTATACTGATAGGTGAAGAGGCTGGGAACTGCTTCCTGAAATATACAGATCCTGAATATTACAAAAGAACAAGGTTTAAGACACTTATAGCAGGATTTAAAATTTGGGCAGCACTCTGTAAAAAATTGGGACTGGGTAGATTTAATGCCTACACACGGATCGGAGGGAATGATTCTCTTCCAGTAGAAATATTCGCAGATGGAGTTATTTGTGATTGGGGACAGCTGGGGATACGAAAACTGGGGGATTTTATGGGAACTCAAGGGGTGTTACAGTTCACCGAAATTCAAGAGAAGTATGGTATCCCTAGGAATAATTTCTTCAAGTTTTTGCAAGTCCGAAGCTTTGTGATGAATAAGAAGGGTGGATCTGCCGGCTTTAGTAGAAACAGGGTAATGGATGTGATTGAGCGTGGGGCAGAATGCTCTATTAAGAAAATTTATGCTGAGCTATCTTTATTAAAAGGTGATGATCTGGGAAAATATGGAAGGAAATGGGCAGATAAACTTCAGATCGCTCAGGACTGCTTCCAGGACTCCCTTGAACTCGGAGGGACTATACTTCTATTCATTATATCACACACCAGACAGGATCGCTCAATGGGGGGGAACAACAGGAATTACGTGTCCCCGGTGCGATAGCAGCGAGGCTGATATTGTCCATATGTTTGCGCTATGCCCACAGCTTAATGCACTAATTAAATCTATCAAATCTTTTCTAGATGTAAACCTAGGAATAAATATTACTCTTACGCCAGTATGGATTCTTCTTGGGGTAGGAGGTGGAAACGAGCAGGCAGGTTCATCTTACTTTATGTTTGTGGCTATGTCAGTTTTAAGAATCTGTGTCGCATCAGCATGGTTGGATAAGTCAGCTCCAACATTTCATCAATGGATAGCTAGATTATTGTCAGCATATAATTTGGAAAAAGGGATATATGATAGGAAGGGGAAGAAGGGTAGAATGTTAGGTAAGCGTATTTGGGAACCTATTAGGAGCTGGAAGGAGCAGGCTTCTAATTAAGGAGAATGTTTCAATATGATTCTGTATGATAACTTTCTTTGTTGAAAATCTTTTTGGGATAATGCATTGTATTCCTCTCTATTCCTGTCTTTGGTTTCTGTGATTAATGTTTCTTTTGGATATGGGGGTAGTGCTCTGTGCAAAATATATTCTGATTTTGTGGATAAACAGAAAAACGTAATAAAAATATTTAAAAAAAAAAAAAAAAAAAGTAATAGCTCCAGGTAAAGTTATTTGTTGCTACAAGCTTTATTTGTGTGAATAACCCATTCTTGGTATACGTATTGTGGATTTTTGTCATGTTTCGTTTAGACAAAGATTACTTTTTTTTCTAAACTGGTGTGGTGTCCATTTGTAGTGTTTTCACTATATTACTGTATGTGTTCAAAAATGCTTTAAACACTGCCTCCGAAATAAGCCAGTCTGCTTGTGCGAAGCTACTAAGTGGGTATGCAGGGGTTGTCTAAGGGCGTACCTCCCTTACCCTGACTAGAAGCAAGGGTCCCTACTTGGACAAAGGTGCAAGCCATTGTCAACTAGAGACCCCCATTTCTGACAGGAGACCTCGGTCAAAATGTTATCTTTGCACTTAGAAACATTTCTGGTGGATTTTCTCTTAATGTCATGCAGTCCCCTCCAGCATGCCAATTTTGATGCAACGTCATTGGATTGCTTTTCAACGAGGCACTAGTCAAAACCTGAAAGTCTGGAGCTCTGGAGCTTTCAGTTGGACAAACCTTAAATTCAGGCAGAGTTGCGGATGAAGGTAGTCGGCTTGACTCTCAACATCGGGCTGGTCCACTTATCGAGCTTTTTCCAAAAGTTCCTCTAAAGGTTTGGAACTTCTTCCTGAAGTTCCTTTTGAGGGTTCAAAGGGTCCAAAACACAAATTCAAGGGTCTAGATTCTCTGAGATGGTTCTTGGAGGTCTGGCCTACAGTTCCCACAATTAAAACTAGCTAGAAGGTTCACCATATGAACTTTATTCTGGCTTTCTTGTGCTAGGATTAAAAACAAAAAGTATGACGGAACCCATTAGATCCATTCGTAGTAGAAAGTGATCGATCAATTCCGTTTTAATTCACACTTTCACCTGCACTGCACCCCCCACGACACCCAACAAGCTCACATTGGGTTTTATTCATAACTCATCCAACACCATGGGTTCCTCCCTCGCAGCAAGGGGGTTGTAGCCCGCACCATGACTAGGTTCCATGGTGCAAGGACAATTCCCAATGATGAAGCATGCAACCATTGGTGGGTGAGGGAAACCGTCCTTAAAAGGGAACTCCCCCTTTTAGTCAGCCCGTTTTTGTTTTCTTTCTATGAGGCCCGAGGGTTATTTGTGTATGGAGTTCCATTAGAGCAACCCTTCTTCTTGGATTTCAGCAAGATGAAGTAGCCCTGGTTCACATTACTTACTGTCCTGCTTTCTTGGAGCCCAGTGTCATTTACCTCGCCCCAAAATGGCCTATTCTGTGCAGCTGCAAAGCTCTCTCCATCAGATAACCTCTGCTCTATGCGGCCACTTATCACCTCATCAAAGCAGCCTGGCTAAGCCAGTTAAGGCTGACCAACCTGGAAAGGCTGCTTGATGGCTGGATTATGGCTCACAGAGAAGAACGTTCTATAACTTATTTTCTGTTTCTGTTATGATAAATGCAACAGTGGCAAGTAGTTGGATTCATCATTCAAGTATTTGAATTAAATGTTTTAGTCCCTCTCTAGTTATAATTAAATAACATATTCCAATGTTAGCATATGGAGGCAATTCACTGCAAGAGGGGAAATGGAATTGCAACTTTTCCCTAACCAGGGCTTATAAAACAACTTTTATAATTTCCCTGCTTATAGTTACATATCACCCCACCCCATCCCTGGGGTACCTTAGGGTGACCTTAGGGGTGATATATGTAAAAATAAGGTAGGTTGACAATTTTGTAGTACCTGTACCACCAAAGTCAAATCTGCAAAGCAAGGTTGCCTTTAAAAATGACAGTAGACACACAGAAGTGTACACTCCAATGGAGGAAATATACTGGGCCTCTAAATCCCCCTGCCCTATTATATACTAGGGATTTACAGGGTCTGTCATTGCCAATTGTAATTAAACCCAATTACCACATACCATTTTCATAAGAGCACTGGCCCTGGGTCTGGTTAGCAGAGCGCAGGGCATAGTCAGTCACTTACCACTAGTATCAGTCAAAAGAGGAGGATAAAGAGGGCCAAAAAATGACGGCTTTCTCACAACCTGTAATTGAATGTATGATGAGGAAAGGGATTCTAAGAGAAAATATTGGAAGTCTTTACAACTCTCCGATCATGGGTTTACAGAAACCTAATGGTAAATATCGGATTTTGGAAGACCTTCAAGAGATTAACAGCATTGTTGTTCCATGTTGTCTTGTGATACCGAGTCCATCCACCATGCGTTTTCAGATTCAGTGCCCTGCTAATGGTTTCCAGTTGTGGATCTCTGCCAAGCCTTCTTTTCCATCCCATTGCATGAGAATAGCCAGTTCTTGTTCTATTTCATGTTTTGAGTGAGAATTTTGGCATGGGGTCTAACTTTCCTGGAATGTAGAGAAAATGTTTGTTGTTGCCCGGCACTATGAATGTCTGACTACAGTATGAAGTTCACAATGTTTTGCAGTGAGAGGTAAGGCTGTGCTCTCTCAGTGCTTATCCAGATGCATGGAGATTCAAAACGACTCTTGGGGTACCCATAAACCTATAGCCGCAGGACTGCCCGGCTGACTTAAATCGGTAGTGGCGATTAGAGTCAGTATTGAGAGATGTGAGAACATAGTGGTGGACATCCTTTTATTGCTATCATCCCTCACTCACTCCATAGAAATATTGCTCACAAAAAAAAACAATACATGACAAACAGCAGACTCACAAAGTACAAGAAGCAGATTCTGTCCAATGAGAATATTGTTTTAAAACTCTGTCAGATTTTATATCTGGCAACACTGTTACCTGTAAATTAGCATTTCAATTGAAATTAAGTTGAGGATGATTGTCTAGATGTCACTCATTTATGCACCAAGCCAAGACCAGACATAAAAGATGTACCTTTGATTGAGCCTGACCATGTAATTTTTGTTGTTGGCCCATGTGTGAGAATCAATGAAGGTAACTTGAGAGTAGCTAATGTTGTCTATACAATTCAAGAAGTCATAGAAGCGTCACGGCTTCGAGGTGTTACCTCAGCACAAGTTGATGAGTTGAATACCCTTACATGAGCTTGCAGTCTAACAGGCCAATTGATAGTGACTATATTTAAAGAGAGTCAATATGGCTTTGGTGTGGTCTGAGATTTTGAACAATTATGGTCACAAAGAGTCTTCATAATGTCTCCTGGTACACCCATCTGTAACTGAGAGCCAGTATGAAAATTGCTCAAGGTGTTGCAAAACACAATAGACGTTGCAATTGTTAAATGTGCTTCTCACAGGAGTGGCAAGGGATGTGTCAGAGTTGGAAACATTTGCTGATGAAGTTGCATGGTATTGTGCACTTGTGGCCTGCACATTTAACGAGGCTTACACAAATGAATCTGAAGAGGTCGCTGTTTTCTTGATGATGTTGTCAATAGCTGATACATTAAAAGAGCTCAAATATTGCAAGAAGGTGTTTCAGAAGCAGAACAGCAGGGTTTAGATCAGAGTGGGATGTGAGAAAAATGCAAATGACATTTGGATGTCAGCAGATGGAAGACCAGTGTTGCCAGATAGTCTATTGTTTCACATGACACTTCATTTCTATTGTCCAACACATCTGGAAAGAGATGCAAAGGTGAAATTATTCAGGCAGAATTGTTTTAATCCAAGATTTAGGATGCTTGAAAAACAACTGTGCCAACCATTTGTGACATGTCAACAGATGAATGTAGGGAAAAGAAAACCATTAAAACTAAGTCACATATGGAGATCAAGTGGACCTTTTAACATAATTGATTTTATTGAGATGCCTGTTTGTAACAGGTTGAGATATGTCCTGTTTATAGTGTGCATTTTCTCATGATGCCTGGAAGCCTACCCAACTCTAAGAAATGACAGTCTCACTGTAGCAAAACTGGTGTTTCGAGACTTGATACCTAGGCACAGATTACCAGTGTCTCTGGAGTCAGATCGTGGGACTTATTTCAATAATGAGGTCCTGAGAATGATTTGTGCAGAATTAAATTGAGCAGAGGTTAATTGTAGTTATCGGCCGAAAGCCTTTAGAATTTTTGAACAGTTCAATGGAACAATAAAATCCTGGTTGGTAAAAGTTTGTGCTTCCACCTAATTGAAATGCCCAGATGCTTTGCCTTTGGTGTTGATGAGTATCCAAAGTATTCCTGACAGGAAGACTGGGTTATCTCTGCATGAGATATTGATGGAGCATGCAATGAGAATGCCTGCTGCAGCTTTGTATGCACTTTTAAATATCACAGATGACATGATACTCAATTACTGCAAAGGATTGGAAGATGTTGTGCATTCTCTCTCTCACCAGGTTGAAGCTGCTACCTTAAAGCTGCATCAGGAACTGTGACACAACATTCGTCCCGGTGACTGGGTGTTAGTCAAGAAACACGTTCGGAAGTCATGTTTGGAACCGAGATGGAAATGCCACTTCCATGTGATTCTCATCATAAACACTGCTGTAAAGGGTGCTGGAGTACCAAACTGGGTGCATGCAGCACACACTTAGAGGGTAAGAAGTCCATAAAAAGAAATAGTGTTCTATGAGCCAGAAAAAAGAGCACTGGTGACAGAACCATTACAAATTGGACAATTGAAAGTAGCACTCCTGCAAGAGACATCACAGCAATAAAGAGAGTTGGGTGAAGAACAACAAACAGTCACACCAATCCAGGTTCCTGTGATTACACAACGTGGAATTTAAGTATCTGAAGAAGAAGAAGAAGAGACAAGACCTCAACCTGAGAAAGCAGTTGAGACAACACCAGAACAAACAGATTATCCAGGTTAAGGAACAAGTTATGTGGCTAAATGGCCACAGAACTATGCTCAGAAGAAACTGAGAGCAAGAGTGTCAGTTGATCTCTTACCACAAACCGCTGCTGAAGAGTCAGAGTCAAGTGGTATAAGTGAATATCAGCAGACACCAAAAAGAACGAAAAGGGCAAGGGTGCTTTGTCAAAGATATTCTGCACCGGAATGGACATACTACACGAATCAGGCATTAAATATGCGAGTGAAAGATTTCCTTGATCTGAAATTAGAACTTGTTTGAAAAAGATTTCTGAAAAGAAATATAATTTTGAAAGACGTTATTAAGTGAAAGAGCAGAAGACTGAAATACATTTTTTTGTTTTAAAGACGATTTCAATAGGCCTAAGGCTGCTGAAGAAGAGTATGTCTAACACACTAAGGAAGAAGACGGAGTAGAGTTAGGGATGACTATACAAAGATTACTGTAAACAAAAGTGAATTTAAACTGATTGCAAGAAAATAAAACTTAAAGACACTGTTTAAAAAAAATCTGAACTGAAATATTAATTTAGTGCTGCTATATATTTTCTGCTTAATTATATGGCTGTCGACAAACATCTGTTTCCTAATCAGGAATAGATGCAAAATCATTATGGGTGTTACATTTTTTGTAACAGTGTTAGTGATAATCACAATATTAATGGGGTTTTATTTAACACCAAAGATACAAAAGCCTACGTCTACATCTGAAACTGTAACATCCGCATACACAAAAGATGAGACAAAATTGAAGGGTAATTATTGAGATACAAGAAAGGTTACTCTACTAATGTGTATTTTTCATTAGTTCAAGAATACACACATGCACTAGATGCAAAGGATCATTATGTCTGTACCCATTTACCTTCATCATTTGCATACATTTGTCATATGCAATCACATGTTGTATTTTGCTTAACTTACAATATAGATGAGAATACATTGAATATTTGTGTTCAAATTATGGTCTGATTCTTTCACAAGTACTGTTACAAAAGAGCATGAATTTATACCCACAGGCAATGGGAGACAGCTTGGTATTATATTAGACCATCCATACCTATAGACATTGCTGAGGCAAATGAAAACAATTTAACCTGTTTGATGAGAAATTTGGGTAAAGTATTCATCGCGAATATAGAAGGTAAAAGTACAAACATTTCACATAGTGAAAACAGAGAACAAGACATTTTGAAAAAACTCTGGAAGAAAGAAGATGAATTTGAAAAGAATGATTTATTCAAAATTAAAATTAGACAGGAGACAAAAGGGTAACATATGTGCAGAAGGAGAAACCAAAGTAGAAATAGACATGTGGGAATTAGTAGATGTGCACACGACATTTGAAATATGGAAGATACATGGCAAATATTACAAGAAGAAACAGTGATTCCAGGAGTTAATTTTATTTGTGGACAGGATGATTATTTTCAATTGCCAGTTGATTCGGAGAGTATTTTCTGTTTAGGTTGGCTGTTTCCTAAGGTGTTTCATGTATATAGCATAGATACATTAACAATGACATCATCACACAGACATACAAGTAGCATATGTAATGAAACACGGTTAGTTGGAGATATTTTTGGAGCAATTATACCACCAGTAGGAGTTGTCTTTAATGATGAGAAGATCAGGAAGCTTTCAACAGTAGTGGATAAATTGACAACTGGTACTTCAGGAGCTTTATTAGTTGTAAATATGAAATTAGTGACTATTAGATCCAAGGCTTTACAAAATTGCCTAGCATTGGAAATTTCAATCGCAGAAAAAGGCAGAGATTGCAAGATGCTGAAAGTTCAGCGTTGCTGTTTATACATAACTAACGCGAGTAAGAAACTTCTAGAACTTACTAAGAACATTTCTGATCTGAAACCTGATTAAGAACCATTAGAGTAATCTATGGCCTATTACAAGTTTGGTGGCCCAAGGACCGACAGACTCGTGGTGGTACGGCGGTGGAAGATCGAGCAAATGCTGTTCCCTGGCATAGGAGCAGCAGTGAGAGGCCGCCAAGCATATTATGAGTTTCCTCTCGGCCAGGCTTTTCATGGCAGACCCCCCCTGTGCCTCTAAACATATGTGATGCACACAGGGGGCATAACATGTGCCCCCTTGTGTGCATGTACATAGGTTCCTGCACAGCATGAACTTTCGAGTCCATGCCGTGCAGGAACCCTGTGCGGCGTTCCCATTGCGGTGCTTTTTCAAAAGTCACCTCCCCCTTTCAAAATGCACTGCAGGGTGAACCGTCACGCCGCCCACCAGACCACTGAAAAGTAGCAATCTGGTGGGTGGGCAGCAGCGACCTTCAGCAGAGCAGTGATGTTGCGGTGCAGTGGAACTTTGGCATAGCAGTTTGCACCGCCACACCGCTGCTTTGCTGAAAGGTCGCAATCGGGGCCCCAGTGTTTAGAAAATTTAAGCAAAGAAGTTTCTGTTGTTGGAAATCGGTTTGCAACCACTGGGGGAGGAATTTGTTAATTTATATTTGTGCCATTTTTAATAGTTGGGTGCGGCATACTGAACTAGTTCGCTTTTTATAAACGTTTTTCATTTTATTTTAATAAAAGAAAGATCACAGAAAGAAACAGACAGATAAAGAGTGATTTAGAATAAAATGATCACATCAATCGAGAATAAAAAAGGCAAAACAATATGAGAGTTTGAAGAAAAGAGAAAAGACTCTAAATCTAAAGATTCATTTGTGAAGAAAAAGGGATGGTTAGACAACCACCAGAGGATGAAATTGGGGTAGTGTTTTCAATAAATCTTGCAAATAATATAGTTTATAATAAATGTGCAGAATTAACGTGCAGGCTTTGATGAAAATAAAATGTGTTTAAATGCATAAAAATGTAGCACAAAACCATATTTACCTAATCCAGGGCTCAAATGGCTAAAGCAACATTCAAGGCAGTAGTTTGGTCAGTAAGATCGGAGGGTGTGAGCTTCAGATTTTGTCACAATCAGGCTTTTGACAAGCAGCCTTGCATATAATGTTTCAATACATTATACGACAAGCAGGGTGCATGACAGGGGCCTAGGGGGCAAAGAAAAGGGAGAAGAACGCGTACTGGTAGGATTAATAAGAGAGAAAAGAAAATGTTTTGTAGAATAAGCAATATTTTGAAGACTTTCAAAACAGAGAGTATATATGCATTTTGTGTCTATGTGTATGCAAAACTGGTGAAATCCGACTGACATATCTCAATACCCAACTGAAAGCATCTGGACCTAACAATATATCAGAAAATTCACTTATTAGGGGATGTAGCACCCCAAACACTCCTCTGAAGCTACGACCCTGGCAACATTGCCTTACAAATTGATTTGACCAGAAACTCTAAATGTGCATAAAGTTATAGTTCTTGGCCTTTCCATGAACATATTTTTCAAATAAATAATAGTTGAATAGATTTTTTCTCACATTTTCACAAAAAAAAGCCACTGTAAACAAATGATTAGAAAATATTTTTTTTTATTTGGTAATGAAGAGTCAAAATATGAAGATGCAGCATTATTATAGAAAATTATTTGTTACTGTGCTGAAGGTTTTTATTTTTATTATATTGATGTTTCAACTTCAACATAGGCCATTGTTAAAAACATGAATACATTTGAGATATTGGAAGAGTAGAAATGTAGTTCATGCATGGGGAAGTTGGCCTGAATGTGAGAATGCCCTAATATGAAACTTAGAATTGATACAACTTAAGTTGCAAACTTGACATTGCTGTCAGCATACTTTTGTATTTCTGTAAGAAGATGAGGTGTGGCTGACTGAAGGAGGAAGAAGACCGCAAGCTGCAACACTGATACAATGTGCTGGCTATAATATTGTGTGTTCCTAGAGTAGGTTTATACTCTTTTTTTACAGGTATTAACACTATTTAACACCAACACAGATGTATGCCACTTTCCTCTGAGACTCTATTGAGTTACTTGATCCTCTCTTTATGAGAAGTTTTGCTTTATTGACATTTGGATTTATTGAGCTGAATTTAATGCTGAAGCTTTATGCTTTTATCTCACTCACTTGAACGAGAACGATGTATGGGTTCTGACTGACACCAATGTCTTTCAATTCCTAGAATAGCAATTGTATCTCACCTCCAGTGCATGCATCATGAGGTCTCTGCTTCCCTGTGCTCGGTCGCCTCCACAGGGCAGCGCTAGGTGGCTGAAGTGGGCCATAGATGAGCAGGACCAGACAATTCCAGCCGGTGATGGACAAAGCCATGCAGTCAGATGAAAAGTGGCCTGAAGTGTTGGCCAGGCAGACCTCTTCCTCCCATCGCTGCAAAGCATAGCTGGACTGGGGAGGGCTGCAGTGCTTTCCAGTATCCTTGGGCCTCAGAGCTCAGCTTCAGCTGACAAAGTCATTGGAGACCAGAGATCAGCTTAAGATGTGCCATAATGTTTGTAGACTGGGCCCTCACAGAGAATTTTCGGCATAGATGGCTATATGAGGGAATACAGATCATGCTTTCCCCTCATTAGTCCATAGGCTATGGGAGCAGCGGTCATATAGGTCTATGGTGCAACTCCACCTCCACTGCCCAGGTCCTTAAATCATTTGTAAGAAGATGAATTATTAATTGTGGTGGATGGTAATCCTCCACAAGAGATAGAGTCAGTAACCTGTTAGGTCTAGGCAAATATTTCAGTAATTTAAACCAGAATTCACCTCCTGGCAGGTATGGCACAGAGTAGACTGACTTAACTTGGGGAATTGTGTAAAGCATGTAGAAGCAACAAAAAGGTTAAAAAGTCAAAAACAAAACACAATATAAATCCCACTCCAATTTCTAAAAATAGAGAAAGGTTTAATAAACAAACGTACATCAAAATGGCAAAAATCCACTAAGGGGAACTGGAGATAATAATAAAAAAATATATAAGACCGAAATCGCTAATAAAAAGGGGCGCACCAATCTGTAGTCACTCTTTTACAGTTGATTGCGTCCTAGCCGCTGTGAAGTATGGGTCAGATACACCAAGTGGGTTAGTCACTGTGGAAGATTTTACCTTCTTATATGGTCTACAAAATTAAAGTAGAAATCCTCCAGCACAACACGGTTGCAGGTTGTGTCTGCATAAGTCCTCTTTAAGCTGGGTAGCCCTTGAATGATCCAGCTGAATCCATTGGTTTTGAGAGGAAAATCTCAGAATGGGAGAAATAAAACGTTTGCAGCCACGGAAGTCCTCCTTTCAGGCAAATACTTTATGTGCCTTCACCCAGTAAAGATTCCTACCATCAAACATTTTCTTTTTTTATGGAGCTCAAAATCTCCCACCAGAGCAAGCCTGAAGTTGAGTCTGCAGAAACTACATCAAAATCAACCACCTTTTCCGTAAGGTCCAGTTGGTGCTCTAAAGGTCCTGAAAGTCTAAAAAATTTCAAATTCCTAACTTTTGGGAGTTTGCTAGAGCAGTCCAGCTGGACATGGCCAAGGGACCTCAGGGACAGTACCTAGAGGTAAGGACTTACTCCATCAAAAGCCACCAGCAGAATCCAGTCCAGGTCTAGTTGTAACTGGTCAACTGTTCTTTGCAGAAAAAGACCTCTTGCAGCTTATGATGCCTCTGTAGCCACACAGGAGGTCAGCCACTTGAGTGTTGGATCCCCCATCTTTGCCTTGCGTACAAGAGTGAGCAGGTCAGGAACTTCAGGTCTCCTCACTGGTCTCAAACAGCAGGTGGAATCCTTCTTTTATTCTTCTGTAGGTCCAGACAACATTCTGAGGAGCTGGCAGAGAAGTCCATTTTGTACAATTCAGTAGCTTGTGGATAGTGTGACTCCTGAACACTTCCTAACTAATGGGGATTATGTTCCCAAGTCCAACATTACCCACTTTTACAGCACCTCCTGTTATTTTACTGCAAACTATCCCAGTGTGCACTATTATAAAGGACATCCAAGATGGCACAGACCTTTTACCACTGAAGGGTGCCTTTGGGCCAGCCAGGGATATATTCAGAGAAATAAGCAGTCCTCTTCACCTCAAGTACACCAAACAGGCACCAGAAAAAAATCCCCCCTCCTTCTGCCTGAATGGACAGCACTCATTTTTGTTTTCTGAAGTAAATTAAAATACTGAACCCTCCCAGCTGTTCATCCTTGGCTGAGAAGTGTCACATACCATAACCCAAGTCCATCCTATCATCAGGCATAAGCCATTGTTTCTGCTCTATGAGCAGTTTTCATACCTCATTATTGAAAAGCCCTTGCAGTGGTAGCTGCTGGTAGGCAATGCACATTAGCTTTCAGAAGTTTCAGGCAGAGAAAAGGTAATTTTCTGTAATAATCATTAAAAATAATGGTGGAACCATTTCTGTAGCTTGTTCCAAACCAGAGCTAGAAAGCTTAATACATCAATCTGCCCTCTAGTTTCACCTCACAGTCAGAGCCTTTTTGTCAAAATAGCTTTTTGGAGCTTCTCACTTTAGGGACGTAGTAACAAGAAATGTCGACATGTCCCATTTACGAACCCAGCTTTGTGGGCTACAAAACCCTCTATGGAGTAGATTTTTACTATTTAAATGGAAGGATTTCCCACTGTCAAAAGGGATATTTTGTCAGGTAGAACTACAGAATTAAACTGCAGCAGTAATAGTGCATTGGTAGGCCTGAAGCCATGTTTTCCTTGCCACTCTAGTGTATGGCACAGTAAGTGCTGCAAAAAAGTTTTTCGATTGGGGCTGTCAGATAATAACAGGTGTTGATAGCAATCTAAGACATATGATATGTATGCAAAAGAGTAAAGCAGTTTAGGACAGTGATCTTCTACAGGACCTCTTTTGTTTGGAAGGTGCAAGTACAAACCTCTAAAATATTGATTACCCTGGGAGGGATTTACACAAAACCCTCTGAAACAATTCCTATGGAATGCATGAATGAATGCAAAGAGGAACATTTTGAAAGAGAGCTGAAGCATCCCCAATAAGATGAAAAAATAATTGGCTTGTTCCCAAGCATCACTTGAGAATCTTTTAAAACAAGCATTTGCAATGCAATAGGTCTCGCATTTACGCAAGTTTAAGCTATTGGCATTGTAAATGTCAATGCGCTTTATTTATGTTTTAAAAACTAAAACATAAATAAAAGGCATTGTCATTTACAATGCCAATAGCTTAAACCTGCATAAATGCAAGATCTATTGCATTGAAAATGGTAGGCATCACAGACAATGGGAAGTATGGCGGGCAGGGGGAGGCACGGACAACGGGAGGCAGAGACAATGGGGATAAAAAAGGCACCGACAACGGGAGGGCGGGGGGTAAAGAAGGCATGGGCAGCAGGAGGGAGGGGGTAAAATAGGCAAGGACAATGGGAGGGATGGCGGGATTGCAGAGAAGGCACCAAAGCATGTTGTGCCTGCAGCAAGAGAAACTCGATAAAGAAAATAGTAAAAGGGCCAGTCGTCATGGGAGGTGACAAATGAAGATGAGGTGATACTAAGGAGGGACTAACAAGCCTATTTACAAATCAGAAGCCAGCATTTAGGAAGGATAATGACACAAGCCAATGGCAAATATCGAGGAAGAGTGGGTGGGGCTTCTATTCCCTACTCCGCTACAAAAAGTCTCGTAGAGCAGCGCATGCGCGCTGACTCTAGATTCGACCTAAAGAGGGGAACAGCCTCAAATTTCGTGATGGATAATCCTTCACTTTACATGGATTTTTGGTTGTAATGGCCAATCTATGTCTGATCTTATGGCAAGCACAAATGTCAATATTATGCATCTCACCTATATTGCTCTCACAAACAGCAGCAACACAAATAGAATCATTAACAAAAGAACTCTTTAAATATTCTGGAACAAGCATAAATAGGCAGACCACTTATTGTTTTGCTGCTCATGCACAGATAAGTTCTATACTTGAAGTCTGGAATTTACAGATGATTCTGGGAGACATTGGCATGGATGAGCAAATGGGGACATTTGACTTTGCCCGAAGGGCAATCATGGGATCTTCATATGTTTGGTTGTATGACTGTACAACGCATTGCATTGCAATGCATGCCTTTACCACACATGCGTTACAACGCAAATACCTGTCCCACGCATACCCTTTACCACGCTTTTTTTTTAACGATTATAACTTTACCACACATGCCTTTACAACAATTTTAGTTGTAAGGTCATGTATGGTAAAGCCCTTTGCGTTATTATGGGTTCTCTGCCCCTGCTCGTAAACTGATCTTCTTTGCCCCCCCAGCTCTCAGACCAAGTTAAAATACCCTAACTCTTCCTTGAGCCCTAAAAGTATGCATACCCCAGCATGCCCCCTCACCCCTATTAAAAATACCCTATCTCTTCCCTAAGCCCTAAGTCTAGACCCCAGCACGATCCCCCCTCCCCCGAGCCCTTTTTAAAAATACCCGATCCCTGCTCTGAGCCCTAAAACCGCCCAAGGTACTTTTTAGATTGAGAAAAAAAACCAGTCTAAAGCCCTAAATCAATGCCCAATCCCCCTTACCTCGGCAGACAGGGCTCCTCTTCTTCTACAAGCCATGGCACAGATCGGCAAGAGGAAGCGGAAGGCTCTCCGTTTCCTCTGCTGACGCCACTGCACCAGTACCTTTACCACAACGATATCATGTCAGTTACTCGCATAGACATTAGTAGGTATGCCGCGTTGTAAAAAAATGCGTGGTAATGGCTGCCCATAGTGACAGTGCATGTGTTGTTATGCATGTGTGGTAAAGGTACTGAGTGGTTACAGCCGCGTTTTAATGGCTGTTTCCCCCTTATGTCCAAGCCTAACCCTCTTCATCGCCGTTTTTAACAAAAACATTTCACTAATGCACCACCCTTGATATTTTATTTTAGTATATACTGAAATGTAATACATACATACGCAACTTACTTAGACAAGCACAATGAAAGGTAGGCCTTCACTATGCACAGTGTACATATGCTACATGATATGTCAAGGTGCAGAGATATGTAGACATTGAAAGCATAATTCTGACGGAACACAAGGTAAATAACATGAATGTTACAGGAAGTAACTGAATTTGTAGGGTTTTTGGAAAAGATGAAGCAGACAAACGAGAACTCGCAATAGTAGAGTGCAAAGCAGAAAAAGGAAAGAAGCAGAGAAAATAAGAACACTAATATTAGGAAGAACGAAAACATAGAAAGAATGCAGAAGGTCTAGCGTGACTAATGAAAAACAGAATCCTTACATCTCCTTCTAGCTCTTGAACTTGATCATTTTTATTCTGTATTGAGGTGATTTCCAACTCCTAAATTCAAGAATGGAACACTAGTGCACATTATTTTAAACTTCTGCAATGCTCTTAGAAAATAAATTGGCATAATCAGCCTCAATTTAAAAACGTTTATTTGAAATCACTTCAAGAGAAGAAAATTATGTATCTTTTATTTCATTCAACCTTCTACAAAAATGGGCACCTAACTACCGTGGTTAGGTACAGAAAGCAGGCCTCCGAACTAGTTTTTCTAAGCAATTACTATACATGACTAGTTATTAATTGGTAAATAAAAAACATGCCAAGGCCTAAGGGATTGGTCAGGAGGTCACCGCAGCTTTCACTACCAACTGGACCTGCCATATGTTATTTTAAATACTCCCTCCTAAGCGTCACATAATTTTAGGCAGACGAAAAAGTGGGCTAGACACACTAGATTTACTTTTTATATGTGTATTTAATTGGTAAACTGATACTTTCCACTCAAAAATAGACAGTGCCACCATGTGGTGGACTGTCATAAGCAAGTGGTGATGTTAATAATTCAGTGTCAGTGCTGAGCACCTGCAAACTCCAGCACAAATGAAGCACTGTCATGACTTTGCTGAATCTTTTGTACCCCGAAAATGCACAATAAAATCCAAGCCCTACGAAGCATTTATATTCATATTGCACTACATCTGATTTGATTTGCAAGGCTCATTTTAAAAATCACTAGCTGCTCAAATCTTTTAGATGTTTTCTACAACTTTAACTTAAGTAAGATGAAGAAAGCCTCACTTTTTGATGATAGAATGTAATCTTTCTTTAGCATCAAAAACATTTCTTAGCTTGGCTGCCCATGTTTAAACAACCCTTTTAAGCGTTCTCTCTATTTTAAGAATCACAAGCCTCAAGAACATCTTTCTTTCGACACATTTAGATCAGCATTTTCTTATGCTTTCCTATGGCAACTCTTTCATAAAGCCTTCGACCCCTGGTCCTGTGTGCTGCTCCCCTGCTGCTGATGCCTTGCCCCACAAGTCAAGGCACCACCCCCAGTCCTCAAGGCCTCCTGTTTGGTCCCAATGTGGGGTGACCGACTGCCGCTGGGAATCATTTGGCCCTTTCTATTTAAGCCTCTACTGTTAAGACAGACTTTTGCCTGTTTTGTTTTGATAATTTTGTATATTTCTACTTTATTTTCTTGGTAATTGTTATTGCATTACTGATAACGCCGCACACCCGCTCCAGACGTTTTTCCCACTCCTACCATATCCTGCACCACGGCTTGCCACTCCCTGACAGCCCTTACCACTTCCCAGGACAGGACCACATGTCCTGTGATACACTCCCCCTGCTGCGGCTGCCTAGCTCCACCTGACAAGGCACAAACTCCCAGCCTTCGAAGCCTCCTGTTTGGTCCCACTGTTGGGTGACCTCCTTCCACTAGGAATCCTTTGGCACAGTCTATTTCAGCCTCTATTGTTGGAACAAACTTTTGCTTGTTGTGTTTTGGTACTTTGTACATTTTTACATTTCCTGGTTCACTCTGAAACTGTTACTGCATTACTGGCAACGCCTCCTGCCCGCCTCTGCCTTTTTTCACAATCCTGCCATTTCCTGCCCCCTCACTTTTTCCTGATACCAGTAACCCCGGCCCTCTGTAGTCCCACAGATACTTTGCCACAGATATCCATGCCCTGGACTCCGGATGCAACAACAACTGTTGCTTTGCATTGCTTCGATCCACAGCAGGACCTTTCTGTTGCATCCGCTGCTGGTTCACTGCCACCCTAGGACTGACTGCCATCACAGCAATCAGTGTTATGTCATCCCCATCAGCCAAGACCCCTCCGAAACAACTTAGCTGCCTCATGATCAATGCAAGGTCTCTCTTCTGCAAATATGCCACTGAAGTCTGGCACACCATCTCCTCCCTCAATCCGACGTGACCTTCATTATAGAGACCTGGCTCACCCCCGCATCCGGCCCAGACATTGCCACGACAACCCCCATTGACTACAAGATGAAATACAATGGCCACACCAACAGAGGTAGTATTGCCATTGTACAAAAAGAATCGATAGTCAGCACCACCATCAATGACAAGAACATGCTGATCATAGGCCACATGAACTTCCAGATCTGCTTCAATGACAAAACCACCATCAAAGGTACCCTCATGTACAGAGTTCAGCATCACTAACCAGCCTCCGAGAAACCACTGCAGAATTCATCACTCCCCCCACTGTCCAATCCGAACACTTCGTATTCCTGGGAGGACTCAACTCCCATCGGGACAAATCCACTGACACCAACTCCACCGACCTACTGGAACGATTGAACATCATCGGCCTCAAGCAGCTGGTAACAGACCCCACGCACAAAGCAGAACACACGCTGGACCCCATCTTCACATTCAGTCACAGAATCAGGTACAGCCACGCCATTGAAAGCACTTGCTCAGACCACTCCATCATATACTTCACCATCACCAGACCTCCTTGCACCACCCCAAACCACCACAATGCCCCCTCCTACAGCAGGATCAAGGTCACTCAGCACCAATGGACTGAGGCCATTAGCATCACTAAGTCCAACGTCACCTCAGAACTGAACAAGGCAGTAGAGAAATTCAATGCCTGTATCGCTACCGCGGCTGAACGAGTCGCTCCCACAAAACAGTCAGAACTCAAAGATCCATTAAACGAGTCAGTTGGTACACTGGAAAGCAGATGCAAACAACTGGAAAGAAAGTGTAGAACAAACAGGAACAACACGGACCAAGCTACCTTCAAGTAGGCCCTCAACAACTTCCACTGCCAGTTCAAAGCTGCAAAAAAGGAGGCCCTGAATAGGCTGGATCAAGATCAGTGCCAACAAAACCAAGAAACTCTTCACCATCGTCAGAGAGTTTACCTGTCCGTCAGCCACCAAAAACTCGATCTCCTTCTCACAGGAACTCTGTGACAACCTCACCAACCATTTCCACAACAAGATAGCAACGATCTTCATAAACTTTGATCTCCAATCCACCGACCTCCTCAGCATCCCATCGACCACTGCTGCTAATAACCTGCTCACCACATGGGAATAACTCAGTACACTGAACACAAATACTCTAATGCCCCCACCGACTTTAGAACCTCAAAAGAGACGAGATCAGCCGCCAGCTCACCACCATCCTCCACACCTCCTACACCAAACCTACCTTTCCCAAAGCCTGGAAGCACGCAGAGGTCAAAACCCTCCTCAAGAAACCCTCTGCAGACCCCAGCAGCTCCAGAACTACCATCCCATTTCACTGCTCCTGTTTCCCACAAAGTCCCGGAGAAGGCTGTAAACCTCCAACTCGCCAAACACATACAGAGAAACAACCTGCTGGACCCTTCTCTTTCAGGAGTCAGAGCCATTCATAGCACAAAGACAGCCCTGATTGCTGCAACAGATGGCATTTGCACCCTACTTGACAGAGGAGAATCAGCCACCCTGATCCTGCTCGACTTCTCCTACCACACACACAACAACTCACTATGCCTGCTCTGCAAAGTCTTAAAGTGGCTTACCGTCAGCACCAGTAAAACTGTGACACAGGCTCTCATCACCAGCTGGCTGGACTATGGCAACACACTCAATAAAGGCACCACTACCAAAATCATGAGAAGACTCCAGATGATCCACAACACAGCAACCGGACTGATCCTCAAGCTGACAAAGAGACCCACATCACCCAACACCTGAAAGACCACCAAGGTTTCCCTATCCAGAAAAGATGGCAATTCAAATCCTGACCCAACCCTACAAAGCCCTCCATGTCATATGACCTGCCTACATGAACCATTGCCTGAATTTCCACCTACCTCCCCTCGCACAGATACCACACATCCGCCGCTGCTGCACCAGAGGACACTCACACCTCGTCATCAAGTCCTGGAAGACCGTTCCCCTCCACCTACATACTTCACTCTTACTGACTCACTTCAGGAAGGAACTCAAGACTTGGCTCTATGACTAGCACAGCAGGGCACCGCCTGGATAACCTATTGGGTTATAAGTAGCGCTATATAAGTACTGATTGATTGATTGATTGAAGCTGCAGCTGACACACGCTGTGTAGGAGTGCTTGTCTTCTACAAATTATAAAATAATCTAGATATTATCTTACGATCATAGTTTAGACTATGTGATGCTAGAAAAACTACTGAGTCTGACACTGTAGGGAGCCCCTTCTCAGTGCAAAGAGTCTGAGGTTAAAATAACTCAGTGTATTCTAAAGTAGACGTTTGCTAGTAAAACACTGTATTTCTGGTATTCTTTTTTAAATTACTGTATGGGGAAGTTTAACCATGTAGACTCTCCAATAGTGCTCTTTGTAAATGAAATCTCTTACTTCCAGCTCTAAGGATCCACACAAGATGTAGAGAGATATGCAGCCCAAGTATGGGGGATATGACCTGAACTGCTCTACCTTTCCTGAATTTAGGTAAAGAGTTTCAATTAGGCACACCCTTTCTTCTGGACTATTAGACTCCTTCCTTCACATAAACAATCCTAGGAGGCAAATTCCCCTTTCTTTTTTTTTTTTTTTTTTTTTTTTTTGAAACCGTTTATTGCAATCTCAAATAGTTACAGGTATGGGCCTACAACCATCTGGCCGGCCGCTAGAGTGGCAGAAGCATATGACATACATACAGAAAAATCTCTTGGTGGTGCAAAAAGGGTAAATCAGGAGATATCAGTAGTGCAGGCCACATAACTCCAAACCCACAATACGGTTTCCTTTTGTCGAAACACAACAACACAAAAAACCACACCCGCAAGGCAACCCGCAATCCCAAGTGACAGCACGCGCTCCTTAAGTGGGGGACCCCAACCAATCGCCAAACTCTGAAGAGGGGAATGAGAACAGATCAGGGACTGGGGAACCACGTGCCATGGCTGGGGGAGGGGGTCGGCTAGGGGGACGGAGCTGGTGAGGCAGCCGCAAATTCCCCTTTCTATGTGTGATGCAGAATGCAGCAGACGTGGAAAGAGGAAATAGTGAGGAGAAATACACATATTTCTCCTTGTCATTCCTTACTGTGACAGGCACACCATTTTGGCTCAATTTCATGTTTTTGCCTTTCAAATATCTTGGATTTTGTCAAATTCCATGAGTGGATACACAGGAATGCCCATGCTCAAACCATAAAATGACCACCACAATGAAATGTAACACATTTTGTTGTGTTACCTTTCTTTACAAAGTCACGCAAGGCAGAGCAAATTATTTACCACACCCTATGATATTTAAGGTGCATAGCACAAATGGCTGTACTGATAAATGCAAATTGTGTGCATGTGTTGAGTGATCTAACATCCCTACTTGCTTTACATAATAGATGCCTCAGAGTCCAGCACTCACACGGATGGTTATGGGTGCTTTTCTCAGATGGCAAATGGTTCTACTGAATAACAGGGAACACTTACATCTTACTCAACCATTTGTTATTGGTTAGGATCCTATCTCCTTGACTCCTGACATATTCATCACTTGAGGTCCTACTGATGGCGAGTGTTGGGAAATAGCCCGCTCTAAAGTGTCACCCGAAACTTTTTGCCTTGCTCCTCTTTTTCTGGGCTTGATTTTTTTGGCTTTATAACTCTGAACAATTTATCACGAGAAACATCCATTACAACGTAGTCATTACAATGACCTACTTTTACAATGTAACTGTTACAACGCAACTGCCTTTACATCACATGCCATTACAATGCATGCCATTACAACGCATGTCACAACAATGCATGCATGCCATTAAACACATACCATTGCAACACATGCCATTACAACGGTAAGTAATAGAGATTTGTTTTAGTATTCGGGTGGATATGGGTTTTGGGGTACATGGGAATAGTAATTTTACCCCTAAACTATCCAACACTTTACCTACTGTTGCACTCACTGGAGTCGGTATAGTAGTTTTTACCCCCACACTATCCAACAATTAGTCATTTTTACCCCTACACTATCCAACACCTACCCACCTGTTGCCCTAAAAGTATTATGCGTTGTAATGGTATGCGTTGAAATGCTAGTCTTTAAAAATGTGTTGTAATGGCATGCGTTGTAAAATCATGCAATGTAATGGTAGTTGTGATGTAAAGACTGCGTCGGAAAAATAATGTGTTGTAATTTCATGCTTTGTAACATCATATAGTCTTTTACAACTGCTAACCAGTGCTAAAGTACATGTGCTCTCTCCTCTAAACATAGCAACATTAACTCATACCCAATAGGTGTATTTAATTTGCTTGTAAGTCCCTAGAAAAGTGCACTACATGTGCCCAGCACATGAAATTGAAATGCTAGTAGTGGGCCTGCAGCACAGATTGTGCCACCGACTTGAGTAACCCCTTAACCATGTCTCAGGCTTGCCTCTGCAGAGTCTGTGTATTCAGTTTAAACTGCTATGTTGACCTGGCAAGTTAAACCTCTTCCTAAGCCTAAAAGTTTTTTTTCAATACATTTAAGTCACCCGTAATGTAGACCCTGGATTATCCAAAAGAAGGGTACAGCGTATATAAAAGGTAGGACATGTACTATTAAGTCTTACATGTTCTGGAAGTAAAAAACTCTTAAATTAATTTTTCACTACTGCAAAGTCTATCTCTCCTGTAGGATAACATTGGGATTACCTTATTATATTTGATAAGTGTCATTTCCATGTGGGAAGAGTTTGGACCCTGAAGTTTGGTGTCTATTTATGGTGAAGTTGGATTTTAAATTGTAATTCAGAAACTGCCACTTTTAGAAAGTTGGCATTTTCTCATTTTAGCTATTTGGTGCCTGCCGGCTGTCTCAGAATACACGTCTGGGGTGGGTGACAGCTGGGCTTTGTGGATTTCATCTACACAGCCACAGACAATGGGAGCTTAGGTGTGACTTAATGGGCCTTAATGGGCAATTAACTGGCTTGATGGGGGGTGGAGCTGAGCACTGCCTCACTTACACCTGAACAGGCTGTGTCCTGTCCACACACAAAGGGCTTCAAACCCCCCTATAGTGAGTATTGACCCAGGGCAGGAAGGGCAGAGAATCTGTGCACTTCAAAGACCCTCTTTTGAAGTCTACCCCACATCAAAGGCACAACTAAGTATAAGTACTGGACCTCTGACACCACCACTCAGACACTACTAGACCTGTGAAGAACTCTGCCAGGAAGAAGTACTGCTGTGCCGCTACAAGGACTGCCACTATGCTGGACTGCTGATCTGGAAGAAGTGCTTTTCTGCTGTGTTGCCCTGCAGCCTGATACTCTGCTGAGGTAGAATTGGACTAACTTGCTTGAAACTAGAGTGATCTCCAGGGTCATGCTAGCTTGCCTCCTGTTTTAAGACTCGGGGATATCAAAGTCTTACCTCTTGCTCCAGTGCCTGGTCCATTGGAAATTGAGTTAGGTGCTTGTACCAGTGAAACTGAATCATCCTCTGCTTCATGAGCATAATTGTCGCTGTTGCAGAAACAGAACTGGTGGATTGCACTTGTAACCAGCACATCACCATTGAAACTGCTGCATCGGAATCACTACATAGCCACTGCTGCTGTGAGAGATGATCAATGAATCTCTTTGACTGCGTGGAGAAGCCCAGTGCATCAACTTCAGAACCAACATATCTCAGAACTGGTGCTTCGCTTTCGGAACCGCTCATCGCCATTATTCCGTAGAGAAAATCAATGTATCACCTCAATTGTGGGATCAACACAGATGCATCGCTTAGACGCACCCTGCATCTTGCTGTTGAAACGAGGATCAAAGTAGTGTTGTTCAGTGGGCCTTGCATGGCGCCTGTATCTGGCTTGTGCTCTATCATGATCAGCCTGAACTCTTGACTTTGCCCTGGTCCAGCCCGACCGGATAACCCACAGGCGCCTATTGCTTCCAAGCACTATTTTTCACTTTTAATCTTTAAAAATTCATCGACTTCTACTTTTGGATGTTTGATGTCTTTGATCTTGTTTTATTTATAAAATCATAATCTATTTTTCTAAACTGGTGTGAAATTATTTTTTGGTGTTTTCACTGTGTTAATGTTGCACAAATGCTTTACACACTTAAGTTAAACCTTCCTGCTTTGTGTCAGTCTACCAGAGGGTGAGCACAAGGAAAATTTATGGAGTGTTTCTGACTTAATATGACTAGGATAGTGGTTCCTGCTTGGACAAGGTTTAATTCCTCTGACAACCGAAAACCCAGTTTCTAACAGCGAGCATGCCATGGATTGAGCCGCAAGTTTTTACATTTTGTCCCAACATAAGTATGTTACGGATTAAAAGGGTATTGCTGCCAATACTATCAATCCTCTTCAGCTCACGAGCTACCAGCAGTCACACTCAGTGTTCCCCTCTTTACCACAGATCCCTGGTCTGGGTCTCAATCCATGGTGCAAAAATGACCTCCAATGAACCTGCATGATTGAGGAGTTTGCTGAGACAGGGGTCACAAAGCTACATCTTGCTATGTTGAATTCGAGGCAGGGGTGCACATTCTACAGAGACATGCAGAGAACCTTTCCCTGTTACAACAGTGGTATTACACTCCATGTGACAAAACTGGTAGAGCCTGTCATATATTAACATGTTATTTTGAGAATTTTAGTAATGGTACAGGTATCACAGGGCTTGATGCATTTTAACAAAATCCACGTAAGAATTTGGAGTATTAGCTGAGAGGGGTGAGAACCCACCCCAAGAAATATTCATAATCCATGTAATGTTGAATACCTAAAGTCACTAATTAAACCTGTGCTTAACCCTCTGGCATCTTGGCACAAAGCGGTCAAGCTTAACTTAGAGAAAATATGCAAAGTACTTATGTAAAACTCAAAGAATAATAAAGTGAAAACGCAGCACAAAAAAACCCACAAACCAAATTATTTTCAAACTAGAGAATATTTAATGAATACAATTATGCCAAAATGACAAAAAGTCAATATGTAGAACTGGAGATATGAATTTTTCAAAATTGCACCAGTAATCACAAAGCTCCAACCACAGTTTTCTGGCCATGGTGAAAAACCACAAGTTAAGACCTACCGCAAGGGAGAACAGGTTAGATATGGGGACCAGTAACCACTCACACAGAAGGGGGCCCCTGGAATAAATAGCAGGCAGAGGGAGCAGGGGAATTAAACTGCTAACAATACAGTGAAGAAAAACCCCTCTGTCCAAACATTACTTTATCTGGTGCTAATACGTTACTGATAAGGAAAAACCTGATCCTGCAAACAAAATGTCCTCCCAATTGTGATACAAACAAGTAGATTCAAAAAATATATATATGGTTTATTTATATACTTTGATCAAAAAAGTACAAGCAATACAAAAATCAATATCATAAAAATTAACATCATGAGTCGCACACACTCATTCTACCAACCTATCACACAACCACATACTCAAACATACTCAAACATCCCATCAGCTAACTTTTCATTGTAACAGAGTCACAGTCACAGTCATGGAGTGATGCCGAGAGTCTTCCCCAAACTATATTAACAAAACACGATGTCAAAATAACAAAGACAGTTGTACATGAGGGATATACACTCCTCAACTTTTCACACAGTTAAGGATTACAACTTCTTTTCTCAAAGGGTAATAGATATGGGGAGATACGGGGCCCCAGCGCCGATGCGCGTTTCGGTGTTTAACCTGGATCTGGGTCACACCTTCATCAGGGCGAAGCAAGGCAGAGTGGGACTCATGATGAAAGATACCTGAACGTTTACATAACACCCTGGTTATAGAATGAACACAGGGCTTTACACGATACTAAAAAGCAACCAGGCGGGACCCAATATTGTGGATGATAAGACTGGCCAGTGTGGACTCACAGGATGATCATAGAAAGAGAGGCAAGGTAGGCGACATACGTGATACTCAAGACCAATATATCATGGCCAAATTTGGTAAGAGGGCGCCATGGTGGCAGACAATGTGGGATGGACTCTCGCAGGGTCACATAGGATGCTGATAAACCTGAAACAGATCTCTAGCGCCGTGAGCGAAAGCCAGGGTGCCGGAGGTATATAAATCCTCCCGCCAGTGGTGACCGGCGGCCTGAGGTCAGATATGGGGACCAGGTTCATCTCAGTGGAAAGTTTAACTTCTGACTTAAAATTAATTTGTTGGGAACGTGGTAGACAAATCGTCGGTTGGGCAAGCTGGATCTAAAGCAGGGCTCATCGTCAATAAAATGGGACAGTTTTTCTATCTGTTCCTAAACTGAATTCAAAACTTATTAAAGACAATAAAGTAAAGCAGTGTTAATCATAGTGGGAGCCAGCATTGCAATAGACAACTTTGGAAGTTTTTAACTGCCAGGACATGTAAAACATGAAATGTTCTACTTTTTAAATACAATGGGGCTTATGTATGAGCCTTTGCGTCACTTTTGCACTGCTGGTGTGTCACTTTTTGTGACGCACCAGAGGTGTAAAAAATGTGCCTTGTTGCACCATGTTCACATAGTGACGCATCTAGGTAGATACGTCACTTTGTAAACACCTGCGCCACATTATAACTGCGCCAGGTATAATGTATGCGGGGGGCGTTCTGACGCAAGAAAGGGTCGTAGAAGTGACACAGTGAAATCTATAAGATTTCACTGCACCACTTCTAGGACGCAAATGCGTCAATATCTTACGCCTGCCTCATGGCAGGCGTAAGACTGACGCAGGCACATTTCACATGGGACTTGCTGGAGTTGCGTCACTTTTGTGACACACTACAGAAAAGCGTCATTTTTGCGTCTACAGATACGTCAGAAATACAGATGTATCTGTAACTCCTTGCAACATGATGCGTCATACAGTAAATATGACGCATCATTGGTGTCGCAAGGAGGGTGCAATGAAAAGTGACGTATCGCTGTTTTCTCGCAGCGATGCGTCACTTTTCAAAAATGAGGCCCAATGTACCCTGCCCTTTGAGCTTTTAAGGCCTACTTTAGCAATGACTTATATGTATTAAAAAGAAATGTTTAGGCCTGGCAAAAGGTTTATTTTGCCAGGTCAAAATGGCGGTTGAACGCTGCACACCCAGGCTGTAGTGGCAGACCTGGAGACATGCTTTACAGTGCTGCTTTAGTCAGTGTCACAATGAGTGCTGCAGCCCAATAGTAGCATTCCATTTACACGCCCTGGTTACATGTAATACTGTATAGAAAATTAAATGTGCCAATAAGATGTATGCCAATTTTACCATGTTTGAAAAGGAGAGCACAAGCACAAAGTGCGCAAAGTCATAATTGCCAACATCAACGGCTTCGCCAGCACTTTGAAACATGGAGGGTCTTTAATGCAGCCCCTCGATTTCACCTAATGCGCTGCCCCAAGGACAGCTGCTAGTTCACAGCTGGCAGGGGAAAGCACATTGATTGCAATAGGGTGTGCTGTCCCTCTTTGCGTCCGACTCACCTGCTTAAAAGTGCACTGTGGCATAACTATGGACAGAGCACCCATTACACAATAAAAGCCAAGGTCTGCTTTTTATGGATAGCCATGTCATACACTTCAATGAATAACCCGAGAAACCAAACACAATATTTTTCTGTCCAATGTAATCTTAAATTTACAAAGTATGCATACTCATTCCTGTACACGGCGACAGAACTCCTATCCTATCTGCACGTGTTGTTGTACCCAACCCTGTATTTTGATATATATGTAACAAACCTGCAGCCATGTTGAGTCTTGGGCAAAGAGGAACAGAAGCAGAAAATATAAAAATAGAAAAAGCACGAAATTAGACTCTGTATTTATTAGCCCCATTTTTTCCCATTGTAAATACACATTCAAAGAGAGCTGTAAAAACCAGCATTGCTTACAAATTCTGTCACAAAAGAAATATTCAACAAACCTGTCTAACAATATTTGCAAAACTGATTGCTGTAGGAAAACAGTGAGCAATAAGCTTAGAACTAATCTGTTCAATGCCACCTGCTCGTAAAGAACAAAATTACTGTAAGTGCTGAGAGCAGAATGGAGGTTTCAACCAATAAGTACAGCACTGGGGCTTTTTAAAGGTATTACATTATTACATTAAGCACCCTGTGGCATTTCGAAAATGCAGAAAACAACATTAAAATTACGGGTTTGTTTTCTATCAGCGTTTCCAGAATGCCATCTTAATTCGTTTCATGATGACATTTTATTCAAGTTGAAAAAGAAAGTATTTGCCTCTTATGTATGGAAATTGGATGTGGCTCCTTCTTTTTGCTTGCTGATCTTCTAATGATAGAACAGCTTTTGCTCTGAGAAGCCTTGTTTTGTCAACGACAGGATTTGTTCTTTTCAGGCGATACTTGAACTTTCTTTATTGATATCCCGTAATCCCGTTCAAATTGTGTGCCGCGTGATATTAAAGATGTTACAGGTACAGTCCCTTGTTGAATATTAACAAGCAACTAAATGGAATTCCCAAGATGTCCCACTGTTGTGTGCTAGGAGTAAAGCTTCTAGGTGGTATATTCATTTATAAATGGCTGGCTTAACTTATTGCACAGTGCATTTCGTCGTAGGCCCTCCTTTTAAGAGAGGAGCCAGATTTCCCCCAACCCAAAGATTGGCACATTAGACCTGGACCCGGAAGTTACACTAAAAAATGAGGAATTACTATGGAATTGGTATCCAGGGTCCGATTCCCCTGTAATTCCTCTTTTTGGGACAGGTGAAAGTTATCAGGGCTGGACTGGGAACCGAAACCGACCCTGTCAAACAGCTCTGCTGGCCCCCCGGGGGTGCTAATGGAAAGCTCCTTTCCCATCTCACTGCTGCCACTCTTGTAACAGGGGGTCTAGATTGCAGATCCACCCTGGCAGACCACTGGAGAAACTCCAGGTGCCCCATACAGCCACTCCATCCCTGAAGGTGATTCCAAAGGAGAGAATGTGGCATTAACGGACAGATCTGCTGACTCTGGAGCTGAGGGCACGGGTTTGAATTTCGGCGTAGCCTCAACATCCTGGTCAAATCACTTAGGGACACGTGTACGACTAAAACATTTAACGAGCTCCTAATTTCGAGTTTTTGTGGCTCAAAATTAGGAACTCACAAAAAACAATGTACAACAGTGTCTCAGACACTGCTTGGTTCCCCCCAATGGGGTCGCAATTGACCTGCCCAATCAATATTGACTATGCAAATGTACTTGTGTTCACTCCATAAAACATTAAAATATTGCCTTACACCTGCTTAGCACATGTATTTTACTTGTAACTCCAAATAAAGTGGTACAACATGTACATAGGCCAATAAATTAAATGCTACTAGTGGGACTGCAGAACCTCTTGGGCCACCCACTTAAGTAGCCTTTTAAAACATGTCTGAGGCCTTCCATTGCAGTCTGTGTGCAGTTTTAAATGGCCAACTCGACCAAGCTAAAAAACCTTTTGCTAGGCCTAAAACTCCCTTTTTAATGCATATAAGTCACCAGTCAGGCAGTTCCTAATCAGCCCATATGGCAGGGTGCAGTGCATTTGAAAAGTTGTAGATGTATTTTTAAGTTTTACATATCCTAATAGTGAAAAATTCCCAAATGTGTTTTTCACTGCTATAACACCTCCTAGTACCATTGGATAACATTTGGTTACCTTATGAAATCTAATAAGGGATAACTTTTGCTTGGGAACAGGTGGGAACGTCGTGTTGGTCTCTCAAGAATTGTAATTTAAAATTCTATATAATGGTAAAATCCGATTGTAAATCACAGTTCTGAAAATGATACTTTTGGAAAGTTGAAATGTTCTTGTCTTAACCATTTGGGGCCTGCAGCCTATGTCCGGTGTCACAGGACTGTGATTAGAGTGGCAGTTGGCCTTTGTGTATTCCTTCCAGACAGTGAGACAAAGGGGTACTAGGTATTGGAAGGATGGGCTATCCTGGCAGGATGGAAGGGGCAGAGCTTTTCCCTGCCCTATTTACATTTCAAATGGACTTCCTCAGCACACACACAGATCTTGACACCAGTCCATTGTCATCCTACACCCCTTGGAGCCTGGACGGGGGAAAGGAAATTGCAAAATCAGCTGTGGTGGGGGCACTGCAAATGTTTCTTTAACTTCACAGCTGGCAATAGGTATAAAAATAAGACCCTCAGACTCACTCTTCAGTTTACTCCTGGACCTGTGGAGGAACCCCAGAAGAATGGTCTTGTATTTCAGAGAACTGCCCTGTTGCTCTAGGCCTGCTTTGTAACTCAGAGGATTCCCCTTCTGCTTGAGACCTAACTTTCTTTTTGACCCCAAGACTACAAGAGTCTCTCCAAGGGTGACTGACCTCCTGTTCTGAGCTACGGGGACATAACAAGCTCCAGATGCCTCCCTGCATCTGCCCAGTTGACCGGATTCATTGGACATGCACCTGCATCTTTACCTGCCTGAGCCATGCTGGCTCTGACTGGAATTCCTAATCCCAAGAGGTGCCTCTCCAGGTCATAGATATTTTTTCTGGCATCCATTTCACTCCTATAAAGAATTGGAGAAATCCTGAAATCTTGGGCTCCTAACAACCAAGACCAGGCCTGTTTGCACCAAGATCTTGCTGCCCACAATGACCGCCAATGTGAAGCTCCAGGTAACCTGACTTTTCACGCTACAGCAACTACCAGCAATGACTGGCAACACAAGATTTGTACTTCACGCTACAGCAATGACAGTCAGCTTGACCATTAACATGAAGCTCTAGCAATGACCATCTGTGATGTCAGGCAGGATCTTCATGCTACAGTGATGGCCGTCCATGACACACGGCCTGCTCACCGTGCTACGGCGATAAGCATTCACAACACTCTCCTTATGGCCTCTACCACCATGCTCCATTGCAGTGAGCCTGAACTTATTACTTTTCCCCGTTTTAGCATGACCAGATCACAATGAGTAGTGCTTTGTACTTCTGGGTGCTAAACTTACCTAAATCTTTGAAATTGCATATCTCCAGTTCTACAGATTGAATTTTTTTGTCACTTTGTTGTCAAACTAAGTATCACAATTTCTCAATTGATGTGTGATTTTTTTTGTGTTGTGTGTTCACTTTATCACTGTTTGAGTACTGCATAAATAATTAGTACATTGCCTTTAAGTTAAGGCTGACTGTTTTTGTGCCAAGCTACCAGAGGTGTAAGTACAGGTTAATTTAATGACCGTTATGGTTCACCCTGACAGAGATTGTGGTTGTTGCTTGAGGTTGGTATTCACCCTCCGTAATCAAAACCCAATTTCTAACAGAAGGAATTCATTAGAAGGCCTCAATTTACTTTTACAAACATAACTCTCATTTCATGTCAATATCAGGTCAGGTGGGAGATGATTTTAAGAAAAGAGTAACTTTATTGATTGATTTTAATGAAAAAAAACCTCCCTGGGACCCATAGAATGCCAATGGCTAATGTAATTTTAGAGATAGAGAAATGACTTAAACTGTGACAGCTGTTTATGTGTTCAATTGCAATGCGTACATCTATTCCAGACTTTCTAGCACCAAAGGTAGGTGCATTCACGGAAAGGCTTGTGAACATCCTCATAGTTAAACTTCATGGGTGTTCCATTACCTTCCCTCTGACCACCACCAAAACACTTATTGACCATATCCTTAAATGTACAACTGGAATTCAGGACATTCATGAGGTTTTTCCATAGTTATTTATGTTCAACCTGTGGGTGTACAGATTTGCAGTTGTGGGTGTGTTCACGGTGGCCTATGGTATAAAAAATATTGGTTTGAGTGGACAAGGTTCTGTGCATATGTGGCTTTTATTGTCCTCTATTCTGCCAAAGAATGGAAAGAGTGAGAGAGAAGATCAAAAGGGCAGAGAGTGGTTTACATGGCTGAAGAATTGCCCTTTAGGAATGTTGATGTTCTGGTTGGTTTGTGACTGATGCATGTTCCTATGATTACATGTGTAAAAAGAAGATTAGCGGTCCAGTAGCTAAACTATTCATTTCTCCTGTTTTATGATTTGTTGTTTAATTTGTAAACTTAAGGTAGATAGTTAACTTCATCTTTTGCTTAAATCCTCGCAGAATGCATGTGTTAGAAATAGGATTTCTGGTTGGCTAAGGCTTGCGCCAAAGCCAGGCAGAAACCATCACTCTAGTCAGGGCAAGGGAGTTACACGCCAAAGATAACCCCTGATCACCCCCTCGGTAGCTTGGCACGAGCAGTCAGGCTTATCCCGGAGGCCATGTGTAAAGCATTTGCGCACGCACACAGCAACAACATCCCAGGCACACTACAAAAGGAAGTCCACACAAGGTTATATCAAAAATAGCCTTTGTATTCTCATAACGCATTAGAATAGTAATCACACAATATACACAGTGCCAACTGGCACTGGGCAATATTTACAAGGGATTATATACATATGACAGGGCCACAGGGCCCACTTTCAGAACCATCACCAAGCGAACTTAGTAAAAGTAAAACAGATCATAAACGTACAACCAGTAAACACAACTAATCACTGTACTTAGCATCAGCCTGTAACATAAACTACATTATACACAGTATCACATCAGGTGCGAATTACATTCTGCGCCAACCTCACCAGCATAAACACATTATGCAATCATCTCACAAGTCTAAACACATTAGACCCTAACCTCATAAGCATAACTCACATTAGGGGCATAAATCACACAGTGAAACATAATCTCACTAGCATAAACCATAATATGCAGAACAACCTCATAATCATAACACTACATTTAGAGGTGTAACACAGGGTGCGTAAAACATACTACACACATTACATTTCCTAGCACCACCATCACCTTAGAGCCTGGTGCCCTATAAACCTAACAATCCCCCTGGCCAACTGGCCATCTCCAAAGGGGGCTCAAATGCCCTCTGTCCAAAAGTCAGGACGCGCTGCCAATGCAGCAGGAGTCAGGGGTGCGTACTGCGCAAACCTAAACGTTGCAGCTGCCCACTACTTGCTGGGTAGCTGGGAATAGATGGGGGCAAAGGAGTGCGTCTCACTCCCAACTTCACCATGACCCCTAAAGGAAGAATAACCTAAATGGTGCAGCTGCCTACTACTTGCTGGGCAGCTGTAATTATTAAAGTGAGGTATGGGCTCTCAATGGCCCTTAAAACAATTATGCCAAACATTGGAGCCACACGGGGCTCTGAAACAAATAATGCCCCCATAGCGTTGCAGCTGACCCCTGCAAAGTGGGGCAGCTGGAGAACAATGGCCAATATGGGGCAGCACGGGCCCTCGGGACCCCCACTGGGACCCTTTAAACAAATATGGCCAAACGGTGGAGCCACCTAGGCCCTATAAACAAAAACATGCCCCCTTATCGTTGGAGCGACCCCCGCTCGGGAAATATGCCTGAACACAGGGAACAAGACGAGCCGCTCTGGGCCCCTTCAGGACAAGGGCCACCCATATACGGGCTATACGGGACCTAACACTGTGCCTCACAAGGCACCACAACATGATGAAGCCCCTACTCACCGGGGCTATCTGCAGCGGAGCTCCTCTTTAGCGGGACCGACCTTGGCTCTTCTCTGTTGCGGTACGCAAGGCGAAAGCGGGGCTCTCCCTGCTTCCCTCGTGACACCGCGGTCCTCTTTTCACTTCACCTCGGCCCCCTCCTGGGACCCGGGACTTCATGGGCACACGCAGGGCTCCCGTATGCCGGTATTTATTATCATGAGTTTGCACATACCAAACGCGACCCTGCCATCCTCTCACACCAGGAACTACCAGGGACACACATATCCCCCATGCATTCCTATGGGAGGGCAGGCCCATCTCACCACACATACGCAGAGAGCGCACACACTTTACACTGGACCCCAGTGCTAAAGTGCTCAGAGGCCTAAAATCACCAACACCAGGTTACAGAAAAAGGCTAGGAGAACGCAAAAAGTTTTGGGGTGAACCTGCCAAAAGGGCCAAGTCCAACAGCATGTTATTGTGAAACTTTAGTTTGTGGAGATGCATATTGTTCACTACTGTAATTTACAATATGTGAACTAAACTTATCCAAACACTATTGTTTGGCAAATGTTTCCTCGTGTTAAATGTATTTAATCCACTGGATCAATTTACCAAGTTAAAATATGGAGCGAATTGTGTATTCTCTTCTTAACAGAACGAATGTGTCTCAAATTTGAAATACAGAATCATGAACAGGTGGTATTTCAACAGATTTTCTTTTTAAAAAGCATATTATCAATGAACCATTTATCGAATGTACATTGTTCAGTGAGGTGCTATGTGCGTGGATGTTTTTCAATCTACCTGAGCGGACTAACATTCACATATTCCACCTATAGATAATAAATGTTGTTTATTTTTTGGGGCAGTTTTCTTTCTGGGCCAATGGAATTATTGAACAAATACAATTGAGAAAACTTTGTTTCTTCATAAACCCATTTCATTCATGTTTTTCGATGTAAATGGTATTAGCAGGATTTTGGATAATAAATTCATCCCGATAAATGTTGTTCATAATGAAAACAATTATCTTGTTATCCTTTATTGGGGACCCCATCCCTTTTTAATCCTTTTCTATATAACTAGCCCCTCTTGTCCTTGCCTGTGGGGATTATTCTCTAATCTTTCCCCTTTCTGTTCATTCTCTCTAGAACTATCTTCTATACCGAAAGAGATTGCATCCATTCTCCTCAGAGGTGTATTTTTCTTCACCTATGGGCGGTTACCTAGCTCTTACCCACCTCTTTCCTGCTGCCCCTTTATGTCTGTCATAGTTAGATATTTTGTCATTGAGCAAAAGAAAAACACATGGAGTGGCTTTGGCTCGCCCCCCTCCAATCACTGTCGAGTCAGGTCCCTCCAGTCATTGCTTGGAAAAAGTGATTTACATTTTCCATAAAGTAGGAGAAGGATTTCTCCCTGCCATGCTGCTTCCTCATCGTGTGTTAGATGTATTTGCATGCCTAGGGATATATACCTCTTTTAAGACATTACATGATGTGCATTGCGCCAGGAGCGCAGCTTGCTTGGGCAAGCAGGTTTTTGCGTAAAGGTAGATGCCCTTTTGAAACAGAGGCATCCTCCAAGAAAAGTAATACAATTTTTATGATAAACTATCACTTACACAAAGTATGAACTAAATAAGAATGCACATGCACTATAATAACTCTTAAATATATTTTTTGTGTTCCCAAAGAATACCACAGCAAAAACACAAAAAAGATTTAATAGAAAATTGACTAATGTGATAACATATTTACATACATATCTCTCTTACAGGTGTAAGCATTTCATGTGGGTTGTGATAGTTATAGAAGGGGGAAGTCACCTTTCCAACAATACCTTCCATACTTCTCTTCTCTGTGTCTCGCCTGCTGCATATATTCCTGTTGCAATTGCACAATCACAGTTGAGCTGCTCTAACATTCTTTCATCCTTTACCATCATCAGGAAGAACAGCTGCGTGAGAGTTTCAGTGAAGGCAGGGCATGCTGGGACTGTGGGCACATACCAGTCCCACAGGCAGCACAGGCAGCAACACACTGCAGACACCATGATTACTGTTCAAATCAAGCATTCAATAAGATATCAATTCACTGTCCTTGCTCCATGGACTACTGCTTCTCCAACTTTGTCTCTTCACTTTCCATAGCTTACCATTGCCCCACTGTGTCTCTGTACGCAATTACACCTCCTTTGCTTTACACACAAGCCTTGGCTCTTCACCCATTTATCGATGCATCAGTCCACTCACTCATGCATCCGTTCACTCAATATTATATGCATCGACTGGTTCACCTACTCTTTAGTGCCACAATCCATATAATCCCCTTCTCCTACGCTGCTTCTCCCACTTTATACTTTACCTATAAATGCACTCGTTCATTAATCTAGCCATCCTTTCAGGTGCTAATCTCTCACTTATTCATATATCAATACACCTAGGTTCCTAATCCAGTTATCAACACATTGATTCCTTCCTATTTTCAACCCCTCAGTCATCCACACAGTTGCACAATTCGCGAAGAAGAACATATAAGCTAGATCTTCTGACTTTGCCAACTCTTGTTCTACATATGTTTTCTGGTGCCTTTTCTTATCTTTATTTTCTGGTTCGTTTAGTGTGCCTAGAAGCCATCATTTGCACTGCCTGGCAGCTCTTGTTGAACCAGAGACTTGCAAAAAGAGTGTGTAGGTTTGCCATCTCCATTAGAAAGATGTATGAGAGGAAAGCACTGCAGCACTGGTCAAAGATAGAGGGTAGCTTTCCTAGAGCTGATCATGAAGGAGACTGCTTAATTGTAACTGGCCCCTGTTGGCTTTAGAAAAACCATAACCTGGTACTTTCTCATCTGGAGGAAAAGTCATTCCTCCTCCAGACTTGGCTCAGCAGTGAACGCTCAAATAGTAAGCACTTAGGACTTATACTTATATTTCCTTTTATATTTTAACTGTGTACGTTAAGCAAGACTTAAAAGCGATATTTGGAGTAAACAATACGCCCTAAAGCCCCAATAGGGTGTTCGAGCTATCTATCTCTGTTGGGATATTACTGGTGTGTAATAAACCTTTAAACATGTGGTAGCTACAGTGGTACTGTTTTTAGAATTGTGTGTGTCTGGAAATTTCCTTTGAATGCCTTTTCTACATTGATCATTTTGGTTTCTGCATCCTCCAAAAACCTAGCAGTGCTCAAGCTTGAACCCGGTCATGCTACGATAGGAGAGGCTGCAGCTCACCTCTTTGTAAACAGGCGATTGAGTGTGTGTGGAAGGTCGGGAAAAGCACTTTAAGCCTCTTCCAGTGCCTTGCTCTCACATACAGCCTCGTTTCCATTGGCACTTTTCAAAATTATACCTTGAACAGCAACATTATCACAGCTGAAGGGTTGTTGTCAAGCGGAATAGAAACTTCCCTTAAGTGGACGCCTGTCTAATTCTACCTCTGCTCCTGTTACTGAATTAAGTATTTTCCCAGCATGCATCAAAGCATGAACATCTTGCCCTTTCTTTTCTGATTGAAGGTAGACCGACACATAGAACCACTGAATAACTATCACCATCCATAACTGCATTTCTGTTTCCTTTCTAGGCAGGCAGCACTTACATTATGTGAAAATGAGCGCTTTAGTCTTAAAAGAAAAAACACATGCTAAAGATGTGACCAGTTTGTAAGCAAACTCTTCCGTACGTCGCAGTCATTCTTTACAATGATGCCGGTATTTAGTGTTTACCTTCGGACAACCCTCCCACGTTATCTTTTACAGTAATTTAAAGCTATATTCCCGTGACGGTGTGTACAAATTAAATGTAAGTTCAAAATTAATAATGTATTATTAAGGCATGTAATTCATAATCATAATATGATAAAGTGATTATCACAATGATTAATTTGAATATCAAGCATAGAAACAATAATATTAAATATATCTCCTAACCACACTATCAGTGAGAACTCACCCTTTAGCCATACCCTTTTTGCCGGATAAGGTTCATCAGGTGAAGATGTATAAATATTGCTTGATCTATATACAATTATTCTCCAGAACGAACACGCTCATCATGGGTGGAGATGGCTGGTTTTGGAAAGCCTGCATCACCTCCACCTCATAGCTTACAGATAGAGCGGACTTGGAAGTAGCAGGCTGCAGTCAGTTCAAGAAACAGAAACTATGTGGATAGTGTGAGCATGAGGTCGAAATTGGAAACATGATTTGAAACATCAAAGAAAGTTTGGGAGCATTCAAACAACACCTGAAAGCGGTCCGACTGACACAACGAGAATGCCTCATTTATTTATTGCGAAGGTATCCAAAATGTAATCGAATGTATGACAGCTCTACTCGCTTTTGCTTAAAGGAATGTGTAGTAATGGAGACTGATAAATATCCAAGTGGCAAAACAAGTATTTACTTAATGGAAATTACATGTCCCCATTAAGAAGCACCGAGGGGCATATTAGCAAGACCGGTGATAAAATTATCGCCGTTTCAGAGGCAGGAAACTGCTGCTAAAATGGCGATAATGGGCTTGATAATATGCGTTATAGAATTCCAATAGAAGCCCAGGTTAGATGTCCTGCACACAGGGCCAGCTTTAGGGCAGTGCGACTGGTGCGGTCGCACTGGGTGCTGACCTGTAAATGGGGGCGCTGTGACCTCAGGGGGGTGCTCTGTTTAGCAATATCTGATGATGGGAGAGATAAGGGGCACTTTTGCAGGTGGGATGTGGGGGCGCCAAAAGTGATTGTCGCACAGGGCTCCATCAGCGCTAAAGCCGGCCCTGCCTGCACATCTAACCTGGGCTTCTATTGGAATTCTATTACGCATATTAGCAAGCCCATTATCGCCGTTTTAGCAGCAGTTTCCTGCCTCTGAAACGGCGATAATTTTATCACCAGTCTTGCTAATATGCCCCCAAGTCCCTTAGTTTTGAGCAAAATACCATTTTACTCAGGTTACTTGGTGTTACACTGAAAAGGACCAATTTCCAACTTTATCCTTGCAAGCAGTGATTGAGGGGCCATTGTCTAATTCTGGCAGTATTGGACCTGGCCTTTTTTGCAGGGTTATCCCAGAACGTTTTGCCTTCTCCTGTATTTCATCTAACCTGTTTTTGTTGGTCTTATGACTTTGGGCACTTTACCACTACTGATCAGTGCTAAAGCGCATGTGATCTCTCCTGTAAACGTGATAAGATTGGTCTAAACCTGTTTGGCATATTTAATTTACCTGTGAGTCGCTTGTACAGTGGGATCCTATATACCCAGGGCCTGAGAATTAAATGTTACTAGTGAGTCTGCAGCGCTGCTTGTGCCACCCACAGAAGTAACCTTTCAAACCAGTCTCAGGCCTCTGCCGCTTCAGGGCCTGCGTACGCACTTTACTGCCACAGTGAAGTGGTATTTAAAGTGGTTGCCAAGTCTGAAACTTCCCTTTTACTACATATAGGTCTCACCTAAGGTAGGCCCTAGGTAGCTCTATGGGCAGGGTGCTCTGTAGGTAAAAGGTAGGACATGTGTCTTTGTTGTGTGGCATGTCTTGTTAGTGACAAACAGCATATTTGTTTTCTCACTGCTGTGAGGTTGCTCCTCTCATAGGTTTGTATTGGGAATGCCCTGATATGTGTGTTCAGTGGTAATTTCTGATATGGAAGGAGTAGTGTGCCATGTTTGGTATGTTTAGAATATTGGTGATATATCCTGCTTATAGGTGAAAGTGGATTCCCCTGTAGTATTTCTGGAGCCAGGGCTGGGTATTGAATGGGGGTGCTATGCACTTCTAAACTTGTTGGAAGTGCCCCCAGAACAAAGTCTTTGTGGGTATAAGTACAGGATCTGTGACCCCATGATTTTAGACACTGCGTAGTACTTGTAACCAGATGCCCCTAGGTTTACATACAGCACCAGTTTGCCGTACATCAGGAGAAACCACCATTTGGAGTTCTTCCCTTGTTGGACTGGTCTGCTGCCTACTGATCATTGGGCTGAAGAAGAGACTGCCACTTTACAATTGTTGCCTTATGTGCTGGCCTGCTTCCACCCTCTGCTTGTGCCCCTCAGTGCTCTTCAAGAGTGTGCTTGCTTTTGCTATTCCAGCGCATTGTGAGCACTGTATATGTTTACTACTTGTGCCAAGAGTCGTGCATGGAGAGTGCTTTACACTTTGTCTTCAATCAGTGCTTTATTAAGGACATTGGAGGTAGTGTGTGTGAGAACTCCTCATTTCTGTGTACAGCCCTTGAAGCGGGATTGCCATTCCGAGGCTCCCGCTCTCCGACTTAAGGCCAGGGAGATTCTCTCCTCAGTGAGAATATAACAAGCTACACCCAGGGAAGTCAGCCAGCGTGGCCCAATCACCTGCTGGGCTAAGGCGCTTCATTGATGTTTGGGACGTGACGGTCAGCAGCAGAGTCCTGCTGGCCTGGGTTTGCCGCTGCTCTGTGGTTGCGGGCCTCCTCCCATGCCCTGGGGAACTTGATGTTCGTTCTACACTCCCCCTGTGTGCGACCAGCTTCGTGTGCACAAGATTGACAGTGATTTGAGAAGCCCTCAGACCCACTGCCAGCTCAGGCGGCTTTACGTTGGGAAAGGATTCCCGGGTTAAATACTTTGGTGTGGACCTCGTCTTTACAGTATTTTGTGTGTAGGTCGCTAGGAGAGACCACAGGAGGTCTCCCCTGCCTGCGTTCAGGCCTCCATCTCGGTGACTCGTATAGCCATGCTGCGAGCTCGCAGGCAGCTGCATTGGGCCATAGTGCCCACAGAGATTTACCATGTGGGTGGATGACTCCTCAACTTGCTGCCTGTACGTTGGGGGAATTTTGCTGGACCGTGTTTTTTTTCTGACTCGCAGGGTAAAGCTCAATGGAGGCCCTTTGCTGCCACAGAGATCGGCCGAGGGGGATCCTGTGAGGTCTTTCTGCCAAAGTAGGAGGTGTAGACGCCCTTCATGCCTGCACCTACTTGTGCGTCCTGTCTTTGTATCAAGGATGGGGTGAGACCTCCAGCATTTATGAAACCTGCTAAATTACTATATAACCCGCAGCAGGGGCTCAGATGGTTCTGGGGCAACACTGGTGTGTCCATTACCACATTGTCAGTAATAGGGGTGCATGGTGCTGCATTCCACTTGGTTGGGTCGGTATTTAGTGATACCTTGGAATATGGTGGTTTATGTGTTTTCTTTTCTTGGTATGACCAAACTGTTGCATTCGATACCCTGTTAGGTTGACAGGTGCCATTTTAGGCCTTCCACTGGCAGGATACCAGGATACTGGAGTATAATTCGAGGATCTGCATATTATGTACAGGGATGAGGCTTTTATGACGAGTGTAATGTGTAAGTATTTCTTTCTTGCACTAACTGTGATGTTATACCTAATGTTTCCTAACATGTGCAATCTATGAGTATTTTCCTTATTGCACTGTCTATGCTGTTATGACCAATGCCTAGTGGCAAAGTGAAGTGTTGAACCAGTTGTAGATGAAAAAGGAGTTTTTCTATGGTGGCAAAAACAAATAGTGTTGGCATAACCAAGCATGAATTGAATCAAAGCATTTCTGACTGGTGTGTGCCAATCGCTGCTAATATATGGTAAACGTTTTTAAGACTTTTTTATTGCCCAAAGCAAAGCCCTAACACCTTGGACACCTGGGTACATTTGAGAGTCTGCTGTCTAAACTATTTCCAAATTTCATCCAGCTTTCCTTAGAGATGTAGCGGGCTGCTTGGATTCAGATGTGTAGGTTATTTTCCAGGAGGTAGGGATGTTTGGCGCAGGACATATCTAAGGCTCCTCCCCAGGTCTTGTTAATTTAGTGTGGCCAATGGAGTTGTTTCACTGAAGCAGTGAATTATGCTTGCTATCTGGTAAGCATGGCGTATGATAGCACCTTAGCCTTTATTGACAAAATGGTCAAAGTACCTACAGCTGGCCTTTCCATGTTATGCATTATCAGTATCACAGAGGACCCAGCATCGGGGTGGGACTATTTCATCTAATCCCCTACTGGTGAGAAAAACATCAAGGGCCTCATTTATGAGGTTTTGACGTAGGGCAGCTTGGCAGAGAATCTTGCTGGGCTGCCCTACGTCAAAACAAAATGGCAGGAATGCACCATATCTATGCGATACGGCGCATTCCTGTCCTTTTCCCCAATGGGCTGCCATGCGCCAACGCAGGCACCCTTGCACCTGGTGCAAGGCTGCCTGCATTGAGGGCTGATTAATTTTGTGCAGGAAGGAACAACTTCCTGCACAAAATCGATTCAGGCAAGTTTTCTTTCTCTATGTGTGCTACAGAATGCAGCACACATAGAAACAAGGAAATCATGAGGAGAAATTAAAGCATTTCTCATCATTGCACCTCCCTAACGCCACCGCTGGGGTGGCTTTAGGTTCTGACTCATTACCAGGTTTACGATTTCTAGTAAATCTAGGAATGTGTCAGGTTCCATGGGTGTTGCTTGGGAACACGCACAGCAACACCCACGGAACACCCCTTTCATGCAGTGCTCTGCATGAAAGGGGCACATACTTATGAGGCCATGAAAAGCCACATAAGCATTCAGTCAGATTTAGTTTTAGGTGGAAGCAATGTAAGACCATGTACCATGACAACCAGAAGCTACGTAAGTGAATTACAACAAGAAAAGCACCAAATTTAATTGTAAACGTGTTTAATACCCCTGAGAGATATAAAACAGAAAGCTCAGCAAACCTGTGTAGTTTTTAAAACTATACACTCAGGGGAATCTGGGACTTGCGTGGCTCTCAATAGGTTCTGTTACACAGAATCCCTTGCAAACCTCAAACTTTGTAAAAAAAAACTAATTTTCCTCACATTTCTGTGATGGAAAGTTCTGGAATCCACATTGATCCGCAAATCTCCACTCAACCAGCATTCCCCAAAGTCCCCAATAAAAATGGTACCTCACTTGTGTGGGTAGGCCTAGTTCCCACAAGAGTAAAAGGCCCAAAACGCAATGTGGACACACCACATTTTTACAGTGAAAACTGACCCTTTTTGTGCAAAGTGCTTAGCTGTGGATATTGAACCCTCGCTCAGCCGGCACCTAGGGCAAAGTCAGGGGAATCCAGGATGCGGTGACTGTGTGTCTCTCACCAGGTTCTGTTACTCATTATCCCTTGCAAACCTCAAACTTTGTAAAAAGAAAACACATTCTCCTCACATTTCTGTGATGGAAAGTTCTGGAATCTGCGTGGATGCACAAAATTTCACCCATCGCGCATTCCCCAAAGTCTTCGTTTAAAAATGGTACCTCACTTGTGTGGGTAGGTCTAGTGCCTGCGACAGGAAATGGGTCAAAAAGCAATGTCTGAAACCGATACACCCAGGAAAGTCCAGAGAGGTAGGAATTACGTAGATCCCCTGATGTTTTCATACCCAGAAATCCCTGCAAACCTCAAATTTAGAAGAAAAAATCTAATTTTCCACACATTTCTCTGTGGGATCACCGTGCCAGCACAAATGTCCTACCACCCAGTGTTTCCCCTCAGTCTTCAGAGTAAAATGAGGTTTGCAGAGGATTCTGGGTAGGAAAACGTTGGGAGGTCCATGTAAGTCATACCTCCCTGGACTCCTCCGGGGTGTCTGGTTTTAAAAAATGTGTGGGTTTGGTAGGTTGCCCTGGATGGCTGTTGAGCACGGGGCCAAAAACCCAGGTGTCCCCCTTGCAAATCCAGGTTGTTTTGTAATTTGGATGTCACCACAATAGGTTTTGGGCCCCTGCCTGTTACGTGTACTTGCCCACCCACACAAGTGAGATACCATTTTTGTCAGGAGGTCAGGGGGAAAAGCTAGGTGGTGGGAAATTTGTGTTGGCCCAGTGATCCCACAACTTTCCCACACAGAAACATTAGAACTGTTTATTTTTTTATCTAAATTTGAGGTTTGCAGGGGATTATGGGTAGGAAAATATTGGGGGTTCCACACAAGTCAGACCTCCCTGGACTCCCCTGGGTGTCTAGTTTTCAGACATGTGTGGGTTTGGTAGGTTTCCCTAGATGGTCTCTGAGCCTGGGACCAAAAACGTAGGTGACCCCCTTGAAAAACCAGGTATTTTTGTGATAATCCAGCAGGAAAATAGCACTAAATGCTAGATTACGCTTCTCACATAATTCTTCCTATTTGTGAGTAATTTTGTGGTAATCATAAGTAATTATGCCAGTTGCTTCCTCCCCTGTTCCAGTGGGAACCAAACACCTCATTGTAGCACCTGGCTCTCATGGGGTAGCATTGCAGAGCAGTCCAAGGCCTATTTAAGGGAGGTGGTGTGGCCTAGTAATCACCATTCAAAGATACACAATAATAACACTCAATAAATGACTGTCCAGTCTGTGCTTTTCTTTATAAAAAGGAAAAGTACATTTACTACATACACACTGCTCAATACTATGCACAATTTTCAAATATACACAAGCTGATGGAATTACTTTATGGGTAACATTGCGTAATCATTCTTAGCCCTCCCAAAGAGGGGGTTTAGCACCACAACTCACGTGTGTAAACATTAGCTTGTCCCTAAATGCCAAGGGTTGAACATAACTTGGAGGAAGATAGCTTAAGTCTGGCACCAAAGCAAGTGGCTGTCCACCTCAGTATGTCAACAAGAATTGCACCTTAGGAATAAATGCAATATTTCCATATAACCATGACTGAGGGCACTTAACACTTCCCATAAAGTATGCAAACTCTAACCACGAGTGGCTGTCAGGGAGTGCAGTGTACTTATCATAACTGTCAGAATGAATGACGCAATTCCATCACAGCCCCTAAAAGGCATCACATTATAATTACAACTCTGTGTAATTATAATCACACCCATAAAGGATGCTTGCAGCATTCACTGTGAAATCACAGTTAGCATAACATCTGACAGAATGGCCTTGAAGGACATCACTTTTATAAATGCACATCTGTGTATTTATCACCTTTCTCCCCTAGAGAATGCCTCACAATCTGAAGGCTCATATTATCCATCATCAGGACACAGCTGGGTGTAATCATACTCTTTGTCTGATGCTGAAGAACAACAGTTCAAAAGACAACTTGATAATCGTTCAAAACCCTTGAGGGGTTGTCAGGAGGTACCTGCCAAACTCTTTTCAAGGGGTTCTGCACAGCTCCTGCAGCTCCCCCTGCACCTTTGCTTCATGTTGGTGGTGACCCCATCCTCCTGGGAGCAGTTGCTGGCAAGGAATAAGACCAGGCCCCACAGGGCACTATGGCACACTCCTCTGTGAGCATGTGGCTCCCCTGCGGCTCCCCCGCTGACATGGGGAGAGCCGCTGTGCCTTTCCGTTTGCCAGCGATTCCTGGGTTGCAGTCTCCCACCACGGCTTCTTCTCCCAGGGCCCCCATGTGCACTTTGCCCACATGAGAGCAGCTCAGGGAGCCCACCCCGTCTGCTCTTACCAACTCCCAGCCCAGCCTGCCCCCCTCGCGAGCTGTGGGAGCAAGCCCTTCTCTTCTGGTCTGCCCTCTCCTGCAGGCAGATGCATGCTGTGCTGAAGGGCCAGTGGACGCATGGGGAAGAAGGCAGTGCTCCCCTCCCACCTCTCTTCTCTTGGGCCCAGGGATGGGGTCAGGGGCCCGTACACCTTCACGGGGGCACAACAGGGCTCCACGACTTTCAACTCTTTGTCGAGGCCCAGGAATGTGGTCCAAGGCCCATGGGCTGCTTTAAGGGAAGCCTGACTATGCTCCCCAGCTTTGCTCAGTGTCAGGGCCCAGGGATAGGGTCCTGGGTCCCTCGTCTGATTCATAGGAAACATAACGGTGTTCCCCGACTTTGTCTTCTTCTGGGTGGTGGCTCCGGAGACCTGGGACTCTCTGGGGGCACATGAGCAACTGGTGGCAGAGCCCCACGTGCTTCGTTGTCAGTTCTGCAGAGGTCAAAGGTCCCCCAACATCATACCAGGAGATCTCAGGCCCCTTTTGGTCGATTTTGATGATCCTGGTCTCCTCCTACTCCTGGTGATGAGCCTTAGCCACGTAAGGCACTTCCTCAAGTCTCCTGGCTTAGAAGAATGATGAAAGTTGCAAGGAGCTGGCTTCCTGCACTCTCTGCACCAGCCGTTCACCTTTCTTTTCTCCTGAACCTCTCTCCTCCCTGTGCAGAAGCCCAGCTCTTCCCCCACTGGTCTTGGCATCACTTAGAGACATAGGCCTGGATCCTGGAGGCAGCAGTCTGGTTGCTCCTCCTTCCAATTTTCCATGGTGTCAGCCTCCAGCCCCAGTGTTTCTCAGCCAATGCACATTCCACTGAGACCTCTCTCCTCTGTGCAAGACCTTTTAAGGGGGGGCAGGAGGTGCCAGCAGGAATGCAACTCTGGCCTATCCTGTGGCACTACATCACCTTCCCACCCCTGTTTCAACCTTCCTGCACAGGCTTCTGGGATACTACAATATGGCGTCACCCAGGAGTCACTTGCCACATGGTTTCTGAGGGTCTCAGCTTGCCCCTCTTTGACTTCCGAGCCAGAGCTTCTCCCTAGCAGTTCTTCAAAGGAGCCCCCATCCAGATTGAGGGAGCTGGCTGATTGATGTAGAGCAACTTAGCCCGGCCTCTCCCACTGGGAGAATTTACATAAGCACTATTGAATGCTTGCTTTGAAGGAAAAAGCCTCGGATCCTGTAGCTGGGACGAAAAGTAATTAATCCAGCCTATCAGGGTCACACCAGGCCGGGCTCTTGTTCTGAGCTGAGTCAGAAGAATATGACATTTCTGGATCACCCATAGGTGGTACAGATATGCTTTTGGACATTGGAGAGTTGTTTTTCTCACACAGTTTACAGAGTAAATTTGTGCGTCTCTGGAGTCCGTGAGCTCCAAATAACTAAAGCTGCACCTTAAGCCATCCTTTCTTACAGGAATATAATATAGTGTTACTACATTTCACACAGTAAAACACGTTCAATTCCCTACATGTGTACCCCCCATTATAAAGCCTATTCTGGGTCACCACCCATCTCTGATTAGTCCCTTCTGTGCCAGGCTACCTGTGCACAGTTCCTGGGCTGCTTATGACAGGAGTCTCCCAAGTTCAGTCCTCACACGTGTGCACATGTGTCCACATGTAACCAGCCTAGTGCCCCTTAGCCTTATTACCTCGCAGTGGCCTTATCTCACAAGGTAGATACGAGCAGTAAACATTTGAAGTCCATTTTACAATGCATTTACCGAGGGTGAGTGCCAGGTTATGAGGCTCTCCTACAGTAAAAAGGGCAAAAATCAGGTAATCAAAAAGCAAAAAATGGAGCAAGCTCAGATGGTTAGAACCAACTACTCACAACCACTCTTTGTTTTCAAGAAAATAAGTAATCTAAAAATCTGCACTTCACCAATGAAACACAAAGATTACTCCTGACAGAACTTTGTGTGATTTAGCTGTGGTGTCAGGCACTACATTTGTGGCAATTGTAGCATATGTCCATAGACAAAATCAAGCAAAGAACAAGATCTAGGAATTACACATAAGTGGCCATAGGCACAAAGTGATTTTATTTCATAAAATGCCCATGCAAATTATGATACACAGGAATTACTGCAGCAAGACCACAACCTGAACATTGGACCACAAAAGCACCATGAGATGTCGGAGACTTTCAACAAACCTGGTCATACACTTCTTGGAATGGGTCACTCTGAAAATGATTTCAATTGGACTATCTTACAGAAAAAAAATTACTGGGTGTATATCACTTCCCTTTCAAAGAAACATCTGAGAAAAGAACAAAAAATGTATTCCTAATTTCTGCAGGTTGCTTGGGGTTAAATGAAGACAGCATATAGTACAATACATAATTGACACATGCGGCACAGACTGCATGCTAGTTAGTCTGTGTGTATCCTTACGCTACAGATTCCACTTTACCACAAGATATTCTTTTATCATACAGCCCGAGAATACAAGCAAAAACAAAGGCATTTGATTATGTTAAAAGCCTAGATATTGTAACATGATGCCAAACGATGTATGAGCTAAACCGAGCCATCTAATCCGAACCAACACCGATAAACACTAGGTCAGATATGTCAATATGTACTATCTCAATGATTATCAGCAATATCTTTAATGTTCAAGGTTTGGGGACATAGATTTCCACATCTCATTACCAATACAAGCGTATTTCGTACTAGTGACTAACTCCCGTGTTTTCAATGTAGTGAATCAGAAGCGTGTGTAGCTTAATATGCAGGACACAGTCATTTACCAATTATTGACAATATAAGCATCGTTTTGAATCAGCCTACAACTCCCATGATTCCAATGGAGGTAGTTTGATGCATATACATTACAAAATGCACATGAATAATCAAAGTGTTGTGATAGAGTCAATAGCGGCACACATAGATTAGCACTGCCCGTACAACGCATCTCTATATATATCAAGAGCGCTGGGCTCAAATAGTCTACCTTGGCAAACTGAGGAGTGCAGGACCATCCAAACTGGCAACAAAGGTATGTACCCCAAATCAGAAATCTCGGATCCATATTAAATAGAGGTGCCTACTAAAGTGTTGAATCCCACTCACCCCGTTTGCTTAGAATATGCTGTGGAATAACCTGACCACTGCATGATGTTTGTATAAATTGTTCCCAAATGAAGGAGAATTATGTTGTGGCTAATGTCTTACTGGTATCTACACATTCTGGGCCATATTTATGGCCAAGTCATGCAGTGCAGTGACAGGGAAAGGGCAGGAATCCACTGTATTTAAGTCAATGTAGCATATTCCTGCCTTATCCTCTGTGCTAGCTCCAACAAAGGTACCCTTGCACCATGGTGCATGAGTGGCTGTGTTGTAAGGAAAATTGTTTATGTGCAGAAAGCAGCACACATAAAAAGAGGAAAAAAGGAGGAGAAATAAAGATATTTCTCCTTGCCACACCTCACCTGGGAGACGTGGGTTTTTGGCGCATTCCCAGGTCTGCCACTTCTTGTACATCTGGGAATGCATCAAAATCCACGAATGTTGCATGGGAACACCCACGCAACACCCATAGAAACGCCTTCCTGGCACAGAGTATCGCAATGCAGCGTTTTGTGCTGCGTTGTATCACTTGAGATTTAGGACGCTGCTCAGGACCTTGCAAAGTGGCTTTGCATGGCTTTATAAATCTCATTTTTTAGTTGCATCAGTCAAGCACAACATGGCATGGTGCAAGAGCGATACAGAGGGGATCATAAATATGCCCCAGAGTATCTACTCCTTTCTAACATAGTGTGCACCACAATATGTTGTGTGGGGCTTAAATTATGCCCTGATCTAAAAAGATTAATCCTCCATTATTTTTTTATGATGTTTGTTCTCATCATAATACAGGATACTAATCCGAGCAGGTAACACAGCGGTGTATAGCTGGCACACCAGCTTTGATTTTTTTACTGAAATCCTGTTTATATCTTAATAACTCACTACCAGACATAGAACAATTGTAATCTTGCCTACATTCTTCTGCAAGCTTTTCCACACGAACCATTTTCTCATCTGTCTTGAGTAAGTGTAAGAAAACGGGCCATTAGTTGTCTGGCTTGCACAAGTAGGTCCACATTTATTTTCCACTGAGAACCAAACATCCCATTGTAGCGCTTGATGTTCTCAGGGTACTGAAGCAGAGCAGCGCAAGGGAGGTGGTGTGGGCTAGTAATCACCATTGGCTGGCACGCAATAATACCACTCAGACTCCAGCCTGTGCTTTTTCTTCTGAAAAAGGAAAAGCACATTTATTACACCCAGACCACTCAATATTACGCAATATTTTACAAATATATATAAGGCTGATAGAAATACCTTTTGATGACGCTGCGTAATCATTTCTGAACCCCTAAAGGGGTCAGGACCACAAAACCACAGGTCAAAAATCACCACCTTAGGAATAAATTCCGCAATCGAGTATAACCATGCATGAGGGCACTTACTGCTGGCAATAAAGCAGATGTGATTTGATCATGAGTGGCTGTCAACATCCCTACTTCAACCAATAAAGCATTTACCAAAATGAATTTCACATGTGCCTGTGTGCTTTTTATAAATACTTGCAGCATAAAAAACGCAATGGCAAAAATAGCCCCTAGAGGGCGTCACATTTTGATCACAGACACATGCAGTCATACACTCCGCTCCTAGAGAGCGCTGCACGCCATGGACATTTCTACTCCACATTATGCCACAATAATTGCAGCCATAGACATGGACGCTAGAGGGCACACCATTCTCCAGAATGTTTGATAACTGAAAGAAATCCTGGGGTAGTCATGCTTTCTTAGACCCTTCAGACTTAGGGTCAGTACTTTCACAAACAGTTCCTTGGGCCCATGTGGGGAGCAGCAGCGGGAACCAACCTTAATAACACGGTCATTACATCGCGTTACCTTTACAACGCAGCCGTGATAATGAAATCGTAGTTACATCGCAGTACCATTACAACGCAAGTCGGTACAACGACTTGCTCCAGATGGCGCTCTAAACTAAGGAATAGTATAATTTACTATTCCAACACCGTCCCTGCTGTTGCACACACTGGAGTTGGAATAGTAAATTATATATTCCTAATTCCAGCATGCCATCTAGAGCAAGTCGTTGTAATGACTTGCGTTGTAATGGTACTGCGATGTAACAACGCAGTCGTTGTAACAACAGCGTTGTAATCGCATGCGTTGTAAACACATGTAATGTAACGGTATATATTCACTGTAGCACCTCTGTAGCACCCCCTACACTGTTTTTGGCTTTGTTGGTGGTGGCCCACCCGAAAATGCCACATTGCAATACATGATTTTTTAATGCATGCTGTTACAATGCAAGTCGGAACAAAGACTTGCTCTAGGGGGGGCACTGGATGTTGGAATAGTATAATTTACTATTCTAACTCCAGTATGTGCAACAGTAGGAAAGGTGTTGCATTTTAAATCCAACACCTTCTGACCCCTACAGCAAGTCATTGTTCTGACTTGCATTATAATGGCATGCTTTGTTACAACGCGGTCATTGTAATGACCGCGTTGTAATGACATGTGCTGTGTTGCATGCGATGTAAATTATGTTTACCGTCCCAGCCATCCTGGGGCCAAAACAAGAAGAAAAGTGCAGGGGAAAATGGACAGTCCACATATGGCATTATTAGGTGCTCCTCCAGGGGCAGTGAGTAATGATGCATTTTGTATTTTTCTTTACTTGGTGGGAGAGTGCTCGGTCCTAACTTTGCACCCTTGTGTGCCTCCTCTGATTGGGATAGCACAGGTTACCCACCTATGACTGCCCCTGCCGGCTCCCTGCACGGGCAGCATCACTTCCGCTGCATGTAGAAGCCGGCAGTTCTTCTCCCCTGCCATCTCCTGCAGACAGGGATTCTCCTTTGCATTGGCCACCTACTCCTTCCCAGACATGTGCATGGGGAGCGGGGCAGGCCCACCTCTACTGGGATAGAAATCTCTAGCAGGATAAATCATCGGAACTCAGAAATGAGGTCAACTTATTGCCTCATAAGTTTGAAAAGACACCCACATGCATTAAATCAATACAATTATAATGCTCTAAGTAAGAATCAACATTGAGGTATTGGTGTGCTGCACTATAGAAAATTACCAGCAACAATAGATTATTCTCAAAACAAACTTTACTTATTCCAAATTTCATTTGCATTCTTTGCCAAAGAAGCAGTGCTTAATTTGAGCCAGTTGTTTCTGGTGCTCAGCATGGGCACTTAATTGCCTGCACCAGCACTTAATTGTTGAAACCTGCACTTATGACAGCTGTCACATAATGCCGCTGTTTGTTTAATTTAAAGAAGAGCAGAAAAACAGTTGTTTGTAAATTCAATGGACATTAAAAACAACTAATACCTGCCACCCAAGCCTCTGTTAAAGCTTTGGTGGCTTCGAACATTCTAAACTGTCACACTTGTAGCAACGTGATGGTTAGTAGTTGAGCAAGTACTGTGACAATGTGTGGTGCAAATTGGGGTCTCTTCTTGACGATGACCTCAGCATTAATTTTTTTTATAAATAATGCACTGGAAGGAAGAGGGGAAAGTGACAACTAATGTACACATTAATAAAGCATTTCCACTATTCCTATGAAGCTTACCAATATTTTTTGAAAAAAATACATGTTATGAAAAAGCAATAATGTTAAGGTAGACAGTGTATCCGCAATGACAGACAAGCAAACCTTGTTAATAGTGCCCAAATAATTACTGTATCCAGGTAGGAGTGCCTAATTACAATAGATCTAATGCAGTAAACAAATACATTGTGTAAAACTGTGACTATGTAATCAGTCTGTCAAAACATTTAAGACTGCGTTTTCTCTCCTTGTTTGGCGTTGATCCTGGAAGATGTAGGTTGACACATTTCAGCCTTGTGCATTATGGCCTCATCAGGACGTGTCGGAACGAATGTCACCCAAATATTGGGCCATGCTGAGGAGGATATTGAAGTAATAGTTGGTCGCATGAAAATGAAGCGCCACTATGTAAGCCTGTTAGCTGAAAACACCGGGTTTAATGGCTTTTCAGAATGGCTTGCCCTCTGTTTGGATTGTTGTGCAGGGGCCCAAAACCCCGGGTAGGGCTGTCAATGTGAGTGCTGGCCTATGGTGGTTAATATACAATTCCTGGGTCAACTAGCTTGAAAGGTGGCAGCAAAAATGTCCTAGTACGCTAAACAGGTTTGGGTCATGAACACAATCCACAAACTGGCATGTGGAGACTTACTACACGGTATGCAAATAAAATTTTGAATAAGTACATTTTGTTTTAAGAATAATCTATTGTTGACTGTGATTTTCTTTACTGCAGCACAGCAATGCCTCCATGTTGAGTCATACTTAAAGTATTAGAATAACATTGTTTTAATTCCTAAGGTTGTCTCTTCACAACCGAGGCGATAAATAATAAGTAGACCTCATTTTTGAGTTGCATTGATTTATCCCGCTTGAGCTTTTTCTCTTAGTTGTTATTTTCTAGTGTTGTAGCCTAGCCTAGTGTCCTGTTACCCATTTTTATACAATAACCGCCGAGGGTATGGGGTATCCGGGCCAGGAGAGAGTCCTGGAAGGGGGCCTCAGACATGCACCCTCTCGGGAGAAAATAAATGTATTTACTCTGTGCCAACCCCTCAGGCCCTGGCCCATTCTGGTTGCAAATCAGGAAATGGCGGCGGAGCCCCACATGCTTTGTTGATGATAAAATGGGTCGAAGGTCACAACATTTTAAACTGCCATAGCTGGAGCCGCATTGGGCTGATTTTGACAATCTTGGGATTATTTTGCTATTGGTGGTGAGCTCTAGCGACCAGGGTAAATTGCAGCAGACATACTCCTCTCCAAAGCAGTGTAATCATCAGAGAGCTAGTTCTCTTAGCTCCCCGTACCAGCATTCCTCCTAGTCTTGGTTTCTGGGTGCAAAATTCCAGGGCTTCCCCCAATTGGTCATCAGGTATGTATAAGGGGACTAGCTTCCCTGGTCCTGGGGAGAGTTCCACTAGTGCTGGGGTAAACTGAAGTCAGAGTCCTTAGTCCAGATGTCATCAGGAGGTCCATCCTTCCAACTGTCCATGGCAGTTACCTCTAGTTCTAGTGTCCAGCAAAAAATCACAACCAAGAGAGCGCTCCCCTCCACGCAAGACCTTTTAAGTGGGGGTAGGAGGGTCCAGCAGTGAAGTGCCTCTGGCCTATCCTGGGGTGCCACATCATATCACCTCTCCGCCCCTGTCCCAATCTTCTTGCACAGCCTGATGGGACATTTCAAAATGGCATCACCCAGGAGTCACTTGCCACATCTGCTCTGGGGGCCTCAGCTCTGCCCCTCACTGACATCATTGCCAGGCCCTTCCCAGCAAATCATCAAAGGGAGCCCCTGCCTGGGTTGGCTCAAGACGTCGGGGCTCCCTTCTTGGCTTAGTGGGCTTGAGCAAGCCCATCCCTGCATTGTGAAGGCTGGTTGAATGATGCAGAGCATTCCATCCCAGCCATTTCCTCCTCAGGAGCTGAGTGAAGAACTGTTAATTGCTCCTTTTGTGTGCTGAGGCCCTCGTTTTTGCAGCTGCAAAGAAATGTAATTACATCAACACAGCAGTGTGATAGAAGGCATGGGCTCTGATCCTGAGCTGAGCCTGAGAAATTGGACATTCCTGGATGACCCATAAGCTGTACAGATATGTTTTTGAAACTTGTAGAATTCAGCTTACGCCGCTATTCGAGGTGCCACTGGACTCTGTAAGCCAAAGGTAAGCAAAGCTGCACTCTAAGGCAGCCCTCCACATAGGTGTATAGTGGAATGTCACTACAGACAATAGAGTAAGCAACACTGACTTTCCCTATGAGTGTATACTAACATTATGAGGCCTACCACAGGCCAATATCCAATCCTACAGAGTTCCCTCTCTGCCAGGCTGCCTGTGCACAGTTACAGGGCTAGCGCAGCCCTCAAACATGTGCACATTGGTTCATGTGTAACCAGCCAAGTACCTCTTACCCTATTTGCATCGGAGTGGCTTTATCATAAAAGGCAGACACTGGCAACAGATACGCACAGTCCATTTACTGTGATTTTACTGAGGGTGAGTCATCTGTTATTTTGAGCACTTCCTGTTTGCCTTACTGCAAACAGCTCCAAAATGTCATGTCTCTGACTTTTTCAAGATGACGAAACCTAAACCTGGGCTCTGAGGGCAGGGGGTGTTTGTGGGAGTGGTGGGGGCAGTGCTGGGAATGTGGTAATTCTAATGTCCTCCCACATCTAAAACTAAAATCATACTTGAAGCAGGCAGTGCACCCACAACAAACTAAGAGACAGAAATCTGGTTGATCAAAAGCAGGGCCATTTAACAACCAGGCAGGTGGTCAACAAGACCTGTCGTGGCATCCAGCTTTCTCTCTTACAAGTGTGTCCCAAGTGTTCATGTGGCTCAACAGGCCTGTCAAGGAAGATGTGACACTTTGGTGTCACAGGATGTCCACAGCCTCCACTCTGAATATTCTGTGGAGTTCAGAGGAGTCATCCCTGCCCATTCGAGTTAGCCTCTTGTTTGCTCTGAGGAGGCCATTTACACCTCGTTCACATTTATTCAAGGCTGAGCACAGGCTGGGAGAAGCTAGAGAGCTAATGCAAATTTGCTTCCAGGAACTTCAGGCAGGGAAAGGGTGATTTTTTTAAAAGTTATTTTCTTTAATATTTATAAAAAATCTAATTACACCACTGAATTTAATTTTTAATAGCCATCACCAAATAGTGGTTTACATGTGCTTCTAGCTGGTCCCATTCCTTAAATACAGTATTAATGTTTTAATCTGTACTTTATCCGAACAACAATTTTCTCACAGTGATAATAGCTTTTAGGGTCTTATCATTGAAATGACATGGAAATATTAATTTTATACAAGCACTGCTTTTAAATACCCTGCACCCTATCTCGTAGGCTAAAAGGATTATATGGGGGTGACTTACTAATATTTCACAGGGAGGCTTTTACCGATCAAATTTGGTCATTTTAAGAGGTTGCGCCACAGTTTTTTTACTCTAGACTGATCAGGCTGCAATGGAAAACATGGTTTCTTTTGTCTCAATATGTGCTGTGGGAACCAGGTGGCATTTAACTTTTCATGCCATGGGTGTCTTATGTACTATGGCCTTACAGAAAAGTTAAATATGCTAATCAGGTATTAGTCAATTTCTCCATATACACTAGGCACTGAACAGCAAAGTCCTTGTGCGCAGTGTCTAAAAACCAGCAATAAAATAAGGTCCAGCACACAGCAGCAAATCAGGGGTGAACACAGAGAAAATATGCATTGCTTACAATAATTCTTTAAATTGGCTTTTAGTATAACACAATGGAAAAGATCAAGAATTTCTATCCTATGAGAAGACATACAGTTTTTATTTTTGTTCACCGCATTGTGTATTATATTGATCTTAGATTGTTTGTTTAATTAACCATTGCTTATAAAAATAACACTAGAGAGAAACCCAGATGAGCATGTAACATATCCTAGCAGAGTTAAATAAAATATATTCTAGCCAATTTGCATGAGTCATAATCATATCTCCAGATAAAAGATTGGATATAATGTTCCCAGTTCAAATAGCATTTTCAATAACATTGGTTGTATTTAGATCACATTGGCATCTACATGCATATAAAACAGCATAAATTATTGTTTTTATGTTTTAGTCAATGGAAGTGAAGTGTACCTTCAATTGTTTATTCGTTAAAACTAATTAAACCTTTCACATATGCCATACTTCTAGCACTATAAAGATGCCCTTAATATAGTTTGTTTGAAAGTTATATGTCAATTAAAGTGCCAAGATATATGTGGGAAATAACTTACTTTGCGCAATTATTCCCCAAGAGCGATATAACCTCACTTGTATCTCTTCTAAAAGTATACAAATTTGCATTTAGATAGATGAGTCAAAGTTTATGTTTTTTAGAATGTGATTCCAAGGAAGTTTTTGTTGTCTGTAGTCGGAAATATGTTCCTGGCAACGATTTGTTAATAATGGAATCACCAGTTTGAGAGGTAAAGCTTTGGCTTTAAGAAGACCCTGAAGCACACTGAAAATATATAAGTTAAGCAAAACAGGGGTCGATATGTGAGAATCTTCAAATTAGTCGTAGGTCGAATCATGCCATTGCTTTCAGGACACAACTCCACTCATACATCATGTTGGATATGTGTAGCAGGGTGAACTGTCCAATATTAATCCATCGCTTAAAAATATTACCCACATGAGTGGCCTGTCACCTAAGTTAAATGCTCATCTAAAAATACAAAACCACAATGAAGGTTCATGCGTTTATGACCAACTGCTTTATGAGTCAACACTGTGGCCATATTGTTACAACACCCAATCTGGATCATTCATTGGCTTAGAACTGGAAGGAGATCAATTTTTCTTTCTGCAAAGACCATTACAGAGCTATCCAGTAATATGTGTTGCTATGCTATGATATGCTGCTGTAATTTGTGCTGTGTATTGTGTTTTCGTGATGTACAGTGTGGTGCTGGAATCTTGTTCTTCTATATTTTCGTTGTTTGCATTACGCTGTGTTTCGCTATTGATTTGTGGTATTTGTTCTGTCTGGTTACGTTTGTGCAGTGTACAGTGTTTATGTAAGTTGTGTTAGTGCCGTGCTGTATGAGGTTATGCGATAGTGTATTTTGGTGTTATTTTCATTTTGAGTTACTGTGGTGTGTTGAGGTGTTATTCAGGTTTGTTGCTTATGTTTTTATTTTGTTTTTGTAGTGTTAGCTTATTATTCTTTGTTGCTGAGTTGTTGTCTTGTTCTTATTTTGTTTGTGTTGCTTTGAAATTGTGGTGGGCTATTTTGTTGACTTGAGTGGTTGTGCTTTTTATTTCCTTGAAGTGTTATTCATTTGTGTCATTGTGTGGTGTTATTTTGTGTGGTGTTGTGTGTTGGAAATGGCCCTTTTTGGCGGGTTATCCCCCAACTTTTTGCTTCTTCCTCCTATATTTCCTGACCTGTGTTTGTTGGCTTTAGGACCCCGGGTACTTTACCACTGCTGATCAGTGCAAAGTGCATATGCTCTCTGTGTAAATTGTTATTGTGACTGGTTATCCATGATTGGTGTATTTGATTTACCAGTAGGTCCCTAGTAAAGTGCACTGAGTGTTCCAGGGCTGGTAAATCAAATGCTACTAGTGGGCTTGCATCACTGATTGTACCACCCACATGAGTAGCCCTGAAAAGATGTCTCAGGCCTGCCACTGCGGTGCCTGTGCGCAGTTTGTTAACTGTTATCTCGTCTTCGAAAGTGCACCCACTTGCCAGGTCCTAATCTTCCCTTTTCTTACATATAGGACACCCCAATGGTAGGCCCAAGATACCCCCCTGGGCAGGGTGCAATGTATGTGAAAGGTAGGACATATACTGGTGTGTGTAACATGTCCTGATAGTGAAATACTGCCAATTTCGTTTTTCACAAATGAAAGGCTATCTTGCCCCATAGGACAGAATAAGGAATGCTTTGTAACATTTTGCAAGCATATCTTCCCATAGGGATAAGATGGAAAAATGGAGTTTGGTGTCCCTGAACTCAGGATTTAATAACACATCTTTTAGTAAAGATGGTTTTTAAATTGAGTGTGTGAAAATACCACTTTTAGAAAGTGGCTATTTTCTTGTTCAGCCATCCTGTGTGCCTCTGCCTGTTTGTGGATTGACTGATCTACATTCGGAGTGGTGGGAGGAGGAGCACCTGTATCTGAATAGGGCTGTGCCTGCCTTCCACAATATTGGCTCTGCCCCCCTGCGGTGTGTGTGGAGCCAAGGCTCACACTGACAATGGATGTTATTGTGTACTTGCAGAGTGACCTCCAGAACTGGTTTGAATGAATATATGTCGATACACCGCAATGCAAAACAACGCATACTTTTACCACTAAGTTATTAGTTCGCAAGTACCATTACAACACAATTTTTTCTATGCATACCATAGATAGCAGGTTCCTGGAAATGCTTTTAACATGTCATTACAATGGATCCCTTTACCCTGCATACTTTTTCCACGCAATTTTTGTATTAAAGAACACCCCTACACTATGCTAAATTCTACATCCAAATACACTACCCTACACAACACAAACTCAACAACACTACCCTAATCCCTCAAACACTACCCCACCACGACACTACCCCTTCCCCCAGACCAGTCCCTACACGCAAATACTACCCTGCACGAACCCCCCAGCACTTCCATAAACCCTAAATCACTACCCTACACTACTCAAACACCACTACACTATCCTAAACACTAAAACACTACCCCCTGCACGACCTTCCCCCATCCCCAGTTCTGTTCCTACACTCTAACACTACCTGCACGACCCACCTGACACTACCCTAAACCCTAAAACAATACCCTACACTACACAAACACCACAACACTACCTTAATCCCTAAAACACTACCCCTGCACGACCCTCTCCTTCCTCCACTCCCCTTTCTACACTCCAACACTACCCTGCACGACACCCGAGACACTACTCTAAACCCTAAAACACGGCCTTACACTACACAAACTCCACAGCACTACCCTAATCCCTAAAACACTACCCCCACCACGACACTCCCCCTTCCCCAGTCCTTTCCCTATATGCAAACATTACCCTGCACGAACCCCCCAACACTACCCTAAACCCTATATCACTACCCTACACTACTCAAACACCACTACACTACCCTAAACATTAAAACACTACCCCCTGCATGACCTTCCCCCACCCCCAGTCCTATCCCTACACTCTAACACTACCCTGCACGACCCACCTGATACTACCCTAAACCCTAAAACACTACCCTACACTACAAAAACACCACAACTCTACTCTAAACCCTAAAACACCAGCCCCTGCACGACCTTCCCCCACCCCCTGTCCTATCAGCACACTCCAACACTACCCTGCACGTCACCCCCGACACTACCCTAAACCCTAAAACACTACCCTACACTACACAAACACCACAACACTACCCTAATCCTTAAAACACCACCCCCTGCACAACCCTCCCCGACCCCCACTCCTGTCCCTACACACAAACACTACCCTGCACGACCCATGACACTACCCTAAACCCAAAAACACTACTACTCAAACCCAACAACGCTACCCTTAATCCTAGAAGTCTACCCTCTGTACGACCCACCCACTACCCTAAACCCTTTAAAGCTACACAGCCCCTCTTACCTCTCTCTCCTCGTGGTTCCTCTCTTCTCCTTCCAGCGTCATCAGAGGGGCGGTGCTCGGTGCAGGTCATGGTGGGGAAATGGAAGAGCCTCAGTTTCCTCACAACGATGTGGATCGCAGTACAACGCTTGCGTTGTAACAGCACATGCGATGTAATAATATGCATAGTAAAGACTACGCGTTGTTACAGCGCACGTGTTGTTACGCTTGCATTGTAATGGTATGCGGAGTAAAAGTCAGGTACTAATGGCTGTTTAACATTTGAACACGGCTCAGAGCCCCTTGCACAAAGAGAACAAAGACATTTTGGGGTATAGGTATCAGCCCAAAACCACAGACTTTTAGTTTCTGCCAAAGAAACGAGAAGGACATTGCTGTGTGCTGTGGCCCCTGCATGAAGGAGATCTCCAAGGGCCTGAAGTGAACTGGCCTCCTGTTCTGAAGTCTCAGGGACACAAAGACTTCATCCCCAGCTCCCCTGAACTCTGCTGCTGTGGGTTCTGACCTGCTAAGAGGTGCCTGTGCCAGTTTTGGGCCTCTGAGGGTTGTTGCTGCTGTTTGGGAGTGAGAAGAAAGAAGAAACATGAAGAACTGCTCAAATCGATGCATCGCTCTTCTTGCGACTGTTTTCTCGACGCATCTCCATGGCGCAAGATGAATTTCCACGCATCGCCGTGCCGCTGCGAAAACCGTCGCAGAGCCTGTCACCGCTGCAAGAATCGACGCATAGAAAGATCGCGGCTGAAGAGGACCGATGCAGCGCCCCTCGACGCTGCTGAATCGATCGTTGATGCATCCCATATTTCCATGCATCCTACCTGTGCGGCATGCTTTCCCGACACATCACCTGTGGACCGGAACCATCACGAAGAATCGACACATCACTCCCCATACAGACCGGATTCGGCGCAACTCATCCTCTGCGTGTCGCAGAACAGTCGCATCGCCTCCCCAAGGTCTCAGGAGTGTCACATCTCTTTGTTTTCCGATGCTGCGGCTGTTTGGCTTGAGAACTTTGATGCATCTACAGGTACTTTGGTGAAAAGTCACACATCCATAGTTTTCTACGGTACACGTTCTTGAAACCTAAGTCATATTTTTTACTGTGTATGTTGGATTTTTTTTGTTTTGGTCTTGTTTAGTTTAGATAAAGATACTTTATTTTTCTAAACTAGTGTGGTGTCCTTTTGTGGTGTTGTCACTATGTTACTGTGAATGTTGTTTTAAATACTTTACACATTGCTTTTGGGATAAGCCTGTCTACTTGTGCCAAGCTACCAAGGGGGTGAGCAGGGGTTATCTAAAGTATTTACCCCCCCGTACCCTGACTTGAAGCAAGGGTCCCTATTCGGACAAAGGTACCTACCTCTGCCAACTAGAGCCCCCATTTCTAACATTGTGGAGATTAATTTGTATTACTGTGTTTACTATCGTGTTTCTGAGTTATACAACACATGTATAAACAGTAACTGTGAAATATAGAAAACGTTTCCAGGGCCCCCTGAATTATTGAAAATATTTCATAGTTCCCTGTCAAATACAGGTTTCAGTGTCATATTTACAGCCCCAACCCTCTCTGCACTATGTTATCATTATCCACTGTCTAAGCTCTCTCCAATGAAGGTAACCAAAACCATAACATGTTAACTAAAACACATGCCGATGACTTCAATAATCTGTCTTTTTAACAGACAGAATGTATTTTGTACCAAAGAAAGGATGTTTTTCTAAATTTCTACATTCATGACTACACAATTAAGTATAATTGCAGTTTTTTCTATCAATAAAACAGTTAAAATTCAGCTGAGGTTGCAAAACCAAATCTAAAAAGCACTAACATGCACCAGTTATGGTTAGGTAATCTAACATTAAAACACATACCACAGCTTTTTTGCACCTTATTACAAATCTACCACCCAGATGAGATCAGCCCAAAACTTGACATGCCAATCTAGCTACCTAAAACAACTTCATTGGAAACGTTTTTGCTCCAGCATTGCTAAGGCCGGATTTGGTGAATATGCGTATATGATGAAAATACTGTACACATGTTTGTTCTATAAAACAATAAAGGTTCTAAAACACTGGAGCGTCATGCACGATTTATATTTCTGAGAATAGTTCGATTTACTAACGCAAACATAACAATCTTTCATATGGTCTTTATAAATAACAGCTTTTGTCTCTAAACGTACCCATTATTTTTGCTATAATTACCGTGCAACACTGCTCTGAATACCTGTGAGAATCACGTGATTTACCTTGCGATTATTTATCCAGGACTTCTTTGTTGCAGGGGAATTGCTCTGGGACATGAGCGGTTTGGTCCATTCCCCATGCATATTATTTTTCTGAACAAATTAATTCTCCGTGGAGTCTCCGTGTATTGTCTGACTCCAGCAGTTTTAATAGATCAGCTCATTATGGAAGCTTCCCACCTACCATGCTAACAAGCTCTGTTAGTATAGTAGCCGAGAATAATTACTAAGCACGCACCTAAGCAATATATCACAAATAGTCCATTTCTGAGTTCATTTTAATAACGTACACGATGATTAACACTCGAAAATGTCACTGAATTTGTGTTTCTTAAAAATACACCAGTACCTCAGACCAATAACTTAACACTGAACGTTCAGAAGAGAATGTGTATATATTGAAAAGTCCACCTCAAGGGCACACTAGAAAAGGATTACCACCTCTAAATCTCCCAGTTAGACGCCATCTTGTGAAATATTATAGTTTTCTAATTCCCAATCACTATTTTTTTTATAAAGTACTTTATATTATCCATTTGAAAGCGAATAAAAACCCACAATTCTACCATGTGTTCTACTAATAAAAAGAACTCCCTTTACTCCCTGCAGTTTAAACACAAACAAGATGGAACCATGTCTTACCACCTCCATCTGCCCCACATGAGAGTGCATGAGACATGTACAGCGTTTTAAGAATGCAGTTATTCAGCTGAAATTATTAAAGCGTTAAGAGGCAAGTTTGTTTGTGGAGAATACTCACAACAATATTATGTAAAAAGGTGTATGTTGCAGCAGTTGTGTAGCCAGTGTGTCATGGTCTGTAGTGCATGGAAGGAACTGAACTCTCTGGCTGTTGTAAGAATTGTGAAATACAGAAGTTATAAGATTCTGTGAACCCCCTCAGGTCTCTGGGCCATGGTGCACTGCACCTGCTGCACCAATGAAAGCTAAGCCCCTGTGGCACATGTCTGCCTGCAACCACGAAGAACTTGTACTTTGCACCGGATTACATAAAAAAGCACTGGGATTCTGAATCAATTCAAAATGTCATTTTGCATCACAGCTCTCTGATTATTGCTGCAGCCAGAGTGAGTTTTCTGATGCTCCATTAGTGCGTGCTTGCAATTACTTTTTCATTAAAGGGCATGAATTACCTGGGATGATGGGTGTAATCAAACATTACACTTGCCCTTGTGTTCGAAGAGAGACCCCTCTTTTTGACCTAAATCCCTGCATGTTCATACTCAAGCCCTTGTCATTCAGAAAGGATCTACTCCTGCACCCCTGACTGTAAGATTGGAATGGACCATGACTACTCCACCACTCAACAGACGGCTCCCTAAACTACCTACTGTGACAAGGCAAGGGGGCCCCTGGAACCTTTCCTGTTCCCTCATAAACCCGAAAACAAAGACAAGGCAGAAAACAGAGCAGCTCTTGAGTGCACTCCAATTGCTACCTCCACTGGTGGAAGGCCAGTATGTGTTTAACTGTAGTAGCATACGCCAAACTATTTTGCTTTATGATATGGGCCTAGTGTTCATATCATTGCATTGGTCCCCAAATCGTCTTGATTCAATTGGCGAAAGACTTGGACTGCTCATAGTTGTAATATGTTGCTTAGGGGACTTTTGGAAACCTGAGATAATTTATTATCAGTTTATTTTGTACTGTTTTGGGTTTTCTAAAGGATGCATCTGTAGAAAATCTAAAACAAAATTCTGGTTTCCCTGCTCTTCTAAATGTTCCTGTACAACAATCAGGAACCCCAAAAACAAAGAGAGTCCTGATTCATAGAATGATGGTAAGAGAAAACATTGAATGACTAATCCTATCTAGGACAATATTGTATTTCTCCGGACACTGGAGACTTGAATACTGCTACTATTAAGAGTCTCATTTAGTTGAGATAGTACCACAGTTAGAAAGGGAGCAACAAAATGCTGCAATAAGTGATTTGAATCAGTGATGAGTTTGCTACTTTGCAAAATAAAAACTAACACCGGCAGAAAGATTATTAAGTTTGAGTAATTTGATGCAAACATCTGAAATCAAATATCCAAGTGAAAAGAGACAACGCTGTCCCACCAAAATGGGCTCATTTGTTCGTGAGTCTCTCTCTTCTCCGCCATGGAGTTGGGAGTCATCTTCCTCAACCCAGCATCTGTGTGCTTAAAACTACTACGAAAAAAAAGATTAGTGGCCGATTTGTCGACAGCTGCTGGCCTGACTCACCCTCCTTTAACATTAGCAGCATTACAAAATACAAGCGTAGCCCCCATAGCGACATTAAATCGCGTACTCAAGGAAATGAGCGACTGAATGTACTGTACGTCAGATGAAACTATAATCTTCGAACTTCCGTCGTTTATTTGTGTGACGCAAATAAAAAGTTGTGTCACCCCACAGCATAGAATCAATATTCATAAAGCATAACTCCGACGGTGTTTGCAGTGATTCATCGACCTCGGGCTCTAAATGGTTAACCAATCTTTTTTGTGCAGACAGATGTATCCGCTTCGTTCTCACTCTGAGAACAGCGGAATGCACGCGCACTGCGCCGCTCTCCGCTTCCTCCCTCTATCCTTAATAACATTTCAAGAGTGCAGATATAAAAAGCAACAGAAATCAAACGTGTACCATGTGTGCTCCCTGCAGTGCTTTCCATAGGACCAAGCCTAAATTACCCGAACTATAGTGCTGTGTGATCGGGGAAAACTACTGAGTGAGCTGTTTGTCCGTCCCTGCAATGCCAGGTTACAGAATGCGGCGGCCCGAGAGTCGTGCGACAAGGAAACGCGAAGCCCTTCCAAAAACCGGGCCCTTCCGCCCATAATACACACTTCAGAATTATATTTCAAATGCACACAGGCGCATTCTTATTTCCTACGCTAATCTTGGCAAACAAACATAAGCCCCCGGGTCTTGCAATATACAGCGCCGTCGCCTCTGTGAACGGAAAATCATTTATGCTGTTAAGTTCGCTGGCGGTTCCGCAGGCACTCCAGCTCACCATGGGAACCACTGGCTAAGAATGTAAATATGTTGCTCTCTACCTGCAGCGTGCAGCAGAAATGTACTGAAAGGGAGCGATGCGGGCATGTACAATTACCAGTGAGGGTGAACCTGTTACTCGTGGAGAGACCTGATCGGTTCACGGGGGCAGGTGTTGCTTTATTGCTGCATCTCTGGTTTATTGTTGATATGCGCTCCTGAGCTCTGTTTCAGAGGGCGCTTATAGGGGATTCAGTGCTTCGGAGTGCTTTGCAAGTTATGTTCCTATAATTGGATTTTAGGCGCCAGGGACTAAAACACATTATCTTACAGTAGGGCCAGAATTCTAACAGAGGGATTTCAAACGTGTCTTGCAAAGCCCTGCCAGACCACCGGATCGCATTATTTCAACACTTATTTGTATGGTTGCGCCAGTCTGTGCCAACAGGAAAGTTCTGCTGCAGCTGGCAACACTACCACGCTTACAGCTCGTAGAAAATAATAGAACGAACTTAAGGATTTGTGTGCCTGGGAGTTCGTGCTCTACTTTTGTATTCACATTTTGGCTTGATAAGAAGGGCTCATTTACAAGAAATAGACACTATTGCAGCACCACGCTGAATCATAAAGAAAGTGCAGGGATGTGGTATATTTACGGCAAAACATGCATCCCTGTACTTTCCTTTGCACTGGAGCTGTGTAGATAGCCTTGTGCCAACGGAGGCACACATGCGCCATGACGCAAGGGTGCATGTGTTGAAATCAGGTTGTTTTTGTAGTGGTAGGGACACCTTCCTTCTCAAAACAAACCCGTGCCTACCCTGGGGAGACACATGTTTTTGATGCATTCCCAGATTTACGCTATGCTTGGTGATGTGCAAAAACTATGACTGTTGGGTGGGAACACCCACTGCAACGCCCATGGCACGCCTTCCCAACGCAGTGTGAGGCAACGCAGAGACTAGCGCTGCGTTGCCATACACCATATATATGAGGCTATGAAAAGTCACGCAGGGTGGCTTTCTGTGGCCTCGCAGATATGGGTCTGCACTGTGTGCTGCTGGGCCAAAAAAGTAATGTTCCAGTGGCGCACTGGGCAACTGGGCATGAAAATAAGCACCTACGGGCCATATTTACACAGAATTGGCGTAGGGCAGCATCACAAATGGTTTTGCTGCACTGCCCTTCGCCAATTCGAAAGGGCACGAATGCACCATATTTAAAAGATAAAGTGCATTTCTAAACTTTCAGCCAGCACTGGTGCACAATTAGCAGCTGTGCGCTAATGCAGGCACCATGGTAAAAGGTTGTCTGTGTTGTTGCATGATTTGTTTTGGTGCAGGAAGGAACACCATCCTGCACAAAAACTACCATGAGAGGCATTTTCCTCTTTCTATGTGTGCTGTAGAATGCAGCACAAGTGGAAAGAGGAAAAGAGGAAAGAGGAAAAAACAAGGAGAAATGTAAACATTTCTCCTCATTATGCTTGCTCTAGTGAGGCGCAAGCTTTTGTGCTGTCTAAGATATTGTAAGTCTGGGGCAGCATCAAAGTTCATTGGCGTTGCGTGGGAACACCCAAAGCAACACTCATGGAACACCTCTTTGATGCAGAGTAAGGCAAGGCAGTGACTTGTTCTGCCTTGCCTTACTCCATATCTCTGAGGCCATGAAAAGCCATTCAGGGTGGCTTTAAGTGACATTCCAGTGGTGTACAGGGCTTGTAAATAAACACTTCAATGTGTAAATTGGGATACTGGATTAGTCCAAACTTTACCAAGAACAAAGGGGTTAATTTCTTCTGAGAAGTCATCATGGCGTTCACTATGCTGAAGGTGCAGATATAGCGATTTGCCTAGCAGAAAGTATGGCACGTTGTGTACTTCAAGAGAAGCAGAGGACATCCCTGCCCTAACCGGTCAGGCCCCTTGTAAGACTGTAAATAAGCTCAGAAACTGTTCTGTCATAAAATATACCCATTATACTGAGAATTATGAAATGCTCTTTATTTCGAAATATATGATCAGATTTCATATATGAACAGAAGGAATTCCATCTGCTTATGGTATTCCGTGTGCAGGTTTTTCTTTTTGAGCATTTCGATTTTGACCTCATACTTGGGCTGATGTCTAAAGTCCAGGCTTTGGACCCATGTGTGTGACATACTCAGTGCAGCAAATGTTACTTGTAATCAGATAAACTTGCATGTCACTATGCACATGTGTGGCATAATTTTAAGTGAAAAAACATCTCACACTGCTGAGATGTAAGATTTCAGGGCAGTTGCAGTTACAAATGAAGCTGAACTACCTACATATATTTTGTAGGTTCTTTTGCATCTTGAAATTGGTTTCAGATATACTGTCAAAAGTAGTAGTAAACCTATTTCCAGGAAACAAAAGAGGAAGAAATATCCCCAAAATTGTTGGATGTGCAGGATTAGGGGTTATTTCATGGATAAAATATTTACCTTGTGGGGAATGAAAAAACGACACAGTACAAATGTGTGCATTGCAAAGAAGTCAGAAATGGCTTTCAAATGTAGGAACAATACTCCAAAAGTAAAACAATATTTTTTCAATTGGGTCCTCACACTTACTATGTTGATTCGCTGCCCAGAATAGTTCCATATTTTTCCTACATCTTTTAAAGTTTATTGTGGCCTACACAGGGTCCACACTGTCAGCTACAATTTCTTTATTTATCATTTTGGTTCCTTATTGTACACATTGACTTAGTGGTGGTTATTGATAACAGAATGACAGAGGTTTGACAGTTTTGTACGAAGTGCACACATTTGCAAAACAAGTTTGATATTCTTGTTTACTTTTCAACCATTATATAAAAAAGCAATAACTGCTGATCATGGGCTGAAGAGCAGACTCACTAACGTAGCCAGTTCTACAAGGCCTTTTGCCTTAGCTCAGTCTTCCCAGAATTATACTAAACAGGATATACATGGGTAGTTTCAGCTTGCTTTTGATGCCGCCTTTCCATTATTGAGAAAATAATTAATTAATTCTTCTGCAATTTAGACTTTCTGCCTACCTTGCTTTTCTTCTGCAGTTAAAACCAAAAAGTGTAGAATGCATTTGTTGTAGAGCAGGAAAAAATTGTTTTGGGGATCAAAGAGCAGAGAGTGTGTTATCAATTGAGAATCCTGTTGAAATGTTGGATTTTGGCTGTGAGGGATTTGTCTATTCAATGTGCCCTTGAAACTTAGTTAAGGAGTACTGTTAGACCTGGCATCATTGGCGTGGGTTTTGTGGGAACAGCATTCACTGCCAAAGTGCAAGTGATCCCTGTAAATTGTTGTTATGGATTGGTGATTCCATGATTGGCATATTTGATTTACTAGTCAGTCCTTAGTACAGTGCACTGTGTGTGCCAAGGGCCAGTAAATCAAATGCTGCTAGTTGGCCTGCAGCACCGATTGTGCCACCCACATAAGCAGCTTGTAAATGTAACTCAGACCTGCCACTGTGGTGTCTGTACAGTGTTTGGTACTGTCATGTTGATTTGGCAAGTGCACCCACTTGCTAGGCCCTAACCTTCCCTTTTTGTACATGTAAGTCACCCACCCCTAAGGTAGACCTACTGTACCCCTGTGGGCAATGTGCAGTGTATGTGAAAGGTAGGACATGCCCTGATGTGTGTGGCATGTCCTGATAGTGAAATACTGCCAATTTATTTTTCCACTATTGTAAGACTATCTGTCTCATATGATAGAATGAAGTGTTTGCTCATAACATCTATGAGCATTACTGCCCATGGGAACAAGATAGGAATATAAAGTTTGATATGCCTGAACTCAGCATGTTAAAAAGGATCTTTAAGTGAAGGTGATTTTTACATTCTGGGTTTCAAAATTCCACTTTTAGAAAGTAGGTATTGTCATGCCTAAACATCCAGTGTGCCTCTGCTAGGTTGTATATTGACTGTCTGGCTTTGGAGTGATAGGGGCCTGGGATGTGCATTCTGTTCAGACAGCCACTTGGGAGGTTGAGGTGTGTCCTGCCTTTCCAGGGTGAGAAAGGGATGGGCTGAATAGACCTGCGCTGTATTCAGAGTAGGGAGAGGAGAGTTCTTTCACACCTGAATGGGCCCGGTCTGCCAAGGCCAATGCTGTCTACACCTCCTGCCAGGAAGCTGCACCTGAGAGGACATAACTGTTTTTGTCTGGGCAAAGAACTTCTCTGCCACTGAGAACAAAGGATTTTGTATTATAAAAAGAGGGGCCCAGACCCCAGAGTTTTAGATCATACCTGGAATTCAAGAGGAACCTTTGCCAAGGAGAAGAGCTGGAAAAACTGTGGAGAAGTGCTGCCACTTTGCTGTGTGCTGTCTGGGGTTGACCTGCAGTGGCTGTTTCTGCCAAGGAAAGGACAACGACTTTGCTGTGTACTGAGTCCCCTGCTTGAGGAAGCTCTCCAAGGGCTTGAAGTAGAGCTTGTCTCCTGTTTTGAAGTCTCAGGGATACAAAGACTTTACCAACTGCTTCCCTGAACTCCCTTGCTGAGAGTTCTGACCTGCCAAGAGGTGCCAATAGCTGTTCTGGGCATCTGGAAGTTGTTCTGGCTATTGGGAGCAGGAAAAGTCACGCAACGAGGAGAAGCACAACTCATCTGTACCTGTTTCTGATAAATCGCCAAAGAAACCGATGCAGCGCCTGCCTGTGGCTCGAGAAAGCGCCGCACGCTGCATCGAGTGCACTGGTCTACAAAGTCCGAGATTACCACACCGATTCTGATACAGGCCCTGCTGTGTGGCTGCAAGAACCAAAGCATTAGTGGACCACGGCTGAAGAAATCAACTCAAGCGCTGTTGCCGCCGCCGCATTGAGAACCGCTGCATCCCCGATCCTCACGCATCGCACAGCAGCACAAAGTCTACAAGGACACTGGGGCCACAGTAAGAAACCGACGCATCACCTCCCCTGGAGTAAGGAACTGATGCATCACCTCCCCTGCATGTCACTAAGGAACCGACGTATCACCTCTCCTGGAGTGAGGAACCGAAGCATCTCCTTCCCTGCACGTAAGGAACCGACGCATCACCTTCCTTGTGGCTGTTCTTCCTTTTGATTTTGACACATCCAAGATACTTTGGGTTGAAAGTGTCGCATCTGCAATTTGCTTTGAGCAGAATTGTTTCTACCTTTTTGAAAGTCATATTTTTATTACTGTTATCTGGATTTTTGACGTTTTGGTCTTGTTTTGTTTAGAAAAAGATTACTTATTTTTCTAAACTGGTGTGGTGTCCATTTGTAGTGTTTTCACTGTATTACTGTATGCATGTACAAATGCTTTACACACTGCCTCTGAGATAAGCATGTCTGCTCGTTTCAAGCTACCAAGGGGATGAGCAGGGGTTATTTTAGAAGTGTATCCCCCTTAGCATGACTACGAAGAAGGGTCCCTACTTGGACAAAGGTACCTACCTCTGCCAACTAGTGACCCCAATTTCTATCAAGTACCATCAACAGATCAAAATGACCAGTGAGGTTTTTGTTTGCTGGGGGTAAGGGTTAAGGGGGGCACTCATTATCAGTTGAGGTTTCTACCTTCCAAGTGCCAGAGTTGGCTGCTGCAAGATACAGCAATCCAAGTTAACTATTTTGCTGCTGGGAAGACTGTGGAGAGCTGCACCACTTACATGTGGACCATTACAACTATTTTTAAAAGTACATACATGCTGGGAGGAGTGTGGAGAGTTGCCCCAGTTACATGTGGATCACTACTACTATTTCTAAAAGTACATACCTTTGACCTCTTGAAACCATATTTATTTCTAAAAATACCACTATTACTGGAAGCAGTGCAAAGCAATTCAAAATAAGAAATATTTATGGGGACCAATTTTACGTTAAAGTCTTCCTTTTCCTGAGATTTGTATATCTGGCACAGAAGCTTTGGATGTTTGGAGGTGGTAAAGACTATGAGTGGGTGTAACTGGCATAATACTCCCTAGCATAATTACTTGTAATGATCACAAAATTATTAGTAATTATGCGTAATTGTGTGAGATCCAGCATTTAGCACCACTTCCTTAGTGCAAAATGTACCCTCATATCCAAAATGGGCCAGAGGAAGCATTTTGTGTTGAGAACATAGAACTGTATGCCACAGGACACGAACAGCAGTAGCCAGCAGCCACTCACTCTCACTTAGTTAAGTGTTCCTGAGCTCCCGAAGTAGTATTTTTGCCCCAAATTACTTTTAATTACTCCAACTGGTGTTATATAGTATAATTTTGGTAATTTTGCACAAGTGAAATGTGCAATTACAGAAATTACTCCGATTACTTCAGCATAATTAAAACATTTCCCAGGCCTCGTAAAGAAGACAGAGGACCACAGGCAACAATCAATCAAAGATGTGACCTTGTTAAAAAGGTAAACTGCTCAGCACATAATTAATCAAGGAAATACTGTGCTAACCCCTGAAGCCTGCATCAGAGGCAGTCTTTGACTTCATCACACTGAGCTGTATGGAGCATAAGAATGGTTTCTAAGGTAGAATTTAACATAACAAGCAACATCGAATGCTGCTGTGAACATTCTTTATTTAGTCAACTCTGTCACTTTCTCCATTTTGAAGGTTTTATACCCAAATGTCTAGTGTTTATAGAGGACTTTCCCATGAAATACATGACACTCCTAGCACCCTCTTCAGATAAAGGGCTCAGGCTGGTATATTGTCATCGTTTGTATTCCAAAATGTGTTGTAAGTGTAGATTTAACTATCCTGAGTATGCGTCAGCCCAAGGAACTGTTTCCGTCTAATTCAATGCATTTGCTGTTAGCCCTTCACGTTTCAACATGTCAATCAGATCCATGTTCTAAATAGAGGCCTTTTATTTATTATTTTTCTGCTGTCCAATAATTTGTAACTCAATAACTTTTACATTTCAATTCAAATGTTTCACTTTTATAAGATACTGAAATCTTCAGACATTTTCTCCATTTGCGTTTACTTTTTAAATTGCCGTTTTCTTTGTGTACTTACAATGGGAATAGTTCTCATGTGTTTTTTACTTGTTCAAATGTGTCATTGATAGTTTGTTCGCACACAGTATTTTATCAATTTTGGCTGCACACTGCAATGATGCTCCTGTTAGGCTTACACATTTGAAAGGTGTCCTTCACTGAAGACTATGGGCCATATTATCAAGAACGGCGATAACATTATCGCCGCTTTAGCGGCAGGAAACTACCGCTAAAGTGTTGATAAGGGGCTTGGTAATATGCCCTAGAGAATTCCAATAGAAGCTCAGGTTCTGGTGGGAAGAGCCACACACCTGGGCTTCTATTGGAATTCTCTAGGGCATATTATCAAGCCCCTTATCGCCGCTTTAACTGCAGTTTCCTGCCGCTAAAGCGGCGATAATGTTATCGCCGTTCTTGATAATATGGCCCCATGTGCTTCAGTTGATTCTTTGGTCTGGCCATTGTGGAGATTCTGATCACAGCACAAGTCAGTAAAATGACTTTTACTGCAGTCTACCTGTCATATTTATAACAATGACCATGTGAGGATTGCATGACCCTTGTTTAAAATGGCAACAATGATATACTGATTTAAAGGAAAATAGTCTTCTGCTTTCAATATTTGAATTTGTTTTTACTGAGCTTTACTATTTTGACCTATTAGCAGACACTACTCTTTGCCTACAGTGACTGGAGGTATCCTAGACTAGAAGTTAGTGATAACAGATATTTCTTTTCATTTCAGGCTACATAGCAGTATGTGACCAAATCTATACCATAGTTTGTTTTTACTTTAGACAAAGGTTCTCTTTTAGGGGACAATAAATGCCTGTGCATATGATTCTGCTCTTTAAAATATGTTTCAATGTGTAAACAAGTCACTCTTGACTTATAGAAGGACTCCTTAGGTGAAGCGATTGTTTTGAAATTACGGCCAGGTCACAAGACAGTTGCAGTCAATAGCATAGAGAATTATAGATGGGTAACAGTGAATTAAAAGAGTGCTTTTCACAGAGGGGTTTTTAGTGACATCAAATAGGCAAGAGTGAAGCTCGAGTTGTTTGTGATGTCATTCAGAACCTCGAGATGAAAAATATCCCTGTTATTCACTTTTTGTCCATGTTAGAAATGGGAACTCTGGTTGGCTAAGGCTTGCGCCAAAGCCAGGCAGAGACCACCACTCTAGTCAGGGCAAGGGAGTTACACGCCAAAGACAACCCCTGCTCACCCCCTTTGTAGCTTGGCACGAGCTGTCAGGCTTATCCCGGAGGCCATGTGTAAAGCATTTGCGCACGCACACAGCAACAACATTCCAGGCACACCACAAAAGGAACTCCACGCAAGGTTATATCAAAAATAGCCTTTGTATTCTCATAACACATTAGAATAGTAAACACATAATATACATGGTGCCACCTGGCACTGGGTCATATCTACAAGGGATTATATACACCTGACAGGGCCCACTGGACCACTGTCAGTACCATCACAAAGTGAACTTAGTAAATATAGAACTTATCATAAACATAGAACACAACCAGTAACTACTGATAACCACTGTACTTAGCATCAGCCTGTAACATAAACCACATTATGCACAGTATCACATCAGGCGCGAATTACATTCTGCGCCAACCTCACCAGCATAAACACCTTATGCATTCTTCTCATAAGTCTAAACACATTAGACACTAATCCCTTAAACATAACTCACGTTTAGGAAATAAAACACAGTAGAAAATATCTCAAACCTAACCATAGTAGGTACAACCTCATAATCATAAAACTACATTTAGAGGTATCAAACAGGGTGCGTAAAACATACTACATACATTACATTTCCTAGCACCACATAATCACATAGGGCCTGGCACCCTACAATCCAAACAGCCACCCTGGCCAACTGTCCATCTCAAACAGGGGCTCAAATGCCCTATGTCCCAAATGTCAGGGCGCGCTGCCAAAGCAGCGAAAGTCAAGGGTGCGCAATCTGCGCAGACCTAAACGTTGCAGCTGCCCACTACTTGCTGGGCAGCTGGGAAAGTATGGGGCAAAGGAGTGGATCTCACTCCTAACTCAAAACATGCCCCCAAAGAACTGTGCGCCTAAACGGTGCAATTGCCCACTACTTGCTGGGCAGCTGTAAATAATGGTGAAGGCCTGGCACCTCTGTGCCACTTCTGTCCCTCTCAGGGACTCTCTCAAATAACTGCGCAAAGAACGTTGCAGTTGCCTCGCAGAGCAGCTGGGATCAGCCAAACACGCGGTCACCACTGTGCCTCTGGACTCAATGTGCCCCTGGCAGAAGTGCGCCAAACGTTGCAGCTGCCCTCTAGCCAACTGGGGCAGCTGTAGGAAATGGCCAGAACTGGGGAAGCACGGGCCCCTCTGGGCCCTTTGATCAACAATTATACCTGCAACAGAAATGGTCCCCAACGTTGGAGCGCGCTGGCTCTTGAGGCACAACATGCGCCCACAAAGGAACTGGAGGGCACGGGCCCCTCTGGGCCCTCTCTCAATTACTGTGCCCATCATGTGGGCGGCCCGCTCTCTCTCGGGGCCGCCCGGACCACACCAGACTGCTCCCCCATGGTGAAGCGGCCCGCTTCTAGCTGGGGCCACTCACCACCTGAGCACTCACCGAGGATCACTTGTGCGGCTCCGGGTCTTCAAGGCGGCAGCACTTCTCTCACGGGGCTTCCTGGACTCCTGGGAGCCCCGCGCTGCTGTTGGCTGCCTCGGCCGTCGTTTCTCTTCACCCGGGCCGCATGCGGGGCTCCGTCTTCATCATGGGAGCCCCGCGGGTAATCCCGCTCCGGTCTCTCTCTCTCTGCCCGGGAGACCAGCGAGGCGCGGCACGGCATCCCCCAGGCAGGGGGAAGCAGAAGTGGAGCACACCAGGCCCCGACCACAGTCAGGCGGCGCAGGCCTGACTTCCTGGTTTTGCCACCGATCGCGGTGGCTTCGGTTCACGGCCGCACTGCAGGGTGGGCACCCGCCTGTCTTCAGAAAGGAGGAGGTGGGTGGGCACCCGCTCTTCTAATATGCCCCAAAAATAAATAAAGGAACCAGTATGCGGGGTGGGCACCCGCAACTCCTGCACTACTGGGGAATCCCTACACCGGGGATTCCCTCTGTCATACACGGCAGCTGCGTGCTGCAGAGCCTATAGCTCCTCTTCTTAGAAAAGGGCCAGAAAGCGCACACGAGGTGCTGGAGGGATCACAAAGTCCTGTATCCACAAATATGGGACCTAAGCAAGCAAAAGGGTCCCAAACAGTCCTTAAGGCATCAAGGGGGGAATGTAGGACCCATGGGGCCAGCACACAGGGCCCTCCAGCAGGGAGGTAGCCCCCATGGTGGTCCCTCCTGGGCCCCACCAGCAGCAAGCCCCCCTCCGTCAGGAACACTGAACAGGATCTGAGCCATTTCATGGGGTCACAGCCCCTACATTTATATGCCCTTTTCCTTCGTGTCATAGCACAGGGCTTGGGGATACCAGTCAGAACTGGTTTGGGGGAGCTTTGGAGCACTTTGTTTTGCTCAGCTCCTCTCTCCTTTGTCAGGTGGGGGCTAGGTGCTCAGACGCACCACAGGGGGCGGAGCCAGCATTGTGGAGGGAAGGCACAGTCCTATTCAGGTCCCAGGTGCAACTCCTCCCTCCCATCTGCATGCAGATCTCTCTATTCACCACTGGGCAGACTCACCCTGGCTCCTGGAATTCCCCAGCCCTCTCAGCTCCTGTCAATCACAAGCTAGACATGCACTCCACATCAGGCAGGCAGACACATAGCACACAGAAATGCCAACTTCTAAAAGTGGCACTTCTCCACCAGTCACCATAAATCTGCTCACACCATTGCGCAACATTTATTCTCACGAGTCCGCACATACTAAAGTCGGCCCTGCACTCCTCTCATACCAGGAACTACCAGGGACACACATATCCCCATGCATTCCTATGGGAGGGCAGGCCCATCTCACCACACATACACAGAGAGCGCACGCACTTTACACTGGACCCCTGTGCTAAAGTGCTTAGAGACCTAAAATCACCAACACCAGGTTACAGAAAAAGGCTAGGAGAACGCAAAAAGTTTTGGGATGAACATGCCAAAAGGGCCAAGTCCAACAGTCCATCTATAATTTTACCTTATGCATGACCCCCAAAATCATCTACCCCTGCTTTCACCTGCTATGCAGAAGCAGAGAAGCAATGGGGAAGCTGTATTTAACATGGCCTCTGTTATGCAACCCTGCCATTTAGGGTTTTTAAAAACAAAAACATACTTGCTACCCATGTCCAACCCTCACCATCTTCTCTGTCTGCCTCCCCCCCACCCGCAGCTGTACTTTCTGCTTACAGTCAAAGCAGACAAAACAATGCTGCACTGACAGGCTACTAGGGAGCACTGTCACCTGACCAGGATGACTGAAATGACATCACAACAATGGGTAACCAGTGTAGTTATCAACTGTTGCTATGTCATAGCCATGGATTATGAGATTCAGAAAAAAAATAAACAATAGATCTTTTCTATGAGGGAGAAAGCAAGATGGCGGCTTGCTAACAGCCGTTGCGGAGAGAGCAGTGAGGGCTTGGATGGACGAGGCTGACCGCGAGTAGTTTCGGCGGATCTTTTTCCCCTGGAGTCAGAGGAGTCCCCTGTATTCAATGTTTCAATGTTTTTTACCTGCCTGATTGTTCGAGGCTCCGGGAGGCAAATCGTCCGGACTGTTCTGTCCGTGGCTCTAGCATCGGGAGGTGGACGCTGCGGACGCCGTAGCAGACGCGGACACACAGGAGGGCGGAGCCCGGACGCAAAGCTGCGAAGCAGGACAGGAGTCAGACGGAGCACAGCGGGCTCTCGCTTCGGACAAGAGGCAGTGGGCTTCGAAGATATGGGTCCTAAGGCTGCATCGGGGGCGAAATCTGCTACCCAAAGGAAAAAGGGTCTACGCGACGATAATGGCAGTGCCTTACCTTCTAATGATGACTCCCATACGAAATGCTCTACTGTTCTGGGGAAAAAAAAACAGCATACCGGGAGATCTCTTCAGGCTGCCTCGATTGCTGATATCTTCATTAAAACGGGTAAGGAGAGCGAGGCTGTGAAGGCAAAGGCCCTGGAGGTGGACACTATTCAAAGGGCTGAATTCGAGGGTGATAAGCCTATTGTCTCTGAAAGCCCACTGCAGGCAATGCCTATAGTATTAAAATCATCAAATAAGGCAAACCCTGATGCCGTTTTTATCGGAGGTGAAGAGCTTAAGGGGATGCATATGGTGGAAAACAGGTTACCCCTTGAAGCCTCAATTGGCGAAACAGGCCCCCTTGTGCAGGACTCAGCTATGGCTCATACTGGTCTTCAATCACAGCTAGACCATTTGAATCATGGAGCGGGCTTAGGTCCTGGCCCTGGTATTACTCCCGTCGAAAAAGAAAAAGATTCTAGCGAGTGTTTCTTCTCTGTCTCTGAAGGGGTAGAATGGTCAGAAGATGATGACGAGCGCAGCTCCTTTCTAGATTCAGAGAGCGATTTAGAAACAAATCCATTGGCAATTACATCTAGACCCCCAGTAGGCCCAACCGTAAGAATCCTGGCCAACTCTGAACGTGAACTTAGCTGGGATCATTCTTCGGAGTTGGCTCTGCAGGGGTCTCCCAATGTAGATTCTACCCATTTAACCATATTGGAAACTATCCACAAGGAGATAATCTTACATAGAGAGGAGACCCGTCAGGACAATCGAAAGGCTCAGGCTGCCATGAGGAAGATTCAGGGGGTGGTCAGGAAACTTTCAAAAGTATGTACAAATACTGCGGACCGAGTCTCAAACCTGGAGGAAAGAGTTGTCGCGGCGGAGACTGAGGTAGCTGCAGCAACTAGTCAGGTGAATTCTCATTATGCGCAGGTGACAGATATGCAGTGGAAAATGGAGGAGATGGAGAACAGGCTACGTCGGAACAATCTGAGGGTCCTGGGTATCCCTGAGGGAGTCGAGGGCTCCGATATCAAAACTTTTATCATCAAACTTTTCGAGCAAGCATTCCCAGAGCTCTCAAGTTGGAATTGGCCTACTGAAATTCAACGGGTTCACCGCACTCCCTATAAACTCCGCAAGAATACCAAGGAAGGCGATAAACCTAGGGCAGTGTTAATCTTCTTTGGTAACTTCATCTTAAGACAATCCATTGCAGAAAAAGCCAGACCTGACGCTAAAAGGAGTGGTGAAGGGTTTTCTTTCTTTGTGCGCCCGGACTTCTGCCATGCGACAGTCGAGCGCAGATGGCGGCTGAGGGAGCTGATCAAACCTTTTCAAGAGAAAAAGATCCAAGCCTTTCTGATAAACCCTGCCCAGCTGAAAATAATTAATGAAAGCAGAACTGTATTCTTTGCCTCAGAAATCAAGGCAAAAGAATACTTGGACTCTTTAGGCAAATAACTCTAATTGTTAGAAGCTAGGCGTTGTGTTCACTTTCGTCTCTCTTTATGGCCATATTAGAGGTCTGAATTGTTAAGGGGAATCCAGTATCCAATGTTATTTTGGTTAGGAAGTATGGTTCGGCCACGCCAAATAGGGTTAAGATAATCTGTTTTCTTTTTTTAGATTGTCCTCACTGCAATCTCTGCTTTCCATCACACGCACAGACCAGGTCTGAGCGCTTTCCAGAGGGGGATTGGTGTGCGGGGTTGGTGGGGTGGGGGATGGGGTGCCGGCTTCAGGGATCTGAGGCCGGTAGGACCATGGGGGGGTGGGTTCACTGGGGGGGTGCAGGGGGGGGTAATCAAACAAAAAATTTGCAGTTGGAAAAATTGGAAGAGGGTTTTCTGTGTAGGCAGAGTATGATTTTTTTAAGAGGTAATCGGTTTAAGGTACAGGTGATCTTGGATGTACAGACGGACCCTTGGGATGGCATGTATTAAAATATGTTCAGTCAACATAGGAGGGTTGAACGATTGGAGGAAGCGCAATAAAATGGCACAATATGTGAAATATAATAATTTCGACGTCTTATGCCTTCAAGAAACCCATCTCCCCTGGGCTAGAAGGAGCCTTATGTCCCTAAATGGTTTCGAGTTGTTATCATCTACAACCCAATCATCGACTATTAGGGGGGTCGCTGTGTTAGCCAGAATTTCCATGGGTGGAGCCAGGCGAACTAAAGCTGACAGTAGTGGGAGATGGCTTCTGGTCGAGATGAGAAAGGGATTTACTTTATGTGTGGTATATGGTTCAAATAGCGATGATCCAGAGATTTTTGATTTTCTAGAAATGGAGCTGGTAAACTGGATCACCCCTATAATATTTTGTGGGGATTTGAATATCTCCTTTGATTGGTGCAGGGAGTCAGCCTATTTGGGACGGAAACCGAGAGTTTTTAGGGCTATTAAGGCTCTTATAAACTCACATGGATTGGTAGATGTTTGGGGAGTCAAGGAACCTGCTAAAACTGGTTTTACATATTTTTCAAACCCTTTTCAAAAATATTCAAAACTTGATTATTTTCTGGTATCATCTTCCGCAATCAATAGGGTGGCAATTACGAAACTTCCAAAGCTGTTGTCAGACCATAATCCCCTAGTACTAATGTATCAAATTGCAGTGCAAGGAAAAGCCCGGTCAAGGTGGACCTTTGAAAGGAGTCTATTGTCGGATAATCGATTTATCGAACACATAAGGAAATGGGTGGTGGATTTTTTTAATGCCAATCGTTATAGCACATCACGAAACGGGGTATGGGAGACTTTTAAGGCTGCTTTCAGGGGCGAATCAATAAGCTACGCAACAAAGCTGAGAAGGGAAGATAGAAGTAGGACCGAAATACTTGGTAGGAATCTGTCTGTTGCGGAGGAACAACACACCTTTGATATTGTACAAGGAGGGGATAGCAATGAGAGCTACAAGATATTGTTGACAGCTAGGGCGGAATTACAGAAGCTGGTGATGCAGAGGTCTATGTCTGAATATCAAACAACCAGGGCTAAACGGTATGAGACGAGCGAACAGGCAGGCAGAATTCTTGCTCTACAAATTAAGCAAGGGAAATCTAAAAATATTATCTCCAAGATTGAAGAAAGTGGGGTAGAGTACTCTGATGCCAAAGATATTTTACAGGTCTTTAAGAATTTTTATCAAAAACTCTACACTGACGAGAAGCTAAATGACGCTCAAAATCCAAAAGTTAGTGACAAAGGTCCTCGTATCTTGGACTCACTAAGGGAGGAGCTGGAGAGGGATATTAATCGGGATGAGATTTTGGCTGCCCTGCATGACTCAGCCTTGGGTAAGGCAGCGGGCCCCGACGGAATTCCTCTTGAGGTGTATAAATGCCTGGAAGCTGAGATCACCCCGCTTCTAATCGATCTTTTCAATGGTGTAATCTGTACAGGAAAGGTCCCGCAGTCATGGAAGGAGACCAATATAGTTGTTTTTCACAAAAAAGGGAAGCCTCCTGAGAAACCTGGGTCTTATCGTCCCATTTCATTGATCAATGCCGACACGAAGCTCTATTCTAAAATCTGGGCTAGGAGGTTGGGCAGGATCATTGGCGACCTTGTCTCCCCATGGCAGCACGGGTTTGTGCCTGGGCGAGGTACTACAGATCATATTAGGAGGGCAATAGCCTTATTCGATGCCCAGGCCGTCATGGGGGGTGAGATGGCCATGATCCTGCTCGACGCTGAAAAGGCCTTTGATCGCGTAGCTTGGGCATACCTTTGGCAGATCTTAAGGGGAAGAGGCTTTGGTGAGAAATGTATCCAAGCGATCAGGGCAATGTATGTTGACCCAGTTGCACGGATTGTCGTTATGGGGGAGTGCTCGGAGAAAATCTTTATTAATAGAGGCACGCGTCAAGGCTGCCCCTGTTCCCCAATTCTTTTCGCCCTCTATATCGACCCACTTATTCGGCAGATATTAGAGAGCCCTTTGATAAGTCCTGTGGTCTGTAATGGTTATGAAAACAAGATTATGGCATATGCAGATGATTTGGCGGTGATAACTACTAATCCCCAACAGGCCTTGGTGGCCGTGGCCCAACTGGCAAGAATATTTGGGTGTCAATCTGGGTATTTGCTAAATGAATCTAAAACCCAAATTATATGTACAAGAAACATTGTTAAATCAGACTCCAGATTTATGGACTCTGCAAATTATTTGGGTGTTAGGATCAATGCATCAGTCGATAAAATTATAGAGGAGAATTTTATTCCATTAGGTAAAACTATTGAGGCTGATCTAAAAAGAATTGATGTCTTACACCTGTCACTGATTGGTAGAGTTAATGTTCTTAAAATGACTATGTTTCCTAAGATACTTTATTTGTTTCGTGCTATCCCCCTCTTAGTCGAGGAGAAAGTCATTAAAAACCTGGAATCAATTTTTATAAGGTTTATTTGGCAGTATGGAAAAATCAGGCGCTCTACGAGCTTACTGTCTCTTCCGAGGGAGAGGGGGGGGCTCGCATTACCCAGGTTAGGGCTTTATCACTGGTCATGTTTGTTAACCCAAATGTCCATTCTTTTTCAGTCAAGGCCACCTCATAACTCTGTAAACATTGACATCCAGAAACCACCCTCAATCTATGAGTTGTTAGTGGGCAGGAAAGCATTAGGTCTCTTGATGTGTGAAGTCGATCGGAGATATTATAAAAGGGCCCGCTTTAAGATTCTGGAAGGAGTATGGGGGCTCTGGAGGGCTATTTCCAGGTTATGTAAACTTCCTAAGATCCATTCGTATCTCCATCTCTGTAACTCTAGCTTATTTTTGAAGCTGGGTCTAGAAAGGAACCTCCAGGCCTGGAAAGTGCAGGGAATTAAGACAGTAGGGGATATACTGGGTGTAGATGGGATTGAGGGGTTTGATGTCCTCCAACGTAGAGCCGCTATCCCTTCATGTCACTGGCTCTCTTATGTTCAACTAGTTAGCTCATTTAAGACTTTAAGGCCCAAGATCCCATTTTTGTCAAAATTTCCTTTGATTGATTTGTTGTTGAAAGGGGGTCAGAGTATTAAAACTATCTATTTGTCTTTATTGGGTGAAATACAAGATGATATGGAGAAAACGGAAAATACTCTTGCAGCTAAATTAGGGAACCCTGATATTGATTTGGATATGGCATTATATATGAATAAAAAAATATTTCGTTCTACGAATCTGAGGGCACAGCACTACAAGACAGTATTTGATTTGTATCATACTCCCGCTAAGCTTTTCGCTTGGGGGGTCAGGGAAGATGATTCTTGCCCCAGATGTAATATGGGACCTGCTGATTTATTGCATATGTTTTATAATTGTGGTTCTTTAACTGCTGTTCAGGGAGGAATTATCAAATTCTGGGAGGAAGTATTAGGTTTAAGAATCGACTTATCTCCCTCTCTGATGCTGTTAGGTTTAGACAATAGATTAAATCTTGGAAAGGCCGAGGAAGCTCTGGTCTTCGTTTCTGTAGCTGTTCTTCGGATTTTAATTTCCTCGGGTTGGAAGGACACAAATGCTCCCTCATTTCAATTATGGTTATCAAGGTTATTGGGCATTTATAATATTGAGCTATTATTGTATGCTCAGAAAGGGAAGAAAAGTAGGGATTTTGGGGAGTCTATCTGGTCCCCCATATCCGAATGGATTGCTGTGAGACCAGGGGAGGGAGAAGATCTGGCATTGTGAATGAATATTTACTTCTCCTTTTGTTTTATTTTATTTTCTGTTGGCCAAACTTATGTCCAGGTTAAGAATGTTTGTTGCTTTCTGTCCTTCTGACCCTTCTGATTGTATCCAACTGCATAATAAAAAATATTAAAAAAAAAAGATCTTTTCTATGAGATTCATACATAACAATACTTTAGCTTTCCCATGGTGAAAAATAATATCTACAACACTTGTTAAGCTTTCATTATCATTTACTATCCAACAATAAAACGGTTATGTTCTTTCACCAAAATCATTGTATATGTTTTATTGAAACTTTGTAGGAAGCTGGCTCTTTAGCGTACTAAAACGAAGTACACTGTGCAGAGAGTCCAGTGGATCACTTACTTGTATACAGAGGTTAAAGTAGATAATACTAGTGCTCTTTTTGTGGTAGTGTGGGCGAGCAGTTAGGCTTATCAGGGGGTAGTGCTAAGCATTTGTTGTACTCACAGAGGCAATAAATGAGACACACACTCAAGAATAAATCTGAGACCAATTTATAAATTAATATTGATTTTTAAGCAAATTTGAAGACCAAGTATTTCAATCTGCAGTAACTACTTTAGAGGTTATGATTTGTAAGAGTTCGGAAAATATATCACTTTTGTGCCCAATTAGACACCATTGAAGTCAATGGAGAAAAGTAGAAAAATGCATACAAATTCAGGCAATGTTTTATCAAAGTTCATATTCTCCTTTTAGGTCAGTGGTAAGACCAGGTCCACATTTTGAGGAGCAGAATATCACCAGCATCCCGGATTGAGCTGGGAACAGGGTTTTGAAGGTGTTGGTAGCTGGTGCGCTACGAGAAATGGAGCCACCTGGAAAGACACTATACAGGAAAACTTAGAGGTAAGTCCAGTGGGACGCACTGGAAGGAGGAGGTTGCAAGGGTTGCAGGACCACAGGAGCATGTCAGGTTTGTTGTTACTGGGGCCGGTGGGGCCGGTTGCAGAGCAGATAGGTCTGCTGGGCAATGTGCGTCGAGAAGACCTTGCGGTCAAGAGCAGCAACTTAGAGAGGTGATTTTGGGACAGCTGGGCCACTCAGGATGAGGGTCTCAGGAGTCTCATTATCCCTGGATGGGTGCTTGCTTCTGGTATCGTTGGAGTCCAGCACAGACTCTTTGGGCCATATGTAGGTAGCCTAATACCGGTCGGTAACTGCCGATTTTCGGTCAAAATCCCGTTACCGACCGGTATTCAGGCTTTTGGTATGTAGGGGGGACATTTCAGGATTCGGTAATTTACCGAATCGGTAAAATTACAGAATCGGTAATTTTACCGATTCGGTAAATACCGAATCCTGAAATGAGATGTAGGGGGAGTGTGTGGGTGTAGTGTGGATTCGTTATTTACCACCAACTAAAAGTTGGTGGTAAATGACGAATGTCTTAGAAAAAACATTATTTGGCCCTTAGAAGTGTGCAATATGGCAGACATACATGCCCTCAGGGCATGTATGTGTGCCACATGTGCACACATGCAGGAATCAGGGGTGCAACAGGGTGTCACTGTGACACCCTGCCACCCTTGATTGTGCTCCCCCCATTACCGAATCGGTATTTACCGAATCGGTAATGGTAACTGGCTTCCCATTGATTCCTATGGGCCTCCTGGCCCATAGGAATCAATGGGAAGCCAGTTACCATTACCGAATCGGTAAATACCGATTCTTAATTACCGACCAATTCCGAATCGGTAGTTTTTACCGACTGATTACCTACATAGCATTTACCACTTCATAAATACCGAATCGGTAAAATTTGGTATTTATGCAGTGGTAAATGTTAGCCTACCTACATAAGGCCCTTTGTCTTGCTGTTTGCTGTTGTGGGTCCGGTACCCCAAGCATTGGTACGGTGCAGCTCCGATAGGTCCTGGTGTCTCCAAACTAGGTGGAGAGACCAATCTGATGCTCCAGAGCTGGTGTTTTGGTGTGGGTGCTACATCAAAGTCAAGGGGAGCATCACATTGTTGGCAAACCAGACTCTGCAGGATCGGTGTCTTCAGTTTGCAGGTGAGTGATACCTTCACTCCAAGGGAGGTTCTTTGTGAATTTGCAAAGGTTGGAGAAGCCCAGGGGTTCGTGAGGTCTTCACAGTTTCAGGACGACATGGCACACCATGATTTTGGAAATCCCGAAGGCAGCAGGCAGGTTTTAGCGCGAATTTTCTCTGCAGTAGGGCTTCAGTTCTTGGGAGCCTACATCCTCTAAGTGACCTCTTCCTGTGGAAAAGGGCACTACCCTAATCCTGATAGGTTGTTTCTCAATGATCCCAAAATGGTGGATTTTCAGGAGAGAGGTTCACATCGCCTGCCCCACCCTAGGGTTGGCGCTGACTGAAAGTGGACCCTCCTCCTCACCTAACTAATTTTCCTGCCTTTCCTCCGATAAATGTGTAGCAGGACCAGGCGGTTGGAATCCCCCACTATCTGGAGCAGTCTGAACTGAACTTGAAAGGCAGCCACTCCTTTGAAGCTTCCTGCTCTGGAAGACCAATCCGGCCTGAAGGAGGTTGGAAACACCTCTGCCCAGAGCAGGCTTTGTTTCTGACCTCTGAAAGCACAGACTCCCACCCTATGAGGTCAGAAACATGTCTGGTGGTGGCAGACGTGCAATGACTAGTCAGAGACCACCCCACTGCTTAGTAAGTTTTCAGGAGACTCTGCAAAGGATCCCCTGTGTGCATTTATTAATAAATCTCTCACTGGCATCAGTGAGAATTTATTAAGACAAGATGTTGGTACAAAACATCTTAGGGTACAGTGAAGCCATCAAAGAACTAGGAAGCTCATAATGACAAGTATCCAGCCCATGAACTCTTTATGTCTTCCCTGTGCACTTACAATATCCAAGAGGGGCTGAGATATTTCATGGTCATATCTGCTCATGCAGATATGTCTACTCATGGAATATAGTGCACCCTGCCTTAGGACTGTAAGGCCTGCAGTAGGAGTGACTTACCTATATCTCATACAGTTTGTGAGAGCATGGCCCACAGGGCTGGGTGCCATGTTGACTCTTTGGTTTGCTCTGCACCAAGCCACGCAGCCTGTAGTGGTAGTTATGCATGGTCTTGGTGAGGGGTCCCTGGAGTGGCCCAGTTCATGCTGCAGCCCCAGTAGACCCTCTTCTACTGGGTACCTTCTTCAAGGGTACCATTTTCTGTGGACTTACAAGGGTGGCTGCTGATGTGCCAATTGTGGTACAGTTCTGGGAAAGAGATCTGGCACTGGGAGCCTGATTAGCAGCGATCTAGTGCACTTGCAATTCAAAATCATATCAGGCATTAAGCAAAAAGTGGGGGCTAACGATGTCAAAAGAGCCACTTTACTTTATGACTCCCCTCCAATAAAGGAGGATGAAACTATTCGTTCTCTAGGGAGTCTTCATGGTCTAAGTGGAAGAACCTGGAAATTCCATCTACATTGGCATGGTAAGGTCCAGGCCTGTGTTCCACTATAAAGTCCATTACCTGTAGGGATATGGACCGCCTTAACAAATTGTGGTTTTCTTCTTTCATCTGCATGAGCCACCTGAGAGGTCTGTGGTCAGTTTGGACAAATAAGTGACAACCAACCATGTAGGGAATCAACGTCATCAAGGGCCAAACCACAGCCAAGGTTTCCCTCTCCATGGCACTCCAATGCTGCTCTCTTGGGAGAAGCCTCCTGCTTATGAATAGCTCACTGTGTTGTTAAACCTTTTGGGCATTTTATTGGAGGTCAGTTCTGTGAGGGGGGCCACAATGGATGCATATCCCTGTACAAACCTCCTGTAGTAGACAGTCGAGCAAAGGAATTCCCTGACTTGGGTCTGGGGGGTTGGAGGATCCCAATCCAGAATAGTCTGGATTTTAGGTTGTAGTGGCTGAACTTGGCATTCATCAACAAGATGCCCCAAGTGTTCTACCTTGCCCTGCCCTATCAGGCACACACTTTACTTGATAGTGAGGCCTGCATTCTGCAGAGCCTTCAGGATCTTTTGAAGGTGGATCAGATGATCCGGCCAGGCAGGGGTGGCTCCTATGCTAAGGCAGAGGAGCGTCACCCCGCTGCTCTTTGAGCAGGAAAAAAAGAAATAATTATAATGTAGTCATTATCATTTTATTTTTTGCAGGTTCAGGGTTGGATTAGGATGGGCGGGGCTGGAGCGCAGGGGAAGGAGGGGTTTTCACACTCCAAGTGAGCATGACCTCTTGGCCGGCTGGCCTGGCCCAGCCAAACTGTCATGCACACTTTGCATGTTCCCCACAAGTTTGCATTACACAGCCTGGTGGGGAACATGCTGGGAAACATGCCCAGGCCCCCAGTCCCAATCTGTGCACCGATCAACAGCACTTAGACCAATCACAATGGTGCAATGCAGCATTTTTGTCTATAGGGAGCCTGGGTGCTTCCTGGGTCCGGAGAAGAATAGAAGAGACGTGGCCAGGGGACAAGGTAAGTTGAATTTTTTTATTTTATTATTTTGTCCCCCCATCACCCGCCTCCCCCCTGCCCCTCCACCCTCATTCCCTGCCAGCCACTTCTGCTGCCAGGTAGAGCTAAAGAAAGCAATATCATTCAGATATGCCACATTAAAGGATTCCAATCCAGCAAGGACTTTATTCACCAACCTCTGAAAGGTGGCCGGGGCATTCTTTCATCCAAGTGGCATTACAGTAAACTAGAAGGGCTCATCTGGGGTTGAGAATGCTAATTTATGTTTCGCTCCAGGGGTCAGACCTATTTGCCAGTACCCTGATGTGAGATCAAAGGTACTCAGATATGTGGCTGCCCACAACCTTTCAATCAGATCATCGTCCCTAGGAATTGGATGTGCATCAGTTTTTGTGACTGAATTGAGGCCACTATACTCCACACAAAACCTCATTCTTTCCTTTCACCCTGGGAATGAGGCTTTGGGACAAAGACAATTGGGCTGGCCCAGGGGTTCTCTGAAGGTTTAGTGACACCCAAATCCAGCATTTTGCTTACTTCAGCTTTGATGCCTTCTTAGACATGATCAGACTGCCTGTAGATTTTGTTTTGAGAGGTAGGCTGTCACCAGTGTTCACATCATGGATACAACAGCTAGTTTGTCCATGGGTGAACAAAAATAACTCAGAAATGTTATTTAGGACTTGTCTGCAATAAGTCTGCTGTTGGTCAGTGATGGTGTCTGAGAAGACCACTTCATCTACTTAACTATATTTTGAGCTGTGAGAGAGGAGGTCAGGGAGAGGTTCACTCTCTGTTATCTATCCTCATCAATGACCATAAGCATGGTCATGTCAACCCAGTCATTATAGGGTTTCAGGCGATTTACATGTATGATCCTCGTAGGATTCCTACATGTGCCAAAGTCCACCAGATAGGTGACTGCCCTCTTTCTTTCAAGGATAGGGCAGGGCCCTGTCCATTTATCCTGGAGGGCCCTATGTGCCACAGGCTTCAAAATCCATGCCTTTTGCCCAGGTCGGAACTGCAACATGACAGCCTTTTGATAACAACAGAGCTTCTGGAGCTCTCTCGGCTGGCCTCAAGATTTTTGTTGGCTTTTTTAATGTACTCAGCCATCCTGGAATGAAGGCCAAGCACATAATCCACAATATAGAGCTTAGGTTCTTTGAGAGATCTCGACCCTCCTTCATTTACAAGACAAAGTGGTCCCCACACAGAGTGTCCAAACAGAAGTTCAAAGGGGGAAAACCCTACTCCCTTTCATGGCAGCTCTCTGTAAGCAAAAAGCAGACATGTTAGTACAATTTCCCATCTCCTTCTGAGTTTTTCAGGGCGTCCACCAATCATACCTTTTAGGGTCTTGTTAAATCTTTCAAGAAGTCCATTTGTCTCTGATGTTATGGTGCAGTAAATCTATAGGTAACCCCACACTCAGTCCACATATGTTTCAAGTATGCAGACATAAAGTTGGTACCTCTTTTTGATACTACCTCCTTAGGAAACACAACCTTAGCAGAAATTACCAAGGTGAGCTTTGGCTACTACTGGGGCAGTGGTTACCCTGAGGGCAAGTGCTTCAGGAGAATACCTAATGGTAGGATCCACTACCACTAGTATAAATTGATTTTCTGATGCAGTTTGAGGGTCAAGGGGACCAACAATGTCAATCCTAACCTTCTGAAAGTTCTCCCTAACCACCGGAAATTTAATTAGGGGGGATCTTTTGGTGGCTTCCAGTCTTGCCACTGGCTTTACAGATGGCACAGGAGTCACTAAACTACTTCAACTTCTGGGACAATCGTGGCCAGTTGAAGTGGTTGACTAATCTACTGCAGGTTTTAGTCAGGCCAAGGTGCCCAGCTACGAGAATGTCATGTGCCATTGTTAGGAGAACCTCTCTAACTGCTGAGGCTCTACCACTCTCCTAATGGCACCAGGTTTAGGGTCTCTGCCCTCAGTGAATATGAGTCCCTCCTCTCAATAGGTCCTGTGGGAGCCACTAACACTTCCTTTTTCCTGATCAGCAGAATGTTGCCTCAGGCTTTCAAGAGTGGGACAGATATCCTGCCCCTGGTATAGATCTTCCCTAGAGGGTCTCCTTGGGCCCAAGAGTTCTGCCGTATAAGGCCAAAGTTTATGGGACTCAGTTCCCTTTGGGGATGACAAATCTTCTCCATGAGAAGAGAAGACATGATCTGATGTCTGTATAGAAGATGGCTACCCAGACTTCTTGCCTTTTCTCTTGGAAGGTTGGCCCACAATTTCAGGCTCCAACACTTCTTTTTGAATCTGGGTTCTACTTTGTTCTCTAGTTTTCACACACACCCATTCAGGTATTCCCAGCATTGCTCCATGGTCTTTCTTTTCTACCTCAGCCCATGATGAGTACTTCAAATCGTTGCCAAGCAGACACTGTACGGGAATGGCAGAAAACACCACTACTGTTTTGAGGCTACTAACCCCTTCCTAATCTAAGGTCAACAAGGCCATTGGATGCACCTTATCCTGATTGTCAGTATTGAGGACTGCAAAGGTCTTTCCAAGCAGATATTGATCTGAGGAAACCAATTGCGCAGTCACTACAGTGATTCTGGCGCCAGTGTCTTTCAGGGCTTCAACCCTAATCCCATATATATTTAACTCTTGTCTGTATCTCTCCACGTTACTGGGCCAGACAGCCAGGGTAGCTAGCTACATCCACCCTTCCTTCTGAGAGAAGAGTTGCCTCACTAAGCAACTCTACATGGTCAGGGCTCACCTGTGATCCCATCTGGACACTCACCACTGAATTTACTGCAGGTGTGCTAGAGGCATTCTTTTTGTTTTACAGTTATGGTCTCCAGTTCACTGTCCAGTTGTATTACAATCAAAACACCAAGCCTTCTTGGGATCCCAGTTCTGACCGTTGAAGTGAAGTGTTTCTGGGCTCACTCTCCTGAGCAGGTTTTTGGGGGCCTGAAGAAAACTCATTTTTATTTTTATCTTTTTGTTCACCATCTTTCTCTTGAGGGGTCTATTTGGCCTCTTTCTTTTGGACACCCCAACCAGTGTTAGTTTTAGTCAACCTTCTTTTGACCCAGTGATCTGCCTTCTTCCCTAACTCTACCAGATGCTGATGTAGCTTCTCATTGTAACAGATCGGTTCAACACTCTTTATTTCGGTAACAATTACTCAAAAGATGCTCCATCATAATTAAATTGTAAAGCTGTTCAAAGTCATTCACATTGCTACCTGTTAACCAACCACCTAGGGGCTGATTATGAATTTGACAGTGCAGCGGCCGGCAATTCCATTGGCGTTCTCGCAGCGGCGCCTATAAAATAGAAACTGCAATGGGAAGGTCAAAAACAGGTCCATCAAGGCATGGAGCTGAGTCCCAATATGGCTGCCAGCACTTCCTGGTTGAAATGTTGAAATGTTGGCAGCTAATTAGAGCTCTGCAGATCTCTGCAAGAGCTCGTCGTTATTCGTGATGTCTTCGCGATCGTAGATATACAATTTGGAATTTCCTTTAATATCAAGACAACTACTGAAAAAATTTACATCAAATAACAAAAGCTAGCTTTCTGTCAAATTTGGTGTCATTCTGTTGAGCAGTTCCAGCTACATGTGTGTCTAAAGCAGGGGTACTCATAGTACGGCCCGCGGGCCGCCAGCGGCCCGGCAAGCCTTTCTTGGTGGCCCGCAGACCGTGCAGACATCGTACCGGTGTATTTGTTTTTTTTTTTTAATAGTGTCAGCAAACACAGACTCTGCTCTATGGGGCCGGGGATTCAAGCGATAGTCCTAGTGGAGCTGCTGGGGCGCTAAGAGGTGAAATACAAAAAAGCCTCGTTATCCTTTATCCCCCTTAGAATTACTATGCCTCCAATGACACAGATTGTGAAAACCTTTAATAATCCTCAGCTGGGACCCTCATGGACGCAGATTGTTAAAAATCCTAATTTAACCACAGTGGCCAAAAGTCTAGTCCCATCTTTAACAGGCAATACAGATACTGACTCTCACCTTTTTCAGTCCTGGCTCACTAACATCAGCAAGGCCATAACGCCCTCACACATAACAAGCAAGCCGCTAAAACCAAAAAACGTAAATACCCCCTGGTTTACGCCCACACTGGCTCTTGCTAGATTGCATTGCAGGCAATTGGAGCGGCAGTGGAGAAAGGGATACACGGAGAAACAAAAAACAATTTTTAGGGAAGGTAGGAAAGCATATCTTTCCCAAATTCAACTGGCAAAAAAGGAATTCTTCACAAATAAAATCAACTTAGCTCAAGACAATCAGAAGACGATTTTTCAAATTGTAAAATCCTTCACAACACCGACGGCGGAGCAAAGAGAGTTGCCCGCCTCTCAGTTACTATGCGACCAGATCTCCTTGTTTTTTGAGGAGAAAATCCTCGCAATTCAGAAAAATTTCCCAGATGCCAATTGCTCCCTTGACCCCTCTCCGACGAATAGCTCTGCCTCTCTGGTGGCATTCTCACCTGTATCGTTAGATATGACCCTTATGGCCACACAAAAATGCAAATCGGGGTCGCCCTTGGATGCCTGTCCTCCATCGGTTCTTCACAAACTGTCAGAGGTAGCAAACCCTTTGATTAATCAGATTGTTAATTCGTCCCTTAGTCTGGGCGTTGTTCCAGCAGACTGGAAGTTGGCACTGGTTAAACCATTAAAAAAAAAACAACACATTGACTCAGCTGTGCTCTCCAATCTCCGCCCTATCTCACTTCTTCCAACTTTGGGAAAAATCACAGAAACCTTTGTTTTAAAGGAGCTCACAAAATTCCTGGAAGATCAACAGATTCTTCACCCTCGCCAAGCAGGATTCCGTCCCAAACATTCTACGGAATCAGCCCTCATTGAAGTTTCTGATGCCCTGAAGATGATTGCAGATAGAGGTAGGAAGGGGGTACTGATTCTGCTCGATTTGTCAGCTGCATTCGATACGATCTCTCATGACATCCTCTTGAGACGTCTCGAATGCAGCGGCATCTCAGGAACGGTGCTGAAATGGATCAGATCCTTCCTGTCCTCACGGAGACAGGCCATTACCCTTGGTTCTTTCCTCTCTTCTGAACGACCCATTTCAGCAGGAGTCTCCCAGGGATCTTCCCTAAGTCCATTACTTTTTAATGTCTATATGGCCCCTCTGATCACTTTGATTAGTTCCTTCGGGATTGAGGTTCTGTCATACGCAGATGACACTCAAATGATTATCTCCTTGGAGAACGACTCCACGCAAGCTGAAATGAATTTTAAAGCTTGCCTAACTGCGGTTCTCCAATGGATGTCGATTAATCATTTGAAGTGCAACACCGATAAAACAGAGATTCTCCCCATAGGGACTGGCACCTCCTTTCACCCGTCGATGTGGTGGCCTGACGGGGCTACCCCACCCCCTGAGGTGGTCAAGGTCGCCAAAAACTTAGGAGTCCAATTTGATAACTCCCTCTCCTTTCTTCCTCATACTAAAGCAGTTGCAGGAACGTGTTTCGGCTTAATTAAAACTCTAAAAAAATTATTTCGGTTCCTTCCTTTGTCAGCTAGAAAGTCCGTAGCAGTGGCCCTGATACTTTCTCGTATGGACTACTGCAACGGGCTACTGGCCGGAGCCAATAGATCAGTCCTAAAGAAGTTTCAGGTGGTACAACATGCTGCAGCCCGCCTGGTACTTAAACTCCCCAGAAGATCCTCAGCGTCTGCCGCCTTAAATAAACTTCATTGGCTCCCGGTCCACAAAAGAATTCTCTTTAAAATCCTCCTCATCACGTTTAGGGCAAAGACGAAGACTGGTCCTAAATTTTTGTCGGCACGTGTCTCTCCTTATACTACCACCAGGCCACTCAGATCCTCCTCGGCAAATCTTCTAAAATTACCCAATTACAGATATAAACGAAAAGGCGCAAAAACCCTAGCCTTTTTGGGTGCCAGAGCATGGAATAAGCTGCCAGCCCAGATTAAACTCTGTAATACTGAACTTTCATTTAGGAAAGATCTCAAAACTTGGATTTATGGTATCTCGGACGACTGCTGCTTTGCTTTGATTTAATTACTCTTAGCAAGTCAATAATCCGTGCTATCACTACTGTATGACGCCAGCGCCAAGATACTCCTCGCGGAGTGATAGTGCGCTATACAAATACAATCTCAAATCAAAATCAATCATGCAAATGGTCTCTTAAAGACCTGTGAAGTGCTCGGGTGGGGCTGTGTGTGTGCCCTGGAAGGGAAGCTGCCTCAGCTGCCACACAAGCGAAGGGGGGGGTGGAGAGAGGTGACAAAGAATGACAAGAGAACAGCAGGGTGTGAGAGTCGGGTAAGGGGACAGAGGGTGACAGAGGGCAGTAGGGAGAGACAGAAACAGACAGAGACAGATAGAGATAGAGACTAACAGAGACAGGGACAGGCAGAGACAGATAGGCAGAGACAGGGACAGGCAGAGGCAGAGACAGACAAAGAGGCAAAGAGACAGACGAGAGGGAGACTGAGAGGGAGGGAGACAGAGAGGGAGGGAGACTGAGAGGGAGGGAGACTGAGAGGGAGGGAGACGGGGAGAGGGAGGGAGACGGAGAGGGAGGGAGAGAGGGGAAGAGGGGGAGGGAGGGAGGGAGACGGAGAGGGAGGGAGACGGAGAGGGAGAGAGAGAGAGGGGGAGAGAGGGAGAGAGGGAGTGAGACAGGGAGGGAGGGAGACAGGGAGGGAGACAGAGGAGGGAGACAGAGAGGGAGACAGAGAGGGAGAGACAGAGAGGGGGGAGACAGAGGGAGACGGAGAGGGAGGGAGAGAGGGAGAGAGAGGGGGAGAGAGAGGGAGGGAGGGAGGGAGACAGAGGGGGAGGGAGACAGAGGGGGAGGGAGACAGAGGGGGAGGGAGACAGAGGGGGGAGACAGAGAGGGGGAGACTGAGGGGGAGAGGGAGGGAGAGAGACATAGAGGGAGGGAGAGAGACAGAGAGGGAGGGAGAGAGACAGAGAGGGAGGGAGAGAGACAGAGAGGGAGGGAGACGGAGGACGGAGGGGGAGGGAGACGGAGGACGGAGGGAGACGGAGGACGGAGGGAGATGGAGAGGGAAGGAGAGGGAGAGGGAGAGAGAGGGAGACAGAGAGGGGGAGACGGAGAGAGACGGAGAGGGTGAGAGACGGATAGAAAGAGAGAGGGAGGGAGACGGAGGAGGGAGGGAGATGGAGGAGGGAGGGAGACGGAGGAAGAGGGAGGGAGACGGAGGGAGAGGGAGGGAGACGGAGGGAGAGGGAGGGAGACAGAGGACAGAGGGAGACGGAGGAGGGAGGGAGGGAGATAGAGAGAGAGAGAGAGATATGAGTATGCCGGGTCCGGTGGCTCAGTGGACGAAGGTGTCCGCTGCAGGGACCTGTGTTCCACCTCATGGTCACAGGTTTTTTTTGTTGCTCTAGTCCCGCCCCCTCCCCAATGACCCCGCCCCCAAGGTGCGGCCCTCGGCCACAAAGCACACTGTAAATTTGGCCCCCAAGAGAAAGTTTGTGAGTACCCCTGGTCTAAAGAGTCTATTGGAATTAACAGGGGAAATTCACTTTTTTTACTTCTCCTTTTTTTGGGCCCCCCTTTTGATGGATCGCCCCAAAACTTTCCGCGCACAACTAGATTCACAGACATACTTTTTGGGGAAAATGTCATGAAGATTTGTCTAACAGTGCTAAACATATGAGAAGGTCCAAAAATGCTTTTCCTATGGATACATGGTCTTAACTACATTTCCTCGCTGGCAGCCGCCATATTCTTTTTTTCCACTTAATAAAACAAATGTTACAGGGACGTTATAGTTAGGTTGATGTTTTGCCCAAACAAAACCAGAGAAATTAAGCAATTATTATTATTTGTTCTTTTTTAGGGCTAAGGTAGTGATGCCAGTGGAAGGAAGAGTACAGCAATAGATAGAAATGTGGAGTGATTTAACATTTTGAATACCAAAGGGACTTAGAATAGAATATGGAGATGTCACAGCTGGCTCTGAGGGAAAAGGAATTGAAGATATCTAACTGAGAATAGCCAGTTTCTGTGGAGCAATGAGCTTCAAAACCTGCTTGAAGAAGATTGAGCAGATTATATGTGGTAAGAAACAGGCTGAGGCAAGCGAATGCAAGCTGCTAAGTGGTTGTAAGAACAAAGAGAGTTGGGAGACTTGAGGAAATCTGGAAGTGGAGAAGGAATCAGCTGTGTTTTTATGCAGATGATGGACCACTTGAGATTTAATAACATTATGATTTCTACCTTGTTGGACTTAGTAATTCAATAATTAGGTTTGAGATGGCAAAACTCAGAAAATAAAAGTTATATCTAAATTAGATTTGTGCTGAAAGTAACAGGTAAGCTGTGTTTGGTTTACAGATTTAGATATGCAGATTTATGCTTCAGGACAAGTGGCTATTTCAGGCAAAGAGTTGGGCTGACAGAATAGTAGAGTTGGCTCTTCCAGTGGTGAGGCATATTTCAATCAATCAGGGGTTTATAAAGCGCACTACTCACCCGTGAGGGTCTCCAGGCACTGGGGGAGAGGGGGGTGGGGGCGGAGCGGCTCCGGATCAGTCGAAGAGCCAGGTCTTGAGGTCCTTCCTGTAAGTGTGCCAGGTGGGGGAGTGTCTGAGGTTCACCGGGAGCTCGTTCCAGGTTTTTGCTGCGATGTAGGAGAAGGCACTCCCACCTGTTCTGTTTCTGCGGATGCGAGGGACGTCTGCCAGGGCGAGGTCAGTGGAACGGAGGTTTCTCTTGGGTATGTGGAAGGATATTCTCTCGTTGAGGTATTTGGGTCCGAGGTTGTTGAGAGATTTGTCGGTGTGGGTGAAGAGTTTGATGGTGACCCTCTTCTCGACAGGGAGCCAGTGGAGGTCTCATAGGTGAGGGGTCATGTGTTTGTGATGTGGTGTCCTGAGAACGAGTCTGGCTGCAGCGTTCTGGATGGTTTTGAGTTTGTGTAGAAGGGTTCTGTTGATTCCGGCATATAGGGCGTTGCCGTAGTCCAGTCTGCTGGTGATGAGCACGTGGGTGATGGTCCTTTTGCAGATGGGGGGGACTCAACTGAAGGTCTTGCAGAGGATTCGCAGGCAGTTGAAACTGGTGGAGGCGACGGCTTTGATCTGGCGGTTCATGGAGAGGGTGGAGTCGAGGATGGTGCCGAGGTTTCGTGCGTGGTTTGTAGGGGTGGGTGGACTCCCAAGGGCGGAGGGCCACCAGGTATGGTCCCAGGCAGAGGTGCAGGGTCCGTGGATGAGGATGAGGACTTTTGTCTTCTCTGAGTTGAGCTTCAAACAGCTGTCTTTAACCCTGTCTGCCACGTTCTTCATTCCTTCCTGGAAACAGAGCCTGTTGTCTTCAGGGTTCTTCGTTAGTGAGAGAATGAACTGGGTGTCATTGGCATAGGATACAATGCTGAGCTCGTGCTGTCTGACGATGGTGGCGAGGGGGGCCATATAGATGTTGAAGAGTGTGGTGCTGAGTGATGATACTTGGGGTACTCCCCAGTTGATATCTGGAGCCCTTGATCTCTGGTTCTACTGATTGGATTTTGGTCATTTTGGTCTTGTTTTATTTATTGACCAAAGTTCTATTTGTCTAACTTGGAGTGGGATCTTTTGTGTGTGGTGTTTTCACTTTATTTCTGTTTGAGGTATTGCACAAATACTTTACACTTTACATTATCTCTAAGTTATGCCTGACTGCTCCATGCCAAGTTACCAGAGGGTTGAGCAGAGGTTAACCTAGGGTTGTCTTGTAAATCAACCTGACAATATTATGGTTTGGGCTTGACCATGGTGACACCGTAGTCAACCAAAAACCTAACATCTTACAGAATTCATTATGGAAAATTTGAGGGAGTAAATATTATATTTCCATACAGTTTGAGGGTCATATGAGCTTGTTTATTGACAAGGTGGTTGTGATGAAGATTGCCTTTCTAATAGGTAAACCCAAATTTCTGTCTTTTGGAATAATGTGCTGTGTGTGGGGAAAGGTGACGAAAGTTCTGTGAAGGGCTGATGGTGTAGCAATGTCCAAGTCTTAGTTATAGCAATTAAATGTAATGATGTGTGATGAGAATAAAAGTGTCTGATGACATTGGGATTCTTATTACAGACCCAAGAAACATTACCTAAACAAACCAGAACTGAAAAATATTCAGAGTTGTCATCCTTGTAGGTGAAGATTTGCTTCTCTGCAACAACCTCGGCCCCTACTTCCACCGCAAGCTCAAGCAGCTATAAGACAGCTTCTAGAGCCTCGATACTCAGAACTCACCCACTAAATCTGCAACTATCACACCCTACGACACTGGACCCTAACAGACCCTACTCAGCTGGACCCCCCTCACCGCAGATGACACCCTGAAGATCCTGAAGAGCATACACTGGGAGCACCTTCGGACCACTGCCATCATCACATCTTTAACAAAGCAGGCACCAACATTGCCCCAGAACTCTGCCGCACCATTAACGGCTCCATCAACTCTGCCATGATCCCGGGAGACTGGAAAGACGCAGAGATCAACCCCTTGCTGAAGAAACCCTCTGTCAGCCCAACAGAACTCAAGAACTTCAGACCAATCTCTCTCCTTTCCTTCCTAGCCAAGCTCATCAAAAAGGCCATCAACGCCCAACTTTCCAAGTTCATCGAAGCGAACCACATCCAGGACCTCTCCCAATCCAGCTTTCGAAGCTGCCACAGGACCAAGTCCACCCTCCTCGCTGCCACAGATGACATCCATGCCCTCCTTGACTGAGGAGAAACTGCAGCCCTCATCCTCCAGGACCTATGGGCTGTCTTCAATAACGTCTCTCACCACACCCTAAGCACAAGTCTCCATGATGCCGGCATCCTCGACAAAGCCCTGGAATGTATCTGCTCCTTCCTCACTGTCAGAACACAGAGAGTCAGACTACCTCCATTCCTTTCGGAACCCACAGAGAGCAGCTGTGGAGTACCTAAAGGCTTCTCCCTGAGCCCCACGCTTTTCAACATCTACATGGCCCCACTCGTGGCCATTGTCAGAAACCACAGACTCAACATCATCTCCTACACCAACGACACCCAGCTGATTCTCTGCCTCACCAATACGAAGTCGCCAAGAACAACTTTTATGACGGGGTGAAGGCTGTCGCGGTCTAGATGTAGAACAGCTGCCTCAAGCTCAACTCAGAAAAGATTGAAGTCCCCATCATGGGCTCCACCATCTTCTCCTGAGATAACTGCTGGTGGCCCGCAGCATTTGGAAACCCCCCCACACCCACAGACCACACACGGAACCTCTGCATCATCCTGGACTCCCCGCTCACCAAGAACCGCCAGATCAACACCATCTCATCATTCTGCTTCAACACACTATGCCTGCCACAGCACCAGCCACCTCAAAAATCTCCACAGACTCCAGGTCAAAAAACAAATCACCTTCAAGCTACTCACACACTCTCCTTCCTTTTGTGGCTAAACTGGCTGAAAGGCACATCAATTCACAATTGACAGACTTCATCACAGAGAAAAACATCATACATGAGACCCAATCAGGTTTCAGGCCACAGTATAGTAAAGAGTTGGCCCTGCTTTTGGCCTCGGAGACACTATGTAGGGTGGCTGACAAAGGGAATTCATGGGCTCTCATCATGCTAGATCTCAGTGCAGATTTCGATACAATGTCGCGCACTGTGCTACTGGATCGACTGTGCACACCGGGGATTAAGGGTAGAGCCTTTGATTGGATTGCAGGCTTCCTTCAAAAGTGCTTGTTTCAGGTCATCCAGAAGCCATACATCTCGGACATTATCCTGTTGCAGCGGGGAGTACCTCAGTGGTCGGCACTGAGCCCCACTCTTTTCAATCTTTACCTGCGCCCATTGGCCGATGTTATCCAGAGCCATGGGGTGAAGATGGTGTCATATGCTGATGACTCCCAGCTTATTATTACACTAGCTAATGATGATGAGAGGGCTGCAGCCAATTTTGAACTATGCCTCGCTGACCTAGTGACATGGATGCAGGCCAGCTGCCTGAAGTTGAATGCAGAGAAAACAGAAGTGCTGGTGGTAGGGAAACAGCCCTCTATCTGGTCCTCGGCATGGTGGCCGGCAGATCCAGGCCACAACCCGAGCCCAAAATTCAAAGTGAAAAATGTAGGCATCCTCTTTGTTGCACAGCTATCTTTTGACAGTCAGATCAGAGCCACAGTGCTGAGACTGATAAAGAAGCTCCTGAGGCTAATACCGGCTGCAGCACAAAAAACAGTAGTGCAGGCCTTGCTGATTTCTCGGCTAGACTAGTGCAATGTGCTCTATCTGGGCACATCTATAGTAAGGCTGGCAATGCTGCAAAGGGTAGAAAATGCCGCAGCCTGGATGCTTCTGTGACTACTGAAATGGTCTTCTTCTATCCATGGTCTGGCTGAACTTCACCGGCTCCCAGTTAAACACAGAATCACATATAAAGCCCTGTGTTTCACACAAAGGATAATGTATCAGTGGAGTCCCAGCTAACTTTTCCCCCTGATCAAGGCTCATACTCCCTCCAGAACACTCAGATCTGGGGAAGCAGCGCAGGCAGTAATCCCCAGAGTACGCAGTGCAAGACTGTCGGCCCACTCTTTTGGGCTGTGTGCAGCCAAGCTATGGAATTCAATGCCAATTAACCTAAGACTTCAACAGTCTGAGGCAAGTTTCCAGAAACACTTGAAGACCTAGCTTTTTAGACAGAGCTAGAAGTCCACTTACATCTGACTTGCCAGGTCCTGATTCTGCTTAGCGTGGGGATACTCCCTTGGAGTAACCAGGCCCTTTATAAATCCAAAATTCATTAATTCATTCATTCACACACATACAAAGCCCTACACAACATGGTACCTGCGTACCTCAACTACCGTCTTGCATTCCACACACCCACCAGGGACCTCTGCTCTGCTCAACTCGCCCTGGCTACCCTACCACGTATCTGCAAGACCACAGCCGGAAGAAGATCCTTCTCCTACTTTGCAGCGAAGACCAGGAACACCCATCATTGCCTCAATTCAGGAAGGACCTCAAGACCTGGCTCTTCGACTGAGCTAAAGCACCTTCGATGGACCAGCAGCTCTCCCCCCCAAGCACCTTGAGACCCTTATGGGTGAGTAGTGGCGCCTTCCAAATAATTGATTGATTGATTTCACATTTAATATAGGTGGATACCTGAGGGGTGTGAAGGAAGATTTATTTGGGTTGCAGTGATACAGACTAGGATGAGCAGACAATTGGGGCTGAGGTGTGAAAGCTGTAATCATTTGGGGAATGGGTATTGCCAGTGACCATCAAGGCCTGTAAATTTGAGCACTGAGTCAGTGAAAGAGGACTGAACTTGGGGTGAGTGGGAACATGTTGGTTGAGCAAGTGTGAGGGAGTAATTATCAGTAGCTGGCATTAGTTCAAGTATTCCAAACATCACTTATTTTGTATTTTGCATTGTGACACCCTAAGTGTGAGGGGCATGCACTGATCCCATGCTCACTGTGTCCTTGGAACCAAGCTGCCCTCCACTGAGGTGGCCGGATTTGGCTGAAAGACGTCCTAGATTGCTTGTGTTCTGGTTCAGAGAGGACCTGGCTTGGCAGTTTGGGCCAGACGTTTCCTACCATTGCTGATTTGTACATGGATGGGTCTAATCTGAAGTGGCATGATGGGCAAAAAAATAAAGTGCCGGAATGCAGGCCTAAGTAATTACCATTGGCTGAGATTAACTCAAGCATTCCATAAATCACTTTTTTTGTATTTTTCATAGTAAACAAGGGTGGGCAAGTTAATTTCATGTGACACTGTTATGTGGGGTACAAATGTAGTAACATGAGTGACAGGCGGTGCAGGCTTTCATGCAGAGGTTTGGGGTACAGAAGTCTTTATTTCACATTTCTTGGTGTGATACATGGCATCTTTCAATAAGAGGATCAGGGAACCGTGCTAGGCCTCATTATCATTGGTTACACTGGCAACACTTCTATTGTATATGACAGTCAGTATTGCTTTATAGCCTAATGGTGGCTGTTAGACCTGGCATCTTTTGCCGTGGTTTCCCCTGTCTGTTTGCCTCCGACGCAGCGCCTACTTTACCACTGTAGAATTAACGCTACACCTGGTTGGCCACTGTTGAACTGATGCGGCTTATTTGGATTTTTGAAGTATCGTCCCTGGATGCTAATTCTTCATCAACACTGCACCACAGTAAGGAACTGAAACCGTCTGTCTGGAAACCTATGCATCACCTCCCCTACCAGTAAGGAACGGATGCATAACCTCCCCCGCGTAGTAATGAACCAATGCATCGTTTTGCTTTCGGGCACCTCACCTCCCCTGCACCTTGCCTCATCTTGGATGTTTCATGCATCCAAGGTATGTTGTCCTAAACAAACGCATCAATTAATTTCTATGGACTAAACTTGCATAATTTTATAAAACAGATATTTTGACTTGTGTATGTTAGATATTTGTCGTTTTGGTCTTGTTTTATTCATATCGATATTGGCTATTTTTCTTAACTGGTGTGGTGTACTTTTGAAGTGTTTTAACTGTGTTACTGTTTGTGTGTGTACAAGTACTTAACGTGTGTCTCTGAGATAAGCCTGGCTGCTTTGTGCCAAGCTACTAAGAGGGTGAGCAGGGGTTATCTTAGCTGTGTGACTCCCTTACTATGATAAGAGTGAGAGTTCCTACTTGGTTAGAGTGTAAACTACTGCCAACTAGAGACCCCATTTCTAATAGTGACCTAAGTGTGGTCATTGCAGAGTGAAAGATGGAAGACTTTACATCTCATGTTTGCATAAACACTGTGTGCTTTAAAGACAAGCGTAAAGAGTAAGAAACATTAACTTTTCTCCCTAATGTTGTTCTGAATGTTTAATCATTAATTTTTAAGGTAATCATCTACTTCACATATGGTATCACACCTGATTTTTCTTCTTGCCAATATGTAGTTTGTCCTGCACCCAACTCGGTTACTGTTACTCAAAAGATAACAGGCCTCTACTAAACAATTCAATCTCATACGTTTGGTCATTCAATGTTTTTAAAAGCATCTCACTCATGAGCCTATTGTTCAGTTTGCATTCTGATGGCAGCATCAATACAAACTTATAGCTTTGTATCTAGTTCACCCTCACAGGATTCTTTTTCATCACAGTTGCATTTAAGTTAATAACCTGTTTATTCACGATTATGTAGTAATATATTTACCTACAAAGCAGATCAGATGAATTAAGGTAATTGTTTCGGGGTTCACAGGCGAACTAGGACAGCCTAACATTTTAACTGAAAAAAGTATGAGTTTCAATAATGTAGAAGACCTTGGCTCTCCAAAGCTTGCAGCTCTACTACTGGGCAATTTCAAACAACCAGATCAAGAGATTTAATTATATTTAAGGTGAAAAAAGAACTACCAACTTTTACAAGACACCATTATTCCAAACTGGTGGAAAGTTAAAATTGGAATTCCATCACAGCAAATCCATGAGTCCAGACAGTTGTCTGTGAGTGAGCAGCTGCTCCAGAAGAGGCTGATGGAGCATCATAGGAGAAGAAAGCTGCATTTCTTCCACCAGTCTTGCAAGTAGGAGATAGCTCCTGCTCCAGAAGTGCTCCAAGGACCACAGCACACCAAAATGACATAAGGAGATGGTAACACAGATTGGCCTCTTTATAGTCCTATAAGAGTAATGATAGACCACTTCAGGAGCATTCTGATTTGATGGCTCCCCAAAGCTCCATTCTGGTGCTAATTTATTTTAAGATTAGCAAATATTCAATATTATTAGGGATTGTTGACAATGATACTGATTTTTCATGGTGCAATAGAAAAGAATCTTGCAGCAACACAGATGATAAAAATATGAAAACAGGCAGCCTCACAATAGTATATCAGTGGTTGAAAGTCCTAACTGTTGCAATAGACAACAGATAAAACTTCAAATAAACAGATATCTCCTAAAGGGAAGACAGGTTACTATTGATTTTTATCCCTCTCCATGGTACATATTGCATAAGTCAAACAAAAGAATTCTACACGAGTAGGAACATTTCTGATTCCTGGCATGAATCTCTCCAAGGTTCTGGTATAGCTCAACATATGTGAATTAACTAAGTCAATGTACTTTGGACCTTGACAAGTTAAATGTCGAACTGCCATTCTTATTTGATGTCCTTGGAGTCTTCTTAATTGTCCTGTGTAAAAGTGGGAGCATGACAATTCCTTAGGGTTCTCCTCACAGGTCTCAACAGCAGGTGCAGTCCTTCTTCTATCCTCCACAAGTTCAGTTGTGTGCTGAAGAGGGTGCTAAGGGGTACCACATTTATGCGAGGCACTAGTCTGTGGGTGGGGGCGAATCCTGGCTCCTCCTGACTGTGAGAAGTTGGCCTGGTATATGCTGTTCACTAGTTAAAGTGGACACCTTGCACCAGTACAATTCGACTCTTATGGTAGATAGGTTTAAGACAACCTTTAAAGAAAGCTATCCTAGTGGTAGCTGTGGAGAGCAGCCTTCAGGCTAAGTCTTGGAGGAATGTAAAGCAGCTTGTTTTACCACATAATCTCTTAAATTACCAAATGAAAGGGACACCACACAGGTATATATATCAAATATATATGTATTTATTACTAAACAACTCTCTACTAATCTCTTTATGAGATTAGAAGTCAGGAACATATGCACAAATCAACGTTTCACAATAAATTATGCACAAATATGGCTGGGGCCCTAGGGGCGTACCAGACGATATACTAAAAAAGAGACTTAAGAACAACGACTTGCAAAGGGACAAGGCCTAGGGCCTTTAGCAGTGTTGGGGCTTCACAAAACCACCCAAGACAGGTAAGTAAAGGACCCACGGGGGACGCATGCAGTGTGTTAACACAGCCTTGTGGACTTCAATGGTGCAAGTCGTGATTGGAAATTAAGAGTTTTAGGGCACTTCGAAGGAGACTACAAGCAAGTCACTTACAGGGTAAGTAGTTCTAGAGCCAACACCCACAGGAGCACCATAGTGCTGGAGTTACCTCACCCAGGGAAGCCGGGTGCATAGGTGTCTTTTGGTGTCGGGTCGCTGCGTCGTTTTCAATGGGAGCCAATGAAGACTTGCTGCTTGTGAAGACAGAAGAAGTGTCCGGTGGAATCCAAGCCTGGATTCAGAAGAAGGAAGACCTGAAAGCAGAGGGGACAATGTTCAAAGTCACTTGGCAGTGACCCGGGGCAAGGAAGATGGATGCCCACAGTCGTCGGGTGTTTTCAAGTAGTTCACAGGTGTCTTGACTGTTCAGCCACGAGGTCCAGGAGGTGTTGATGACAGCCAGGAGCTGGATTCGGCATGTCCCATGAACTCTGCAGCTTACTGCAGTGTCGTTGACCAGATTGGAGCCAACAAGCCTTGGTAACAGCAAGTCTTGTGGAAAGGACAAAAAGTCAGCGGTGCAGACCAGCAAAGTCTGGGGGACTCCCCCAGCGAGGGTAAGTCAGGGCAGGCCTGGAGCAACCAGAGGAGCCCTTTGGAATTGTAGGAAAGACTTCAGGGGACCCACAAGCCAGCCGGCAGGGGATCGCGAAGATGCCTCAGGAGGATCCGTTCAACAGGGGCCCACGGTCACTCGGGACGGGGTAGGCCTCTGATCTTTGGAGGGATCCCTGCTAGAGGTTTGGACCACATGTGGCCCAAAGCACAGGTTCGTAGATCATCGTGAAGGGGTTGCACTTGAAAATAGTGCACGGTACCCAGGAATTGCGGTTCCTCATCACTCGTGGGGTCCACTTGCCTCAGCGTCACTGGGGACTCACGATGGCCTTGGAGAAGTCAGGAAATCCTCTTCCTGGGCTGCAGGGACTTCGGGCTCTGGCGGGAGCGGTGGAGTTTGCGACCGTAGTTTGTAGTTTTTGGTGCCTGCCAAGCAGGGGAGTCACTCCTTGACTCCAAGGGAGATTCTTCAGTCTTCCAGACGTAGTGGAACATTGAAGGTCCGGGATTCTTCTTCAGAGCGACGTCCAGGGGTATCTAGTGTGCAATGGCAAGGGTTCCCTATCTTATACTGGAAGGAAGGGTGGGACTAGCTCTATGACCCCACCTATGGGAGGGTCAGGGGAGTGGGTGGCTACACCCACTTCCCTTTGTCCAGTTTCGTGCCAGAGCAGGGGCAGGTAGCCCCTGAGCCGCTTTGAACTGGTGTATGCACAGCGGAGCCTACTGCTCCCCCAGTGCAGGACTTCAAAGAACTCTAGGAGTGCACCCACCCAGCCCCAATACACTAAACCCTGTCTGGGAGGTGGTCACACCTCCCTGCGACAGGATACCTATTGTTGGGCTTCCTCCACTGCGAGTTCCGGTTATCAGCAGGAGGGCAGCCCAGTGTCTGTGATTGGTGGTATCCATTTTGTGGTGCCAGGGCTCTTCAGGATTCTACCGCGTTTCCACAGTAGGTATATGTCTATCCCTCTAGAAGGGTGGGATCATACTCCCACACCAGTTACTGGTGTGGGGGTATGATTCCAAAGCATTTGACACCAAACACGATATGTTTCGATGCAGCCATTCCAACGTTAGGATTTACCGCGAGGTTATAATGCACTTAAGAGTATATGGTTTGACCGCATTCACAAACAGCCCCAGAGAATGGACTCTGAGAGCTGCAGAGGGGCCCTGCTCAGGCCACGGAACCCCCTCACATGGAAACCAAGCACCCTGCCCTCAGGATTGATTGGGCCTGCCTTAGGGGTGACTGATAGGTTTAAATGTGTGTGCAGGGGAGATATAGGGAACCTATATCTCAGTGAGGAGTGCTAGCACCACCTCACCCAGGCTGCAGTAGCAGGCCTGTGGTGTCAGATTTAGTCTGCTTCCCAGGGGTGGCATAATACATGCTTCAGCCCCTGGTAGGCCTATGAAGTACCTATGCCCTTGGTACCTAAGGTACCATATACTAGGGACTCATAAGGCACCACAGTATCCAATCACTAGTGCAACTAATATGCACTCCATGTCGTTTAGAGAGAACAGAGAGGCTGGGGCCCTGATTAGCAGGGTCCCAGCCAGACTATAGCCAGAAACCAGTGTAAACATCAGACAAAAAGTGGGGCAACATATGAGGCAGATCCTACTCTCCTACACTGACCAATAGGGAACAACGTACTGGGGGTAATACTGAACATTTTTGCAGAGGTTTCTTTATGCCCTACTGCAACACTCCTACGGTGCCCTCGCTACCTAAAACCAAGATGGCAGAACATTTCTTCTCCTGTGCAGAGCTGCTGTGCCCACCCCAAAGGTGTGGCCAAGGACAGCAGCAAACCATCCCATGTTGTCACTCATAGGGGTAGTTCTTCTCCCACTGAGATTGGTGCCTAGATGGCTAGAAGGATAAAACAGGAGCAAGGCCCAGGTGCGGGCTTCATCTGCCTGTTACAGGGCAGGTTCCTTTGAAGATTTGTTACTGGAAACTGCTGATATTGTCATCCTGTCAGAGGAAAAGGACACCTCCCCATTTTCAAGTTCTTTGTCACCATTCTGAGAGCCAGTTCACACCTGATCCAGCTCCTGGGTGACAGTTAGAAGATCAGGCAAATGGTCTTCTAGAGTCTTTCGGCAGACTATAGGTAACTTTTTAAAAGTACTTTTTGTTTAATGTTTGTTATAAATCCGACTTTACAAGGGAATTAGATTCATAGTATGTGAGGAAATCACTTTATTACATGGTGTGGTTGTGCGACCTCACAGTGTAATAAAGTTACATTTCTATATCAGGTTCTGTCAGGTTCATTTGTAAAGCCTTAGCATAGTCCTGGATAGCTGTGGCTCTGAGCAGTCAGGTTTCATCAAAGGAACAAAAGTAAAGCATTTAGAAGTACCAAAACAGTTAAATATGAAGAAAACACAACACAATGAAAATCCAATGCCAATTTATAAAAATAGGCTGCATTTCTATCTCAAAAGGGGCACCTCAATGACAAATATATACTTAAAGAAACAATAAATCCCAGCTTTCCTTTAGCGCAATAAATGATTATAAACTATTGCAACTTGAAAACAGCTATAAGGGCACTCTTCTGGCAGCCAATTCATCAAGGGAGCTAGTCACAGAGGTCCCTCACAAGAAAAGACACAAGTCTAGTTCCAATGTCTATGGGTAAACGGCCATATGAATCAAGGGAGAGGACCTGATGCAAGAAAACAGGATGCTGAAGATGCTCAAGGATGCTGTGAGTTTTTGAGCCAGTATCGGGGCTTCCTGTGGTCACCTCTCTGTCCTGCAGGGTGCCTTTGGCCTCAGAGGCAGATGTCACACAAAGTCCTTTTGAAGTCCAGCACACAACCAGTTGCCACTGTTCTACAGGTCGGCTGTTATGGCAAAACAAGTGGTTGCCTTTAACTTGCAGTAACTTTCATGCTAGGCGACCAAACTGCACTACAATTTCTCTCCCAGATCCAGCAGACTTGGGTCCAACTTTTGTGGCTGAGGACTTAGTCTCCCAAGCTGCCCTTTGGCCATCAGCGGCAGTCAAGCATTCTTGGCTACCAACTAGTCAAGACAGGTATTTTTTTTTTTAGCTTTCATGACCCTGTGGCTGCAACTGAATCTTGGAGTCACCTTCTCTGTCTGTGGGACAACTTTTCCTTGAGCAGTACACCACAGGCACAGTCCTCCTTTTGCTATAACATGGTGCAGCAGGTGCAGTCCAGTCTTTGGTGCAGCCTCTCCTTACTGGCTCCAGAGAACAGCAGGGCAAGTTTTCGTCTGCCCAGTCTCCAGTAAAGGCATGATCTGAGGTCTGATTGCCAGGGGTGCCACATTTATGTTTTCAGGGAATGTGGCAACTACTAGCCAATGGGCTAAATGGTTCCCTCCCCCCTAGGAATGACTTCCTGTGCAATGTGGCACCTAGTTTGCACAGAATACTCCATTCTGCCCACTTCCTACATGACAGAATCCTTCTCTTGGTATGTGGAGCTTCCTAGTCAATCCCAGAGGTATGGCCTTTTGGGGTCTACACATCCACACACAAAAAGGTTTAGCAACAGTTTCCCCTCTCTGTCAGAGATGCCAGTCTGCTGTCTGCTGAAAGAAAAAAGCAGCCCCTCTCATTTGTGACTACCATTTGCCCTTAAAATGTGGCTTCCTCTTTGAAGCTCACCTTCTGGCTCACACTGTGTTTGTCCCTCCTGCCAGGAGGAGGCCGCACCTCTTCCAATAGCAGCCGCTTTACGCTCCTTTCTGATAGTCATCCACATTTCACCCCAGGAGAGCAGAAGGCTGTCTCATGGACAGCACCTTTTATGCAACCATAAATGTTCACTGGAAAACCTTTTGCTACAAAGTGGCAACTTTCTAAAATTCTGCAAGAGTCCAGAAACCAACGGCTCACTAGAATCAGGGTGCTACAACCATAGAGCCGCAGGATAGATATGACAGATAGGATAAAATATGAAGAAAACACAACACAATGAAAATCCAATGCCAATTTATAAAAATAGGCTGCATTTCTATCTCAAAAGGGGCACCTCAATGACAAAAATATACTTAAAGAAACAATAAATCACAGCTTTCCATTAGCGCAATAAATGATTATAAACTATTGCAACTTGAAAACAGCTATAAGGGCACTCTTCTGGCAGCCAATTCAGCAAGGGAGCTAGTCACAGAGGTCCCTCACAAGAAAAGACACAAGTCTAGTTCCAATGTCTATGGGTAAACGGCCATATGAATCAAGGGAGAGGACCTGATGCAAGAAAACAGGATGCTGAAGATGCTCAAGGATGCTGTGAGTTTTTGAGCCAGTATCGGGGCTTCCTGTGGTCACCTCTCTGTCCTGCAGGGTGCCTTTGGCCTCAGAGGCAGATGTCACACAAAGTCCTTTTGAAGTCCAGCACAAATCCAGGTGCCACTGTTCTACAGGTCGGCTGTTATGGCAAAACAAGTGGTTGCCTTTAACTTGCAGTAACTTTCATGCTAGGCGACCAAACTGCACTACAATTTCTCTCCCAGATCCAGCAGACTTGGGTCCAACTTTTGTGGCTGAGGACTTAGTCTCCCAAGCTGCCCTTTGGCCATCAGCGGCAGTCAAGCATTCTTGGCTACCAACTAGTCAAGACAGGCATTTTTTTTGTTCAGCTTTCATGACCCTGTGGCTGCAACTGAATCTTGGAGTCACCTTCTCTGTCTGTGGGACAACTTTTCCTTGAGCAGTACACCACAGGCACAGTCCTCCATTTGCTATAACATGGTGCAGCAGATGCAGTCCAGTCTTTGGTGCAGCCTCTCCTTGCTGGCTCCAGAGAACAGCAGGGCAAGTTTTCGTCTGTCCAGTCTCCAGTAAAGGCATGATCTGAGGTCTGATTGCCAGGGGTGCCACATTTATGTTTTCAGGGAATGTGGCAACTACTAGCCAATGGGCTAAATGGTTCCCTCCCACCTAGGGATGACTTCCTGTGCAATGTGGCACCTAGTTTGCACAGAATACTCCATTCTGCCCACTTCCTACATGACAGAATCCTTCTCTTGGTATGTGGAGCTTCCTAGTCAATCCCAGAGGTATGGCCCTCTGGGGTCTACACATCCACACACAAAAAGGTTTAGCAACAGTTTCCCCTCTCTGTCAGAGATGCCAGTCTGCTGTCTGCTGAAAGAAAATAGCAGCCCCTCTCGTTTGTGACTACCATTTGCCCTTAAAATGTGGCTTCCTCTTTGAAGCTCACCTTCTGGCTCACACTGTGTTTGTCCCTCCTGCCAGGAGGAGGCCGCACCTCTTCCAATAGCAGCCGCTTTACGCTCCTTTCTGATAGTCGTCCACATTTCACCCCAGGAGAGCAGAAGGCTGTCTCATGGACAGCACCTTTTATGCAACCATAAATGTTCACTGGAAAACCTTTTGCTACAAAGTGGCAACTTTCTAAAATTCTGCAAGAGTCCAGAAACCAACGGCTCACTAGAATCAGGGTGCTACAACCATAGAGCCGTAGGATAGATTCAATCATTTTTTTACAAAGTCATCAATCTTCTAATGTCAAAGTAACTTCAATTTAACACAATTTGTCAAAACAACATATCAATTTATTCATTGACTGTGTTGCAAAACAATGATGAAGATCCACTTTTAAAGGTATCCAAGAACGATGTGAATGTTGTTAACTCAAAGAGTTAATAAGCGAAATCCCAATGCAGTTCAGGTGATGACGCCCTTCACCAGGGGTAACTGCGAAACAATACGTATGTATGATATTATATTACTATTCAATTATAGAATTTCTTCGCAAAATAGCTACATTAATTGTTGAGAGGCAGAAGACTGAAACAGGCTGTAATAAAGGATGATAAAAAGGAGACACTGTCAAGGAAAAAGACCAGCATTCCGAATCAACTTAAACATGAAAGGATATACACGAGAACCGGGAGAATCTACACAAAGCAACCATGATCATGCGTTGTTTTGGGTAGGGTGGCTTTACAGCCTTCCCCGGTTCCACAGCCTTCAGAAGCCTTTGCTTTTAGTACTTTAAGGAAGTTCCACTCGGGCAGTGCTGATCAATAAGTCACAGCACTCTGTGGTTGGTTAGGGGTGGTGATGGGCTCAAAAGCCCACCCCTACAAAGTCCTGCCCCCTTAAAATCGTTCATAAAGTTTGCAGGCCAGCTTCAGTGCTGTGTTTTGTGGTGCAGTAAAAATCCTTCTGCAACCTAAGCCTTTTAGTATATAAATCGCTTCTTTGGTGCACAGGATTAACTCTGCATCACCTACAATAAATAAATGTCACCATAACGGCTCAAAATCTCTATAAACTATATAATGGAGAAATATTTTTGTGTATTAATATACAATATTAAACACAACTTGATTGTAAATCCTGACGCTCCAGTGCAATGGGTTTTTGTATTATTATTCTGTGACAATTGGCATGCAAAAATTGAGACATATTGCTACCTCTAAAAAACATCAAACTAGCAGCGATTCGGGGTCGCTCTTTTAAATGTTACAGAAATATTTGTTTGCGTTTATTCAGATGGACAGATGTTGTTGGCAGGCTAGCTTTTGCTTCCCTGGCCTCTGCTTATTTAATGCTCCACCAAACGAATTACACATGATCACAAAGTGACTCAGTGATTAAAAAGAATAATTCCTAAGCAGCTTATAGAAAGAGAAGCAAGTCGCCAATCTCCAGGTCCAGAACAAGCTAAATAAACACGGAGAGGAGTAAAAGAGGAAACACCGCTGCATTTATGGTGTAGTTTACAGGGAAAGGCGACAGTAAACATAATCAAGGGTCTTCATGAAATCTTCATTTGTTCAGCATCAGTTGGAGAGAGAGAGGTTGGAAGAGTGCCTGCGTGAGAGAGAGACGGAGAGTGATTTCTATGGATTGCCTCTCTAACCCTGTCAAGGACAGCTCGACCTTTCATCTATCGGGAATATACATAACGTGTTCCACAAATCTGATGGGTCATAGATGCCTTTGGGCGATCCCTGCCTCACAGTTGCAATGATATTCAATGAGAGGTGCCAGGCAGTGATTCCTGCGTTAGGCGCGATGCCACGCGGCAGGAAGGAGTGTGCACAGAGACACAGCCGAGACCGACTGCTTGGCGCCATCTGACCCCGACGCTGCGTGACAGCAACACACAAACAAAGAACCGCGAGGAGCTTAAGTGAAGGGAAACGATATATGAAGGCAGCCAGCGAACACACACGCCCAAACAGAAGGCTCGCGAGACTGCGTGATTTTGACATCTCTTAATTTGATAACAGCAGGATGCCCTTGCACTTAACTGCGCCGATTACAGTAATCGAGCTCAATTATCCACCATTGTGCCTTCGGTCAGAAGCCCATTATAAAGTGCTTTTTCTTCAAATGAAGTGGGGACTGACAAGTACCTTCCAAGAAATCTTGGCAGAGCAAAAAAAAAAGCCAATTGGAGCAATGCGAAATAAAGCGACACATTGTTCTGTGCACACTGCAGGCAGCGCCATGCAGGTACTGACTGGCCGCTCTGCTGTGACCTACATCTAATGGCAGCCATAATCTTCACACAGGGATCTAGTCAGATTAAATTAGAGTGATATTTTTAGCATGTCGTGTTACTGTTAATGGAAAAAGGATTACTGTAATTGTACGCTCCTTTGGTTTTCTAGATTGCAACCATTTACCAAAGCGGGTCTCAAAAGGGTACTGCTCATAATTCACGTGTGCGGTTGGAAGCCACAGTCCTCTCTCCCGCCTCTGCAGCTTCGCAGGTTTTATGGCACCTTCAGTTCTGAAGCTAAAATTAAATTTGAACAGCTCCGTTTTGTTTATAATGTGCTTCTGTTTGGAGGTGACAGTTTGCAACAACAAACAGCATCATGGAAAAGCCGAACTCTGCAATGCAGTGCATTATGGGTGAGGTTTTAGGTGCATTTTGAAGTCACAGGTGCAGGTTCACATTAAAAACAAGCATTGTTAATGGCAATAGGCCTGGCTTTAATGGAAGGATGTATGGTAATGTAAAGCAATGCAGGTAAATAGAATGGGAACGGATACGTTTTTGTGTGGAAGCAAAGAACCGTCGAATAATATAGGTTAAGGTTAGAGGTAAAATGACAATTGCACTTTCAAGCCAGAACTAAGCATCCATGTAGGCTAATTACGGCCATGCCCCTCTGTGCTGCAGCCAGAGGAAAACACCATATATCACCTGGTTAGCTAAGACACTTTCAACGCATTACACTGTCATTTGCGTGCCAATGAAAGTGCTTGCTGGAAAATAAACAATAAAATCACAGCTGCATGAAGGGCAAGCACATTTTTGTGTGGAGGCACACAACTTCTGCGCAATCAAAACGTTTTCCTGACTCCCAACATGTGGAGGGAGTCAAAGCCGCTTTCTAGTGATACTGCCATAATTATCTGATGACAGCTGTGCTGTCATGCCAGACCATAATAAAGATTATTTTTTCCAACCCTGCCTCTGAAGAATGTTCTGTTTTCAAGCCCTGAGGCAGCCTACTGAACGTACCTCACGTAATAGTCTCCTGGAGTTGAAAATCACGATCGTATTTGGCTTTGTGAATTTACCTCTGTTGGCACCACTCATCACATGGCGCACGGCTAAATGCGAGAACACTGCAGAGGAGTCAAAAAAACTGAAATGTCAATGACAAATCTCGAGGGGGTGCCCTGGATCACATCATGAGTGATAAAGAGGTTCGGGAAGGGAGCTGGGAGCTACGACCCCCATGGGGCTGTTTATTTCATGCACAAAATTGTCAGCTACCATTGGTTTTTCACAATCGGGTCTACAGAATCAAGGGGCATATTATCAAGAAACAGAATTAAAATTATTGTCGCTTTAGCGGCAGAAAACTGCCGCTAAAGCGGCGATAATATGCTTGATTATATGCCCTTGAGAATTCCCATAGAAGCCCATGTTTTGGTGACAATATGGGCTTCTATCAGCCGCGGCCCGTGGAGGGAGTTCCATGGGGCGGTAAGGCGGGGCAGGGGAGGGGCAGGGCGGGGGGTTCTAAAAACCAGAATATGGATAGTTACAGGTAAGTAAACAATTAAATAAATAAAACGAATTTCGTAGCGTGCGCTGCATCGCAAAATGCGATGCAGCGCGCGCTACGAAATTCGAAATACGAAATGCTCAAAATACTTTCAGTAGCAGCAATATATTATTGCCAGTGAAATACTGTTTGTTTATGATAAAAACAGTATTTATATACAAACAAAAAGTGAAATCGGAACACACTAGCAATACACACAGCCCCCGGAGGTCAGGGCTCTGGTATTCAATAGACAGTTCGCTGGGTCTCATCTTCCCCTCACATGCTGTAGAGGTTATTCCCCATTCACACAGGCGAAATTCTGATAAAAGTCAAAAGCGTTCCAGTGCCCGATGGGCTATGTAGAAGAACAAATTCACCCGCATAATTCTGGCCCTGCAATCTGTCTTACCTGCTCCTGCAAGGATGGTGTGCCCACAGTTTTTGCAGGGAGCAGAAGCAGCTTGAAGTGACCACAGTCACAACCGATTTGTGGTTGAAGACGTATTTATTACTGCTCATCTCAACAACAGCTTCCAGGGAATGAATCTATGCTTCAAGCACAAACATTCCATCACCCAGGAGCTAATAGAACATTCAAAGTGCCATGACAACACCACTATAGCTATTACACAGCTGCTGTTGGTAAGTAGCTCTCATGGCACTGCAGGGGCAGCAGCTAGGCATCTATGGTGCTGCCTTCGGTGAGACAGTAAGTTCCTCCGATCCTTCCCACAAGAGGGAAGCAGGTTACTCAGGGTCACTATGGTGGCCTTTCCTCACGACAACAATATGAACTAGGCCATGGTTCCTTCCAGTGGCCTTACCTGGCATGCGGGGTCAGCAACCTTCTTTTGCACATGGATGGCCTGATTGGCACAGCAGTAATCTTCACGGAGGCCCCAGGAAGCAAACATGGTTGGTGACTTTATTCTGCACATGGGCTACAGCCCTAGCGACAGGGCAGTGATGCTGACCACAGCTAAGTTCATGGTAGCCCCTCTGGCATACAGAATTTCTGATCTGAACCTGCATACATGTGACAGCCCAATTGGTGCAGCAGCTGTCTTCTTACACCTTGCTACAAGGATCCACTGGACATGATCCTCCACTGGACCTCACTCCCCCAGAGCACTCCTCTTCCTCACAGGGCACATTGGTCTTGGCAAGCAGGCAGGCACTGGTACTCCAGGGGCAGGGGCAGGTGGTTTTGTATGTTCCCTGGGTGATGTCCCTTCACCTAGATGGGAGACTGTTAGGCCTTAGCCCTGGTCACTGGCAGAAGCCTTGAATGAATGAAATAGTTTTGTAAAGCACAACAACTGCTCCAACCGGAGCGTCCTAGTTCTAGTTGCAAAGACTCAAGAGACTAAAAGAGAAAGCCTAATATTTACAAAAAAGAAGGAATAACATCAGAGGATGGTCAGATTTCTTTGACAAGATGGGTCTTCAGGTGAGCCTTAAAAACAGCCACTGATAAAATACTTTGCAGATGGTTGGGCCCACTCTTGGTTCGTGCATCTAAGAGAGCATAACAAGTTTTGCTCAGTGGAGCGAAAATTTCTGGGAGGTTGGTACTTTGTGATCTTGTTTTGAATGTAGGATGGTGTAGTTTGTTGCAAAGTCCTAAACGTGAACAGGAGGGTTTTAAATGTTATTCTTTGGCTCACAGGTAGCCAATGAAAGGTTCTCAAGACTTGCACATTTTGTGGTGAAGTGGGATGTTCAACACCAGACAGACAGCCACATTCTGTAACCTCTGTAATCTGTTTATCACCTCCTGAGGAGAACCACGGAACAGGGCATTCACATAATCTAGTCTTGTCGAGATTAAGGCATGGATGATACCCTTACAAGTATTTTCTACAAAAAAATTAGGAGTCTTTCTCAGAGATTTAAGTAGGGCATGGCACACTCCAGCAGTGTTCTTAACTTGATGATTGAAAGAGTTTTTCATACCGGCTGTGCGGCTGGAGGTTTGCTCAGTTCAGATGGCCAGACTCTGGTTAAGTCCAGTGTAGATGAAGTGTAAAGAACAGTATCTCAGATTTGGCCTAATAAGGCAGAAAAAACTCTTGTGCTTCCATTTCGCCACTGCCAAATGGCAGCCCTGGAAGTTGGCTGTAACAAATTCGTCCAAGTGATTAAAGGTGAATATCAATTATGTGTCATCAGCATACAACACCACATTGAATCCCTAGGCTTATACAATGGAGGCAAGGAGGCCCTATAGATATTGAATGAGGTAGGGCTAAGAACAGATCCTTGCAGGACACCACAGTTGGCTTCCTTGAATCCCGAGATGAAGGGAAATAGAAATGCAACTTGTTTTTTGACTGACTGAAAAGATATAATCTAACTCTATATGGTGTCTATGCCAGCTTCTTCTAGCCACTGCAGAAGGATGTCATGAGACATTGTAATGGCGGTGGCAGAGAGTTCAAGTAAAACTATCATAAGGATTACTCCTGTGTCCAGATGGGTTTTAATAAAGTGAGTCACCTATAATAGGTCTGCTTTAGTGCTCAAGCCAGCCCAAAAGTCAGAATGCGACAGGTGTGGAAGGTTATTTTCCTCGATAAGTTTAGAGATTTGACAATTGACCCAATATTCCAGCATCTTTTCTAATGCTGAAAGTAAAGAAATTGCTCTATAATTGCTGAGACTTAGAGGGTCCAAATTGTGCCTTTTTCCAATTTTTTGGCACCACTCCAGTTTCCAGGGAGAGATTAAAAGAGTGTTGATATTTGGATTTAGAGGGTTAAGTGCACGTTTTGAAAATGTGTAGAGAGCACATATCTAAAGGAGACCCTGATTTGGCTTTTTGGAGGATCATTTCAGACTCCTTCAGTGAAATCTTAATGAAGGAGGTGAGTTGGCAGGCATTGCCCCAATACTTTGATGATGATCTGGGGGATAACAATCTTATTTTTTTTATGAATCTGGAGTAGATGTTACAAACCGTGTCATGTTAGAAACCTTACAAATTGTCAGCAAATCCTAAGATAAAGGCATTGACTCTTTTCCGGCTTTTGGGGTTCAGAAAATAACTCATAATATTGTTCTGGGTGCATTATCAGCTTCCTCGATTTGTTCTGCAAACATACAGGTTTTGGCAGTTTTATTGTTTTTTCTGAACTGCTAAAGGGACACCTTATAGTTGGATTTGTCTTCGGCTGAAAAATCGCCTTGCTATTTCCTCTCTAGTTTTTTGCATACTGTTTTTATGCTTTTAACTCTGTAGTACATCAAGGGGCAGATCGAGAAGTCCTTTAACTACAGTTCTTTTTCAAGGGCCCTATTACATCAAGATTATCCTTGAGTTGAAGGTTGAGACTGCTGAATCAATGTCTACCAACTGATCAACCTTGACATGAGAGCAAGCCAAGTTTGAGGCTACATCACAAATAGAGTGCCTGGGGCAGTAGTAATTCATCCTTTTTGTCTTTGGAATCCTTTTGCAATGGATATTTTAAATGAAAAAAGAATTAAGTGATTGTCTGAAGCTAGAGGTACAACAGTCTCTGCTTCAAGCATTGGCAAGTTGGAAAATATAACATCTTAAGTGTGGCGGCTATTGTGTGTGGGACCACCCAACTTTTAAACTAGTGTAAAATCGGAAATATATTCCATCAGCCTTTCGGCAGATTTGCAGGATGGGTCATCAACATGAAGATTGGAGTCACCAAGTACCATAAGATTGGCATATTTTAGGTAAAGGGGCATAATGGCATTGGATAGAGTTTCACTAAAAAGAGAGTCGGCCTTAGGGGGACAGCAAACAAGGACCCCGGAGAGAGAAAAGTTCTCAGAGATCTTAACAGTAAAGGCAAAGGACCCTGCCTTATCCAGTAGATCTAAAGGCTGGAGCAGAAGAAATTGAAGTGGTAAATATTTGCCACACCTAATCCTGCTGTGCCGACTCTATTTATGAGGTAGAATAGCCATTTACAATTGTGGATACCAGATCGGGTCCTGAAAAGTTTTTCAGCCATGTTTCACAAAGGAAAATAAGATCCCCGCGCTTTCCTGTAGATTATTCCCAATTTCTGTTTTATGTTTGGGGAGTGATCTGACATAGGCAAAGGACCCTGCCTTATCCAGAAGATCTAAAGGCTGGAGCATAAGAAATTAAAGGGGTAAATAATTGCCACACCTAATCCAGCTGTGCCGATTCTATTTGTGAGGTAGAATAACCATTTGCAATTGTGGATGCCAGATCGGGTCCTGTATTTGTATTTTGTATTTGTAAAGCGCGACATTCATCCTGACGGATATCACGGCGCTGTTTAGAGGAACAAAGGTAGGTTATGACGGGGAACTTCAGCTGCTTGTCTTTATGGTTTTGGAAAAAGGTGTGATTTTAACTGCTTCCTGGACGATATATAATTTTCGGAGAGGCGTAAATACAGAGGAAGTTCATTCCAATGTTTGGCTGCCAGGTACGAGAAAGACCGACCACCGGCTCTGACTCTTTTTATACGCTTGGGTCTGGCTAATGCTTGGTGTCTTGATCTAAGGCATCTAGTGGGGACATAAAATTCGATTTTGCTCTGAAGGATTTTGGGTCCGACGTTGTGCAGTGCCCTGTGTGCATGACTCAACAGTTTGAACCGTGCTCTTTGGCGCATGGGTAGCCAGTGAAGTTCTTTCATGCATACGGAAGCAGAGCTGAGTTTACCTTTATTACAAACAAGCCTTGCAGCCGCATTTTGCAGCACCTGTAGGCGTGAGAAGAGGTAGTCTGCCATGCACACATAAAAGGCATTGCCGTAGTCCAATCTGCTGGTAAGCAATGCCTGTGTGACCATCTTTCTGCATTCTAGCGGGATCCAAGGAAATAGCCTTCTTAGAAGTTTTAGGATAGCAAAACCTCTTCCGCACAGGGCCCGCACATGGTCCTGCATGGACAGAGTGTTGTCAATGGTTATGCCTAAGTTTTTAGCGCACTGTTTGGGCACTGGGGCCGCTCACAGGGATTGTGGCCACCAGGTTGGGTCCCAGATTAGATGTGCTCCACCAAAGAGTAATATCTCTGATTTCCCTGCATTTAATTTGAGACAGTGCTTGGTCATCCAATTTGCCATCTCTGAGAGGCAGTTGTTTAGCTTGACCTTGGCATCTTCATGTTTGTCATCTATAGTATTCATCAGCTGTGTATCATCTGCATAAGAGCAGATATTGAGTCACCATTTCCTACTGATCAGTGCCAGGGATGAAACATAGGCATTGAAGAAGGAAGCTCCCTGGGGACACCACAGCTGATGTCTTTTTTTTCCGAGAAAAACGGACCCATTTGTACCATCTGGGTTCAGTTTTTGAGAAAGGAGTTGAGCCATTGGAGGGCATTAGCATGAATACCCTTTTCATAAAGAATTTTTAACAGAAGGTCGGGAGATACCGTGTCGAACACCGCCGACAGGTCCAGTAGGATCAGGGCAACAGCTTTCTCTTATAGCGTCGAGGGCTGCTAAAAGGGTGGTCTCTGTACTGTTGTTGGCTCTAAAGCCAGTTTCAGAGCGGTCTAGGAGTTTGTTACTCTCAAGGTAGTTAATCAGTTGTCTTTTTACTAATTTCTCCAGAACTTTAGAGTGGCCTGAAAAGTTTTTCGGCCATGTTTCACTAAGGAAAATTAGATCCCACGCACTTTCCTGTAGAATATTCCCAATTTCTGTTTTATGTTTGGGGAGTGATCTGACATTTATTAAACAAACTTTGAAAACCCTCTCTTTAGGCATGTTGGTTTTTTGAATTGTAGAATAGACCAGAAGCTCTCTTTCAGATTCTATGTAAAAAGGGCTCATATGTTCCTGAAGAGTGGTATCCATGTGTCCCAAGTGAGAGATTGTCAGGGCTTTCCTGCAAGTAGAGCACATGCTTGGGGCAAGTTGAAAATTGTATTTGGGACATGTAAAGCTGCTCTTGCTCATACAGGAGAGATAATGATTACATTTAGGAAGTTGGAGACTGAGGAGGGTTTCCCCAACTGAAAGACACTCTCCATACAGTTTCTAGGGAAAAACGGGCAGTGTGGCTGGCTCTTGTCATGTTCCAGACGCGGACAGCCACAGACAGGCTTGCCTTTTGTGCACCCGCGGCACGCCCACTTTTTCGTCCGCACCTACATCCTCCTTATATGTAATGAAGAAAGTTTGAATGACACCCCACCCTCTCTCAAACAACTGGAGTGGGTGGTAATGTTAGGGTGAACTTAGAGTTCGGCGAAAATTAGTCGGACATTAAACATTAAACATTCCATTCAAATTCAGTTACATTTTGCTAAAAGAAGACTATATAGATGTGTTGAAAAAAAAAACACAAGTGAACTTTGGCAAAGTTAGGGGCAAGAAAACAGAGTAAAAATGTAAACTAAAAAATCAAAAATTACTTAGCTTACTGGCAACCTTGCAGAGCTTCTCCTCCTCGCACAGCCCGGCTGGCTGCTTGGTAGTTGACAATTTTAGGACCATCAAGCTCCCCTTCTTAAAGTTCATTTTCAGACACTAAATGTGATATAGGGTTAAAGTCTCTGAAGGTTATGTTGGGGGTCTGCATCCTTTTGAAGAGCTCAATCCTCTGCCTTATCCTTCCTACAGAAAATAGTTTGTCACAACAGGAGTGACCCCAAATCTAATAACCCTACAACATAGGGATCAGGAGTGACTACAGGTTCACACTTGGAAATCAGCCATAGTGATATGTGCACCACAAGGGTACCCCAGGGCTCTCAGCTCTACTCTTTAAAAAAATTATTTCTATGTTCAAGTTTACAAACATTTCAGAGGCAGCACATGCCTGTGTCTCACAGCTTGTACATACATTAGAGAGAGCATGACAGAAGTTGTTGGGAAAAGGAGCAGAACACACAAGGATGAGTTTAAACCAAGGATATGAATACAAGAGCATATACTGCATCAACAATAAACAAACTGGGTGCCTCGCTAAGCAGCATGCCCATCACAGTTAAGCTAGGGAGGAATACCAACCAACCAGTGCCATCCCACCGCGTATCACCACAGCCACACTGAGCCAGGCAGTAACCATTTCCCCATAGATCCTGACACCAACATCTAATCCTCCTACCCACCTTGGACCCACCCCATCACATCATTATGTAGGGCCAACCACACAAGTGCCCATTTAACAGAACCAATCCAGAGACCCATGTCAGACGGCCCACACCTGCACCCTTTGAGAGTGTAGATCACAAGGCTCAGAGGTCGGGATGAGCTGATGGTATGAGTACCCCCCAATTGTACAAAATCAGAGCCCCTCCGGATGTAAGAAGGGACACTAAAAACATTTAAGCAGTCCTGAATTTTATAGATCCTCTACTCATATGTTGCCACCTGATAGAGCTCTGTGAACCATTCCTGTGGAGTGAGCACCGGAGGAGAATGTCAATGGCAGAGAATACATATTCTGGTTACCATGAGGGCCGTCATCAGTCACCTGCACCAATGGAAGGACGCATCATCCACATCTGTAAAATCATGGAAAAGAGCTACCTTTGCAGAGTGCAGAAAGGGGATGTAGGTGGTAGAGTGCAGGGTCTGCTACACAGAGCACCAGTAGGGAATCAGAGCAAGACATGACCATAAGACATGACATAAGTCACACGCAGCAGAGGAGCAACACCAGCAGGCACCCATCAGCAATAGGTGAGCCTCGCACAGTTTGTACAGTGTCCAGTACCTGTTATGGAGAACTTTGAAATAGGAGCATTTCAGTTGTGCCTCCCTGAGGGAACGGTCATGGTGGCTTAAGAACTCCTCCCATTCCTTATCCATATATTTTGAACCCAGTTTTTCTTGCCAGTAAACCTGAGATGTGGTGCATGTGTCCTGGGAGTAGACACCGTCAAAGAGGATTTGATACAGGTTAGAGACAGCCCCCCTTTATAGTCAACATAGCTTGAGGTAGTCCAAAATCGGGGAGATAGATAGGGTCCCACCCTAAAATTCCCCTAAGGCTGTGTTTAAATTGCAAGTAATACCAGAGCTGTGATTGGGGTAGGAGGAACAATAATTTGAGCATCTCAAATTAACAAGAGGAGTCACCCTCCAAGTGGTCCCCAATCACCCTGATCCCCATTCCCCCCATTGGGCATAGGTAAATGGGTGCCAGGCAATAGTTACGCCTTCATTGGACAAAGATGGTGCCCCCTGTGGACCACGTGATGAAAACCCAGTAGTCGATATGCCTCCTTCCACGTCACCCAGGTAGCTTTCAGAGTTAGGTCATTTGGGAGATCTTGAAGCAGGGGCATTGCACAGGAGTCCCACACCTGTGGTAGCTTAGGCCACCTTCAATTCCCAAGAGGCTGGCTGTGGAAGAGTGTCCGGGTTGTCAGGAAGTAAGCCACTTGGGAAAGGTGGTGAGCAAGATAGCACATATACATGTGGGGCAGACAGAGCCCCCCATGCTCTGGTATCAGCATGCAGTCTTGCGGGTTTGAGCAGAGACATCTTACCCGTCCAAACAAACAGCTTGATGTGCCTGTTCATGGTGCAGAGGCAGTCTGCCGAGACTGAAGTGGCAGCATGCCAGAAAACATAATTGAACTGGGAAGCTATGACCATTTTGATCATCTGGATTCTCCCCCACAGGGAGACCTGGAGGGCTGATCACAGGGTGAAACCCTACTCTATTTGGATGAGAATGGGTTGGATGTTGTCCTGCACCATATTATGCAGACCTTATTGATGAACTGGCCTAGATACTTCAAGCCATTGTCTTCCATGTAAAGTCATACAGAGTCAGGGAGGTCCGGGGGTCTCATTGTGTCAATACAAGTACCTCACTCTTGGTCCAGTTAATTTTGTACCCCAAAGAGACCGAGAAGTTATCGATCAAGCAGATAAGATGAGGGACTGAAGCTCCTGGATCGTCACTCAAAAATAACAGTATGTAGTCAGCATAAAGTAGGATCTTGAATTTGCCCACAGGAGTATCAATCCCTCGGATCAGAGCAGACTAGCGAATGGCGGCTGCCAAGGGCTCCAATGAAAATTAAAACAAGAGAGGAGATAGCGGGCACCCCTGACTTATCCCGTGCAGGATGCGAAAGGTGGCCTCTTCAGTCAGTCTTCACTGTGAGGGACATGTACAGCCATGTGACCTTGTCCAAGAAGCTGGGACCCATTCCTGCCCTGTCCAGTGTACAGAATAAATACCCCCAATCCACCCTATTGAAAGCCTTCTCATCATCCAAAAACAGATGGAGCTAATCGTCCCTCCCTTCACATACATGCCAGAGGATGTTGGCCAGGAGTTGTATGTGGTTACGAGAGGAAAATCCTGGCATGAAGCCCACCTGGGTATCAGGAATAAGGTTTGGGATAACCCATTGAAGTCAAGCTGCAATGACCTTCTAAGCACCTTCAGATCTGAATTGAGAAGAAAGATGGGTCGGAAGTTGCACAACAAGTAGGGTCCTTATTAGGTTTCAAGATGAGACTAATAAGCGCTTTGTTGTACTCTGGGCATAGGACAGCGGACCCTCCAAATTCTTTAAGAATTTATAGATATGGGGCACCTGCATGTCAATATTGAGTTTTGAAAATTCTATTGGGAAGTCATTGTCTCCCCAAGCCTTCTTATTTGACATGTTCCCAATGGCCACTTTGAGCTCAGCCTCCGTAATCTCACCCTTAAGGAGCTGACAACAAGGTAGGCAAAAGGAGAGCGATGAAAAATTCTTGCTCCATGTAGTAGTCATCCAGAGCCTCTGAGCAATAAACTGCACAGAGGAAATGGGCAAATGCCACCGTGATCTCCACAGGTTACATTAAGAGGTCAACTGTCTCCCCACAGAAGGCCAGAATGGTGCTGCAAGTTTCCCACTTATGGAGCTGTGTGGTCAGAAGCCTACCCGTCTTTTCCCCCTGTTCATAGTACTACCACTTCAGGTGAAGCAGGGCTTATTCTGCCTTGGAGGTAAAATGAGCATTCAGTTCATACTTTTGAGTTCCAAGTGATCCAGGAAATCCACGGTGGGATGTCTTGAGTAAGCCTGCAAAAGGGTCTGAATGTCGCCCTCCAACCTAGTCTGTGTGCCCTGGGCTGGTCGCTTCTGAAGTGCCAAATATCTCATCAGAGCAACCCTCAGAATGCCCTTTTCCACCACCCGAAGAACATGTGCAGAGGACACAGAAGATTCATTGTGACTCATAAAGCTGTGGAGGTGCTCCCTCAAATGACGTTTGGCCTCCGGCGTCCGATAATGGCAAGGGTTCAACCTCCAGAATTTGGAGGGAGGGAAACATGTCCAAGATTGAGCTCCAGTAGGACTGGAGCTTGGTCCGAGATCCCCTTGCAGCTATAACACAGACATGCATAAAGGGCAGGGAAGAGTGGTACAGGAGAAAAAAGCCAATGCAAGAACAAGTCCCATTCACACAGAATAAATATGCGTATTATTTGTCCAGGGGGTGCATCAAATGCCAGGTATCATATAACGGTCTTCCATTAAAACGTGCAATACTGCCCTATTCTTAGCATTAGCCCTGTCAAAGGGGCAAAACGATCAAGGTGGTGGTCTGGCACCACATTTCAATCCCTCCCCCACCAATTGTCATCCTCGTAATACCAAACTCCATCAGGAGTCTCGACAGGAAGGAGAAGTGCGATTGATTCTGGTTGGGGCCGTACACTGAGCCTATTATCAAGCTCTGGCCTAGGGTTCTAAACTTCACAAAAACATATCAACCTAGGGGGTCCATCCAGGATTTCAGAACAGTAAAAAGAAAAGGACTTGTCAAAGAGGATGGTGAGCCTACTCTTTATGTTGTTATTATCAGCACCAACTCCTTCCTGAGACATCCAAAATGGAACCAAGAAACTTACATTTCATCTTTATAGCTGAGACAATCAGGGCAGGGGTACACAAATGTCACCATGCAAGGGACTATTCCGCCCAACACACTCATTTAGTTACATTGAATGGAAAATATTGAGAGGAGATACAAAGAATACAAACTGACCACAATCAAGGACAAGACCCCATTGTAGGAGTTCATACTATAGCCTTGTAGCCGCCATAGCGGGCTATACCGGCTATTAAAGGCCCGTGGAGGGCTATACTGGCTATTAAAGGCCCGCTTCAGCGTTAAAGGCCCGAGCCGAAGGGGTTTAAATTCCCTCTGGCCCTGAGAGGCCTTTGAAAACATCATTGGAATGTTGCTTTGCGGGCCTTTACCGGCCCGTAAAAGCATGGAGCACTCCATTGTCTTCAATGGAGCTTGAAACATTCCAATGTTCTAATATAGCCTTATAGCCCTCCGTAGCAGGCTATACCAGCTATTAAAGGCGTTAAAGGCCCGAGCTGAAGGCGAGGGACTTTAACAAGGGAGTGGGACTTTAATAGCTGGTATAGCCCAGGTACGAAGGGCTATAAGGCTATTAGAACATTCTGCCACTAGAGGGCAGAATGTTCCAACAAACAAAACAAAGGCCTCTCTGAGTTCGGGGTATTTAAATTCCCTCCGGCTCTGAGAGGCCTTTGAAAACAACATTGGAATGTTGATTTGCGGGCCTTTACCAGCCGGAAAAAGCATGGAGCACTCCATTGTCTTCAATGGAGCTCCCAACATTCCAATGTTCTAATATAGCCTTATAGCCTGCCGTAGCAGGCTACACGGCTATTAAAGGTGTTAAAGGCCCGAGCCGAAGGCGAGGGACTTTAACAAGGGAGCAGGACTTTAATAGCCGGTATAGCCCAGCTATGAAGAGCTATGAGGCTATTGGAACATTCTGCCACTAAAGGGCAGAATGTTTTAACAAATTAAACAAAGGCTTTAGGGAGCGTGAGGGGATTGAAATCCCCTCAGGCTCCCTGAAGCCTTTGTTCAAGCCACAGCTGTGAACAAAGAAACATTGGAATGTTGGAGCTCCGGGCTTATACCAGCCATTATATGCCCGGAGCTACTCCATTGTTTTCAATGGAGCTTCCAACATTCCAATGTTCTGATATAGCCTTATAGCCCACCGTAGCGGGCTATACCGGCCATTAAAGGCCCCATCACGCGTTAAAGGCCAGAGCCGAAGGCGAGGGACTTTAACAAGGGAACGGGACTTTAATAGCTGGTATAACCCTGCTACGAAGGGCTATAAGGCTATTAGAACATTCTGCCACTAGAGGGCAGAATGTTCTAATAAATAAAACAAAGGCCTCCCAAAGTTTGAGGGGATTTAAATCCCCTCGAGCTCCGAGAGGCCTTTATAAAACATTGTAATGTTGCTCTGCGGGCCTTTACCGGCCCATAGAAGCAGGGAGCACTCCATTGTCTTCAATGGAGCTCCCAACATTCCAATGTTCTAATATAGCTTTATAGCCCGCCGTAGCAGGCTATACCGGCTATTAAAGGCCTGCTCCCACTTTAAAGGCCCGAGGGACTCTAACAAGGGTGAGGGACTTAAATAGCCGGTATAGCCCTGCTACGAAGGGCTATAAGGCTATTTGAACATTCTGCCACTAGAGGGCAGAAAGTTCTAACAAATAAAACAAAGGCCTTTCGAAGCTCAAGGTGAATCCCCGAGCTCCGAGAGGCCTTTGTATAACATTGGAATGTTGCTCTGTGGGCCTTTACCGCCCATAGAAGCAGGGAGCACTCCATTGTCTTCATTCTAACATTCCAATGTTCTAATAAATAACATCAGTCATAAAAAAAAATACTTTACATCACATTTGGCTTACTGGGCGAGAGCACAATAATCTAAAGTCTTTGAGTAGCTGATGACACACAAGAGAGACTTAGTTTTAAGTTATGTACACCGATACTAGTCTTCTTTGTCTGCTAACTGAAATATTATTTTTCTCGATCTTAATTGATTGGTAGATATGTTGATTTTGCATGTTCACCTTCTAATATTCTGCCAAAAATATATCTAAAGGTATTATGAGCATATTACTGACCACAGAATGCTTTCTCAGATTTTCTGTTGATCTATGTATCCATTTAACTTTTGAATGTCTTCAAATTGAATGTCAATGCGGACTGGTTCCACTTCTAAGACAGCTTCTTTAAAAGGACTCTGAGTCTCCCTCCAGTCTTGTTCTGAGAGCAGTACTTCTCGCACACTGACATGCACACATATGAGACTGACTTGTCACCTCACATATAACTTCATGGGCCCATCAATTGTCACCTGTTCCTCTGGGACAAGCAGTGTGCTGCATGACCCATGGCCACAGAAGATCACTGTGTGCACTTATGAGGTAGAGGGACTGTTTGCTCTGTGCACTGAGGTGCTGAATCGTCACCATATGGGATGTTGTGCTAAGTTTACAGATTCTGTAAAAGGTTGAAGGGGAAGGTACGAAAGCAGTTAATATGCACAACACTGTTGATAGTGCCCAGGCTTGACAGATGTGAAACAATTTTACTTGTATCTCTAGGACATGGCAAATTGAATACAGAAGGATTGTGCAACAATCCTTGGCAAAATAAACAGGGGGTGAAAATATTAGATTGTATGCAAAACAGAGAGAAACTACGTTGTAATCTTGTGAACTTTCACTCAATAACAAAGGTACATTTTAAAAGAAAGGTCCTAAGAGGAATGCAGCAAGGTGTGAACAGGATCTGTTTCTATACCATCAATCCAGTGCAATGTTCTGACTGCTGAAGGCAGGCAGTCTCATTTCTTCAATCCACACAGCTCTTTCGGGAGCATCTTTACTATGCTGCAGCCAGGTTATGGACCTTACAAGATTGCCCAGATAAATTAAATTGCCAGACCTTGTGTGGTAAGTTACATTAACTACACTTTGTGAGCAGCGGACCGGTAGTACAGAAAAGTCCTTCAGTGTCCTAAGCTGAAGATAACACAGACATTCAGCATCTATGTTTAACCTACATCTATAATAGTCTTAAGATGGAGTAAAACTATGAATTTTATGGTGAAAAGTCACGTATTTGGGAGCAATATACTCAAGTCCCAAGAGTAGAACCTGCGTTGGATAGCAGTTACTGACCACATGAGATCTCCTTTCAGGAATTTGGCAGACATTAACCTAGTAGTGACCATGCTGACCATTGAGAAGCCTACCCTAGTTCACCTTCAAATGAAGTACAGTTTCGGTAATATCAGCACACTTATCCAATCTGGTCCCCTATGCATGTAGAATAGTGGTTCAGTGATCAATTTATAATATTTTCCAAAAGGACGGTGAAGGGCTAAAACGTCTGTGGTTCCAAATGGCATCTCTTTTTATTGAAGAGTCAAAAGACTTTTCCGAATAATACTTGCAAAGCAAATACACTGCATCATAAAATGGATTCCTCTAAGCATATTAGGTGTCTGGGCCTTTAAATAGGAAGGGTAAGTCAACCACGTTGATGATGGTAACACATCTAACCAAATCTATGTCCAGACAGGAATTCCCCTGTCTGCTATACACAGACTCTATATATGGCGTTGGAAGATTTGGCACAGACCATCTTCATCCGGCAGCAGAAGTGAGAAAACAACATCCATTCTTTTAGGCATCATACTGCGTCTTTGAAGAGCAGGTCATAGCTGTGTTCATCTAAACTGAGTGATAATAAGTACACCACCCCCTGCATCCTGGATCCCATCCTCCTCTGTAAGAGAGAGAAATAATGGTTTAATTATCAGATTCAACTGCACTGATTCCCTCTTGTTAGAGCTGAGTCTCAAAAACTTTCAATTGCACCGCTTCACACTATTAAACGTCCTCTGTTGACAAGACATCAGTCTATTATTTTCACCGGATGTGAAAGGGTTCACTGCAACAAGACATCGATCGTGATCCATGATTATCTGATCATACGTTTTACTCTTATCAAGAGCACCACACTTTGCAGGCCCATCTGAATGACAGTGGCAGGTACACCTTTCTTGTATTCTCCTGATATGTTTGCTGTTTATGGATCTGCTTAGTTGGCATGTTGGAACTCGCGGCAGAGAGGGAGTGCACAATGCCTCCTGACTACATGTACTTTCCCAAAAAATTGGTACACATTTTCAATAATTAGTTGGCACATTAAAATGTTCTGCAACTCAGCCATAAGTGCAAAAATGGCATGGGTTGCACATAATTCAAATACCACGTTAGTTGTAACACTGTCTTTTTCCACTCTGTGGGGAGCAAAGCACATGGCTTAAAAGAAAACCATGTAACATTGCAGGCTAGCCATGCGCATGTGAATTGCAAAATGATCATAAAGTACAACATTTACACTGAATAACTCTCATAAGGCTAAAGTAATTAATAGCTGCTTAATGCTCAAACTTAAACCATGGAAATTATACCCACTTGCATATTGGAAGGGGTAACATGAGCTAAATCGCTATGTTACCATTGAGGCTGCAGCACTAATTTTAACTTTGCCATTGAAAAAAATAATGCTGGCGCAATTGGACGAATCTTTGCCATTGCGTGTTCGATTGTAACGCGGACGTCTGGCCAAATTCGGTCACCCGAAATATTGTTATGAGATCAGGGAAGCACTCCTATTGAAAAAAATTTTTTTAGGGAATATTGTAATCTTTTTCCAATGGTGCTGCAGTTATGCATACGTTGTCCTCTTACGCTGTGAATATATATAGATATTGACAAGTGTGAACTTGTTTTAAACTGCACACTGTTCACCTAGTGTTCAAATTAATACCACAATATCATCAAAATCAAAACCGCTCAAACATTGTTTCCAAGTAAATTATAAGACATTTACTTTACAATGATACTTATGTCATCACTTTTTAACAACCAAATAAAGTTTTCCACATTCAATGATACAAAAAAAACAATACATCAGTTGTACATATATTCCTTTTTGATATACAAATATGTTAATCAATCACATGATTGCATTTTTAATTTACATGCCCAATGCATTTCGGAACACTACGGTTCCTTCTTCAGGGACCGGTCTGAATGGTCAGAAAAAAAGTGTTCCCTTGTGTAGCTTTCTGTGTGGATAAGCTGAAATAACTCTAAAGGTCACCGCAATGGGATGAAGATTGTACTGTCCGATAATCTGAGTTAGTTGCACATGATCTAGTTTTCGCCAAAATCGTGTACACAAGAGCACACTTTTTTTCTGACCATTCAGACCGGCCCCTGAAGAAGGAACCGTAGTGTTCCGAAATGCATTGGGCATGTAAATTAAAAATGCAATCATGTGATTGATTAACATATTTGTATATCAAAAAGGAATATATGTACAACTGATGTATTGGTTTTTTTGTATCATTGAATGTGGAAAACTTTATTTGGTTGTTAAAAAGTGATGACATAAGTATAATTGTAAAGTAAATGTCTTATAATTTACTTGGAAACAATGTTTGAGCGGTTTTGATTTTGATTATATTGTGGTGTTAATTTGAACACTAGGTGAACAGTGCGCAGTTTAAAACAAGTTCACACTTGTCAATATCTATACAAATTCTGTCACCCGCCATGTGGTGGAGTTTTTTCTAACATGTGGCTCACTAATGGTAAGCTGGAGAGTGAGAGCGATATTTGACGTCCCACCTAGCACGATTTTCTATCACTAGGATGGCACCGGGTAACATCTCTCCAACATGGGCAGTTGCTGATATTGGGGTTAAAAAGCTGCAGCTTGAGTAGAAAATCAACTCTAGCAGCAGCAAAATCAACTCCAGGAGCTGCAGGCTCTGGTGTGCTGTGTGGTGCCGTTTGCGCAGATTTTTCAGTGCGGAACGAGCTCCTAGCACTAAATTCCAGTGCAAGCAGTGTGATGTGCCTATTTCTGCCCATTCACTGAATTTCGCATGATCTCACAGTTTTTTTGCAACTCCACAGAATACGGCAGAGTGGAAATCCGAGAGTTCCGCCCAGGCCTAAATGAACCCAACCTCACAAATTAAAGCTAACAAATGAAAATAAAAATCTTAAGTCAACATTGATTTTTATTTGCATTATGGCCAGAACTGCTGACTTTGGAAATAGGGAACCAAGTTCAAGTCTTGTTGTCGAATCAACATGCTGTGATTCTGGTAAATCATTTAATGTCCCCATTTCTAAAAATGACATTGTTTAATATAATTGGTGCTCATGTAATGCACTCCAATACTTTTAGGTCAAGTTTAAGATTGGTAAAATTGCATAAAAAATAAGCATTACTATTCAAAAGCGTTCTACTTTCCTGGGTTTTATGAAAACAGTTTATGTCTGGTGACTATAAGTCTTGAGCTAACTGAGCTTTCTATAGGGCAGCAGACTCCAATTCCAATCACACAAATATGGCCCTGAAATATTCTTCCTGGGAATAAAGACTTGCATGGGTCCAGCCCCTTCCTCTTTGACAGCCATTTGACAGACAGCCAGTGATGAAAGCAATTCTCAAATGCCCAGCAGCTTGTCAGTGCATTCTGTAATAGCAAGCTCCTTTCAAGGATGTTTTTTAGTGATAAAAGAACTGGTTCCACAAAGCAAGATCCTACATTCCGTTTTGGCAACTAGATATCAAGAGACAATCAACCCAAATAATGCTGGTAGTACCAAATTTTAGCAGCATCCTTACTTCCAATTGGGGGAAAACTTTAGGGTTCCCATAATAGGTGTGTGCTGCTGTGATTGTGGAAAAGACAACGTTGATCCATTTTAGGCAGAGTTAGGCAAACAGGAGGAATAAACTTGGCTAAGGATTGGAAGAAGACATCATGGATCTACTTGTATGGGAATATCACATGATATTGGGTCATCATGCTGTAAAGCAAGGGGGGGATTCGTTAGAAGTGTGTTATGATTAATTTAGGGATTTTAGACAACATCCAGTGGCTCAGAATGTGTTAAAATCTGCTATGAATTGTTTATTCGTTGAAGAAATCAAGCCAATCATTAATAAGGCATTGATACAAAGCACTGTGCCAACCACTTTCAAGTTAAACCACTGCATGAATCTGAGAAGTCATACTTCCTATTTGCCCAAGGAAAGACTGTGGATTATTAATGCTGCTTCCCTGTTCAAACTCTCTCAGGGCAATGGAAAATTGACTCGTTTAGACTCATAAAGAGAAGAGTGTCCAGGATCTCATCAACAGCCGTCAAGTAGCAGTGACATTATTTTTTCTTCAAAGAATGGCACACGATTCAATGAACAGATTCAACATCATCTGCCTGGATGACAACAATCAAGATCAGTGAAAGTGGACTTTTTAGCTGTGTTCCAGACTGGAAGCATGGAAACCCTTTTCCCCATTTAAGTCATTGACCTGGAATACAAAGAGAAGTTTCTGGATTAACACTTGGAAGACCAAAACAGAAGTTTGATATGTGTTTCTACAAGTTCAAAAATGTTGACAATTGTTTTTTTTTTACCATGGGCATTTTCTGAACATAATTGAAACTATATTTCAAAGGAAATTATTATTATTGTTTTTAAAATACACTTTTCTTAAAGGGGGTTGCAATACACTGTTTCCATGTAAAAACAAAAAATGCAGTGCTGCTTGCCTTTTTGAGATGCATAACCAGGATTCTTTCCACCTCAATAGAGATGTTTACATGTGAAAAACACCTATACTTATTTTTCAATGCTTTCTAATACCTGTATCAAATTGCATAATTTTTATATTAATGTAATCAACAACTTGCTCTGCCTCAGTTAAACTGGTTTGTGAATGTATTGTGTTTATGTCTTAATTGTAGTGTTGTTTTTGATGCTGCTATTCATGAGTCACATGTACATTTCCCTTAAGAAATCATTGACACTTGTGACCAGCTACCAATAGTAAGCTCTGCATTCCTCAGAGAAACATGTTTACTTAATTTTAACAAGAAAACTTTGGTTTTATGAAGTTCCACAACAGCTCACATCAAAACTGCAACATCTCAGTTCAACAATTTTATAATCTGGGAGTTTGTTTTAAAGATAATAGTTTTTAGAAGATCCTATTATTAATTTCTACCAGCATAAGTTCAAATATAACTGATGAAACAATGTACAGGTCTATAATGTTCACTCCTCAGGTAGAAGTACTTAGGGCCTGATTTAGGTGTTGGCGCATCTGGTCCCGCCGTTGCTTTTTCAACAGTCTTCCCGCCCACCAACTTGCCAGTCCACACACTGTATTTAAATGTCAGGGGGTCTATGGAGGGAAAATTGTTGGAGTCCTGCCTCCTCTGCCACGATGTTCCAACAGAGTCGATGGTATCAGAGGTATAAGCAGCTATTGGAGGGAGTCCTACCAAGACTATTGCTAAGCCGATTACGATGTACCCTTTGGTCGAGGCAAATGTGGATGGAAAACCTCCAAACTTGGGTTGGCGGAAACAAAGAAAAAGAGGTAAAACATATCTTTATTCAGGTTCCCACTTCTGATTCTATCTTGAACCCCATTGTCCAGGTCCTTCCTGTTCTGCTACTACCTCAGGATGATTCTCAGCAACCCTCATTGTTGCCAAAATCTAAGGTAAGCTTCTGTGTCACTTGTCTCCCTATCAATAATGTGTTAACATTTGCTATCAATGCGTGTATTTTTGCTTTACTCTCAGATGCAATTCTTTTACGTGCCATGCGTAAGTGTTCATCGTACAACTTATAATTGTAAAATGAACACACCTGTATTGACATATAAAACATATTTGTTGGGTGGTGGGGGGTGTGTGTGTTCTGCTTGTGGTGTGAATGTGTGTGTATGTTGTTGGTGTGCAGTGATGTATGTAACATAAATGGTATTACACATTACCTACATATACATATTGACAATATCACAACAAATATGTTTAGTAAGATAATAATGACTAGTACTTACCTGTCCCCACACCACCATGGTCTAACTCCTTCAGGACTCTGCCACCAGGACACCACTAGCACAACCACAACATCTAATTCGGCTCAGCTCAAATTGCTGGCCTGACAGCGACAGAGTGCTGCTAGCCAGCTGAAAAAACTGCTGCCACAGTGAAGACCTGTCTCTTGCCGTCACATCTAAATACAATGGGGGGACTGCTGTGAGCTCAACCGAGTACTTGGAACCACCACCACGGCCGGATGACAATAGTAACGGCAAGATCTAAATCAGGCCCTTCATTTCCTCGTGAGAATCACAATCAATTGTCCTGTTACTGCTTGTCCATAAGTTTAGCCTGGAGGAGTGGCACACCTTTGATCCACTGGGTCTTCCTCACCTCTTAGTAAGCGGAAGAGGTTTCACTTGAGATGGCTGAAGAAATGCCTCATTGACACGAATCTACAGGTTTTCTTCCAGGTAGGTGTAGTTGCTTTTGTCTCCAAGACCTTTCACATTCTCTTACCGGAGAGGCTCTCAAGTGCCTCTCCAGTAAAGCAGGTAGGCTCTTTCTGGTTTAGATAGAAAATGTTTATCAGTGGTGTATCAGCAATAGACTCTCTTAATATTTGCAGGTACCTTCCGGTGCAGAGATTCATGGGAAAGCTGGAGACACTTTCTCAACAGTTATTCACCACAAAGACAATAAGTGTTTCAGCAAGCAAGCCATATTCTCTTTCTCTTTGCTTTGATTAGCTTTCTCCAAAAATTTAGCTTGAAGCAGTTTTAAAAGATGAACTCCGGAGGGAGTGGCTTGGATGCCATCTAAGATGGCGGCCTGAGCCGGGAGCGCCAGAGCACACCGGAACACTCGTCAAATTTTAGCGACTCTCAACATGATTTGAAAAGACAAACTGGATTCCCCTACCGGTGTATCACCAGGAGAATGCTTCTCCTCTTCAAAAGGCCAGATGAAGCCCTTTACACCTTTCAATTAGTCATGTCTTTTTTGACATGAGAGTTATACATTCTCCTTTCCTTGGGGCACACTTCACCAGAGCTATTTACTTATGTTTCTCTATCATTCTTCTGTTGCATTTTAAGCTCAGCCTGCATTCTTCCTCACATACTCACCTCTGAGTAATACCTTTTCCAAGAAATACCAGGCTCTTACCAAAGTAATGCTCACTTCATAAGAATACTGTTGATGGAGCTTTCTCCAACCTGTGCATAACTGGTAGGGCATTTTCTCAAGGACGTTGTTCACTATATATTACTAATATGCGGCAATAACTAAATATTCTGTATACAACTTTTGAATGATACCTCATCCAAGAACCACCAGGTATTCTAAAGCTCTTTTACACATGCTGCTCCCTAAATAAGCATAATGTTGATGGTGCTACTTCAGCGTTGTATACAACTATTTTAGCACTCTCTCAGTACAATTGTGGGCTATATAATATTAATGTGCACCAATATCTAAGTATTCTCTGAACAGCTGCTGTATGGTTAGAATAAAGAAACCTCTCTTTAATATCAGTTCTAAAGCTCAGCCTAGTCCCAAAAAACCCACACAATCCTCCTCTAGGGGCTCCTTGATGGATAATCTAGTTTATTCCATCAAAATGGCGCAATCAGTTACTCCTTGCTCTGCATCTGCGTCTGTCTCTTCAGTGAAGGTTCAGTCACCCTCTTTTGCAAATAAAAAACTTAAACAGGGCACCCATTCACCCGAAAAATGACCATCTCCTATATCATTAGATATATGACTGATAGAAATTCGAGCCCTTCATCCTTTTGTTGAAGAGACCAATAAATGTATCCAGCATTTAGATGATAAATGGTCTCTTATGGCAACAAAAATGTCTTTGGCAGAGTAACAGGTTAGTGACTTACGTGATGAAACCAATAACACTTTTGGAGAAAGAGGTCCTTCAATCAAAGAAGCACTTGGAAGACTTTGAGAACAGGAATAGATGCAAAAATCTTCATGTTTATGGTCCTCCTGAACACACAGAGGGAGATAATCCTGTCTCCTTTCTTCCACAACCACTAGATTTACCTCCTTCCTCCAATCTTAATATACGACAGGCACATAAACTGGGTCCTCGTCTCTCTTCTTCGACGCCACCTACTAAATGGAGAGGAATTATTCTTTTCTTTTTAGAGTTCACTGACCTTTTGAAAGTTCTTAATGCTGCCAAATGGTAAAAACAAATTACATGTTCTCGTAGAACGATTTTTATTTCACAGGATGTATCCAATGCTATGGTCACCAGAATGAAATACTTTCTCAGTCTCTGTGCTGCATTATGCAATCTGAGTGTTTGCTATGTCCTTTTTCATCCATGCTTCTTTGAGTTTACTTACCAAAATAAAACTACCTCTTATCAAGAACTGAGTGAACTTAGAAAATGTATAAACATTCATCTGGTGGATACTATGGATACAGCTGATCCTTCAATGCATTTTCTGAAATGCTTTGTTACATCTTCATCTTGTGCTTTTAGATAAAATATTTATCCTGGTGATGTTATACCTAAGTTAACATTTACTCTCACTTTTCCTTTTAGATTCACAGCATTTGTTTACCTTGTTTATTCCCCTCCTACTTATATACTGTGCCATTGTGGTGTGTGCCCCCCTTGTCAGAAGTGCCATCATCATCTGTGTTGTCACCACCCCATTCTCCCTCTTGTCAAATATCCAGATATGTGTTTTGAGTCAGCAGTTCTTGACATTTCCTGTCTTCTTCCTTTTCTTTTCCTTCCCCCTCCTTTTTCCATTTTTCCTCATCCCCTCTGCATTTTCATATATCCCTTTTCACATTCTCTTCCCCTATATACTGGTTTATATCCTTGTTGCTAAACTGTCAGATATTGGATAGTCTTCATTGGTTATTTAATTTGTTTTTATTGTAAAATTCAGAGTAATCACATGGAATATAAAGGTATTAATTAATCCTCTCGAATGACAGAGAGTGTCATCGCACTTGGCCAAATCTGCTCCAGATTTAGTCTTGTTCAAGAAACTCACTTTACCGAATCTGAAGCCTTAAAACTCAAGCATGGTTGGGTAGGCTCTATGTTTGCATCTCCCATCTCAAATAAAAAGAATTGAGTTATAGTTTTATGTGGGGAAACCCTCAATCTTGTTGTACTCTCAAAAGAAAAATATGGGCAGAAGGATTGTTTTTAAACTAGTAATCAACAAAATAACTTTAAATGCACTAAACATTTATGCTCTAACACAACCTTGCTACACTTTGTGGCCAGCAGTAGCACAAAAATGTATGCCATATAATGACACATACTTTATTCTAGAGGGTGATTGCAACCAATTTTATGGATCCATTTTTGGATGACAATCCTCGGTGCAAATATTTTCCTCATAAAATGCATAAGCGATTTCATTCCACTGTCTCCCATGATGCTTTGGTTGATTCTTGGAGACTATCTAATCCCACTTCTAGAGACTACACTTTTCATTCTGCTACACAGGGTACCCTTACAAGATTGGACCACATCTTTGTTTCTAAACCGTTGTCACAACATATAGTGCAGTCCTCCCAGTCCCATAGTACTCTCAGATCAATCCATGGTTATTACAGATTTTGGACTAGGCTCCCCCAGACTTGATTATCATAGATGGAGATTTAGCAATTAATTGCTAAAGAATGTATAATGTTACTCCTCCATTGTCTCATTCAGTTCTGAAATTTTCTTGATTACTCGTTTGATTCTGAATTTTTATTGATTAACGATTCTCCTACCAACCCTCCTCCTTTAGTATGGTATACATTTAAGGCAGCTGCTGATGGTTATCCATAGACTATGAGGCTGATTGTGATGTCATTCGGAAAGGCTCCGAACGGCATTCAATTTGTCTGAATCTGTTTCAGAACCCGCATTTCCACAGTCTTGGAAACACATCCGACTGACCGATTACGATATTCTGTTTGTCCAAATCCGATTTGGAACCCACGTGTCCGCCCGACTTGGAAACACATCTGACTGACCAATTACAATAGTCTGAAACCGTTCGGTCATTCCGACTTGGTTCCGATCGGCATTCAGAGAAACTGAGTCGGTCGTAGCCAAATCGTACAATTCTATGGACCGTGTTTCTGACAGTCGCGTTACGATGTCGTATTCGGACATCCTTTCCAAATCGGTTTGTCTGATGCAGATCAGCTGTCGGAATCTGAATTTGGGGGCACATAGCAGGCTCCTCTTCACCCAGGAGACCTCCAGATGGGGCCCGTGGGGGCACCCATGGGTCCCCTCTTCCCAACCATTCATGGTGTGCCAGGCCCCATGGGGTCCCTGAGACAGGTGCAAGATTTTCCGCTACCACCCCTTTTTTCAATGGGAGCCTATGTTGTCGGTTGGAACACATGCTCCCATTGAATTCAAGTCAATAGGAGTTCAACCAAACGGTGTTTGGAAACATTGTAATACGTCAGTTGGACTCCCTGAATCCGATTTAGTCAGAAATGATTCAGAGTCCGAGTTGGTCAGAAAGCATTCTGATCAACATCGTAATCGATCCCCTGAGTATCTAAGGAAAAGAAATTTAGAAGCAAAAAATACACGCCGTCACTCTCCTCCATTAAGACTCTAGAACAAAAAAATATCTCTCCACTAAATTAAACACTAATCTCCAAAATCAGCAAAACTCTAAATTACACTTTAATACTCTGTCCACTTATGATGCCTCTTCCATCTTGTTAAGAAAAAATGCTTGTTAATATGGTGGGAGAAATACAATTTGTAAATTGCTAGCTAAGTATTTGAAAGTAAAAGGCAGTCACTTCAAATGTATTCAATATTTAATTTACAGGGAGTTTCACTGACTAAACACAAAGATATCCTAAATGAATTTGGTAATTTCTAGAATACTATATAAACTCCAGAAACTCCAGTACAACATTCTTATATTGAAGACTTTTTACTTCAAACCCCTGACACTATTCCTTCTCGTTTAGACTTTGTTTCCTGGGAGACAAGCATTACCCTCAATGGATTTACCAAGCATTAAACTCACTAAAATAAGGGAAAACTCCGGATGGCTTTACTGTAGATATTTTTCTACATTTCTCCAATATTATCCTTCTTCATCTGTCACACTTGTTCAATCACTTCATTACTACTGGTTCCAAGTCTGGCACTTCTCAAAAAGCCACAATATGTCTTATAGATAAAGATTGCAAAGATTCCACTCTATGTAAACAATTATAGGCAACCCCATTAGTAAATGTAGACTGCAAGGTTTTCACAAAACTCTCAACAGTCCATGTAGAATCTTTTCTTCCACATCTTATTGGAAAGGAGCAGTGAGGATTCATAAAGGGAAGATTGATGTCAGATAACACTAGATTAGTCTGTCTCCTTACTGTTTTTCATAGGTACGTATCTACACACTGAGAAAATAAACTCTATAAATCGAATTTCTAACAAATTATTTTGAAAATAGATATTTAGGTAATGTTATTTTAGGACAGCTACCTACAGGAAACGTGGTTGTTAAGCCAAAGTTAGCTTTATACTGGTAGAAAGGATAATTAATTACATTTCAAATTTTCATACTGAGAAGCTGTGCATAACTTGTTAATGTGTTTTATCATGTAACTAACTAGTGTTAAAACCAGCATTTTAATCAGATCTCAAAGGTTGCTTAGCCTTTCAAAAAACAGGTGCAGTCTGCCCTGCCACATGTCTGTGTTTAATACCATGTGGAAGGTTTTGATCCCGATACATGTGGAAAACATTTTCTCATAAATGGACATGATCTTTTTCCCCTCTTGAATCATATGTGGGAATATTAGACCTGTCTTACCAAAGGGAAAATATATCAATTGAGTTAAGTATACACATTTAGGAGTTGTTTAGCTGAAACCAACTGTCAAAAAGGGGAAATACCAGTTATTGTGAGCCAGAAAAAAAAAAAACAACCATGGGAGCAGGGCAAAATAACGAATTTCTTAAAGTTGCCTGTCCATGACACAACGACAAGTGAAACCTCTTGGTTTTCAATCTTAGTAGAGCTATGGAATAGGGCCAATCTTAGAGGTGTGTGCTCTTTTCCACCCCGCTGGCAGGATTTGTGGAGTTTTCCCACTCCGCATTACGCTTGTAACACAGAGTTCCGGCAAAACTCTGCTACGTGGTAGAGTTTTTTCTCAGGCGCAGGTTGCCAATGTTAAGTTGCAGAGCTCGAAAAAGAATTGGCATCTCCTAGCATGATTTCCAGCGCGAGGATGGCATGAGGCGATATTTTCCCAATTCGACCATTGGCTTTAAGATGCTGCAGCACAGTTTGATGACCTTTACACAGATTATGCAGCACGGAACAAGCTCTCAGCACTAAAAATCAGCATAACATAACATGATAATTCCGTCCGCTCATGGAACTCCTCAGAATCTTGCAGAGTTTTTATGTAACTCCACAGAATTTAGCGGATTGAAACTTCACAAGCTCCGCCCCCCCCCCAGTATGCCTGTAAGTTTTAGAACACAATAATGATTGATTCAAACTCCAATTATAAGTTTACTGATATTTTGCATAATTTCAAAACATTGTCAATTTTCCTTATATTCAACCAGTCATCAGCAAATCTGTTTTTTTTTTTTTATATTGTACTACCTTAAATACTTGATTTTTATTTTGGATACAGGTGCTGATTTGACCTCAGTCTACTATGTACATGTCAATTGTTTTTGGCTATTTTTTTAAATCTATCTCTGTACTTCATCAGTTCCATCGCTGCAATGCTTCCCTTATCTGCACTACTCCCCACCCTGGACTGTTTTGTCACTTGATAGAGTTCTATGGGAAATGTATTGAGAAACAAAATACACTACAAAACTCTCTTGCAGTGCATGATGACACATTGCATTCATTCAGAAAAAGTCAATACAAGCCATTACGTTCACCACACTGATTACACCAATCTTCACTGATAAAAACAAGAACATAGAACGACCACGACTCCTCCACAGAGAAATTCCAGACCACTCAGAGAGGTTTACACTGAGAAGGCACTTTGAGGCCATATAAAGGACAAAAGTGTGGTGCAGCATTCTTGGCGACGCAATAAAAAATTGCTGGCAAACGTTTCCGAAATACATTCTCCCCAAAAATATAGTGCTTCAACTCATCTTGATTATTTGAAAGCTGTGTTGATGTAATTTGCAAATTAAATCATAGAGCCCGAGAAAATAAATACCATAGAATAATAGCAAATTTCAAATGGAAAGAACTCAACTCATTAGCAAGTTATTACGAGATATAAAACAAAACCTGATTCATACACAGAAAAATAGCAACATTTTCATAGATTTATTTTGCAATAGAATAAAATTGGATACTAGACCTCTATTTTATGTAAATGCTAAAAAATGATTTTGTTCTTAAATATATGTGGATCACAGGGATCTGCATCTTAAAACACACTTTCCCTGTCAGCGCAATGGAGTACATTTAAACAGGTGTGTCATGCTCAAAAAGGAGATATGCACACTATGAGGTTGAATGCACTGCCCCCAGGGCAGCCGCAAACATATGCTGTCCTGGGGGTCACGCATTCAAGTGAAATATGGAGTGACTGGTTCAAAGCCAATCTGTGATTCACTATGCAGGCGCCATCTGTCTTCACTTTAAAGAAGGGAGAGAGATCATTTTGCAGGTGGCTGCAGTGAGTGACAGTACCAGCCAGCAAGGGGAAGTCCGGGAGGTCTATATGACCCTCAATTCATTCCTCAAGGGGCTGCCAGCAGGAGGGGCGCACTTACAGTGAGCCCCCTTTTTTGTGATGTACTGTCAGTTTAACTCCTGACAGCTTATTTACCTCTGCACCTGCGTCCATAATACAGAGCGGGCACAGAGGTAAAGAGAAACCCTCATTTGCATGTTGCCACGCCTCCATGTAAATGAGGGAACACCCTCTTAAGATAGTGCTGGCACAACATGTGCGCCACCATCTGTATTAATATACAAGATGTCAATAAAAATATGTTTTAAAAAAACATTATCTGTATTAAAGAAGGGGCCACACAAGCATCTGCAGCCCTTCTCAAATACCAAAGTGCTGAGGGGTGCGCAAAGTGGGTGCAAATGGGGCACTTCTGTAATACCGGCACTGGTATAAAAGATTGTAAAGAAAAAGTGTCCTTATAATGGTGGCTGTACAGCCCCTCTTTTCACTTGTGCAGAGGTATGAAAAGGGGAGTCCTGGGTGGTTGGCTGATTTAGTGTGCTGTCTGGAGTGTTTATAGGGTCTTGGCATCACCAACACAGAAACACCGAGAAACTAGCTACTCTCTTTTGTGCTGCTCTGCCTGTTGTGCCTGGTGTAACTTGGTTGCTGCAGACAATGCAATCCCATTGTTGGACAGACCCACTGTTCTGATCCATATTAGGCACACCTGCCCCCAGGTTCAAACTGAAGTAGAACTTTCTGCACAACAAACAAGTTGAAGGCTTTTTTTATGGCTGCTTTTTTTGGAAGGTAACAAGGTAATACATATGAGCACTGTAAAAACAGTTATCTATAACCCCAAATTTATACTTGGTTGTTATTAGGCAGCATTGTCCTTCTACCAATTATATTATTATTGTTTAGCAGATGGTGCGGGTTCCTTTGCATGTTGACTGCAAGCTCCATCGGCAGTAGGTGCCCCCTTACCAGGCCCATCAGGTCCCTACAGACAGGGACAGCAGGAAATTTGAAACCAGGGGGATTTGGGGTTCTTTAAGTAAGGAAACCTATACTATTGTTTTAATTGTATTTATACATTTAATCAGAAGCTAAAGGTGACGATGTGTTCTGTTGGAAGCCCATCATTAGAATTTCACCATAATCTAGGTGTAGTAGGATATCACAGGAGAGATTTGAATAGGGGCACCTTAATTGTCCATTCTTTTAGAGACAAGAATGGAGTTGCTGACAAACCAGTCATGCACAATTGTGGATTTTCTATTCTAAAAATATAAATTGGATCTAAAGATTAATATGCAATGGAGTTATTTTCATCATAAAGCTGCCAATTACTTGAAAAACAAGAAAAACACTTAGGGCCTCATTAAGATGGCCGCCGGATTTCGGAACGGCTGCCTATGAGGTGGCCTCCACACACTCCTAATCACAATACGACCGCCACCACGGCGGTCGCATCACCTATTTTTGGCATTATGGCAGGGATGCGGTCATCAGCCCCCGCCACTATGCAAAACAGAGGGTGCAGACACATCACTGCACTACGTGGCAGGCATCCTGAGGTGCCTGCCACATGGGGCAGGGATATGTAGGGGGGCCATAGGTGCCCCCCAGGGTACATGTCCCTGCACCTGGGATTGAGGAGGGCCTGCTAAGGGCCCCCAAATCCGTTTCTGCCATTCGTTTTGCTGCAGGTTGTCTGCCATAAAACGAACAGAGGAAAGGGATAATTCCAACTGCGGTGCCGTCAAGGCACTGTTGTATTGTGGGCCAATGTTTGTGTCCCAGCAGGTGATCAGAAAAGGACCGGCTGTCGGAACCGCGGTGGGCGGTCTTTACGACCGCTATGCGGTGGGAATATACCTGTTGTTTGTGGTCTCAGATTGCTGCCACTTGTTATCTAAATCTGCTGCTAGTCCTTGTTGCATTTTGCATACTACAGCTGTTTGCTCAGTTTTAAATTGATTAGTTTTAAATTCATTGTAACATATATTTGGTTTTATTCCTTACCTGGCCATCTTCACTTATCTGTTCCCCTTCTCGCGCTCGGCCCTGGCGGAACCCAGATGTTAGCGGGTCCGCATCACACAGTGGTGACGCGCTAGTCTTTTTCACTACCGGAAACTATATAAAACGCACTGGGGCGGCCGCACAGCGGGTGCGCCGCCCCAGAACCCCTGGCCGATCGATTCCCGGGATATATAGCAGAGAACAGCTGCTGTTTTTAGATCCAGAACCATGTAAGTTACATGATTTGATCCCGCTTGGTAATAATGTGAACGAGTTTGTGTGTCCTAACTGCTCCTTCCGTCTGGGACGTTCTACTGTTGAAAGGATGGAGGGTTTGGAGGACGGAGACATGGGAAATCAACCCGGCTATCCAACCAGGCAAGATGAGGTTAGAAACTCTAAACTTGCTCAAGAAAAATATCTGCAATGTGTCTTGGTAAATGTACGATCTTTGGGGAAACATAAATACCAGATCGAAGACATGATTCAAAGTACGAACTCGGACCTAATTCTTCTTACCGAGACATGGACAGACAACGCTTCGTGCCCAGACTGGAATATAGCCATGCCAAAAGGCTATGCAGTTACCTCTCAGTATAGGGAGGGGGGAGAGGTGGGGGCATAGCTTTTATTCATAGGGAGCATTTAAAACTACGGGTAGACACTATTAGGGATTTTCCGGCAGAAGCCCTACATTTTACCATTAATATTAATAATACTCTGAATTTTCAGGGTCTACTAATCTATCATCCCCCCGGACCTAAGGCCTCATTTGCACAGTCTCTAATGACCCTTTTAGAAACCTACACAGACTCTGCCCCGTTTATGATTCTCAGGGATTTTAACTACCACTTGGAACTTGCTAATAATTTCGATACAGGGAGATTATTGGACAACCTGGCAATTTTTGGTTTCACCCAGTTGCTTTTAGAGCCCACTCATCAGGCTGGTCACATTTTAGATGGCGTCTTTTCGAATAATTCTGAGACGCTCGTGTCAAAAGTTGTACCTCTTCCATGGACAGACCACCATGCGATCCACTTTAAGATCAGGGTCCCGCTGCTAACTCAGAAAACACAAGTAAAACCAACTAAGGTAAAGACCAGACGTTGGAACAAAGTCCATGCCAATGATATGATAGCAGCCCTTGGTCAAGGTCCCCTGTCGTTGGCTAAAAATAACACTGAGGCAGCCTCTGAGTTTAATAACTGGCTCCGGACAGCGGCTGACCAGGTAGCCCCAGAAAAATTGTCAACAGTCAGGAGACTTAAGCCTTCGTCCCCTTGGTATAATCCACAATTGAAGAGCCTAAAGGTAAAATGTCGAACTGCTGAGCGTCAGTGGAGGCAAGATTATGGTAATGCTATGAAAATAAACTATAATCTTGCTCTCCAACAATACAAAGAGACAATTATTGCGGCAAAAAAGTTGTTCTATACCACTAAAATTGAGGAAGCTGGCAATTCCTCTAGGGAGCTTCTTAGAACGGTAAATCTGCTCTCTAAATCACAGCTGGGCAGCACCTTCCATCCGAATCAAACTATGTGCAATAAACTAGCAACATTTTTTCAGAATAAAGTTCAAGTTATCTATGATAACCTTCTGAAAGCACGAACGGTCCCAGATAAATTAGATCTATTACAAATGAAGATAGAACAATCTGATGTGGAGTTAACCAGATTTCCAGTGAGCAGTAAAGATGAGGTTTGTAAACTCCTCCTCTCTATAAAATCTGGATCACCTAAAGACCCTTGTCCTGCTATGGTGCTGCATTCGGTCGCCAGCAGAATTGGCGACGAACTGACGCCATTAATTAATCAAGTCTTGGAGTCTGGTAGCTATCCAGCAGGCTGGAAAAGTGCCACGATTAGACCTATTCTTAAAAAACCTACTTTAGATCCTACGGAGCGTAAGAACTATCGACCAATTGCTGGTCTGCCTATAGTGGCTAAGATTCTAGAGAAATCAACGAATAAGACACTGCTGGATCATCTGGACACTAATGATCAATTGGATCCAACTCAACATGGTTTTCGATCTAACCATTCGACCGAATCAGCCTTAATTGTAGCAGCCAAGGAGATCCGGAGAACAGTTGATAGTGGGGGTAATGCAGTTCTTGTATTACTTGACCTGTCGGCAGCCTTCGACACTGTGAACCACACGGTGTTAGTGCAGCGGCTGCGGGAGGTAGGGATCGGGGGTTCGGCTATGTCCCTCCTATCCTCATTTCTGGAGGGGAGAGTACAGAGCCTGTACTGGGAGGGCCTGCAGTCAGATAGCTTTTATCTGCCCTGTGGGGTTCCCCAGGGATCAGCATTATCACCAACGATATTTAATATCTATATGCTTCACCTGGCCAGTCTCATTAGAAAGCATGGTTTTGCTTTAGTGTCATATGCAGATGACTCCCAGCTCATAATCTCAATTGCTAAACAGCCTGAAGATACAGCCATCAGGTTCCACACCTGTTTAGAGGAGATTATGACCTGGATGAACCACAGCTTCCTAAAAATTAATACAGATTAGACGGAGGTTATCGAGTTTGGCCAGGGGCAACCCCAGTGGGATGCTTCGTGGTTGCCAACGACAGCTGGAGAATGCCCCAGTCCGGCTCCTAAGGTTAGAAACCTGAGAGCTATTTTCGACCGTCAACTAACCTTCTCTGCCCAGGTAAACAGCTTCACCTCTTCCTGTTTCTTTTTAATTAAAACCTTGAAGAAGATATTTCCCTTTATCTGTAAGGAATTACAGAAGACAGTGGTAGTGGCTCTTCTGTTGTCCAAGTTAGAATATTGTAATGCCTGCTACTGGGGACCAACAAATTCCAAATGAGCAGGTTACAATCATTACCAAATGCCGCCGCCAGATAACTCCTAAACATACCAAGAGGTCAACCAACCTCCGCTGGAATCCAAGCCCTTCATTGGCTTCCCATCCAGCGGCAAGCTGATTTTAAGGCCCTATGCTTGGTCCACAAGGCATTTTATGGTGGAGGTGCCAAGGCCATTCAAAAAATGTTCAGACCCTATACTCCAGCTCGCTCACTAAGATCCAGCACGTTGGGTCTTTTCCATATTGATAGGATCAGGAAGGTGAGATGGGGTGGGAGTGCTTTCTCCCATTGCGCAGCGAAGCTGTGGAATACACTGCCAACAGCCATGCGTTTTCAATCAAACAGACTAGTATTTAGGAAAGAATTGAAGACCTGGTTGTTTGCCATAACATAGGTGTATGATATAGGCTTTAATACTCGTACTCACTCTAGCGCCAAGACGCCACGGCATTCGAGCACTTTAAAAACATATATCCTATCCTATCCTATGCTTCACCAACAATTCCCCTCCACCATCGTAATAAGGCCCTTATTTTGTGTATGATTCACTACCTTAATACCTGGAGCACACAACACTACTGCCGAAGACAAGCAACAGGTACCAACTCTTCCTAAACATGAGAACTGGAATATTCAAAGTGGACATGATGATACGATGTATCAGAAGAGCAAGTTTAATCTGAAAGCAATAACTATTCTATTAATGAGCTTACTGTCTTGCTCAAACCATAATTTGCATGATACAAAACTGAGAAAGTGCAAGAAGGAAGATATGTAACCCATGACATAGAGTACACACCAAAGTTCCATTTTCAGAATCATCCAAAATTATAATTGGGAATAGATGGGAATTCACAGCAGTGAGATACAAAAAAAGTCACATTGTAAAACGTGGCCCCACGGTGAGCGTACCCCGCTGCCTTCAAATCACCCACCTTTTTGGGTCCAGTTTTGGGTCTCTGAGTGAATACAACCAAGTTGGTGTTGGTACCTCTGGCTATGGGGTGAGACTGCTTCAACTTCCAAAATATCATCCCCTCATGCTGCCCTAGCTTTCTTTATTTGGGTATCAGGGTGTCACTTCACCCAGAGCTCACTTGGTTCCTCAAACTTAGCCCTCTGACACGGAAGACCAAAGTGAATCTCGATAAATGCCAGTCTCTTCAACTGAACATGATGGGCTGACTAGCCCAATACAAAATGATGATTTTCCTGAAATTCCTTTTGTATCTTTCAGAATCTCATGATTCCAATGCAGTAGTCTTGGTTCCTTGCCATAGATAGAGGCGCAACCTCCTTCCTCTGGCACAAGTCAAGTCATCGCCTGGCCTTGGCTTATTGCTAATGCGCCCCATATGATGACAAACCTTTATCTGTACTATCTTGCCTCCCAACTATTGGTGGTTAATGATTGGTTTAACTGGAAATTGTCAGATCCCACCTACCAGGCAGAAGTGAGGACCTTGGGGTTTCCTTAAATCATGGTGCTGCTTTATGGTGCTCCAATCTCCAATGTCATTCCAGCGGTGACCAGGGTGATCTTCCTTGCCTGGAGAGCCGCACTCTGCCACGCTCACTGGGACAATAGACTCACACAGCAGACTCCCCTCTGGCATGGCACCTGGTTGGCTTTGGGGGGTTGGGATCTTATAGGTATAATGTTGCTTGGTCCCTTGTAGACCCCTTCCCATTTGTGAATGGGTTATCACTAATTTGAAATTGGCGGTATATTGCAAATGTATAGCAGCTACATTTTGGTCGCAAAACATTCACACACACTACTGCCATTCGGCATTAGGAAGGGACGCCGTAAAACATATGCCTTCCCAATACCGAATCACAAACCAAATTTGCGATTTTGTAATAGGATACCGATTCATAAATAGGGCTTTCTACATCCCAAAAAGTCTTTCTGCATTTACAAATGGGCCAATTCTGTGAATAGACTTGTTTGCGGCTAGCAAAACGGTTTGTACATGTGGCCTAAACTGCCATTGTACAGCCAAAATAACCCTTTGCATCAGAAAAAACACAGATACCTTTGAGTTAATCAATTCAGCACTTCAAGAAAGCTGGTTCAGGGAGTGGCCGGAAAATCAGGGTTACTGGGTTCCAGCTTTGTCAGTGGGAACTGTTTACCTTTGGTGGCCCCACACGGGAAGTCTTCAAACAGGAGATATTATACCCTTTTTTCTATTTACTCTGAGGAAACCATCAGCAAACCACTGGAAACTTAGCAACTACCAACTGATTTTCCTTTTCCAGTTCCCTGCCAATGAATTAGAAAAAACCATCAACCAGCATCTCTCCATACATCTGGAATAGAACCTCCTACTCGACTGCTCCCAATCTAGATTCTGCAGTAACCACACCACTGAGACAGCTCTCATCGCAGCTACTGACAACATCAAGCCCTACTTGACTGAGGTTGCACTACTGCTCTGATCCTCCTAGATCTCTCAGCAGCCTTCAATACGGTCTCCCACCACACACTCATCAGAAGGCTGCACAACAAAGGCATCCAAGGAGCCACTCTCAGATGAATCGCCTCTTTCTTCACTGGAAGAATGCAAAATGTCTGCCTTCCCCCTTTCACCTCTGATCACAAGGAAATCATCTGTGGAGTACCCCAAGGATCCTCCCTCAGCCTCAACTTGTTCAACACTTATATGACACCTCATGTTAGCATCACCAAAACCTATGGACTCAGTATCATATCCTACTCTGACGACACACAACTCATGCTCTCCCTCTTCAAAGACACCACCACCACCAAGACCAACTACCACAATTGCATGACAGACTTCGCCAACTAGATGAAGAGCAACTGCATGAAGCTCAACATGAACAAGACAGAAGTACTGATTTTTGGAAACAAAAGCACCCCATGGGACGCTTCCTGGTGGTCCTCAGATCTCAGACCTACTCCTACCCTCACTGACCGCTCTAAGAACCTAGTTATCATACTGTACAACAAGCTAACCATGACAACTCAGGTCAACTCTGTCTCCTCCTCCTGCTTCTTCATCCTCCACATGCTTTGTAAGATATTTAAACAGCTACCCCAAAGCTCAAGACACGCCATCACCCATAACCTCATCTTCAGCTGAAGATGCAGGGATCACAGCTCACCTCCTCCTTTGACTACAGGCGATACAGAATGCTGCAGCCAGACTCCTCCTGGATCTCCCTAGAAGAACCCACATCACCCCCCTCCCTACATCAGGGAATTCCACTGGCTCCCTGTACAGAAAAGATGCCAGTTCTAGCTCAAGGGTTCCTACGTCTCTCTGAGTGGAGAGTGAAGAGGGGCGTCATTGTAGGGCACACCCACCACATGCATCACATGACAAGCAGGTGGCCATCTTAGGAAGTTGGGGAAAGCTAGGCTTAATGAATACCCTTTTGAATTTTGACAGATTGGTATAGGTAGAGCTGTTTATTCAGTTACTGCTGAAGCAAATAGTGTTTCACCTGATGCGACGATTAAGCGATTGGAATAGAAGTGAACAAGAGGATATTTCATTCGGCAGAATGTTACAGTAGAATTGAGTTTGATTAGGTTTAGTTTTTGGTTAAGAAATTTCAAACACCTGAAAGGGTTCGTAGACATTCTACAGTCCTTTGTGATTAGTCTTCTGGCAGTGCAGAAGTGGAGTTGAGTTGTTCATCAGAATTTGATTCTGGTGAGAAAGACAAAATAAATATTTTGTATTCTGAGCCCTTAGAAGGCATGAGAAGTGGGGAAGCTAAGTTTCGAACAAATGTTTTAGGAGACTTTTTGTTGGATCCCATGCTTCTGGACCAACCACTCTCCCCTTAGGTGGTCCCCGGCACCTCATGTGGCTGAATATCTGGAGACCTGGCTGAGGAAGCGGATTCCTAAAGATGCCTGCCTACGGATAAATTCGGAAATGTCCAATGCTAAATATGGCTAATAAGGTCTCTATGATGCTGAACATTGATGCTAAAATAATAGCATTTATAGGTAAAGGGGAACGGGACCCCAGTAAGGCCCTAGACAAGGGCCTAAGAATGTGTCAGGACATGATACTGGATTTGATAGGGCAATTAACTAAAATCTTTGATATGGCTGAAGATACTTACATTTCAAAAAATACTTTAGATGTTGAAGAATTGAGAGAGTGGATTTAAAGAGCAATGTGTCTGAATGGGAATTTAAATACAGCTGTATCAATCGGGCATAGTAAAAGTGTCTTGTTGAACATTGATCCAAAGTTGGTGGGATTGGCCAATAAAGAGGTAGGTGAGGCTGCAAATGGTTTGCTGTTTGGAGACAACTTTATTAAGTACATGTACAAATGTGTTGGGGCATTTAGTTCTTTAAAGATGTCTCAACATGAGATTAAGAAGGTCTTTGGACGGTCCGGGTGAAGAAGAGGTTGGTTTATCGGCCGTGGTCAGGGCATCACTAGGACTTTTTTTCGTGAAATTTCAGGCCCAATCAATATCAGACCTCTTATCAACCAAGGAATTTCTATCCCCAAAGGCAAAGAGGAGAACTAGAGGGAGCCATGGAGATAGTTGAACTTGGGGATCAGGTAAGATTAGACCCTACTGTTATCATATTTAAATTAGGCAGCATTCTTGCTCAGTTTTTCAACAAGTAGATTTGGATAACAAAGTGCAAGGTTATCACATAGAATTTATAACGGAGCCTGTTCAGCACCATCTCCCAGGAATAGGGTTCAGTATGGATATGTCAGAATTGGTAAGCAAGGAGGTTCAAGAGTTGGAAGAAAGGGTGTAATTGCAGAAGTAAGGAATTATTTAGAATGGGGTTTGTAAATAATATTTTTCTGGTGAAGAAAAAGGACAAGGCTATGAGGCCGGTGATAAACCTGAGCAACCTGAACAATTTAGTAGAGTACCACTATTTCAAGATGGAGGGTAAGTATTTGTTCAGAGATGTGTTACAGACAGGGGATTGGTAGACATGTTTAGATTTAAAAGACACTTATCTGATGATTCCAATTTGGGAACCCCATCAAAGTTTTCTTCAGTTCAGGTGGGTTGGAAAGATGTTGTAGTTTGTTTGTATAACATTCGGCCTATCATCAGCCCCTTGGCAGCATATTTAAGAGTATGTGGAGTGTGTCTAATAATATATTTTGATTACATTTTGATAATGGATCAGGACAGATTAGAAGTAGGGGAATAACTAGGATGGCTGTTACATTGTTGAAGGATCCAGGTTTTGTTGTGAACAGACAGAAGTTGTGTCTACTTCCGAGTCAGGAAACCCAGTTCCTAGGGTTCATGGGGAATATGGTGCAACACCAATTGAAGTTGCCCAAAGAAAAGTTAAAAAGGTTAAGGAAGGAGATTTGGAAGGTGTTGAATTTGGAAAAGATATCTTTGAGGATCTTAGCAGGAGTAGTAATCCTGTTCTCCTCAATGATTCAGGCTATTTTCCCAGGTCCTTTGAATTATCGAGCGCTTCAGAGGTTGAATGCCAAGCATTTGAGAAGTGGTTTGAGATACTGAGAACAGACTGTGCTCACAGATGAAACAAAAGGAGAACTTGTGTGGTGGTTAAGGAATATGGTGGCATGAAATGGAAAAGCTATCTTTAGGGAGAATCCCAAGATGATAATAGATCAGATGCAAGTTTAGCAGGATGAAGAGCTTGTAGTGGTGCTACTCCAACAGGAAGAATATGATCAGAGGAGGAGAGCAAGCTTCATATAAATTATCTAGAATCTTTGGCAGGTTCTTTTGTGATAAGGAGTTTCTCACGAAGGACAAGGCACAGTGTTCAGTCCTTCTGAGAATGGATAATGTTTCAATGGCGAGGTAAGTGGACAAGCTTGGGGTCTGAGTTACAGAGATTTTTCAGTTGGCGCCCAGAACCAGAGTCAACAGGAATAGATGTGTTCTGGCATAATTTGACGGGCCTCAGGCCTTCTGCATTTCTGTCTTTTTCAAAAATGATTCATGTAACTTTGATGGTACGCAAGTGAAAGGAGACAATGGTGTTAGTGACACCTCTTTGGAAGTCAAAGGTTTGGTATCCAATTCCACTACAGATGTCAGTGGAATTGCCAATACTTTTGCCAGAGTCTCTGGAAATACTGTTGGGTCCGTTAGGAGAAATGCGCAATATGGTCATGTTAGGTCTGTTGAGTTTGGTAGCTTGGAAATTTCAAGCATGTCTGGGAGGTACCAGGGCTTTCATGAGAAGCTTCAAATCTTATTATAGAGTCCAGGTCACCAGGTACCGGAAATATGTGTAGAATGGCATAGCTGAAATGGGTTTGCCGGTGTGTGAAGGCAGGACTCACCTCAAACCCCCAGTGGATGTCTGAAGAGAATTCAGCCACTGTCACTCCAAAACCAGACAGCCAATACACAACCCAGCAGAGGCACACACAATTGTTAAACAAAAAAATGCCTACTTTCTAAAAGTAGCATTTTCAACCACACAATATGAAAACCATCTTTACTAAAAGATGCATTTTTACATTCTAAGTTCAGGCATTCTAAACTCCATTTCTCGATCTCGTCCTAATGAGAGGTTATACTTGTAGGATGTTACAAGGTATCTCTCATTCTATCCTATGAGACAGATAGCCTTCACATTGTAAAAAAAAAAGAAATACACTGTATTTCACTATCAGGGCATGTCATGCAAGCCAGTGTATGTCTTACCCTTCACCTACACTGCACCCTGACCATAAGGGTACCTTGAGCCAACCTTAGGGGTGAGTTATATGTGATAAAAGGGAAGATTAGGGCTTGGCAAGTGGGTACACTAGCCAAGTCAACATGGCAGTAACAACAGAGTGCAGACACTGCAGTGGCAGGACTGAGATATCTTTACAGTGCTACCTCTGTGGGTGACACAACCAGCGCTGCAGTCCCACTAGTAGCATTTAACTTAATGGCCCTGGCACTATCAGTGCACTTTACGAGAGACTTACCAGTAACTCAAACATTGTAATCATTGAAACACCAATCCATAACATAGTTTACAGTGGGAACGCTTGCACTTTAACATTGAACAGCAGTGAGAAAGTGTTCAGAGACACTAAGCCAGCAAAAACAGAGTCAAAACCAGGAGGTCAGTATGCAAAAAGATTGGGGAAACATGTCAAAAGATGTCAGGTGTAACAAAGACTAATGAACACATCTAATTAGCCTAAACTAATACTTGTCCTGAGAGCTTGACCACTATTGGCAGTTCAAAAGAGCGTAATAGGAAACATGAGGGGTTACATTTCTTTTTTCAAAAACTTGTGAGTGGGCTTTCTTCAGGTTTCTTTTCACTGGGGGAGACTTACCAGACCTTTTGAGAGCAACTACTTACTGGATATTATCTGTTGGTTCGGCTTGGATTGTTTCTGTAGGTAGAGCGAGAGAAGGGTCTAGGAATATATTAGAGTGCTTGTCCTATATGGAAGCCCTCTGACATATGCATTATTCCCAGATGTCCTCTCTGAAATGTTACCAACCTGTGAAAAACCTTCTTCTTTTCACAAAACCTTTAAATCAGCTATACATTTTCATTTCTTTTAACAGAGTTGTTCTATTAAAATGTATTATTTTATTAAAATGTTCTTTAAGTTCTGCACTTTAGCATTACACACATTGAGTAGTTAAGCACAACACCTAACTGCACAGTCCCTGAGGTTGCTTTGTCTCTCAAGAAAAGACAGCGCTTAACTTGTAAAAATATAAGTGCCAGGGCCCTCTTCAGGAGGCCATTTTCAATTGCACCACGCATTTCTCTTGCCAGCGCTGCAACTGCAGTAGCAACACAGCTCCTATCCATCACACTCCTACAAGTGTGACAATTCCGATTATTCCAGGCCTCCAAAGTAATAAGAATGGGTTTGTCAGCAGGCATTAGGTATGTTTAATTTATACTGAATTAATAAACAACTGTTGTTAATATTTTCTCTAAATGAAACAAACACAGCCACCATGTGACAGACTGCCATAAGTGCGTTGACAATTAAGTACCGGTGCCGAGCACCAGAAACCACTGGCTCAAATTAAGCGCTGGGCAGCGATACCAAATTTGAGCCATGGATGCAATCATTTAAACTGATTCACATTCACGGGCACAACATGCATGCATTCCCTTCTAGGCCAGCATTCTAGTAGGTCCTTTTGGAACATGTGATGTCAATTACAGAAAATGAGTCTTCATTTTCTATACGTCATGCCGTGGCTCCTGAAATTTGGCTCAGCCTAATTTACACATGCCATATAGTAATTTCAGCTTAATGTTATTTGACGCTAGGATGAAAGCACACGGTTTAATGCATGCAGCTACTGCACTGCACTCCACATGACAACGTGCATAATTATTACTATAATTCCAGCAGAAGGCTCCGCTTTAGCAGACTCTCTTCATATTCACAGTAGTTTACAACCCTCTTTCATGTGAATGTACATACCTCCATATTTGTGTTCATATTAAGATATTCTAAAGCACTGAACACTTACAATTATTTTTAGATTGCTAAAAATCATTCAAGTTTACGATAATAGCTGTGAATCTTCTACTATCATGCTGCAGAATGTACACAAAGTAACATCCATTAGTGCTGCCTACCACCTTCTTCTCTTTTCCTCCCACAATGAGCCAGGGTACAATTTCTCACCACTTAAGGGCATTATGAATACTGTGCGATATTTAACCTTAACAGGACAAAGTTATCATTGGATTTCAAAATGTTAAGGATGATGAATCTTGGGGGCAGTAAATGGAGGATGATTTGTCTACTAATAAAATACACTTGAGGTGCGACACACCTTTTATCTATGATGCCTAGTCTTTATGCTTATCTATCTGTTCATTGAAAAGCAGAATTTATTTTTCCCTTCCATTGCATTTGCAGACAGGCTACAATTACACAGACACTCGTATGCATGCTTATTAAATAAGCTAACTGTCCTTAACTGTAAAGAACACAAATGTATGTAAGATTATATATACTTCCAGTATTGAACGCATTTCATTCTTTGGGCTACCTTGAAGTGTGCAATATGTTTTAGCAAAATTAATGACATAGTAAAAAAAACCAAATAAAAGTTTGGAATTGTCTCAATGAAGAATATATTTTTGTTAGTTGATTAGCAATGGACACAAGGCCCACATTTGAACCAGCACAATTGCATTATTTAATCACAAAAGCCCAAAAGCTATCGTAGGCACAACCATTCACACCACACAATTAGGGCCTCATTATGATGTTGGTTGACTCCTTGTCGGAATCGGTTATGACCGGCTCGCATTTGGCGAGTCCGACTGACCGATTACAATGCTTCCGAACACCGTTCGGAAAGTCTCCCATTGACTTCATTGGAAGCCTGTGTTCCGACCGACAACACATGCTCCCATTGAAAAAAAGGGGGGGGGGGGTTGCTGAAAACCCTGCATCCTGTGGTGGGCACCCCATGGTGCCTGCCACACTGTGCATGGTTTTACAGAGGGGGTCCCTTGGATACCCCCACATGCCCCAACCGGAGGCTTCAGGATGAAGGGGGTCCTGCTGGGGTCCCCCAAAGTTAGTTTCCGACAGCCTTTTCGTGTCAGACAGACTGATTCGGAAAAGCTGTCCGAATCCGACATCGTGATACGTCAATCGGAAATGCGGTCCATAGAGATGTACGATTCAGCGCCGACTGACTCAGAGTCTCCAAATGCTGGTTGGAAAGACCGAATGGTTAACTTCTGTCGTAATCGGTTGGTTGGAAATGTTTCCGAGCCGGTCAGAAACATGGGTTCCGACACGGGTTAGGAAATTCCAAATTCTGTTCGGAGCCTTTCGGACTGACATCGTAATGAGGCCCTTATTTTTTAATTGTAATTAACAGCTGCTGTTCTTTCACCAATATAATGGTTTATTCTATATCGACTTTTAAATGATGAAAGGCTGCATTGGCCCTGCTGGGGTTTAAACTCATGACCTGTGGCCAATACCTAACATATTAAACAATCTTGCTGGACATAATCCGTGAACAGTGTAGCCGAAAAGAGAGTAGTAAATCCCTTCTTCTCACGGGCATAAAGATAACATGGGATAGTTTGTTTTGCATGTCACTATAAAGAGTTAGCATATTTCGTATTTTACCATTATAGGTACTATTCAGGAAAAGAGTTGGACAGATGGTTCTCAAAATAAATGGTTGTGGATGTTTGTGGAAAATAGCATGTTTTATTCAACCTCCTAATAATGGCCATAGCACTTTTCAGAGAACTTGCGGAAATGATAAGCTTCGCTAATTAGAAAGAATATTCATGTTGTCTTTATAGGTAGGGTGAAAGAGTAGAAGTGATTCTATCAGAGTTTAAAATTGCCATCATGCGGTGCACACAGCGTGTACAGCTGGTACCTAAAGCAACGTGTTAATACCCTTAGCCTACAGATACAACATGCTGTCGCAGAAGCTAAAGCACAAAATACTTTCCTATATAGCCCATCCATGTGTTATCACACCATCTGCAAAGACCAATTAACACCACGTTGTCGCAGAGGCAACTCTGCTGACTGCGAACAGCAGCAGACAGCAGCCCTTTCGACCGCAGTGCAGAGAGCTTGGGTGGGGAAGCTGTGCTGGGAGAGAGGAGAAGGGGTGCAAAGCCGTAACCAGGGCACAAGTCCTATAAAAAGAAGTGGGGGGACTGACCAAGTAAGGCAATATGCAAATGACTAAATATCAGCGTGCGCGACAACCAAATTTGAAATGTTGTACAATTTTTAAGAAGTTATTGAGTGCTCCTGGGGTGACGTATCGGTCCGTGTACGTCGTACAAAACAATGAGAAGGTAGCACATTCAAACTTGAGTGTGTCCCCCTGGGCACACCAGAAAAAACGCAAAGCGCTTCAATGTTTTGTAGATCCGGCAATTTTATTCATTGCTTGATGAAAGATTCAATAAAGTTTTTTCAAAAAAGTTTTTTCAAAATTTGGATTCATGAAATCACGACGTTGTATGCCATGTTCAAATCGCTAATACTTATTCATTGTCCAATGCATTTCGGGTTTCGCAGAACCCTTCATCAGGGACAAACATTAGGCGGCCGAAATTTCGTGCATCCGTTCAGCAACTTGCTGAACGGATGCACGAAATTTTGAAAAAACTTTTTTGAAAAAACTTTATTGAATCTTTCATCAAGTAATGAATAAAATTGCCGGATCTACAAAACATTGAAGCGCTTTGCGTTTTTTCTGGTGTGCCCAGGGGGACACACTCAAGTTTGAATGTGCTACCTTCTCATTAATATGCAAATGACCTCATGACGTCATGACGAAGCGCTATAAAAAAAACCTCGTTTTTTTTAAATTATTTGTGTAAATACTGGGACAGACTAACCCATCTGATAGTCTTACAGTGTCTGCATTTATATACAGGGACAAAACAAAGGCCAAAGCATGCCTTTCTTCAGTACCTGTGAAGAGCAGGTAAGCTGTGTGTCCCTCTTTGGCAGTTACATTTAAATGTAAGGCTCCAGGTGGCCCCCAGTCAGCATATACAAACAAAAAGAGGCCGGAAGGCCCCTTATCTTCGGACCAGCTGGAGGTGAAAATAGGCTCCCTCGCTGCCTGCACGTTGCTGCTGGGAATGGAAAGCAGGCAACGTGCATGGGGCAGGTGAACGTGTCCCACCGTTCAGCATATTTCTGTGGGGCCCAACTTCTTGGCAGAGGGCACCTGCGGGTACCCCCGACTCGAGCCCTGGTGATAACTGTAACAGCAGGTCACAGTCATACCATTTTCAAAAGGTGAACACGTTATACCTGCTACGTCACAGCAAAAAACATATGGTGGCAAAGATCAATGACTCGGTCAGTAGCCAATCAAGAATGCAGTGACTCCTGGCGAAAGCAAGGGAAATGGCCTTTAACTAGTGTTCGGGTAGTAAACGACAGCAAATATCGGGGTGCAAAGGGTCCTTCAGGGCTCTGGACACCTGTGCCACTGCATCTACGCACCAGTGGTAGCTACGCCTCTGTGCTGTGTGCTCTGCGATGACCAACTACAAATCCTGCCTCCCAACATCAAAGTACCTGCTTAAAGGAAAGAAACATGCTTTCTGCACCTCGTAAGCATTCTACGTTCCTGTGTGTACAATGTCATATTTTGAGTACCCCGCATTTTGGTTCAAACCCCCTGCTGTTCTCTTTTGCATGCCTCTCGGGAACTGTATACACTCTGCAGTGTTTTCAGATGTGCCGTATTTCTTGTAGCAGAGTTGTTTGGGCAATCGTGAATCGACAATGAAATGGTTTTAAATGTAATCCTTCTAAAGCCTGCCAAATTTATGGGTTGACAGAATGTGTCTTTTCCTCCTTTGAGCATAACAATTTCTGAATATGTCCGTTTTCGGTAATCATGGAGCCATACAACAAGTACTTTTCAAGCTGTTCAGCTCTTTGTTTTAAATTACGGTAAATAATAGTCCTTGTCTGCCTCCGTGACAGAAGGGACGCTCTCATTGAATTACAGCGGTTGTCGAGCTTCCCACTACTGTGAGGAGTCAGGCTCCATTTCATTTCCCCTTCGTATCCACAGAGCACGCGTGCCTTCCGTTTCTTACACGGCGCCCTCTTCCTGGGCTAGAAATAATCCATTTGTTGACCTTATTACATTTAATAGCAGGCATACAAAACGTTCAGCAAAATATGAAGCAGTCTTGAAATGTTATCTCAGTGCACTGCAAAGTGCGAATTTTTTTTCTTCTTTTTAATGCGTCCCTATTGTGTACAAGTCACTTTTGCCTGTTTCATAAACGGTGTATGATATGATTTTCACTACTACCCTTTGAAAACTCTTGCCAATTCAAATCTAATCATACTGCATTAACCCGTGAAAATATGAGTGTGGATCCGATTAAGAGTTAGGTGGTGCGGCATTGGGTCCTCCGGCCGCCACACTGCCAAACCTGTGGTCAGGCCAACCATCACGTTAGGAGTGGTTTTTCGTGTTCCCACAGTGGTGCCTCAGAAACTGGGCAACTCAGAGGGAACTCCTAAAAACAGTTCCTGCACGTGATGGACTGCAAAGTCCACGTTGTGCAGGAACTGTTGTGCATGCACACAGGGGGGCACATGTTGTCCCCCCCCTGTGTGCATCGACAGGGCACGAGGCACCAGGGGGCCCTGCAGGTCCCCCTTAGTTTCCTCTATGCCACAATTTTTTTATGGCAGCAGAACCTGGATGAAAACCATAGCACAGAGAAACCTTGTAATATAATTGGCAGGAGAGCGACTGTCCAGCCAAGCATACTATTGCCTCTACATCGCACACCACCACCAGGAAATGGTGTTTCCTTTGTGGCTGCAGCGGGGTAATGGCAGGCTGACCGCACTTATTTTAATAGGGCGGTTGGAAGACACCCACCACCACGTCCACACAAGTCTGACAGTCTATGGACCGCCAGACTCGTAATTAAGCCTTATGTCTAAGCTACATCAATATAATTTTGTGGCCGCAGCATTTTCCTCATAGATATGGATAGCTAGCATTTGCCACATAATTAGTAACTTAAATAATATGCAGGTATTAACAAAAATTGTTGTTTCATGCTCAAACAGTTGAAAAGTTACTAAAATGTGGGGACACCTGTTTTCATTTAATGTTGTTAGGTTAAAAGTGCAGAGGTACCGAGTCTCTTATATTGTTTTAGCAAAATTGTCATTTGAAGATGGAGCCAGAGATTCACCATACAGCTGAACTCATTTAGGGTCTCATTTGGCCGCTGGTCAAAGGCTTTCTGACAGACATCAATGGATTAAACACTGACCGCCTTATTACAAAAAAGATGGTCTGAGTTTAAATCAGCCGGTAAATCTGACTTGCTTCCGACTGGCTCAAGGAGCCCGTCGGCTTGTTGGAATCTGATTATAATCCCTTACGGATGGCGTTTACACCATCAGGGTTATGATGTCGGTTTCCAATTGACTTTCCATATTGGGCTTTCCGTTGAGAAAAGCCTGTCAGAAAGTGAATATGGGGGACCCTAGCCGGGCCCCCTTCTCAACCCAGTTACGGTTGCAGGCCGGGGGGAAAATCCCCGAACCGTGTGGCAGACACCTTAAGGTGCAGGGATTTACAGTAACTCCCATTTCTCTATAGGAGCTTGTGGTACAAGCAGCCAGTTTCTGACCAGCCCACAGGCTCCCATAGGGAAATGGGAGTTTGCAACCACACCATGTGCGGTTGCATCGTAATTGCGGTTTCGGACTGCCGACCCGAGGTCGGTTGGTTCTGATACTACAGTGATGTCAGTCGGTGTTGACTCCGACCGACATTATAATCAGGCCCTTAGATCAAAAGCCTCACAAGACAAAATATTAGCCTGAAAAAACGGTACCTCTCGAACCATCCATAAAACCTTACACGTGTTTCTTGGTACCAAATATGTAGGCAACTGGCTAAATATGCCTCTGCCCTAATGCAGGTTAATACTAAGAGGTTACCCAAAACGCCTGGTTAAGAGGGCCCGGAAGAGGGCATGGTACAACCCACGGGACACTCTGCTCTCACCCAAACATCCCAATACATCACGTCAAAATAACAAAATGATATGTGTTACAACATTCTCCACACGCAGTAATGCAGTGAAAAAGATCATCAATAAACACTGGAACATTATATCCACGGAGATTGACCAACCTGACCCACCGATGCATTCTTTTAAGAAAGCAATGAGCATTAAGGACCATGTGGTGCATTCCTTCCTTGAGGACCCGGTTGAACCAACGATTCGGTCACTCTGGAGTTTACCACCAATCATAGGTCACTTCAAGTGTGGTTCGTGTAAAGCATGCCCCACAACTATGCAATCAAAGAAATTTGAATACAAGCATCAGACCATTACATTACAATCACATACCAACTGCAATTCTAGCAACGTCATCTATGGGATCCTGTGTCCATGTGACCGACTATATATTGGCCAGACACAGCAGAAAGCCAAGGCCAGAATCCTTCAACACCAAAGTCGAATCAGATGTAATGTGACAGGTGCACCCTTAGTCGATCACTATCACCAACTGGGACACCACCCCGAAGAAATGAAATGGATTGTTTTGGAAAAGACAGAACTGGGACCTCGGGGAGGTAATATATCCTCTATCCTGCTTATTAGAGAGTCAAAAATGATGATCCGCTTTGACACGATTCTAACTGGTTTAAATGAGCAAGACCCGAGTAATGCCCAATTAGCTACCCTCGGTAGCTCATGAACAAGGTTCTTTTTTGCTCTGTTCTCCCCAGCCCATTTTCTAACCTGTGGTTAACGTTATTTCTGAGACATTGTATGATGTTGACCATGAGCCTTTTTTGACCAATGTACGTATTATGCACATGCATTTTTTGATTGTTCTTTTCCCACTGGAACCATACTTTGTCATATCCAGCAAGCTTGTATCCATTCACATGTATCGACATGACCAATTGACGTCTTTTTTCAATGTAATCACCTTCTATTTCTCTTGCATCCTCATCTGAAAATGTTGACCGATATGAGCTCATATGTCTGTTTTAACAACCATTGGTTGCCTTTTTCATTAATATGCTGTGCCGGTTTAATGTGTCATTTTTCAACCTTGAGACGCTTCGAACCAATTCATTGTATAACAGTCATTTCATTTATGTGTTTTCTTAATTGATCACGAGTTTTATTGTATGCTCTTTATTATATGTAATTTTGCAATCCAAAAGTGCACAATCGTTTGTAAATCGATGAGACCTTTCTCATTACTTTTACGTGATCCCCTACGTGCATATTTCACCATCCCAACCCCAATCCGTTGATTAGTTTGATCCCCCGGGCCCCGACGAGGCCCTTTCAGTCTTGCATTCTATTAAATGATATTCATTAACACATTTAATCCGACATTATCCTATTTACTCTATTTATTTTGTCCGGGATTTCATTTACCCACCTTCTATCTTCTAACCTCGCATTTGAACTACTCGAATGGTCTTTCTTCTATTCTCCAGTTATTGGCAGCATCCTGCTGCTGCACCCGGTTTAACGTCACGCGGTTCCAGCGTTCTCCTTATCTGGGAGCCGCTCCGCGTCCTCAGTTAGCCGGTAGAGTCGAGCGAGTTCAGTCTAGCACGCCGTCTCAAGGTAAGGGAACTTTTTGGAAGACACTCCGTTTACTTTGATTAATTTGACCCAGATTTTTGTCCCTGTCCATATGTTTAGTCCCCCGTTTCACTCATAGTCATTTTTTGCCTTATTCATTATTGCTATGGTTTTTCACCTGTACGTGCTTCTGGTCAAACTTCAGTCCGGTTAATTAGTCCTCGGGCACAACACGATTAATCGCCTTTTTGTTTACTTTTTGGGTATAAGCTAGTCCTGCTGGATTCGACTCATTAATTATACATTTTCTCAGTTTTGCTATTGACTGGATTTGTTAGTCCCGCTTTCTGACATCTTAGTATACGGATGATAATGTGGGTGACCTGGTCCTGTTAGCTCTGTATTTCTCTATTGTAGGACCACCTATTGTTTCACTCATTTATAGAACGCTTTCTCCATTTGTTTTTAGAGGCTGTTTCCTCGGTGATTCGTCTCACCCTACATACCGATTACACAGCGGTGTGTTTTTGATGGAGTATTCTATTCCTCCCTTTTTTCAAAAAATACACGTGAGTTTAGATTTATTTGGAGTCATCACCCACCTCCCGCTTTTAAAACCAACTGCATTGTTGACCTTACTGTCGCTTTTAAATTAATTTTTAGGTGACTTTCACTCCCACCTGACTTTTTGAGCCTTCTGTGCCCAGATGCCAAGCTGTCACTGACTTGATGTCCTCTCTTTTTCTGGTAATTACGGCAGTCATATCCTTATCCAGTCCTACAGTTGAATTTCCGCTTGGCACTATTCCTTTTTTAACTCCCACCCATATCTTTGCATAGGTGCCTACCTTCCCCGGTTCACCATCCTCTTTGTCCTGAGGAAGACCCCACCTGTAAGGATTTAACCTACCTACCTTTGAAGAGGGGTCGAAACGTCGACATCCCATCATGCCAGTACCCTCAATAGTGCGTCGAGCACTGTGAACTTTCACTTGTATATGGCCTCCTGGCAATAATATTTGATTTTGTCAATGAATGACTCTTGAATATTTGGCACGACACTAAGGTGCCCAACAATTGATTTGTACCATTGCTTTGAACTTGTCTAAGTCACTTATTCTACTACCCTACCCAATTCTTCACTCCCTCCCCTTCCCCGTGGCACCCTGCACATTTGTAAATAGTGTGATTTACTTTATGCATTTATATGCCTGTTCCTAGTGTGATTAAATAACACTATGGTTTTGTCTTAAAATTGTTGCAATTTTTCCTTTTGTTGATCTTTCTCAATCTCTATGTATACTCTGGGACCACTTCTATTCCACTGTTTGTTACCCAGGTCCCAGTGATTATTGGGTTTGCCCTTAGTTCTAACGCTTTAATGAGCAGGTGCACACCTGCGAGGTTTTCTTTGTGAATTCTTCCTCTCTCTATAAAATGGTGGAGAGTGAAACCCTCTCCTATACTGAGGAATACATTAACCAGCTGCTACAGGACCCCAGGAATCTCTTTCTGTCATCCGATACACCCAATATTGATTTCACACTCAATGACAAAATAGCTAAACTCGAACGCTTGGAAAAGAAACTAATTCGTACAAAACTTCATGGCCATTTACTTACCAAATATTTACAGGCGAATATAATACCAGTTGGGCTACAGATAAGAAATGAACCTGCTATTTTTGTAGATCTACCAAAATTCAAAGAAGGTTTTAGTTTTATTGCTAACAATGCTTCGCGACATTGGATGGTTCTCGGAGTAGAAACTGCGGCTGAACAGGTTCAGGCCTTGACCAGAGAAATAGCCGCCCTCAAACAAGAAATTGCAGGGGATTCAACCTTGACCAACGCTAAAAGTGCTCTTGAGAATCTCGTAAAATCACTTAAAGACTTTGAAACCACTACGCAGAATAAAAAATTAGATAAACTCTCCAAAGACATCAGGTTCTATGAGAAAAAGAACACATATCCCTATCTCAACGAAGACTATTACAAACAGGATACCTCTGGCCGCTTCACAGGCAGAGGACGAGGGGCCTTCAGAGGAAGAAGGAATTACACCACTTTTTCCGATTCTACGGTTAGTTCTGACAGTGATCCAGAGACTCCTGGCCCCAGTTACGACTATAACTACCGAGACAACTGGTACCCCCCCCAAGGTTATTTCCCTTTTTTAGGGGAAGGCCAATGGAGACCACCGCGAGGACGAGGTGGCAACTGGCCAAGAGGGCCTCCGAGAGGCCAGCAGAATCCACCGAGCGCCAACTGGGACAGAGGCCGAGGGACAACCCCGAAACAAGTTCGATTCCAGCAAGAGAACCACGGAGAGATATCGACGAGGCGCAAAGTCTACAGATGGTAGAGCCCAGTGACAGTCCGGTGGTCAACATCTCTGCATATAACCTCAACGCTGACGAACAGGCGGTACTTTGCAAGGGCTTGTCTTTCGTCCCAACTGCCCATCCGAACTCATTCAACCTTAAAACTGAACTCCAAGGGTTTTTTCGTAAGATCCGTCTCAGGTATTTTTTTAAAAATAAGGAAGACAGTCTACCCAAGTCGGTCACTGGATTAAGGCCTCCATCGAAGTTTTTTCCACCTGCCAATGCTATGAGTAGCAGGATTTTGGCTTACGAGAGCATGGTTCTGAACGATGTTGGTACTTTACTTTCAACATACAAACACACCATACCGAATACCAGTAAGTCTGAGAAAGCGGCTCTCCAAACCCTCCGAAATAACAAAGATATTGTGATCAAGTCTGCCGACAAGGGCGGGGCTATAGTGGTGCAAGATACGACTGCATACAAATCGGAGATTCTACGGCAATTACAAGACGGTGTCAGTTACTCTCTGTTGAGGTCTGATCCAACGAAGGACCTGATGGAGGAAATCCATTTAATAACTCTGGACGCTTTAAACTGTGGTTTTCTAAGTAAATTGGAATACGACTATCTGAATCAACAACATCCACGACTACCTACCATCTATACGTTACCCAAGATACATAAGGATATCCTACATCCACCAGGTCGCCCTATAGTATCTGGCTGCGGATCACTTTTGGAACCCCTATGCAAGTACATAGACATTTTCTTGAAACCATTGGCAGAAGAAACAGAAACATACCTTCGAGACACCATGCAAGTTATTGCAATGATTGATCAACAACCTTTCAACCCATTTGAGCAGTTACTTGTCACCTGTGACATAGTCTCGCTATACACCAGCATTCCGCAGGAGCCTGCACTGGCAGTTATGCGGGAAGTATTGGATCTAAGACCAGCACCAACAAGGGTACCTACAGATTTTATCATAGCTCTCTTGACCATCGCTATGAAAAAGAATTTCTTTTACTTCCAAGGAAAGTACTATGTACAAACAAAAGGAGTCGCGATGGGGGCTGCCTTCGCTCCAGATCTAGCGATCCTATATATGGATAACTTTGAGAAGCGGTTCGTCCTCACCAACAACCCCTTTTTGGCACATGTCAACACTTGGAAGAGATATATTGACGATATATTGATGATTTGGAATGGTGAGACTATCCAACTCAATTTGTTCCACCAATGGCTAAACCAGTGCGACCCTAACATTCAGTTCACCATGCAGTCCAGCAATCAGGAGATACCCTTCCTCGATTTAAAAATCTTCCACGAAGATGATAAACTTCTTACTACCCTATATAGGAAGCCAACGGAAAGAAATTCGCTACTGAGATACAGTAGCCACCACCCGCGCGGCTTGCGCGACAATCTCCCAGTGGGACAGTTCCTGCGGATCCGCAGGAACTGCACGAAACGATCGGACTACATTACAGAATCTGAGAACCTAACAGCCAGGTTAATACTAAGAGGTTACCCAAAACGCCTGGTTAAGAGGGCCCGGAAGAGGGCATGGTACAACCCACGGGACACTCTGCTCTCACCCAAACATCCCAATACATCACGTCAAAATAACAAAATGATATGTGTTACAACATTCTCCACACGCAGTAATGCAGTGAAAAAGATCATCAATAAACACTGGAACATTATATCCACGGAGATTGACCAACCTGACCCACCGATGCATTCTTTTAAGAAAGCAATGAGCATTAAGGACCATGTGGTGCATTCCTTCCTTGAGGACCCGGTTGAACCAACGATTCGGTCACTCTGGAGTTTACCACCAATCATAGGTCACTTCAAGTGTGGTTCGTGTAAAGCATGCCCCACAACTATGCAATCAAAGAAATTTGAATACAAGCATCAGACCATTACATTACAATCACATACCAACTGCAATTCTAGCAACGTCATCTATGGGATCCTGTGTCCATGTGACCGACTATATATTGGCCAGACACAGCAGAAAGCCAAGGCCAGAATCCTTCAACACCAAAGTCGAATCAGATGTAATGTGACAGGTGCACCCTTAGTCGATCACTATCACCAACTGGGACACCACCCCGAAGAAATGAAATGGATTGTTTTGGAAAAGACAGAACTGGGACCTCGGGGAGGTAATATATCCTCTATCCTGCTTATTAGAGAGTCAAAAATGATGATCCGCTTTGACACGATTCTAACTGGTTTAAATGAGCAAGACCCGAGTAATGCCCAATTAGCTACCCTCGGTAGCTCATGAACAAGGTTCTTTTTTGCTCTGTTCTCCCCAGCCCATTTTCTAACCTGTGGTTAACGTTATTTCTGAGACATTGTATGATGTTGACCATGAGCCTTTTTTGACCAATGTACGTATTATGCACATGCATTTTTTGATTGTTCTTTTCCCACTGGAACCATACTTTGTCATATCCAGCAAGCTTGTATCCATTCACATGTATCGACATGACCAATTGACGTCTTTTTTCAATGTAATCACCTTCTATTTCTCTTGCATCCTCATCTGAAAATGTTGACCGATATGAGCTCATATGTCTGTTTTAACAACCATTGGTTGCCTTTTTCATTAATATGCTGTGCCGGTTTAATGTGTCATTTTTCAACCTTGAGACGCTTCGAACCAATTCATTGTATAACAGTCATTTCATTTATGTGTTTTCTTAATTGATCACGAGTTTTATTGTATGCTCTTTATTATATGTAATTTTGCAATCCAAAAGTGCACAATCGTTTGTAAATCGATGAGACCTTTCTCATTACTTTTACGTGATCCCCTACGTGCATATTTCACCATCCCAACCCCAATCCGTTGATTAGTTTGATCCCCCGGGCCCCGACGAGGCCCTTTCAGTCTTGCATTCTATTAAATGATATTCATTAACACATTTAATCCGACATTATCCTATTTACTCTATTTATTTTGTCCGGGATTTCATTTACCCACCTTCTATCTTCTAACCTCGCATTTGAACTACTCGAATGGTCTTTCTTCTATTCTCCAGTTATTGGCAGCATCCTGCTGCTGCACCCGGTTTAACGTCACGCGGTTCCAGCGTTCTCCTTATCTGGGAGCCGCTCCGCGTCCTCAGTTAGCCGGTAGAGTCGAGCGAGTTCAGTCTAGCACGCCGTCTCAAGGTAAGGGAACTTTTTGGAAGACACTCCGTTTACTTTGATTAATTTGACCCAGATTTTTGTCCCTGTCCATATGTTTAGTCCCCCGTTTCACTCATAGTCATTTTTTGCCTTATTCATTATTGCTATGGTTTTTCACCTGTACGTGCTTCTGGTCAAACTTCAGTCCGGTTAATTAGTCCTCGGGCACAACACGATTAATCGCCTTTTTGTTTACTTTTTGGGTATAAGCTAGTCCTGCTGGATTCGACTCATTAATTATACATTTTCTCAGTTTTGCTATTGACTGGATTTGTTAGTCCCGCTTTCTGACATCTTAGTATACGGATGATAATGTGGGTGACCTGGTCCTGTTAGCTCTGTATTTCTCTATTGTAGGACCACCTATTGTTTCACTCATTTATAGAACGCTTTCTCCATTTGTTTTTAGAGGCTGTTTCCTCGGTGATTCGTCTCACCCTACATACCGATTACACAGCGGTGTGTTTTTGATGGAGTATTCTATTCCTCCCTTTTTTCAAAAAATACACGTGAGTTTAGATTTATTTGGAGTCATCACCCACCTCCCGCTTTTAAAACCAACTGCATTGTTGACCTTACTGTCGCTTTTAAATTAATTTTTAGGTGACTTTCACTCCCACCTGACTTTTTGAGCCTTCTGTGCCCAGATGCCAAGCTGTCACTGACTTGATGTCCTCTCTTTTTCTGGTAATTACGGCAGTCATATCCTTATCCAGTCCTACAGTTGAATTTCCGCTTGGCACTATTCCTTTTTTAACTCCCACCCATATCTTTGCATAGGTGCCTACCTTCCCCGGTTCACCATCCTCTTTGTCCTGAGGAAGACCCCACCTGTAAGGATTTAACCTACCTACCTTTGAAGAGGGGTCGAAACGTCGACATCCCATCATGCCAGTACCCTCAATAGTGCGTCGAGCACTGTGAACTTTCACTTGTATATGGCCTCCTGGCAATAATATTTGATTTTGTCAATGAATGACTCTTGAATATTTGGCACGACACTAAGGTGCCCAACAATTGATTTGTACCATTGCTTTGAACTTGTCTAAATCACTTATTCTACTACCCTACCCAATTCTTCACTCCCTCCCCTTCCCCGTGGCACCCTGCACATTTGTAAATAGTGTGATTTACTTTATGCATTTATATGCCTGTTCCTAGTGTGATTAAATAACACTATGGTTTTGTCTTAAAATTGTTGCAATTTTTCCTTTTGTTGATCTTTCTCAATCTCTATGTATACTCTGGGACCACTTCTATTCCACTGTTTGTTACCCAGGTCCCAGTGATTATTGGGTTTGCCCTTAGTTCTAACGCTTTAATGAGCAGGTGCACACCTGCGAGGTTTTCTTTGTGAATTCTTCCTCTCTCTATAAAATGGTGGAGAGTGAAACCCTCTCCTATACTGAGGAATACATTAACCAGCTGCTACAGGACCCCAGGAATCTCTTTCTGTCATCCGATACACCCAATATTGATTTCACACTCAATGACAAAATAGCTAAACTCGAACGCTTGGAAAAGAAACTAATTCGTACAAAACTTCATGGCCATTTACTTACCAAATATTTACAGGCGAATATAATACCAGTTGGGCTACAGATAAGAAATGAACCTGCTATTTTTGTAGATCTACCAAAATTCAAAGAAGGTTTTAGTTTTATTGCTAACAATGCTTCGCGACATTGGATGGTTCTCGGAGTAGAAACTGCGGCTGAACAGGTTCAGGCCTTGACCAGAGAAATAGCCGCCCTCAAACAAGAAATTGCAGGGGATTCAACCTTGACCAACGCTAAAAGTGCTCTTGAGAATCTCGTAAAATCACTTAAAGACTTTGAAACCACTACGCAGAATAAAAAATTAGATAAACTCTCCAAAGACATCAGGTTCTATGAGAAAAAGAACACATATCCCTATCTCAACGAAGACTATTACAAACAGGATACCTCTGGCCGCTTCACAGGCAGAGGACGAGGGGCCTTCAGAGGAAGAAGGAATTACACCACTTTTTCCGATTCTACGGTTAGTTCTGACAGTGATCCAGAGACTCCTGGCCCCAGTTACGACTATAACTACCGAGACAACTGGTACCCCCCCCAAGGTTATTTCCCTTTTTTAGGGGAAGGCCAATGGAGACCACCGCGAGGACGAGGTGGCAACTGGCCAAGAGGGCCTCCGAGAGGCCAGCAGAATCCACCGAGCGCCAACTGGGACAGAGGCCGAGGGACAACCCCGAAACAAGTTCGATTCCAGCAAGAGAACCACGGAGAGATATCGACGAGGCGCAAAGTCTACAGATGGTAGAGCCCAGTGACAGTCCGGTGGTCAACATCTCTGCATATAACCTCAACGCTGACGAACAGGCGGTACTTTGCAAGGGCTTGTCTTTCGTCCCAACTGCCCATCCGAACTCATTCAACCTTAAAACTGAACTCCAAGGGTTTTTTCGTAAGATCCGTCTCAGGTATTTTTTTAAAAATAAGGAAGACAGTCTACCCAAGTCGGTCACTGGATTAAGGCCTCCATCGAAGTTTTTTCCACCTGCCAATGCTATGAGTAGCAGGATTTTGGCTTACGAGAGCATGGTTCTGAACGATGTTGGTACTTTACTTTCAACATACAAACACACCATACCGAATACCAGTAAGTCTGAGAAAGCGGCTCTCCAAACCCTCCGAAATAACAAAGATATTGTGATCAAGTCTGCCGACAAGGGCGGGGCTATAGTGGTGCAAGATACGACTGCATACAAATCGGAGATTCTACGGCAATTACAAGACGGTGTCAGTTACTCTCTGTTGAGGTCTGATCCAACGAAGGACCTGATGGAGGAAATCCATTTAATAACTCTGGACGCTTTAAACTGTGGTTTTCTAAGTAAATTGGAATACGACTATCTGAATCAACAACATCCACGACTACCTACCATCTATACGTTACCCAAGATACATAAGGATATCCTACATCCACCAGGTCGCCCTATAGTATCTGGCTGCGGATCACTTTTGGAACCCCTATGCAAGTACATAGACATTTTCTTGAAACCATTGGCAGAAGAAACAGAAACATACCTTCGAGACACCATGCAAGTTATTGCAATGATTGATCAACAACCTTTCAACCCATTTGAGCAGTTACTTGTCACCTGTGACATAGTCTCGCTATACACCAGCATTCCGCAGGAGCCTGCACTGGCAGTTATGCGGGAAGTATTGGATCTAAGACCAGCACCAACAAGGGTACCTACAGATTTTATCATAGCTCTCTTGACCATCGCTATGAAAAAGAATTTCTTTTACTTCCAAGGAAAGTACTATGTACAAACAAAAGGAGTCGCGATGGGGGCTGCCTTCGCTCCAGATCTAGCGATCCTATATATGGATAACTTTGAGAAGCGGTTCGTCCTCACCAACAACCCCTTTTTGGCACATGTCAACACTTGGAAGAGATATATTGACGATATATTGATGATTTGGAATGGTGAGACTATCCAACTCAATTTGTTCCACCAATGGCTAAACCAGTGCGACCCTAACATTCAGTTCACCATGCAGTCCAGCAATCAGGAGATACCCTTCCTCGATTTAAAAATCTTCCACGAAGATGATAAACTTCTTACTACCCTATATAGGAAGCCAACGGAAAGAAATTCGCTACTGAGATACAGTAGCCACCACCCGCGCGGCTTGCGCGACAATCTCCCAGTGGGACAGTTCCTGCGGATCCGCAGGAACTGCACGAAACGATCGGACTACATTACAGAATCTGAGAACCTAACAGCCAGGTTAATACTAAGAGGTTACCCAAAACGCCTGGTTAAGAGGGCCCGGAAGAGGGCATGGTACAACCCACGGGACACTCTGCTCTCACCCAAACATCCCAATACATCACGTCAAAATAACAAAATGATATGTGTTACAACATTCTCCACACGCAGTAATGCAGTGAAAAAGATCATCAATAAACACTGGAACATTATATCCACGGAGATTGACCAACCTGACCCACCGATGCATTCTTTTAAGAAAGCAATGAGCATTAAGGACCATGTGGTGCATTCCTTCCTTGAGGACCCGGTTGAACCAACGATTCGGTCACTCTGGAGTTTACCACCAATCATAGGTCACTTCAAGTGTGGTTCGTGTAAAGCATGCCCCACAACTATGCAATCAAAGAAATTTGAATACAAGCATCAGACCATTACATTACAATCACATACCAACTGCAATTCTAGCAACGTCATCTATGGGATCCTGTGTCCATGTGACCGACTATATATTGGCCAGACACAGCAGAAAGCCAAGGCCAGAATCCTTCAACACCAAAGTCGAATCAGATGTAATGTGACAGGTGCACCCTTAGTCGATCACTATCACCAACTGGGACACCACCCCGAAGAAATGAAATGGATTGTTTTGGAAAAGACAGAACTGGGACCTCGGGGAGGTAATATATCCTCTATCCTGCTTATTAGAGAGTCAAAAATGATGATCCGCTTTGACACGATTCTAACTGGTTTAAATGAGCAAGACCCGAGTAATGCCCAATTAGCTACCCTCGGTAGCTCATGAACAAGGTTCTTTTTTGCTCTGTTCTCCCCAGCCCATTTTCTAACCTGTGGTTAACGTTATTTCTGAGACATTGTATGATGTTGACCATGAGCCTTTTTTGACCAATGTACGTATTATGCACATGCATTTTTTGATTGTTCTTTTCCCACTGGAACCATACTTTGTCATATCCAGCAAGCTTGTATCCATTCACATGTATCGACATGACCAATTGACGTCTTTTTTCAATGTAATCACCTTCTATTTCTCTTGCATCCTCATCTGAAAATGTTGACCGATATGAGCTCATATGTCTGTTTTAACAACCATTGGTTGCCTTTTTCATTAATATGCTGTGCCGGTTTAATGTGTCATTTTTCAACCTTGAGACGCTTCGAACCAATTCATTGTATAACAGTCATTTCATTTATGTGTTTTCTTAATTGATCACGAGTTTTATTGTATGCTCTTTATTATATGTAATTTTGCAATCCAAAAGTGCACAATCGTTTGTAAATCGATGAGACCTTTCTCATTACTTTTACGTGATCCCCTACGTGCATATTTCACCATCCCAACCCCAATCCGTTGATTAGTTTGATCCCCCGGGCCCCGACGAGGCCCTTTCAGTCTTGCATTCTATTAAATGATATTCATTAACACATTTAATCCGACATTATCCTATTTACTCTATTTATTTTGTCCGGGATTTCATTTACCCACCTTCTATCTTCTAACCTCGCATTTGAACTACTCGAATGGTCTTTCTTCTATTCTCCAGTTATTGGCAGCATCCTGCTGCTGCACCCGGTTTAACGTCACGCGGTTCCAGCGTTCTCCTTATCTGGGAGCCGCTCCGCGTCCTCAGTTAGCCGGTAGAGTCGAGCGAGTTCAGTCTAGCACGCCGTCTCAAGGTAAGGGAACTTTTTGGAAGACACTCCGTTTACTTTGATTAATTTGACCCAGATTTTTGTCCCTGTCCATATGTTTAGTCCCCCGTTTCACTCATAGTCATTTTTTGCCTTATTCATTATTGCTATGGTTTTTCACCTGTACGTGCTTCTGGTCAAACTTCAGTCCGGTTAATTAGTCCTCGGGCACAACACGATTAATCGCCTTTTTGTTTACTTTTTGGGTATAAGCTAGTCCTGCTGGATTCGACTCATTAATTATACATTTTCTCAGTTTTGCTATTGACTGGATTTGTTAGTCCCGCTTTCTGACATCTTAGTATACGGATGATAATGTGGGTGACCTGGTCCTGTTAGCTCTGTATTTCTCTATTGTAGGACCACCTATTGTTTCACTCATTTATAGAACGCTTTCTCCATTTGTTTTTAGAGGCTGTTTCCTCGGTGATTCGTCTCACCCTACATACCGATTACACAGCGGTGTGTTTTTGATGGAGTATTCTATTCCTCCCTTTTTTCAAAAAATACACGTGAGTTTAGATTTATTTGGAGTCATCACCCACCTCCCGCTTTTAAAACCAACTGCATTGTTGACCTTACTGTCGCTTTTAAATTAATTTTTAGGTGACTTTCACTCCCACCTGACTTTTTGAGCCTTCTGTGCCCAGATGCCAAGCTGTCACTGACTTGATGTCCTCTCTTTTTCTGGTAATTACGGCAGTCATATCCTTATCCAGTCCTACAGTTGAATTTCCGCTTGGCACTATTCCTTTTTTAACTCCCACCCATATCTTTGCATAGGTGCCTACCTTCCCCGGTTCACCATCCTCTTTGTCCTGAGGAAGACCCCACCTGTAAGGATTTAACCTACCTACCTTTGAAGAGGGGTCGAAACGTCGACATCCCATCATGCCAGTACCCTCAATAGTGCGTCGAGCACTGTGAACTTTCACTTGTATATGGCCTCCTGGCAATAATATTTGATTTTGTCAATGAATGACTCTTGAATATTTGGCACGACACTAAGGTGCCCAACAATTGATTTGTACCATTGCTTTGAACTTGTCTAAGTCACTTATTCTACTACCCTACCCAATTCTTCACTCCCTCCCCTTCCCCGTGGCACCCTGCACATTTGTAAATAGTGTGATTTACTTTATGCATTTATATGCCTGTTCCTAGTGTGATTAAATAACACTATGGTTTTGTCTTAAAATTGTTGCAATTTTTCCTTTTGTTGATCTTTCTCAATCTCTATGTATACTCTGGGACCACTTCTATTCCACTAATGCAGTCTCAGTCAATACACCCTAGTGACCCCCTAGGTGTCAGGACTAAATTCTGTAAAAAATATTATTTATTTGGGTGTATTCAGAAATGTAATATCCACCATTTGTAAGATCATCCCATATTATTTGGGACAACCCACACACATTACCTATCAAAATTCCCATCATCAAGATATCTGTAGATTGTTCATTCCTAATATAGTGACACATTTCTTGGACTGCATTGCCCTGCACATAATTTGTAAAACAGTAAGTGCTTGTGCCAAAACATGTTCTCAAAAGTCCATGGTTGGAGCTGCAGCATGGGTGTTGATTCACCAAAATTCCAGTGGTAGCGAAAGTGACATTTCATACCCTGTGGCCTTAATGACATCACAGGAAGTGACATCCTATACCCTTGACCTTCTTTTTAATTCTAGGAAGGCATGTTTCATGACGCTAACATCACAAAAATTGACATTGCTGTAGTTCCGCATTAACATCATCATTAGTTTAACAGAATAACATGAACAACTGTATATTTTAGGTACCACCCAATTTATGGTGCTGACTTGATCCCTGAAGGTTCTAGCTCATATTACTTGCCCTGAATTCTAGTGAGCAAGCAAAGCATGTAAGCCAGACCTTTCTTAGGTGGTTTCTCCCCCTCAAGAAAAATTTGAAAAGAATAGGAGGAAATTGTGCACTTAAAGCACAATTTTCAAATAAATTTGCTAAAATGCCATAGGTGCTGAAAGGGCAATCATTAAATATTCAAATACTTCAATACCAAGCCAATGAATCATGATGTTCCTCAGAACTTGATCAATTTCTTTTAAAATGTGATATGGGTACCCCCATATGTCAAAAACGACCTTCAATTGTACCAGAATGAACATTCCATGGGTGCCCCTTATAACAAAAATGATATAAAATATGCCAGTGCCAGAATGTTTTAATAGATACCAACAGTATAACATAGGGACCCTTATTTCAAAAGTTATCTCAGTATGTCTGGGCCAGCATTTTGCATTGGCTGCTTCCCTTCCATATGCCAAGTTGTCCAGCTTACATACAAAGTGGGAAAACCCTTAAAGCATCATTCGTGAACTCAAATAAACCACTTCCGGTACAAACCCTATGCTTCAGAGAAGGCAAACATTCTTGCAATATGGCACAACAGTACGTGTGTTGGTGCATGGCTGCCAAAAGTGCACCAGGGCATTGGGAGAGAAAAAATACACCATATCTTAGTAGATAAGTCACATATTTTCTCCGGTAAAAGAAGGACCATTACTCATGTTTAATGATGGTTTGACTATAAATGCTTTGTTAACAATGAATATTGTTAAACATTACAATGGTTATATTCATAATGAATGCATCCAACATGTTTATTGATTTGATTGATGTGAAGGGAGTATCTTAACCTGTGTTTACTGGTTTACTGATGAGATGCCCCCTTGACAAAGCCAGAAGGCTTGCCTTATATATTGATGTGGTGACCCTTTGATCAAACTAATAGGCCAATAGCATCTGTGGAGGCTGTTATGATTATGGGGGTCATGACGTACTAGAGGTTAAATGTGATTTCAGAATATCACCAAAGGAATCCCCATCTACTTAATGTATATATTTGCAAATTAATGTATGGTATTTACTAGTGTGTGGTACAAATGTAGTTTTCCTTTTTAAATAAAAAGCACTGCTGGAGATTGATTGTTTGAGTGTTGTTTTTGCACGCCGATGAATGGAGATTACCATCGAACACCACCTCCCATGAGTAGGCATTGGACTGGTTTGTTCTGCTACCCTTAGAAAGTCAAGTGCTACAATGAGGTACCTTGTTCCCAGTAAGGAAACAAGTGTGGACCTATTACTTGTGCAGACCTTACATCTTTCACAACTAATAACCAAATTTCTATTTCAAAGAGCACAAGCCCTGGAGAACTCGGTGACTGAGCTAAGAGAAAATACACTCAGGATAGACAAGAGATGAACAGGCTGAAAGTGAAATTTAAGAAAAGCCAAGACAAACTAGTGTTACTGGAAAATGATGCAAGGAGGAACAATATCAGGGTGATAAATGTGCCGGAAGGAAGCGAGGGAGAGAATATTAAAATCTTCATAATTGACCTATTGGGGAGTGGTGGCACATGGGAAGGCCCGAAAAAGATCTTGGTTTGGGACATACAAAGGGTTACCCGAGACCCTTTCAGGAAGAACATAAATAAAGTAAAACCACACAGAATTCTGGTAAATTTTATTACATATGCTGTAAAGGACATGATTTTGAATACGGCCCTGAAAGCAGGCTCTCTTACTGGGAAAGACTTCTCCTTTAAGATTAGATCTGATATCTCCCAAGCCACGCTAAACAGGCAGTGGGAGTTAGGTAAAATGATGAATGGCTTTAAAAAGCTGGGGGAGGTTGGCCCAACTACGCCTCCTGGCAGTCTTACATGTGATGATTAATGATAAAATGTATATTTTGAGAGATCAAGATGAAGCAGATACTTTACTAGAGAAGATTAGGGCAAATCAAGAGTGATTTTAGGGCCTGAGTAATTATGTAGGAATCCCAGGTACAAGGATACTATGATATTATGACTGCAGTGTTATCTGTTGATACCTCTATTCGGTCATACAAGATTGTTCCTCTTTTTTCTTTTTCTTTTTACTTCTCACAAGTCACCTTTCTCTCATTTCCTCATAGTGTTGTTCCACTAGATAATCCCGGTTTACTTCCTGGTGAGATCCAAAGATGGCTATGATAGCTAAGAAGAGTTAGGGGATGGTTCTCTTGGTGGGGGAGTAGGTAGGGTGTTGGGGTGGGGAGCATAGAGGGAGAAAACAAAATAAAGTGTCCTTTTGCGTTACAAACTCTCAAAGATGGTGTGCTGCCACATTATAAGCCCCGAAGCATACAGCAAGACAGGATGGGTAGCAAAGGAATTCAAATCTTATCTTGGAACGTAAATGGGCTGTGAGTTAGGAGCAGACGAGCTAAGACTTTTCAGTATTTGAGGGATGCCCAGCCAAAATAATTGTTCTACAAGTATCACAGCTGACCAAATCTGAATGCCTAGACACTTTTAAAACACAGAAGTGGGTACAGCTGATAGTTTGCATGGACCAAAGTTCCCATACAAAAGGGGTGCTTATTCATTAAAAAACAGGTAAAGGTCTCCGTATTGGATTATAAAACAGATAAGAAGGGGGGATGGGCCATTGCAACTGTGAAAATATTTGATAGAAATTACATGCTGGTAGGATACTATGGACCAAACATAGGCAAGGTAGAACCCCCTCAAAATCTATGTTTAGAGTTGTCTAAAACTCAGTTTCTGATCATTATGTCAGGGGATTTCAATGTTGTGGTGGATTACCACTTTGATAGATCAAGTAATCAATTAAATTCAAAATTCTTTATTCGGAGAAAAGTCTATCTATAAAAGCACAGGTCGCATAGCAGCATAAAACTACACAAATCTTGTTAATCGTCAGAACAACAAAAGCAAATACAGTAAAAACATTTCATAGATATACATCGAATTGTGAAGGGAATAAAACAATGCCTTCTTGATTTATGCCATTCATGATCATTGAGAAAGAATAAAAACAAGTCTGCAGAGAGTGTCGCTTAGTTCGTGTTAATCATAGTGACATTATAAATATAATTTCTGTAAGAACACCCTTCATAAATACGCATTGTATTACGAGCACGTACTGCGACTTTCAAAAAGGAGCCTACACGGAGAAATAATTCATCATCTTCTAATTTAAGAATTTTCATGTAAGCAGCTACAAGAGGGGCAGGTAGGATTTGTTTTAAAACAGTATCAAAAGCCATTTAGCATATTTTATATAAAATTTACAGAAGAATAAAAAGTGGAGCATCTTTACCCGCTTCGGCCGTCACATGGCATGGCGGATGATCTAAATTAGCATTATGCCCAAGGGGGAAACAGAGTAAAACCTTTACTGAGCCTGCCCTTAAACGAAAGAGGAGTCCCCTCTGCCAGCAGCCAATTGGTTTAAAAAAATAACCAGATGGCATAAGTGTGACATCCTCAATGGACATGTATGTTACAACAGTTGTTTTCGTGACCTCCCTTTCACATCTTGCTTTACTATAATGTGCATATAGGGCCGACCGAAGGTCTTTTTTATTCATAGTATCTATTTTAGTTGGATTTAAAAAGAGCTGTTCATGATTAACACTATTTAAACTCGCACTCACTGCGGCAAGCCACGGTATTTCCCTTCCCTTCTCACACTTGAGGCAATCTCCTATTATCTCTCTAGTGAGAGACACTGCTGTGTTTTTCCAAATTGCTAGCCAAAATAGAGCAGGGCGAGCCTTTATATAATCTTCAATATAGTCAAATTTCAGTTCACTATGACAGACATATTGTGATGCAGAAATCAGTGCTCCCAAGAGTTTTCAACAAAATCTATTTTCTTCACACTGAATGCTGTTGCTCTTTGTGAAACCCCAAACCTCAGCACCATATGTCGCTGTTGGGATGCACTGGGATTTAAAACGTTTTGTGATTGCTAAAATTAAACCTCTCCTTTTTGGTTGGGGGAGACCAAAAATCGAGTTAATAGCCTTAGAAAACTTGTTCCTACTGTGCACTACATGGTCAACCCAGGAACAATTAGAAGCGAAGACCAGCACCAAGTAAGGAAAAGTGCAAGTACGTTGTAAACTTTGGTTATCCACAGTAATGGATTTTAAAAGATACTTTTTCGGCCCACAACCCATTATAAAAGATTCTTTTTAATTAGTGCATAAATCTAAACTAGCCATAAAATCCATAAAATCCATAAAACCCCTCACTAGGATACGTAGGGCATTTAGTATGCGGCCCATCAAGACTGCATTGTTCGCGTACAATAAGGCGGGGGTGTATTACCATTGATTCTGGGGACATCGCTGGTAAGTGCTATCAATGATTTATCTAAATCATTGATGTATAAGATGAAAAGAAGAGGTGCCAGGACACGCCCCTGCCTTACCCCTCTGCAAATTCTGATGTCATATGAAACCTCCCCACCCTTGTTAATCCTCAGCTGCACTTTCAAATCCTTGTACAAGGAGGCTAAAAAGTGAACTAAAACCTCATCTAAACCACATTCTAAAAGGGTAGACCATAAACATGACCGTTTAACAAAATCGAAAGCTGAGGTTAGGTCCATAAAAGCCAAGTATATTGGGGATCGCTGGGCAATGGTGTACTTCCCAGTAATGAGATAACGATTCAGGCACTGTTCGATTGTACCGATTTTGCTCCCAAAACCTAGCTGGCACGGTTGTAGAATGCACTCATTCCTCGGTTCATATTTTGATCTTATTGTACAGGCTCCTCCCTAAAATTGTAAAAATATTGTCTATCAGAGAAATCGGTCTATAACAACTTAATTGGGAGCGGCCACCCTTTTTAAAAATCGGAACAATAATACTTGTTGACCAAGTACTTGGTATCGGGGCATTAGTTAGGTTGTTAAAAACATTTAGTAAGAGCGGCGCCCAGAAATCAGGATTGCGCTTAATAAGATCAATGGGCAACCCATCGGGTCCAGGAGCTTTGTTGCCCAAGCTCTGTTGAATGGCTTCCTCACCTTCGAATAAGGATATTGTGATCCCAGTTGTAACCTAATGCTCAAAGGGATTCTCGTTATGTGTTGGGGCTGTATAAATCAGAGAGAAATGTGCTTCCCATGCCTCACTAGTTATTTTGCAACTTTTCGGGGTCAGTGATTGACCCATAGATCTCATGTCTTTGACCACAGCCCAAAGAACGTTCCCATTCTTTAGAGTGGCAGCATGTGCAAGGGCATCCCATCGTTCTTTTACTAGTTCTTCCTTCCTTAGTGAAATGGCCAACTTATACATTTGCCTTAATGATTTATTAAGAGAATGACATCTGGGGTTAGTTGAAATTGCCTTATGAATCTGTCTATTAATTAATGAGCAGACACTGTTGAACCATCTTGGTACGTGTTGTGCTTCCACAAATGTTTTAGATAGTATAGATTTAATACCCTCACAAAGATTTGTAAAGGCACCAATTGCCTCTGGGTTATAGTCCTTTAATGACAGGTACGAGTCAATAAGTCTCGGGTAATCCCTTACCATCGTATAGAACAAATCAGTGTGATTGACTCCTCGCCAAACCAACCTTAGATTGTCAGTAGTGGGAGTCAGGTTCCTAGCACCACACTCATGGTTATATGTCGGCTTAGGAGAGATTCTCAGCACTATTTTAATAGGGTTATGGTCGCCATGGGTGGTGGAGACAACCTCGGGTTTCAATAGGCAGTCCTCAAGAGTGGGGGAAAAAAACATCATCAATGGTGGTAGCACTACCCCTACCTCTAAATGTTGGCTCAGGAGGGTTGTTAATGTAAGATGCTGCAGCAATTTCCATCACATTAATTAAGTTGTGGTTTCGCAGGTGATCCATTAGTTTCTCGCCCCTGTTACAAATATACACTCTGTGGCTAGGACCTATGATTGTAGTTTTTTCCCTGGGAAGCTTGGCATTGAAGTCGTTCCCCAAACAAATGCCAGCTATGTTATCAAATTAATTACGATGTTGTAAGGTGGAAATAAAATCAAACAAACTAATAAAATCTATATTGGATTCAGAGTGAAAATCATTATTATAAAAGTTAAGTGGGCAAATAGATACTCCCCTTTTATATATTAGGGCTTGGAATTTGTCATTTTTTGTGTGTTGTACTTTAACACTACCCCCGCAGAAATATTAACCAAAATTGAAAGACCACCAGATGGACGGCCTAGCTTGGGCATTGGGATAATAGTGTTAAAACATTCAAACCCTTTGACATATATAAATCATGAGTAGCCCAGGACTCCTAAACATAAGAATGTCCAGCTGTTGTACTAATTCTAACTAATCGGGAAAGGTTATTTTTGACTCTAAACCAGCGACATTCCAATCAATCAATCTACTCACCCGTGAGGGTGTCAAGGCGCTGGGGGAGGGGCAGCTCCGGATCAGTTGAAGAGCCAGGTCTTGAGGTCCTTCCTGAACGTGTGCAGGGTCGGGGTGTCAGGGTGACGAGCTTTGCAGCACCTGCCGAGTATCCCTAGAACTACATCTCCCATGATGCCTGCCACTGGGAGGGGATTTAGTCGAGGAGGTCGCACAGGAAGCGGCGCGTAATTCTGATTGGATTGTTACACTCATTTTCGCCTGAGAGAGAGCAGATGCAAGTAAGACGCCGTTGGGGATTTCACTGTAGGAAGATCCCAGTTTGGATATGGAAGGCTGCGAGTACTGACAGCCGATAGCGTGAGTACTAGGCAGATGTTCGTGAAGCCAGGAGTTCGGCTTCTTTTCGTCATCTCATCTCCTGAGTGCGGAGTTCTATTACCTGAGCAGAAAATGGCGGTGCTACCGCATTTTGCTGTTTCTGTTGTTTATGTTCCTTTCCTCCATTTAGGAAAGTAATGTCTTTGTACACAGCGGAATACTGCGGTGAAGTAACCGCGTATTACCGTGTGTGTTCTCACTTCGTATTATTTTGGGAAGTGTTGGGACTTTTGTAAGCAGCAGATCACAGCGGGAAGTCACCACTGAATTAGCGCTAAGGAACTAATTAGCTTACTTATTCAAACCTGATTCTAGCATAATCATTTGCATCAGATTACGGAGGTGAGGAAACCCCGTAGGACTGTGTTAACATTTACTGTGCTGTGGCTGTTACTCCTTGAAGGGGGGCTCTATTCTACATAACCTACTGGCATTGGATTGCTATTGTCAGTAAAACGTAGGAGCGGACTATTTACGCTGCAGTTGTCTCATGCCTGAGTTTATGGTAACCTCTGGGTACGTATGTGGAGTGTGTGGGCACATATTGGATTGAGAGTGGGATGATCTTGCAATAACTAACATCTGCGAGTTCTTTTGTTACAGGTCTGATGTTTGATCTGCATGACGTTTGATGATTCCCAAGGATTGTACCAACAGCAGTATTTATGTTTAGGTATATAAATCCTCTAGTGAGACATTAATGAGAGTAGACATTATAAGCCCTTGTTTATATCTGTATGTTTTGTTATTACAGGTTCTATTCCACTGCTGTCCCTTCTCTCTCCTTTTCCCTCGCTTGATCATTCGAATCCCCTGTACATTTCTATATATCTGGGTGTTGGTAATATAAGGAGGTGGACCTTTTTCTGCTGCGACTGGATCCTGTGGGACACGGGGAGTGTCTGATGTTCACGGGGAGCTCGTTCCAGGTCTTGGCCGCCATGTAGGAGAAGGCTCTCCCACCTGTTCTGTTTCTGCAGATGCGAGGGACCTCGGCCAGGGCGAGGTCAGCGGAGCGGAGGTTCCTTTTGGGTACTTGGAAGGATACTCTCTCGTTGAGGTATTTGGGTCCGATGTTGTTGAGGGATTTGTAGGCGTGGGTGAGGAGTTTGAAGGTGACTCTCTTTTCGACGGGGAGCCAGTGGAGGTCTCGTAGGTGTTGGGTCATGTGTTCATGGCATGGAGTCCCGAGGACGAGTCTGGCGGTGGCATTCTGGATGGTTTGGAGTCTGTGTAGAAGAGTTCTGTTGATACCGGTGTATAGGGCGTTGCCATAGTCCAATCTGCTGGTTATCAGTGCGTGGGTGACGGTCCTTCTGCAGTCGGGGGGGATCCATTTGAAGGTCTTGCTGAGGATGCACAGGCAGTTGAAGCTGGTGGAGGTGACGGCATTGATCTGGCAGTTCATGGAGAGAGAGGAGTTGAGGATGATGCTGAGGTTACGTGTGTGGTCCTTAGGGGTGAGAGGCTTTCCAAGGGTGGAGGGTCACCAGGAGTCATCCCAGGCGGAGGTGCAGGGTCTGAGGATGAGGACCTCTGTCTTCTCTGAGTTGAGCTTCAAACAGCTTTCCTTCATCCAGTCTGCCATATTCTTCATCCCTTCCTGGAAGCAGACTCTGGTGTCCTCGGGATTCTTTGTGAGTGAAAGGATGAGCTGGGTGTTGTCGGCGTAGGATACAATGCTAAGTTCCTTCTGCCTGATGATGGCGGCGAGGGGGGACATGTAGATGTTGAAGAGCGTGGGGCTTAGTGAAGATCCTTGGGGTATGCCACAGTTGATGTCGGTGGGTTCGGAGAGGAAGGGAGGGAGTCTGATCCTCTAGGTTCTGCCGGAGAGAAAGGATTGGATCCAGTCGAGGGCGGCTCCTTGTATCCCTGTGTCGGGAAGTCTGGCTGTGAGTGTGTGGTGAGAGACGGTGTCAAATGCTGCGGAGAGGTCCAGGAGAATGAGGGCCGTGGTGAGTCCTTGGTCTAGTAGCATGTGGATGTCATCTGTGGCTGCGAGGAGGGTGGTCTCGGTACTGTGGTTGCTCCAGAAACCAGACAGGGAGGCATCTAGGATGGAGTACTCTTCGATGAAGGTGGACATCTGGGCATTCACGAGTCTCTCTGTGACTTTCGCCGCAAAAGGGAGAAGAGAGATGGGCCGGTAGTTTTTCAGGTTGGTGGGGTCTGCCATGGGTTTCTTGAGGAGGGGTTTAATCTTCGCCTGCTTACAGTTGTCTGGGAAGAGGCCGGGCATGAAGGAGGTGTTGATGGTCTGACCTAGCTCAGGTGCGATGGTGGCGGCGGACCTGTGGAATATGTGAGGTGGACAGGGGTCCATAGGGGCTCCTGAGTGGGTTTTCTTCATGGTGGCGGTGATGTGTTCGACGGTGGCGGGTTCCCGGGTTGTGATGGTTGGCATGTTGGTGGCGTCAGGAAGGGGGGTGTAGTTCATCATCGGTTCGTTGAAGTTGTCATAGAGGGCCTTGATCTTCAGATGGAAGTAAGTGCTGAGTTTTTCACAGAGTTCCTGGGAAGGTGTGATGTCTGTGGCTTTGCTGGGGGGCTTTGTGAACTGCTGTATGATGTTAAACAGCTCCTTGGTGTTGGTCTGGACTTTGTCTCTTATGAAGGTTCTTTTGGTGTCTATAACGTGCTGGCGGTATTCTTTGAGGACATTCCTATGGTTGTTCCAAGCATCCGAGGTTTTCTGGTTTCGCCAGGTATTCTCTAGGTGTCTGCAGGAGGGTCTGGCTTCTTGAAGTTCCGTGGTGAACCAGGCGGCCTTTAGATGGCGTTGCTTGGCGGGGTGTCGGAGGTGTGTGAGTTTGTCAGCGCAGCAGGAGATCCAACGGTGGAATTTTGTGGCTGCAGGATTGGTGTCGGTCGTGGTGCTGGAGGTGTCTAGGAGGAGGGTGGTGATGAGGAGTTCCACTGTGATCTTGCTCCAGTTCCTTCTTGGTGGTTCTGGTGCAGGCTTGGGTGCGGAAGTGGTGTTGAAGGTGAAGCAGACGCAGTGGTGGTCTGTCCAGAGGGGCTGAGTGGGTTGGCTGAAGCTGATATTTGTTCCTCCCGCGAAGATGGGGTCGACGGTGTGTCCGGCTCTGTGAGTGCAACCTATTATGTTTAAATTTGAATTAGAAGTAGCCCTAATTACGGCAACATGATTGCGTGGCTCAGGTAAATACGCTGGGGCTTTAGGTACAGGAACTACCTCGTTAGTTTCCAGTGACGTCAACAGTCAATCCTGAGTGTCTAGATCGGACAATGCTGAAAACCTATGACATACAATTGAGAAAGGAGGCTCTTTTGACGGGGGCCCGGAATTTGGTTTGTAGAAATAGCCCAATGGCAGAGACCAAATGTGCTTGAGGTTGATGGTAATATCCTCCTGTGCCTTCAATAGTGATTTGATCATAGACGGTCTATGAAAATCAATTACTATGCAGTCCCCCTCTATATTCTTAGGAGAGGGACCAACCCACCCTACTCTTCGCACCATGATGATATCATATATATTTGACACCTTAAAACTCCAGTATTTAGATAGCCAGTCTACACATTTGTTGCGCGGTTGGTACCAGGTTACCCCCTGTTCTTTCTTAAGGGTTGGTACCCCCTGCCAACACCAAGACATAAGGACATGCTGCTGGTGGCAATCCTAATACCTCCATGTTAGGCTCAGGGAGATTTCTACTCAGGGTATCAGGCACATTACTACTCAAACTGCCTATGTTTAGGTTCACACCAACTGAGCTGATGACAGGCTCCTAAAAAGGAACTGGGGGCGTATTCGGGAAAGTCCCATCCCTGTTTGATACACCGTTAATATTGGGGGGATGTACTGACGCAACATTATGCTTAGGTAAAAAACACTACCTGACTTTACTACGTGTACTACATGAGCTTCAAATTAGGATGCCAAAAGGCAGGGATGGGGTGGGGGTTGATAAGTTAATGCTAGATGGAACAGCAGTTAACAAAGTCAATACCTCCCCCGTGATAGCAACAGTCTGAGCTGTCTCTTATTGTTGGCTCTGCTTATTCATAAGTGTATTAAGATGATCTAGGCGCTTCCATAGGCAGGTAATTTATATCTACCAGATCTTTAATCCGTGTGGAGACAGTGTCTACATTTTTGCCGTTTCCATGTGGGCTGCATTGTGCAGCACACATAGAAAGAGCACACATCTTGATGAAGACGAGAGACTAAACTTTGAAGCTGAAGTCAAAGCAGTCTCATCAGTCAGTTTCTTTCTACTTAGGAGGATCAAGAAAATTTAATTTTACCTCTGATCCCAGTAGACAGCAGGAAAATGGTGAATACTTCTCTAATCATGGCTAAATTGGACTACTGCAATGGGCTTTATCTCAGAATGCCCGTGAAGCAGATACATAGATTGCAGATGAACCAGAATGCAGCTGCGAGGCTCCTGCTAGGGATACCTAAGTTTAGGCAATAGGCAAGCATCTTCGGAGAGTGCATTGGCTTCCAGTCAAGGGGCCGCATTAAGTTTAAGGCCTTATGTATCACATACAAGGCACTTCATGGTACCGGCACTCAGTTTTTGAGACAATCATTAAACTGGCACACACCAAACAGATGTCTTTGGTCTGAAGGGGCAAAACTGATGCTCTCTCAGAGATTCTGTAAGGCAGAGCGTGGCATTAAGCCAACAAAGCTAATGCCGCGCCCCGTCACTTCTTTTGTAAATATGCCCCCACCTATTTTCTCTCCGCATTGCTTTTTGGTCACCCAAAAGACTGTCAAAATTGAAGGGAAAGGATGAGAATTGTTGTAAGAAGTGTGGCCTGCAAAATACTGATGATATCCACATGTCCTTGCTTTGCCCTGGCATTCAGAACTTTTGGAAAGACATTTCTTAGTTTCGGAATGATCTTACCCACATTCAAATTCAGGTACGCCCTGAATTATGTCTTTTGGGGATGTCACCGGAGGCTGGAGATCCGCAAGTTTATGGCAGCAAATTGTTATTCTTCTGATCTTGTTGGGGAGAAGGCAGAATTGTAAGCAGTGGATACAACCGGTGCCCCCCTCAAAAGCAGAATGTTTGTACTCAGTTTAATATGTCTGGAGGTCAGATTTGAGCAGACCCATATTGTAAGGAAGTGGGTTTCTGTTGCAGTAACCCCCCCCACTTTTTGCCTGATACCTGATGCACTTTTCCTTAGTGAGCCCTGGGTCCCTGCCAATCAGGTACCCAGGGCCTGTGTTCCTTCCCTAAAAACTGTTCTAAAGCCTAAACCCAATTGGCATCTCTGGCCACATGTCAGCCCCTGGTAAATGGTACCCTAGGTACCCAGGGCATTGTGACCAGAGAATACCCCTAATGGCTGCAGCAATTATTGTGCCACCCTTAGGGGCCCTGTAGCCTGACACACATACGCTGCCTTTGCAGGCTGAGTGTCCTGATGCAGAACTAAACACAGAGTCGACATGGCACACATCCCTGTGTGCCATGCCCACAAACCCACTGCCCTGGCATACATCAGCCAGCCCTCTAGCTGGGTGCCCTATGCCAGTGGTGAAGACACAGGTGCATGAGCCCTGTGCCCCTACAGTACCCAGGGCCATTCCCGGGCACTGTAAGTGCAGTGATGCCATTAAGAGTATATGGTGCTGGGAGGTTGTCATTACGAACTCCACAGCACCATAATGACTACACTAAAGACTGACAAGTTTGATATCAAACTTCTCAGCACATTAAGCCCACACTGATGCCAGTGTGGGATTTAATGTAAAATGCACTACAGAGGGTATCTTAGAGATGCCCCCTGAAACCTAACCTACAATCCACGTCTTGTCTGAGAGACTGCCTAGGCTGCCACACAGCAGACATGTTGCTGGACTCCTGGGTGAAGAGCCCCCACTCTCCTGGGCCTGCAACAATGCACATCCTGGGCGAGGTGCTAGATCTCCTCCCCAAGGATGGGCAGGGGGAAGCTTCAAAGGCCTTTGTGAGCTTCTCCAGGCCACTTGCTGTACTCAGCAACTGGCCCCCACTGGTTCTGACCCCCACTTGTGTGCCAGCCTGTGCCAACTCCACCCCTCAGGTGGGACAGGAGAGGTGAAGTACAACTCCGGGCTCCGGCCATCTTGAGGATGGAGAGCCCTGCCCAATCACAGCTAGACTCCTGCCCCCCTCCCACTGGAGAGGAGCATGATAGGAGGTGTACTCACCCCAGGACATGGACCCATTGGTCCCTGCCCTCACCCTACCTGTAGCGCCCCTAAATTTAGTATTTAGGGGCACCCTGAACATTCCTTCCTCAGATCCCAATTTGAAAACAAGCAAGAAGATCAAGAACCAGAAGACCTGCCGCGCAGCTGCTAACAAGAGGACGACACCAACTGACTTGGCCCCAGCCCTACCGGCCTGTTGATCCTTGAACCTGCTCCTGTGGAACTCCGGTGCCTTCAGTGGTCAGCAACCTCAAAAACCCCGGAGGACCTGACCACCTTGAGACTCTACTAAGACTGGGACTCCCACGAGCAGTGGTTCTGCTCAAACAGCAATACCCCTGGTGCCAGCCAGGAACCGCGAATCCAGCACACTCTGCACCCGCCGAGCCTGGCCTGTGCCCGAGTGGACAAAGACCCTGAGGACGTCCCCCTGGCGATTCTGACCTGGAATCCAGTGCCCAAGGACCCTCCTCGATGACCCAGACGGCGCCTGCAGCCTCAGAATCAGTGACCCCTCCAACGACGACCAGCAGGGGGTAAAATTTTCCGACGTCAAAAGACACCTACTTATCCTCCAAGATCCCAACTTACCCTTCGAAGTGTTGGTCACTCCTGAAGATCCTCCGTCCCTGAGCCTGCAGCCTTTGTTCACTTTCCAAGATCTCCATTGAATAACATTGAGCGCCCTACGGCTCAAAAGCACCCTGCACCCAGCCGCCCGAGTGCCCCTGGCAGTGCAACCTATGTCCTAATCTACTTCCCTATTTGCCCTGAGCAAGTGACCAGGAGCCCAGCTCCCACAGCCGCGTGGCCTGCTCGCCAGCAGCCACCAACTGAAGGCCCCCTGCCTCTCATTGGATAACATTGGGCCTAACTCTCTCTGCACATGGCTGCCCCCGTGCCGCTGAGGGTGTACCAACTGTACCTACCTGACCTTGGGAGACCCCTGAGTCTATGCCCAGAACCTTAACTCTGCCAGTCGAGTACTTACCTAAAAGCCGATAACCCACTTTTCTTCCATAGGCTAACATTGACTGGTTTCACTTGTAAATTCTTCTAAGTGTGGAGTTTTGGAACTTTAAAATATTCTTCTAAAATAAGCCGAACAACGAATTCCGATTTACTCACCTGTTATCAGGAGAGCCCTCAGTGCTACATCTTGTAGCTCAGTACTGACCCTGAAAAGTAATTTTAACCGTACTTACCAGTAACTTGAATTTCCTTCCATAGGATATCAGTGTCTGCTTTTTGCTGAAAAAGTTTCGGTGTCGATTTTTGAAACTTACAAATATTCTTTAAAAATCGTGCCAACGATAAAAACGTAATTACTTGCCTGTTTTAGATAGATGTTCCAGTGCTGAACCTAGGAGCCCAGCACTGGAGGACAAACGTAACGAAAACATACTTTACCCGTAACTCGAATTTTCTTCCATAGGGAACCATTGACTGTTTTTCTGTGAAATATCTTTTAAGTGTCGATTTTGCAAACTTATATAAATATTCCTTAAAAATCGCCTGTATAACTTAAACGCAGTTTCTCAACTGCTTACAGGTTGCACACTAGTGCTGGATCCAGGATCCAACACTGACCTAGAAAAAGTAACCATAACCCCACTTACCAGCTAAGTGAATTTCCTTCCATGGGATAACATTGGTAATTTGATCAGAAAAAGCTTCTGTCAACTTTTAAAATAGCAAAATATTGCTTATAAATAACAACAGTAACTAACACATATTTACTCACTTGTTTCCAAGAACTGTCCCAGGACTGATTCTAGGATCCAGTCCTGGAGTTAGAAAAGTAATCCTGAAAGTAATCAATTGCATATAACTTAAAATTCCCATTGAGCTCAATGTATTATTGTGTTTGAAATTGTGTTGCCTATTGCAACAAACTGTAACTATTGCATTTCAAGTCAATTGCATCTTGCAAAGTATTTACCTAAAGCATCTCATTCTGAGAAAGTATATTTTGATACCTCTTGTTGGTTCTAAAAAAAAACAACCATATATTTTTATATACAAACCATTGGCCAGAGTTCAGTTCTTGAGTGTGTGAGACCATTTGCTGACTGAGTGTGTACAACAAATGCTTTACACTGTCCTCTGATACTGCCTTACTGCTCAACCAAGCTACCACTTTAGAGAGTAAGGTTATATCTAACTTTAGCCTCTGCCAAGCCTCTGGGGACTGTGGACTCTGTGCACACTGTACCTATTTGGGAACAGTATATACAGAGCCACTTTCTCACACATATCTAAAAAGTTGTTAAGCTATGGGCCTCAGTGACTGCCTGGCTGGAAGGGGTGATGAAATATGAATTCCAACACAAACAGCAAGAAAACGAATTGGGCTAGCCTCTCAATTTGATCCAATGTTTACAGCCATTTGATGACATGACATGGCAGTCAGTCTCCTTTCTTCTTAAAACCTCGAGCTTTGATGTGAGTGCAGAACACTATGGAAAGAGGACAGCTTAGTGGCAGCTGGAAGTGAGTAATGGCAAATGAGAATATATGTTAAAAAAAAGCACTGCCTGGACATTGATTTTTTGAGTTTTGTTTTTGCTTGCCGGTGAATGGAGATTACTAGCCAACCCCACCTCGTCTGAGTAGGCATTGGACTGCTCTGCTTTGCGACTCAGAGCCAGTCAAGTGCTGCAATGAGGTAGCTGGTTTCCAATAAGGTTAAATCAATCGGAGGTGTTCGGAGATGTAGCTGCAGTGAAGAATGTCAAGGACCAGTCTGACTGCTGTGTTTTGAAAATTCTGAAGTTTCCTTGGGAGAGTCTGGCCTTGCATCTTCCACATTTCTTAATTCAGTAATCTATGAATCTTAAGTTTTTCTAACAAAACTCAAATGCTGCTTTAAAAAGGCCGGCGCAGTTTATACAGATCAGTCTTCAGGCTACCAAACTCATCTAGCAAGAACAGATACATCTTGAATTCGATTCAAATGAGCAATCAATTGCAGTAAATGCTGCTTTGCTATGGTACTAGCGTGAAATGATAAAAGCTAGTGCTATATCACTCAGACACCTTCCTAGCAAATAATTCAATTCTCTTAGCAACACTGCTTGACACCTTGTCATCAACACCTTGCTACAAGAACTGAAGATGTCAATCCAATGGGAGAATTTTTTGCACTATGGAAGTTTTAAATATCTCTTGCGGAAGGAATTAATTTGCCACTCAAGGAAAACAGACGTTGAATCTTTTAAGAGTAAGATACACAGCAAGCTCGTTATTGGACGTTATGAGACAATTAAGCTCCAAAAACATGTACATTAGGTTATCTCCAGGGGCAGCTTCTGATGGTGGGTTGAGGGGCTGTGCCCCTCTTAATTTAGAAGCCTTGTTGATGGTGATTGCAAAAAGCAATTACCATCCACATTTTTATTACAATGCATTGCCTTCGCCTGCCTAGAATGACGCTTGCCGAAATGGACATCAGACAGTCAACCATTTTTCTTGGGCACATGTGCTAGTGTGCATGTGTCAGCTATGGGTGTGAATTGTCAGCAGTCTATGGACTAGCATGGTGCCAGCCTGGCCATTAATAGTTATGACACAACGCAGTGTGATGTTTTTGATGCAGCCCCAGGCATGTACAGTATCAGCCCTGTACTTCTCAGGGCTGCCTGTCGATCCTGACTCTCACCACCCCATGTTTTCCCAAATAGTTGCAGGGTGACGATTTGGAAAAGGGAGGGGTTTCTGCCTTTGCAAGAGGGCTTGCAGGCTGTGAGAGACCTGATGTGATAAGAGTCCTGACAAAGCAAAACCAAAGGGGATGATGGACGGTGTGTTGAACAATGCAAGCACTCACCCCCAGTCAACTGATCTGGGTTTAATCCATCATCATTCTTTAGCTCACTCCGCCACCCCAGTTCAGACATGGCCATATGCAAATCAGTCTCACCCTGTGCCTCATGGGAACAGTCCAGCCCAAACTGCCAAGCCATGTCTTCCCTGGACTGTAAACAAGCATCCTGGGGATAGAGTCCTGAGGCTTAACTCATGGCTCTGCAAGGGACCAGTCAAGTACTGCATGTTTTAACCAGATACACTGCACATGCTCTTGCACCTCATGTATCTGTTTAGACCATTTCAGTAATTTGTGGAAACTACTGCAGACGTGCAGTTCCTCTGTTTGGGACACAAACAGGCCTGAGCTGAGGACAAGATTTGCAAGTAAGGTAAGTCAGTCTTGTCTTTACCTATGCTGTCCTTTGTATTTCTCACTTTATCTCTTTTTTTGTGCTCGTTTCAAATCATAGGGGCATATTTACAAGCCCCTATCTCCACCACTTAGTCACTTTTCAGTACTTTGTAGTGGCAATAGGGGCTTCGCCTTATTTACAAAGCGGAGTTAAGCCACTTAATGTGGGTTAACGCTGCCTTGTAAATAAGGCCCCCTTTCACTTTACACTTAGGGGCCAATTCTGATGCCGGACGGACTCTGGTCCTCGGTCAGGAGCCGTAACTGACCGACCTGCCGTCGTCGGTTACGGGCCTGCAAGTACGATGCGACCAAACTCTGTTCGGTCGCACTCGTATGCTTCACAATGGGAGCATGCATTCCGAGCGGAATGCATGCTTGCATTGTGAAAAGCAGGGGTGCAGTTCATCCCTGCAACCTGTGGCCGGCACCCCACCAGGCACAGGGATCAACAGAGGGGCACCATAGATGCCCCAGACCGCCATTCGGCGGCCTTGCACCCATGGGGGCCCTACTGGGGGCCCCCAAAGACAGTTTCCAACTGCCCTTTTGTGCCGGAAAGACCGGCATGAAAAGGTAGTGAAAAACTGCAAAAATACTCCATCGGTCGTGAAGAGGCGACCGGGGGAGTACTGAAGGATTTCCGGACGGCGGACAGGCTCTCCGAGCCCGTCGGAAACCACCTGGAAATCCGAGTCAGATTCCTTTCCAACCAAGCCCATCGGAATCGCTCGGTCAGAAAGGAATCTGTCCGACACGTTCCTATTCGGTCGGAAGGGCTCCGACCATCGTTCGGAGCCCTTCCGGCCAAAATCGGAATCGGCCACTTAGTGTGAAAGGGATGGGCAACACCCATGGATTTTTATTCTGCTCCCAATTTACAAGGGGGGCGTAAACTGGAGGCAGTGCCAAAATTAAGACTAGGGAAAACCTAGTCTTAACCTGACGAAATGAGGAGAAATGTTTAATTTCTCCTCGTTTTTGCTGTTTCCATGTGTGGTGCCTTGTGCAGCACACATAGAAACAGCAAAAACACAATTGATTGACTTGCAAATCAACAATCATTTTTTAAAAAAAATTGCTTTGCAATTTCCATGTGTGATTTCAACCCAGCACAAAAAGTGTCTAATGCTTTCTAATCCTCTTGCTTGTTGTCCCAAATTTAGTTTTTTCCATTTCTTCTGCTTCGGTCACTCCTATATCACAGTGTGTTTTTCTACGATGCTGTGATATTTTTTTACATATCAAGCAACCAACTGTCAATTACAATCATAATTCCTGGGCTTTGATTTGGTCATCCGATGATGTGATCACTCTGCAGGAGATATATATTTAAATTGAATTACATGACAATCCCATAGGGCTGTGATTCCGCTGACAGCAGGTACAAACAACAACATCGGTGATGGATGGAAACAGGGTAGTGAATGCTGAGGGGTAACCAAACGCTGTCCGTTTCCTTACCTACTTTTTGTCGCTGGGTCAACGCTTGGTGACACGAATGACAGTGTAGACCTATCTTCACAGGCAGAATGTTTTTTTTTTTTTTCGAAAGTTGAGCACCGCGATTTGTAAACAAAATCATATTGACTCAACTCCCCACATAGAAACGAGAGCTAGCGTTGTATGAAATACTCGAGCTTAGTGCAAAAAAAAAAAAATAATCACTTGATATTGCCACATGCAATGTGTCATTTCCACAGAAATGACACATATCATGCGATCTACCATTGAGCGTTGTCTGCAGAAACAGAATTGTACTCGAGGATGAGCCATGCGTCGAAAACTTACAAAAGAGTACAAAAACAAAGGGGCAGATTTACAAGCTCCTTGCACCACTTTTGCGTCACTTATAATATGGGAAAAGTGACGCAAAAGTGGCGCAAGGGGCTTGTAAATCTGCCCCAAAGTGATTGACACGTGGAGGTTTTCACAAAATGGGGAAAAACACATGGAAATGAGATTGCAATAAAAAAAAAAATCTTTCTTAAGAAGGAAGACTTGTGTTGTGTATTCCATTCACAAACCACCCTAGTACATGATTTACACAAGCGCTGAAGAAAATTGTCAACTTTTGTAACATGTAGCAAGACAGAGATTTTGAGGCAGAACAGACCGTATAACATGCTCCAGCGAGAAATGGCAAACAGTTTTAATTGGCCTAGGCCTCACTTCCGATAAGGGTGCATTATTGTCGGGCACATGCAAGTTCATCTATAGGATATCGCTGATAACCAGCTTATGCAATGTGTGGTTATCTTTGGCCCTCAGCTGCAAGGGCTCTCTGCCTTGCATTTTTAATCATGTGCATTGGTGTGAAAGCGTTTCCCTTCCCAATCCTCTCTGCACCCCTCTGTCACATTCTGAACTTTTCAAGAATTCCCATTATGTGGTTACTTTCCTGGTACAGAACTTAAGAGTGGATAAAGTTTGTAAACACACCAAGTCCAAACAGGGCTTTCAGGGGGATGAAAAAAAGTGTGTGGGGGGAGTGGTCTAAAAGTGTCATTGCTAATGTAATAAAGGGAGTGGCTTCAACATTTAAAATGCATTTTTGTGAATCCCTTAGTGTACAACTCGACCGATATTTTGGTCTGTTATTATATCCAGACGATGGGCATATGCCAGAAATCAGACGGGACTATTGGCTTTGTCAATGGTTGTTAGCTCTTTAAGATATATGAATCACTACTGATTGGTGGCTTGTTGGGTGAGGACCGCTCTATCTTAGCACCCTGACGGGGTAGGCGGGCAGGGATAGGCCGCTCGATCCGTGCACAAGTCAGGGTGCCAGATTCTTAGGGGTGGGGAAGCATGTCAGGCGTGAGTGTGATGGCGCACCACTCACCATGGCTTATGGGAGGGGGTGAGGGAGCTAGGACTGGGGGGGCAGGATGTAGGTGGAGGGTTGGGGTGAAAATATCGATGGAAATGGATCTAAGCATGCATTTATTTAGCTCAAGCATTAAGAGTGGCAGAGTAGAATGTTAACCCTGTTTGAAGGGTGGGCTAACCACCAAATGCACCTCCTCCTCATTAATTTATTGCAAGACAAAGAAGGGGCTAAAGGGTGGGATCAAGTTTTCACCTGTGTGAAAGGGTACACTGGGGTAGAGCAACTCTGATGCACAGGTGTGGGAGGGGGTTACTAAAATAATATTTTTCCTTAAAGGCTACTCAAGATTAAGTAGTCTTTAACGCAAATGAGTTTAATAATTCTAAGAAATTACAGGCGATAGAAAGTTGGTTACTAGCCGAAAATCCAGCAGGGATTTTGCTTCTGGAGACCCATATACCGGCTGGAAAGCTGTCAGCATTCTTGATGTTTAAAAACTGGGCAGCGTGAAGAGGGTTTTCGTCTTCCCAAGTCGCCCCCCGTGGTATGGCTATTGTTTGGGCAAAGTGCTGGGTGCTGAAGTGGTAAACAGTGCCAGCGATAAAGAGGGTCGCTGGTGCTGTGTGAGCTGATTGGTATGGTCAAGGCTTATAACATTTGCTAGTTTTTATGCCCCAGTTGAGGATAATATTAAACCATGCCAGGACCTGTTCCAATCGCTATTACAAAATCCTGGTGAATTGATAACCAGGGGGGATTTTAATTTGCTGCAGGTACTAAAAGTGGACTCCTCAGTTAAGGCAAGAAAACAGACTAAACCAAAATCCTTGAAAGTCATTAGGAAATTCCCGGAAACTCTTGCTTTAGTAGATCCCTGGAGGGCAGCCTGATCTACAAAAATCACATACACCTGCTTTCCTGGAAGATTCCTCAGCTCTTCACATATAGATTTTTTTGTAATCTCCAGAGCCTTGAATCATAAATCTGAAAGCACTATACTTAATGGTTTTTGTTTAAGATCACGCTATGATTATTCTTGAGATTGTAGAAGGTATGCCCCCGGTGTGCCCCAGACAATGGGTGCTTGACAAACAATATCAGCAGGAGGAAGGATCGGCGCAAATTCTCAAAGAGAAAATAAGGGAATTTGTGATGATTAATGATAAGACCGCACCACCGGGCATTGCATGTGATGCCATGAAGGCATTCATTAGAGGGAGAGTAATAAGCAAGGATGTAGAAAATAGTTAAAAATTTTAGAACAAAAGGTACAGCAGGGCTATGACAAGGTTTTAAAGAATTCATCCCGGGCTAATAAAAAAGCATTCAACAATGCTAGACCAGCAATGAGTGAAGCATATTGTGCAAAGAGAGCCGCACTGTGCTGCCGATTCTCAAAATGTTTATGAGGAAAGCAACTTTACTGGGAAATTTCTAGCCTGGCAGGCATGTGAACAAGCAGCCAAAAACAGGATAAATGCTTTGAATTGCCCAACCTCTGGGATTACGAGTGGGGAACCAGAAAAGGTGGGCGAAATTATGTTAGAGCATTATAGACAGAGATATACACAAACATAGTCTCCCTGGACAGATTTTTAGCAGACTGCAACATTCCAACATTAACTACAGAAGAAGGGTCTGACATGTCTCGACCCTTCTCTAAAGAGGAGTTGGTAGAGGTTATCAAGAATCATCTCAAAGGCAAAGCTTGTGGCCCGGAGGGATTTCCAGGGGAATTTTAAAAACTTCTTTCAGATGTTCTGGCTGATTACCTTTTATTGCTTGCTAATATAATGCTACAAGGGAGCATTAAACCGCCTTTTTTTTTAAAAAGGGATTGTTGTAAGTTTCTTGAAGAAAAGCAAGGATGCCGAGGATCCAAACGCCAATTGCCCTATCACATTACTAAATCCAGATTATATAACCATTACAAAGCTGCTTGCCAAGAGATTTAACTTAATAGCTTCCGGATTGACCCATACAGATCAGAACGGTTTCTTAGCAGGGTGGCAGTTGGGGACAAATACGCACTATCTGGCAGCAACTTTAGATTTTTCTGCAGTTAATGGCATACAAGCTTTGGTGTTTCTACTAGATGCCGAAAAAGCTTTTGACCTCGTGGTCTGGGATATCTTGTTTAATATTCTGACACAATTTGGTATTCCATCCTGGATCACAGGGCTTATACATAAAATGTACTGTAAAGTCGAATACAGGGTGGGACCAGTACAGAGGACTGTCATCAACGCATTGCTATCATAAAATCTAAAATTCATCAGTACTTAAGTGCAGAGGTGGAAGCCATGTATATGCAGCGTAGGGCAGAGACATACGAGCTAGGCGAAAATACTGGTAGAGTATTAGCCAAACGTTTGCAGCAGCGAGAAATATCTAATTGTATCTGTAAGATCATAGATCATAAAGGGCAAGCTCAGGATACCCCAGCCGAAATTCTTAATGTCTTTCAGAAATTTTACTGTCAACTGTACACCGAGGAACCTGCCTCGATGGAGACAATATCTGTGGAGAAATGTTGTAAAGATATGGAAATAATGAAAAGAAATCAGCAACAAAGTGAGCTTCTTACATGGGAGGAAATTGACTGTGCAATAATGTCATTGGCCATGAGTAAGGCTGCTGGGCCATATGAAATCCCCCTTGAATTCTATTGTACATTTCGACACATACTTAAGCATGATCTAACGCTGCTCTATGAACAGGCTTGGAAAAGTCCTATTCCTGATTCTTGGAGGCAGACAAATATCATTGTTTTTAGGAAAAAAAGGTAAACCAGAATGCAATCCAGCATCTTATAGGCCTATAACCTTGATAAATTGTGACAGTAAAATCTACTCGAAGATCTTAGCAATAAGACTGGGGAAAGTTATCACCCCTCTGATATCTCTACGTCAGCATGGGTTTATCCCTGGAAGGGATACGGCTGACCATGTTCGTCGTGTAATAACTCTCCTTGACTGGGCACAGGCCACAGGGTCACCGCTGGGGGTTCTCCTCTTAGAAGCAGAGAAAGCATTTGACAGGGTCTCCTGGCGGTTCCTGTGGTCTGTCCTACGTAGGGGAGAGTTTTATACAAGCAGTAAAAGCAATGTATCAAAACCCGGAGGCGATGATCTGAATCACAAAGCAAGACTCTAAACCATTTACTATAAGCAGAGGCACGAGACAGGGGTGTGTTCACCCCTGCTCTTTGCTCTGTACATCGATCCTTTTTTAAGAAAACTTGAGTCAAATCCTAAAATTAAAGCGGCTAGCTCTGGAGGGGTCGAGTATAGGGCATTGGCTTACGCGGATGATATCGCGGTACTTACGAGTGACGTGGTCTCTGCCTTTCCAGAGGTGAAGGATCTAGCAACTCAGTTTGGTGTTATGGCTGGGTATAAACTTAATGTTGATAAAACGCAAATTATATGTTCAGGCATGGTCTGCCCTCCGGATTATCCAGTAGTTGCTGAGGCTACATATCTGGGCATAACAATTACAGAGGTGGCAGATAAAATACCTGATTTAAATATCAATCCAATAATGGAAAATATCAACAAAAAACTGGAGAGATTGGACCACCTGCATCTTTCCATTTTTGGGTGCAGTAATCTTATCCAAATGTCTATTCTACCAAAGTTTATGTACCTTTTTAGGACCATTCCTCTTGAGTTCTCCCCTTCCTGCTTAGTAAAGTTAGAAAGGGTTTTCTCCAGGTTTCTTTGGGGTTATCGTAAGCCCAGAAGAGCGTTTAAATTGATTATCCTTTCAAGACAATGAGGGGGCCTGGCTATTCCTAGCTTTTTGCTTTATTACTGGGCCGCCAGGTTACAAAACATGGCCATTTTACTTGTTGGTTGTAAAGCCAAAATCTCATTGGAGAATACCCCCGCTATATATGAACTGAGTTTAGGGAATCAAGCTAATGGGTGTCTGGTCTCGCTTCTTGAGACCAGCTACTACAAGAAGAGAAGATTCAAACTGTAAGGGCAACATACAAGGTCTGGAAACAGGTTCGGACAAAACTCAAAATCCCCAATTTGAATGCATATACCCCAATTTCATCTGTGGGCCTGCTACCATCAATTTTTCAAGATTGGGTTACTTTTGAATGGGCTAATAAGGGGATCACGGTGCTGCGGGATCTTTACAGGGATGGACAACTAGTGGAATTTGTATCACTACAGGACAAATTTGGCCTGGCAGGGGTGACTTTTTAAAATATCTACAGATTCAGAGTTTTTTGCCCTGGTGGAAGCTATTTCTAAGGGGGGATGTACCATATTTTACTTGATTCCTTCCTTCCCCGATGATACTGTTGTATATTCAGAAAAATGGACAAACAAGTGTGGGGAAGCTATAACTGATATGGGAGCCTTAGGATTCAACATTTTATGTCAGTTTTCGACCTATACTATACCGCCGCGAAGATTGCCAAATGGAGGGGGGTAAGGGGTGGGAAATGTTATAGATGTGATCTCCCAGCAGCGGACACTATTCACATGTTTTATTCTTGTCTAAAGCTGTCTACTTTTATACAGGATATTGAAATATTTTTGACAACAACGCTGGGGATATCAATCTCTGTTACACCAGCTCTTATCATTTTAGGGGTTGATAATGATACTGAAGCTGGGGTAAGGATAGGGTCCAAAACAGGGTTTTTGTTTATAGCTATGACTATTGCTCGCTTATGTATTACTTCTAACTGGATAAGTGTCGACTCCCCAACCTTTTCCAACTGGCGTGCAAGGCTACTAGCCGCATACAATATTAAATCCGCAATATATAAATTAAGAGGTCGCAAGAAGAGAGCGTTGTGACAACGGATTTGGGCTCCCATTGCAGGCCTGGTCGGCTAGGGAAGTGAAGAGTTATGGACAAAATATTTACATCTGTTGGGTGAAATTAATTGTTTTCAAACAATTTTTTCCTTTTTCCCTTCTCTAGGGGCTTGATCACTCTGATTTCTTTGATGAATTGTATAAGTATAAGTACTGATGGATTATCATATTTAGCAAGGCTATACCTGCTTTTCTGTATATATAATGTTTTAATTCCTTAAGGTCTATCTTTTTTTTTGTCTTACTGTCTTATGTTCTTCTAAATCTAATTTACTTGTTGGAACAAAACAAACCTTCAAATAAAGCAAACAATTGTTTTTTTTTAAAAGTCCAAGCTGGTATTATCTTCAACTCAGAAAAAGTGGTGCATACAAAGGTGTTGTGTGGCACAAGGCAGGGGTGCCCACTATCCCCTATTTTATTTGCCTTCTCCATTAGGCCACTAGCCAAGTCATTCGAGGAAACAATATTATACATCCTCCTATTCCACAGATGGATAAGATAAAATTATATGCCGATGATATCATGTTAATTTTGGATAGTAGGAAGGAGACCCAAGAAAAGGTTTTTGATTTTTTTTCAATAGGATGAGCTGGGAGGGTATAAAATTAATAATAATAAGATGGAAAAAATATTGTGTGGTTGTAACTTCCATGTTTTACACTTGGTTATGGTTGCATGTGTCAATCCACATCCGAAGCGTTATCTAGGCATAAGGTTCTCTTCCAAGATTGAGGATCTGTACACTCTTAATTTTGCTCCCCTCCTTTTAAAAGTTCAAAATCTATTTTCTATCCAGAACTCTCTATCGCTGACCATTCTCGGGTGAGTCTACCTGATTAAAATGTCGGTCATTCCATTATTCAATTTCTTGTTCTCGGCCACTCCATGTGTTTTATCCGATGCCTTTTTTAAATCGGGAGCGTCCATGTTTTCATCATTTATCTGGCAAAACAAATCAGCCATAATTGCACTAAGTGCTTTATACGAACTGCGGGAGGATGGAGGGTTGGCACTCCCTAATCTTAAAGATTACCCCATTTTGCCTATTTTGCACAAAACAAGTATAGGTTTAATTCAAAGCTGCAAATAATTTTATGCAGTTGATTTTTAAAAATTGTCATATTCTGGATGTGCGAAAGTCTGCTAACTTATCCAAAAGAGTTCACTATAACAGCTTAAAGTGGTTCTTTCGGAAGTGTGGGGATCTTTACTGGAGAAATTCCATTCCCCCTGATTAATGTGGTGACACCCCTGGAGGCAGTAGATATCAAACCTGGGGTGAAGCTTGAATCCAAAAGCGTCCAAAAGTGGAGTAAAGTAGGATAAAGGAAAAGTTTGGATTTCATATGGGGGATAGATGGCAAATCATAGCAGAAGTCCGTCAGCGTATACAGGACGACTTTCTGCTTGCTCCTGGGCTCATTTAAAAGACTCAATAAAATATTGTCTAATCTAGATTTAGGCCTGATCCTCAGTAGCAGAAGGCAGTCTTTGCTCTAATTGATGATGGGGCACTTGAAAAGCCAGAGGAATAGAAAATAATCCTCTTCGGTATTAAAGGCTATGACTTCGCCTAAAAAGCTATAAATAAATGGGACAAATATGGAGGCCTGGAAATGACAAATAAGATGTGGAAGGACGTTAATACAGTGAATTTAAGTGTGTTAAGGGGGGATAATTGGTGTCCAATGTTTTTTTTCTAAACGTCTCCTTTACAGAACCCCAGCTTTTTAACACACATTAATCCCAGTGTGCCAGGCAACTGTTTCTGATATATAGGCCAATCTCCTGCCAATTGGACGCATGTAATTGCTCATTACTCATCCATTCAGGCATTCTGGGTTGAAATATTGAAGAACCTTGCAAGGGAACGCAGGGTCAATATTACCTCCACCACTTCGCTGAGAGTTTTGGGGTACGATCCGGCACTGGGGCTGCCTGATAAATGGGCAAAATTAGTATATATAGCAACAGCCGTAGCACGTCCTTCTTACTTCAAAAATTGTGAACTCAGTTGATCCCCAAAATGAAGGGCTGGCTACAGAAAATGAGGCGAGTTAAAATTAGTGAACAGTTATCTGCAATACGAACTTTGGAAGTGAAGAAATTTGAAAACATCTGGAGACTGAAGAAGCAGGCTAGGCTAGAATGCTTTTATTAAATCATCTGGGCTCTCCTCCTTCATTTCGTTTTATGCACTTCATGAGCTATTTTTCGATCTGTTTTTAAGACAAATGCATTTATGGTATGTATTCTCTATGCATCTTGTTGATAACTGTTTATTTTAATTTGGTATATTCTGCACATCAACTAAGTTATATAATATGAAATATGTATTTATATCTATATTCATTACTTGTATGCTGAGTTTATGATGAATATTACCTTGACTATATATTTATGTTAATTCAATGTTTAGATCTTAAAAATATAAATAAAAATGCATGAGAAATAAATAACAACAATGATTTTGCTACAAATAATTAATATTGAAAATGTTTTAACTCTGACATTGTGAAACTGTGAATTAAACATTACATATAAGTGTGGAAGGGGTAGTTTCAGCAGTGTCCCAACCACTCCAGTTATGTTCCCTCTATGTGCAACTATGGGAAAAAACCCTTTGCACATGTTGTTTGCTGCTACCCTGTCTATTTAACTGAATGGCGAAGATTTTGAAAATAAACGTTTCAGCAACTGAATATTCACAACTGTAATCCTCATGTTTTTTTAATGGCTAAAATGACATTTTGATAAGCAAGTGTGTGAAATTTGTAAATACAGTTTTTAAATTACATGATAACTTTCTAAAATTAACTGTTTTGGACTATACGTATTGAATATTGCAGTTTATAATGTGTTGTTCTTCATCCTCGCGCTAGAGTGTAGCGCGAGGATGTATCACGAGGCTATGCGTTGTTCGAAAGTTGTTCCGTGATCGGACGCTGCTCGATGCGTTCCAGGGTTCCGACAACGTTAATTCAGTTGTCTGGAGTCCTGGTGCGCAGCGGGAGTGTCTGGTCGTGGGTGTTGCTGTAATTGAAATAAACCTCACATCTTCAATCTTCAAAAAGGCTCTGAATCAGTTCATAACATTTTGCGACGAGGATGGGATACTTAGTAAGAGCAACAAGAGGAATGTTGCAAATCAAGAATTGGCTTCCAAAGTTTTGAAAAAACAAGATCTAATGAAGTCAATGTTTGATTAAAAAAAAATCTGATTCACTTGAATTAAAAATTGGTGATTGGGTTCTCATCAAAAATCCTAAAAAAGTATCCAAGGGTTTGTCGAAATTTTCCCCGCCTGTACAGGTTACCGGTGTCAGCAGAGGCTCAGCCTTACTTGGTGTCAAAGGATGGTGGAACAAAAGATCATTAGTACACCTTTCTGTATCACAGGCTCGCTCCTTACTTAATTTGACCAAAAAGGAGTTTGAGAATTGTGACTGGTCTTTTTGGTTAAAAACTCCAACATCTGAATTTGCAAATTCTTCCACATCTTGCATTCCAACTACGCATGCCACATCATGTACTTCAGGTACACGTTCCAACTTGTCTGGTCCATCCACTTCTGACACTGTTGTGGTTAATGCTGACACATACTCTTTACCACCAGAATTAGGCATTCGCAATAGGAAATTACCTACCAAATTGAATGATTATGTCTTATCGTGATTTCATATGTTATTTGATGTTTTTGCATTTCTCTTGTTTTACTTCTTCCATTATTTCTTGTCACATTTTAATTGTCCTTATTTACATAAGTTGTTGCTTCTCTTTGTGGTGAAGAGGGAGAAGTTATAATGTGTTGTTCTTCATCGAGGATGTATCACTAGGCTATGAGTTGTTCGAAAGTTGTTCCGTGATCGGACGCTGCTCGATGCGTTCCAGGGTTCCAACAACGTTAATTCAGTTGTCTGGAGTCCTGGTGCGCAGCGGGAGCGTCTGGTCGTGGGTGTTGCTGTAATTGAAATAAACCTCACATCTTCAATCTTCAAAAAGGCTCTGAATCATTTCATAACACAGTTATCAAGGAATTTGTTTTTCATTCATAGCCAAACATTCTCTTTGATTCTAAATCATTTTGAATCCAGCAGAGATCACATCCTAATAGAAGATGATTTTAAAACAACATATTTTGAGTGGGAGACTGCAGCCCAGATGATAACCTGCATGTGACCACAGAAACATTTCATAGTCATTGAGAAAAGCTATCATGCTTTTACTGTAGAAGGTGCTGGCTGAGAGCAAAGAATATCACACATTATTTAAAAATAACATATGATTGGTTAGCCGGTGTTGGGATACAACTGATGCCGATAACATAGAACCCAAAAGGAAAAAACATCGAAAACAAGAACCCATCAGACGGATGGACTTGTATAGGGTGGGGTTTAAGGACTGTGCTCGGTCAGCTTAGAAAATGGTTACAGTTAGGGAGGTCTTGTATATCTCTGTTTACTATCGGCTGTGTTCAGCAACAGCAGATGGTCACTTATAGCATATTACAGCATAATATGCCTCTTTTACACATTACCGTAAGACTGACATCCTCACACATGGAAATAGCTGGGCCAGGCATTTCATATTTTAAAATGTAAAGCTCGGCCGGAATGATGGCGATTAGTGAGTTGAAAGTAATACTGACTGGCAAAATAAAGATGCAGGTACGCCCAGGTCGGTACACACTGCAATAGAGATGGAACTCTAGGTAGATATTGCGGAGCAAGGTACACATACAAGGCAATGCAGAAAGCAACAGCCTCTGTGACACTCTGCAACAGCATGATATAGTTATATTGCTCTCTTCAATCTGTTCCGGTAATGATAAATTAGGGGCATATTTACAAAGCCAAAAAAGCGGAGATAAAACCAGCGCCCTATTTTCAAGAGGGTGCTAACATGCACAATCACATGTTAGCACCCTTTTTCCCAACGCCTCTCTTTGCATCTCCAATGGGATGCAAAGTGGGCGTTACTGGGCATACCCCGAATGGACTACCTTGCAAATATCGCTGATGTTTACATCGCGATATTTACAAGGCAGCCCACATGATTTTAGCCGTTTTTGCCAAAATCTAACGTCTGCGAAAATCCTGACTTAGCCATCCCTAACATAGGGGGTGGGTTATGCTGACACGACCCTGTGGGTCGTATGAGCAAGGTTATCGTCGTTTTGCAGGGAACATCGCTGGAAAACCAGCAAAGTTCCCTGCAAAAGGGCGATAACCTCGCTATCTCTGGAATTGTTATCGCCCTGGAGAAACGGGTTGTTAATAACGCGCTACCAGGGTGATAAATTACAGAGATAGCCTGCGATAATATTATTATCGCCAGGCACGGCCAGCGATAATTATCGCTGACCGTGGATAATATGCCCCTTAGTGTCTATCGCTACAGGCATCTTGAAGGTTGATAAGTGCCAAGCCACATTTCAGTATGTCCTGGAATTTTCCATTAGTGATCATTAATGCAAGAGATGTTGGAAATGATAACCATTCACTCTTCAAAAAAAACGGATTAATGACCATATTAGTCTTTTTCTGGTCTGGAAAAGTCCTGTTTGCTGTACGGAGATAGCCAGAATTGCCTCTCACATGCAAAACAAGGAAAACAGAACTGACCTTATATATGTATGGAAACAATTTCATAAAAGTGATTTGTAAATTCACAGTGCTTTCTATACTCAGTATACATCCAAATATATTTAGATGTGAGCGAATCATTTTGGTCTGCTATTAATAATCAAATAGGGAGGTCTTATTTTAATTCTGCATTATACCAACTTTTTAAAAGAGGAGAATGTTTGATACCTTGTGCCGCAATCTCAAGAAGGACTGGTAAGGTTTAATCCCATATCCATCGATGGCTGGCTTTCCATCCACTACCCAAATAATGCATCCCAGGCATACGACAGCTGACCACCATTTCTGCATCCTTACTGATCTCATCCTGTGAAAGTGAAAATAATATATGCATTAGCATTATCTATACCTGCAAAAAAATAGAAACAACGAATCTTCTTATGCACAAGGCCCATTTATCACCTCGACTATGCATCAAGATGGGACCAATCGCTGTTTTTACACATTGACACAAGTTGCTATGTAAGTCACATGTAACAACTAAAACAAACAGAACATGATTGCATAAGTGAACGCGTAACACCGCAAAACGATAGTATAATGAAAGTTGTGATCTGTCGGTAAACATGATTTTAGGATGCAACCATAATATATGTTTCCAAAACACTATGGAATAAATTCCTTATCAAGCCATACACATGTTAAAAAACTCCTACATACTCTCATCACACAAATAAATTACAATGTAACCTACAAACTTGTACATTTTATGTATAAGCGAGCCAACTCGACCTTCCCTCTTATGTGTGCCGTTCAGAATACCTTCAAGTCATTGAAATAAATGAGCACTCCTAGGTCTCTGCCGAAGAAAGGGTTTATAAGCATATATGAAGTCCCTGGCTCAGCCTGAAACGCCTTGTTCCAAGACCTCCTTACTTTTGTGGCAAAGGGAGGCAGGAGTATTAATGTGGGTTCCTCTCCCATACCGCAAGCCCCTCAAGGTATGCCGCCTGAGCCTTGAGGTCTACTAACCCATCCAAACTTCCCATAGTGGGATCTGGTCCCTGGAAGGCTCCTGCCTACTGGGAGCCCCCTATCCCATCATGCATCTTTCAGCTGAAGAGCTTGAGTGAAGGCAGGCCCTTAGGGATAGAAGCCAAGCATCTTATACCCAGATGCTTTAATCGATGGCTCTCTTCTGCATCTAATTAGGCAGTTCCCACCCACTCAGCCACTAGATAGTGGGCACTTTAATATTAACAGTGTTGCAAGTGCATAAGCCCAACTTTCAAGGTAATCAAAGGCATCACGACCCAAAACATCAAAGAAGGACTGCAAAGGCAGGGCGCTGGGTCTGTGTAAATCACAAATCACTTGTAGTTAATCAACAGAATGGTACTCCAGTCCCAAGCAGCCATGCAAATGCCACAATGTAAAACAAAGGGGAGTCATCAGCTACCCAAATGAAATTGCTCAAAAAGGGACAGGGGGCCTTGCCCTAAAAGAACAAACCCTGGAAGGGACTTAGACTTGGTGATCTAGCCCCAGTGAACCAAAGGTGAAAGTGTACTGATTTGAAAGCCCCATCAGAGGAAACATGCTAAGAAAGGCACTGTCCCACCTTTTGCTGATTCCTGGATCATTTTGGCCCCAAGCAGAGACGAGCCATAATGCCCTCAGGCCATTGCAATGCCAGAGTATAATAGTGTCTACCACCATTGTACCATTTGATGTCTATTGTATGCTGAGTCGCCCCATAAATTACGACCAGCAAAATGCTGCATGCTCTAAGAGCGCTTTATATCATAAGAAAGTGCCACTCAGTATACCCTCAATGTTCAGTGATGGTCTGAATATGGGCTGGAGACAACTGCCGACCAGAAATTGCATTGTTGCGGAAGGCAGACTGGCCTGTCAGATAAGCCCCAGAGGTGGCAAGCTCTGAGATGAGAATACCACCACAATGCATGTGGGCAGTGAAGATCTCTCCTGCTCATGTTCACATCATCCTGCACATCAACTCTAACACTTCAACGATGGACTCTAAAACTCTTCCTTCCTCCCCCATCAACTAGATAGAGATGCAAAGTCTGTGTCAACTGGGTACTAACCATGGTAAGAGACTACACTATTGCTATTGAGGGTGTTAAGGGGTTGGGATGACCCCCCTCCCCTCTCCTCCTGTGATCTCTCTCCGCAGTTACACATTGCCTTGTCCCTGGAGAAACCGAAGCAAACATGGAGGGTCATAATTCCTTACAGTCCTTGGCCGATCTTTTATGGTTATCACAGGAGAATACCTGGGCCCTGGATATTGTGCAGGGGAGTTATGTCGGGCTATTACAACCTGATAGTCCAGCACCTACAACCTTCTATACCATCTTAGAATCGAATATCAAAGGCAGGTGCAAATGGACTACACAGGCCAGAACTGGGAGACAGTGATAGATGAGTTAGACAAAGGGACCCAGGAGTCTACAATAAAATTATGTGGGCCCGATTCACACAATTAACTTAAGACTAAATCCTAAACTTACTACTTTGTGGTGTTCACAGAATGCACTTACTACTTTTGGTATTCACAGACTGCACTTACTACTTTTGGTATTCACAGAATGGATTTACGACTACTAACTTTAAATCCGCACTCGGGCCGGAAATTCCGGCCCAGAGGCGGGGCTTCCGGGCTGGAGGCGGAGCTTCCGGCCTGGAGGTGGGGATTTCGGCCGGTGGCGGAGATTTAGCCATGGCCGAAATCTCCACCTCCGGGCCGGAAGCTCCGCCTCTGGCCCGGAAGCTCCGCCTCTGGCCCGGAAGCTTCGCCTCCGGGCCGGAAGCTCCGCCTTCGGGGCCGGAATTTCCGGCCCGAGTGCGGACGTAAAGTTAGTAGTCGTAAATCCATTCTGTGAATACCAAAAGTAGTAAGTGCAGTCTGTGAATACCAAAAGTAGTAAGTGCATTCTGTGAATATCACAAAGTAGTAAGTTTAGGATTTAGTCTTAAGTTAATTCTGTGAATCGGGCCCTGTGTCTTTAAAACGTTCCAGGACTGGTACTGGGCATCACAGAAACCTGCTACTTCAGGCATACTACACTATTTGAAATGCTGAAGATCTGATCAACCTGCCTGTGACACAGTCCATATTCTTTATGATTGCCCTGAACAGCTCTGGTCCCGAATAGGTAATACCATTAGCTCAGCTGTGGAACTCCTTTCGCCAAAAACCTTAGTAATGGTACACAACACTGGTGACTTATCTGACATCACAGGCCATAAATATAGCCTGCAAATGAAGGTCATGGCTACAGCAAAGCTCTTCGTACTGTGATACTGTAGTTCACCAAAGCTACCCACTCATGATGAGTGCCTAATCAGAATATATAAAGAGGCCTCGTATTAACAGCTCATAAACAAACCAGCAGATAACATAGAAGCTCTCAGGAGTATCTAGTCTCCCTTCCTTGATATAATAAAGGATGCCTCTGTAAAAAAGAATATCTCAACTGGAACAGAGATAGTAGATAGGATAAAGACCCCATATACCTTGCTTCTTTCCTTCCACTTCCTCACTTCCCATATTCCGTCCTTTTTAAAATTGCCCCATACAAATCAGAATCCCTCCCATTTATCATTCCCAGTCGCCCAATCGACTTCTTTATCAGTCATCATCTCATATTACACCTCTTCCCTTTTAAGGCTATCCCTTCATATTCAGCCTAGTCCCACTCCTGTCCACCCAAATGACACAAGCTTTCTTGATTTCTTTCTTAGAGTATACTGATATGCCAAATCATGCATCATATCTCAGTGTCATGACAAATAGATTTTCAATGTTCATGTTTTCCCTTCAATATCTGGTTAAGATGTATGACCATTTATGTATGACCACTTACCGGTTCACCTGTAATAGGTACAGGTAATACCCACAGCAGAAATACTATAACAGCGATTATGGACTTAGAAAAAAGGGATAATCTTCTAATTGATTGGTTTTGGGTGCCTCTTAGGGCTCTACTTTACCCCATGCATATATAGTAAGGTTTTTTGTGTTTATATATGATATTTATGTTACTCACGTCATATATGTCTATGTCATCAGCCTTTGTTATTATAGCTATTGATGACAATTTCATCCAGGACAGTAATTGCTGCCTACTCTGTACCTATACTGTACTGCAGTCCAAAAAAATTATACATTTTTTTTAAGGTGAATTTGTGCCTTAAGCAGGTACATTTCACCACATTTACTGCTTTTTGGAGTCCTTTTCTAGAAATATCTGCTATTCTTAATTCATTCAAATGTTTTTAAGCATGAATGTCTTCGGATTGCGTAATCCCAATTTGGTCATTCTCTCTGTTTTGTAACCCTTTGCATATTGTTTTTTTACATTGTGCAACAATAATCTCTTGTAGACCAAATAATTTTAATTTTTTTAAATATCAACATGATGAAGGTGATTTAATTTTACTACTTAATATTTTTACTAGCCACTACTGTTCGCCTCTACAGCCATTGTAAAATGCATAATATTTGTTTAGTTTACAATAGCCTTTTCACAGTTTTTATATTTTTCACAGTGGTTTTCGACATTTACATGTGTTTTTACACAACACAGCTAGTTTTGGGTCCCTTTTGAAACTTTGAATCCCTGAAACCCTTAAACTATCTGTTTTAGGTTTGAACTACAAATATACTTTTAGACAGTGGTACTATATATTGTGGACTTCTTGGTAAAGAAGCCCAATGAAAGACAACTAGTTTTAAACTGATATCATGCAGCACTGTTATCATCCCTAGCATGATTCGTACCACATGGTCGCTGCTTATGACTGGCAATGTTATATGTTACCAACCTTCACTAATGTAACTTATGCTTGTTTTGACTGTTTTTTTAAAAATCAATTAACATCCACATATGCAATTTACTTTACTTTTATGAGTGCTATTTCCCACTGCTAATGTTATTATGTGAAGCTGTCTGAATCTTTCAATGCACACTAACTTTGCCTGTTAATATCAGCCAACTTTGTGATAACCTCCAACACTAGATATATGAAACAACAAAAGGTGATGGGATGAATGTTTGCAAATAGTCTAAACTACAGGCAATTTCTCTAGGATTACAACCTTCCATGCTCCCAAGCTGCCCTGCGAGGCCCACTCGAGAAGAGACCCCAAGAAACCTGAGACATGTTTCAAGCTTATTTGGGCTCTTAAGTGAGGTATCGGGGCCAGCTGCCCAATTCAACTTCCTCCATAGACTGTCTACTTAATAATAAATGGAGTCAGAGAAAATAGAAAGGCATTGTATACTAGAAATCTATTTGAATTCACACCTTTCAGTGGTGCATTCATGCATAGTAGATAGATAGTGTATGCATTATGCTTCTAAGAATGTAAATCCAAAATTCTCTGAGTAGGCAGTGGAGAGGATCCAGCCTTTTGAACGCAGGCTTAAGCATACATGCTGATTCCCTGGAAGTGGAACAACGCTTACCTTAACCACGCATATGCATGCTTAAGGCAGTCAGTGTTGTAGCTGTCTGAGTGGATGGGTGGGGAGATAAACAGGAAGGAACACGGCATGAAGAAGGACCTGGACGCGGCATGGTAAGATGGGCAGGGGCTGGGGGAGGTGGGGAGGTTCTAAGGGTGTGGGGCTGGTTTTAGGGCTCAGGGCGTGAGGCTGGGGTTTGGGTAGTTTTTAGGGCAGTGGGCCAAATTTTAGGGTTCAGGGCAGGGGGGGAAGGGGCAGTTTTCAAACCTGGGGGCCAGTTTTTAGGGCTCGGGCGGGAGTGCAGGTGTTGAATCTATACCACACATACAACTTTACCAATAGTGCCTTTACAATGACGTCATTGTAAATCCATGCTTGGTAAAGGCATGCATGGTAAAGTGGCAGTCGTGGTAAAGACATTGTGGTTAAGGCATGCGTGGTTGTGTCATACAACCGCAGTAGAGCATTGTCGGGAATATCCTGCTGCAATTACACACCTTTGGACGAATTTACTGCTATTGTGGTCTGTTGTTTTGCTTGTCCCATCGCTTACATTTTCCTCATAGCTTTTTTTAGTCTTACAGCTGTTCCTCATGTTTACTTTGTCTAAAATACAATATTTTTACATTTACTTGCTTTCATAAAACTTGCAATCATTAGCAGACCATTTTTTTTGTCACTGATTAGGATTCCAGTTCAATTGCAACAGGAGTATTGTCCCTTTAATTTAAAACACTCAACATTCTTTACTACACACGGGTACAATTCTAAAACAATTCCCAGTGAACCCAGGTCCTTTACTTAAATGTGTGTAAAATCAGGCAGTGGGGCCTGTCAGGTATTTTAATATTAGATTACCTTGGTTATTATTATGTCAATTACTTTAGAATATTACTTTCTTTCAACGAATGCAGCAAATTCTTCCATGTTACCTATACCATTATAAAACACTATTATTCTATGCACTTTCCCACACATTTGTTTCCATTTGTATCTGGATCATTCAGATGTATGCTTGAAGATATATCAATCAATGAAGACGGATTTATAGAGCGAGACTAATCACCCATGCTTTGAGCATTAGTTGAATAGCCAGGTCCTCTTATGAACTCCTGAAGAAAGGATGATGTCAGGAGATGGAGGGTGGGGGCGGGGTTGTTCCAGGACTTGGCGGCGAGGTGGAAGAAGGAGCATCCTCCACTGTTGCTTCAGTGGATGTGAGGGGTGTGAGCTAGGGAGAGGGAGGTGTATGGCAGGAGTCTGGTAGTTGTTGCATGCTGGTCCATTGTTGTGCAGGGATTTGTAGGGGTAATTCAGAATCTTGAATAGATATCTCTTGTCCACATGGAACCAGTGGAGTTTATTCAGGTGAGGGGTGATATGGACCTGTCTGGGGAGTTCGAGGATGAGTCTATATGGTATGGCCTAAGCAGCCATTATTCACAAAACAAATACATTATGTATTCACTCCCATCTTGCATTGCAAAGTAGTAGAAACGTATAATCAAAGGTTATTAAAAATCACCACCATTAAAAGAATAAAGCAAATTATCTTTACAAAGCACTAAGATACTTGTCATTTCCATATGGAAAATTAACAAATTCCTCATCAGTACAGAAAATAACACATTAGCACACGATATGAGGCAAAGTTATACTGCCCATACCTTGATTCTAATCAATTTTTACTTAACTCCATCATTTGAAGTTACACAAATTAAGCGCCTAATTTAGAGTGTGGTGGAACAAGAGTCCCTACCATAAATAGCAAGCCTCTGCCCCATCAAAATCACAGTTGACCACCTCATTTAGGTGTGGGTGTGGTACATAATTTTTAGATGGCTCCATTGACAGAAACCACTGACCCAATGGCCCATCTGCCACAGGGCTATCATGGCACAGTCGTGGTCACCGTGACCTATTTTTATTTTCCTGTCTAGGACAGCCATGCTTGGCATGACGCTATGACAGTCCTAGGTAGGAAACTCCATCAATAGTCCCCACTAACAAGAAGAAATCTCATGCCCATTGGTTTATTATTTTCAAGATCAAACTCCCCCTTAAGAAGTTTATTCTTAAAAAAACAAAAACAGTTACATATTGAGTGCAAGAGACATGGTACCTTCTCTGAAAACTCTTCAGCCTCCAGCTTTCAGAGCAACTACTTTGCTCTTCACATGCATGTGCTAGTGTGTGAGCCGTGGATGGTGTATAATAATATCGTTGCTGAAATCCCCTAATTTGCCAATTTATGAAAGGATGTAACTCTATCTAATTCATAGCAAACAATCTACACTTGAGAATAGGTGTAACTCCTTTGAATGGATACAGTGACGAATACATAGGGGGAAAGTTGCAATGTTGTAATTAGTTTCACATTTTTATCTGAAGCCAATTAAATAACATAGAATTAATTTCTTATTTTTGGCTCAGGCTTGCAATTCATTCAATCAGAGTTGTGCATAACACGTCACACCCAGTAACACAATGATGCAATAATTTGTGGGAAAGACCAGATTTCCCAAATAATATAAGAAAGCAAACTTGAAAGCCCCTGAAGCTAAATAGCTTTTAAATGATATTAGAGGCAATCTGCTTGGTCTAGGGATTCCAGATGATCAACTGAATCGGATGACATAGTTACTACACCTGATGTCTTTGAACTCCTGGTCTCATAGAATGTCAAACTATGTAGTAGCAACGGCCACAGACAAGCACTTAATTGGGGTGATGGGACTTTTCTAAGAGACTTTATTATCCCCTGCTGCGGTCGAGCCCATTCTACGCTATACATAAATTGCTAACATTACTTAGGGCCCCACTGCTTGTTTGTTTGAAAACTATATTCCCATAGTGTTTCTATGGAATTCCTGTTCTCCTTACTGACTGAAGTCTTATATTCCGTTTTGATGTAAGCAATCATTCCATTGTGCCCTTCAAGTATAAGTGTTTGCTTAGGTCTCTTATATTCACTCGATTTCTCTCTTTTGTGAGTGTGAAGAGGAACTGGAGACAAAGCAAAGCAGATATTTATGATAGCCTGCACCGATTTTGTGAGTTTTTAAAACTTTACCACCGAGTCCCAAAATAAATTACAAGACATTGTAACAGTCCCATATGCGACGGAGGGAGGAGAGCACAGCCAGCCTGCCTGGCAAGATTTTCCAGTCATTCAATCTCTGAAAGGAACGGACACCCCTCCCCCTCCCAGCCGCGGCCCATGGAGGGAGTTCCGTGGGGCGGTAAGGCGGGGCGGGGGAGGGGCAGGGTGGGGGGTTCTAAAAACCGGAATAAGGATAATTGCAGGTAAGTAAACAATTAAATAGATAAAGCGAATTTCGTAGCGCGCGCTGCATCGCATTTTGCCACGGAACTCCCTCCACGGGCCGCGGCTGCCCCTCCCTTTAATCATTTGAGCGCGTATATTTCAGTCAGCTTTCCTAGATAACCAGTCGGGGGAATGCTGTGAATGACAACATGGTGGGCTGAATGGTCACGATCTAGCATAAACAGAATCTTAATTGATCCCCTGATGGAGGAGGGGTGTGAGGTGACATGTTTAGCTCTGTCACTGTTGCTTGAAACTATGGAATCAGAGCCATACTAACATGGGCCCCCTCCACCATCCTCAGCTGTACTTCAGTCCTCTTATCCTCTGACTGCTGCTGCTTGGGTGCCAGCTAGTCAGGAGATCAGCTAAATAGAGGGAAGTTGTAGTGCTGAACAATTGGGTTGTACATCGGGGACTACCTATGGACACTGGACGCCACTCTCAGCTGGTCTGCAACCAGGTGCCACACGATCCTTCTTACCTAGGCCTGAGGCTGCTATGCTGGCCCCAAGGAGATCTTCCTGTTGCTCCAGAGCCATGGGACTGAATGTTGGCAGTGGTCATCAGTGTCAATGCAGGTTGCTGGACATGAGGGAAAACTGGTGAGCTGGGGGCTGCCCCTGCTGGCACCCTCCAGCTATCACTGAGTGGTGAGTTCGACAACTGAGCACCCACTCAATTGTTACAAGAGTCAGAGGCCAGGCTAACTGCTTCCCCTGCTTTTTTGATCTAGAGCTGGGACCATATGAGACAATGAATAATATAGCCTAGAAGGTCCTGGGTTGTCTTTGAACCAGATGATTGATTAAGCCCCACCCACCACCGAGCATCTTCCATCCACTTGATTCATATGATAAATCATATTCACACCTACAGTGAATTATTAACATAAATGATAGACAACATACAACTCAAATTGCAGGATCATCAACATAATTGATAGACAACATAGAACCACAGTTACATGACCATAAAAGATGAAACACCAATTTATAGCTACAGTAACATAAAATAGGGACTACAAACATCGACCTGAAAAAATAAAAGAAGTACTACTGCATAAGAGCAATAGGATTGTTCTGCACCATAATTTTAAATGATCAAATATGACAGGTGCTCAGACATAATGGTATGATTTTACATTACGGCTGCAATGGGACATAGGCTTACACTCATCAGCACCCTATCATAAACTACAATCAGCCTGTGGTTCTTAGGATACCAAATGCATTTGCTGAACTAATGTAATATGTAGGACAACTGTAAACTAGTGGTTCCATTATCCTTATTAAAGCGATCCTATTGCCTCACAGCCCACTAAAGTTTGAGTTACACTACTTTCCCCCAGTTATCTCCAAATCAAAAAGCGATTCAAAATAAATATTCAAACTGAGTTCCACAAGACTTTAATTGCTGACTGTGCAATCAACCCTGTGATAGGGTAAATGAATACCGACCTCTTGTCTATATACAAGATAACAGAGCATGGGAACAAATGTACATCCAACACGTCCTTTCTACAGTTAGAGGCATGCCACCCAGATTGTAGTCCACACAGCAATTAAGACCTCCCCTACACCCGTAAACATCTATAACAATGACAAACGAATGATTCAAAGGGTATTAGATCACGCACTCTAAAATTAAAGAAAATATAAACAAAAAGTTCCACGGTTTAGGAATAATTTAAGGACGTGCACCGAGGTATCATCCCCTAGACTTGGGCGTATTTAAATGGTTTTGTTGCACCTCCCCACTGGGAAGTGTCCCTCGTATTGCACAGCCAAAAAATCCAATAAGGATTAATCAAGTCTCTAAATCAATGTCCAAATATTCAATGAATGTTTCAACACGTTGTTTAATTAAAGCTGTATGTTTTTAGTCACATCAATTTCATGAAATGTGTTATTCTTCCAATCAGTGTACTTCCATAAACACTCAAGCATGTATATCGGCCCCAATGCATTTTAGGCAAGTCCCGCCATTCGTCAAGGGTTAATTTCCAAAACAAACCAAAAACAAGCGAATTCGTTTTTTTTGGTTCAGTCAGACCTTTGATCCCATTTGATTGGCCTGATGACTTGGGCTCTCCTCCAAACCTAGTAAATCAGGCATGTACCCTGGAAGTCATCTTTATCAAAGATCTCAAACTTTTTAGCATATAAATGTGATATTCCACAATGCATGTTTCCATGTTTGTCAATTAAAAGGGACAATACCTCTGCTACACTGCTAACATGCATTTGCAATGATCCTTGCAGTGGTATGTCCCTCATCAATTATTGTAACTGTCACTACATAGGCCTATCCAAACTCTGAGTGCCAAATTATGCTGTTGGACCGGTGTACAATCGCACATGTCAGACTCGTAACTCCTTCTCTCAAATCTCCTCATAGACTTAGCCCTGCTGAAAAGTATGCATTTCAAAACATTTTGGGGCTGATTCTGAGATTGGCAGTCCATGGACCCCCAAACCCAGGGTGGTGCAGTGGTGGCGATGCACACCCGCGTTCCGACTACCGTATTATGTGTTTGGTGGTCGGGCCGTCATTGGACTGCTACAACCACCAGAGTTCCGTGATCCTTCGGGGGTGGCACAGCAGTGTGAGGCCCACAATATGCTGGCAGTGCCGCTGCGGAACAGCCAAGCATATTACAAGTTTCCTCGCTGCCACAGATTTCGTGGCAGTGAGCCCAAAATGAATAGTGTGGCAGTGAGAAAACTAGGGGGGCCCTACAAGGCCCCCTGTACCCTCAGGGCCATGGGGATGCATGCCTGGTGTGCCCCCATGTATGCATGCACCCCAAGTTCCTGCACCGCATGGACTTAATAGTACATGTCTTTCAGGATCTTGCTTTGGCGTTACCATTGCGGTGCCTTTCTAAGGCTCAATGCTTGGGACTGCCAAAGCACCGCCCGACAGAACACAAGGAAACTCGTAATCTGGCTGGTAGACGGCAGTCGACTTAGGTGGGGTGGGAGCACGGCACTGGCGTGGCGGTCTGCTCCCTCACTGCCAAAGTCATAATCAGGCCCTCAGTCTTGTCTGCAAGACAATATATTTATGTGTCCAAAATTATATTACATTCCTAATCAAACTACAAGGACTTAGGTCTGCAAACATATAACTTTTGACACTGCACCAATCAAGACATAGAAGATTTGGCAGTCAAGGCCTTTTTCATTAAGGTAGCTCCCACTGGAACTCATAAGCTAACCACCTCAGTTTGGAAGAGGATACATTTACATTCAGAAAATCCTTAAATACCCACTCAGGCATAACCAGTTCTCTGGTCTATAGTTCAAAAAGTCTATCATAGCACCTGGGCTTGACTACTTTTTTAAGAAGGATTGATTATGTTTGAATTCTTTTCTGGGCCTAACATTGACTAGGATGAAAGTCCCTTTTCTACCTTTCTACTATGGGACATCTCCTAGCTTGAACATGGATCCACTTTTGTACACTCTAAGGCTTTCGAATTGGTGTTTAGTTTTGCATAAAAAATATTCTAAATAAATACAATACAATAAAAAAGTGTAACAAATAGTGGTAAAGAAGCAACCAGTGTGTAGTCCAATACAGAAACATGTCTTTAATTCATAGGGACATAAGGGCAAATATCCTGTTTAAAGTTCAAAGCTTCTTATTCTGAAATCTTTTTTTAAGTTTGCCAGTCTGGCTTCTTTTCTCAGAACATCTGCGCTATTTTCAAGATTTCGAGTCTAACCTTGCAAACAAAGAGGGAAAGTGCTATGAAAAACACCCATAATGAACATCTGCACTTCATTTTTCTTGATCCAAAGATTCAATCTGAGTCTAAAAAAAATCCTAACCGAGTCTGGTGAGTTTTACATACAGTTTAACATATTCGTTGACTAAAAAAGAAAAAACAAAGAGAACGCAGCTTTTTCAGCTTTCCTTCAAATTTTTTCACAAGCAGGCTAAACAATTACCTATAATTCGGGTGGTTAAGATGTCTAGATACATTGTCACATATACTGCGAGGCGCCCACAAGGACTTCTATTTTTATAATTTGACAGCTGGAATGGAAAATTCGAAATAACCTGGGAGATGAATTTTCCCTTGGGCTCAGGGTTCCTGGAAGCACATTACATCGTAACGGGTTATAAACTCTAACGATTCATTTTTTCGCTACCTTTTTGGTCTCCTGTTATGTTCCTTGACAGCCACCCAACACTCCCTTTTCACATCTGTGAGTGCCCTTAAAATGCGATTAATAATGCTTGGTGCAGAGCTTCGGTCTGGTGCAAACAACGATGCTCAGGAGCTCCAGTTCTGAATACTAGAACTATCATGAGCCTTATCTACCGGGTTAGAACATTATCTTCCCCATACATTTCATGTTCCTGTGGGTGAACACTAGAAACACTAGACTGCACATACAATAAAACGGACGTCCCTGAATGAGCTTCTCTTACAAATGGCTGCAGAGGGCCCCCCTGACCCTTGTTTGTATATTTCATTTTCCTGACTCCTGCCAGCACACTCCCTTTGGTACATTAAAAACTATTCTCGGGGTAGAACTTTAACATGCAGAGAAAAATGTGCCGATGTTGCACAGTTTTTACAAGTCCAAAATACTTTGTAGTGATTTCATAAATCCTGCCATGCACTATACCATGCGAGGCGATAGCAGATGTACTGTGTGTATTTATACAATCACACTTCTACATGCAAAAAATGGCTTCATGAATCACCTGTCTGTTTTGCATGCAAAGTTTCTTTGTGTTTTTTTCCATATGGAAGACTTATTAACACTTGGGAAAATATTTGTCCCTCAAGTGTGAACAATGGACATAAACAGTTCTTCCACTGAGCTGGTGATAAAAAAAGATAACTGTTATCATTGCCGAATCCTAATGTAGACCAATGGTCTTGTTGTGGTCATGCCCTGCAATTTTATAGCTTTAAAAAACATAAAGAGAATGCTATTTGCACAAATAGTAATTGTAAGGGATTATGCCCCCTATTTACAGGGAGGTGAGAAGAAAAGGAATACACTGTAATAGAACCATTGCTTCTTCACTTCAACAGAAAGGTACATCTTTCTTATAATGGGTTGTTTATTGCACTTGACATGCTATATATATATCGCCTGGGCCTTTATATCAAAAGCTGGAGAATCCAGCGAGATCACGACTCTCCATTCGGATGAATAAACTCTCTTATGTAATATGTAAGTGTTTTGTCATTTTAATCTGATGCATTGTGGTACTGGGTATCTGAAAAGTGAATTGCACCAACACATATGCCTAAGAAAAAGTGGTGACTGGCAGTTCAGTGACAGAATATCTAGCACACAAATATTGTGGCACAGAATACCATGTCAAAATTATCGATCAAATAAATATAGTTTTTTTATACTTATAAAGGTATGTACAAAAATATAGAATAAAAAATATAATTTACTCTAATTTCATTAAAAAAATATATCGTTTTTTGTATAAGTGCACAGGTTAAAATAGTAAACATACATATTGTAATACATAGCTATAATATAATGTTTATTACATAAAATTAAGTAACATTTAATAATAAAAATAAATACATACTTATGTAAAAACACACACATAAAAAAGTGTATGTTTATGTACACATATCTATAACAAACAGCTATTTTTATATAAATATGTTTTAATTATTAATATATTTTATATTACGTTTTATGTTTTTTTTAATTAACTAATATAACAAGCATATATATATATTTAAATATGTATAAATACATAAAGCATAAAACTATTTAGAAATTAAAGCAAATAAAAGCATTAAAACACGTTTACTAAAAATATTAATTACACAATTACAATGTATACACATATATACATATAATCAAAAATAAAACAACAAATAATATTATATATATTAAGACAATAAACATATTGATTATAACATTAAAAATGTATACACAACCATATATATATATCACTATGTTGGATTTGAATCAAGGTACGGATAGCAATGTTGAATCCAACACTAACCAACAACACTTGTTTGACCACACACCGACCGAGGGCGGTCTCACTACCACACAAATTCTGGAGGATATGAATATCATTACTGACTCCTCTGGACACTCAGGTTTTAAGCCCAAGTCCACCTTCCTACCGATGTTACCGCACGATAACATCGACACCTTTCAAGAGGTTGTCAGTAGGTCCCTGAGCACATACAGACACAAGAAGAACTGTGGTCACACACCCAATCTATCAGTCCAACAGAGAACATTACTTAAATCACTGGGAGATGATACGAGTATCATTATACGCCCAGCCGACAAAGGGGGTAACGTGGTGATCATGGACAGGGAGGATTACATAGCTGAGGCATTGAGACAATTATCAGATACCAGATATTACACACCCATTGACACAGGCACATACAGCAATAGCATCACCACTATTTGGGAGATGCTTACCACCTGGCGGGACAAAGGCATTTTAGAGTGGGATGAGTACTGCTTCTTGAAGAACGACCACCCCATTCTACCTGTTTTATATCTACTACCCAAAGTCCACAAAAGCCATTCCAGACCACCAGGGCGACCCATCGTGTCATCTAGGGGTTGTGTCACTGAACACATTTCTAAATACGTAGATCATTTTTTAAGGGACTTTGTCAGCAGTTTGCCCAGCTATGTCAAGGATACGAAAGACTTCCTTGGCAAAATTAATAATCTACACCTTGATGAGCAATGCTTGCTGATCACCCTCGATGTGCAATCACTTTATACCATCATCGACCACAGACAAGGCCTCGAGGCCTGTGAACATTTTTTGAACACCAGGCCCCTACACTACAGGGAACACAACAAGATGATTTTAGGCATGATAGAATTTTGCCTATCCAACAATATTTTCCTCTTTGACGGTACCCTGTATAGACAGACTACGGGTACCGCGATGGGTTCGTGTTTTGCGCCATCTTTCGCGAATCTGTTCATGGGCCAGTGGGAGGAGAAGATTTTCACCAACCCCACCTATAAACACTATCTAGAACAGGCAGTGATGTGGCTCAGATATATCGACGATTTGTTTATCATCTGGAAGGGTACTGAGGTGGAAGCCCGGGAGTTTATCACACTCCTCAACACTAACATCTACAATATCACCCTCACTAGCACCATCAGTGAGAGTACAGCTGAATACCTCGATGTTAAACTCACCATCAAAGACAAGGCCATATGTACCACCTTACACAGGAAGACTACTGCAGGCAACAGTATCCTACATGCTCTGAGCAGCCACCCAGATACCCTCAAGTGGAGCATCCCGTACGGTGAACTGCTCAGAGCAAAAAGGAACTGTAACACTGAGACTGATTATCAACTGGAAAGCACACGCATGTTGGAACGTTTTAGAGCCAGAGGGTACCCTAATTGGGTACTCAACAGAGCCAAGGGCAGAGCTGACAAGGTCAATAGAGACACCATTCTTTCCAACACAACCCCCACCTTGCCCTTAGAGGACAATGAGACCAGGATCATCCTTACCTACAGCGCTGACTCCCACAAGATACAGGGTATCCTTAACAAAAACTGGGACATCCTTAAGGCTGACACAACCATTGGGGAATTCATCTCCAATAGACCCAGCATCACATATAGAAAGGGGAGGAATTTTAGGGATCAACTCCTACACAATGACGTGACCCAATACCCCCAGAGGCAGGAACATGGCCTGCAGGGCTTCTACCCATGTGGACACTGTAAGGCCTGCAGGAACAGTTATCTATGCAAAAAGGTCAGCTGCAATGGGGTGTACAAGGAAATTACACAATTTCTCACATGTGGTTCCACTTTCGTAATTTATGTGATTGAGTGTCCCTGCCGATTATGGTACATTGGCAGCACAACCCTTATGGCAAAAAAACGGATACTAGAACATTATCGTGCCATCTCCCATGGGGATGAGAAATATGCTGTAGCCCGCCACTTCACTGAGAGGCATTTCTCCAACCCAGGTCTCCTGAGATTCTTCATTTTGGAACAAATCCTTAGTAACCCCAGAGGTGGCGATAGGGTCTTGAAATTGAGACAGAGGGAGTCCAGATACATCGTGGACTTTCAGACCAAACACCCTGGGGGTCTTAATCAGGATGAAGAGCTGGCAGTACATTTGAAATGAACCTATATGTTATACATTATACTTGTTTAGACTTCAGCTCCCACTTTCGTGGTACCCCACACATGCCCTTACACCTACAGCATGCTTGTCAGAGCCTATTCCCATTCTGTCTTCTACCAGGATGCCTACAGCACTAGTCTACAGCTGCATTTCATTGCTATATTGCTTTACATGTGTTTTAACCTGTCATTCTAATCTTAGCCCATTATGCTTACATTTGTAGCCCCCTTTCCTCCCCCTACCCTTTCCTTTCTTCCTCCCCCCCCCACCCCCCCCCCCTTTTCCCTTGCCCCCCCCCCTTTCTCTTCCTCTATCACTATGCACATTTTGAATAGAAACAATGATGTATATTAGAGACAACCTAGATATCTGCCATGCATCGATACTAAGAGTTGTTTTCTGTTTCTTTCTTTTCACAGGAGGAAAGGAAGGAGCCCATTCACCTACGAGCACCATCACGGGCCTCCTACCCTTTCCCCCGCCACTTCACTTGTTGGATGAAGCTCACCCCGGCTGTGGTATGGTCACTAGCGCTTTCACTGACTAAGATCATTTCACAATGGACTCGGTTACCCACGTCCATTGGCACTTGCCATCACGCCCTACTTCGTTCTGCGCCAATCTAACCAGGAGCAGTGTCACCCCGGCTCACTTGAGCTTGTTAATTGTTGCATTAGACTTGTCCACACCTCTGAGTCTGTGACACACTCCTCCCGACATACATGTCCTCTGGCACTTGCCAGCACTTCTCATGTCATTATTGCTATATCGTTCTTGTTCCATTTTAGCCTGGAGTAAAGTCACTTCCGCTCATTAGAGCTCACTCACGGATGTATCATACTTGTTAAGCACCCCCGAGTCTGCGACACACTCCGCTAGACACTGTGGATGCATAACTTTGTCCCGTGCTAGCCCAACCGTGGGACAAGTTGGAGTATTTTCCTCATAGCAACCTCAGGGCCATGAACATGGATACGACCTTGGGACACCTCTCGCACTGGGGATAAGCCCGTATACTGACACATTACTACATTTCTCATATTTTGTGATTTATGTTGATATTTATCGTCATTACGTGTCTCGATGTTCCACATTGCATATCCTTCAGTATCATTTCCTTGGCTCAAGGTGCCATTACAACATGTCTGCCGCTTCTGACCATCTGACTGATGTATTACACATGATTGTCTGTTGTCACTGTTTACTCCGGAAAAGCTTTATCCATTTGTCACACATCACTGTTTCCTTACGTGAACAAGACTCTGCAACGAGTTGAAACGCGTTGTGAGGAATAAACACCTCTATTTTGCACTAACCCGGATTTTGCTTTCTTTGGCTACTGAGAGCGCAGCATTGGACGATTGTGGGATCATTACGAGTCGGCGTGCTCCGCCGGCGTTTGCGCCACCTCTCACGGGTCAAGCGGCCCAGAAGGAGCATTTGTGGATTTATATATATATATATATATATATATATATATATATGTTATGAAAAAATATTATTTATATTTAGACAATAAAAAAAACCAACTAAACTGTGTAAAAACATAATATTTCCACTCCAGTCTGTACAACAATAGGGAAAGTGGCTGGACTCGGAAGAGATACAATTTACTATCACCACTCCAGTCTGTGCAACAGTAGGGAAAGCATTGGATTCCGGAGGGGTACAATTTACTATTCCCTTCTAGTCTGTGCAACAGTAGGGAAAGCGTTGGACCCCAGACAGGAAAAATGTACTATTCTCATTCCAGTCTGTGAAACGGGAGGGAAACTATTGGATAGTGCAGGGTTGCCACTTACTATTCCCACTACAGTCTGTGCACAGCAGGGATAGCATTGGACCCTGTAGGGGTAAAAGTTATTATTCCCACTCCATTGAAACACCGGAGGGGTAAAATTTACTATTACCATTCCAGTCTGTGTAACAGTAGAAAAAGTATTTCATTTAAAAAACAGAGCATACTTTAATAAGTCTGGTAAATAACTAAAAATATAAAACTATCAATGTAAATCTTTTATATATACATTTGTATAGCGATTAAAAAGGTAATTATTTAATAAAACAATTAACTATTTTAAAATGTACAATTTTGTAATTAATTGATCATTAATTTAAAATTCCACATTATACTCCCACAAACATAGCAACACACAATTAAAATGTATTTAAAGTAAAAAATAACACAATTAGCATATTAGGTAATATATAAAATAATTATTAATAAATGACCAAACATGTGTTAATTATTTATAATTAACTAATTCACCACTCTATTCCCCAACAAACACAAAAAATATAATTATTAAACAATGTATATTATTAATTGCTTAAGTAATTAATTAAACATTAATAATTTAATGAAAATTGACTACTACTTAATTAACTTCCAACCCTATACCCATGAAAACTAAACAACCCACACCTACATTATAACATAAAAAATATTAATTAAACAGTTTACCTAATTCCTTATCAATTAACTAATTAATAACAAACAATTATTTAATACTTTATAATTCTTACTTAATTAACTTCCCAATCTATACCCCTACAAGCAAAACAACATATACCTAAAATATCACCTCCAAAAATGAATCACACTAATTTGCATAATTAGTTAGCAATTAAATAATTAATAATACTAAAAGATAATTATTAATTAATTATACTTAAAACTTCCCATCCTGTACACCTGCAAATCTCACAACCTGCGCCAACACTTTAAATTACTACTATCAATTAAATTAAAAGTTATAACCAACTTAAAATTAAGAACTATACTTTAAAATTATTAACATCAATTGTACAAACATTATACAACATACACAATTAAAATACGAATTGAAACACATACAACTAATTAAAAACAATATATTTTACGTTGATAATATTGCAAATGATATTAAAAACACTGATATTTTTGTGAATATTACTTACCTAAAATTGATATTTATGTCCACGATATTTCTGCATCATGATATGATGTTACAACAAACAAATGATGGACGGAATGCTGACAATGCATACATTCTACCCCAGTCAAGAGATCTGGGTTAAATCCATCGTTCTTTTGCCCACTACACCACCCCAGTTTAGACATGGCCATATGCAAATCAGTCTTGACCCTGTGCCTCATGGGAACAGTCCAGCCCGAACTGCCAAGCCATGTCTTCCCTGGACCGGAATCAAGCATCCTAGGACCGGTTTCTGGCTATCAGCCGTCATCAGCCAGGATAGCTTGACTCCAGTGGCGTAGTGAGCACGGGTCCCACGTCTGGGAATACCCATCCCACTTAGGGCGAAAAGCGTTACAACAAACAATGATGGACGGAATGCTGGCAATGCATACATTCTCCCCCAGTCAAGAGATCTGGGTTAAATCCATCGTTCTTTTGCCCACTACACCACCCCAGTTTAGACATGGCCATATGCAAATCAGTCTTGACCCTGTGCCTCATGGGAACAGTCCAGCCCGAACTGCCAAGCCATGTCTTCCCTGGACCGGAATCAAGCATCCTAGGACCGGTTTCTGGCTATCAGCCATCATCAGCCAGGATAGCTTGACTCCAGTGGCGTAGTGAGCACGGGTCCCACGTCTGGGAATACCCATCCCACTTAGGGCGAAAAGCGTTACAACAAACAAATGATGGACGGAATGCTGACAATGCATACATTCTCCCCCAGTCAAGAGATCTGGGTTAAATCCATCGTTCTTTTGCCCACTACACCACCCCAGTTTAGACATGGCCATATGCAAATCAGTCTTGACCCTGTGCCTCATGGGAACAGTCCAGCCCGAACTGCCAAGGCATGTCTTCCCTGGACCGGAATCAAGCATCCTAGGACCGGTTTCTGGCTATCAGCCGTCATCAGCCAGGATAGCTTGACTCCAGTGGCGTAGTGAGCACGGGTCCCACGTCTGGGAATACCCATCCCACTTAGGGCGAAAAGCGTTACAACAAACAAATGATGGACGGAATGCTGACAATGCATACATTCTCCCCCAGTCAAGAGATCTGGGTTAAATCCATCGTTCTTTTGCCCACTACACCACCCCAGTTTAGACATGGCCATATGCAAATCAGTCTTGACCTTGTGCCTCATGGGAACAGTCCAGCCCGAACTGCCAAGCCATGTCTTCCCTGGACCGGAATCAAGCATCCTAGGACCGGTTTCTGGCTATCAGCCGTCATCAGCCAGGATAGCTTGACTCCAGTGGCGTAGTGAGCACGGGTCCCACGTCTGGGAATACCCATCCCACTTAGGGCGAAAAGCGTTACAACAAACAAATGATGGACGGAATGCTGGCAATGCATACATTCTCCCCCAGTCAAGAGATCTGGGTTAAATCCATCGTTCTTTTGCCCACTACACCACCCCAGTTTAGACATGGCCATATGCAAATCAGTCTTGACCCTGTGCCTCATGGGAACAGTCCAGCCCGAACTGCAAAGCCATGTCTTCCCTGGACCGGAATCAAGCATCCTAGGACCGGTTTCTGGCTATCAGCCGTCATCAGCCAGGATAGCTTGACTCCAGTGGCGTAGTGAGCACGGGTCCCACGTCTGGGAATACCCATCCCACTTAGGGCGAAAAGCGTTACAACAAACAAATGATGGACGGAATGCTGACAATGCATACATTCTCCCCCAGTCAAGAGATCTGGGTTAAATCCATCATTCTTTTGCCCACTACACCACCCCAGTTTAGACATGGCCATATGCAAATCAGTCTTGACCCAGTGCCTCATGGGAACAGTCCAGCCCGAACTGCCAAGCCATGTGTTCCCTGGACCGGAATCAAGCACCCTAGGACCGGTTTCTGGCTATCAGCCGTCATCAGCCAGGATAGCTTGACTCCAGTGGCGTAGTGAGCACGGGTCCCACGTCTGGGAATACCCATCCCACTTAGGGCGAAAAGCGTTACAACAAACAAATGATGGACGGAATGCTGACAATGCATACATTCTCCCCCAGTCAAGAGATCTGGGTTAAATCCATCGTTCTTTTGCCCACTACACCACCCCAGTTTAGACATGGCCATATGCAAATCAGTCTTGACCCTGTGCCTCATGGGAACAGTCCAGCCCGAACTGCCAAGCCATGTCTTCCCTGGACCGGAATCAAGCATCCTAGAACCGGTTTCTGGCTATCAGCCGTCATCAGCCAGGATAGCTTGACTCCAGTGGCGTAGTGAGCACGGGTCCCACGTCTGGGAATACCCATCGCACTTAGGGCGAAAAGCGTTACAACAAACAAATGATGGACGGAATGCTGACAATGCATACATTCTCCCCCAGTCAAGAGATCTGGGTTAAATCCATCGTTCTTTTGCCCACTACACCACCCCAGTTTAGACATGGCCATATGCAATCAGTCTTGACCCTGTGCCTCATGGGAACAGTCCAGCCCGAACTGCCAAGCCATGTCTTCCCTGGACCGGAATCAAGCATCCTAGGACCGGTTTCTGGCTATCAGCCGCCATCAGCCAGGATAGCTTGACTCCAGTGGCGTAGTGAGCACGGGTCCCACGTCTGGGAATACCCATCCCACTTAGGGCGAAAAGCGTTACAACAAACAAATGATGGACGGAATGCTGACAATGCATACATTCTCCCCCAGTCAAGAGATCTGGGTTAAATCCATCGTTCTTTTGCCCACTACACCACCCCAGTTTAGACATGGCCATATGCAAATCAGTCTTGACCCTGTGCCTCATGGGAACAGTCCAGCCCGAACTGCCAAGCCATGTCTTCCCTGGACCGGAATCAAGCATCCTAGGACCGGTTTCTGGCTATCAGCCGTCGTCAGCCAGGATAGCTTGACTCCATCATTTGTTTGTTGTCACGCTCATGATATGATGTGTCACGCTATTAAAGACTTGGGGCCGATTATGATGCGGTTAGGAAATCTCCCCAATTGAATCGGTTTGAAAATGGTTTCCGACCGACTAGGATTGGGAGAGTCCAACCGACTGAGTATGATGCAGCTGGATGCTTCCAGATACGATTTGGTTGGACTCCCATTGACTTCAATGGGAGCCTTTATTCCGACCAAATGCATAGGCTCCCATTGAAGAAAGGGGTGGCTGGGAAAAATCGGGCACCCTGTGACGGACGCCCCCTGGTGCCTGCCACACTGTGCATGAATGGCGAGGGGGACCCATAGGCCAGATTGCAAAGGCTCTGGGTGCAGGGGGGCCCACTACAGGCCCCAAAGTCTGATTCCGACTGCCGATTTGAGTTGGACGGCGCAATTCGGAAATGCTGTCCAAATCCAGCATCGTACTCGGTCGTTCGGAAACGTGGCACAAAGAGACGTATGATTCTGCTCCGTACGAGTCGGTCATTCCAAATGCCATGTGGTTGGGATTGGGATATTCCTATCGCCTAACTCGCATCATACTCGGTCGGTCAGAAACCTTTCTGAGAGGGTCGGAAAGGCACGTTTCTGATCCGATTTGGATGGAGCAAATGCTGTTAGGAGGCCTTCCTAACCACATCAGAATCAGGCCCCAAGTAGTTGTGAACAGTCTGTTAAGGAAGAGGGGTCAATGCTGAAGGAATATGGTTGTGGCAGGCAATGCAAAAATCTGCCCTTGTTTCATAAATCTGTAGCAGCTGTATCCACAAAAAGAAATAGTTACCACCCAAAACTATCAGTCTGAAACGGTAGGAGGAGAATAATAATTCTCTATTGTAAATCAATTAAGATGATCTCAATCAGCATAAAGGATATCACCATAAAATAGCAAGAGAACAGTTTATCTAAATATTAATGCATTCTAAGAATGAATAATCTCATTAAAATCAATCAGGTTAATTAAAAACACATATGTCTCTGACTGCTGGGGGGCTATGTCTAGGAATTTTCCCAACAAATATTAATAAAGTCACCCATGTCTTGAAAACAGGCTATCATTGCTTGAGTGTTTGGTTGAATGTTCATGTGGCGATATAGGGTACACAGCATGTTTTTTTTTGTTTGGCTTAATGCAGGGCAGCTGCAGCCTTAATGACTCAAGGATTCAGTTTTTTATCCACAAAGTTTGAATTGCTTGTTAAGGATTATGGGGTTGGAATGCCAAACCACCCTCAATTCTAGTAGTGGCATCAATAGAAAGTGAAGTCAGAGACATTTTGTGGAAATGCCTAATGTCCGATGAGCAAAGAGATAATATTGAGGTTCCAACATGTTAAAAGAAGCAATCTTGGTTTCCTTTGTTTGTAATCCAGAATTATTTTATATTTATTACCAAATGAAGATTTTTGACTTGTTTGTTTCCTTTTGCTTTAAAGTCAGCTGAGTTTAGATTGATTATCCTTTCTTGTTGGATATTAAACAGTGTTAAGTTTGTTTCCAGATTTTGCAACTGGATTGTTTACTCATCAGAATGGGTGGCAATGATCTTAGCTAGGATGATACATTTTAAACAATCTGATTCTGATCTCATTAATCATGGCAGCAGTTAATGAATTGCAAATCAAAAGATCAATAGCTGGAGTCCAATTATAGTTGCATCCAGAAAAACAACATTGTCAGCATATTGAATTGTTGGTAGATCAGGACTGTAAAGACGGGACCAAAGAGAAGCTAAAATGAACCATTATTTTTATCCTCACTTGGGTGGGATTTTGTTTTATACTTTTGATGTTTCACCAATTTTAATATGGACCCATATTTCCTGAATCCTGTCTGACAGGCAGGTAAGATAGAGGCATCCTTCACAAAATATTGCAGTTCTGCAAGAAGGATTTTAGCATACAGTTTTGCTTCAGAATCAAGTAGGGCAAACACACAATTTTTGAATCACGCCTATCTCTTTTTTTAAAATTGAATTAGACACGAATCCTCTTTATGATTTCGGAATAGATTGAGAGTACAGCCAGGCTGCGAAAAGTTTTGCAAAAAGGGGTCCACAATTCAGGATCCTACTTAGACATATTAACTGATATTCCCTTTGGTTCTGGAGCTTCTGATGAGCAAACAGTTTTAATATATCATTCACTGGCTTTTCAAAAAATGAGCTATGGAGATAAAGTAGTTATTTCTTATAGCACTTTCCCAGTCTTCAATGTCCACATAGGAAATTGTGTTACTGGTTGAGGGGGAGAACCCCTACTCAAGCAGCAACCACAATTCTTGTCAGGGTAAAACACAAGCATACCTCAAATTAACTTGTGCTCAACTGTTAGACATGTCAGTCTTAGGGTGGTCTTCCCCCGACCTTTCGCTTTCCTCCTCCTCCACTTTTTCTTACCACGTTTTTGCTTGTATTAGGACTCTGAGCACTATACCACTGCATGTGCTCTCTCCTCTAAACATGGAAATATTGTCTTAACCCAAAATTGCATAATTAATTAGTTTTTTTGTCCCCAGTAAAGTGGCACTGCCTGTGCCCAGGGCCTGTAAATTGAATGCCCCTTCTGCAGCACAGATTGTGTCATCCACATGCATAGCCCCTTAAACATGTCTTAGAACCACCTTTTCAGAGCCTGTGTGTGAAGTTCTAAGCTGCCATTTCAGGCTGGCAAAATAAACCTTAAGCCAGGCTCAAACCTTCCTTTTTAATACATATACGTCAACCCTAGGAAAGGCCTTAACAGCCCAGAGGGCAAGGTGCAATGTATTAACATTACATTGCGCTCCTGGGAGGTGGTGGGCCCACTGGGGCTGTGAGGGGGCTGAGTGGCCCCCTGTATTTATCTCATATTTTGCCTCAGGGAAGTGGTGGTCCGCGGGGCTGCGAGGGGGCCCCTGTATTAATACAACATTTGCCCTGGGGAGGTGGTGGTCGCATGGGCACCCTCCTCATAATTAATAAACACTGCCTCCGGAATTAGACCACCTGTGAGCACATAAAAAAGATGAGCAGGAGGCTCCAATGCCAAGGTAAAGAGCATGAGTGATAGTGGGCATCCCTGTCTTGTGCCCTTGTATAGTGAAAAGGCTGTGAAATCGGCCCATTCACATGCACCATCACAAAACGGCCAGTGTACAGGAGCCGTATCCAGGCACATAATCTTGGGCCTAATACAAACCTCTCCAACGCGGAGAATAGGTATGGCCATTCAATACTGTTGAATGCCATACATGCATCCAGTGACAGCAGCACTGCCTCCTCTACCTGTTTGTTTGCCGTCATATGTAAGACTTCATATATGCACCTCAAATGTAGCCTGGTGCTCCTGTGGGACATGAAGCTCGATTAGTCAGGGTACACTACAGAGGGTATCAACCCACAAAGTCTGTTTGCAATGGCCTTCACCAACATCTTCACCTCCATGTTCAGCAGTGAGATTAGCCGATATGAATTATAGTCCTCTGGGGGCTTACCCTTCTTATGAATGAACACTATTGTGGCCAACCATTGGTCCCCTCTTTTCAATTTTAAGCCCTCTGCGGTATGCCAGGGCCTAGGGGGTTGCTGCATTTTTAACAAAAGGGGAGAGGGCGTGCAGCTCCTGGCCCCAAGTCGCTCACTATCCAAGGGGACTCCATTCCTGGTGGGGCAAAGCATTTTTTGGTGAGAAGGGAGAATGGGGCTCCTTTCTGAGCCAACGAAGGGCGCTAGAGACCCCATCCCCCAGATTTGAAGCATTTCTCTAGAGAGGTGGCATGGGACCCCCCTCCCTGAGGTATGTAACAACCCTAGGGAGGACTACAACTCCCTGTCTACACTCTCATGGGTAGGGAACATATGTTTGGTCATGCCAGGCAGGAGCAGAAAGAAAAGCTACTCAAAGTCAGGCAGGAGCAAAGTTGGCTTATACTGGCATCCATATAAAACAATATAAAGCAAAGGAAAAAAATGCTGCTGGCTCCCACTCTCACTTCAGGATCGGTGCAGGTTTGGGAGCCAATGAGTCAGCAGAGGCATTGTGGCTCCCCCTTGGCACCAACAGTGCAGCAACTTGTGGGCGCCCCTTAAAGGGGCAGGGGCACCACCAAGCTTTTTTTTTTATGTTTGCAAGGCTGCAGGGAGCACAGAAGGCCCCCTAGAAATATTTTAGAAAACATTGCAGTAAGTCTCCTGGCTCATTGAATCCATAGCCTCAGGAGAGCGTTAAAGCACTTCGAGCCAGAGCTGTATGCTTTTCAGCTAGAGTGCAAAGACCCCTTGTAGTTAGTTCTATTGTTGAACTTAGTGGCCGTAAAAGAAATTTTAAAACGCGGTTATGTTTTAAATAAAGAAAATTCATTATTGAATATATTTTGTGACAATCACTATTTTTAAACATTCCAATGTGTGAATTTATAAAATATACATTTGACTATAGTTATTGATGAAGTTTTGACAAAGTCAATAGCCCTGCAATGTTAATGTGCACACCTCCTGATGAGGCCAATAGGCCTGCCTTTTATATTTTGGGGTTCTGACCCTTTGACAAAGTCAACAGTTCTAACAGGTCTCCCTTTAAATGACACCCCTTTATGTTTAAAACGTTTTTATTGAAACAAAAACAAACCATGGGGGAGGGGGATAGGAGGTCAGGATACATGGAATACAGTCAAAGAAAAAGGGTGCAACTCCAGAGGGTTGGCAATAGGTAGCGCAGTAAGTCAGGGGGAAAAACACAGTAAATGAAGGCTAGAAATACAAGCTATGGAACCCCGCCCGCGCATCCGACACCCCAAATCTAAGCAATGAAAGCCATCAGCAACTCAACAGAACACAATCCCCCCCCCCATCCCCCATCCTCCCAGTAACGAAACCCCCCCCCCCCCCCCGTCCTATGGTCCCGCACCAGAGTAATCCTCACCAGGAAGCCCCGCACCCCCCCCCTCCCTGGGAGGTCCCCGCCTCACATGTAAACTAGTCCGCCGGGGTCACCGGCGGCGTCAGTCTGAGAAGCCTAAGATACCTCGGGCAGGTGACCTCCCGGAATTCAGTGGACAGCAGCGCTAGAAAGGGTTGCCACAGCTCTTCAAATTGGTCTATCTCCCCCGCAACCGTAAGCGACAGCTTCTCCATCCCCAGCACATGCCAAAGCCTATGCAACCAACCGGTGATGGAGGGGACGGTGGCTGTGCGCCAGTGGATTAGAATGTTCTGAACCGCAGACCCCAGCGCAATTGCGATCTGCCTACCCCTACGGGACTTCAGTGGGTACATTAGGTCATTGGGGAGGCCCAACAGGACATACGCCGGGAGTCGCGGCAGCTCTATCCCAAAGTGCTTATCCACCTCGTCCAGAACTTCCTTCCAGTAGGCGGTCAGCACTGGGCAATCCCAAAGAATGTGTGAAAGGGTACCTTCCTGCCCGCAGCTCCGCCAGCACCCCCTGTCAGTGTTCTTATGCATTTCATACAGTCTCTCCGGGGTGTAGTACCAGTATGTGGACACCTTAGTAAAGGTCTCCGTAAGGCCCGTGTGATATGCAGAGTGCCGCGCCCGATACGCAATTTTGTCCCATTCCTTGTGGCTGAGTGTCCTGCCCAATTCCCTGTGCCAGCGCTCCCTCCCCGGGTTGTAATAGTGAAACGGCGGGGGTTGTAGGTATTTGTACAAATCGGTAATTAGCTTAGCGTCGGAGGTCCGAGTAGCCAACCACCTCTCATACGGTGTAATTGGACGGGCGGCGGTGGCCCGCACCTGGGGCTGGAGGGCCCAATGCCGAACCTGCATGTAGCGCAATCTGTCCAGCTCCGTCAGGCCAAACTCCTGGCGGAGTTGCTGAAAAGGAACCACTCCTTCCGGGCCATAGATCTGGAAGAGTGCCCTGCAGCCCGCCTGCACCCAGTGGGAGAAAACCCCCGGCTCCATCCCTGGGGAGAAGTCCGGGTTGCCCACAATGGGCGTGAGCGGCGAAGGGAAGGTGGTAAGGCCCCGGGCCTCACAGACCGCGTCCCACACACGCAGGGGGACCCGTGTAACAAAGGAAGCGTAAAGATTAGGGGGGGCGATGCGCGCGGCGCAGGAATGGAACCTCTTGTAAGGTGCGGCCCGCCACTGCCTGGTCTTGGAAGAGCCAATGTTTGTCGGACTCCCACCTGCTCCACTCCACCAGATAGCGTAGCTGTGCCGCCTGAAAGTACTTACGGAGGTCTGGAATACCGAGACCCCCCGCCTCCGGAGCAAGCGTGGAGAGGACCCTCTTCATGCGTGGCCTGCGGCCCTGCCAGACAAAGCGGGAGATGTCAGCCTGCATTTGTCGTATCCAGCCCACCGGGGGCTGGAGCGGGAGGGCCCGGAAAAGATATAGTATCTGGGGCAACACCGTCATCTTGACCGCAGCGATTCGCCCCAGCCAGGACAGCAGGCCTTTGTTCCAGCGGCCAAGCTCGTCCTTGATCTTCCTGCTGAGGGAGGCATAATTGGCCGTAACCATCTCCGGTAATGTAGGCGCCAGTAGGATCCCCAGGTACGGCACCGTGGACGAGGACCACTGCATGGGGAAGAGCCGCTGAAGATCCCTCCTGGTATCCGCCGCCAGGGACACGTCTAACGCCATCGACTTGCTCATATTCATTTTGAAGCCGGCCACCCCCGCAAAGGCGTCCAGCTCCCGGAGGCAGGCAGGCAGCGACCTCCCAGGGTCGTCCAAGGTCAACAGGACATCATCCGCGTAGAGACTGACGGTGTGGACGTACTGGCCCATCCGGACCCCGACAGCATCCGGATTATTACGAATCCTCTGAGCAAACGGCTCCATGTAGAGGGCAAACAAGAGCGGCGAAAGAGGGCAGCCCTGCCGCGTGCCGCGCTCGATGGCAAAGCCACCGGAGCTACACCCATTGACCCGCACCGACGCTGAAGGATGCTTATAGCAGTTAAATACCATGGTGCGGAACTTATCGCCGATTCCCAATTTCTTGAGGACCAGCTCAAGATACGGCCAGTGGACTCTGTCGAAGGCCTTCTCTGCATCGACGGACAGCAACATCCGCTCCCCCGAGATCCTTGAGGCCTTCTCCAGAACATGCGTCACCCGCTTGGTGTTGTCAACCGTCTGTCTGCCGGGCACAAAACCAGCCTGGTCCGCCTCCACCAGACCGGGGAGGTGTGGACTCAGCCTGGACGCGAGAATCCCCGTGTACAACTTTAGGTCGACATTTAAAAGCGAGATGGGTCGGTACGAGCCGCAGAGGGCCCGGTCCTTCCCAGGTTTCGGGATTACCGCGACCGTCGCCCTCAGGAGATCCGGAGGGATGGCTCCCGGTTCGGAGAAAGAGTTAAATAGCCGAGTAAGGACAGGGGCCACAACCGTGCAAAAAGTCTTGTAAAATAGCGACGTGTACCCGTCCGAGCCCGGGGCCTTGCCATGTTTCAGCCGCGCGATAGCGGAAATCACTTCCTCAACATGGATGTCCCGCTCCAGGTGGTCAGCCTGAGCCGGATCCAGTACCGGGAGGGTCACCGACTCCAAATAGCCGTCGGCATCCCGGCGGCGAGGAGGGCTCCTCAGCATACAGCGCCTCGTAGAAGCCGCGGAAAGATTCCGCTACCTCCGCGTCCCCGGAGACAACTCCCCCGTCCGTGCCCACCAATTCTTTCACAACGCTACGCTGTTGCGCGACCCGGAGCCGGTGTGCTAGGAGCTTGCCACATCTGTCCCCCCCAGTGTAGTAGGCATGTTTCAAGCGTAGGGCGGCATACTCCGCCCTGTCAAGATCCAGAGCCGACAGGAGCTTCCTCGCTGCCTTCAACTGCCTCCACACCCTCGGCGCCCCCGTGCGTCGGTGGACCTGCTCAAGCTCCCGGACCTGAGCTGTCAGCTCATCCCTCTTCAGTTGCCGCTCCTTATTTTCAGCTGCAGAGATAGAGATAAATTCCCCCCGGAGGACTGCCTTCAATGCCGCCCACTGTGTCGCCTGCGAGGTGTCAGTGTTGCTATTGTGGGTGAGATAGTCCCGTATGACCTCCCCGATGCGTTGCACCACCGACTTCTTGTGTAGAAGGGTATCCCGGAGGCGCCACACCCCCCGAGAGGGGGAGGCCGCCGGCCACTGGAAAACGCCGGTGACTGGGGAGTGGTCAGACAGGGTCAGGACCCCGATGTCCGCCGCCGTGGCAGCGGCACGCATCGGTCCACTCACCAGGAGGTAGTCCAGCCGTGAGTAGGTTCGGTGTGCGTGCGAGAAATAAGAGTAGTCCCTATCCGTGGGGTGCATGGAGCGCCAGAGGTCGTGCAAGTCCATTTCCGCAATCCGGGCCTCCCAGCCTGGGACAGTTCCCCCGTCTGCGGGAAGCGCTGCGCCGATCTGTCCATCACAGAATCGAAGACAATGTTAAGGTCCCCCCCAAGATAATGTGGCGGTCGGGGGAAGCAGTGACATCCACCAGTGCGGAGTCTAGGAAGCGCTCTTGGTGATCGTTTGGGCTATAAACGGAGCCTACCGTAAATGCTATGCCTCCCAGGCGCATGCGATACGCAAGGAGCCTCCCCTTCTGTTCAGCACACTTATGCAAAACCTCCCCCCGAAAGGAGCTCGCTAGGAGAATGGCTACCCCCGCCGTCTTGTTCGCTGCCGAGGAAAAGAACTGGGTAGGGAACCTGGCAGAACGCATTCTATGGCAATCTCGGGGCAATAAGTGTGTCTCCTGCAAAAGGCAAATGTCCGCCTGCGTCCCCTCCAGCAACGATAGGATCGCTCTGCGCTTCACCGGGTTATTCAGACCCTGAACATTAAGGGTCACTACCTTTAGGCCCGGCATTCCTCGCGGGGATCGGGAGCGCCATGCAATGGGCAGGGAATCAGCGGGTGGGGCGCGCGGGGCCGCCGCGCAGGACAAGCCAAAACAAAGCGGGCATAGACACCATCGGACGGGACCTTCCCAACCCCAAAACAACCCCCTCCCCCACCCCAAACACAACCCTGGCAACTAGCCACCCACAAACTCAAACACCCCATTGTCTCAGTCAAGCCCCAAGACGGGCAAGTCCGTAGAAAAGAACGAAGTGGACGTCCAGCCACTCACCTCCATCCGCTCCCCCCCACCCCCCCGCCCCGTACCAAGCATGTAAAGAAGCTAAAGACATCTCCCCCCGGAGTGTGTGTTAGGCCGTCAAGGCCACGCCAGAGGAGCCGGTCGAGTCCCCGGCCGCCGCCCTCAGAGCGTCGGCCATGTCCGCCCTGATGGTAGGGGAGTCCGGACGCCCCACGCTGGCCGCTGAGCGCCGCCTCGTTGACCTCCGCCGGTTCCGTCTCTCCGAGGACCTACACGACGGCGTAGCTCCTTCTTCCTCCGCCGCCGTGAGCCCCAGGACACCACAAATGTCTTGCAAGGAGCGTAGCTGGTGTAACACCCCATTCCATCGAAAAATCAGGCGGAAGGGGTGACCCCAAGAGTACTGCGTCTCGTGTTCGCGCAAAAAGTCAGTGGCAATCCTAAAGGACCTGCGTTTCTGCAGCGTGATGGCGGAGAGGTCCTGGTAAAGCGCCACCGGCCGATCCCGGAAAGTCAGGGGCTGTTTCCTGCGGGCCTCAGCCATGATGCGCTCCTTCAGTGGAAAGTCGGGCAGGAAGGCCAGAATGTCCGGTGGAGGTGCCGATGACTGGCGCTGCCGGCCGACCCTATGCGCCCTATCAATGCTGATGGGAAAGTCCGCAGCTTCCCCAGGATCTCTCGGAACAGGGCCTGCAGGTAGCCCCTCAGATCGGACCCCTCATCCGCAGTCGGCACACCACGCACTCGGATGTTGTTCCTCCGAGATCTGTTCTCAAGGTCCTCAGAGTGGGCCTGGAGCTCCACACACTGCTCCCGGAGGCGGAGAACGTCCTGCTGTAGGTGGACTATCTCCTCCGCTCGATGTTGGCCCTCCGTCTCCACCGCTTCAACACGTTCGCCAAGGCCCTCCACCTCCCTGCGCACTTCTCGGACCTCACTGGCCACCTCCCGCTTCAGTGTCTGGAAGTCCTCCCTGAGGGAGCTAAACAGTTCCTCCATAAAGGCCCTCGTGACGGGTGGCTCCCCCCCAGTCACATCCGCCGGAGCCCGGGAGGACCCCGGTGAGGGCTGCGTCCTGTCCCGCAATTGCTGGGCCCTGCCAAGCATGTCCGGCAGGGTACGGTCCCCTTTCTTCGGGCCGCCTCTTCCAGACATCGCTAGCTCCGCAGTCGAGCACAGATCCAGGCGCCCCAGGGGTGCTCAGCCGCCGGCAAGCACTCGACGTGGGTATCCCCCACGAGCGAAGTCGCTGCGTCACAGGTGACAAAATGGCGGCCCAGTCCGGTCACCGTCAGCCGCGGGAGCCCGTGCGAGACAACCAAGGGGGCCGCAGTGGGGGGGTCTCATCAGCACATCCCTCCGAGAGTCAGCCTAGCAGCAGCGGGGGTCACTTGCATCCAGCAGCCAGGACTCCAGCGAAGGCTGCCACCACTGCTCCTTCGGGGACAAAATGGTGGCAGGGCGGAGCAGGCCAAAATGACCAGGCCCGACGACACCACCGGGGCCCCTGAAGCACCCCACAGTCAAATAAGTTCCACCACCGGCCCCAGTCCGTCACGCACAGGGCCCAGATGGTCCAACCCCGTCAGGGAGTCCGCTGTACCTCGGCTGGGGGTTAGGGCCCCCCGCAATGCGAGGTGTCGCCATCACAAGTCCGAGTGCCGGGGCGCCCGTCTCAAGCCCTCCGCCCCGTCGGGTCCTCTCCCGCAAGGCTCCTTCGATCTCCGTCGGGCGGCGGGCCAGATCCCCTCCAAATCGCAACTTTCAGCACCAGGCCCAACCGAGGTATCCGGACAGCACTCCAATGCGCTCCGCCCCTCGGGCTCGCCGTCGTCTCTTGAACTCGATCGAACTTTTGGGGGGGTTCCCCCGAGGCGATCCGAACCAAAACAGCACCAATATGCACCCCTGATGCTCCGCCACTCTCCTCTCCCGCGCTGAGCCTCAGCAGGGGGAGAAAAGCGTAAGAAAAGGGCTCAAGCTTGGCCGGGCCGGAGGAGCTACGGGAGGAAGCGTCCGCTCACCCCGCCATCTTGGCCACGCCCCCATGACACCCCTTTATATGGTTACTTATACTAATGCAAACATAGAACTTTCCAGAAAAAAACAAAAGTTTATAGTTACTTCGGTTAACCATAACTGGTGAATTTGAGTGGTTTTTAAGAGTTTAAAACGTTCCATTTCGCCTAACTATAATATCACAATTTCAATGTTTATTGTAAACTAAGATATTCAATCAATCAATCAATCAAATGATCTTTATTCGGATAATTTAATAACATCCATAAAAGTACATACAAATGCATCACTCATCGCTATACACAATAAAAATTACATCAAATGTGCAAAACAGCCAAATAAGTGCAAATAGCAATTTTCAGATTATACAAGGATGCTTCTAAATATAGCAGGCCATGTACATTTTTGTTCGACATCAAGGAAAGAGAAAGAATAAAATCGATAGCTCTATAAAACACATCCATTTAAATATATATAAAATATTAAAAGTCATCCCAATGACAGTAAAACAAATCTTGTTAATCAAAGCACATCTAAGGGGACACCCATTGTGCAAAAGAGCAATGTGCAATTTATGATACAAACTATCAGGCCAGAGTCAATACGGTGTATAAACACCCATTACGCAGAAAGCGCAATGTGCAGATGGTACATGGTCATAAACACCTATCAGGCCACATTCATTGAGGCGCGGGAACGGACAGCAGTTTGGAGAAAGTGACTTACTCTGAAGATTACATCGTCAGTGCTTAACATCAATAAAACTCTGAAAGCCTCATTAAAATCCGTCAAGGCACTGACTCTAAAATAGGGGATAAGGAAGTGTTTGGTATATTTTGCATAAAAGCCACAAAACAATGTAAAATGCAGCAAACTTTGCTTTCCACCCTGGTTACAAGGACAGTCTAGATTCCCCAAGTTGTGGGTATAACCTAAGGGGAAGCAAAGTAAGTTTACCACACTTCCATCCCTGAACCTAAACAGCAAACTCCTATTCCATCTGCCCAGTTTCTTGCGCAAATAACCTTGGGGCATATTGTGTGGCCTAGCGCCGGGTTCTTGAATGGGGATATACCTGAGGATTGATGGCTTTACGAATTCAATATTTTCTCTGTTCACTCGGTACAGGTCGAATAGGGCCCTTTTTACTATGTTCTTATGCGAAGAGTCTATTGTTTCAGGTGCTGAGAAAAGGTGCCCCATTTCTACGCTTACTAGACTCTTCTGTACCGCCTTAAGCCAGGGGATGTGGTTAGCACGCTCACTTTTTAGACAGTCTAAAATAATATCACGGGTCAACGAGGCAGCTGGGTTACGCCAAATTTTTAGCCAGAACAAAGCGGGTCTTGATTTTATAAAATCCTCTATATAGGGGAGATTCAATTCTCTATGGCACACATAAGAGGGTGCCGAAATAACTCCCCCCAGGGCCTTCCTACAGAATTTATTTTCTTCTATCTGGATATTGGTGCAATTCGAGTATCCCCACACCTCGGCGCCATAAGTTCCTGTAGGGACGCACTGGGTCTTGTAAATTTGTAAGAGTGATGGAATGACCTCGATATGCTTTGGTTGGCGTAATGTAATTATAGAGTTAATAGCTTTGCCCAGGTTATTCCTCCCTCTGGCAACATGAGGTTGCCAGGATCCAAAGTCAGAAAACAACAAGCCTAAATAAGGGAAAGTGCAAGTGCTATTTAGAACATTATTCCCTGACATAATATGGCGAATTTTGTGTTTCTTTGGCCCGCAGGACATTATGTAGGATTTTTTAAAATTTGTACATAAGTCGAGGTCGGCCATATGAGAAACTAAGCCTGAGATTAAAGTGCGCAGTGCATTGGGTGTACGTCCTATAAGTACCGCATCGTCGGCATAGAGAAGTACAGGGAGAGGATTGCCATTGACGAGCGGGACGTCGATGGTTAGGTTGCCCAGAGATGTGCTCAATTCATTTATATATAAAATAAAAAGCAGGGGAGCCAGGACACAACCTTGTCTTACTCCCCTACCAATTAAAATCTCGCCCGAAACCTCACCATCATTGTTAATACGAACACGGGATTTTAAATCACTGTGTAAATGAGCTAAAAAATGGACCAAAGGTTCATCCAAACCATATCTCAGCAGGGCTGTCCATAGACGGGAGCGGTTAACAAAATCAAAAGCAGAACTTAAATCCATAAAACCCAAATAAAGTGGGGATTTTTTAGCTACGGTATATTTATCTAAAACTAGATTTAAGTTTAAGCACTGCTCCACCGTCCCTACATGACTTCTAAAACCTAACTGGCATGGATGTAGAATTTTGTTTACTTCAGCCCAAGTACTGATCTTATTAAAAATGACCCTGCCCAGAATCTTCAATGTATTATCAATTAATGATATTGGGCGATAACTGGCAGGGTCAAGTCTATTGCCTTTTTTAAAAATAGGTACGATGGTGCTATTGGACCAGGAATCGGGCAGTGAGGTGATGGATAAATTATTAAAAACATTGCACAGTAGTGGTGATCAGAAGTCAGGCTCTGATTTTATTAGATCAATGGATAATCCATCGGGCCCCGGCGCTTTGTTTCCTGCACTTTGAGAAATTGCGTCCTCCACCTCCATTATAGAGATGGTCGGGGACTTAAATGGTTGGAAATTTACCATAATGGGGGTCGGTGCCATGTAGATATTTGTAAAATGCTTCACCCATACATCCCCTAGTATGCTACAGTTTATGGGGGTGATGTTGGAGCCAAACAATTTCAGGTTCTTAACCTCGCTCCAAAACCCAGCAACATCCTTCGTTGCTGCTGTGCGTACAAGGGATTTCCAGTGGTATTTTAGGAGCTCTTCAGATCGTATTTTTAGAGTACGTTTATAACTAGACCTCAGGGACCTCACCAACAGCTGATCAGGTGGGTCGGCTTTTAGGGCGGCTCTCAATTCTCTATTTGCTTTGGAGCAGGAGTTATCAAACCATCTAGGGTTAGTATTAGTATTAACTAAGGCTGGCTTAGATATCTCCTTTTTGATGGTCTTACACAGCTCCGTAAATGCTTCCACAATCGCGTGACCAGGGCAGTCAGATGATAGGCAGGTGGATACTAATCGGGGGTGAGATTTTATAACACGAGCTAACACCCCCTTGTTATCAATCCCCTTCCAGACCACCCTCAATTTGTCTGTCGACGCAACTAAGTTTTTAGCCCCTATTTCTGTCTGTTTCGCCTTTTTTTTAATAGATTTGAAACTAGATAAAATCGGGTAGTGGTCGCTATGAACAGTCCTAGCGACTATGGCCTCTAATAGAAGATCCAAAAGCGGGGAGGTTATAAATACGTAATCAATTGTGGATGCACTCCCATGCCCGACATAGGTAGCCACGGGACATTTATTTTCAGAGGTATTTACCTTTTCCATTGCATTGGTTAAGTCCCTTGTGGCCAGGTGGTTAGTCAATTCTTCACCTCTTTTACAAGGAGGGGTTTGACGGTGAATGTGTGCATTAAAATCCCCTCCTAAACATATCCCATCAAGTTTACCACACTTTTGTCTTTCTGTAATATTATCAATAAAATTGAACAGCCTTATAAAATTCATATTAGGATGTGTTTTAAAATCATTATTATAAAAATTTATTAAACATATTCTTATTCTACTGGTGTAAAGCAATGCCTGGAAGCTCCTGTCATATGTTTCCAATGGTTCAACTTTGACATCTGCACTGATTTTAACCCAGATGGATAGTCCCCCACTGGGTCTGCCCAAAGCTGGGATTGGTACAGTTTGATTAAAACAGCTGTATCCATCGAAAAGTAGGGAAGTGGTGCACCAAGTTTCTTGAAACATCAAGATGTCAAATTTGGAAATCCAGTCCGCCCAGTCCCCATTTGTTACCTTAGCTTTAAGACCAGCTATATTCCAACTCAGGATTGTCAAGTTATTAATAGGTGATACCAAGGTGGAAACATAACTATTGCCCTTAGGCGCCTTGGCATCATTGGTAGTCACTGTAGTCGGATCAATAGTTGGTTCCCCCGCTAAACCAGATATATTAAGATAATTCCTGCTTACTGGATCTGGAGAGGTAATTGGTGGTCAGTCCAAGGTACCTAGATCAGACAGTGCATTGAACCTGTTATGCAGGGTAAAAGATGGTAAGGCAGGGCTAGGTGGTCTATGATGGGGTCTGTAAAAGTAGCCCAATGGCAGAGAGGTTATGACAGTAGAGGGGGAGAAGCACATATTGGTACTACCAAGAATAAATTTGACTGTGGAGGGATTTCTAAAATTGATCACAATACAATCCCCTTCTATATTCTTTGGTAATGGCCCAACCCAGCTTACCCGTCGAACGGTCAGGATTTCTCTCATGATGTTAGGACCTACCCCTTTGTGTTTAGATAGCCAATCTATACACTTGTTGTTTAGCTGCATCCATGACTCACTCTGTCCCTCCCTTAACTGAGGTACTCCAGCCAGAATTATTACATAAGGGCAGGCGTCGGGGGGCAAATGGAGAACAGACCCTGTGTGTATTGTTGGCCTTGGAATGGCGGTTCGGCCCTTGTCTAATCCAGTATTGATGGGTACCTCCCTCCTTGTAGCTGGCATGGAGGGAGCATCCTTTGACATATTGGTGGCCGTATTAATAGGGCATACTGCTTCTGTTACTCCTATCAGGGTATGCTGGGGGGTTTTTACAATGTGATTTCTCCCTTTGTTAACGGCTTTGGATGCAGTATTGGAGGAAATTGCGCTGCTGGAAGCATTAGTCCTTTCACTCAAAATGCCCCTGTTAGTAGCTTCCAGCTCTTTCAAAAAGCGCTCTCCCCTTATTAAATCAAGACTGATAGCCCCCCTCCTTTTTGACATCTTCGTTCTTTATCATAGTTTCTATTCGATCTAGTCTTTTAAAAATATTATTAAACTGTTTGATCATCTGACATTCAAGCTGTTTAAAAATAGTGTCCACAATGGTTTCCATAAAGTTCATGTTAGGCTTCTTTAATGTGATTCCTTCACTATCAGGATTGGTCTGTGTGCATATGCAATTATAGCCATTACCTGGGGGGGTAGTGTCCAAGGGTCCTTCAACAAATTGCACTTGTTCAGTCAAGACGTTACTGCCCCCAGTTGTTTTTTGTTTCCCTCTAGTCCACATACTCTGTGGTGTGGGTTGGCTCTTATTGCATATAGATTGTTTTCTTTTATTGGTCGATGATTTGGGAGGGCCTCTTTTCCTTTTTCCTCCCGCTGCTTTGGTTTTCGGGGAAGCAAGAGGAGTAGAAACGTGTACGGTGGCAGCAGACTGAGAGTCAAGAATAATTGTGCCACTTTCCCCCCCAGAGGAGATAGGTGGAATATGAGACGAGTTTGATTTAATGACTGTAACAGTTGGGGATAGAGGTACGATATGATCTATGCTTGGGTCCCGAGGCTCAGAGTGTGCACGTAAAAGCTCCAATGACATCCGTCTCTCTGTACTCGCGATTTCATTGGCAACCATATTATAAGCATTATCCAGCACACTTTCTAGAGATAGCGATGATATGGGGTGAGCCAATGCCGATTTACTAGTAGGATTTGCGGAGCGTTTCCCCCTAGTCGACATGTCTCCTCGCTCACCTGACTTCTCAGCTTAGTGGGGTGGCCCGCCCGACCACTGTTGACCTCAGAGGGCCTCAGAGGGCCCGCCCTTTGCCCGGGCTTAGCCCGGCGACACCTGTGCGCGTCCCGCGTCGCGGGGGAAGTCCGTAGATATATGCGCCTCCAGGCGCGGTGATGACGGTGGCGGGCTTCCGCCGTGGAGGAGCTTGGGGGCTGTAGTCCCCCCTGCACACTGCGGCCGCGGGAAAGGATGGCTACTGCGGCGGCGGCAGGGAGGAGACGCGTACCCTTGGTGCTTCTCTCGGGCTGGACACAGGTAGGGACTGCCAGGGAATGCTTCAGAATTATTCATGTGATGCGGAGCTGCTATGCCTAATTTGTAACCATCATTTTGTAATTCTGGCTCCATGAATAACTAAGATATTATTAACAGACATAACTGTAAAATACCTTTAACCTTTGTTTTTTCAGTGAATATCTATCTATCTATCTATCTATCTATCTATCTATCTATCTATCTATCTATCTATCTATCTATCTATCTATCTATCTATCTATCTATCTATCTATCTATCTATCTATCTATCTATCTATCTATCTATCTATCTATCTATCTATCTATCTATCTATCTATCTATCTATCTATCTATCTATCAATATCCAACAAGAGAGGTGTCCCCTCAAAGAAGCCACAACCAGCTGGGTAAGTATAAATGCTTTAATGGGAAAGTGACAGCCTGGAAATCAGTTCATTCAATCAAAATTAAAAGCCCGACGCGTTTTTGTGCAGCTCATGCACTTCTTCATGGGCTCAGTTCAACGGCAATCACACAGCGACGAGCAGAGCACCTCATAAAGTTCATGGACCTGCCCCTGTGGGTGTAAACAGGACCACCGCCTGCTGGTCCTCGTAGTCCTCTGTAATCCCCCTCAAGGGAGGCACCTGTGTGATGCCGCATTACACCAAATTAATACCCGAGTGGGTCGATAAATTGTCCTGAAAAGCCACGCTGCTCCGTAGAACTTTCTCCGTGCCCCAACTGCCCGTGTGTACACCGTACAACTCCTGGCATCAGTGTCGGTCCGCACCATGCGGCAGGGCTTCCTTCATGGCAGGACCGGCCATAACTAAATCCAACAACAGAGGTGTCCCCTCGAAGAAGCCACAACCAGCTGGGTGAGTATAAACGATTTAATGGAAAAGCGACAGCCTGGACATCAGTTTATTCAATCAAAATTAAAAGCCCAACGCATTTCGTGCAGCTCGTGCTCTTCTTCATGGGCTCAGTTCAACTGCAATCACACAGCGATGAGCAGAACACCTGATAAAGTTCATGGGCCCGCCCCAGTCTACGTAGACAGGACCACAGCCTGCTGGTCATCGTAGTCCTCTGTAATCCCCCTCAAGTGAGGCGTCTGTGTGATGCCGTATTACACCAAATTACTACCCCAGTGGTTTGATGAATTGTCCTGAAAAGCCACACTGCTCCGTAGAACTTTCTCCATGCCCCAACTGCCCGTGTGTACACCGTTTGCCTCCTGGCATCAGTGTCGGTCCGCATCACGCGGCAGGACTTCCTTCATGGCAGGACTGGCCGTAACTAAATCCGAATGTTACATACAGCCTTGTTCACTCTATATATATAATTACAAATATACATACATACAAAGTCAGATTTAAACATTTTAAAAAAATCAACACTGCCTTGCCTTAAAATGAATATGTGTGGTGTAAGGTGCAGTGTCTGTTTTTCTGCAGAGCTTCCTGCACATTCAACAGCTGTGGTGGTGGACACAAGGGGGGAGGGCAGGAAAAATAAAGTCCTTCTGCCCTCCCACTTTAGAGATGCTAGTGCAGGGACATGTTCTTAATTTTCTTTTGCCTGGAAATTACCTCATATAAATGGTTAATCATTATTGCCTTGCTGTGTTACAGACAGCACAGCTGTAGCTTTCAAGCTTTTTTTTACCTTGGATCCTCCAAGGTGCAGATGCTTCACCAGGCACAAACAAATTACCAGCTTATCCTGTCACATCTGGTTTTATGAGGGAACCTTTAGAGCTTTCCTATTGTCACCAAGGCAGCACTTTAAAAAACCTTCCATGGATGCAGCTAAATCTGAGCCGATATAGCTCCCTGAGTTTCAAAAGGTGTTACATGAATGTGGCCATGACAAGACAAAGGCATAAGAAGAATTTCCTACTCTGATATATGTATTTTTATGTATTTTTCCTTCCACCCTGAATCCAAGGGCAGCCAGTAGTAGTGTCAGATTGCTACAGAGAATTTAATTAAATATTTCCACATGAGATATTCTTAACTTGTCCACGCAGGTACAAAATACCATAGAAAAACCCCATCCACATAATTCCTGGCCCTAAAAGTGAAGGAACGTGGACTGATTAGTTAGATCTCAATAACCTGTCAGACATCTCTGAAATCCAGAAGTCAAATGAATTTTGGTATCAAAAAAACAAATATTGGTCTGCTTAAGAGGGGAAGGATGGGCATTGTCAGTCCTGAGAACCCTTTCACTTTTTTGGGGAGCAAGCATTTTCTTACTGCTGTGAACTATGCCTGCCGTTATCAGGAGCACATATGCACCCTCATGAGCAAATATGCAGTATAAGATTGACACCACATACCAAACCATGAAAAACAACAAGATGCTCAAAATATGCAGAGCAGATTTGATGCCTCATTAAGGCGGAAAAGAAACATCCTCCTACAAAGTTTTCCTTTTGCATACATGATAGGACCACAGAAGGAAATAAGGTTCAGTTCATTTTAACTGCTCTATATCCAATAAGTACAGGCGCACGCCCCCATACTTGTTACAGAAACATGTGAATGGAACACAATATTTCCACAAATAATGTGGTAAATTGTTAGTTAAATAAAAGAAGATGGCTCAGCTCTTGCATAAGGCCATGAACAACCTCTAGATCGCTAAAGAACTAAGATGAGGTATGACCTAACAACTAAATTCAGTTGTTACCTAGAGTGCCATGATATTGTTGAGACTAAATCAATTATGTCTAGTGCTCTGGAGAAATAATTGACTATTTCATTCACGGTCCTAAAGAAGATCATGGACTTGAACTATTTAGTTGACACCGTAAACGCTAGATAGCCTTTCTGTTAAATAAACAAAGCAAATAAGCCCCGACCCAATTTTATTCAATGTGTAGACAAAGGGAACTGTAAAAGCCTCCCAGGTTAGCATCCAAACAGAAAAGACAATCTCAGGTAAATCTCTGACTCCTGTATTGTTGTTGTGGTCCAACAACTTTATCACTGGTGACAGTTTGCCAGTCAAATCCAATAAATATATGATGTTAGATGAGATCTGAGAGTGCATTAAAATGGAGGTCATCAAAATGCTGTGCCTAGTGGTAACTGGGATCTTGTAGACCATCTAGGCTAGACCAGTGATGCCATAGCAAGGGTCAACAGACCTCCACTTCTTTGCCCACTGCAGGGAATTTATTACTGTCACTGAGACAAATGTAGACCTCATTGCCATACAAAGATCGTTGACATGTCAGGAGATGTTAATGTTTGGAGCAAGTTTGACTACAAGAATGGTGTGCTTGCAAAGTGACTCAGATATTTACACCAGGAAAAAGACTGTGTTCCCCATTGCAGGAAAATTGTTCAAGTCTCAGGTCTTGCCTCTCAGGCTAAAGAGCAAGTCAACTACTTTTCTGAAGCAGGTGAAGCTCTACTTAATAGCCTAGATGCTTCTGTCATCTACATAGATGATATAGCGGTGTTGAGGGACTGGTTACCTATTGCATGTCAAAATGATCTTTCAGATGAAGAAAACACAGCTTACAATCAAGGCAACCAAGTGCATTATTATGTGAAGCTCAGTAGTTGATCTTGAACATCAGGTGGGTAGAAAAAAGTTGAGACTCTCTAGGCTAAAAACTAGGCTAAAAATTGAAGCTATCATTGATTGGGGCTCTGCCCACTTACGCATTATGATGAAAGCTAGGTCTATTACATAGCCAGCTATGGAATAATTGTCAGACCCCTCAGACCTTTCCCAATACTTGAAGTATTTAATGAATAGGCTAGCTATTTTTGCCTGAGATGTAACTCCTTCCTTTAAGACAAAATTTACAATGAGAGGTTCCAGGCAGCCCAATGTTGTTTATAAAACACCTCAGAGGAACACATGTCAAGAGAAAGAACACACATTTTATGTCCCAATTGATATGCATTAGAGTGAGGGATAGTGGAGCAGAGGAAACATTAATTAGGTAACAGTGATTAAAAGAAAGGAAAAGAATGAGGCAGAATTCCCTTAAGAGAACAGGGCATTTTAAGGGGTGTGATTTGCTGATTAGCCAAGACAAATGGAAAAGGGATAGTACATTTAAATTGCCCAAAAAATAAATTGTTATCATTTGGTACATTGATCACTTTCACCCAAAATGACCCACTTAACTATTGGCAAAAAATGGATTATTAACAACATTAATTAAATGCGTTTTAAGCAAATTAGTAATTGCTTAGAAATTACTTCTTCTTTGAAAAACAAATCAGCTCAAAAACAGATGCATAAATTTAAAGCTACTGGAAATAGTTTCCATTACTCAAAATAAAACAATTATTTTTATACTTATATTTACAACAACACGATTTTCTGTTCTTAGTTTACGAACATGCATCCGCCAAGATGTATGTTTGTGCAGTCACACATAATACTGAGTTTAGATGGTTTATCACATCCAGTTCTATGCCTAGTCCTTTAAAACAAGTGCATGCATGCCCTCAAACATTCCTGCGCATGTGTAATGTTAAGTGAAGCACGTCCAGGTTTGAGAGAACGGACTAACTTATACAAGATTCCGATGATAAGTGTAAACTCAACAGATGTGAATGAACTGTATTGTCATAATTAAATAATCTAAAGACATATGTATACATCCTCCATTAATATTGAACCATGCTAAGATGATGAGTACTATGTGGATGTTATCAGACATGAAGAGGGCTCGTTTACGATTCTGGCTGAATATGCGTAAATGACAATATCCATTGCTAGATGTATTTAGAACTGCATTATAGTTTTAGGTCCTGGTGTGCCCATGTTTTATCAATTGAATTGAATTGGTTTTGACTGTGCACCCATATCCCAATGCCTTTCTCTTGACTTAGTTGCATATAAGGAAAAACTACAAGACGAAGAGCAATAAAAAAAGACATTTCTTATACTCCTTTAAAAAATACGATTCAAGATGTTTTTCAAAGAGAAAGTCAAAGAGATTCAAATTTGCAGAATGTGTAAAAAGAATATCACTCATATGAGCCCTAAAAATCAATAGACTAAAAGAAGGAGGGGCAGCGGAGGTCTCAAATCTCTGCAATGAGAGTCAGAAATCCTCTCGTGCCTGGTCTAGATGAGCTAGCAACAAGGGGAGGGTTATGGTAAAGAAAAGGAGGCGGAACAGGCTAGTGTACACAGTGGGAACCAAAGAAGAAAGTGTAGATGAGGAGAGGTCCGTTTTCTTCACCTAATGTGAAGATTAAACGAAGCCGTGCCAATCTGCACAAGCCAAAGATGGAGAGAAGGGTAGGCTAAGCTCAATTGTAATCATTTACTGTAATCCTGGTAGCTGCAAGACACGTCCTGTCTGCAAATCTTGTTCCAAAATTTACACAAGTGGCAGCTCCTCTGCTAAGGCGGAGGAGCATCGCCCCACTGCTCTCATAGCAGCAGAAAAAGGAAAAATTAAATGATAATAAGAACGTTATTGTCATTTTGTTTCTCATACCAGTAACCGGGTGGGGCTAGGGTCAGAGGAGGAGGAGTGGTTTGTGTACCTTAAGTGCGCGTGACAGTGCGGCCAACCTTCTTGGGCCAGCCAGTTATGTGTAATTAGCATGTGCTCCACCTGGCTGTGTTGCAGAGCCTGGGTGGAGAACAAGCACTTGCTCCAGGACCCTCTCTGAGCACTGAACCATGGAGCTCAGACCAATCAAGATGCTGATGGAGGAGAAGCTGCGGCCCTAAACAGGTAAGTGTTTCTTTAATTTCTTTTATATCCCACCCTGCCTCACCACCTCCACTCCATAGCAGCTGCCACTGATTTCACCAGCCAAAGCAAGTGATCGATTAGATGGAAAAGATTAAAAACTATAAGGCCAGGCATTGATTGCTTTGAGATAGCGCTACAATTAGGATATGGAAAGTCTTACGCTCCTAAAATTGCTAACGGAAATGCAAAGGTACTATGGAATAATGATGAATGAGTGTCAAGCAACAGGAAGTGGTGTCAAAAATCTTTATATGAAAAGATAAAAGATCTTCCATACCCACTGGTGCCATCGGGGCCAAGCTCACATTGGTATAGATGTTTTACCAATGTGGGCTCCAGCCCCGGGGTGGGTGAGGTATTGCATCCTTTAAAATAAAGATTTTTTTTTGCACTACCTACAATTGCTTGGTACTTTTCCACCAATATTCCCCGGGCACTGAGGGGTTCATTCATGAGAGCCCTGCATATTTTCTCACCATGTAAAGGGTCACATGCTTGACACAGGGATCTCAATTAGATTTATCAAGCCACGCAAATCCACTATACATGTTTTGGATGGCTGCATAAATTATGTGTAAGGTGACGCAGCGCAAATTGCTGCGCCACCATACTCTGTTCCCGGGAGGCATTCCATGGGTGTTGTGGTGGGTTTTCCCATGCAACACCTAAGGAATTTGACGCTACCCCAAATCTACAAACTCATGTAAACCTGGGGAAGCACCAAATCTGTATGCTGCCTAAGGTGAGGCATAACGAGGAGAATTTTTTTTTCTCCTTATTTTTTCCCCTTTCTATATATGCTGCATTCAGCAGCACACACAGAAAGAGGAAAATGCCTCTTAGGACTGTTTTTGGGCAGGATGGTGCACCTTCCGGCACAAAAACAATCCTGCATGCAACAGAGGCATCCTTGCACCATAGTGCAAGGTTGCCTACATTGGCGCTAGGCTGATGAAATGGGACCAGTGCAGGCATAAGGACAGGAATGCACCATATTGCTTAAACACGGTGCATTTCTTTCTTTTCCCTTTCACGTAGGGCAGCGCAGCAAGGTGCCTTACCGAGCTGCCCTACAACAACATTCCAGAAATGAGCCCCTGAGTGCTTAAATTTGTAATTTGAAGAGGACGATGTGCCCTGCTTGTCCTGTAACACTCTTGTTCCCCCTTATTATTCACACTGCTAAATCTCCATATTTTCTTTGACCATGAATGCAGGAGGAGCACCCTCAAAGTGTAGATAGATTGAGGAGTCCATGGCGGCTGTTGGATGAATTCTAAGCTTGAAGAATGTACAAAAACGCTTCCTTTCTCCTCTGAACAGTTGCCACTGGCTCTTCTAGCTTTCTGATGGTTGATGCACAATTCTATCACAGTTGAACAATGTTTAAAAATCCTTGCTCTCTGTAAATATAATTCAGTGATTTAACTCACTCCTGAGCAGGTGGGACATTTTGTTGGCTAGTGTATAAAATGTAAATTGTTTTAGCAAGCTAAATAGGCACTCTCGGTTTGTGCGTTCTTTCACGTAGGAACAACTTTTAGGCCTCCAAAATTGTCTGTTTTCATGCATATGCAATCTATGGTACTGATTGGCAGCAAGTCGGCAGCAAGTCCCTCTATTTTTGTTCTAGAAGAAAGATGCATTGTATATTACTGCTTTATTGCTTGTACAGTGAGATTGTACACACAGTGATATATGAGCTTCTTTGTGCACATTCAAGTGTAATATCTATCTGGAAGGAGTCTTTCAGAGCAATAAAGAATGTTGATTAGTGTTTGCCGTGTAGATCCGTCTCTTTAGCTGTAGATTCAAAACGAATAATGCATATTATTGTTAATTCACAGATTATAAACCAGAGTGAACTGTTTTCATCGTGGCTATTGTACCATTTATACAGTACTTTCAGAGTTTATTTAAAATGAGATAAACTCCTTCTACAGGTTTCTGATGTCTGAATTTGCCTGGTTCATGCTGAACAAAATCTTAAATGAAGGAATAAGGTAATGATTTCTGGTTGTTTGAGTTATGCACCCAGGCCAGGCAGGAACCACCACTCTAGTCCGAGTAAGCTACATACACACTAAAGATAACCTGCACTCACCCTCTGGTAGCTTGAACAGAGCAGTCAGGCTTATCTAACGAGGCAATGTGCAAAGAAATTGTGCAACACAAACACAATGAATGCACCACAAAAAGACTCCACGCAGGATTAGAAAAATAAAGAACATTCATCTGAGCAAAAAACAAAATCTAAGAAAGTCAAACATCCAATCGGTAGAAGCTGCAATCTGATTTTTTAAAGATTAAAAGCAAAAATAGTACTTAGAAGTCACTAGCGGTCAAAAGGTTACTTGAGTTCGTGAGGGTCTGGCGTAAATCCAAAGTTCAGATCCCCCACGATGGAGAGCAGGTCAGCTACAGGTCCATGCAGTCGTTCTGACAGAGTGCCAGTTCAAGATCCAGAAGTGTCTGAATTTAGGCGGTCAGAGACCCAGCACCTATTCCCAAAAGCGCGTTTGATGTAGGGGATGACTCCAAAGCAGCTCCCTAAAGTGCACAAGGATCCCTTTCAACCCAGTCCTGGGTGCTATCTGTGTGGGGTAAATCAGTGCTTTGTGTATGGACAGGACACTACCCTTTGAAGGGTAAGTGTCAGTCCCTCCCATTCCTCCCTGCCCAAGAAGACCCACCAAACTCAGATGAATGCAGATAAGTATTCATAATGCAGATGAGCCTCATCTTCCTGTATTTGTGGCTGTCTAGAGGGAATGTACAAAATGTACCTGTCACCCAACCCAAACCTGTATTGGAGACATGCTGCAAGGCACGAAGAGCAGTAAGTACAGAGAAATGTTCACTTTGTAAAAGTGGCGTTTCAAAATAATGTTGAATCCAGCTTCAACCAAAAGGAGGATTTATCATTACCATTCCAAAGATATAAAACATGAAAAAGCTACTACTCTCTGATCAGGAATTATAACTTAAAAGTGAATTAAGGAATTCTCATTGCTGGCCTAGGAGATGGGTAGACACCACAGTAGTGAAAAACAAAATAGGCTGTTTGTCACTACCAGGACATGCAAAACATAAAGGTACATGTCCTATTTTTACTTACATAGTACCCTGCTCTTAGGGTTACTAAGGGCCTACCTTAGGGGTGACTTATATGTAATAAAATGGGATTTTAAGGGTTGGCAGGTAGCTTTAAATACCAAGTGGAAAAGGCAGTAAACTGCACACACAGGCACTGCAGTGGGAGGCCTGAGACAGGTTTGAAAGGCTGCTTCTATGGGTGGCACAATCAGTGCTGCAGCCCACTTGCAGTATTTGAAGTACAGGCCCTGCATATATGGTTTACCACTTTACAAGTGACTTATCAAAACACCAATTATGCCAATCAGATATACACCAATGTCATCATATTTCGGGGAGAAGCACATATACTTTAGACCTGGTTAGCAGTGGTAAAGTGCTCATAGTATTAAGGTCAACAAAAAAAGATCAGCAAAACATTAAGGAAAAAGGCAAAAAGTTCAGGGGAATTCCACTTTAAGCATGCCTGGTCTAACATTGCAACTGTAGCTAACACTGTTCTGTATACACATAAATTCCAATCATAACCTTTCTTTTCGTAAGTGTGAACAAACCTGCAATTGACGGGTTAGAACAGCATTGAAGTTCAGCCAATGTCATATCAAAGATGCAGTAATATTAGCTAGCCAATGTCATATCAAAGATGCAGTAAAATTAGCTATTTCCACCTTCACACACATCTGAGCTCAAAATGTATTATTTGTGTGTGTGTGGTAGTTGAGGAGTATAGAAAAAGCAGTTTCATCATGTGACTCAATTGATTCAACCTATGAGCCGTAATTAGCACTTGAACTGATAAAAGGTGCATTTGATATTATCTTAAGCTGTACTTTTCTTGAGAAATATTGCATACTATCACACATTTTTTTTAACTGTTTAATTAGTTTTCATACACATACCTACTTCTATAAATGTGAAAATGAAATATAACCTGGCTACATCTGTCATAGAAACATGCCTTTTATGGCACGGTCTTTCAAGAAATATGAACAAAGCACGAATTGGAAACAAAATATTTTTGGGGGAGAATTACATTCTAATCCAATGATCTTGTTGTAATTCTCAAAAAAATCTAGGAATGCTCCTGGGAAGCTGAGTCATGCTTTCATGAGTATTCACACACATAAACATGTGTGTGGTGCCTGTATATACATGTAAATATGCAAGAAAGTGAAACACCTAGGTAAACGTAATCTTATTTTTCTTCAAATGAGAAAGACTATGCCCATGAATAAACCCATTAACTCCTACAGACCCACCCATTTTTTAACACTCCCACCCTGGGAAGGCAATTAACTCTGTTCTTAACAGCACTACATTTCCAACAACATCCAAAATGGGAAAGAGCTCTGCAAAAAATATATAACTACCCAAAAACTAATAAAATCATGAGTGCTCACAAAATTGTCCTTGCATTGTTGACCTAAAATACCTAGACAGGGTGGGGTTCTGTTGTATGCTTGTTCCACCAAGTCGCCTGGGGGGAGGGCAAGCTTTTACCCATTCAACCCAAGAACCAAACCATCCTGGCTTAGGAACCCCGCAAAACCCAGACAGAGGTGAGAGGCTGCTGAGGCCTCACTAGTTATTACAGAAGATTTGTCAAGGAATATGCACCATTGTTGCCACCCTGACAGAGCTGGTTTCCAAGAAGCTACCCAAGAAGATGAACTGAACAGATTTGTGACAGAAGCTTTTTGACACTATGTGGGAAGCCATGTGAAGAGTAGCAGTGCTCACGGCACCCAAGAGTACATCATTGTTGGAAAGTAAATTATTAGTAGTGATAAGTTGTGACTTGCCACTAGTAAGAAGGCCACAAGCGCAATAAAAGGGTCAATCACGGTCTCCATAAATTATTCTCTTGCTCACACCTTGGTAGCTGGCAACAAGCAGGCAGGAGTAATTCAGAAGACAGGTGTGTAAAGTATTTAAAAACACAAATACATTAAATAAGTGCGACACAACCCTATAAAAATACATCAATTTATAAATAATAAGTTATGTTTTAATGAACAAATACAATCAAAAGATGGGGGAGATAGAGGTTGACGTTAGGTTCACCCTCCTAACTGAATGAAGTTTCACAAAATCTGGAATACCAGAATAAAAAAATAACCGTGGGGAAGAACAGGGTTTTCACTGAACATGTATGAAAATCCTCTATCCAGAAAGAAAAATTATTTTCTAGAGTCCCCTCACCCACCAGGGTCTCCCCTAGGTGGCATGCTTCATCATTAGGGTCCTCTCAATCTGCTGCGGATTGAGGCGTGCTGCGATTTGCAGAACTACATAGGAGCACTTAGTTGTGGAAAATGTGTAGTGCAGTGAAAGTTGAGTGGGAAAACAAAAAGTAAAAAATACCTAATTAGTGGGCTAATATTTTATTCCTGCCCCTAGTTGATATGACTAAAATCAGGGGTTAATAATAGGGAAAGTCTAACTATAATGAGTAGAGTCCCTAGTATTGGGTTGACATGTTTCGAGCTGTCCCCTCAAAGCTCTTCTTCAGGACCACACGAGGACCAGCCCCTGCGTGCCACTCCTATGCAAACCTATAATTAGGAATTAATGAGGTGCACACCTACTGTATATACACCTTGCAGATAATGCATACGGTTAATCACTAACACATAGTATTTTAGTTTAGGCAGAATTTTGCCTCATGATCTGCAGGGGTATGAGGGTTTGTAGTCACAACTTCGGGGATGCCATTAGGTGATTTGCCAGAGGTGCGCTTTGATGAAGGTGTGACTACAAGCCCCTCTACAATTAGACACCAAAATTACAAAAATCCAAAATAGGGAACCAGAGATATGAATTTGTAAAGAAAAAAATAGAAACCAGTACTCAGAAGCAAACAGCACTCAAAGAGTTTAAAAAGGTTGTGATGGACTGGAATAATGTTAAGAGTTCTTTATACTTACTTCCAGAAGTCTATCCAGAGGTCAATAGGATTATTAATCTACCCTTACAGACAGCTGTTGTTCCTTTGAGCTGGAAACAGGCCAAGCTCCTACCAATTTTGAAAAAACCCTCTTTAGACCCGACAAAACTTGTTAGCTCTCGCCCTATATCTCTTCTACCGGCACTGTCAAAGGTCTGTGAGAAGGGGGTCTTTCAACAGCTGGAGGCCTATGTGGAAACATCTGGTCTTCTCCATCCGGCGCAGTCTGGTTTTAGGGCAACCTATAGTACCGAGGCTGCACTGGTGGAAATGGCTGAGGCATTTAGGGAGTGCTTGGATGCGGGCGGCAGAGCGGCCCTGATTTTACTTGACCTCTCTGCCGCCTTCGATACGGTGCCCCACCAATTACTCCTTGCTCGCCTCTCAAATATTGGCATTGTTGGCCCTACCTGGTACTGGATGAAATCCTTCTTGGAAGAGCGTACCCAGCAGGTTTGGATTCCTCCTTTTCCTCAACTGCCAGGAAAATGTCTACTGGAGTCCCGCAGGGCTCTACTTTGAGCACTCTGCTCTTTAATATCTATTTGACTCCTCAGATTTTTCTGGATGAGGAAATGGGTGCAAAAATAATTGCATACGGTGATGACACCCAGCTCCTATTTACTTGGAAGGACTCCGACCTGTCGACAGAATCTGCCCAGAATTGTCTCTCTGCTGTGTTTAAGTGGTTGGCCCATGCCCAACTGAAATGCAATGAGGACAAGTCTGATGTCCTATTATATGGTCAGTTCCCGCCCGCCTTCAGAGAATCTTTATGGCCTCCTGACTTCCCCCGACCTAATTCTGAGGGTGCTCCAGCAAAAAACTTGGGGGTCTGGTTTGAAGAGGACCTGTGGTTCACGGAGCAAATTAAGAAACTCACTGGAGTATGTTTTGGCACCCTCAAGTCTCTTAGAAGGTTCTTCCCTTTGCTTCCGAGGCCGGTTTAGGAAATGGTCGTTCGTGCTCTCATTCTCTCCTGCCTTGATTATGCCAATGCTCTGTATGTGAGGGATCCTGCATACCTACTAAAAAACTACAGACTACACAGAATGCCGCGGCTAGACTTGTGTTCAGCATCTCTGGAAGATCTAGCATAAAACAGCACTTACGCGAGTTGCATTGGCTGCCTGTGGCTCAGAGAGTGCAATTTAAGCTCTTTCTCTGGCGCACAGAATGTTGCACGATCTTGGACCTATGTATATCAGGAAGTATTTTGCTTTCTATGTCCCGAACAGATTGTTGCGCTCAGCCACCCACCGACGGATGGTGATCCCACGTTTCCGCAGAACATGGCTGGGGGGTCAGTCTCTGTCCGTCAAAGCAGCTATGGCATGGAACTCCTTGCACCAGGAACTACGGAACACTCAGGATCTCAGACTTTTTAAAAAGCAACTGAAAACCTTCCTCTTCCAGTAGTCGTGTTAAAGTTTTATCCCATCGGGTCACTGTTATTTTGCGCGCCTGGACACTCTTGAGTATTTGTGTGCGGTATAACATAACATAACATAACAGAAGTGGAGAGGTGTGGCTCACTAGTTAGAGGCGGCAGACCCGTAAGCAGAGAATCGGCCAGGGACCAGGGTTCAATTCCCGACGCGGCAGGGTCGTGGACCAGGGTCAAAACGGACTCGATAATTCTCGCCTCGGTACCTACTCTAACCAGGAACACACTCGGCAACTCTGGGCATTAAGCTTGCCTCATCTCTACAACGGCCCCCCACAGACGCCGGGGATGCCTGGTTTCACCTTGGAGATACCCAGAAAGGGACCATCTCACAGGGATAGCCAGGACGGGTTCCCCAGCGGTCTACAGCGCCGGGACACCCCGTTGCTGGGGTAGCTGTGCGCTTTACAAGTCTACAACATTTACAACATTTACAACACATTTGTTTCTTGAGGCAGGAAAGTGGTCCACAGCACCAGCCAAGGATTCAAATGCTCTGATTTGCCTCTTGTGGTCTGGGACTACATCTCCCACAATGCACCTGGTCAGCTTATTGAACTTTTTACTAAAGGTACTCCAAACTTCTGGAACTTCTTCCTGAAGTTCCTCCTTGAGTATTCTAAAATCTCCACAACACCAATCCAGGGATCTCGAATCTCCGAGATGGTGCTTGGGATGTTGGGACTGCAATTTCCACAATTCACCAGGTCAAATCCTTAAACGTCCAATGGATGCAATCCAGGATGGGGACTTCTTGATGGAGATAATGCAGGTAAACTCAGTTAACCTGCAGCTTGCAGGAAGTCAATCCTTGATAATTTTTGAAGCAAGGCAAAGTCCTTAGGGCAGCTGGTGCAGTCATCCAGAGTGCAATCCTTTGGGATGCAGGCCAGGGTTCCAGCAGGACAGCCCTTCTTCTGATGCAGAGTGCCACCCAGCTGTATGACCACTTTCTCCAAAGTGTGGCATATTCTTGTCCTAGAAAGCACTACCTTCTCAAAATCCAACATGGAGAAATTCTCTCCTTGGAGGTGACATCAGGTTAAGCCAATCCATTGCATGAATAAGATTCTCTGACATTCCCTTTCCATCCCTCTCCATAATCTAATTACAGGAGCACCTGCGTGGCTGGGGTGGCAAGGTATGGGGGTGCACCTGTGATGCCCTAAAGTATTATTCTTCCTTTGAAAACTACTCTAGCCACCCCTCCTCCCTCCTGTCTTCTGCTTTTGCAGTTTCAGTTCTCCTCTCACAGGAAAACCATTGTCTCTCCAGCAGGCTACTTCGCACCTCATTAGGCAGCTCTGGGTCAGCCTGGGAAAGTCTGGCCAATCAGGAGCGGGCAGATTGAAAGCGGGATTTTGGCTCACAGAAAAGAAAGTTTAATAACTTATTTTCTGTAATAGTTATTATAAGTCAAACAGTGGCAAGCTGCTGGATTTCTCAGAACTATTACTTAGATACCTTGAAAGCTTTTTCTAGCTCCTTCCTATCAATATTTACACTTAAATAAAATATTCCAATGTTAGCCTACAGAGCTTATTATCTACAATAGGGAAAAACAAATTTGGCAGTTTTCCCTCGCCAGGGTTTATAAAACATATTTTATAATGTCCCTCCTTAAAGATACAGACACTTTACTCCTGGGGCACATAAGGAAGACAATAGTGGTGACTTATTTATAAAATAGGGTAGATTACTACTTTGGAAGTAACTTTAATTCCAAAGTCAAATTTGAATATAATAACAATTTAAAAGCAGCCTGCAAAGCAGGGCTGGATTTAAAATGACAGCAGGCAATACAACAGTGCACACTCTAGTCCTATTTTTTACTAGGGACTTATATGTAGTTTGAATTCCACTTGCCTTATTATATACTAGGGACTTGCAGGGGTATGTCATTGCCAAATATAATTATACCTAACCATGTACTTTTAATCAGAGCACAGGCCCTGGGTCTTGTTAGCAGACCCCAGGGCACAACAAGAGTCGGAAAACCAGCAACTAGAAGTCACAATGGGGGTAATGAGTTGGGGGATGCTGCAAACAGGTCCTGATTTGTCACACAACCCCCTCCCAGACAATAGCCCAAGAGATTTTCTTTGGTCTGTCATTTGAGGAAGAAAGTGCATAAATCATGCTGTACAATTGCAGGGCCTACTCTGTCTGACATCCTCCTGCCAAGGTCACTTTTTCTGGGAAGCTGACCCATCTCTACAGTAGCAGGACCCCTTTGGAACTGAAACTTCATCATAGCTGATTTTCTTTCTCCCATTTTAGTTTGGGTAGTGAGATGCCCACCTCCTCTATCCCTAACTTTGTTAGGGTGAAACCTAGCTTACCCACAGAGGTTACCCGATACTTGAGCAATGCTACCATGACACACAGTGTCAGGGGGGCCTAGCTTACTTTTGGCTATGGGGTCTGCCTCCCATGCCAAGTACAGAGTAGTCATGAAGGCCAGTACCCAGAAGAGACTACTGATAGCTGGAGCACACCCTAAGCTCTCAATGATAGGTGGATGAGCTGCCATAGGGGCAACTGATGCTTCCTGGAACCTCGCTTGCTGTTTAGAGTGGGGGGCTACCACATGCTGTGGAAGACACCCTATTTCCACTCTCCCTTCTATCAGTGCACGGATGGCACCCTGCTGTTTGAGAGTTGTCTGACAACTCAGGGCTTCCTTGTGGTCAGATTAAGCCTCACCAGTGTTGGGTTTCTCCCTTACTGGGATGGAAGGCCCTTTGCTTACTGACTATCTCTTTAAAAGTGGCTTATCTTTCCTCTTGTTTTTCTTTTCTTTAGGGACCCAAGTCACCTAACTGTATGAATTGGGTCCCCAGGATCTTTGGCCCTGGATGACTACCCCATCAGCGATTAAACCAATCTCTGGGAGGTCAAAGCCTAGGATAATATTTAAAGGGAGGTCAGAACTGACTACTACCTCATACCAGCTGAAGGTACCCTCCCTCTCCAGGGCACTATGGCTACAGTTTTGGCTGTGACCTAACCTATGGCTAGCTTTACTCTTTTTGTGTCTCCTGGCACATTCTGATATGTGGACACCAATCTGCCACTCACCAGAGTGTGACTGGCACAGGGTTTTCTCAGGCCGGTTTTTGGGGTCCCATTCACCTGAATGGGGTGGAAGTACCTACTTCCACACACACGAATCACCAGCTTACCATCTCAACTAGTCTCCCAACAAAATGTTATAAGGACCTCCTCATCTGAGGAGTCCTCCTCTATGGCTGCACTGGACAGCCCAATGCTAAGCACCTTCTTGAAACAGGCGGGTTCACCATTGAAGTGACCTGGCAGGTGAAATTCAAAACACAACCTGCTATCCCATCATCTTTTTATCCCTTGGTCCTCATGCCTCTGCTTATCCGAGTGAGTGTAAGATTTGCTCTCCTCCTTTTTAGGGTTCTGGGGTACTGAGGGAGTCTCTGTGATGGGTTTACCACCTTTCTCCTTAAGTATTTGTTGCCCTAACCTCCCTTTCTAGGAGTCTTCCCCAGGACTTCTTGTGGAGTCTTGTATGTCCCCATCTATAAGCTTTCTCCCCCAGTTCCCTGGGACCATATAACTTAGAGTCAACTAGATACTGGCATCACTTGTCTGAGGTGCAATTACTAAAAATGTGCTCCTACATGACCAGAGTTTTATATCCCCTCATTGTACCCAACCCCCAAGTGCCTTCACTCAGATGTCTACAAGGTCCACCAAGCATTGGGTGCTAACTTTATGGGTGTTCCTGAACTTCACCTTGTTCTGCTCTGGGGTGAGACCAAATTTTAAAATCAGACATTGCTTCATGTGGGAGTAAGATTCTGCTGCTTCCCCCTCTAGGTACAGGAGCCTATCCTGCTCAGCTACTGGGATCAATTTACATAGGTGTGAACCCCAGTATTTGGATTGGACCCTTCTCATTTTAAGGTCCTTTTCAAATGCTGTCAGTTATTTATCAATATCACCCCCCTCCTGGTACTTGGAAACTATTCCCTTAGGAAGTCCTGGAGCAAACCCACCACCACTTGGATATCTCTTCATCTTCTACTTCTTTGCTGCCACTATTTTTTTCTTGCTTTTGCCTCTGCTCACTTTTCTGTAACTATATGCAACTTCTTCTCTTCTAGAGCTGTGGAAGCTGTTTCAAGGGATACTACTGTGGCACTTGTGGAGAGGTATTTCCTACCCCTATTAGCCAAATGTCTGGACCTCATGCTAGAAGTAGTGGACACGTTGTCATCCTCCTCCTGGTGGTTGATGGAGGGGTCATCATCCCCCTTCCTTTCATTCCCTGGAGCTGACTGTGCCCAGGCCTTAAGAGACCTAAGTCTATTAGTAGCAGCTAGCCCCTTGGCCCTACACTGTCCCCAAAGCTCAATTACTGTGAGATTAATCAGGTTAGCCAGATCAAGCTTCATGGTATCCCTAGTTTTGGGTTGCAAACATCACTTAGCCACCAATTGAACACAACCATTTTTTTGAAAAATGAAGTAATTAAAAATAAGTTTGTACTTCAAAAGTTCAACATCAATTTTTGTTCTAAGTCGCCTTACTGGATTTTTAAAGATCTTCACTTAAATACTGTATGGTGTTGTTTAAACATAGGTATTTACCTCATGTCTGATCACCAAATTTGGGAAGATGGTTTATTAGTAAGGGCAGGTAGGTATCTACACTTAGTAATAACACCTCAATCACAAGGAAGGTCCAGGCAAGTTCTCAATAAGCTAATCCTTGCTCAACCCTTGGAAGCTTGGCTGCAAGCAGACAGGCTTAATTTAGGAGACAGCGGTGTAAAGCATTTAAAAAGACCAATACAGTAAATAAGTAATATACAACACACAGTTACAGTCCAACACCAATTTATAAAAATGGGAAATACTTTTATGATTAAACCGACACCAAAATACAAAACTCCAATGTAGGGAACCAGAGATGTGAATTTTTAAAGATTAAAACTTAAACTAGTGCTTAAAAGAAAATAGCATTCAGAGGGTTAAAAAAAGGTCATGCTGGACCAGGACAAAGCCAAGAGTGCAGGCCACCTGCGATGTAACACTTTTACACTTACTTCCAGAAGTGTTTCTTGATGCAGGAAAGTGGTCTACGGCGCCAGTCTAGGGTTCAGAAGTTCTGGTTTTCCTCTTGGGATCCGCAACTACAACTTCCACAACGCACCTGGTCAATCCAAGTAAAATCTTCCAGGTGAAGCTTGTCAGGTGGTGTTGTCCTGGTTGTTGATGTTGTGTGTAGCCCTCCCAGCACTTTTCTACTTCTCTACTTGTTGCTGGTCAGGGAGTCCACTCCTTATCCTTTTAGACCATCATTTTGTTGTGAAGCCATATGAATGCAGCAGGGCAGTCCTGCTCCTCCAGATGTTTCTTTTGGGTCTTTGAGGGTCCACAACACCAATCCAAGGTTCCAAAATCTTGGAGCTGCTCCTTCTGAATTTGGGACTGCAAGACCTACAGTGCACATGGCCAAATCCTTAAAATTACACTAAGCGCTGTCCAGCTGGGATCTTCTTGGTGGCAATGATGCAGTTGGAGCTCATTTAAGCTGTTGCTTTCAGGGAGTCCACTCTTTAAACTTTCAGTGTCAGGCAAAATCCTTCTTTTACTGAAGACGACCAACTCTTAACTTAGTTGAACTGGTGAACAGCCATGTATTTAGTTGCTTTCTTGAAGGGATATTGGTTGTAGTTACGTCTGCATGGAGTTCCATAGTTTGCTGGCTCAGAATGAGAAAATTCTCCCTCTTCCAATCTAGCCTTCCTGCTTTTTTTCACTACAACCCTTCTTGTGGAGCCTAACGTCAAACCCGCCCCTGAGTGTACCATGCAAATACTTTCTTGAAATAGGCTGGTCACCCGCCGTGCATAGCCTTATGGACTATGCAGAGAGCCTTAAGTTTAATTCTATTGTTTACAGGCAGCCAGTACAGGTCCCTAATTCCTTTGGAAATTTAAGTACATTTTTCGATGCCCAAAAGCAGGTAGACTGACACATTTTGCAATGATTCACAAGTACCTTTTTCTGAGTACCTAATATAGTGTGCTACAATGGGGAACAACCTTTACAACGCAACTTTTACAACGCACTACACTTACAACGCATTTTTTACAACGCAACATCCACTACAACGCATTCCATTACATCGCAGGACACTACAACGCATTTTTAAAAACTACCTTTACAACGCATTCCATTACATCGCATACTACCTTTACAACGCATACCATTACAACGCATAATATTATATTAAAACCCCTACACTATCCAACACTTACCCTACTGTTGCACCCCCTGGAGTAAGAATAGTACTTTTTACCCCTATACTATCCAACACTTACCCTACTGTTGCACCCCCTGGAGTTAGAATAGTAATTTTTACCCCTATACTATCCAACACTTACCCTACTGTTGCACCCCCTGGAGTAAGAATAGTAATTTTTACCCCTATACTATCCAACAATTACCCTACTGTTGCACCCCCTGGAGTAAGATTAGTAATTTTTACCCCTATACTATCCAACACTTACCCTACTGTTGCACCCCCTGGAGTAAGAATAGTAATTTTTACCCCTATACCATCCAACAATTACCCTACTGTTGCACCCCCTGGAGTAAGATTAGTAATTTTTACCCCTATACTATCCAATACTTACCTTAAATGCAATGTAATATTATGCGTTGTAATGGTATGCGTTGTAAAGGTAGTATGCGATGTAATGGAATGCGTTGTAAAGGTAGTTTTTAAAAATGCGTTGTAGTGTCCTGCGATGTAATGGAATGCGTTGTAGTGGATGTTGCGTTGTAAAAAATGCATTGTAAGTGCATGCATTGTAAAAGAGTGCGTTGTAACGACGTGCATCCACTACAATAATCCAGTCACAACAGTTCCAATGCTACTATAACCGTCTTCTGTGAGTCACTGGGAATATAAGGAAATACTTTCCTAAATAGCTTGAGAACATTAAAACAGGACAAGGTAACCTGATAACTGGGCCTGAAAGTGTAAAATGATTGTCAAAAAAACTCTGAGATTTTTAGCTTTCTGTACCAGACAACGAAGCGGCCCTAAGTCACTGGGCCACCAGGAACTATTCTAAAAGAAGGTGTCACCACCAAAGATGATTACCTCTGTCTTATCTGAATTTAATTTCACGCAGTTCTCCTACAGCCAGATGACAATATTTCCAAGACAGTTTTTTAATTTGTTTGCAACTTCCTCAATGTTTGATGACACTGCTACTACTATTTGTGTATCATCAGCATATGTCATAGCTTTAAATCCATACGATCTAATAAGTTTAGTCAGGGGAGTGACATAGTTATTGAACAGAGTAGGCGATAGGGATGAACTCTGTTGCACCCCACAAGGAATTGAGGATGGCTCTGAAAAAGAGCCCTCAAAGGAGACTTTTTGTTCTCTCTCTAGCATAAATGAGTGGAGGATGGCAAAATCTGCTCCTCAACCCCGATACGTTCCTGCTGACTAACTAGTACCGTGTGGTTCTCCATATTGAAAGCGACTGAGAGATCAAGCAGAATCAGTGCAGCCCTTCAACCCATATCTATCTGGTTGGAAATTTCCTCTGTTGCTATCAAAAGTGCCAATTCCATATAGTGTTGGGGGTCTAAAACCCTGTTGGAAAGAGACCAACACATTATTTACCTCCAAAAAGGACAGGAGTTCTTCATTTAATGACTTTTCTAATAACTTTGCCGGAAGGGGGAGCAAGAATATCGACTTGTAATTTTTTATTTCTTCAGGGTCCAGTGGGGTTTTTTTTCAATATCTTGTGATGGAAAACAAATCTATCATTATATTTTGAAAGAGTGTTTATTGTTTTAAATAACTCACTCGATAAATCCTTTGCTGCAATTTTTTTTGTTTCTGTAAAATACGTGTCTTTTTCTATCATTATCAATGCTTTGTATCCTCAATTGGCAATTATTTTATTTGTTTTTCGACCTCCTGGTATGCCTTCCTCCCCTTGCGTTCCTGTGCCATACATTTTTGTTTGAATTTTTTCAGGTCAGGTGAAAACTAGGGGACCAAAGGAGTTTTCCTATAGGATCTCACACTCTTTTTGGGCACTCATTTATTTGCTGCCTTTTCTAACCACACAGTAAATTACTACTATATTCAGGGCCCTTCCCCTGAAGTGTGGAAAATTCTTATCCCAGAAAGCACTGTTTGTCAAAATCCAAAATGGAGATAATCTCTCCTGGAACTTAAGGTCTGACTGACCCAACCTACAGGTGTGGTCAATGTTCCCTAAAACTTCTCCTTCCAGCTCCTATGCTAATTCAATTACAGGGGCTCCCATCTGGATTGGGGTGCAGGAAGTGAGGGTGGGCCTGTGTCCTATCCTAAGTGTTTTTTGTCGTATACTTGTGATCCTCACAACATGGCCACCTGTGGTCATTAGTCCTTCCTTCATGTTCCCACCTCCCCAGCCTCCCAGAATACCTGTGTGCATTCTACCTTGTACTGTTTGAGAGTTCCATTCTTGTCAGTTGATATTTGGTCAGCTGGCGAGGTGTGCGCTCTGCTGTGTTCTTAATAAACCTATCTTGCAACAACTAAGAAGTGTCCTGCCACCTACCTAATCTCTTTACAACATGTTTCCCTCTTTGAAGACCATTCTGGCTACCTAGCCCGATTTCTGCCTTTTTCTCTGCAACTTGCAGATCTCCTCATTCCAGGTGTCTTTGTTTCCTTTCAGGCCACTTCACACCTCTTCCCACCTCATCAGAGCAGCTTGGCTCACCCTGTCAAATTTAGCCAATCAGGAGAGGCTACTCTACCGCTAGATTTAGGCACATCAGAAAAACAAGTTCTGTAACTTCTTTTCTGTCGTAGGTTCAATAAACCTAATCTTAGCAAGTTGTTGTATTTATTCTAAATATTAGACACTTTAAAGCATCATTGTAGCTCACCCCTGTCAATGGTTAGGCTTTATTAAAGTTTTTAAAAGGCTTCCCATGTTAGCCAATGGCGCTAATGTACTACAATGGGGAAAACCAAAGTTGTCAGTTGTTCCCTCATGAGGGCATATAAAGCGTATTTTATAATGTCCCTGCTTATATTTACAAGCCACACTATCCCCGGGGCACCTAGGGGAGACCTTAGGGGTGACTTATATGTAAGAATAAGGTAGATTTTGGAAGTACCTAAAATTCCAAAGTCAAATTTGCAAATAATTTAAAAGCAGCCTGCAAGGAAGGGCTATCTTTTAAAATGACAGCAGGCCACACAGCTGTGCATGCTTAAGTGCATTACATCTGCTGGGGTTCTAATCCTACATGCCCTACCATATACTAGGGAGTTGCAGGTAGGTTGTCAGTACAAATTGTAATTATACCTAATTACATATACCGTTTACACAGAGCACAGGCCATGGGCCTGATTAGCAGAGCTCAGTGCACAATCAGAGTCAGAAAACCAGCATTTAGTAGTCAAATTTGGGAGCAGAAACTGGGGGGACAGTGCAAAACCGTCTTGGTCACCCCTGCAGGGGCCCACCCACAATTTTACACGAAGTGCACTTTAGAAAAGGTCACATCAATTTGCACTCATCAGTTTAAAAAACAGGTAGTCTCTGATGATTTACTAATCACCCACATATTTACACGTCATTCAAGAAAGTTTAATGATGATCTGGAGAAGCAAAGATTTCTTTACGCTAGTTGTCTGTCCTTTCGGCTTATAAAAATAGACATAACTTTTCCCTCCTCAGGAAGAACGGGGCCTGGATAAACCATTCCGAAGCAGTTATGTCTTCACGAAAGGGGTTGTAGACGCTTTTACAAAACATAAAACTTGCCAAAGCTTATCCTAATAGTTCCTACCCATTTTGACCTCTACAAAGTTTCCTCTCCAGTAACATAGTCATCTCTAATCCCTTAACAACACTAATCACTGGTCAGTTTCCAGCACAATTACACTTCACAATTCACATGTAAATGCCACATTAAGGCATCTAGGAGACTTACACCTTAGGAATACTATTTTGCATCTTTTTCTCCTATACTACATCAGCATAACAGAACATAACACCGTGCCATTTTAGGCACTGTGGCATTCCGCCCTACCCAACGAAACAAAATGTAATGCCACCATGAGCTGCACTGCAAATACCCGGTATTAATATGAAAGGGAGGGTTTGAAAATAGCACATAACTGGACAAACAGTGGAACTGCCAAACTCAAGCTAAATTGAAAGAGTCACAACAGCGGATACCAGAAGGTAAAACAAAAGGGCTACAATATCCGAATAAATCCAGTAAATGCCACTGACTCCCTTATGGGAGGCATTTCCGATGGAATGCTTACTTTGCATAAATTAAAAAATAGCGCAGTGCAGCTGTTTCTGACACAAGAAAAATTTACATAACCTTCATCTTCATCCATGTAAATATGGAGCAAATTAAGCACCACTGTTGCGTCAATGAAAGTAATGCAATGGCAGCGCAAGGCAGTGCAAGGAGCTTGTAAATGAGCCCCACAATATTTTGGCAAAATAACCAACATTTTCAAGCCTTCAAAAGAGAGAGACAGAGATTGAGAGAGAGCGTGCGTGTGTAAGTAAAATCCCCTGGTGAAATCTGACAGGCATCTCCCAATACCCAGATGAGAATATCTATACCCAATTGTTTACTACAAAATGCATTTATTGGGGGTGTAACACCCCAAACACACCCGCTGAAGCTACGCCCAGTGATTAAGAATGAACTACCTCCTTAAAATGCATTCTTTAATATCCAGAAAAAGGGCAATCAGTTCTGCTCTTTTCCTGGATGTTTTGTGTATTCAACAAACCTACTTTGTATTATAGGATTACAGTGTACAAACTCACACACTGAAATAATTGATCATTCCTGCTGGTGCCATGAAATGCAATTGTACAACTGCACAAAATCTAACCGCATTACCAAGAAGAAAGAGCGATCTAATTTGTGCAATGGAAAACTCCTGAAATAATCTTGTCAGCACAGAGTGCAAACAAGGGAAATCGCCATGGGATTAGATTATCAGTGCGTACTATTCTTTACAGTAGACAGAAAATCAATGAATTATGAAAGGATATTGCATAATTTGCTTTCACGCAATAGTTAGTCTTTCTATATCGATATAAATTGCACATATCGTCAGTCTTTTTACCACGTTGATGCTGGAACCAGTTGTGACTTTCACATACAACAGAGACTAGAGGTGATCATGATATTGGTCTCTGCCTTGTTTCAGAGAGGAGGCAGCAGTCAATACCATACATAATTCCCCTCATAGCCCTGACCACCAACCACAGTTTTTCAACTCCATCCATCGCATAAGGTATTTGCCTGGGTAAAATAACGTCAACATTCACAATACCATGAGGGATTCCAGGTTCTCTACGCTGCCATAAATATTTCTCCCCTTTGATGTGTGAGTCTGGTCCTAATACGTCCTTTGCACGACTCAGTGGTGTATCTCAATTCTGCAAGTGGCTCGGACCCTGTCAGTTGAGCTTTAATTCTGCATTTGGTCTTGTGGTTTTTCCTTTGCTTCTTCTCTTTATTTGGTCGACCTGCCAATCAGCTTTGCCCAGTTTTTCATGGCTTCTGTTGTCCAAGTGCTGAAGGTGTGAGTGAGGCTCTCCCCTTTTACCCCCGTCTTCTTCCTGTCTCAGTTCCATTTTGCAAAAGGAGGCTGGCTCCCATCACTGTCTTTGGAAGCAGATTGTGCTGACCCATGAGTATCCCTGGTCATTTTGCTGCTTTTGACCATTTGGAATTTGTCCTCTGCTCTTCAAATGCAAGTGTGTAAAGCAGTAGTCAGGTAGTACTGTTTTACACACTTTTAGATTACCTTTGCTGCAAAACATCTAAAATGAGAATAAAATATTACTTTTCTGGGAACCAACTTAAGAAATTAGTACAAACTTAAAGGACTGTATCCTCTTTGAATATTTACTAATAGGGAGTTGTAAATGTTGGGTTGATTCACACAGACATGTAAGAGCGAATACTAGAAATTTCTGCAGTACTACTTCCTGTCCTGTAAATGCTTTAAACAATCTTCTTCTTGTTTAATTCAAACTCACTTGATAATAGTGATTTGATAAGAACAGTAAAACCACACAGAACAATATTATAAAATAGTGTCTGAATGGCCCAGGGCTGGTGTATTGTCAAGTGAGGGTGAGCTGCGGCATTTGTGGCGGTGAGGGATAGAATTGTATGCTGAATGGGCTGAATACTCTCAAGGTACTTGGCGACGGAAAAGACTATGACAGGGGATGTATCTGCTCTTCATATTCTCAAGGCGCCCCTGTAATGGCGGACACCTAAGAGGCAATATCGGGGAACTATCAACGCTTCAACTGCTTACAATAATTAGGACAAAAGAACAATATGTGATCAACAGTTTCTTCACCCTCTCCACATACAGAGCAGGTTCTGCGACCTCTGAGGCTACCTGTCTATTTGACTGTAAATGATACAAGAGGAAGTGTACCCAGCCTGAACCTTAGACAAAGTGCTTTTGTAAAATGAAGGTCAATTTTGTTTTTTGTATAATTCTAAAAGGAGGGAAGTGGCTTGAACTCTCTTAAGTGTTTGGTCATGTGCCCCAAACATGCCTGATTGGTCCCAAAAGGTGAGCTTCGACTCCTTTTTATAATTACAGATGGCGTAATAGTGTTTGGATCTAGCCAGTACTCTTGCAGACCCAAGGAATAAACAAATAGTTTTACATAATCCAGACACAGAAGATTCACCCCATCCTGAGACCTATCCAAAACAGCACTTAGACCCACCCTATAGCATGCCAGCACAGGAGTAGACCAGACTTGCAGCCAATATAGAATTGGTTTCAGTCGGATTAGGGGAATTAAGAACGGAATACCTATGTTTTGTTTAAAGACAAATGGAGAGCTTTGGGTGAGTTTGAGCGCCGCTCTAAAAAATGTATTCTCGGCTACTTCCAAGACATTTAGGTTACCATAGCACCAACGTTCTGCTCTGTATGTTGCAGCTGCTATGGTTTGAGGCCTCCAAACTTCAATAAAGGTAAAGATTGGATAGAGGGAGGTCTTATTTGCAAATTTTAAGATAAGTGGTCCACTTGTGGTTCAATGTGAGTATTTTTTGTAATCTTGTTAATCCAGGTGTAGTTGCTACATAGACGAATGCAAAGATAGTCAAAGTCTAGCACTCTCCTTCCAAGGGCATGACCCTCTAAATAGGGGCAGATGGCCAAGAAATTGGTTTTGCTTGCATTAATTACTAGGCAGTTGTCCAAACAGAATGAACTCAAAAGTGTCTCAAGGCCTTTGGGAGTCTTGGAAAAAAACAAGGTATATGTGAACAACAGAGCTGGCATTTTGATTCGCTTGAGTACCAAGGATACATTGTAGCAGGCCAATAGATAATAGCTACAGCCATTTATATACAGCAGAAACAGCGTGGGGACAAGTACAAACCTTGCCTTATTACCTTCTCACCCCCAAAAGGGATAGGTAGTTTCCCCACTGATTCCCAATGAATTTGTGTAAATTGTCATAATGGAGTCAGATTATAATGTTAAGAAGACGACCAGGAAGCCCTAGATCTCTAAGGGTGCAGCATAATTTGTCTCTAAGGAACATGTCGTAAGCCACCTTAATAACAACGAAAGCGACATAGAGACTGCCCCTGTTTAGGCCAACCTCTTTCCGCCTTATTAGTTGGAACCTGAAGACCTGGTCGACTTTACTGGTTTTGGAGCAGAATCCAGCCTTAAGTCAGGATCTTATTTTCATTGATCCAAGAAAGCAGCCAATTGAGTATTAGATTACAAAAAATGTTTTGGCTGGAATCAATGAGGCTGATTGGCCAGTAGTTAGCCAGATCTGGTTTTGAGCTTTTCATAAAAATAGGAATGATCTCTGCACCTTTCCAAGATGTATGTATATCCGCGCCCACCATAATGTCATTGGCAATACAAGTAAGGTAAGGTGCCCAAATGATAGGTTTGGAAATTAAATGGTCCGACGTGATTCGGTCTAACTTGAGGTCCTTCCCAAACATCTGCAATATAATTGCTGAATTGATTCCCACCAGTTTTGGGCCAGACTTGTCAGAGATCTGAGGGTGGGGGTGTGGTAGGGAGGAATTATATAAGGATTTAACATTTTTCACCAAATCCTGAGGTAGAATATGGGATTCAGGTTTCAACATGGTTGTCTTAGCACCTTGTGAAATTACATGAAAAAACCTGCCTGGTTCTCTGTATGCATAACTGTTAGAATGTTAATCTAGATGGCTGCGTCCCAAGTGGACTTTGCACATTTTGGGGAAAATTTAAAGTTGGCTCTAGCAGACTGAATATTGTGTGAGCCCTCCTTAAGGGCACTAAGAAGGTGGCTCTTTGCTGCTCTGCAGTCCTTATTGTACCAATGCGGGTCTGCTGTTGAGGTAGGGTTCTTATTAGAAGGGGGTGTGGTAAAGAACCTTAATTGCATTTATTCAAATCATTTAGCATGGACAGCCATGATCTTATCAGATACTAACTATGGGTCAGCTATAAGGGTCAAGATGGAAGCCAGGCCCTAGTTTAAATAGGCATATACCTACTTGTTGTTTACTACACACTCCCACCTAACTTTCCTTCGGTTGTTGCTAACAGACAGATCATTACAGGGCAATTGAGGGACCCTATTTGGCCTGTCTGCATTACTATGGAGTGTAAGAGGCAGGGGAAAGTGGCCACTCTCGGACCTAGGTAAGACTTCCATATCAACTATGTTTTACCAGGATGAAGGTCCAGTGGGACTCCTCTCTTCATCAGATTTATTTCTACTATTGCAGGCTCTCAGATGGCAACACACAAAGAGATCCAGCAATTGCAAGGCTACCCTAGGGTCTTTAGACAGGGACCAGACATTTGCGTAATACCCCTGTTTTGATCTTCATCACCATTATTTCCCTTGTTTGGAGTGCAGAGGGTTCAAATCACATGTTTAAATCCCAAGCCACAATTTCAGCTGCCTCCCCCTTGATCTCTGTATTAAAAGTGTCACTATTAATAGTGTCACTCAATTGATGTAAAACAGGGGACTCTACTGTCTTGGAAACACTCCTGCTGTAAACATTAAAAAAAATCATTTTATGTTGTTCCATAGGGAATCCTAAAGACAAGTAAGTCTTGGAAGTTGATGGATAGCTGTCCAACATGCCATCCCAGGGAAATCTTAACCCACGTGGATAGGCCACCTGAGGGTCTACCTGACTTGGACTTGTGGGCTGGCACATGGAATGTCTTAAAACCTTGCCTATCTTCCAGGTTTCTTGTAACATAACTATATCAGCCATGTCAATGAAGTCCCCCGAATCCCCTTGAGCATGCATATTCCCTAATCCCACAATATTCCAACAAACCAGAATAAAATCATTAGTAAAACTGGTCTTGGATAGAGCTTGTGCACCTAGGGGAGGGAAAGATAATTCACTGTCCAGGGAGCACAAAAGATCTCTAGGAGGGAGTCTGTGGGCATCCTTTTTAATAGGACTGGTTAGGTCACAGGAGTCCTCCAAGGGTGTGGTTGGGACAGGACACGTGCTACATGATGAAGCCTGAGTTGGAAGAGGCTCTCAACATAGACTATTGGTCGAGGTAGGAATCCCTATGCTGTGCAGTAAGTCCACTGGGGAAAGAGGAGAACAGGCTTGAAATTGGTCTACTCTGCAATGGAGGGACCCTAGTTTGAAACTGTATCTGTGGATGTGTGCGAATAAAGGCTTACGCCTGAAATGACAATAGGCCATTCACAATTGAAGGATGGTCGGACTGTAGTTTAATACAGATTAGGGTATCTGAAAATGGCAATCAAATGCCCTAACTATTTTAGAGTGGATTACACTATAGCACTTCCTCACAGCCCTGATCCACGTTATTTATCAGGGAAGCCTCATCTTCCTTTGCGTGTGGATGTAAGTTTGGAATGACAGTCAAATGTATCATTCTTATATGTGTAAAAGCATTTTGGTTCATATTGATCAGTGGCTGGGTAGAGGTATGTGACTCAACAGAAGAGGCAGTTTCTGAGGCAACAACAGTAGGTAGAGCAGGGTGTGAACATGGATTAGCTAAATTGGATAAAAATCCCCACATTCCCCACTCGGGAACATGTTTAGCGTTGTTAATATATTCATATAGGCTGATACTCAGGGAATTTTGGTGCCTGCCTACTGGTGGGAGAATGGAAGTTTATAAGCAAGAGCCCCAGGATGAACTAAGGAACCTGCGGGTGCTGTGCTACATGCTCTGGGAGGGGCAGTTTGGACAAAGAATCCGAATAGAATTTAACCCCCTGATTGTGGGAAACCTAATGTCTCTCTTTTTCACCTACTGGCAGGGGCATGAAATATTGGATTGAAGCTCGTCCCTTAAGGTATTTACCTCTGCCCTTAAGGTGTTAATGACTGCCCAAAGTTCTCTAATATGGGCACTGGTGTCCTCCACCTCTAGGGTTTGCTGGGCAGGGACAACAGAAGCTCTAGGGTAATTAGGGGACAAAATACTGGGACCAGAGGGTAAAAATTATCAGAACGTACGAACACAGGTTCTTAAAGAGTTAAAGGTTTAGGTGAATTACACAGTAGGGGGCTATCTTCAGCTCATTCCCCCAGCACCTTTACGTTTGGGCTAGTAGTCGCGAGTGACAGTGATTTAGTTTTGCCAGCCTTTTTCTTAAACAAAGGAGCAATAAGCAGCTTTTTCAATTTGGCACCAAGATTACGAGAAACATTGGAATGTAAGATATGCTTTACCTCATCTAGGAGGTTGTCAATTTCTTGTAAAGTGCTAGCATGGTAGGAGCAGTCTCTAGCTTTTTTTCCCATTGGTTCACCAGCAAGTTTATCAGAACACTTAATTTTCCCCATAACTATATGCAGCAAGTATTCAGCAAATAAAAAGAACTTGAATTGCTAATAGTCCAAACTGCAAGCATATCAACTGTAGGGCCTACTTCTGCAGCACCCTCCCCAACAGAATATCACATGTGAAGCAGTCCAAGCAACATGCTAACAGTAAAGCTTTAAAATGAAGGGATTGCTATACAAACAATGGAGGGAAACAGCAGAGTTTGTGAGCCATGACTAAAGAAGAAACCAATCCTGCCGATACCACTAGATTGAAATCATAAGCGTGCAGATCCCAGACAGGAGTACAGCCAAGCAAGAGGCTGTGTAAGTCAACTGTCCATAAAACGTCAATGGAAAGTGTTCTTCCTCCTGGATATCCATGGTTCAACCACAGGACCAAGGGGGGGGGGCGCCCCATCTCTTGCTGTAGCTGATAGGCAGAGGACAGGTCTGCTCTAAGCCCGGGCTTTGCCCTGGAGTGGCCCATGCGGGACCCACACAGTGGGATGAAGAAGTGTGCTATATAGCGATTGGACCGCTGCAGGGGTTGACAATTTCAGGTACCGCCCCCTGGGTCCCTGAGAGTGCTGGAAATTGTACTTTTGCGCCCAGAGGCAGGCCCCAATGCTGACAACAATCCTTGACGGGAGGACGAAGAAGCGTGCTATATAGCGATTGGACCACTGCAGGTGATGACAATTTCAGGGACCCCCCTCCTGGGGCCCTGAGGGTGCGGAACATTTTTGTTTTACTCCCATAGACAGGCACCAATGCTGTCAATGATCTCAGAGACAATCAATTTATGAGAGTTCTTGTAGCAATCTCTGATCACTGCTGGTTGAGGCAGTGCCATGGCGGTTCGACCGCCCAAGTTGTAATCAAGTGGTCGTATCGCGGGTGCAGTGGTGGCCAGACCGCCACCGATGCACTGCTGTGAGTTTGTTGGTCCTCGGACCGCCATACTCATAATTAGGCCCTAAGTTCCCAGCATAGTTTTGGGGTGACTGGAGTCTTAATTAGTATAAAAGCTTGAGCAGTGCTATTTGACTGCCTTGGACAGTGAATAATGGCTGTTTGTCACATGGACTTTCAAGCCATGTGGTGCTTTGGGCTGGAAAAGTAGTAGCATTTGTGGACATCTCTAAAGTAAACAACAAAACTTAATTGGACATAACTAACATACAGAAAGCAATATGACAACACAATTGAATCATAACAGTGCACACCACAACAAAACAGTCAAAACAAAAAGCAACCCAACAAATGCACTACTACACAACAAACTCACACTGCAATTATGCAACAGCACAAGAATGCAACAAAACACATCATCGCTACAAAATTCCACACAACAATTGTACACAAAGGTTTGTGTCGCATATTACCTCTAAAATCTTATTTCCATAATAAGGTGGTAAAATGTGTTTGGAGCAAGCACTACCTAAACTTACCACCAAGGACATGAAATGGTGCCAGTAAAATGTTTTGTGATCCAGTATGCTTTCTATTTAGACCGATCAATGTATTTCCACGTACCAACTTCTGCTTGGGACAGGTTGTCTTTAGTTTCCTTAAAATTATATCTTAAGTCCTCCTGACTATATCTTTAATCATGATAGCATAGTTATGCCTTTTTTTTAGGTTGAGTGAACAATCCCAACGATATCTCGAGCTAAAAGAAAGCCAACTACTCCTGAAGCATTGCGTTTAGACTGCAACGTTCAGTATTTACGAAATGACATCAAAAGCACTTTTCTGCCACTGAAATGTTCACAGAATGCAAGGCTCACAGCATAGCAATTACAGCACGAACGCTTGCACCAGTCCTGAACTCTCCCCGAGGCACAGTCAACAGTTACAACATGTTTCCGTTAGGTTCATTGCTAGTTCAAATAGGTCATTCAATTAAGTTTCTATGGCAACTTTGACTTGACTGTAGATGAGTATAAATTGCGACATACTGTGTCTGGATGAAAAGATGTACTACTAGAAAAAAAAAGTAATTACACATGGTCAAACCTCTGTGTGAGAGCCGCAATGCCCCAATGTCAGTGTTACACATAAAACATGAATGATCATAAAACAAAGCAAATATCACATGAAGAAGCAAAAATCACTATTTCAAAGTGTACTCCAATCCCCTTTAACTGTTATCTAATTTAACCCCTTCGCCGCGGCGCAAATTACGCTGTGGCGCTTGGGGGGTGTGGGGTGAGCGCGGCGCCGCCATGCTCGTGACGGAACCACGCCGTCATGAGTCATGGGCGAGCTGTGCTCATGACGGCGTGGTTCCGTCACGACTTCACCCACTCTTCATTTCGCCCGCACAGGCGGGGAATTAGTGCCGCGTAGGCAGAGCGGCCGCAGCATGACGGAACCATGCCGTCATGAGCACAGCTCGCCCGTGACTCATGACGGCGTGGTTCCGTCATGCACACGCAAGGGGTTAAAGAATAATACTCATGGTGATTGGTAGTCTACAATTGCCTTTGACGTGAATGCACAAAACAGTGTATTCAAATGGATGCAAGGAAGATGAGAAACCCTTCATTACCCTCCTTTATATAATTACTGGTGGAAGAGCAGATTTATAATTAATAAAAAATTAGGGTTGGTTCTCAATTCACAGAATAAATGTGTTAAGCTTGATGAAATAATGTAATTAGAATGCACAAAACTGTAAAATGTTTCATTTTATCTGTACTAGGCCTCCATAATAGCTAAAAGCAATGCTGCTATTTAATAACCTTGAATAGAAAATGCTTGTTAATGTTAATGTTAAGGTTATTTGACATTTGTTAAGCGCTCGTACGCCCGGGGGCTTCATGGCGCTGTAGGGAGGAACAGGCGTGGCCATTGGTTGGTGGAGATAAGGCAGCTTAGTGATGCGCCTGAGAGAAGAGCCAGGTCTTCAAAGAGTGTCTGAAGCTGAGGATGTTATCACTAAGTTTCAGATGAAGAGGGAGAGAGTTCCAGAGGGCAGCTGCAAGATGGTCAAAGCAGCTGCCTCCGAGACGCTTCTTCTTGTACGGAGGGATAGTCAGAAGGGCTTTATGAGCAGAGCGGAGGTTGCGGGAGGGGCTGTATCTTTTAAATAGGTCTCTAATGAAAATGGGCCCAATGTCATGTAAGGACTTGAAAAGGATACACCCAGCTTTGAAGGCCACGCGTTGCTCAACCGGAAGCCAATGCAGCTGTTTCAAGCCAGGTCTGACTGATTGCCTCCTAGGGATGTTCAAGAGAAGTCTGGCTGCCTGGTTTTGAACCAACTGGAGGCGTTTTAGCTCTCCAGCTTGGAGCCCAAGGTATAGACTGTTGGAAAAGTCCAATCTGGACAAAACCAGGGAGATAACGATCTGAGTAAGGGCAGCTAAGGAGAAGAAGCGGGCGATTTTTTTTATTTTCTTCAGCTGAAAAAAACTGGAGGAAACAACAGCTCCAACTTGTTTTTTCAGGGAGAGATCCTCGCTAATGAAAATGCCAAGGCTCTTAACCGAGGATGATTTGGATGGGGGGGCGGCCATGCAGGAGGGCCAGAAACTGGGGTTCCAACTGAGGGTGCTCTGTCCAGGCAAGACCAGTTCGGTCTTGCCTGGGTTAAGTTTCAGGTGATTGCAGCTCATCCAGCTCAAAATGTGGGACATGGTGTTTTGGAATTCTACCACAGAGTCCTTGGTGTTCAAAGAAAAGATGAGCTGCAAATCATCGGCGTAGTTGAAAATGGTGACCTTAGCGTGCCTGAGGGAATACAAAAGAGGGCGTAGATACACATTAAAAAGCAGGGGAGACAACGAGGAGCCTTGAGGTACTCCATAGATGGTAGATATGGTGGGAGCCGTGAAGGAGCCCAGTCTGACCGATTGAGTTCGGTCAGTGATAAATGAGCGGATCCAGCTCAGCGCAGGGCCCCTGAGGCCTGCCTGTTCGACACGGTCGACCAAGATGGTATAGTCGACCGTGTCGAAAGCAGCAGAGAGGTCCAAAAGCACCAGAGCCTGATGGATCCCTTCATCCGCATTCCGCCTCAGGGTATTCTGCACCGAGAGGATGACCGCCTCAGTAGAATGGCAAGGGCGGAAACCGGCCTGATTAGGTGCAAGATACTCTGATTTTTCCAGGAATGTGGAGATGCTGTCACAGACATGAGACTCCAAAAGTTTGGCGCAGTATGGCAACAAAGATATGGGCCTGTAATTGAGTGGGTCTAATGGGTTGGCTCCTGCCTTTTTTATGAGGGGAATAAGGAGGGCTTTTTTGAAGTTGTTTGGAACTTTACCCTGAGCAAGTGAACCATTCAGCATGAGAAGTAGGCTCCCAGGAATGCTGGTACCCACTTCTTTCAGGATGTAAGGGGGGCAGATGTCATCAGGGGAGCCGGATTTGATCTTAGAAAGGAGTTTAGATAGGTTAGCGCTTTCAATGGGGGGGTACGAGTCCAGGGTAACAGGGTTATAAAAGGTGACTGCAAATAAAAGGGGAGGCTGAGTGGTAGGAATGTTTTGTTTAATGGTGCAGATTTTGTCAAAGAAAAAGGAGTTTAATGAGTTACAAAGTTCCTGAGTGGGAACTGTCGGGAGGGAGGTTCTGTCACTGGTGCTAAGATCTTCCACAATGTTGAACAGTTCTTTGGATTTATTATGAGCCTTAAGAATTTTTTCCGAAAAATAGTCGGTTTTGTATTTTAAAATAAGCTTTTGGTAATTTTTACGAGCCTTGCAATAGTTAGCCCTATCTTGTTCTAAATAGGCTATTCGCCACTTTCGCTCCAATTGACGGACTTCAAGTTTATGGGTTTTCAGAAGGGGTGTAAACCACCTGTGGGCGTCATTGGTGCGGGAGCGTGGAAAGTAGGTACAGGGGGCGTGAGCGTCCGCTGCCTGGAGTAGCCATCCTGAGAAAGCTTCTTCCATATTTTCGATGTCCTGATCAAGCGGGGGAAGGGAGGAAGTTAATGAACCAATAAAAGCGGGGACATCAACATTCTTCCATCTTCTAGTTTTTCCTCCTAGCTTGGGCAGGGGATTTCTACTTTTCCCGGTGGTCATAGAAAAGTTGATCAGATAATGATCCGACCAAATACAGGGCGTGATAGACTTAATAGCCAAGGAAATGTTTTGGGACCAGATTTGATCTAGGCTATGCCCTTTGTCATGAGTTGGAAGGTGAATATGTTGAATAAGGTTCATATCGAGGAGGGTTTCTTTCAGCGTAGCTGCCTGAGAGTCAGACTCGGCAGAGTCCAGCCAAAGGTTGAAGTCTCCCAGCAACACGATTTTATTATGGGAGATTATCAGAGGGGCAAGTTGTTCAGCTAGGGATGCCGCAAAAGAGGGCATATTTTGAGGGGGGCGATATATAAGGATGAGAAGTAATGATCCAGTATTAGTATCCATTTTAAAGATCAGGTTGTCTGTTCCTAATATGTCGAAGGATGGTAAAGAGGAGACTTTGTGGGTGCTGCGAATAATCGCAGCAACCCCCCCACCTCTTTTACCGGCTGGTCTATCGACATGTAGAATATAGTAGTTTGAGGGAACTGCCGCTAAAATGTCGGGTAGGGAACCCTCGGTGAGCCAAGTCTCAGAGAGAAACAAAAAATCAGGTTGTTCAGCCTGGAGCAAGAGAAAGATATCCAAATGGTGTTTAACCATGGATCTGGTGTTTAGATATAGGCATTTGAGAATGGCCTCAGAGTCATTGGGTGAAAAATGAGGTACATAGGACCTAGGCTTAGGAGCCTTGCCGAGAGAGAATTCGGGCTTCAAAATGCCGTAAGTGGCGGCACGCTTTAGAACAAAAGCGGGTGGGGCGAGTCCGGCGCTATCAGTGGGCCTAAGTGACAGCAATGAGGAAGTGGAATATGTGTAATTATGACCAGGGGTTATGGCCCCAGGCCCCGGTCTGCCGCGGACGGGCGCAGACGGGCTTGCCCTAGGCGCGCCTTCGGCGCGCAAACGGCGCTCCCGCTGCGCACGTCCGCTGCGCTGGGGAGGTCGGCACATTTGTAATAGTTGTTATGGGCGTGGCCTCGCAGTGGGCGTGGCTACACCTTTGCCGCGCTGGCGGTGAGGGCGTTTTCCCCTGAATCTGGAGGGTCTGACTTAGCGCGTAACAGCAGCGCTTTCTAACAGGTGAGCTTAGATCGTCTTATTTTTAAAATAACAACACAAAAGGTGACAGTTTTAAAAATGCAAAGCAGTTTACAAAACCTCCAGCTTTCCGCCTCAGAGGGGTTCCAATGAGTAGTGATCGTTGCGCTTCCAAGCGTTTATGTACTCGGTCGGTGGGCGTGGCCTCGCAGTGGGCGTGGCTACACATTTGCCGCGCTGGCGGTGAGGGCGTTTTCCCCTGAATCTGGAGGGTCTGACTCAGCGCGTAACAGCAGCGCTTTCTAACAGGTGAGCTTAGATCGTCTTATTTTTAAAATAACAACACAAAAGGGGACAGTTTTAAAAATGCAAAGCAGTTTACAAAACCTCCGGCTTTCCGCCTCAGAGGGGTTCCAAAGCGGTTTTATGTGCTTAATGCACATAAAACGTTTGCTTCTTGAGCATGTCATGAACAAATAAGTTCCTTATGTAGATGTTTTCACATATATAAAGATCCCTGTTACATATAACTAATTCTTGTAAATTGACGAGGTAATGAATAGTTTAAGCATGGAACTGCAGATTTTAAAATGTGAAATTGACCTTCTAACCTACTGATTTACCTCTTCATGATGATTCTGCAGAATGGTTTTTCCTCTTTAAAATTGATGTTTAGATTCTTACATAGTTTACTGGTGAGAAACTGATATTAGAGATTTAGATAACATCATACATTTGTGAGAAAGACGGCCTAAATGAAAATGACTCTATAAGAAAGTATTATTGCTAACATATTATCAGCCACGGCCTGTATAGGGCGTGTTACCGGGGCGTTGACGTAGGGCGCGGGAGGGGCAGGGTGGGGGGTTGTAAAATGCGGCATATGGCCAATTTCAGGTAAGTAACGAAAAGAAAAAAATACGAATTTCGTTGTGCGCGCTGCATCGCCAAATGAGATGCAGCGCGTGCAACAAAATTCGTTTATTTTTGTTTTTGTTACTTACCTGAAATCGGCTGTATGCCGCATTTTACAACCCTCCACCCTGCCCCTCCCCCACCCTACGTCACCGCCCCGGTAGCACGCCTTATACGGGCCGTGGCTGCATATTATTGAGAGTTCAACATTGTCTTTTAAGGACCATTATATTTGTGTGCGAAGATGAGGAGTGAGCCTGTTCCCAGGAGAGCATCAAAGGCTGATTGGCTGACAGGAGGAGAGAAAAGAAATGTGCTACAAATCTATGAAATGTGAAGTCTATATTAGTGTGTATTCCTAGAGTAGCGCAACACTTGTTCCCACCACTTTGTTGTCCAGTCTCCTATTTACCCAGACCTTGCTGCGTTGAGACACTACTGAGTTTCTTGACCTACTCTTTATGGGAAGTTCTTGCTTTGTTTTTGATCTATTTGCGCTGATATAAATGCTAAAGCATTATGCTTTCTCTCACTCTCTTAATTTGGACCCTTTATAGGCTCTGACTAACTCCATTTCTGCCTGATTCTTAGACTCAAGATTTATTCCTTCATGGAACATGCTTTATGCAATATTTTACAGAACGGACTAACCATTATTAATTTTATATTTCTGTCATTAATTGATGATTAAATTAATCCGATTTTTAATTTTTGATTTTCAATAACGATGCTCTACTAAAAGATTTACTTAATAAAACCCTTTACACCTTTAACAACTATTGTCAGGGTACAAAATCATAAAGATAGTTTTTGTAATTATTTTTGAATAAATGTTTTAAACCTCTTCTTCTCAGCCAAAACGGCAAAGGTTCATCGCATTAGACGACAAAGCGGCGGCGGTTAGCCCTGGTGATGGTCAATCATGTCTTTTAATCCCTGTTTCTGCTTTAGCACTGATATATTCATGTTGATGGCTCCTGAAATATTTTGTAGTTCTGATTAATAACTACGCTTACTTAAAGTTTAAAAAAATCCTTTTCAACCTTTGTGATGTGCAAAGATTGCAAACTTCTCCCAACTCCCAGAAAACCGTTATATTTGCACGCACTTTCATTAACAGCGTGCCACTATAATTTACCACAAAAAAGTAGCAGGCGCGAATCTGCCAGGCGCTTAACCAAGTTCCGATATTTCTGCTCACTAAGGACATGGATTTTATTCTTGGCACCGTCAGGTCTTTTTATCATCTTTCAGAAGCTGAGCTCTTGAATACCAATAATGTGGTTATTGATACGTCTCGCCAATTATTTACAACACTACGAAATCATGTCAAGCTTGAAGAAAAACACAAGTTATTATGATTAGACCAACCCTCCATTTTCTTTTTAGTACTAATCATGTGCCGCAGAGGTACAGGCATACATAAATCCTTGAGGTGTGGGGGGGGGTGGGGTTTGTCACAAAGACAAAAACACACCTACCCATGAACATAACATTAGCTGAAGTACAGATAATTGCTGCAAAATCAAAATGAAGATGTATCACAGAACAACACAGAACAGTAACCCACACTGTGACTTAAGTGTTGTTACATGCTGCAACAAAACCCACTCCCCATCTCCAGAGATGATATTTTGAAGTAGAATTCAAATAAAAAAATAGAGAAATCAAGGAATAAAATGAGAAATTATGTGCATACATTCTCACAACACTATCTTCTGAGATTTAGGTATGCCACGTTGAGATCTCAAATCTAGAGAATATTCCCTCGAGATGGTGGGGCCAGTTGTGTACTTTATATAAGGCTAGCCTTAGTGCGGTGAAAATAATGGCAAGCCTCTTTAGTGGCTACACAATATTACAGAATTAAATCTGTGTGCAAGCTGGCTGCATGTGGTCATATTCTTGACAAGGTAACTACATGCCAAAGGCACAGTTGAATACTTAGGCACATGAACGAACTTGGATAGCTAAGCTTAAAACTGATGGTAGCTTGATGATGGGATGTAAAATATCTAGAAATGAGTGATTCTTTGTTGCTGGTATACAATTGCAGGAGTTTTCCACTTATGTTTTTTTAAAACTGCCTTTTAAGGTTTGTTAGTCTTGTGTTCTACGGACAGTGCAACAGAAAATGCTCTCCAGGCTCTATGTCCTTACTGCGACTAGACTGCTCCTCAATGCTTGAGGAAATTGTAAAATGAATATTGTCTTGAAACCCCATTTATGAACTTGCTCTGCCGCATGTGTTAATTGGCAAGCTCTGACCTTGAACAAATATCTCTTGTGACTGGTAGGAAATATCAGGCATTTCATCAGATAGGGTTAACAGCCCATTCACTTATGGCAAATCAGTGTGTTCCGCTAATAACAGTTCCCTAAGCTTTGCAGATAATGTCTTTCAATTAGGTACACTTTTAAACTTTGTTACAGGGTGTGTCATTTTGTCCCTATCTACAAAATTGCACAGTTTCATACATTTGGCCATAAATGTCTAATTGTCTTGTTTCGGCTTGTTTAAAAAATATATATATTTAAAAAATATATATTTGTGTTTCAAACAGTACACATTGTTGTTCGGCTGGAACTATACAATATTTCCTTGATGCAAGGTTGACGAAAACCTTTTTAGAAATTACAGATCAATGTTTTGAATGCCAGAAGGATGGCTTCATCATTTCATCATTTTTGGTAAATAAAAATGGCAACAAGGCCTTGATTCTAAGCTGCAGTTTATGTTGCACGTAGCAGGGCTGGGGCAGCCGCAGCTTGTGTTGGAACTACAGGGAATTTGCAGCAGCTTATCATCATGTCATCATTCCTGTCCCTAAAGTGCAGCACTGGCCTCTCGGGATTAGCAGAATTAATATGGTGTTGTGCTTATTTCAGGTCTCAGTGCAGTTCACCTGCCGCCCACCTCTCCCCCGCCCAAGTGGTACTCCAGGTATCCAACCACTGTTCACACACAATAGCCCAAATAAAGCTCTTTTATATTTTGATAAAGCGTACTCAAGTATATATACATTTTATTCAACCTTAGTTAATTTAAAGAGCAAAACATAGGGGGCCAAATAAAATCCAATACATCTGCTGATCCATATGCACCACAGATCCACCTGAAATACAAAGAGAATTGACTACAGTCACCCAGAAACTCCACTCAACCGATCAAAGAAAGTACTTTACAGCCACATTCATTTTTCTTGAAAGCATATCCCATTTGGTTTGCCGAAGACGAGTTGTAGCAGAGGCGTGGTCGGTGTTCCAGTCTCTGTCGTCAGTATATAGCACATGAGACCAACTTCAGGACTGTGGGCCCGATTCACAGAACTAACTTAAGACAAAATCCTAAACTTACTACCATTTTGGTATTCACAGAAGGTACTTACTCATTTCGGTATTCACAGAAGTTAGGAGTCCTAACTTTAGGACTCCTAAATGCCTTCTGTGAATACCGAAAGTCTTAAAGTTAGGATTTTTTTCAGTTTAGGAGTAGTAACGTTAGGACTCCTAACTTTAGGACTGCTAAATGCCTTCTGTGAATACCGAAAGTCTTAAAGTTAGGATTTTTCTCAGTTTAGGAGTAATAAAGTTAGGACCCCTAACTTTAGGACTCCTAAATGCCTTCTGTGAATACCGAAAGTCTTAAAGTTAGACTTTTTCTTAGTTTAGGAGTAGTAAAGTTACTACTCCTAAACTGAGAAAAGTTACTACTCCTAAACTCCTACTCCTACTCCTAAACCGAGAAAAATCCTAACTTTAAGACTTTCGGTATTCACAGAAGGCATTTAGGAGGCCTAAAGTTAGGAGTCCTAACTTTACTACTCCTAACCAATGTTCCCTCTAATTTTATTCCTCTGTGTGCGGCACTGTAAGGTCTTTGTGCGCTGCAGCCAAGGCTATGTGCGCCAGGAACCGACGTGCATGTGGGTGCAGCGTCTAAAGAAAGGGGCGCGGCCAACATTAAAGTGTAAATGCCTATGGGGCGCTTTTACACAAAGTGTTATAAAAAGAAAGAAAGAAAGAAAGCTTTTGTAGCATAGCCGCTGAAGTGAAAGTGGTTGCGCTGTGAATTAAATAAATAAATAAGCGCGGCTGCTAAAGTGAAAGCGGCCCACGTTGTAAAGTAAATAAATGAATAAGCGCAGCTGCTAAAGTGAAAGCGGACGGTGCCGTAAATTGAATAATTAAACGCGGCCACTATAGTTAAAACGGACCGCACTGGAAATGAAAAAATACATGAGTAAATTAAGTGATATAAAAGGTGGCGGCGTGCTGCAACATTATGGGTGGAATAGGGAAGATCATTAAAGAAAACAGTGCTCACCCACTAGATAAAGCAGACCGTGTAACACGAGTAAAAAGACCAGTCGTTATGGGAGGATACAAATGCAGACAAGGTGGTACCAAGGAGGGACTACTAAGCCTATTCATGAATGAAAGCAACGATTGTGAAAGGACAGTTACAGGAGCCAATTGAAAAGATGGGCGGGAAATGGGCAGAGCTTCTATGCCATACCTCAATACAGCATGCCTCGCACAGCAGCACATGCACTGCCCAGGCTTGACCTAAAAACAAACAGGCGCATGGCCTAAAATGATAAGGCGCTGTGTGAAGAAAATGGGCACACATGCCAGTTGAGCCTCCAGGGCACTGTATCTAATATGACCCCCAGGTTCCTTTTAAAGGGTGAAGGAGTGTGGCCCCGCCTGCCACGACTCTCCCTCAACCTTTAGACCACACCATTGTTGCTACTTTATAATTATCATAGGCAGTCAGGCACCCGAGTGCTGTTCTAGTGCCGAGTTTTGCAGTTTCACGGTGGGGCAGGACTGATGGCAGCAGCAGGATCGGGTGATTGATTTTTTAACCTGGCTGACCAGTGTGCATGACAGATTGTCCAGCCATCTTGCGACGGCCAGCACAGCTGGTGTTAACCTGCTGAGTATTGCAGGCACAGGGACCTAGGCTCAAAGGAGCGCTAGGTTAGCCTGCTCAAACCAATCCTGGGGCTTCACTCATGCTGAGATTAGCTCCAGGATTGGTTAGGCTCACGTTGGCACGAAGTCAACGTGAACCACCATCCGTTTCTTTCCTACCCTGAGCGCGTGCGCTACACACCACCTGGGCCTTTGAGGAGAGCAGGGGAGCTGGGGTGAGGAGGAGAAGAAGGGATGGAGTCAGGATCTGAAATGGCGACTGCTGGCCGTGAGTGAGGCTGGGAACAGCTGAGGAGCCGGAAATCGCTGCACTCACAATGCTGCCAGTCTGACTCTGGCCTCTGTGTTGTTGGCGTCCTCGGGCTCCCACACTAAGCTAGAACTTCAAGAGAGGTAAGCGCTAATGAAGAAACAGCTGTGCGCTTGCTTTTATTCCCCTTTGAACTTATCCGAGGAAGGGGGGTGTTGCACTGCGGGGCTGTTGATGTCAATGCTCCAAGGTGCATGATCACTGTGTCTTTTCACATTAAGCAGTCGACGTGCCCCGGGGCACATCCTCACTGACCAGCAGTTAACAAATAATTAAGTTTTCCTTTTAATGAACTTCAATGTTTGCAGTGTGAGTTTCTGTACTTCTACCTTTGGGAATCGTTATTAGTGATCCCCACCTGACAGAAAATCTGTTCTTCTTAACTAGCAGCAATCTTTATTCTGGAACATTCAGTTTCCTGTTGCCCAGTAAGGGACTCAAAGTCCCAGATTCCAATCCACAGGCATCTCAAAAGCTAGGAATAGATGATGGTGTTAGATCGGGTCACTTAGCAGTTATTCATGCGATATCTATACACGTTATCAGTCAGAGGTGCTCTAAACCGACTGCTTACCCTACTACCCCTGAGATTAATGGCAGCACTCTTTGTATTAAACTGGTGTGACCTCCTTGCAGACTCTAAAGCACATGCTCGCCTGGCTTTTACAAAAACGTGCTTTATGATTGTTTGAGCACAGAATTAACTTTTCTTGGTGGTCCAGCTACATCAGTTTCTTAAATCCTTTCTTAATACAAGCATCATTATAACAGATAAGATGTCACCTCACCTGGATCAGACACAGAAACCCATGTGCTTTCAAGTTGTTCCACCTGTTGCTGCTATTTCAGTTATTCTAGTGCTACATGGCAATAGTCTTGGTGCTGCGTGCCAGTAGTCTTGGTCTTGGTGAGCACCTCTCCATGGATAATTTTTGGCATCCTCACTTCACCTACTTTGTTTTAGATAGGGCATTTTTTTATTCATAAAGCTTTATATAGCGCGAACATGACCCAAGAGGGTATCAGAGCGCTTTACAAGTGGTAAGGGGTAAGGAAGGAAGACATTGCAAACCAACAACAAAATCAAGAGCAAAACAGGGTGTGGTGGGTCCCAAAATGAGGCAAGATGCCCCCATAGGGACCAAGCCATGCACAAAATCTGCATGATCATAGAAGTCCTATACTTTACATAGGTAAAGCAAATGTGGGCTAATATGGTAGGCTACTAAAGTACATGAGCCTTAAAGCAAGAACTTGTTAATTAGTAGCACTTTGACTTCCTTTTTAAATGATACGGGTGACTTCTCAGGATCTATTATATTGATGTACCATTAATTATATAGATGATTCTATCCATACGGAGATTACCATTTCTGAGAATCTTTCAACACTGAAAGTAGTAAATGCCAGACTAAACATTAGCATAAGGGATATTGTTAGGTGTGCATTAGTTAAGGGGCAGTGTTTGGTTTAAGTGAAGTTTAGAGTTAAGGTTCAGGTTTGGTTCAGCGCTGGGGTAGGCTTATTCTTCAGTTTAAGGTCAGGGAACTGTTGTGGCAAGATTATTTACCATAACTATGCGAGAGCCCCAGGCATACATCACATGGGTGGTTACATCAGGCACAAGGTACCACTTTTGTGGCGATCTTCAATGTTATGTTCCAAGACACAATATCTGCACAATGACAACCCGCATATGCACAAAACATCAACAATGTAATGCTCCCAGGTACAAACCACCACCACAGGAAGATCTGACATACACATCAAAAATAAACAGCCACATACACTATCAATCAATCAATATATTTATAAAGCGCACTACATACCCGCGAGGGTCTCAAGGCGCCAGGGGGAGGGGGGCGGGGTTGGTGCTGCTACTGCTCGAATAGCCAGGTCTTGAGAAGTCTCCTGAAGGCCAGTAGATCCTGAGTCTGTCGCAGGTGGATGGGGAGGGTGTTCCAGGTCTTGGCGGCGTGGTGGGAGAATGATCTGCCGCCGATGGTTGTTCTTCGGATGCGGGGGATGGTAGCTACATGTCACTACTGGGATTACCAATTGCACACAATCGTCCAAATACAAAATCCTAGACACAAAACATCACAACTGGGTTGATAGCATGCTGGAATAATCCTAGACGCAAAATATCACCATCGCAAAAATTTCAAGCACTACATATGAGCATTATGATTTGCCCATATACAGAATACTGCCACCTATGTTAATGCCAGGCAAAAACTGCAAATCATTTGCAGAAAATATCACAATAGTGCTGGGCAAAAAAATGTTTGGACTGTAATGATCTCATGGATAAAAAAATCATTAAGATGATTTAAGGCTCAAGAAAGCACTGGGGAAACCCCATGTGCAAACATAACCTGTATGAGCATATATGCAAACCTTTACCAGCATGGTGATTCCACGCACAAAATACCACCAGTGTGGTGATTCAAGGGACACTAACACTAAAGAACATTCGATTATCTATAAAACATAAAGACATTCTCTGTTTTGTACAACAAAGATGTTTCCTGATAGCCAGGACATTTTCTAATTTAAACGATTTTAAAACCATAACTTGTACCTCCCAGAACCAAAAGATATGAATGAGCCAAATACAGATGTCTCTCATTCTGGGGGTTTTAAGGAGCTACAAAGAATGTGGGCCTTGTGGCTCTCTGATGTAGGGCTATTTATTTACTTGTACTTATACCCAGCCCTGCCAAGTACCACGCATCAGGCATGAGAGTAACGCATTTTAATATGGTGGTGCGCATCACCGCACCAAAATGCAAAGTCACTCATTTATAGCGCCTCATGAAGTTGCTGACAAAAGGAAGGGAGCTTCGCTATTAGGGTTCATTGAGCAAAGCACAGACCACGCACTGCTGCGTCAGACCAATGTGTGAAAGACTGCACTACACTGTGCAGAGAAACTGCCCTGTTTGCTCTGCTCCAGCGGTGTTTGTTTGTTTGAAATACATCTCATCTGTTAGGAGGTGGTTCCGGTCGCTCCGGCCAGGCTGGGCTGAGATGTGCTCTCACTGACTGCAACACAGGGTACATTTGCCGCCAAAGACAGAACGTAATTCATGAAGTGGGCGGCGTGAGCGAGTGGAAGTTATGTTTGTAAGTTAAGTAGTTTTGAAGCCACCACTGCTCGCACCGCCGCCTGTGCCTCTGCTCTGCTGTGACCGGACCAAGCTCGGTTTGAGGAGTCATCAGTCCCAGCTAGCTTTGGATTTTTCTCTAGTGCTCTGCAGACAGAACTATATATGATAACCACCTTTAATTCACTTATAGCCGCCTCGAATGAATGAAAATAATATGCATTGTGATTCTCGGGCTCAATCTAGCCACAACCAACCAATGGTTCTTCTTGCTGCATTCTGCCCTCCTTCTTGGCGACAAAGAGATGCAGCATCCCAGGAATGTTGATGCGGCATAGCTCCTAGCGCTGGCCTTCCAGCTGCTGTGTATCTCGAAGGAAATGGGCAAGAGGGGGTGAGGAGGTGACAGGCAATACTTCCGTATATCGAGGGGCGCTGGCAAAATCAGATCTAAAACAGCACAGTCCAGTCAGCAAGTTTGTTCTAACACAATGCACACGAAAACCTGCCAACCCAATTCTCCAGTACACTGCACAGTTAAACCCAGCAGATCCTGCCTAACCGGCTGCTGATCCAGCAAACTAGGCTTTAGCACACTGCATAGTCCAACCCCCTCTAAACAAACTGTACAGTGAGACCCAGCAAACCCCCGCTTTAACACACTCCACACGTAAATTTACAAACCTCCGTTGTTCAAATGTGTGTAATTTCTCATATTTGTGTGTTTTCCTCATCTTCATTGCTTGATTTTTGCTCGCGAGAAAGTTTCCCTCATAGTCATTGAAATGTCACTCATAATTATACTAAAATTTAGCAATCTGAAACCTTGGCAGCTATGTATACCTAAAAGAAATGCAGCAAGTCCAAAAGCACAATGTGTGTTTTATACGTTGTGCTTTTGAACTTGATGCATGTTTTTTTGTTAATGGAGTGCGGCCGGAGGCTGATTGTGGGCCTTTGCGAAAATGTGTCTGTTAATTGCAGTGCATGACAGTGCTGCGATTAACAGTAATACTTTCACAAAGGCCCACAAACAGCCTGCAGCCGCGCTCCATAAGACATGCATCATGTTCAAAAGCAGGACGTGTAAAACACACATCGTGCTTTTGGACTTGCTGCATTTCATTTCTTAATAGAGTGCAGCTGCGTGCTGATTGTGGGCCTTTGTGAATGTGGTTGTGGGCCTTGGTGAAAGTATTCCTGTTAATCGCAGCACTGTCATGGGCTGCAATTAACAGAAATATTTTCCAACAATGTCCCACAATCAGCCCCCAGCCGGGCTCCATTAAGAAAACAAATGTAACAAGTCCAGGAGCTTCCTGTTGCTGAATGCGTGCCGAGGCTGCCATTCAAAGGAAAGTTACCGGCCACTCCCGGTGACGCGACCACTGTCTCAAGCGATCTGCTGTGTGCGCGCTTCACATAGGACACTGTGCGCTCGGGCTGAAAGAGGTGTGCACGTGCACACGGGCGCATCTTCCTGGGAACATAGCTCCTAGCCTGAGAAAAATCCTAACTTTAAGACTTTCGCTATTCACAGAAGGCATTTAGGAGTCCTAAAGTTAGGAGTCCTAACTTTACTACTCCTAAACTGAGAAAAATCCTAACTTTAAGACTTTCGGTATTCACAGAAGGCATTTAGGAGTCCTAAAGTTAGGACTCCTAACTTCTGTGAATACCGAAATGAGTAAGTGCCTTCTGTGAATACCAAAATGAGTAAGTGCCTTCTGTGAATACCAAAATGGTAGTAAGTTTAGGATTTTGTCTTAAGTTAGTTCTGTGAATGGGGCCTACAGTGTTCATCAACATCCTATTTATACAACCAGGTATACTTGTTACTGGCTGAATCTAAACAAACCCATCGAACAAGGTACCCCACACATGGAAACTCGAGCCAAACATGTCACATTCATTTGAAACAGAAACAGCGTCTCCTAAAACCGTCTCCCAGTAGAATAAATCCACTGATACACTGTCAAGAGGGACTGATACATGAAAGCAAGCAACACATCTTCTACAACTCTTCATCCACAGACCATAAGGGCAAGTAAAGTGAACATGGATCTAAAAGATATACTCTGATCACTTGTGCGGAGCCTCTGGCTGACCCTAATCACTACTCTTTGTATAGCCAGTGGATCTTTGGTGTCTATCGGGTCGCCAGATGCATGTCTTTTATATGATGTCTATGGTTTGCTCTTTACGTTAACCAAGGGTGAATACGTTGGACATAAAGGGGCACATTTATTAAGCTAGCTTTCACGCAGAGCAACGCAGCAAGTCACTTTGCTGTGCTGCAGGAAATGGAAATGGAAGGAATGGTCAGTATTTAACATTATAAAGTGCATTTCTGTTCTTTGCTTTCGCTGGCACACAATCTACTGACCAGCACCAATGCAGGCACCCTTGCGCCGTATTGTAAGAGTGCCTACGTTGCAAGCAGGATTGTTTTTGTGCAGGAAGGGACACTTTCCTGAACAAAAAGAATCCTCAGAGACATTTTCCTCGTTCTATGTATGCTGCAGCATAGAAAGGAGGAGAAAAAAAGATATTTCGGCTTGTTGTGTCTCACCTAGAGAGACGTAGCATTTTAACACATTTCCAGGTCTGCCAGTAATGGTAAATCTGGTAATGCGCCAAAATCAATGGGTGGATGTGTGGGAACACCCACGCTCCACCCATGGAATGCCTCCCTGGGGCAGAGTAATGCAATGCACCAATTTATCCTGCTTTGCATTACTCTAGATTTATCAAGCCATGCACAGCTGCAAAGGTGGCATTGCATGGCTTGATAAATCTGACTTAGTTGTAGCGCCGCACATGTGTCCCCTTGCATGGCACAAGGGTGACGCAACTCAATTATAAATATGCTCCGTAATGTAAATATAAGTGTGTATGTCTCATCAAGATACAACAGATACCACCAGAGACCACGTAGAAGCATCCAAAGGCCTTGTCAAGTGGCCACATGACATACATCACCTGACCTTCCGGAGCTATAAATAACTACAAACAAACAAACAAAAGAAGCATTAAAGCATGTCAACAAAGGTAAAAAGTAGGTGAGCCCAGCTTTGATTGGTAAATTTAACAATAAACTTTCAGTAGCAACCCAGCTAGGCCAGGTTAAATGAGAGGTCTCTAATGTTCGTTTATCCTCTTATCCTCTCTTCCTTTAAAAAGAAAACAACGCCGAATCTTTACAAGCGTTTTATAAAATAATTATGCCTGTGGTGTCACTTCAAATCAAACAGAATTTAATTCACAGATTGTTGGATACTTATTAAATAACAGGGACAGATTACAAAAAAATTAACAAATACACTTTCAATATGGTAAAATATTTGCCAGTCATGGTTGTTGGAAAAGGGCCCTTTCTGAGTGGTCACCCCAAACATTTTGCCTGCTTCCTCCTCTTTTTCTGCCCTTCTTTTTGTTAGCTTTAGGGCTCTGGGCATTGTGCCGCTGCTGACCAGTGCTAAAGTGCATTGCTGTCTCCTCTCATCATGGTCTAACCTGTTTATTCTTGTTTGGAATATTTGATTTGCTTGTTGTAAGTCCATTATAAAGGGGTATACCATATAGCCAGGGCATGCAAATTAAATGCTACATCTGGGCCTGCAGCACTGTTTGGTTGTGCCACTCACTGAAGTAGCCTTTCAAACCTCTCTCAGGGCTGCCACTGCAGGCCTGGGGTGTGCACTTCACTGCCACTTTGACTTAGAATTTAAAATCCCCGGCCAAGCCTTACACTCCCATTTTATTACATGTAAGTGACCCCCAAGGTAGGCCCCTGGTAGCCTAAGGGTAGGTTGCTATGTAAGTAAAAGGAAGGACACATACTATTATGTTTTGCCTGTCCTGGTAGTGACAAATAGCCTATTTCATTTTTTACTACTGTGAGGTCTACTCCTCTCATAGGCTAGCATGGAAAATTCCTAAATATGCTTTTAAGCTGTAATTCCTAATCATAGAGGAGTGACTTTTTCATATTTGATATGTTTGGAATGGTAATGAAAAATCCTCCTCACTGGTAAAGTTGGATTTAGCATTAGCCTTTTAGAAATGCCACTGTTGGAAAGTGGAACTATCTCTATGCTTATAGCTCTGTGACACTTGCAGCCTGTCTCCAATATGCTTAGGGGCTAGGTGACAGCTACACTTTGTGCATTCCCTCTAGACAGCCAGAATACAGGAAGGATAGGTGTGTATGAGTATCTATATACATCTACAAAATCCGAAATCTCGGATAGGGACCTAGCAGAAAAAGGGAAGGATTTTCGCTCAGTCTGAGTCGGAAAATCTGCTATGAAAGAAAAAATGTCCTTTCTTGAGTCCCCTCACTCACCAGGGTTTCCCCACGGTGACATGCTTCATCATAGGGGCCATCTCAACCCATTGCGGGTTGAGGCGTGCTGCGACTTGCGAGTTAAAAGTACCTAACTAGTGGGTAAAGTAACTTTATTCTGGCTCCTAGTTGGTATATTAAAAACGGGGTGAGTCTCTAGGGTGCCTAGATTTAATGAGTCAGGGATCCCTAGTGAACGTCAACAAGTTTCAAGCTTCCCGAATGCTCTTCTTCAGGACAAACACAGGGTCCAGCCCTGTGTGTACCACTCCTAAAGTGACCTAAAGTGAGGTAAAGTGAATTCAATTAAGCTGCAACTAATAAGCATACGTTGTTAATACATACAATACATTTTAGTCACGTAGTATCTCTGAAAAAAGAAAGAAAGAAATACAGTGTTATCTGCACGTAAATATCCAATAAAGGTGATTTGTTACTTCTATGTGTGCTGCTTTCTGCAGCACACATAGAAGTAGCAAATCATCATTATTTAATGGCCTTTGCTCTTTCTGTGTGTGCTGCAGAACAGAGCACCCCTAGAAAAAACAAAAATGAGGAGAAATACAAGTATTTCTCCTCGTTGCACCACTCTAATGCCTACCTGCTATTGCAGGGTCTGCTATTGCACATCCTTGTAAATCTGGGGCAGCGTCAAAAATAAATTGAGGTGGAATGCCCACAGCAACACCCATTGTACACCCATTTATGCAAAGAGATGCGTTTAAAGGGGACATATTTGCAAGGCAGCGTTAAGCAACTCTTATTAGCTTAGCACTATTTTGCAAATATGGAGAAAGTCATAGAGCCTCACGGCACTTGGAGAGACCGATTAGGTGACAGCGGACCACCCTTGATGAAACTGTGACTAGTCCCGTGCCAGTTCTAGCGCTCATCTTAATAAACCTGTTACCATCTGAGGAGTAATGTACTTGAATGCTCGAGACTTACAGATGGAGTAATACCTAGTACAGTGTTTATACTTTAGGGGTTTTTAATAAATGGGAGAAGTAGCATAGGGAACCTCTTTGTCCTGATGAATGCCAGTTAAAGAATCGGAACCCGGCAGAAACATGTTGACCTCTATGCAGAACAGAGGGGTGGTGAGTACATAATTTACTCACACCACCACCATCCGAGGGTTTCTAATACCCTTTTTAGATCTGACTAGGTAATCTAGGAATAAAATTATTATGACAATATCTCTGAGTCAGTTTTAACCACCTTCTGTGTGCACTTATGTAGGATCCTTTTCTTTTCCTGTTTTTGATTGTTTGTATTGTCTACCCCTCCCTATTGAGCCACCTCTAGAGTGGGTATGCGCAGAGGTGTTCAGTAGCAGCTCTATGATGAAGCATGCCACAACTTGTTGTGGGTGAGGATAGTTTTGACAAAGTGTTTGTGCTCCCTTCACAAGTGCACATATTCGTAAAAATTCATTGCAACTAATATTCACCTTACCTCCTTTTTGTGTATACCTATCGTGTCTGAGGAGGATGAGGTAAGGTTGAGTCCTTCCCCCCCTTCTTCCTGTGTGTATTAAAAGTAATTGAGCCAACAGAACGTCACTGAAAGTGTAGTTCTGGTGGCACAATCCCCTTGTAAATATACCCCTGTGTTTCCCTTGGGGGCTTAGTTGTACTCACCTGTAAGTCCCGGATTGCCAGGCACATGTTCAGCATATCGTTACAGACCCTAGGTTGAAGGGCCAGGGTCGGGTTATCACCCTGAACTGGTGGGAGAGGCGACTGCCAAAAGCACCCCAATATTTTTGTTTTCTGCGGGTACCACTCACAGAAGCAGGGCACGTACCTCCAGATGGAGAGGTAGGGGGAGGACGGACCCACCGCTGACTCCAGTTCCACCTAAGAGTACAGCTCATGGCTTGAAACGCCAATTGCAGGATACCACCCCTGAACTGGTGGGAGGGAGAGTGAAGAAAAGATGCAAAGCATCTAAAGCTGTGAGTGATTTGATTTGATTGGTAAATTTGTAGAGCACATGAATGCCCAGGAGCGTCTTGGCGCTAGAGCCGGTAGGGCAAAGTGATGCTGGTATGGGATCCAAGCTGAGTCAATTGGCAAAGAGCCAGGTTTTTAGCACCCTTCTAAAAGACATAAGCAATGTACTGCTCTTTATAGTGATTGGAAGGAGGTTCCAGTTCTTAAGTGTCCCTAACAGGAAACTTCTTCCACCCCAGCGGACCTGCTTTAACTTAGGTGTTTGTAGAAGTTTTGCATGAGCTGATCTTAAACTTCTGGCTGGCACATACCATTTCGGGTTAGTCCTCAAAAACTGAGGCCCTATGCCATGCAGAGCTTTAAAGGCCAAGCATTGTGATTTAAATTTTATCCTTTTGTCCACTGGCAGCCAGTGGAGGTCTCTTAATCTGTGGGAGACTGGCTCAAACCTAGGGATATCCAGTGCTAATCTGGCTGCTGCATTTTGCAGTCGCTGCAGTTTTAGTAGGTACTGGGATTGGATCCCCACGTTAAGGCCATTACCGTAGTCCAGTCTGGAGAGGGCCAAGGCTGTGACTAGTGTTTTTAGTGCATCGGGGGGATAAATGGGCGGATTTTCCTGATCATTTTTAAAATGAGCTAGATGGTAGAGGAGAGCTTGTTAATCTGACTATTGAAAGTCAGTTTGTCATCAAAGACGAATCCCAGTTTTTTTACCTTTGGCACTGGGATTGGGCAGTTGTCCACACTGGCAGGACACCATCTAGATGAGCAAAAAGATGAATTAGATCCTAACAGCATGACTTCGGTTTTTCGCCGCTCAATTTCAAGCAGTTAGACTGCATCCATTGGTTTACTTGCGTCATACACCGGTTAAAGTGGTCTGCTCTCTCCTCCATGTTGCTTGAGACAGACACGACAACCTTGGTGTCGTCACCATAAGAGACAGCCGAAAAGACAAATTGCCAAATGATTGAGGTCAGAGGAGCCACATATACATTAAAATGTGTGGGGCTCAAAGAAGAGCCCTGAGACACACCACAAGGCATTTTGGAAGACTCGGACGTGGAGGATCCCAGTCGGAGAAAGTTCTATCCGCTAGGTAATATGACAATAGAGTGAGGGTGGTATCTTGGATCCACAGCTCTGCTAGTCGGCTGGCTAGTATTTTGTGGTTCACTGTGTCGAAGGCCGCTGATATAGTTTACAAAATCAAGGCGGCCTTCCCCCCTGCATGTAATATTATCCTAAGTTCCTCTGCCGCTATGACCAGAGCCGTCTCTGTTCCATGATCCTCCCTGAACCCATATTGTGAGTGGCCCAGGAGGTTCTTCGAGGAAATAAATGTTGTGAGCTGTGTATTGAGCAGTTCCTCAAATACTTTGGATGGAAATGGAATTCTGTAGATAGGGTGGTTGCTATTGGGCTCCTCATTAGGGTCAAGGTTAATTTTTTTTAGAAGAGGTAAGACTGATACTGTTTTTCAGGCATCTGGAAAGAGGTCCGACTGAATTATTTCATTAAGCACTAGACTTAATTGTTCACTCAGTATTTCCAGGAACAAATGCAATACTTTACGGGGACAGATGTCTGTCGGGGCTCTTGACTTGTTTGTTTTCACCACCTGAATGATCTGTTCTACCAAGGGGGTAGAAAAAATGAAACCTGTGTTGGGTGTAGCGGTGTCCGAACCTGGCTTGGTGAACTTAGAGGTGGGGTAAGCGCTATCCTTAAAGGATTTGTACACTGTCTCGACTTTTTCTATGAAAAAGTGCCCCAGTGTGTTGCAGAATTCGGCGCTACTCGCCGTCCGGGATCCAACTGGTAGATTAGCTAGTTTTGTTTACTGTAATGAAGAGCTCCTTGCAGGAGTTCTTAGCCTCAAGGATGTTTGTTGTAAAATATTTACTTTTCTCCTCTATAACCAATTTCTTGTACACAGCCAATGTTTGTGCGTACTCAATATTCCCATCCTAATCGTAGTTTACTCTGCACTTTCTTTCTGACCTTCTGCACGCTTGTTTTTGTGCTCTAAGTTTGGCAGTAAACCATGGTTCAGAAGGATTTTTCCTCCTGGAGATGAAACTCTTTGTAGGGGCTGCAATATCTACTGTTGTTTTGATCCAAGTGGATAACCTATGAACAGCTGAGTTTGTGTCAGTCAAGAGGTCTGGTTTGGTTCTAAGCAATAGTGCTTGTGGAGTAGGAATGTTGGTATTGGCACAGTCTTGGTGGGCGCGTTTGTGATTGTTGAATGGTGCTGCTCTGCCCTTACGGTGAACATTATGGCTATATGGTCTGACCAAGGGACGGGAATTACTTCTGCGACTTTGAGAGTCGGATTTGAAGTAAAGATCCCATCTAGAGTGGGTCCGGCGACATGTGTCTCATACTTGACGACCTTCTTGGAGGCCTGTAGAGAAGAAGGCCTTTTAGTGTGTAATTATAGCTGAGTGAAATCTGAAAGGATAACGTTTCACAGTCATGGGTTCTTCCAGCTGAGGATCCAGACACTAGCAAATCCTCTCTAGAGATAATTGCTAGACCTCCCCCCGTTTGAATGTTCTATCTGCTCTGATGATTGTATATCCTGCTGGTAGTGCTAGTGCGAGATCAGAATCTGAAGCTTCATCTGCCCAGGTTTCTGTGATGAATGCCAGATCAAGCTTGTGTGATTCTATCATTTCAGCAACCTCAGTATTATGTTTTATTAGTGACCGCACATTAATTAGCATCGCCTGGAAGGCTTTGGTGGTATTCTTGTGTGCTGGTTTTTGTTGCGGTATTAGAGCCTTAATTTTCGTAAAGCTGAGATGCAACTTGCAATGCTTACACTGCTTGGGCTCTCTTTGAAGGTCAAGTAGAGAGCAATAAGAATTTCCACACTTTGGGGCAGATTTATGAGCACCTTGCGCCTCATTTACGCCGCCGTTGCGTCACTTTTGTGATGCAGCGGCGGCTCAAATCCTGCGCCATGCTGCGGGGTATTTACAACGTGACGCATCTGGCAGATGCGTCACATTGTAAAGTCCTGCGCCACATGTAGGCGTTCTGGAGCGGGGGGGGGGGGCGTTCCGGAGCAGGAACGCCCTCCTAAAAGTGGCTGAGTGAAATCTACAAGATTTCACTCAGTCACTTTCAAGGCCATGCTGTGTCAAAACCCTGCGCCTGCTTGAAGCAGGCGTAAGGATTGACGCAGCATGTAAGGGATAGGGCACCCCCGAGCCATGCTGGAGCTGCGTCGTGCTTGCGACGCAACTCCAGCAATGCGCCGCCTTTCCGACAGGAGATGCATCACGCATCTGCCCATCCCAGAGCCACGGTGCGCCGCATTGTAAATGTGGCGCATCAATGGTGGCGCACGGGTGGTTCAGATGCGTCGCAACTCTTCTGGCGCATCTCTGCTAATTAGCAGAGATGTGCCAGACGTCATAAATCTGCCCCCAAGTGTTCAGCCTAGATAGTTCGTCTCTTGTATAAGTTATGTTCATAGTATCGCCAGGAAAATCTGCAGGGATTCTGGCGCTGGGTGCGATCTAGGCGCAGATGGGCGCAAACAGGCTTGCCTTCAGCGTGCCCGCTGCACGTGTCAGCTCTGGCATCAGGCTATGTAGGGGGTGCAGCTGGAAAGACTAGGCCACTCACCTCTCGGAAGTGCCTGTCTTCCCCGGAAGTGAGGGAGGAATGGAGGTTAGGAGCCTGGGGAACGCCCTCCTCTCAACGGCACTTGCCATGTTGGACCGGGGCGAGAAGTGGCGAGACCGGGACCCAAGGCCACCGGTCACACCAGGAGAGTGGAACCCGTCAGTGAGCCAGGTAACCACTCAAAGGAAGCTTAAAATGCCATATGTTGTGCAGAGTAAAATATAGAACAATATAGATAATATAGACCCATAAAATCAATAAAAGTGAATAGCAGCGACAGATAGTTAAAAGGCACCAATAAGATATTATTTAAAACAGCGTGCGGGAAACAGCATCGCACCAGTCCTACTGCTTCAGACTGCGCGTCCGCTCTGGCATCAGGCTATGTAGGGGTGCAGCGGGAAAGACTAGCCCGCTCACTGCCCGGAATTGCCTGTCTTCACCGGAAGTGAGGAATGAAGGGAAGTTAGGAGCCTGGGGAATGCCCTCCACTCAACGGCACTTGCCGCATTGGACCGGTGCAAGAAATGGCGAGATCGGGACCCCGAGGCCACCGGTCACACCAGGACAGAGGAACCCGTCAGTGAGCCAGGTAACCACTCAAAGAAAGCTTAAAATGCCATACGTTGTGGAGAGTAAAATACAGAACAATGTAGATAATGTAGACCCATAAAATCGGTAACAGTGAATAGCAGCAACAGATAGTTAAAAGGCAGCAATAACATATTATTTAAAATTGCGTGCAGGAAACAGCACGGCGCCAGTCCTACCGCTTCAGACTGAATATGAAAACTGCCACCATGAGTGAATTAGTGCAATTTTTGCCGAGCTCACAAATTAACATTTCCTATGTGAGCAGCTTGTCTGGGTGTGAATCGTACATGCATTCTGGGATGTGTGGTCTTGCCTGGATAACAAACTAAGTAAAGCTACAGAGGACTGCAAAATTAATGCTCAGGATGGATGGCCTACCTGCTCCGGGGCCTGCATGGAATCTGTGTTAGGGAGAAAGGCAGTGGGCTTGAATAAGACACTGCAAGACCTGCTGCTAATAAACAGAAATGCAACTCACAAGAACTTCTCCAACATCATACTAGCTGCTGCTCTAGCGCACTCTCTCCCCTTCCTGAAATCCAAGCTGCAGAGTCACACCAAAGGAAACTCAGGCAGAAAATAAATCAGAGGCACCCACCTTCTTGGAGCTACAGAGTGGCAGCTAAATTACGAGCCTTCTTTGTCACCTTCCAGAACTTTCCTCCACTCCCCAGGTCAGGGGGGCTACAAAGGCATGGGCGCTCCTTTTTACTGGGGGAGGAGTTCATGAAAATATGGCCAGCCAGTGCTCCTGTATAAAAGTGAAAGGCGCTTGCAGGCGCTTGCATGCGCAGCAGAGATGGAGGCACTAACAGATGGGGAGCCAGAACAGAGGAAGACTGGCCCTGCAAGTATTTTATAGTGGTGAGTGCTGATACACTCTGCTACACGGCGTAGGTGGAGTTTTTGCCAAACTCTGCCCTCCAAGCAGAGTGCGGAGTGATAAAACTCTGTGAAATCCGACAGCGGAGCAGGGTTTATTGACCACTGCTGATGTAAATTAAATGCTACTAGTGGGCCTGCAGCATAGGTTGGTTGTGCCACCCACAATCGTAGCCTTTCAAACCTGTCTCAAGCCTGCTACTGCAGGGCCTGGATGTGCAGTTTGCTGCCACTTCGACTTGGCATTTAAAATCTCTTGCCAAGTCTTAAACTACCCCTTTATTATATATAAATCACACTAAGGTAGGCCCTGTGGAGCCCTAAGAGCAGGGTATCATGTAAGTAAAAGGAAAGACATGTAGTTTTATGTTTTGCCTTTCCAGGTAGTGACATACAGCCTATTTCATTTTTCACCACTGTCTGGCCTAATCTTCTCATAGGCTAGAATTGGGAATTTCTTAATACACTTTGAAGCTGTAAAAAGAGAGAAGTAGCTTTTTTATGTTTTACCTGTTTTGGGATGGTAACGATAAATCCTCTCTCCTTGTGCAGTTTGATTTAGCATTACTATTTTAGAAATCCCACTATTAGAAAGTGGACATTTCTCTGGGCTTATAACAGCCACACTTTTTGTGTTCCCTCTTGACAGCCACAACAAAAACAGGATAGGTGTGTCTGAGGAATCAGTGACATAATATAGAGACAACAAATATCGTCTCACAAAACTATCGAAAATGTAATATCAATAACAAAATTATCGAGTCCCTATAAATAACTATAAGTCATGTATTTCAATCACAAAATATGGGTGACAAAAATATCTAATTTTACATATATCGAGTGATAAATATATAGAAAAAAATCGTGACTCACAAATAAGCAAGCACTATGAAAAAAATATTGATCACAACAATATTGACTACAAAGTTATCATCAACGCAACTGGCAAATACGTTTACCAAATAAGGATACATCTGCCCAAAAAACAGAATTAGACTAAAGCAACCAATAAGAAATATACACAACTTTAACCAATGAAAAAGCTTAGCCAATTAAATAAACAATATAAAAGCCACAGCAATTAAAGCAAAATATAACTCAGCAATGGACTAACATTTGAAGAGGAGGGACCTCTGCCAGCTTGTCCCTACAAAACAGAAGACTGCAAAATATACAACTGTACAACTACATATCCAAGTAAATATTAACTATACTGGGCCCGATTCACAGAACTAACTTAAGACAAAATCCTAAACTTACTACCATTTTGGTATTCACAGAAGGCACTTACTCATTTTGGTATTCACAGAAGGCACTTACTCATTTCGGTATTCACAGAAGTTAGGAGTCCTAACTTTAGGACTCCTAAATGCCTTCTGTGAATACCGAAAGCCTTAAAATTAGGATTTTTCTCAGTTTAGTAGTTGAAAGAGGTGTGGCGCCGCGGCCAGGGCGACTGACTCCGGAATCTGGGGATCACGGTTTGATCGCCGGCAGCAGCTTAGCCCACCACTGCGTGACTCTGGGCATTAGCTTGCTTATTCTTCCCGACGGCCCCCAGCGCCTAGAGACCCTTACGGGTGATTGTTCGCACTTTACAAATGTGAATTTAATTTAATTTTAATCTTTAGATAAGCTTGACTGCTCTGTGCCAAGCAACCAGAGGGTGAGAACAGGACATCTTACAGTGTTTATCTAGTTTACACTGACTAGAGTGGTGGTTCCTGCCTTGCCTGGGGGCATACCTCAGCTAACAAGGAATCCCATTTCTAACATATGGTGCATTTGTAATATCAATACGATGGACCTCTCCGCAGCCTTCAACAGGCTCCACAATGCAGGAATCCGGAACAAAACCCTCAACTGAATTCGCTCATTCCTCCCTGGCAGAACGCAGCGGGTCAGACTATCTCCCTTCATCTCAGAACCCACGCCAAACACCTGCGGGGTCCCCCAAGGATCCTCCATCAGCCCTACTCTGTTCAACGTCTATATGGCCCCTCTCGCCCCCATCGTCATATCACACTGACTCAACATCGTATCATACGCAGACAAAACACAACCCATCTTCTTACTATCCAACCAACCCAACATCTCGAAACGCAACTTTCATGAAATAATGGAAGCAGTCGCCAGGTGGATGAAGAAGAGCTGCCTACAACTGAACACAGACAAAACTAAAGTACTCATTACAGGTCCACATCTCGATGCCTGGAACGACACCTGGTGGCCCTCAGGAACCCACCCCCACCTGCGGGACATACATGCAACCTCAGAATCATCCTCGACTCTGAACTCAAAATGGATCACCAGATCAACACCGTCACCTCTTCCTGTTATCACACCCTCCTTCTCCTATGAAAAACTTTCAACAGGATCCCCTTCGAACACAGAAAAACCATCACCCACGCCCTCATCAGTAGCAGACTGGACTGCGGCAACTCAACTCACTCTACGCCGGGATCAACCAGAAACTCACTGCAAACTCCAGACCATCCAGAATGCCGCTGCCAGACTAGTCCTCAACCTACCGCGCCATTGCCACATCACCCAACACCTGCAGACTCTACCTTGGCTCCCCATGGAGAAGAGAATCACCTTCAAACTTCTTACCCACGCCCACAAAGCCCTCCACGACACTGGCCATGCCTACATGAACCACTGCCTCTTGTTCCACACACTCTGCTCAGCCAGGCTCTCCCTTGCCACAGTGCCACGCATCAAGAAGACCAGAAAAGGAGGTTGTTCCTTCTCCTTCCTGGTGGCAAAGGCATGGAACACCCTACCTCTCCTCCTCCACCAGACTCCTACTCTCTCCATGTTCCTGAAAGTCCTCAAGATCTGGCTCTTTGACGAATCACCATGAGTGCCCGGCACCGCACGAACCATTAAAGGCCATGGAAGAACTCTGACCCACTTGGCCTCTGAGGACACTCCGGGACTCCCTAGGTGCTGCGTGCCCCCCTCGCTCCTCCCAGTGCCTTGAGACCCTTCCAGGTGAGTAGATGACCTCAACAAATGTATAATTGATTGATAATGTGACACTACCAGGGACTTTTTTAATTATGGGTAAAGAAACAATTAGTATAGAAAAAGTTCAATGAATGTGCACCAAGCAAGATACACCATTAATACACCATTGATATTAAAAGGAAAGTTTCTGATTGAAAACATGGACGCAATCAGTGTCAAAGATAGTTATGATAAGGAAGCTCAGTTGGCATGAGCTGATCATGAATACAAATCAAGATTTTGCATAAAAGTACAAACCTTTTTTCAGTCTATGCAAATGTAAGTTAATAGGCACAGAAACAATGGACATATCCATATGAATCGTCTAGTGTTATTCATAGCCTACCAGAATGACCCTAAAAACTCATCCAGAGCACCTTCCCATAGCATTTACGTACTGATATGCACATGATATGGTGCATCTTCAGTTCCAAATTCAGGCAATAGTGTATACCAGTGGTTCTCAAACTTTTGACTTCTGGGGACCCCCACTTATTCATTACTGGAATCTGGGGACCCCAACTGAATCATTGTTCGAATCTGGGGACCCCCCCACGAGTCGTTAGTAGAAGCCAGAGACCCTGGCCTAAGCAATGTTGATGATTTGAACCGCAAAACAATACACAAAAATACTGCAAATAATTATTCTTCAGATAAATAAACAAATGACACATTTTATTTAATAAGCAAACACATTTAAATAAAAAAAAGAAATCAAAATATAATTTTAATAAAATGGTTGGAGCTTTTCTAAATTCAATTGAGGCCACTCTTCATCCATACCATATACAGTTTGATGCACCTCCAGTGCTCTCACGAATCAAACTGAGGATATAATTACATTTTTAGCCTCCAGTTTCATATTCCTGCACATTTACAGTATGTTTTAAAATGTCCAATTGTACATTTAGCATCTTTATATATACACTTTATTAGTCTGTTAATATTATTTGATTTTCAAAGTAGTCATGGAACCCCTGAGGAGGCTTCAGGGACCCCCAGGGGTCCCCGGACCCCAGTTTGGGAACCACTGGTGTATACAATCATGAAGTGGTTCTCCTTCATCCATCATCACCTTTCATCATAGTGAGTCCTAATATTTTCACAAGAATATTGTTGAGTGGCCATAGGTGATCACCATTCTGAAGAACCCGCTACACCAACGATAACTGCAATGGGGAAGGGCTTGTTGTGCTGCCCCATTATTAAAATGGCCTTACCAAGCATCAGGGTAGTCACACAAGGTATCACACATGCAACAGCCATGGAGATCTTGGCAAGTTACCCAATGTTAGAATTTTGTTGCCATGCTTGGAAAAGGCAATGACATGTCAAGAGTTCTCAACTGTGCATTACCAGTGCGCCATCGCCATTCCAAAGTCCTAACTCCTGGTGGACTGAGAAGGAGTGAAATATTTACTTCAGCTGGGAAATAACAACACTGCATGGTGGAAAATTCATTGATTGCAGTGAACACCTCTTATACCGTGTTTTCAATCAGGAAATGGGTAACTGCATGCAGAATCAGTGTTTGGCGATATAAATTTCACATATGTAGGAGTTTCCCCTAAAACATTTCCCCAAAAATTTATATGAACTGATGTTAAGGGTCAAAATGTGTCAAGCAAAATTTGTGGAGGGTGGTGCATTACAAATCCAACTCAGAACTATCATCCCTAGGCAAACTTCCAATCGACCCCACTTGAAATCAGGGTTTGAGTGCTTTCCAGTCAGAATTCTATGTATGGCATGTGAGAAACCAAACTGCTGGATATTTGGAAAGAACCACTCAAAGCCCTTGGCAAAACACAAAAAGATGCTTGGATATTAAAGACATGACAGGGCTTCACCTCAATATTCAGCCCGATAGAAAACAAATTGTTGTTCAACTTCTTTATCATGTGTAACCCTAGTTCATACTGGGGCTATTACTCTCTGAAACACATCCACTAATTTGGGAATCCAAAAGGACTGAGGCTCTCACCAAAGAAATCATATGAATATTCTCCTACTGATTCATGTATTGGACCACAACATCGGCTCTATTGCTCAAAAATGAGACACGGGTCTGCGTCACATTGAGAGTTGAATCTACAATTTCATGTTAGGCGACATATTGGCGGAGAGTCGCCTAGGACATGAGGGGCTGATTGTGTTTTAGCTCTTAAAACATTGTATTACATGTAAGTATGTCAGACACATTGCAGCAAAATATATTTAAAAAAAAGCGACAACTTGCCATTAAAATAGATTATGCTCCAAAAGGACTTTGACCATGACCTACTCTATAGAGATAAGCTCCCAAAATATCAAACAATGTAATAAAACAGCCCTCACATTACACGCTTCATTAATTGAAGAACTGTAGCAACAGTGTTTTGCCTAGTTAGACAGTTGTATATATGCTTGTCTGTCATTGAGACTTTACAAGAATGTGCTACTTTCAGCTGGAAAAGTAGCAATTTGTTTTTACTTTTCTAAAGTACAGATCACATAAGAACAAAATATAATAAATAACACAAAGCAAAACAACAGTGCAAGAAAAACAGAGCACAGCAAAACAACCGCACAGCAATAAAAGAATGCCGTAATACACCAACAAACCATAATACCATATGAAATAACAGCACCCCACAGCAACAAAATCCAATAACAACAAATAATGCTAAATATTCTTGTCACACATTAACATCTCCAAAAATCTACTTTTATAATACAGCAGTAAAAGTTGTTTGCACTGAGTCCTACCTTACTTATCAAAATGGATATATAATAGTACCAGTAAACATTGTTTTTTAATATGATCCATATGATCCACTGTCTTAAATTAGCACTTCTAGTGCTCACTTTATGTGATACCTTCAACTGACCTATCTTCACGACATCCTCCAAAGGTCCATTCTATCAGCCACTGCTAGGTTGGCGATGATGGGTCTCTCTTAACACATTCAAGCTTAGCATTCACCATCATCTCAGCAAGCAATGCAATGTGGCTGTCCTGAAATTAGTCCTAAACACACCAACTTTACAAGATCCATCAGGTCATCCATCACCTGTATAATCATCTTGTTTAGACTTTCCACATAGTCCTCTTAGGTAGCTTAACAACGGTGTGTAGAAATGCACACACAAACACAAATCAGAGAATGCTAATTTGAATATTTCAAGATATCTTAAAACATGCTTACATTCCAAATGATTTTTTTTTATAGTTGCTGCGCTCATTATACAGCGACAGACAATGTTATACTAGCATCTTAGGCTCTGTTATCTTATAATTTTGAATACCTTTCCTTTGATTTGTAAGAATAGATGCGTAATAAAAATAATAAACTAAAATAAGATGCGCTTGAATTGAATGGTTCTGCGTTTGATTGAACGAGGATGCAGGAACGAGGCATATCAGTCGAGCAATAATAGCTCAGGAGTAGAGACTGAGTACAAAGGTGAAGGATCTGTGACAAGTAAGATAGCACAGCTGACAAGGATTCATTAGAGAACCGCCAGCTTATCATTCCGTCGCTTCAAACATGAATATTGCTTTGCTCATTTATGTCACTTATCTTCTGAGGTGCAAGCCTAAAATTGCAATCTTTTATACCTAGTGCTGTGCTTCATAAAGGATGAGACGTGAGAAAGGACAGAATATGGAATTGCACAAATACCTCAATCCTAGTCCTAGTAACACTAGATTAGTCTGGCTGTAAAGCAAAAGAGAAGATAACATATTTCAATGAGATGAAAAAACCCAAGCAACAACCATAAAAAACAGGTCAGGTTTCAGGGGACATTCATAATCAGTCGGGAGCATTATGTTCATTAATATTTTTATTACAGGTGTCGAAGGAAAGACATTGTATTACCGGTGGAGCACAAGATCTAAATCAATCAATGTGGACACGTAGAAATCCACACATGCAGTAAGTAAAAAAATAAAAAGAAGCCCAATTTAGAGCTGGAGAGAAATAGATTACAATATCCAAAAGTATTTGGAAAACTTAAAGACAATGTAGAAAAGGAAAAAAGGGAAAAACACTTGACATCATTAGTGGTATGTAAACATGGTTTATTGTGAAAACATCTCGTCTTTCTTTTCAGTGCTTTTCATTTTTTTGTTTTCTGCTGTTCTTTGAAATTCAATTTCAAAAGATGCAGATGGGATCAGGAGTTTTCAAAAGTTCTGGAAGGGTCAAAGAGGCAAAGACATATTCTGACTCGCAGGTGTGGGGTTCCCAGTGCAACCCTGCACTCGGGCTGCAAACATGCTCCTCCTCACTTGAAGAGGGCAAGGGCAGCTTCTCAACATCGGGAACCGATTCTACTCTATTTGCAAGTGGATTCATGAGGGAAAAGTTGAAAACAAATCTACACATGTGGCTATAAATAACACAAATGTTTAAAAAAATGTTACATCTTAGATCAGTGTATGAAAAATCAATCAGGCAGAATAATGGCAAAGTGGCAGTAGAGTGGGCAGTGCTGGCAGCAGATAGTGTTTTGGATGAATAAACTTCATTGATACTATCCATCCCTCCCACTGAGTACATCCAATCCTCTCCCACTACAGTGGAACCCACATATCACTGAAAGAATGGAGGTTGCTCACAGTCAGGATCTCTTACATTTCACTTGTTTGCTCCATGCCCCAGGTTGAGGGTAACAGAGAACCAGCAGACTGTCAATGACAAGGTAACAGTCTGAAGGGGACTCGGTATGATCTCTCACCAGACTGCTCAGATCCTCCGGAAGTCACTTGAAAGCTTTGATCTTTCTGCTCGTGGTCATGGTATATCGGAAGAAAATTTCCAAGTCAGATCAGTCATCAGTTGCATCCTGAGTCAGTCTTTGGATACTGGAGGCCACAGGCAGTGGCTGAAACCACAGCAGCCTGCTAATCCAGTTGGCACGAGCAAACCTACAGTAGCTGGAAGTGCCAAATAGGAACAAGATTATTACTAGGAAAATGAAGTAGAGCACACTTAAATAGATTGCACTGGGATAACGTGGGGGGATTTCTACAAAAAAATGTCAGAGCGCGGTGCAACAACCAAAATTGGCAGCGTCAAGATCTGACTTTTTCAAAATACAGGAATGCGCCGTATTGACAAAATATGTCACATCCCTGCATTTCGCTGAGAGCTGGCACTAAAATGCTCTCTTGCGCCAGTGCAGGCACCCTTGCCCCATGTTGCAATGGTGCCTGCACTACAGGGGCGACTGTTTATGTGCAGGAAAGCACACCTTCCTGCACATAAACAATCTTTAAAGGCGATTTGCTCTTTCTATGGGTGCGGCAGAATGAAGCACACATAGAAAGAGTAAAATATGAGAAGTTAATCATTTCTCCTTGTATCGCCATCCTAATACCATGTTTTACATGGCCTTAGTTTTTGGCACTGCCCCATCCTTGTAAATATGGGGCATCATCAAAAAGCAATGGGTGTTGCATTGGAATGCCCTCTGCAACACCCATTGCCCTCCTCTTTGCAGCACTGAACTGCTGCTGGAGAGGCATATTTACAAGGTGATGTTAAGTCATGTTAAGTGGCTTAATGCCACCTTTTAACTATGGGGTATGGAGCAACAACCCTGGAGCGTCAGAAAAAGTAATGCTTCAGTGGCGTTAGGGGTTAGTAAATCTTCCCGTGGTCTCATAGCTAAGCTGCCAACTTTGACTGCTGAGGACGAGGATGTAATTTCGACCCCAGGCCCTCTCCCAATATTTATTTTGCTATAAGCAGTTATGACATATAATGGTATTGTGCAACTGCAAAATGTAAATCTAAACTTGATGCACATGGCCTTCATAATGTATTGCGTGCTAGGACGACCTAACTGGGAATGCCAACCAGCCCTGGCAATTACGTCTGATTGGCACTGGAGGGAGGGGAGGGAGGGGTTCTGGTGGGAAAAACTGCTGCTGGGCTTTTGTTACAGGAGTGCAATATTGCAGCAATGCTGCAAAACCGAATCCAAGTAACAAAAACACCCACCCTTCAGGGCCACCAGGAAAACGCCCAGTGCCAGCTATGGCCAATCCTGCCCTGCATGCTAAGGATCCACAGCTAGACTCCCACTATACAAATACCAATAATATACAATACTGCTCTCCAGTTTGAGTGTTTATATGTGCAATTATTTTACATGTGGTTAAATGGATAAATAGTGCACTTCTGGCAACTATAGCAACATAACTGACTGCTAACAGTTAAACAATAGTAAGAGTTCAAGGAATTTTGTTCTAGCTTTTTCGACTGCTTACCGAACAAGAAAGACTGACATCTGTTCATGAAGTTTGCAGATACACACTTTAATTACATTTAAAAAGTTCCATTATGCTTTAGGGTGCTCAGTTTTCCTTATGAGAAAATAAAAGCATATAGGGGAGGATGAAGCAAAGGACGTGTAGATTTCTATGGAAAATCATCACATAAGATGTCTGACCTAACAGTGATTCAGAAATGTGCATTGTGAGAGGCGAGCGCTGAAGAGATGTTTCTGCAGTGAGCACAATCAACAGTGTGTTTTAATACTTTTGCCTTACAGAGTCTGCCTTTGCTTGATGGTTAATGAAAATATGAAACAGAGAGATTGGTTTCATATTAAAAACAGACAGATTAACTTTAATTGTAAGCAGCTGTATAATTCACCACTCCTCAAAACCCTAATTCTTTTACTGGGGTTGGTAAAAGGATCTGGTGCCAGTACGCTGACAATTCTAGAGTCAGAATGGGATGGGTTCAGCATAATTAGAAGGCATTTTTCGGGGGCGTGATCTCGATGCCGATCCAAGATGGCATGACCGCGCAGAGTTCCGACAGACCGGTGAACCTCTCCGAGACCGGAGGCTGTTTCAGCGCTCACTGAGGGACGAGACTGCACAGAGTCTCCCATTCAAGTCGCGGTGAGTCGCTGGAGCCCTCTACAACTCCCGCCACTGCACTTTTAAGGGCCATAATGGCGCCAGGGGATTTCTCCTCAGGATAAGGTTGCACCAGCCATTTTGAAGGGCGAACGTGCTTCATTTTTCATATAAAGCATCTCTATGGTGTATACATTACATGCACCACCCGAAAAAAAATTCTCAACGTTTTGATATTCTTTTTTAGCAATTTTGCCATGTCTCTCCATAAGAAGATACATTTTTTACTTTTTGATAGCCTTTTCTCCCCTCAGTAATTCGTCCCTGTGGAGCAATTCTTAAATTCATGACACATATGTCATTGCCTGTTATCATATGGACACTAGTTACTGTCTATTGAACCCTCATCTCTACTATTGACAAGGGAGGTCAACCCTGCTGAGTCCTTCTATATTTCTGAGTGCTTTTTGGATGCGTTTTTCACTCCTTCTCGCCGTGTGACTGAAATTGCTTTAGATTTTTGTGGGTTTTGCCTTCTCTATGCAGCTTGCACAGTTATTGTCCTGTATATGGGGAGATTACAAAATCTTAAACTCCCAGTTTCCCCCAAACACATTGTAAACTCAGACTCCACTCATAACGACATGGAGGATACATCGCCTCTTAAATCTGACCCTGCACAAGACACCATTCCAAAATCGCAACTCTCAAGCAAAATGCCTGCGGGAACCTCTAAAAGACCCCAAAAAGACCCCGCCGTCCCCAGTGCATACCTTATTAACCTCCATGGATATGATTCTTGAAGAAATTTGTGCAATAAAACCCTTCATGGAGGAAACTTCTAAAACTCTGCAACATCTAGATGACAAATGGTCTTCTTTGGAATCATCTGTGCTGGTTGTGGAACAGAGGATTTAATCTCTTCAATCTACTTGCTGTCGCAACTCTTTTTAGGAGCCTGAGATATCTCTTCTTAAAAGCACACTGAGGATTTGGAGAATCGGAATCACAGAAATAGCCTCCACATTTATGGACTCCCTGAAATACGGAGGGTTCCAATCCAACAGTTTTCTCTCAGACCTTTTTGCCCAAGCTTTTGAACATGTCTAATACTGCCCCTCTTAACATACAATGGGCTCAGAGACTTGGTCCCTGGTACTCAACAAAACCATGTGGTGTTATCATGTTTTTTTCTGCAATATACTGAACTATTACAAGTCTTGTCAGCTGTCAAATCCCCAAAACAATTTTTTGGGAAGGAAGATCGATTTTTTTTCTCTTAAGATGTTGCTAAAGCCTCCATTGACTGTCAGAAACTATAAATGACAGATATGTTCTAATCCAACTTTGCCTCTTTAAAGTCACTTATAAGGAGAAGACTACCTCTTTTGATGACCCAGCTGCGCTACAGGAATTTCTTCAGCAACATGGAGCGGATGTCATGGACACTTCAAAGTCTACTTGACTGTCACTTTGTTTGTTTTATATTGGTATTTCCCTTTCTGCAAATGTTGTTTCATTCTTGATTCACTTTTAAAATGCTTATTCATTAGTGTCTTTTCTCCCTTTTCTCTTTTTCTTCTCTTTTTATAAAAGTATTAATTCATACTATCTCTCTTCTTCCTAATACAAATGTATTTTCATATCCCATCTCCCAAATGGTCCCCTCTGTTGTTGATATCCTTACCCATCCAAGGTTACCCTGACATCTGGTGGGACTCCAGTGCTGTCGTCATCATCTCCTGGTGTCGTCACCCCATATTGTCTTTGTGTTTTGTAGGTATGTTCTTCAGTCGTCATTTGGATGACTTGTACTGTCTTTTTGTTTCCTGTTTCATTTCTTCTTTATTCGTGATTTTCTATGTGGCTCCTTTTTATCACCTTCCTCTCTCTATTGTCAACTACATCATTCCTCTTCTTCTTTTTCCTATTAAACAAACCCTCTATTTCTATCTTTTTTCTTTTTCATATCTGTTTTATTCTAATCTTAATCTCACTACTGTAAGCATACTGATTGTTCATGTTCTTACCATTAAGATACTTTCTGGGTTACTACTTGGAATGTCAAAGGGCTAGGTAACCCTATTAAAAGACAATCTGGCACATGCATCAACAATGCCATTTGCGATTCCTTAATAGCGAAAAATAAGGATTCGCTAATAAGGAATAGCAAAAGGCTAGCATGTAGAAATCGCTTACAAAATAGCGATTTCTAAACATTCCTTAATTGCTACTCGCAAATTGCGAGTCGCAATTAAGGAATACCTCCCCATTGATTCCTATGGGCCTAGAGGCCCATAGGAATGAATGGGAGGACTTTCTCAATTTGCTAATCTCAATTAGAGAATCGCAAATTGCTCATGCTATTTCAAGGGTGCAAGGGCGTCAAAAAGGACACCCTGTTGCACCCCTGAAATCTGCGTATGAATACATCTTGCACACACACATGCCCCAAGGGCATGTGTGTGTGTAAAATGGAACTTTGAAAAATGCACTTTAGTGCATTTTTCAAAGTTTTTGCAAATTACCATGAAGTTCAACTTCATGGTAATTTGCTCCCCCTATTAGCGAAATCGCTAATTTTTAAACTTTCATGCATTGCATTTAAGGAATCTCAATTTGGGATTCCTTAAATGCAATCGCAATTTAAGGAATTGCTATTTAGAGATTCCTTAAATAGCGATTTTTGCATTTGGGATGATGCATCCCAAATGCAAAAATACCGGTCGCAAAGGGGCAGATTCTGCTAATCTGCCCGTTTGCGAGCAGGTTTCTCGTTGATGCATGTGGCCCATTGGGTGTTATCTTATCTAGCCAAATTAAAAACTGATATTGCACTGCTGCACAATATCGAATGTGAGGATCACTGGGCTTTGATTGTAGATGTGACTCAAGGGGCACACTTGCATTTTCACTCATTGAATGACAGGTTGTAGTATTAGAGAGGTTTATTTTTCACTTTATATGTTTTACAGACAGTGGGCATTTTTTGCAATTAATTATACGATGACAATGACGTTTTCTGATGTGCACTTTTTCTAATATTTACAGTCACCCCTGAAGAAGGGCTAAATGCCCGAAATGCATTGGGTTGCAGAACTTCATGTGATTTAAAGGATGGATCATTTCAACATGCTGTAAAAAGGCATTATACAAGCACTTGAATATTGGGATTATCTGTCTACACATTACACAACGTAAAGAGAATCAAATAAAGAGAAAATGTTTAAAAGGATGAGCTTTGGTCTAGGATGATTTTTCATCTGATTTGGAGAGTGCTTACTGGGCATGTTACAGTATTGTATCAGCTTCATTAGACCGCTGCAAGAATCACATCTTTCTCAGTCTGAAGTTTCCAAATTGAAGAAATGTTGGGGGGGGGGGGGTCATGTGTTCAATTCTCCTGCTTTAGTTGAGAAAAATGGGGTTCTGATTCTTTGTCATAAAAAGTTACATGCGTTGGTTACTCATCAAGAATCTGATATTGAAGGTCGGTGGGTTGTTGTTAAACTTCTTATTGATAAGATACCTTTAAATATTTTCATTGTATATGGCACTGTCTCTGTTGATAAGGTTTTCTGTACAGATCTCTGACAAACTGCTTTTCTATGATGATGACTATATTATATTTGGTTGTGACTGTAACCAAATTCATGATCCAATATAGGACAGGCATTCAACAGGTAAGTTTGTTCCCAGTAAAATGCGCTCACATTTTACTTCCACTTTATGCCGTAAATCGGTAGTTGATATATGGTGACTCTTCGGGAGTACAGTTTTTATTTAGCTCCACACCACTCACAATCCCATATTGATTATATTTTTTTGAGCAAATCTTTAGCTCAACATGCTTTTCAAGCTGAGATAGGATCAATTTTAATATCAGATCAGGCTCCAGTACATGTGGACTTAGACCTCATCCCTTTTGCTCTGCACTCGGGCAGATGGCACTTTAAAACTCCTTACTCTTAGATCCTAAATTTAGCCAACAATTCAGTTCATTTGTCTATGAAGTTTTTGCTATCAATTCAAACCCAGAGTCATCTTTTGTAATGATAGGGGACTCTTTCAAAGCAGCCGCCAGGTGTTTTATAATAAACTTCTTCTCACAAAAGAAAAAATCCTTAGATGCCCAATCTACCCAACTACTTAATAAAATCAAACAGCTTGAATATACTTACTATCACTCCAATGATGAGTCTTCCTTGAAAAATCCTATTGATGCTAAACTCACTTTTAACAGGTTATTTACGGATGCTGTCTCTTCTTATCTATTGAAAAGTAGCACTCAGTACTATAGGTTTCAGAATAAAATGGAGAAACTGCTAGCTAATTATTTGAAAGTCAAAGGGACAAAACTAGGATACAATCTTTACAGGGCCCTGCGGTGACTCCTCTTTTTTAAAGATAACAATATTTTAAATTAATTTGTTTTTTTCTATGAAAATCACATTGATATTGACTCATTAGAAACTGATATTTCATTAGCCAAAATTACCTATGCAGTCTCAGTGTTACGTCGAGGGAAGGCCCTTGGGTCTGATGGCTTTACAAATGAATTTTATGATCATTTTGCAAAACTTCTCCTACCCAATCTTTTACTTCTATTTAATCCATTTACTCATAAAGGTATATCTCAAGGGACTTTCCAAGAAGCCATGATTTGCCTAATTCCAAAAGAAACTAAAGATCTCTCTCTCTGTAAGAATTATCGTCCCATCTCTTTAGTTAATAGTGACTATAAGATCTTTGCCAAGATCCTAGCATTGCTCATTGACACCATTCTGCCCGATCTCATAGGCCCTGAACAATTCAGCTTTGTTAAAAGACGATTAGCCTCTGAAAATTCTCGAGTCTTTTTCAATGTCCTTAGCAAGGCTTCATCTTTGGATCAACGTATTGCAGCTATTTCTTTGGACGCGGAAAAACCCTTTGACAGGATTGATCTTTATGTTTCACGCATTAAGATGGGTTTGTTTTCCACCTAAATTGATTTCATTAATTTATCTGCTATATTCAGGTCCCACAGCCTCAATTTTTGTTAATGGCAGAACCTCAGATTACTTCTCCTTACTTAGAGGGGTACTGCAAGGGTGTCTCTTATCACCTCTATTGTTTGTCATCGCGCTGGAACCCTTTCTAAATAAAATTAGGCAGGATGTTCGCATTTCAGCCTTTCAATTTGGTCCTCATCAGGTTAAAAGGTCAGTTTACACCGATGACATTATCTTATATTGCTCTAACCCTGTAACCTCTCTCCCCCCTTTTTTCAACAAGTTAATACATTTCTCTGCTATCAGGTTATCAGCTTAATGCTGATAAATGTGAAGTTCTACCGTTAAATGTTTCATGTCAAAAGCATCTTTTTGACCACTGGGCTTCTCTTGGCAACCCTCTAAAATAAAATATCTGGGCCTGTGGTTTTCTCCGACAATTCCTGAAAGATTAAAATTAAATTTTGATTACATTACCAAAATATTAAATGATACTATTACACGTTGGCATCCTCTTTTTCTCTCCTGGTGGGGCCGATTGGATTCAATTAAAATGATGCTCACCCCTCTGATATTATATATTATTGCTATGGTTCTGGTTCACATTCCTGGATATTATTTTAAGAAAACTGATTCCCTCTTATCCAAATTTTTATGGAAAACAAACCCCCTTGTATTGCCTTAACTTCTTTAAAAAAGGATAAATCTAACAGAGGTCTTAGATTCCCCGATTTCAAAACATATCATTTTGCCTTTTCCCTACAACAAGCTGCTCGGTGGCTCTCTTCGGAGCTCCCAACATATCCTCCCTTGTGGGTACAAGCAGAGAAATCTCTTATTTCCCCCTTTGATTTTCAGCAGATCGTTGCTTTTACTATTAATATTTCATTATTATGTTCTCCTATTATTTCTCACTCCCATAAACTTTTGGCTCCTCTCCAACCATCATCCTATCCCTCACTTAATTCTTATCAACAACAACCCATTTGGCATAATAAATCATTACAAATTACAAAACGCACCATTTATTTGAAAAATTGACATTCTAAACGTTTGCAATGGATCTCTCAACTTCTACTTGATGATCAACCCCTTTCGTTTACTGGCCATCGAACAAAATTTACAAGCTACTTTTAAATCACAATATGATCTTTTATGTCCCTCCCTCAACCAATATCTCCTTGCGCTACTGAGTACTTCCAATCCCCTTGCAAAATGTACTTTGTCCATTATTAGATACCTCCCCTTCTGCTTCCACTATTTACAAGTCTTTACAAATACCCTCGTACAGACTCAAATCAAAGACAAAACTAGCATGGGAAAAAGATTTATCACAATGTTGGCCAACTGAATCATGGGATAAGTTATGACCTAAGCTTCCCAAAACTTCTTGAGCTGCTAACACCACCAAAAGTCTTTGTTTCATTTACCAACGAGTGTTGTGCTCTCCAACAACGTTAGCGCCATTTTCATCAAATATTTCTTCTACTTGTTGGTCCTGTCCCTGCTCTAATTCCGATTTAAAACGCGTTATTTGAGAGCGCCCCTATTCATCAGTTTTGGCAATTGGTTTGGACCCAAATTAAGAAGATTTTCAGAGTCAATGTCCCCTTTTCTCTAACCAATTTAGTCCTAGGCTCTTTGTCTTCCCAATGGCCTCAGTCAACATCAAGTTTTAAGTTGTTAGATCTATTATTAGCTGTTGCTTTTCACTTAATAACTTCAAATTGGAATCAAGCTGATAAAGTCTCCTTTAGATCCTGGTGGAATGCTGCATATTTTCATCATAGATTAGATATAGATTAGACACTAATTATATGTCTGGCAATTAAAAGAGATCTCTTATGGCTTCCATTAACTACATATTTATTTTTATCTGCTGTTAAAGTCATTACTGTATCGGATGATGTACGGAAGCCACCTTAACTTCACCCTTTGTCTCTTTCCCAGAAGATTAGTGGATTTTTGTACCCTTATATTCTTGCCATGCTTTTTCTTTTTTGTTCCTATTTTTGTTATGCTTACAGTGTAAAATGATTTATTATTCATGTTCTTTCTTCTAATATGATATAGGTAATTATATATTGTTCTCCTCCCCCATATCCCTTTCTTTTATTGTTTATATAGTACATATATATATTTTCTTTACATACAGCTTGATAGTTATAACCTTCATATAGTCTTCTTTCCCCTACAATTACTATGTTAAATAGGACTTAATGTATCCACTGCCTTGCTGTTCTTTTTCTTGTTCTTAATAAAATCAAACAAAAAAAAAAGAAGGCATTTTTCAGGCCCAAGAGTTAAAAGATGTACAGCTTGGCAAACAATTGCCCATCGTTAAAGGAATATGAGGACTTTTAACTTTTTTCAATATTTCTGCACGAATGGGGTGTTTTATCAAAAGTTCCTTGGGGTTGGAATGGGCATGTGCAACCAATGTCAGCACCTCCAGGGCACCTTACTATTACAGATGAAGCACTGACGTTTGCGTGGACCTTGCTGTAATGCAGATTGCACCAGTAATAAATATGCACTGGCACAATCTAATGGGAGTCTTCCTTCATTTGCATGGGGGTATGGTCCAACATAAATGAGGGCATCATTTCTCTTTGCACCTGAGCCAATTAAAGGCATAGGCTCTAAGGTAAAGAGGCCATTAGGAGTTGCACTGAGTGTGCATCACAAAGAGGTAGAGCACAATCAATGTGCCCTCTGTCTGTGGCCATTGTGAGGGGGGAAAGGTTCCAATTGACCTTTCTAATCTCCAGATAGTCCCTGCAGGTGGGTGCAGTCACTCATTCAACCCACCTGCTGGGGGATCTCTGCCCCTTCCCAAATTTATAAATCAGGATGGTTTTCCTAATGAACATCGAAAGGCAGACAGAGGCCTTTAAACAGCCAATCCGTCTTTCATTGATATACTGCCCCCAAGGCAGGCACACATTCATGGGTGCACTAGGGGTGGAGCATTCCTTGTGATGGGGCGCACTGACTCAGTCTGCCCCAGTGAACCTGCATAAATGTGTACCAAGGCACAAACCAGTGCAGTGCGCCATATCTACTATGAGGGTCTGGTGTTTAATGTAACATCACTTGCTCTCAAATATGCTTCAGAGTTTACTCACTATAGAAACGCAGTCTGGATTTTAATACAATAGTGCCAGAATGGATGTGTACCTTTTACATGGCAGCCCCATGACTCTATTTTCAATCAAAATCATTTTGTTGTGGGATGAATTGAATCGTGTGACTCCCATAACATTTCTTACATACTGAAAACAGGCATTTACCTTCGTGTGATTGTTCTTCTTTTCAATAAATATCAGATGTAGGCCTTAAGAAGCTGACTAGCTCCAGTCTCCCTTCATAGACACAGTTCATGTGTCCATGGATTGCAGGGGGCTGCACTGCTCTTGCATGACTCTGATATTCAACAACTTATGACTTTCACTCTTGCAAGACTATCCTCCTTCAATGGGCGATTATAATAAACAAAATAATATTGCACAATTCCTTTCAGGGTTTGTCTCCATCGGAAGAACACTGACAAATCGATGAAAGATGGACCACACTTTCGAGGCTTGCCTCTCCTTTCACAGGGTTTGGAAAATGTAAGTAATTGCTGATCAACACTACCACAAACGATGGGCTGAAATTTCATTTCACTTCAGATCTCCTGACAAATTCTGAATGCCAAATAAGTTTGCCGATTCGGATTTTGGAACACATACTTTAGCTAAATTTAGTATCTAGCACATGAAGTAAATTACTATTGCAAGCAAAGCACATGTTCCAGTAAGCAAATTATATCATTGCTACTTGGACAGCCCTCTATAAAAAGGATGTCCAATATTTTTGTGGCCTACATCTGGTGAACATACTAATGACATATAGGTCATTCATTTAACTTTAAGTGTGTATGTTGGTGAAAGATATAATTTTTTAAAATGTATATGCACATATGAGCTGTATTGTTAAAAGTGCCCGAGGGAAGCAATGGGCATGTGTACCCGATTTCAGCACCACCAGGGATCTTTACTATTACAGATGGGGCTCTGACAGTTGTGTGAACCCTTCTGCACTCGAGATCATACCTTCCCTACATGTGCACGGGCACAATCTCCTGGGAGCATTCCATCATTTCGATGGGGGTATGGCCCCACACAAATGAGGTAATCGTTTGCACTTGATTATATTATAGGCATGGCTCAGAGGCAAAGATGCCATCTGGAGGCAAACTGACAGTGCACCACAAATAGGTAGTGCACAGTCAATGCACCCCCTAGGTGCGGCCATCACAGTAGGAGAAAACATTCCAATGGACACCCCCCTCAGATATTTCCAGCAGGTGGATGCTGTTACTCCCTGCATTTACCTGCTGGGGGATCTCTGCCCTCTCTTTAGCATGCCAGATAGTTTGCCTCCAGAACACTGAGCGGATGAGTGCTGGCTTCAAACAGTCAGTCTGTCTTTCACAAATGTGATACCACCAAGGCAGGTATATGTTCATGACTGCACTGGGAACAGAACATTCATACTGATAGGGCGCACTGACTTAGTCAGTGCCCGGTGAACCTAGTTAAAGGTGCACCACGGCACAGACCAATACAGTGTTCCAAATCTATCATATGGGTCTGATGTTTTATGTAATACCACCTGCTCTCATTACCCTGTCTCAGAGTTTGCTCAGTACAGCAATGCAATTTGGCTTTTAGTACATTGTGCCAAAATGGATGTTGACTCTTACATGGCAATCACCATAATTCTGTTTTCAATCAAAATCTTTTTATTTTCGGATAAACTGCATCTAGTGATACTCATATTATATCTTAAAAACTAAAAACAGGCCTTTGCCCTTACTAATCTGCTTCTTCATTTCAGTAAATATTTGATGCAGGCCTGAGGAAGTTCCTTCCTTCCTAAGAGACATAGCTAAGTCATTTCACGGACGTCAGCGATCTGCTCTACCCTTGCTGGCTTATACTATTCAACAACCTAAGACCTTCACCCTTGCAGGACCTATCAACTTTCAATGGACTATTATAATAAACAAAAAATCCTGGAACAATTCCTTGCATGTCTTGTTGTTCCTGGAAGAACACTGAGAATTTGATTAAAGATTGAGCGCACTGAAAAGGGTTGGCTCTCCTTCCATAGGGTTTGACAAATTTAAAATAATTGATGCTTGATACTACCACGAAGAGTGGCCTGAACTTTAATTGAACTCAGGATCTTCTTATAGATTCTGACTGACTACAAGTTTGAGAGATTCAGATTTGTGAAAAAATATAACTGAAATTTACAGAGTAAGACTTGCAACAATACGAGGCTTTAATTCCATAACTAGGAGTTTGCCAGACTTTTACATGTATTATGCTAATGTCTTTTAACAATCATCAGGCTTCTCAGATGATTTTGTGATGCCCAAGGCACAAACTTGATGGTTCCGTGGCTAAACCTACTGGTGGCTAAGGATACTGGACTTGTAGAGAGTATATTACAAAAGACTAAGGGCCATATGTATCAATGTTAGGTTTGCGATTCTCAAATAGCGAATTTCTGGGAATCGCTATTTGAGAATCGCAAAACGCCATGTATGTAGGATTTGCAATACATTTTGCGAATCCTACATATTCCTTAATTGCGAATTGCAAATTGCAAATCGCAATTAAAGAATACCTACTCATTCATTCCTATGGGCCTAGAGGCCCATAGGAATGAATGGGAAGACATTCTCAATTTGCGATTCTCAATTAGAGAATCGCAAATTGAGAATGCAATTTCAAGTGTGCCAGGGTGTCAAAAGGACACCCTGTTGCACCCCTGAAATGAGCATGGGTGCACATGTGGCACACATACATGCCCTAAGGGCAAGTGTGTGCGCCACATGCCACTTCAAAAAATGCCAAAATATGCATTTCTGAAAGAAAGAAAGAAATCGCAAATTACCACCAACCTGTAGTTGGTGGTAATTTGCGATTCCTTAAGGCCAAATTGCACTTTTTGGGTGCTTCTTACATTGCATTTAAGGAATCGCAAAATTTGCCATTCCTTAAATGCAATTGCAAAATAAGGAATCGCAAATTTTGCGATTCCTTATTTTTATATTTTATATTTTATATTTATTCTGCAAGCAGATTTGCCTTCATATAAAAAGTTGGCGAATTTCGGCGTTTGCGATCGCAATTTTGCTTGATACATATGGCCCTAAGTGCTTAATTTGCAGTTTGTTAATTGGGTGCTCTGTCACAAATGTAGTGGATATTCTGTCCACCTTATGTAAAAGTGTGTTATACACTAATGCTCTTGTAATAAGGCAGTCCAAATGGAATATATGGCTCCCACCACTGGGGAGACAACTCAAATGAGCACTCCTTGATGCGATATGCTTATCGCTAAACCAAGTAAATACATGTGGTAATCATAAGGAAAACATAGCGTTTTTCTGGTGGTGGATTCTTTAGCATGCCACATTTTTGAACACTTCTTAATGACAGATACACATTCTACTCGAGGTGTACTTAGCACCTTATTTTTTCTCTTTAGGTATATATAACCCTGAAGAAGGGTTGTACCCAAAATGCATCTGGGTTTTGACACAGAATTCCTGTGGATGGAAATATTACTCAATTACATATGTTTTTTGTAATGAAGAATTGAATTACAAGGATAAGTTACTATGGATTATGGATTAACCCAAAATACAATGGATGATTAAAGATTTTCCTAAAGTGATTACCACATGTATTTACTTGGTTTAGCGATAAGCATATCGCATCAAGGAGTGCTCATTTGAGTTGTCTCCCCAGTGGTGGGAGCCATATATTTCATTTGGACTGTTCTATCTACACCTCTTGGTCGGGAGGTGTTTCTCTATAGCACCCTAATAATACTAAAAGGACAGGTGAAGATTATTCCAGACAAACACTTGGAGTGCAACCTGTTTGCTTTTTTCTCTTTAATAAGGCAGACAGGATATGCACCACTTTTGTGATCAACCTCCAAATCAGGAACGCAGCCTGTGTTTGTGAAGTATAAGAGCAGGGTTTTGAAAAGAGCTGGCCCTAGCTGCCCACTCCCTTCTGACTGGTTTATTTAAATAAGCTTTGCAAAACATTTTATGTAAAACAGCTGGAGTTATAAATGCCAACATTTAGGTGCCGATTCTGATCCTGTAAAACCCGGGTACAAATGGTCGTACGGAGCGTTTTCTCTGTACGTCTCGTACCCGGGAATTCCACCGTACAAACCAGCAAGTACGATTCGTACAGAAATACCATTTCTGTACGAATCGTAAAAAACACCGTGCGGCTAAAAAATACATACAATTCCGATCCTGACCAGCGCGTACGCGACGTCCGCACGGAGTCAGGCAGCGTTTTACGGACCAGCAAGTACGATTCGTACCCACAGCACTCCGCACGGCTATATTTTTAAGGGAGCCAAAAAGTGCCGGAAAAGCTAAGTACGCCGCGATGCATGAGGAAAAGGGGGCCCGGTACGCGCCGTACCCCCCGTATGTACGCACCATACCCCCAGCCCCCCCGTATGTACGCGTCGTACCCCTACCCCTGTATGTACACGCCGTACCCCCAGGCCCCCCGTATGTATGCGCCGTACCCCCACCCCAGTATGTACGCGACATACCCCCAGCCCCCCGTATGTACGCGCTGTACACCCACCCCCGTATGTACGCGCCGTACCCCCAGAGCTACGCACTGGGGGTACGGCGCATACATACGGGGGGCTGGGGGTACAGCGCGTACATACAGGGGGTATGGCGCATACATACGGGGGGTACGGCGCGTACATACGGGGGTGGGGGTATGGCGCGTACATAAGGGGGGGCTGGGGGTACGGCACGTACATACTAGGGTGGTGGTACGGCGCATACAGATAGGGGTACGGCGCATACATATGGGGTGTCTGGGGGTACAGCGCGTACATACGGGGGTGGGGGTACGGCGCATACATACGGGGGGGCTGGGGGTACGGCGCGTACATACGGGGGCTAGGGGGTACGGTGCGGACGTATGCGGGAGGGGTGGGAGGCTGGGGGCGCCGTATGACTCGTAACCCGGGCACAAGTGTACCCGGGGTAGGGGTCGTGCACAGTTCGCTCCGTACGGGACGTTTTCCATACGCTTGTGTATTCGGGACGCCGGTACAGATCGGACTTGTGCGCTCGGACTTCAGTTTTACGACTCGCACGTAAATCTGTCCAGGGATGTCTCGTAGACTTTTCCCGATGCAATTCGTATGTATTTTTAAGGTACGAATCGTACTTCGCCGTTTGTATGGGACTTGTACGACTCGTACGTAAAAAAATACGGATACGAGTCGTACGGGAAATAATTTTACCTGATCAGAATCGGCACCTTAATGTATGCTTCTGACCCAAAGAGCTGTTTGCAAACTAAAGTAAGGTATTGCACTATTTGCCCACCTTTATATTTATACTTGCTGTAATTTTCTTATTAAATCCTGTTGGAAAATGGCCCTCTCTGAATGGTCACGTCAAACCTTTTGCATTACTCCTCATATTTTTCTGACCTTTTGTTTGTTGGTTTTAGGACTCTCAGCACTTTACCACTTCTAACCAGTACAAAGTTAATGGGCTCTCTCCTCTAATCATGGTATAATTTGTTTACATCTGTTTGGCATATTTGATTTAGTTGTAAGTCGCTTGTATGGTGGTGTACCATATACTCAGGGCCGGTACTTCAAATGCTACAAGTGGGCCTTCAAAGCTGATTTTGTTACCCACAGAAGTAGCCTTTTAAAACTGACACAGGTCTCCCACTGCAGGGCCTGTGTGCACAGGCATCTGCCACTTTGGCTTGGCATTTAAAACTACTTGCCAAGCCTTAACCTTCCCTTTTATTACACAAAGGGCACCTCTATGGCAGGCCCTAGGTAACCCTATGGGCAGGGTGCAGAGTAAGTAAAAGCTAGGACATGTACTTTTATGTTTTGCATTTCTTCCTATAGACAAACAGCCTATTTTGTTTTTTACTACTGTGAGGCCTACTCCTCTCATAGGATAACATTGGGAATTCCCTTATACTCTTTTAAGTGGTAACTCCCGATCAGAAAGGAGTAGTTAAAAAAAAAAATTGTGTTCAAAAGATTTTATTGAGTTTTCATATAGAACAATACATAAAGACAATACAGAAAAACTATTATTGAGCGAAAATACCTAAACAAAATATAGAAATACAAAAGCATCAAATGGATTGCCTTAGATACCAAACAATACAAATACTCAATAAAAAATTTAAAAAGGGGGGAGGGAAGGAAACAATTATAAAACTATTGCATTAACTAGCTAATATAGAGCTACTATAATGAGAACATTTGTCTATTATAATTGCAATAAACAAAAAAATAGATATAAATATATAATTAAGAAGATAAATATATATCAACAGGCATCCAAATAGAGTGATAAGAGTTATAATTATGACCAATACCGGATAGAGATAACTGAGCACCCCTTCTTGTAAAAATAACCCATGACCACCAACCACCAAGCATGCACTGATAATAACGAAACATCTTTCCAACAGAATGTAATGGATTTTAAAGCAGCTGATATTAGAAATTTAAAAAGTTTACCTTCTAAGTCATTTAATTTGTGTGAGAAAACAGCGGATTTACATATTAACATTTTAAATGAAACATCATCTTGAATAGGTAATATCTTTTTTTATAACATCCCAAACGTCAGTCCAGAATTTAACAACTAAATGACAATCAAAAAGCATATGTCTTAATGTACCAGGATGTAATTTACAGTGCCAGCAAGTTGAGGATTGAAGAAATTTAGCTTGAAATAAACATAATGGAGTCCATAAACAGTTAAAAAAAAATATAAGAGTTGGTCTGATAAAGTGAGACAGGTAACCAACCAGAAATATTGCTAAGCCAAATATCTTTCCATATATCAACAGATAAGGAGAGTGAAAGTTCATTATTACAAAATACTGAAATCATATTAATGTTGGTTCCTAGAGAATTAGATTTTTTTAATATAAAATAGAAACACCATGAGATGAAGTGTAAACAGTTTGAATATAAATTGATAAGTCATCTTTAACATTAGAAGGAATAACACGAGGAAATAAATCTAAAATTGAATTACATAAATATTCATATTTGGTAATATCAGACTGAGGTAAACTAAATATTGTTTGTAGAGCATCAAATGAAATAAATGCATTGTTGGAATAGACATCTTTAAGATAAAAAATACCAGCATTAATCCATGAATGCCAAAATCTTATATTTCTATTTAATTTAATGACTGTGCTATGCCATAATGACATGTCTCCTGTATTAAGCGTGGGAGATTGAAAAATTGAGTCTAAATCATTATAAATCAATTTAGTAGTTCTAAGAGTACCAGATTTCTGAAACATTTGTGATTTATTAGACATGGTTAACAACGTGGGTAATGGAAATGGAGCAACTATTGATTTCTCGATAAGAAGCCATTTAGGTGGATTATTTAAAGAGGAAGGGTTAAACCATATGGAACTATGTTTCAAAATAAAAGCTTTGTGATACAGATAAAAGTCAGGTAAACCAAAACCAGCATTACATTTGGTAATTTTTAATTTTATGTAACTAATACAAGGTGATTTTTTATTCCAAAGAAATTTGGAGAGAAGTTTATCAACATCTTTGTAAAATGTTAATGAAAATTGAATAGGCAGCATGGCTAGGGTGTAAAAGATTTTAGGAGCAATAGTCATTTTAATAGAATCCATTCTTCCCCACCATGAAAGGTGAAGTAAAGACCATTTGGGTGTTTTGTCTTTAATATAATTTAAGATAACGTCACAGTTGAATGTTATTGTACCCAGATACTTCAATTTATCATTTTTCCAAATTATTTCATTCATAGTTAAATTATCATGAGTACAATAAATATTTAAGGGAAAAAATTCTGTTTTATTAGTATTCAATTAATAGCCAGACACTGTGTAGTACTTCGAAATAATCTCTAATAAGGGAGGGAATGAGTATAAAGGATCACTAATAAATAAAAGTATATCATCAGCATAAGCTAAGGTTTTAATATTGACATCCTTAATATTGATTCCTTTAATATTACCACAATTTCTTATAGAAGTAAGTAAAGGTTCAATACCTATAAGAAACAATAGTGGGGAGAGAGGACAACCTTGTCTTGTACCTCTAAATAGGGAAAATTGGTTTGAAAGTTGGCCATTGATAAATAAACGAGCAGTAGGGGCAGAATACAGAGCAGCAATCATGCAAATAAATGTGTCACCAAAATTAAATGATAATAATGTTTGGAATAAGAATTACCAGTGAATTTTATCAAAAGCTTTCTCAGCATCTAATGCGAGAATTCCCGATGGTAAAGATGAAGTTGAAGCTTGTTCAAAGACATGTAGCAGAGTTCTTGTATTGTTAGCAGAATATCTATTCTTCATAAAACCAGATTGGTCTGGATGAATAATAGAATCTGACACAGGGGATAATCTAGAAGCAAGTATTTTAGCATATAGTTTACAATCTTGATTAATTAAAGAGATAGGGCGATAATTTGTGTGGGATCCATATCAGGTTTGTGTAGTACAATAATTAAAGCCTCAGTAAAAGAACCTGAGGTTATTCCTGTAGAACCAAAAACGGAAAAAAATTGAAATTAATAAGGAATACGCTGTAATTGAAATTCTTTGTAAAACTCAGCAGGAATACCATCGAGACCTGGAGGCTTATTTTTTTAAAGAGATTTTATGGCTGATATAATTTTCATCTTGAGTAATGGGAGAATCAAGCCCACTTTTATCTGATTGTGAAATCTTGAGTGAACCACACTTAGTTAAAAAGGAATCAATCAAGGAAGTATCATCAAAATTGGGTTTGTTGTAGAGGGTAGAGTAAAAATCAAAAAATTCATTAATGATATCATTGTGGGAGAAAGCAATTTTACCATTAGAGCCATGAATTGAATTGATTTGAGCTTTATCTTTTTTTATACACAAATAATTGGCTAAAAGTCTGCCGGACCTGTTGGTATTGAAACGATATCTGGCTTTAGAATTAGAAATTTGAATACCATCTCTTTTGCTAAGGATTGAGTTAAACTCATATCAAAGTTTTTGTAGTTTGATTGTATATTGAGAGTCATTAGGCGTAATAAACAGTCTTTCAAATTTTGCAATTTGCTTTCCCAAATTTTTTATATTTCCATTAAAGGTTTTATTTTCGTGGGCCATAAGAGAAATAGTTACACCTCTAATATAAGCTTTAAAAGTGTCCCATCTATTAACCATATAGGTAGAACCTTCAGCGTTAAGAAGGAAGTGTTCCTGAATGGCATTTAAGAGCTTAGGCTCATTACGTTCATTAAGAACAATGTCAGTATTCATTCGCCATCTAGATTGCTTTGTAAAGGAAGAATTTAAATTCAAAACAAGAGAAATCAAAGCATGATCTGATATGTCAATGTTACCTATCATAGGATTAACGTTGGAGTTAATTAATTGCTTAGTGACTAATAGATGGTCAAGCCTAGAGTGAGAATTATGTTGGTTAGAGAAGAATCTAAAACTTTTTTCTATGGGGAAGTGTAGTCACCAAATATCAACTAACTGTGTGGTTTGAATAAATGATTTAAAAGCATACAAAACCTTAGGAGGATGACATTTAGTAAGGGATAATCTATTTAATAAAGGATCAAATATAACATTAAAATCACCTCCAACAATTAGAGGAACTTTTCCCAACTTTAAAACTTCAGTTGTGAGGGTAGACCAAAAAGCAGGATCGTCCGCGGTAGGACCATAAACATTTAATAAAAACATAACTGAATCATGAACTTTAATTTTAACTATGACATATCTTCCATCAGTATCTGAGAATTTACTCAAAATTTGGCAATGTAATTTTTTTGAAAAAAGAATAGCCAAACCATTTGTTGTGCCAACTGCAGGAGAGGAGACAATATTATCAACCCACAGTTTTTTCATAATATCTAAAATTTTGTCATCAATATGGGTTTCCTGTAAAAAACAAATATCCGCTTTGCAACTACCTAAATAGTTTTAAAAATGTTTACGTTTAACTGGATGACATAAACCTTTAACATTTAATGAAACTACTTTAATATTATGAACATTACCCATGATAAAAGAGAAAGAGAAAAAATGTCAAGAAGGACAGTAAATTGTAAGGAAAGAATCTGAAGTAGCTCTAGAACAGGCGAAAAGGAAAGAGTAGGAAAATTTTAAAAACAGACCAACATTCAAAAGACGACAACACAAATGACAAACACAGAGAAACATCAATAACAAATGTGAACCGCACATGCACTTAACAAGCATGACCAAACTGTTGGAGTCCAGCATTTAGAGAGTGACAAAATTAGTCAGAAATATCAGCTAAAATGATTTTCAAGTAGCAGAGTCATGCGTATCCATTGAATGCTGCGAATGATGTGACTGCTGATCCAGAAAAGATTTTAAATCCTCAGGGCGTTGAAAGGACTTAGAAAAATTATCTCTGCAGATGCGCATCGTTGAAGGATCAAATAAGCCATACTTAAATCCAAGACTACGCAGTTGAGGACGCAAATCAGAGAATTCCTTGTGAATTTTAACTGTCTCTTTGGCAAAGTCTTGATGGATAAACACTTTATTGCCATTAACCAATAAGGATGGAATTTCACGTGCCACTTTCCTTATCAAAACCAAATGATGATGACAAAGGACCTTGTAAATCATTTGTCGTGGCTTGGTATGATGAGAATTGCGAATCCTATGCGCTTTATCTATTTCAAATGTTTCTGAAAATGTAACATTTAAAAGTCCAGGAATCAAATTCTCCAGATATAATCTGCAATTGGAGCCTTCAACATCTTCTGGCAAATTAAAAATACGTAGATTGTATTGCCTGTTACGATTTTCCATATCTAACATCTGAGCAGACATAGGGGAGATTTTAGCAACAAGTGGTGTAAATGCGTCAATTTTAACTTTGTTATCCCGTATTTTAATGGAGTTATCTGAGACCCTCATCGACATGCTAGGAATCAAGGAGTTACTTTGCCGCTGAGTGGCAACGTGCATGCGCCTGGGAGTCGAAGGGAACGTGTCCTGCTCAGGTGACGATTCAGCGCGAATCGTCACCTGAGCAGGACACGTTCCCTTCAACTCCCAGGCTTTCATTTATTGAAATGTGACCGGCAATAATAATTAATTCCCCTGCGGATGCACGTTGCCACTTAGCGGCAAAGTGACTCCTTGATTCCGCCCCACGTTACCAAGCGGCTTCCTCCCCCCCGGGCAGCACTAATGCGCATTAACACGCAAGCCATACCCGCAGCAAAGCCCTCTGCAGACGCCTACAGACACGGACATTATTATCGTTTCAACCCGCCTAATTCTAGTTGCTCACACTTTGTCCTGAAAATGAACTCAAATAATTGAGTTCAAAACGTCGTCGACCCCTTACAACATGAACTACTTAAACTGTGTAAAAAATCTTTAAAGGTGGTTCTACTACTGTTGTCAATGCGATGTTTTTATTTTAAGTTCACCCTCACTTCTCACGTCATGCTTATTGTCACTTATTGTGTGAGCACATGAATTCCATCAATGTATAATAAATACTTTTCATACATTGACCCACATGTCCCTCCTTATATTAACTACTGCTCTCTTCTGAGAATTAATTTCCTATACCTCTACTGACCTCATTGCCCTTTACAGGGTCAATTCTCCCTGGACCTTTTTAGGCCAACTAGAACCACTGTTCCTTTCTACAACATCGTAGTCAGGTCCTAAGTGTTTTAATATGCTGATGCTGCTGGGACTTTCACATGTTTTGTTCAAAATCAAAAATACACTCTGTTGCCAATGAGTCGTAAATCTTTAATATTAGAAACGTGGAAAGAGACTTTACTGTAAACGGCACCCATTCTCAAGTCAATGAGGAAAGCGCATGGTGTAAATATCCACTTAGGTTTAAAGTAGCCAAAGAAAACTTGAAATGTACAGAATGAATTTGTGTGCACTCTCTCTGCCTCTCCAAAACAAGATTTCAGTTTACATTAATGATCGCCCTGAACCATTAAATAAGGGGAATTCATGATGTATTGCTGTGAATTACACAAGCCCTTTTCTTTCACTTTTACAGGCCGAACAAAGCTTGTGAAAAGAAAGAGATCATTAAGCATTTGTCTTCATCTAGCAATTGGACTGCAAACAGAAACTGCTGGGTCTTGAACTGGACCTCTGTCAGAAGAACTGATGTGCTACTTAAAGGACTCAACTGGACTGCTTTTCTGCTTATTGCCCTGCTGCCTGCTGCCCACTTTCTCTGTTGAAGGAGAGCTAAGTTATGCCTTCCCTCCAAAGTGATCTCCAGGAACTTTTTGGTTTGTCTGGTTTTCTGAAATCTTGGGGACACAAAATACTTCCTGCAATTCAGCTGCTGCTGCTGGACTCTGCTGTCTGTAAGTCCTGCCCTTGTCTAAGGTGCCTGATCCAGTTTTGGGCCTCAGAAGTGGGTGCTACAGCTGTTTTGCTACAAACTCGAAGCAGTGACAACTTTTCACTGATAGGAAACGACGCATTGCCCTTCGACGCTGATGCAGGAGCCAATCGACAACATTGACTCGACGGATTGCACGGCTCAAAATCGACAGATAGCGCAGCTCAACATCAACGCAGCGCCCACATCACAAAGGTGTTTGACATTGAAGTTTCCATCAATGGCATTGATAGGTGCCGATGCTCGCCTACATCCATGGATCGATGACGACACAACGCCTCCTCGACTCCTCACCTCGAGTCTTTGGTGTCGACACTTTGCTACATCCAATATATTTGGTTAGGGGACCCTGTCTGGGTTCAGTAGCTGGCTTTCCCTCAACCACTGTAGACCTGAACTTTGAATTTGCACTGGTCTCTTGCAAACTCAAGTAACCTTTTGATCGCTTGTGACTTCTACGCACTGTTTTCACATTTAATCTTTAAAAATTCATATCTTGACTTCTACAATTTTGTTTTGTCATTTTGGTCTTATTTTGCACAGATAAATATTCTCTATTTTGCTAAACCTGTGTGGTGTCTTTTTGTGGTGTATTTATTGTGGCACTGTGGGTGTGTATGTGTTGCAATCTTTACACATTGCCTCTTTCGCTAAGCCGGACTGCTCTGTGCCAAGGTACCAGAGGGTGAGCACAGGTTAACTCTCAGTTTACCCTGACTAGAGTGGTGGATTCTGCCTGGCTTGGGTGCATACCTCAGCCAACCAGGAACCACATTTCTCACAAATCCATACCGGCAAAAATGGCAGCTGAAGACATTAACTCTATATTACATTTTAGCTGTGCACTTGGGATAACATCAACACAATGACTGGAGACATTCTTAAATATAGTTGGCCCTTAACAATGAACTGTCCTTAAATCCTGAATTAATGATGCAGTCAACTACTTTTTTGAACTAATATTTTGCTGATACCAAATGAAGAAATGATTATTATGTAGAATGTTGAAGAGTGAGACAGGATTTAATTGAATTTGTATTGGGATAAACAAAATCAAAGTAAAATATAGACAAATAGATCTAAGTTTATGGGGATAAAAGCCCAGAACTCACTTGTACAACACAAAAATAGACTGCCATCTTAAAAATACAAATTATGATTAGGAAAGAAATTCAGGTCAGTTTGCCAAAACTGGAAGACATCATAAGTATTTAAAATTCTAAGTGTGTTTTATGCTTGGAGTGTGGTGGATGTTTTTTACTCAATATGTACATGGAGTGGGGATTGCATTACATTGGAAACCAGTAAATCCTACTGATTCGTCAGTGTGCTGTGATTATTTCCAATGTTAAATTGACATTGTTGTATGCACACCATGCTTTAAGCCATTCACCTGATCAACAAGAGAAGAAATGTGGCTTGCCAAGACAGGAAGCGTAACATAGATGCAGTGTGCTTCTAGTCTATTGTACAGCAGTGCTTCATTTGGGGGGGAAATGCAGAGTTGGTGCAATTAAACATCGATCCATCGAAAACCAAGGCTAGTAGTCTTTAACCCACTACCAGACACCCCCACCCTTTTTCCTCGCTGTTGGTTCCTGCCCTCTCCCTTGGTGGTGGTTTTGCTGTCTTTCTCCTCCTCGTCTTTCCAATAACTTTTTTTTCTCTCTCTTGCACTTGTTAAATATCCGATGAGGAAAAATAAGTGCCGGTCCCCTAAAATAAGTGTTGGTTTCCCCCCAATCGCAACCACTGGCTCAAATTAAGCACTGTTGTACAGTAAGATCAATTATTCAAAAGTTTAGGTAACCTTTCCAATGATCACTTTCTAGATAATGGGAAATATGATGGTTCTCATAGCGTGTACCAGAATAGGCTTGGTCTTCATGCATCCCCAACCTCGCCTTCAGCCATCTGACTATATCTCCAGCCAGGAATTATCTGAGAGTACCTTCTTGGATTAAATGTACAAATACAATCATTAAAATGTTGACAGTGCAGAAGCCAATCATTATTCAGTTGACTATCTGTAAATTATACTACTGACTGGCTCCCGATGTCCAATGACTGTTCAATTGGACTAATGGTCACATGAATGAATACAATAAAAGATAAAGTGGTCCTGTATAATCCTTCAGTTTTCATCACCATCTCCTGCATTCTTTTGCATATTTCCCGAGCTGAGCAATAGTTTACTTACATTTTGAATCATGTACATAGGTAAGTCAATGCAGACAGCTACAATTTGACATTTCATAACCTAGGTGTGCATCATGGCCCGTGCCTGAGAGGCTATTGTAGTTACTTTATCCGTGAATGATCTTCCTCCTACCTATTGCTTTCACCACCTCCTTCCCTTTCATCGGGAACATGTATTTATTTTGTAATACTCTTGCTTACCCTCTCAGGTAAGGGCATTTCACTTCAATTACAGTCGTCTGATATGTTCACTTTCATTTCTACATTCTTCACAAGACTGCTGCTTCGGAATATTACGCTATTTTTTTTAGCACGTATTTCCCTACCATTTCTTAAAGAGACCTTTAACTTTAATGTGCAAGTGTCTTTCTCAATCCTTCCGAACAAACTGTAATTGATAAACTGTCCAAGGAAGACTGTGATGAAAACACGATTACTGTGGCTATTTGCCAATTTCGATAAATACAAGCTTTAAATTTTACATGCAGTTTGAAAAGTTAAATTGTTTTATTCATGCTTGATGAGTCTCTCATTCCAGTTGTACTGCTGCTTCCATTTGCATGAATGTCAACTGCTTTGCTGCTATTAGTGAACAGTTCATCCAGCCTTGAATTCATATTTCGTTTCATGCTTTGGCATTTGCAGCATTAGACATTTTGGAAAGCCAAGTATATTTTATTTGATCTAGTTTTTTCCCTTTCGAGAGACACTAATGCGGTTTAAATGCCACATATGCTTTTGCATAGAACACATTGACTACCGTTTTATTTTCCTGCCTTTTTATACAGTTGCAGAACACCTACACATTAGTAAAGGCACTGGGATAGAAATGATTTAAAGGTCTCTGTTAGCTGAGAAGTATAATCTTGATATAAACAGCCAAAGGTCTTACGACCTGATTTAGATGTTATTTAAATATCCTCAGTCTTGCACGGTGACCTCTTTCAAGCTGGTCACACCCATTTTTATTTATCTTTTAAACTCACCGACTTCTATTCTTTAATTTTAAGACTGGAATACTCATCTCTAGTGCCCAGTTTATGTGGTCTGATCCTGGACAGGTCAAAGTTGGCTTAATACCTGGTTGTCACATTTAGGCTTCCTATGAGGCCCTAGAATATCGTGCAGAAATGGCATGGAAAGTTAAATGTTAATTGTGGACTGCATCATCTATTGTGCCATACACTACAGTGGCACTGAAAACATGACATATGCAGTATGACTGCTGCAGTGTAAATCCTACAGTGCAACCTATCAAAATAACCCTTGTGGACAGGTAAAGCCCTCCCTTTTAAATATTATTACATTACCCATATGTAGGTCTTTTAGCTCAGAAGGCAGGCTGCACGGTGTTTAAAAATGGAACACAGACAAAATTAATGCTACCATGTCCTATAGTGACAAGGACCTAAAAACTATGTGAACTCGGGCAGTACAGATTAAAATAGCAATACTGTAATTCTAGAAATAGGACCAACTAGAAAAATCATTTAACAATTATTTTGAACAGTTATTAAAATGTCAATTCAATGGTGAACTGGGATTTTAATAAATATTGAAAGGAAGTTACTCTTAGAAAGTTACCCCTTCCACCTTTACCCTTTTTGATCCTTCAGAAGGCAAATTAGCATTAGCTTTTGATAGATGTTCAACCTATATTTGGCCTGAATGAGGTGTGGAAGAGTTTTGAAACGTGTTCCCAGAGCAGAGATATTGGCCTGGGAGTGGGGAAGTGTTTTCCCCCATGGCAGGAAGACTAGTTGGAGTCCATCCAAAAATAAATTATATTTCAAACAAACTTACCTTGTCACCAGTAAATGTCAAGTGATATCTGGGAAGGCCCGAGCCTTTTTGTATAGCCAGGCTGGTCCAAGACTCAGTGGGAGGGAGGCTATCCCCAGAACCACGTTTGAGTGACAACAGAGGAGCGGACTCCTCATTACCCTGGCCACACCACTGGGTGGGCACACAGGCTCTGTACGAGGGGAGAAGGGTTTCCCCATCTTGGGTTTTGGGAACAGGGGGAATGTGAGTTTATTTGCACTAGGACAAACAAGCACTGTTAAAATAGTGGGTAGGGTTGCCCCTGGGAACTTTTACCCCATTGGTTAGGAAGTAGCTAGGTGGCACTCCCACCCACTATCTGGTGCCAGGCATAAAGGTTTGTATCCCCAAGTACCATCTTTCTAACACTTACTGGATCTTCAATAGATCAGAAGAGGTCTGGACTTGCAGACTGCAACCTGAGAGAAGCCCCAAAGGACTATCCCTGCTCCCGCTTGTACCCAAGACAAAGAATTGGACTTCAATGGTCAGTTGGCTGACCTGCTGTGTGGCTACAGGAACACAGCATGTCACAGTGGCTTTTTCCCCCTGAAGTACCCACCTGACCATTGCTAACTGGACTGAACTTCGCTGTTAGCCTCTGCCTTACACATTGTGGATACATTTTGAATTGTGCTTTGATAAATATTTAGGTTACATTGCTTCAGCAAATTACCTATCTCCTGTTTATAGCTGATAACTCTACAAGTGGTTTGAATTGAGTTAACTAAAATGATGTCATGTTGTAATTTAGTTGAGAATTTCAGCGTGTAAGACATAGTTGTGCTCAAGTCTGTTGTTAGAAAGTCAACCTTTTTCTCTGCTCACCCCCATTTTTTGCGGAATAAAACTGGTGGTAACTGACTTTGACTGGACCCTCGGCTCTGTTATCCAGGCCCGGGGCCAGTGCTATGTGTAAAAAGGTACATATACTTGGGTACACTAACAAATGGCAATGACAGACCTTATGTCCCTAGTGGATAATAGAGACAGGGGGGCAATCTACCAATGAGTCTATAGTATATATTGGGGCATAGATGTTTAGAGGCCAGTAGATATCCTGTACATGCAAGTGTGTGCTTCCGTGTGCTTGTAGTCCTTTTAAAGACAGTCCTGTCTTACAGCCTGTCTTTAAAAGTAAATGCTCACAATTGGTATTGACGTACTCTAAAAGTCCCTAGTTTAAACTACCTATAGGTCTGTAGTAGGTAATAGGACAAGGACGTTTAGAGGTCAGCAGTACGTGCTAGCTGTCATTTTAAAGGCAGCCTGCCCTTGCAGGCTGTCTTCAAAATTAAAAAAGGAGCCGGGATTGATAAGCTCTTGACCCTTCAGGGGGGTAAGGCAAAATCCTACTCGCACATGAGGCAATGCTTAGTCAAGAGGCTTAGCCTGTCCCCTTAACAGTACAGGGTAAGGTTTAGTGATACAGGGAAGGTAAACATAGTCATGGGTGGTTTTTGTGGACATCTCAGTGAAGGCACCAGAAGGCTGGATTGGTGTCAACCAAGTTAACACATATGAGGGATTGTATAATTTATTTTTGAAAGAGCCCATTGTGAATGGGAACATTAAACATAATAATCTATCTCCGTTTTACATATGGTAGTCTGTGGGTCTCACTTAGGTGTCCCAGGGGTGGGGGTCATATAACTGTAAGCAGTGGCCTTATACAAGTTATTGTAAATGCCCTGGTGAGAGAAAAACTGCCCATTTCATTTTACCTATTGTATATACTTTTTTTTTTTAACTTTATTTTTCATTTAGTACATCATAACAATACCGGCATGGTTGTTCACAGTCATCTTCATAACACTGAGCAAGATAAAATGGAGCATATACATCAGCATGCTAGTCGACATAGCATATATCGATTGGAGAAAGCAAATCAGCAATGTTTGAAAATACAGTCCCAAAGGCCCAACCCTCCTCCCTAAAAGAGATCCGCCGTCTCTCGGCAGCAGGTGTATTGTCCCGCCCACAACCCGTCACCATAAGTGAATCCCATAAACCTAAAGTCACGAACATTTAAGGGCACAGCAAGGCAGGGGAAAGTAAACAGCTGAAAATGTTGAAGCGGGTCACCCCACCCCCGCAGGAACAATGCCCCGTTCTACTTGTGAGCCAGAAGCTCATCGAGCACTTTCCACATAGGACCTGTATGGACCCCAAATGTCCTTCGGAGAGGAAGCGATAGGCAGTGTGCTGGAGTATATTTTGCTGTTAACGTTACAGTAGGCCAGACTATTCAGCCAATCTTGCAGAGTGGAAGCTGTCCTACGGCCCCAGTGGATAGCTATTTCTCTTTTGACCAACAGCAGACAGAGGGATACAAACCTCCTGACACCCCTGGGGAAGTTTACCACATACCCCAGTAGTGCCACTTCAGGGGTGGGAATGAAAGGCAGCTCAGTTATGTTGCCTAGTGTACTGTTCTTTATTCTATGGAGGGCCTTAAAACTTTTGGATTTACAGACAATGATTTTACTACACTAATAGGAAGGGTTCTAACAATGCATCATCCTTACAGCCTAGCGATAATGGAGAATGGAATAATTTGCTCAATTTGAGAAAAAAACTCAAGCGTATGGAATCACACGCTCATTATATGCTTGAATACCTGCGATCAGGAGTAATACCATCTAGCCTGAGGGTACGTAATGTCCCTGCACTATTTGTAGGAGTCCGTAAGTTCCTGGAGCGGTGGTTGCTTATTGCCAACCACTGCTCCAGGGACTGGATGATTCTAATAATAGAACCAACTAGGGAACTGATGGAGGTTTTAAGTAAGGAAATTACATCATTGGAGGAGAAACTCAATACTTCTACGGCATTAGAGGAAGCAAAAGCTAGGTTAGAAAGAATTAACACCGACATGAAGGATTTTGAGATGTACCTAAACAATAAAAAAACTGATAAATTGAGGAAGGATATCAGGTGGTACACACAAGAAAAGGCTTAACCGTATCTCTGCCCTACTTATTATCAGGAGTCCAGCTACAATCAGGACTATCAGGGTAAGAACAACAACTACCGTAGGAGAATTTTGAATATTTCCGAGACATTTTCATCAAATTCTGACAATGATATAGTACAGGATCCGGGTGAAGCCCAGTATGATACTCGCCCCCGTAGGGGTAGATATATGGGAGCACAACCATTTCGTGGCCAGAAGTCTTTTTTACCAAGGGGACAATATCGAGGCAGGAACAGGAGATGGGCTCCGGACAGAGGGGAGCCACAACAGATGCCCCCTCAACATCAACAGCCATACTTAAAAACCCGGAACCAACAGTATTTGCGGTAGGAGCAACTGTGGGAGGGAATCAGAAAAGAGATGATGTGCTGCCTATCTTTAATTTATCATCTAGAAACTTGGACTTAGAAGAATGTTCTGCTCTCAGTCGGGGTTTGTCTTTTGTCCCTAGTATACGGCTGAATCTGTTCAAATTACATGAGGATTTGTTCACTTTCTTTAGGAAGGCGAGATTGAAGAAATACTTTCTGGACCAACCTATAGAAACTGAGGATAAGAACCAGTCAAAGTGTAAACCTTCATCTCAATTTACTCCTACTTTAGAGATGGTGGGACCAGAAGTAAATATTTTCGAACAGAATGTCCTAAAAGAGATTACCAGGGTTACTAAACATCTACCCTGGGTAGGGAGTGATTTATCTCCCACAGAATATGTGGCCTTACAGAAGATCAAATCCAATAAAAACCTGATTATAAAACCTTGTGATAAGAGTGGCGGTATATTCGTAATGAATAAATGTGATTATGATGATAAAATCTCGAGTATGTTGGCTGTTCCACAACATTACAAAAAATCCCTCCCAAGAGAATTATCTAAATTAAGAAGCACCATTCAGGAAATGACGACTAGAGCACTAGAGCGTGGTGACATTTGCCAACAGGAGTTTAATTTCTTCAATAAATCTTGTCCTAAAACCGCAGCACTATATGGTCTTCCCAAAACACATAAGGATGTATCTGATCCACCTATGCGCCCTATCATATCGACCATAGGTTCGAGCACTGAGGCACTTTCAAAGTATGTTGACTCATATGTATGTCCCCTTACTCAGACATATGCCTCTTACATCCGAGATACCGGAGAAATTATCAGCAAGCTTGAGGGTATGCAATTTAGTCCCATCACTGAAATTTTAGTAACGCTTCACATTGAGGCATTGTACACTAACATCCCTCAATCCAGGCTTTACAGGCTGTAGCCTCTCTATTGCGGAGATCCCCTGGAGATAGACCTGACAGTTTTGTGCTTGAATGCTTGGAAATAGTTCTTATGAATAATTTTTTCGAATTCAATGGATCCCTGCATCAGCAGGTTAAAGGTGCCAGCATGGGAGCATCCTGTGCTCCCAGTGTTGCCAATACATATATGGGACAATGGGAAATTAAGCATGTTTTCAATGAGGCTTCTCCATTTTTTGAAAATGTCGGAACGTGGAGGCGTTTCATTGATGACATCTTTTTCATTTGGAAAGGGGATAGTGATTCCCTTAGTGAGTATATCGCATGGCTTAATGCAAGCGATAGCAACTTGAATTTTACAGTTAAGAGTAGTGCGCATTCTGTCAAGTTTTTGGACATCCTGATCTCAGGTTTTAACAACATACTGGAGGTTAGCCTGTTCAGAAAACCTACTGCTAAAAACACCATTTTACAATATCAGAGTTACCACCCCAGTATCCAAAAGGACTCTATTCCATTTGGTGAGTTCCTTCGGTGAGGAGAAATTGCACCAATATGTTTGACTTTCATATACATGGAGATGCCCTCAGAACTAGGCTGCTAGCCAGGAGATACCCCAAGAGATTGGTACGTCATGCATACAAAAGGGCAAAGTACTATAACTGTGATGCTCTCTTGGAGGGAGCACATCGTGCCTCGAAGGAGCAGGTAGTTTGTGTGATCAATCACTCTCCTTTAAACTTCAAGGTAGAAAACATCATCCGGAAGAATTGGAAAAATTTTAAATACTAATGATGATGAAACTCAGCTACAACAACCTCGGGTAGCCTATCGCAGAAATCGTAACTTACGGGATATTTTAGTTCATACCAGACCTAGTATACAGGATACTATGCGTCAGACCACTATAGCGGGTCTTCCGGTTGTGACAGGAAACCACAAATGTGGATCCTGTCATGCCTGTGACTCCGCTGTAGTGACTGATTTGTTTGTATATCAGGGATATAACGCAAAGCTCAAAGAACTTACAAATTGTAGAAGTCAGAATGTAATTTATATTCTGACTTGTCCGTGCAATTTAGCCTATATTGGTGAGACGTCACGTGAGTTCAGGGTAAGGTGTAGTGAGCATAAATCTGCGATACGCACCTGTAAGGCCGCTGCCCCACTTGTCCAACATTTTCTTGCTAAACACCACACTGAAAAAGATATTAAGTGGTGCATTTTAGCGAAAGTAAACGGTCAGGCAGGGACACCTCTGGAAATCATACGAAAAAGAAGAGAAACCTTTTGGATTTTTACCTTAGATAGTGTAAAACGAGGTTTGAATGAAGAGATCCAATGGAACATCACGAAACCATGGTGAATTTTTACACATGAAGGACTTTAGTGGTCATATAACTATGACATTTGACTTATTGAATTAGTTCCGTCACTCTGATAACCTTTTGTGTTGTTATCTGGCTGCTTGGGAGTGATATTCTCAAGAGAATTTGGCAGTGTGAGACTGGGATAGTGGAAGTGGATGGCTGTCCGTTTCTGTAATTGTGGTCTTTGGTCTGTGAACAAAGAAATGTGCTCTGTTAGCCCACGCTGAGTTAGTGGGAGTAGGGCATAGGATCATGTTGAAGAAATGATCTAGTTCTAAAATGATGTATTTCAAAACTTCCATAGGTGTTGATGAAGAGATTATGGTCATTTTATTTTGGTAAGTGAGGCGGTTGCCTATTACCAATGTTGTATAAAATTCTACAGGATTCTTGCCCTATCTTAAACAAACTGTGAATTTAGGGCTGCGTTGTGATGGGCCCGTAGTAAACTAGACCGGGAATAGATCGTACGTGGGTATCTATGAGTTGATTTTACCTATAGGTCCTGATGAAGAGATTATGATCTTAGTGTGTGGCGAGTGAAGCAGCTGACTCTTGCGAATGTTGTGAAAATTCTTAAAGGATTTTCATTTTGTCACAAATAATTTGTGAATTTGTGGCCTCATTTTTGAACCATGATTTTAGGCATACGAGATTGATAGCAGGCAAAAAGTCCTTTCAAAGTTTGATAACGAGTAAAGCAGAAATGACACTAGAGCACTCTTTCAAAAATCTTTTGTAAAATATTCTTTTTTTCTTTTTGAATATTGTAAATAGTTGTGATTATATATGTGCTTAAAGCATGTTATTATTTTTTGAGTTTACTTATCACACCCAAGATGGCGTTATCGGGTTGACCGCGATAGTCCGTCGATGCTTTAAATTATATACCACATATGTATTCTCTCTACAGTTGAGAGAAGTGGTAGACTTAACAAAGATGGCGCCCTCTGGAATAGAGGTAGGTGAGTCCGTCTTCAGTGTTTGGGAGCTCACCAGGTGATGTGTATTGGTGATTTCGCGCGCGCTCCAATTGAGATCGGACTAGTATAAATGTGGGTCTCTCGCACGGTGTCTCTCAGCGACTTCCTGTGGGAGACACCGTGAGACTGAGGCACGTGAATTGAGGACGGATACGCCGACAAGAGAAGGTGAGTGATGAGAAGAGAGTTTGGGGTAAACTGTATCGGTGGTAGTTCAAATATAAGTAAATGGAGAAGGCTTCTCTGTACTTGTGTAGAAGTGGATACCTTGGTGATCTGCAAATAGTATTCATTGCTTGTCGTTCTGGGGGTTTTGCCCTGGGGGCTGATGTAAAAGACTTTCTCGATATTCGTAAAGAGGGATTGAATTAGTGGTCCTTTTTTCCGACTCTGTACTAAAATACGTTTCAAATTAGTAAGTCATGTCCTCTCTCTCGACAGTGATACAACAAATAGTTTGAAGGACGGGAACTTAATTTGTGGTCGTGATGTGGGAAAAAAAGGTTGACCATTGACATTTATGAGAGGAGAATCTTACTATGATTCCAGAAAGGAATACACTATAAAGGTACTTGAGTCCGCCCCCCTTCCCTTTCTTTGAGACAACTATGATAGGGATGCCCCTAGAACTAACCATGAGGGCTAGCGCAAAAAATAAAAAATTCCCCATGCAGGCTTACGGAGTGCATGTGTAGACGACTAGCGGATGGGCAGTGGCTTACCCCCATATATCTGAGGAGCAAAAAGAAGGTTGTTACTCGCTGGTAAGAAAATCTTTTTTGAAGATAAGCTAGGTCCAGGAATGATGGAGGAAAGTTTAGTTAATAATAGCTAAAAATAACTTATAGCTTCCTATCGCTTTACTTTGTCAGGACACGGGTATATTCCTACGTATGGTACTATTGTGGTTGCTGTCTTACACAATATTAGGAAGTATTTTATTCCAGTACCAGATGCATATACAATAAGTACCACTCTGTAAATCTTGGTAGGGTGAAACTAGATTACTTATGCTGTATCTTTGAATAGTTTATATATGTAGTATAGTCCTACTTGGAAATGATAGCTGAATAGGCTGTTTTGCTACTCACCAGATTATTCTCTATTATCTTTGTCTTGTTTCTAGTAAGGGTTGGATAATTATGAAAAGAGCACTGTCACATATTCTTGGATCACTAATGTCTATACCCTTGAATGGGATAAGGTGACACTTGTGTAGTCAATCACTTTTATATGTCTGTAAATGTTGGTAAACTGGTTCAATCAGTGTCTTTTAATTTCAGGTAGTCATGGGCTAGTAATTACGTATATTAAAAAATGACCCACGGCCCCTCTTCGCTTGTGGTATAGCCAAGTTTCTGGGTTGGGCTTGGCGCATTAGATCAACTAGGCTTTTGTACCTTGTTTAATCTTTTTTTTAAATGATTTTACTTAATTTATTGGGACCATTTGCATCATGAATTGTATGATTATGCACTGGCTCTTTTTATTGTTTTATTGTTCCATGCTAAATGTATTGCTTTTTAAGATATTTCTTATATCGAAATAAAGCCTATGATGATGATGATGATGATTTTGTTTTATATATTTTTTCAGGAAATCCCAGGGTTTGAGAACCATTGGTGTGATAAGTGACGGGTCCTGATGAAGGTGGCTTCTACGTCTCTTTATGCCACCGAAACGCGTTGACCAAGTCCTCTTTAAATCCTACTATTTTAGTAGTAGCCCTTTTTAGGGTCACAGAGACTGTAACCAACATAATGTGTTAACTGGGATAGCTATACAGAGTTGTGTATGGGATGTGGATGTATTGTGGATGTATGAATGAGTAGAATGTGTGGTTTTTGTTCTCTACCTGGGGTTGTTTAGGAAAATAATTTTGCATTAGAGAATTTTTTGTAAATAATAGAAATATATAATTTTGATAATGTTGCGAATGAACAATGATAAAAAGAACAATATCAAAACAAAATAAAGAAAAGTAAAAAAATAAGTTGGATTTGTAATTGAATTCCTTGTTCAGTAGCCCATGCTTTTTAAAACAAGTCGTTTGAAAGAATAAGTAATAATATATAGGTCGTGAGGGAGTATTATTCTTTGGATGGCCTAGTGTACTGTGCACCATCTCCCAATAGGAGTGTAGTTTTGGGCATGTCCATGTAAGGTGTGCAAAGTCGGCATGTGGGACGTCGCATTTGTGACAGGCATGGGGTCTGGACGGATCCAGTCTTTGGGCTCTGGCTGGGGTGGTGTATGTTCTGTGTAAAAACTTAAAATGTAGTAGTTTATGCTTGCTGTTGAGTGAGACTTCCTTTGTAGCTGTGCAGCATTTGGTCCACTGGTCATCTGTGATGTGGTGAGCTAAATCGTCTTCCCAGTGTTTCCAAATCTTGTCGTCATCAACCCGGCCCAACCCAGAGCATGTCCTATACAGTTTAGATGTGAGATGAACCCCACTCTCGTTTTCAATGACGAGCGATAGTGAAGTGAATGAGTCAGGTTCAATGGGGAAACCAGGTAGTGTGGCACGGAGGGCCGAACGAATCCGACCCAGCACGAACCTGTCCATGAAAGTGGCATTGCGAAAGCGGACATCTTCTGTAACCGAGAATATGTGCCCATCAGGGTAAAGATCACCCAGTTTGGAAATATCAAATTTGATCAGCGTGCGCTGCACCAGCCTCTCACCGGTGACCTATTGTAGATACTTAGCTCCAATGGCTATCATTGACATTTTTTATGTAGTTATAAATATTGCTATGAAAGGAGTAAATATCATTCAAGGACATCAAAGATTGATATTCATAAATCCAGCACCTCACCACTGTTGAATTTATCAGAGCAAGTACAGAAGAGAAATTATGGAACTTTCTCTTCTGTAAGTCAAACCCAGCTTTCTAGTGGTCTCTGCTGATTGGTCAGCCTTAACAGGCTTAGGAAGGCTGCTTTGATTAGAAGATAAGTGGCCTGGCAGGAGCAGAGGTTATCAGATTGAGGGAGATCTGCAGCTGGGGAGGATGTGTCCTGCAGATAGGGTTGGGTTATTCAAACTGAGCTCAAAGAGAGAGCAGATCAGTAAGGGATGGCAGGCCAACCGCCCCACATCCTGTGCTCAAACCAGCTGGCAGGTGTAGAACAGAAATTTTCAGAGGTTAGGGGGAGGAGAGCTAATGTAAATGAACCACACAGTGGGTTGGTGTAGCTAGCCCTTACTCCTCTGTAGAGAAATCGGCCATGTTGAATTTTTGGAAGTTCAGTACTTTGTGGGACTTGAAGATGCCACACTTTGGAGGAAGTTTACATGCTTTGGGGTGACACCCAGCAGGTCATTGGCAGAGGTGCACCCTATTTGTTGCCACAGAACACTGAATAAATATTTGAGAGCTACATAGTCTCTCAGATCTGTTGCCTGAAACCACAAGGAAAAAAAAGGACTGCCCTGTTGGAATCTGAATTTTCACCCAAAAGCCTGAACTCCGAATCACTGCACCAGCTGCACAAATTGGTACTACAGCCCTGGGGACTGTGGCTTTGTAGGATGCTGGCTTTCTATATAGTGTACTAAAATGAAGTACAATGAAGTACAATGTGCAAAGAGTCGAGTGGATCCCCAATAGGTGTGTAAAGGTAAAATCAGATCATTCTAATGCTCTGTTAGTGGTAGTGTAGGCTTAGCAGAGGGAAGTGCTAAATATTTGTTGTCTCACACAGAGGAAATAAATGAGACACACAGTCAAGAACAAATTTGAGATCAATTAGGAAAAATAAAATTTTATTTTTATATATTTTGTTAGAAACCAAGAACTTTGTTCAACAGTTAATAAATGCTTTGTATGTCAATCTTTAAACAAATTAGGTTCAAGACACAATATCTTACAGGTTTTTAAGCGACAGTGGTCAATACCGTCAGGCAAAGACAGCCTCGGTCAAAGGGAAAGAACAGCATAGGGTTTGATAGCAGAGTACCACCAACATATTTCCTATTGCGGTCAATAGAAGCAACACTCCGTCTGCTACAAGGTAGTCAGAATTTTGGAAGTACCAGAGCTAGGGCTCAGCAGGCAGTTCTGGATTACCTGGATTGAAGGTGCCAGAGGTCTTGGGATGCAGGATTGGTTCTTCAATAGTGGCATTCAGGTACAGGTGCAGTGAGGGAAGTCCGTCACGGTTTGGCAGTCGTGACAAAGTTGCTGATTTCACGCAGTCAAAGCCAACAGGAAGCAGGTAGATGTTCACAGGAGTTGGGCTGTTTCCAGCTTCAGTTCGCAGGTACTGTGAGGATCCCTTAGGGTGGTAGATGCATTGAAGGGGTCATTTACCAGACTAGTGACCAACAAGCCTTGGCTGCTGCAACTCCTGGGTGATGAGGTGAATAACGTCAAAACAGTCTTTGCTAGGTTTCACCTTGTGGCTGTCCTTTTACCAGCAGTGTGCCGGGTACTAGTACAACTAGTTCAAAGGGAGGCCCCAAGTAATTGGCAAAGGTTGGCAGGGCTCTGGGTGTCTTGGGGGCTGCACAGGTCTCAGGTAGGGACAGCATACCACAGTTGTCAAATCCTTTCCCGATTGGCAGGGTTTGGCACCGGTTTCTTCTGCAGCAAGACTCAGTTCCTGCATCAGCGGAACATCTTCTTCCCTTATCTTCTTGAAGTCAATGGAAACTGAGGTCATGGTCTCAGGAAGCCACCTAAATACTGAATGTAGGGGTATGACAAGCGGATATAGGTAATAGCCAATGGGATACTTACCTTTATGGTGTCCACACCCTCTATTGACTAATTCCTATCGGAAGAGGCACTACCTCTGATTGGAGATTTTCTCACTATCTCAAGATGGTGATATTTCAGGAGAGGGGCTCACCTCGCCTGCCCGGCTCTACGGGTGGTTAGGGCTGAGAAGGGACCCTCCGCCTCATCTACCTATTTTCACACCTATTCTCCCACCAAAATTGGAGCAGGGAAGGGGACTTGCCCTTCCCCATTATCTGGGGATTCCTTGGTTGGATTTCAAAGGCGGCATCACCTCTGAAACTTCCCACCCAGGAAGACCATCCTGTCCTGGAGGAGGTGAGAAACACACACACCCAGAGCAGGTATTGTTTCTTTCCTCTGAGAGGGCTAACTCTCACCCTATGAGGTCAGAAACGTGTCTGGTGGTGGCAGGCTCGTGAAAACTGGCCTTTTAAAGGGTCTCCTGTGTGAATTTATTAATAAATCCACCAGCGGCATTAGTGAGTGGTCTTTAAGACAAGATGCTTGGTACCAAACACCTTAGAAATCAGTGAAGCCATAATGGAGCTAGGAAACTTGTGCTGACTAGTATCCAGCCCATGGACACTTTATGGCTTCCCTGTTCACTTACAATATCACAGGGTAGGCTGGATGTAGTAGGGGCCTAACTGCATGAGCATATATAGGATATTTTGAACCAAAGCCTGCAGTAGGGGTGGCTTACCTATACATTATGAAGTGCATGGGAGGCATAGCACACCGGGCTGTGTGTCGTGTCAACTCTTCAGATTTCCTACACCAAGACACTTAGCCTGCAGTGTCAGAGTGCATAGCCTTGGTGAAGAGGCCCTGGGGTGGCACAATCAGTGTTGCAGCCTGAGAGCACCCACTTCAGTAATTATGCCCTAGGTACGAAGAGTACATTTACTAGGCACTTTTAGGGGTGGCTGAAGTTGTGCCAATCGTAGTATAGTTTTGAGGAAAGAGATCTGGCATGAGGAATCTGGTTCGCAGGGACCCAGTGCACTTACAGTTTAAAATCACATCAGGCAAAGAGTCGGGGCTAATCATGCAAAAAGAGACACTTTCCTAATATGACCCCCCCCCCCCAAACAAAAGAGGACAGGACTATTCTTTCCCTGGAGAGTCTTCATCGTCTAATTGGAAGAACGTGAAAAGGCTATCTACATGGGCATGGTCAGTCTCAAGTCGGTGTTCTACTGTAAAGTCTATTCCCTGTTGGGATATAGACCACCTTAACAGTTTGTGGTTTTCTCCTTTCATTTGCATGAGCCATCAGATAGGTCTGCGGTCAGTTTGGACAAGGAAGTGAGAACCACACAGGTATGGTCTCTATTTCTTCAGGAACCAAACCACAGCAAAGGCTTCCCTCTGTATGGTACTTCAACGCTGCTCTCTGGGGAAACACCTCCTGATTATGAAAGCAACAGTTTAGTCATGACCATCATCATTTGTATGGGATAGGACCACTTCTATTCTATGTTCAGAGGCATCTGTCGGCACTATAAACTGCTTGTAGTAATCAGGAGCTTTTAGAATGGATGCTGAGCACATCACTTCTTTCAAGGTGTCAACAGCCTTTTGACAGCTCACTATCTAGTTTACCTTTTTGGTAATTTTCTTATAGGTCTATTCTGTGAAGGAGCCATGATGAACCAATAGCCCTGCACAAACCTCCTCAGGTACCCAGTCAAGCCAAGGAATGCCCTGACTTGGGTCTGGATGGTTGGAGCTTCCCTTCCAGACTGGTCAAGATTTGGGGCTTTAGTGGCTGAACTTGGTCTATACAACCTTGCCCTGCCCTATCTGGCACTTACTTGCCTTGATAGTGAGGCCAGCTTTCTGAAGAGCCTCCAGAACCTTTTGGAGGTGGATCAGGTGATCCTTCCAGGTGGAGCTAAAGTCAGTAATATCGTCAAGATAGGCTGCACTATAGGTCTCCAATCCAGAAAGGACCATGTTCACCAACCTCTGAAATGTCGCTGATGTATCCTTCAAATCAAAGAGAATCACAGTAAACTGGAAGTACACATTTGAAGTGGAAAATTGTCATTTTTCTTTGGCTCCAGGGGTCAGAGCGATCTGCCAGTACCTTGATGTGAGATCAAAGGTACTTAGCTATGCGGCTGCCGCTAACCTGCCAATGAGCTCATCAGCTCTTGGGATTGGCTATGCGTCAGTTTTTGTGACTGCATTAAGGCCCCTATTGTCCACACAAAACATTTCTTTCTTACCACCCTGGTAATGAGGTTTGGGGGCTAACACAGATAGGCTGTCCCAGGAGCTCTCTGAGGGTTCAATGACACCCAACTCCAGCATCTTGCTTACCTCCGATTTGATGCTTTCTTTGACATGGTCAGACTGCCTGTGTACTTTTTTTCTGACAGGTAGGCTGTCACCAGTGTCCATGTCAAGTGTACACTAGTCTGACCAGGGGGTCAAGGAAAAGAGCTAAGCAAACTGGTTGAGGACTTGACTGCAATCAATCTTCTGCCGGGCAGTGGGGGTGTCGGAAAACACCACTCCATCTACGGACCCATATTTAGGGATATGAGAAAGGAGATCAGGGATTGGCTCACTCCCTGCCTCCTGGCCCTCATCTGTGGCCATGAGCATGGTCATATCAGTCATGTCATTGTAGAGTCTAAGGCGATTTACATGTATTACTCTCCTGGGGTTCCTAAATGTGCCAAGGTCAACTAAGTAGGTAAGCTCCCCTTCTCTCTCAAAGATTAGGTAGAGCCCACTCCATTTGTCCTGGAGGGCCATAGGTGCCATAGGCTACAAAACCCACACCTTCTGCCCTGGTTGGAACCCCCCCCCCTTCCATGGCAGCCTGTTGGCCATAACAAAGCTTCTGGAGCTCTTGGATGGCCTTAAGGTTTTTGTTTGCTTTTTTATCTACTCAGCCATCTTGGAACAAAGGTCAAGTACATAATCCACAATGTACTGTTTCAGAGTCTGTAGGGGTCTCCCCCATCCTTCCTTGACAAGACAGAGGGGTCCTCTTACAGGGTTTCCAAATAAAAGTTCAAAGGGAGAAAACCCTACTCCCTTACATCTCTCTGTAAGCAAAAAGCAGGCAAGGCAGTAGCACATTCCATCACCTTAAGGGTTTTTCAGGGAGTCCACCAATCATGCCTTTCAAGGCCTTGTTATTTTTTTCAACAAGCCTGTTTGTTTGTGGGTGATATGATGTAGTGAACCTATAGGCCACCCCATTCTCAGTCCACAACTGCTTCAAGTATGCAGACATGAAGTTGGAACCTCCGTAGTAAAGCCGCCCCTTGTAAAAATACCAAGGAGGGCCTTGGCCACTGTGGGTTAACGGAGCCCACCTGCACCATCTCCACCAAGAGTCCCCATCCTGGAGAGTGTCCAGTGGACTATTAAGGATTTGGTCAGGTGCATTGTGGGATTTGTTGCCTAGATCTTCCAGAGACCATAAGGAAGAATCCAGACCTTTGGATTTGTTTTTTGGACACTTTGAATCTAAAGGTATACCTTCAGGAAGCACCTCCTGACGTTTGAAGAACTTTGGAGAACATTTGAAAAAACTTTTTAAAGGATGACAAACCCGACCACGAGAGTCAAGCCGACGACCTTCAACAATGACCCGGCTAGGATTTCAGGTGGTTCAGCTGAAAGCTCCCGACTTCCAGGATTTGACTGGGGCCTTGTGGAAAGTCAAGCTGGTGAACCATCTCCAAATCTGGCCTGCTGTGGTGGGTCAAGAGCCCTTGGGACAAAAAGCTCCAGAAAAGTTTCAAAATCTGAAGGTAACATTTTGACCGGGCCTCCCAGTTAGTGTAATGGACCAGTAATCCATTGCGGTCGGCCTGAAACTTTGACTTGGTTCTGATCAAGTGTGACCAGATGCTATATATTTTTAAGCACTAAAAAGTGGTTAATCTTTAAAATTCATGTCTCAGGTTCCCTATATTACATTGTTTGTAATTTTGGTGTCTATTTCTTCATAAAATGTATTCCTATTTTTACAAGTTGGTGTAGAATTTTTATTGTGTCTTACTCATTTTGATGCATTGGTGTTTTTAAATGCTTTACACTCATGTCTCATAAGTTAGGCCTGACTGCTCCTTGTCAGCTACCAAGGGTTGAGCAAGGGGCTAATTTACTGAGAGCTTTACTGGACTCTATACCGTGTTAGTGGACTTATTGCTATTGGTAGGTGCATACCTACCCTTACCAATAACCCACTTTCCAACATCCATTGCTTGGGTTGAATGATAAAATGGGCTAGGCAAACAGTCAAGTTTTGTATTATTCTTGTGCTCAAAATCCATCAGAAGTGATGTACTTTTCCATATCTCACTGTTTCTACCAGTGACCCAATATACTAGAACATGAGAGCCAGTCACAGAAGCAGTGGAAGGTAGATGAGAAGAGAGATAACAGGGTGACAGGACTCCGTATTTTACCTTGTCCCTTCTGGTGTCAAAGTAGGCTACAGATTGTAGTAGAACACTACAAGAAAAAGATGCATCTTAAGTAACTTACCATTAGAAGTATAGGAGTTCAGGCATTGCACTCAATACCTGGAGCCGGATCACAAACCACTTTTGACTACCACTATTTAATATCATTGATGGTAAAAAAAGGCAGTGCTAGAAGAAAACACCATTTAATGAAAGTAGGCTTGAGGAGGAGGTAATATGTGATAATAATTCTTGTGCATAATTGTGCTCTATCATCTTTGAGAAAGGCTGACACACACACTGGAACAATGAATAGTGGCCCCTGGAGCTGGGCCAACCCAATCCCCACCGATAGGGGGACCGAACACGCCCACAACCTCGGCACCATCCTCGACAGCTAGCTATCCATGAAGAAGCAAGTCTGCGCCATCTCCACTGCTTCCCCATGCTCCGTATGCTCAGGAAGGTTTTGAAATGGCTGCGAACAGACACCAGGCAAACCGTCATGCATGCTTTAATCCCCAGCAGACTCGACTACGGCAACACCCTCTATGTAGGAATAACAGCCCAACTCATGAAGAAACATCAGACGATCCAGAACACAGCAGCCAGTGTCGTTCTTGACCTCCTCAGATCGACACATATAACCCCTCACCTCAGGAAACCCCACTGGCTACCAGTCATGAAGAGATGACAGTACCAACTCCTCCCCCACACATACATGGCATTACACAATGAAGGACCGGCATACCTCAACTAAAGCATGACCTTTCACCAGCCCACCTGGAAACTCAGACCTGGATCCCTCGCCCTAGCTGCCACCCGTCGCATCTAATACAGTGGAGGCTGCTCCTTCTCCCATTTGACAGCCAATACCTGGAACGTCCTCCCCCTGCACCTCCGAGCCTCACAATCACTCCAGCAATTTAGGAAGGACCTCAACACATGAATGTTCGACCAATAGGAGAACAGGCAGCACTATCCCACAGCGCCTCGAGATCCTCATGGGTGAAGCAGCAGCACTCTACAAATCCTGATTGATTGATTGATTTTGTTCAGCGGTTGATTGAGTTTCAATGTTTTGTGCTGTATTTTTGCATTGTTATATACTACAGATGCTTTGGTAGTGCTGTGCACTGGTCAGTTTTGTATTCTCTTGCTTTGTGGAGATGCGTGTTTTCTGTTGTGCTCTTTGGGTACTTTTGAGATGCCATCAGTTACTGCTATATTTTCGGCTAAAAGCAGTGCATTCCAACCTTCAAAGTTACAGTAACAAACAACTTTTTGCGAATGTCTACGGTGCTAAAACGACGCTGAGCCTGTTCTTCAACCATTTAAGACATGAGTCAGACCAATTAGCAATTCTAGTGCTAACTTCATGAGATACAGTGTCGTGATTTCGGTCCTCTGTAGCCTCTCCAATTCTATTCTCCATGAAATGCTCTCAAAACAAGAAATACAATGTTAAACTAAAAGACTGCTGCAGGATTTTGTCACTATACCCTTATCAGTCAAATGTTTTGAGTTTTACAATAGTTGCCATGGCAAATTTTGCGTGGGACACAGAAGCGAGTATTATATCACCAGGACACACTTTTTGTCTTGTTTTCAAGAGCGTTCCAAAATGTTTTGTGGTTAAACGGAGGAGGAGGGTTGAAAGCTTATAGCATTTCATTGTCAAGAAGGACTGGTTAATTTTCCCATTTGCAACTCTTCCTTTATAGGAAGGGGAGAGAAAATGCACATCATCAAACATTTAGCATTTCAGTCTTATTTGTTTACCTCCTCTCAAATCTGTTTATTGGGTTATACATTAGCAGAGTCACCATGAACCAAAGATGCGTGAACGAGGACACAGAGACAAGTGGACTGTGTAAAATATAGAACTTCCAAAACAAAAATAGATACCAGATATCCTGTGAAACCGAGTCAAATTTAGGTTGGCATGATGTTTGTTCTTGAGGTTTTCTTGCTGCTATTTATTTTAAATGACATCAAGGGAGGCGGATTAGCTGCACTAGTTCAACTTTACTAGAATAATTTTAAACTCACTGAAGTGCCCTGAATGAATTGCGCTGTCAGTCTCGGCAATGACCCTAGCTGCCAGGATGATGTCATGTGTTCGAAAACTTTCTCACAGATTACAATTAGGGAGGCTTCCGAGCCTTGGCAAATGTGCGCAGCTCTTTTGGAATAATATGTGGGCATTTGGCAGGGACATTGTGGTCCTAGGATGAAGCAAGCCTATCATGGCTGTCCTAGGCTACAGGGAGCACGGGGAGAAGAACGACTTGCATGTTTTGAATGCTGTCTCCACTACTGATAAAAAGATACAGGCTGAAAGGATAAACACAGTGTTTTGAGAGGATCCGGGTAAATTTTCCAACCATCACTAAACACTTTAAAGGGAAATTAACAGGCTTTTACGAAGTGCATGCAAATGAATTAAGGGAACCAGAATATTAAACCGACAGTCATTTGCATACCAAATAACATTGCAGCGCCAGCCTTTGTCAATTTAATTTTTAAAGCCATACGTGTCTGCTCGTTTACCTAACTTGAGCTGTTTCCCGTTCCTTATCTGGCCAAATCAGCACAAGCGTTATGCTCACCTACATGATTTAGTGTGCGCCTCAAAAATATAGACTGACAATGTATAATTTATTTATCCAATGTACAACCGTGTATTCACCATGAACTGCCCTACACATGTCTGCCCAGCAAGTTAAAATGCAAAATGCTTTGCTAATTACATCTGTAAACATCAGCGGCCGCCGGCCCAGTTAAGCGCAGTGGGGCAGGGCGGGGCAGGGGGGGGGGCAGCCGACAGCTGACGGAATAGGTATTATTTATTTGTTTAAGTATACCTATTCTGTCGTCTGTCGACTTCTCCCCCCTCCAACCCCACCCCCGCCCTGCCCCACCGCCCCACCATGTTTACCTGTTCTGGCAGCCGCTGGCAAACATACTTGGTTAAGTAGAAAACCTTCAGCTGGTATTAGTGTCACCACCATCTTCAGGCTGTTAAGGGCACTGTTTCTAGTACATTCAGGTGTTGTGATCCTTGTTCAGCATCAATTGGCCTCACTAGACTGATACACTTGTGTTGGATGTGGCCATTTCTGCAGTGTTACCCCAGATTTTTGCCTTCTTTTGCATCCTCTTTTTGTAGGCTTTTAGGGATCTGAGCACTTTACTCCTGCTAACCAGCGATAAAGTGCCAAAGCTCTCCCTTCCAAACATGGTAAAATAGGCACACACCTAATTGGCACCTAATTTACTTAAAAGTCCATATAAATTGTACTACATGTACTCAGAGCCTGCAAATTAAAAGCTTTAAGTGGGCTGCTGCACTAAATGTGCACCTCAGTAAAGTATGAGTGTAAACCATGCATCAAGCCTCCCCCTGCAGCCTGTAGTGCAGTTTTCAAACTGCCATTTCAGCATTTCAACCTGGCTAGATAAACCTTTTGTCAGTCCTCTACATTTCTTTTTAATACTTATAAATCATCCCTAAGGTAGGCCTCAAAGGTTCAAAGGGCAGGGTGCATTTTATTTAAAAAGTAGGACACTGTGGCAAAGCTGTCCTCCCATAGACTAACACAACACTGGGTTACCTTATTGCATTTAATAAGTGATAACTTCGGTTTGGTAACAGCTCAAGAAAAAATGGTGTCCACTCATTTGAATTATAATTTAAAATCCTCTTTAATGGTAAAGACAGATCTTTGATTACTATTTAAAAATGTTACTTTTATAAAGTTTGCATTTTTCTGGCTAAACCAAGTGCGCCTATATGCCTGTGCCGGTGTTCACAACTGTTAATGGCTCTTCTGTGGTGTGATGTGTATCTTTCCAGACAAGGGACACATGGTCTTAGGTGTGGGGAAAGGAGTTCCTCTCCTGAGAAGGATGGCCCAGAGGGTTGTACTCAGCGCCTTTCTTGAGCTTCAGTGAGTATTCTTCCTGACTTCAGAAGATGACTGTACTGTCACTGACAAATGCAGCTCACACCTGGGCCCGCCTGTCTTTTTTTTTACTAGCTACTCTACAACCAGACCAAGGAAAAAGGGAAAACATGATAAAAATGTTTTAGGGTTAGACTAAGGGTTACTTTCCATCCACAGACGGGCTCTGGGCAACTACAGAACCTCTCGTCAGATCACTCCTAGGACTGAGTAGATTTAGACTGATGACCGCCCTGCTGTCAGAAGACAGGAAAGTGGACATGCTTGCCCTGAACCCAGGACCTCAGAAGAGACTCCAAGGGCCCACTGGCTGATGGCGTGTGTGAGCCACAGTGACATACAAGCTTCCAGAGACCCTTCCTGCTATCCAACTGACATGTACTTTCTAGATTTGACATGTTCCCCTCTGCTGTCCTCTATGAAAGTCCCCCCCCCCCCAAGTGCTCTCCTCACCGTTCTGAACCTTTGTTGGAGTCAGAGTCTACTTCTCCTTGCCTAACTGAAGGTTTCAACAGATCCTTGCATAACTGTACAGCTTTGAACTGAAGGCTACCCTGGAAATTATGCAGAAATATGCAGAATCCAACAGAGCGTTGCCGCATAGCTGATAGCCTCACCGGATGCGACGCCGAGTTACACAAAGTCTCACAGAGACACACTGCACAGTTCCCATCTGAAAGCTGATCTGAATGCAACGCAAATGGACGATAATCCCAGCAGAGCCACAAGCTCCTACTCGAGGGCTTTATCAGATCTGATTTTTAGCAACTGAAGTCCCCCCAAGCCTCTTTGCACACCTGAAAGGTTCACCAGATCTGACACTGAGCAACCCACACCTCTGCAAAGCAACACTGCACAGACTGCACACCAAGGATAGAAGGTACAGCTCCCAGCGGGTCAAACTCTGTCCTATACCCAACCTGTGCTCCATCATGCTTGGCCTGACTTTGCCAGGTCCAGCGCGACCAGATACCCGCAGTTGGAGGTTTATGCATCTTGGCACTTTTTTACTAAAGACTTTAAAAACTCCTAACTCCAACTTTACTGATTGGAGTTTTGTTGTTTTGTGTGTCATTTAGCCATTTCAATATCCTCTATTTTTCTAAATTGAATTTAGGATTATTCTTGTGTTGTGTTTTCATTCTATTGCTGTTTTTGTAGTGTATAAATACTTTAAACATTGCCTCTAAGTAAAGCCTGACTTATTTTGCAACTAACTACAAGATCGGTAAGCACAGGTTAATTTACTGACTTTTGTGCTTTACCTTTAGAAGGACTGTGATAATTTCCTACAACCTGAACTCAATGATTTGCAGGTGAAAACCGTTTCCACTGGTGACAGTGTCCATATTGATCTGGGGTTACATGATCACCCGGTCGGTTTTCCACCAACAAAGTAGATATGGATGTGTCAACTCATAAATTTCATGTCAAAGTTCAATTAAATGTACCTATATAAATAATTGTTCTTCTGCTTGCTTTTCATTTAACCAATGGGTGGACTACCTACACAACATAAATCAACCAAGGCTAATAAGATTTTTTTCACCAAATCACCATCTTTTTCAAATAGCATTATTACATTAAGAGATAATCTTACTATTATGAGAATACAAATTTACAGTTAGTGCTGAGTTTTTGTTGGAGTTTCTAACTTTCAGTATGAAACAAATGGGTAGGAGTGTAGTTCTACATCTAATTTCTAGCCAGAAACAAGTTTCACTGATCGGTTAGAAAACAGAACAGTCTCCTTCTAAAGTTGACACTCAAAGGGAAAATTATAGTAGGGAGAAAGTGCCATCTGGCATATGAAACTCAAAGCAAGGTTTGTTTGATCCAGGTGTGAAGGAATGAATAAATAATAGTCTTGTAAAGCGTGAACTTTGCCCAAAGGCATCAAGGTGCTAGGGATAGCGCCGGTGGTTATAAGTGGGAGGGAAGAAAATATAGCTGTTAGCTTGTGAAGAGCCATGTTTTTAAGGACTTGCGAAAAAGTGGATGCGCCTCTTGACAAGAGATCGTTAGGGGGAGAGTGTTCCAGAGCTTAGAGGCAGCAACGGAGAAGGCTCTTTCCCCCCCACCTGGCCCTCCTAACCTAGGGACTACCAGCCAGTTTTTTTGGGCTGACCACAATTGTTTGGCAGGGACATAATGTTGGAAACGTGTTTTGATTTATTATGAGTCCTATGGACAAGACATAGGACCTTGAACAGAATTCGCTTTTCTAGAGGAAGCAAATGCAATTTTCGAATAGGTGTCACTTTCCTAATGATTTTGGTATATTGCCAGGTTGCTACAACTCCCACCTGTCTTGTGAGCCTTGACAACATTCTGTGTCCAATATGGACTCTACAAGAGTGTACTTCTCATAGTCAAGCAGAACATTTATTGCAAGAATGAAATGTCTGACTGTGGGGCATGGCAGAAGCAGCAAATTTTCCAGGAAGGATTTGCCGATTCCCTCAATTGAAAATACACAAAAGTAAAATATTCCTCAAACGGACAACTAGTGCCTTGTGGTATGGTGGGTTTTGGACTTAATCCTCTAAGCAGGGTCATCCAAAAATGTTTACCTTCACCCCTCCTGTTTTCTGAATGTTGCTTTTGTTGGCCTTAGGACTCCTGCACTTTACCACTGTAAGCTAAGCCTGGGCAGAGTTTGTGGATTTTCACTCTGTGGAACACCGTGAAGTGCCCGAAATACTCTGCCCCACTCCGCAGAGTTCCGCCAGCGGTGCAGTCTGTTAAGTTGTGCTGCTCCCACTGATTTTTAGCGCCGGAATTTTGTCCTGCACTTTAAAATCTGTGCAAATGGCACTATGCGTTGCGCCAGAGGATGCTGCTGCTTTCCTCCACTTGAGTAGACTTTCTACTCAATCGGCACCTTCCTCAATGCAAAAAGCAGATTTCTTAACACGAGCAGTCGCGACCTGCCACGACCGCCGCAATGAGAAATCTTACATGGAGGAGGTCTAGCACGTGATTTTGTCTCACAAGCGCTTGTCACTTACCAATGGTGGGCCGCTCGCGAGAAAAAAAACTCTGCTCTGTGTCTCTTCGTGGAGATTTTGGGCGACACTCAGCAAACTCTGCCGGCGGATTGAAATTCTTCGCCCACCCTTACTGCTAACTAGCACAAAAGTGCTTGAGCTCTGCCTCTAAAATATAATAAAATTGGCTTACACCCAAAGGGTACATTCAATTTACTTATAAGTCCCTAGTGAAATGGTGCTACATATACTCTGTAGCCTGTAATTTAAATGCAATTACTGGGCCTGAAGCACCAATTGTGCCTATCCACTTAAGCCCTTTAAAACATGTCTCAGGCCTGCCAGTGCATCTTGTGTGCAGTTTAAAATTGACAATTCTATCTGGCAAAATAGACCTTTTGCCAGGCATATACCTCACTTTTTAATGCATATAAATCACCCCAAAGTAGGCCAATAGGGCAGGGTGCAGTGTATTTAAAAGTTAAACATGTATTTTAAATCGTACATGTCCTGGTAGTGAAAAACACTTAAATTTGTTTTTCACTGCTGGGAGGCTTACCTCTCCCTTGGATAAAATCAGGTTACCATATTACATTTAAGTAATAACGTTCGATTGGGAACAGGTAGAAATGTCATGCTAGGTGTCAAATAACTCTCTAGTGGTGAATTCGGATTTTAAGTCATAATTCTGACCATTTGGTACCAGCAACTTGTTATTTGGGTCATAAGACTGTGATTAGCATGGCAGTTGACCTTTGTTTGTTCTTCCCTTACAGTGACACAAACAGGGGCCAACAATTGGCAGGATGAGCCTTGCTGCCAGAATGATTATTATTGTTACTAATATTATTATTACACTTTCTTATGTGCACTGCAACCCGAGGGGTTTCTCTGTGCAGGGCTGATAGGAGGGGGGAATGGGAGCAACAGATTAAAAAAAGCCAGGTCTTCAGGCCTTTGTGAAAGGCAAGAAGTGACGCATACTTCCTCAGAAAATCGGGAAGAGAGTTCAATAGTTTCGATCCTAGATATGCAAAAGAGCACCCTTTCATGCAAGACAGGTGGAACCTAGGCACAGTGAACAAGTCACGGTGCGTGAACCTCAAGTAATTAGAGGGCTGATGTGGCAGCACCAACTCCTGCATGTAGTGAGGTCCGAGCCTCATTTTTAGATTGCACATGAAGCATAAAGCTCTAAATTTGATGTGTTTAAAAATCTTAAACCAATGCAGCTGATGGAAAAGGTTTGAGACTGAGGCAAATTTGGGAAGCTGGAATAGTAGCCTAGGAGCAGTGTTCTGCACTAGCTGCAGCCGATGGATTGTGTCGTTGTCGGCACCTAAATACCTCACATTGCCGTAATCTAATCTGGAGACCATTAGGGCCTGAATCACAGTCCTTTGTGCAGGAGTGGGGATCAGCCCAATGATCGTTTTTAGCCACTTAAGCACTGCGTAAAAAGTGACTGTCACCTTGGCCACTTGAGACTTCATAGATAACTTATCATCAAAGTTTTTGACCTTTGAGGATGAGTAGGCAAAGCCTCTAGGGAAGCAGACCAATGTTGCGGACCCCAGAGAGCAGGGTTCTTGCCCATAATCATGACCTCAGTTTTATCCCTATTGAACTTCAGTGAGTTTTATTCATCCAAGAGCTGAGCTAATACCAATAATTGAAATTTAATTACTTGTCTATCCTATTCTCCTACAAACCCAACAACCCGCCACTAAGCTTAAAATTACTTTAAAAAATAACTTAATAAAACACTTAAAATTAAAAACTATATTTTTTGCATAAATAACAATTATACTAACAATATTACCACTTAAAACTATTATATTAGCTGAAATGCATGACATTAATTAAAAACTATATTTTTGACAGCAATATTAATTAAAACAATATTAAAAACAGCAATATTTTTGAAAAAAATATTTCTTACCAAAAACAGAATATTCTTGACAATAATGTTCTGTAATACCATATTCTTGTAGAACGATATTGATGATATATGCACATCACAATATTTTAAACTTGATAGTTTGTCCAAATGCCGATGTGACAGTTGTTTAAAATGTGCAAAGAAATTAAATATTTTTGCTGTCATTATAACCAAGGTTCATAAAAAAACATAATATTGTATTCTTCAAAACATTTCATTAAAAAAGTAACATTTGGGGACATAATTTTGTTTTAAATGCACATTTGGAGTGTAAGCAATTGAGCCAGGCATAATACTGTATCCATCAAACCTGGTTATGCCTTTTTAATGAGGAGGTGGGGATGTTAGTTAATTTGTTACTTGGACTCTCTACTGACCTGGGGACACTTCTTCTACTACTGAGAGTTACACAACCAAATTAAACAGCATGATAAAGAATACATTGATGTAAATGCAATGAATCTGAAAACCACTCTGCCAGCTTTTTTGTTCTGTCTCCAAATCCAATCCAACCCCCATGCATTTTACATATGGAGAGGGGCTGAATGAGAAAGGTAATATAATTTGAGTGTACTTAGCTCTTATGAAATATGATTGCACCATCCAACTACTGGTTTAAACCACAGTCCATTTCTGCAAAATATACACTTGCTGAAAGTGCAGAAATTAGAATGTCACTACATGGACAAAAAACCTGCATAAGCTATGAAACCCACCAGGTTGTTATGCCAGCACTGGAACACAGTCGACAAAATAGGAAGTTGGTAAACATGCAATGCCTTTCTCCCAGAAGACAAAATGTATTGCTTGTGCTGACATGGAAGTGTGCAGCAGTGGTGAAACCTCAAAGGAGGATAAGATTTGCTTCCACTTTCTTAACGGAGTGGATACTCTAATAAGGATTTATATGCATCATTTCATTTTCCCTTGTTTGCTTTGAGGTGGAACTTAGAAATGAAAGTCACTCTGCAGTTCACATTGTAATGCTCTTGGATATGAAGCATGGATAAAATATCTTTATGCAACAGGAACTATTGTGCTTGGTAAGATTTCACCTGGGTGCTCATCAAAATTTGAAATATTAAATGTTAATCATTGGTGTACACATAGGGCCTGATTATGTGTTTGGTGGTCTGACTGCCCAAATGCCAGGCCGCCAGGAGAGTGCAGCGCCAATGGTCTTCTGACCATTGTATTACGAGTTTACCGCAGTCCCTGTGGTGTGGTTGATCAGATTTCTAAGCCGTGGTGATTATTTTTCCATATGTATCAATGCCTGTTTGAGCATATCAACTACATATTTGTCAGATGCTCACACATTCATGATACATATGGAAAAATACCACCTACCCATTGCCGGAGTCGGGCTCATAAGTGGGTAGTCCAGGCAATGGGTATATGGTACAAAAAGGACTCTCCTGTACATCGCCACAATCAGGGTCGCAATCCTTGAGGTTAAGATGCTACTGTGAGGGAGGTACCTGAAGAAAGGGATCCACGTCAAACTCTGACCAAAATCACAGGAAAGGGTTGAATATGTACTCCAAATCCTTTGTTTCTACCGACTTGAGGCTGGTGGTCTCACCGCTGCAGTCAGCTCATGGAAAGCCAACTTGCAATACGGATGGTGGTGAAACTCCCCTGTACCGTCCTCTGGCAGCCGCCTTTCCGCGACCCCGGCTGGTCTTGTCGGTGGTTCAGCCACAATCTTTACAATAACAATCCCCCCAACTCGTAATAAGGTGATGAGACCGCCGAGCTCACAGCGTTCAGACCGCAACCACGGGTACATTGATTCACAGACCGCCAAAACTTGTAATAAGGCCCATCGATTGAGATGGGTTGTAAATGAATTAGTCATTATTACATTTATTGCAATTTAGTAGTTTTCAGTTTTTGAAATTAGGCTTATACATCACTTAAATTGATTGTAAATATATGCCTATAGGTTTGATTACATATTAATCTATTTATTGAAGTGCTTGAAATATATGCAGTGCTAAATTATTTAGTTATATTAGGAAAGGACCAAAAAAAACAACTACTGTGGGCATCAATTGCCTAGCTCTTTCCAACTGCGCTGAGACAAAGCCCCCTGCTCACGCCAACCATAGCGTGACCTCCCTCAGGGTATTATATTTGAATACTCGGTCCCTGGTGAGCCATCAGTCTGACATCTTCATCCTGCTCACCAATGAAAAGCCGGACATTCTCCTTCTGACGGAAACCTGGCTCACTGCCGAGTCACTTCCTGATATCCTTGCGGCTCTCCCCCCAGATTATTATATTCTTCACGCGGACCGACTGGGAGACCGCTCGGGTGGTGGAGTAGCCGCCATCATATCTAAACGCCTCAACGCTCTCTCCTCCTCCTCCCTCCCCATACCGGAGGTGGATAATCTGCTACTCAGCATGGGAACTGACTCAGGTGCCCTCACATTGCTCCTCCTTTACCGGCCACCACACCCCATGAGCACCTTTGCCACTATGCTGAGCAAACATCTGTCCTCCATCTTGACACATCATGCTAGCTTCGCACTTGTTGGCGACCTCAATTACTGGTACAACGACCCTAATGCCGGCTCTCACGCCTCTGAACTGTTTGAAATGCTTCATAGTCTGAACCTGACGCAACAGATCCTTTGCCCTACCCATCTTAAGGGCCACATCCTGGACCAGATTTGGTCACACAACCTAGTGCTGTCTCAGCCTATTGTTTCTCCCGTTGTCTGGTCAGACCACTCCTTAGTCGACACGATTATTACCCTCCCTGGCAGTCTCCCGGCCCCTCGTATGGCTGGCGGGCTCTCTCGAAAATGGAGCACACTGGACTCCCAGGCCTTTCTCACGTCCCTAGCAGACACCAGCCCAGCCCGGGATCTTACAGCCTGCCATGATATCGACACATTAGACAACAACATCACTAATTGGCTGAAGTCGGCCAGCGATCTATTCGCCCCGCTGACGCGATTCCCCCCCACTAAGCATGCCTCCTCTCATAGATGGTATACGCACGACCTTAAATTACATAAACTAAAAGTACGCCAACAGGAACGTATCTGGAGGCAAACTTACTCCGACGCAGCTAGATTACTCTACCTTAGTGCTCGTAGAGAATACAAAGCAGCCATTACTTTAGCCAAATCAGTCCACTTCTCGGACAGGCTCTCCTCTGCAGCTAACAAATCCAAGGAAGTGTTCAAAATTATGAATGAGCTTACCACCGATGACAGAACCCTTCCTGCTCAGACCCCTTCTCAAGAAACTTGTGATGCCCTCAACCTTTTCTTTATCGAAAAGATTAAAAAAATCAAAGACTCAATCCACTCTCCTCCCCAGCCATCCCTCCAGGTTTCCATGCCTGATAACCACTCGGTCATCACGACGCTTCCTGCTCTTAACGCTGACTCATTGGCTCGACTCGCTACTAGAGTCAAATCTGGCTCTCCTAGTGATTGTTGTCCACCCTCAGTCATGCGAGACATCTGTCTTAAATTACCAGATCACATCCTCCCTTTGTTGAACAGCTCCCTCAACAGCGGCTCTGTCCATGCATCTTTTAAGGAGGCAATCTTGGTGCCCCTTTTAAAAAAACCTGGAGCAGATCCGGGAGAACTCTCTAATTATCGTCCCATTTCCCTCCTCCCCTACCTCTCAAAGTTATTGGAGGCCCACGTTACTCAACTTCTGTCACACTTTATTGAGTCCTCTGGCTTCCTTGAGCCCAATCAAGCTGGATTCAGACCCGCCCATTCGACCGAGGCGGTCATTCTCGCAGTCTTGAATACTCTAAGAAGTAATGCGGACGCTGGTTCTCCTCAAGCCTTGGTGCTCCTGGACTTGTCCGCCGCGTTTGACACGGTGGACCATAACATCCTCCTCCGCCGTGTTGCACAGGCGGGCATCCAGGGCACCGCCCTTAATTGGATCATGTCCTTTTTAACCGGCAGAACTCAGGCCGTACGCCTAGGCCCTTACACAGCCGGGAGAACTGCAACTACTTGTGGAGTCCCCCAAGGCTCCTCCATTTCGCCGTTGCTGTTCAACCTTTACCTTCGCCCACTCATTCAGTCACTCAGGAACTGGGATATCACGGTGTACAACTACGCCGACGACCTGCAAATCATCTTCCCACTGAACTCCCCTAATGCTGTTACTACCTTCCAGTCTGTCATGATCCACATTTTGGAATGGATGAATATTAATCAATTAAAGCTGAACCCGGGGAAGACTGAACTACTTCTCCCTGGTTCCAGTCCTGGTCACTGGGGCCCTCAGTTCTGGCCCACTGAATTGGGCCCTCTTCCGGTCCCGCTGAAAACAGTGAAAAGTCTCGGCGTGATAATCGATGCTGAACTTTCTCTAAAAGCCCAAGTGGGGGCTGTCATTTCCTCCTCTATGCACCAGCTCAGGAAGATCCGTAAGATCAGCCACCTACTCTCATCCCCTGCATTAATCCAGGTCGTCATCTCCCTGGTCCTGTCCCGCCTGGATTTTTCCAACTCCATCTATCATGGTCTTCCTCAGTGTCTTTTGCATCGCCTTCAGGTTGTCCAGAACCAGGCGGCCCGTCTTATCTATAAAATCCCCAGGTGGCAGTCAGCTAAACCACTACTACAGCGACTCCACTGGCTGCCAATCGGCCAAAGGGCAGCCTTCAAGATGGCGTGCATCATCTACAAAGCACTTCACTGCACTAGCCCTGCCTTCTTGCAATCCTCAGTCACGGCATACCAGCCATCACGTAATCTACGTTCTGCCCACCTCCACTTACTGACTGTTCCCAGAGTCAAAACTAAAAAGTTCGGTGCCCGCTCCTTCGCCCTTCTGGCCCCTTCCCTCTGGAATTCATTATCTCTCCCCATCAAATCTAGTCCCTCCCTCCTCGACTTCAGAAAACTGTTAAAGACTTCCCTCTTCCCCCCTCCTTGCTAACCTGCCTATTGCTGTCTGTCACTCTGCCGCTGCTCTCACTCTTCTGTCATTAGCGCCAGGAAACCATTGGTGTGAGTGCGCTTTACAAGCTTCATTTAACATAACATAACATACTCTGCCCATGCCTATTTGAAATAAAGCACTTGTTAGGGTCCTGCTGATGCACTTGCTTCCATACAATGGCTATCCTACAGTGTTGTCCTCTTTCCTTTTCACACTATGCTACTGAATTTACTATTAATCCTCCTGTTCTGAGGTGACCAACAAGTCGTGTAGTACTAAAGATTCCAAGAAATGCATGCGGGCCTATGTTGTGAACATAATGCATATATTTTGAGAAAGAGCAGAGAGCTATAGAAAAAAGATCCTTAAATTGCCCCTCATTCCACATGCTGCTCTCCAACACATTTCCCATTCATGTTAAACATGTTATCACCCTCACACAAACTAAAACATACACAATATGCACAACCTTGTGAAACAAAGCCTGCCCCCATGGCAAGTTTGCCTCTCCAGAGCACCCCTCTCTGTAATGAGCATTAGTGGGTTATGTGGCTGTGCCATGTTAGCACAACATCTGTGATGTGATATTTGGCCATTCTCTTCTAAGTGCCACAAGTACTAATTCAGCACCCATCAAAGAGTTATTTCACATGGATTTGCAGAAAATCCTGCCTCATTCAGATTAATAAGGCAATATTTATTAATTGAATACTGGCAATGAGCTGTGAGCGCAGAGACAGGGACCTGCAAGAGACACCACACCTGTATTTCTGCATTTAAGGGAAAGGGTTGCAACACCAACAAAACGTTGTACAATAGAAGGACATAGGGAGTACATAGGGAGGAGATGCATCAAACCTCTGTCCCTCACATGGTACAAGTTGCCGGTCGTTCCCTTTGTAAATGGTTGCCAAGTGCAGTATGCAGTAATTAACAATTGAATGCTTTGCGACCACAGAAGCAATCGCAAACTATTAACAGACTGGCACATGCATCAAGCTAGGATTTTGCGAGTCCTTAATTGCGAATATTAAGGACTCACAATTAAGGACTCGCAAAATCCTATGCATGTAGGAATCGCTATAATAAAAGCGATTCCTACACATTCCTTATTTGCTACTCGCAAATTGTGAGTCGCAAATAAGGAATAGCTATCAATTCATTCCCATGGGCCTAGATGCCCGTAGGAATGAATAGGAAATTGCAAGCGCAATTTGCGAGTACCAATAGGTCCTCGCAAATTGCGCATGCAATTTCAGGGTGCCAAGGTGTCAAAAGGACACCCTGTTGCACCCCTGGAATTGACCTGTGCACATATGTTGCACACACACATGCCCTAAGGGCATGTGTGTGTGCAACATGAAACTTTGAAAAATGCATAAAAGTGCTTTTTTCAAAGGTTTTGCAAATTACCATGAAGTTCAACTTCATGGTAATTTGCGCACCCTATTAGCAAAATCGCTAATTATTTTACTTTAATGCATTGCATTTAAGGAATCTCAATTTAGGATTCCTTAAATGCAATCGCAATTTAAGTAATCGCAATTTTGAGATTCCTTAAATTGCGATTTTTGCATTTGGGATGATGCATCCCAAATGCAAAGTACCGGTCACAAAGGGGCAGATTCTGAGAATCTGCCCGTTTGCGACCGGTTTTTCATTTTATGCACGTGCCTGAGAGTCACTATAAGAGGGAACAGTCCTGTAACCCTCCCCGCCCCTTGTTACTAACAAAGAGTCAGAATGCTAACACTTTGATTTGAAAAAGCTTTTGCTAATCACCATATCACTTCAGTATGGTCAGATTTTCAGATTTTAAAAACAGGCTTCGCAATTGCAAACCTACTTTCAGACATGTACCCACAAGTTATTCTGTTTTTGCAGATCTCACTATTTTCTTACATGGATTTGCATAAAGCAGCAAACAATCTATCTTTCTTATTAGGTACATAGTAACGGCCTACTTTGCAGGCAAAAAATAAAAAGAAACTGAGTACAATTCTTAAAATTCATAAATATGGTCTATCACAGGGAAATGGTTATTTTTACGACAGCATGGCATCATGATTGCAACATAGCATTCTATAAGAGAACATTTTCTCCAGCTTTTGCTTTCTTGAAAAATTGGAAAAACTAGGCAAAAAAATAATACTAGTCAAGTCAAGTCAATGAAACTTTACTCGGATCAATAATAATCCATAAAAGCACAGCAAATAAAACATACAAAATACCCAATAAGATGCGGTTTACACAAGAAGTCAACAGTCCATACAAATTTTTAAGACATTGTTAAACGAGCACGAACCGCAGTTTTTAAAAAACAGCTCACACGAAAGACAAGTTCATGGTCATCCAGGGTCAAAATCATTGAAAATGCAAGTTCCAGGCTGATTGGTTTTAGTTTTTTAAAATACGGAATTAAAAACCATTTGATATACTTAATATAAAATTTACAAAAAAATAAAAAATGTAAAATTGTTTGCTCACTCCGGCAGTCACAAGGGCAAGGCTCAACACATTGGTCATTAAAATTCCATAAAGGAAAACTGAGAGCGTGTCTAATGGTACCTGCCCTGAGACGGAATATAAGGCTGCGCTCCCAATGGCTTAGTGGAAGAGTTAAATAACTGGGTGTGGGGTAAGTTAAGAGATTACGAGCTAGATATCTGGAAACACTAGGTTTCAAAGACTCCCTCGCTACCCTTTCCTCGTTGAATAGCATGTAAAGTTCTTTTTTAAGTTCACTTTTTGAAGGGAGCGTAGTGGTAATGGGTGTTAAGAAAACATTTTGCAAGTTCACGCTGCGAAATGCGCTCAGCACCCCTGATAACCAGGGGATAGCCATGCCCTTATCGCAACGTAAGCAATCCTCGATAATATCCCTGGTCAAATTGGCGGCAGGGTTTTTCCAAATCGCCAGCCAAAAAAGAGCAGGGCGAGCACGAATAAAATCCCCTATAAAATGCAACCCCAATTCCTTATGACATATATAATGTGGGGAAGTAATAGGGGCACAGAGGAGCTTTCTGCAAAATCTGTTTTCTTCAGCAATTATGTCAGAACATCTAGCTGTTCCCCAGACCTCAGCATCATATGTGGCGACCGGGACGCATTGGGCTTTGTATATTTTTTAAATAGCAGCCAGTGCGCCAGTCATCTTCGGGCGGGGGAGACTCAGGATTGAGTTAATGGACTTTGAGAACTTACTCCTGGAGTGGGCGATATGCCCACTCCAGGAGTTGTTCGCAGCAAAGACCACGCCCAAATACGGGAAACTGCTAGTTGACCCAAATCTCTCTGTCCCCACTATGATGCTACCAATGTGACGTCTCTTCGGGCCACATGACATTACAAAAGATTTTTTAAAATTGGTCTTCAAGTCTAAGGAATCCATATGGTCAACAAAGCCGTTCACTAAAGTGCGTAGTGCATTAGGGGTGCGGCCCATAAGGGCCGCATCGTCTGCATATAGCAGGGCGGGGAGCTGGTTACCTTTTATTGTCGGGACATCGCCAGTTAGGGAAACCAGGTGTTTGTGTAGGCCGTTGATATAAATAATAAATAAAAGAGGGGCTAAGACACAGCCCTGTCTAACCCCTCTATTAACTCTAACCAACTCAGTAACCTCGCCCCCCTGACCAATCCTGACACAAGCCTTCAAGTCTCTGTGTAAGTAGGCCAGGAAATGAACCAGGGATTCATCCAGACCATAATCCAATAAGGCCCTCCAGAGCAATGACCTATTAACAAGGTCAAAAGCAGTGGATAGGTCCATGAAAGCAAGATAAATTGGGCATTTACGTGCAACGGTGTATTTGCCCAAAATGAGGTTGAGGTTGAGGCACTGCTCGGCAGTGCCAACCTTGTTGCGAAAGCCCAGCTGGCAACTCTCCAGAATATGGTTGTCCTCAGCCCATGATAAAATTTTGTTGTACAATACTCTGCCTAGAATTTTTAAGGTATTATCAATAAGGGAGATTGGTCTATAACATGACGGTTGGGACCGATCGCCCTTCTTGAAAATAGGCACTATTATGCTCGATGACCAAGTTAGTGGTGGTGGGGAGGTAAAAGTTAAGTTTTTAAAAACATTCAGCAAGAGAGGGGCCCATAAATCAGGGTAAGCTTTGATAATGTCGATGGGAAGGCCATCAGAGCCTGGGGCTTTGTTCCCCGCGCTCTGTGCGATGGCCTCTTCCACCTCTGATATCGATATGTCAACCCATGGAGGGTTATTGAATATTGGGGTAGGCGTCAATGAAGATGGGACCGCATAAATCTTAGAAAAATGGTCCACCCATACAGCTCCGGGAATGGTGCAGTCCATTGGGGTCGAGAGCTGACCTGAGCAGCGCAAATCTTTAACTGCGGCCCAAAAGATATCCCCCCTTCCACGGGCAGCGGTTTGTGCCAACACCTCCCAGCGCTCCTCGAGAATCTCCTCCTTCCTTCTGCTAATGGCCAGTTAGTAACGAGACCTGGCATTTTTCACGTTAGTCAGATTCCTCGGGCAGGCAGATAAGGCTAGCCGGTTGGCCAGAGAACACTCATGATCAAACCATCCCTGGTCAGCCGTGATTCATGAGCTGAGCTCGAAGAGCTGAGCAGATCTTAACAAAATCGTCTACTGCCCCAGGATTCGGGTTTAGGTCAGACAGACATGACAAAAAAAGGGATAAATTATCTCTAACCAAGGTCTGGGTGGTCGTCGTAGCATTAATACCCCTCCATTTTAATCTGAGGTTATTTGAGCTAATGGAGAGATTCCTAGCACCACATTCCTTGTTGTATACTGGTCGGTGGATTGCTTTAAGACAGATCTTGATGGGATTATGATCCCCTTGGGGCATTGGAATTACCATGGCCTTGCTAATATGATCGGCCAGCCCGGGGGAAATAAAAATGTAATCAATTATTGATGAGCAATCTCTACCTCTAAATGTAGGCACTAGGGAGGCAGTAGGAAAACAATTGACCATTGTGTCCATAACATTCTCCAAGTTGTGTATGCTCAAAAAGGAAGTTAATTCCACACCCCTTTGACACCCCAGTCCCGGGTTACAATCCTTCGTGGTAGAACAATCAGCATTAAGTCTTGCATTAAAATCACCTCCCAATACAAAACCACTAGTATCATCGAAATCGGCCCTAGGCTCCAGAGTGGTGATAAAATCAAAAAGGTTTCTAAAATGTATATTTGGTGATGCGCTAAAATCATTATTATAAAAATTAACCAGAAAAAACTTAATTTCTGATTAAATAATATGGCCTGGAAATTCTGATTATTCGTTGGGATGACCCTGGTAGTGCCTCCAACAGAAATATTAATCCAGATGGATAGGTCTCCCGAGGGACGGCCCATTCTGGATTTGGTGGCAAGAGTGTTATAACACTGAAACCCGTTAACATGTATATCCACAGTTGCCCACGTCTCCTGTAGCATGATTATGTCCTGATTCTGGATAAAACTAACCCACCCAGGGTCACAAAGCCTTTGTTGGAGGCCTGCCACATTCCAGCTTAAGACATTTAAGGTGCCTGCTCTTGGTACTACACTCTCTGGCGGAATGTCTACAGTAATGGTAGTGACAGGTACAGATACTAAGGGTGGGGCAGGATCCTCAGTCTGCAACGGGACGGAAAAATCAACACTCGTTCTTGGTTGTCAGTCAGGGACATCTAAATCGGACAAAGCCAAGAAACGATTTGCCAAAGGAAGGGCTGTGGGCGTGGGCTCACTGTTATTAAAGATGGGTTTGTAAAAATGACCAAGAGTGAACATACATATATTTGTCTTAAGACCCGGCAGTAACTCACGGGTGCGCATTAAAGAATGAACAGTATGGGGTCTACAAAAATTTATAACGATACAATCCCCAGTGATATTTTTAACAGATGTGCCCACCCAACCCACTCTCCGCACCATTAAAATTTCGTGTAATCTAGCCAGATCAAAACCCTTGTGTTTCCTCAACCAGTCCACACATTTGTTGCAAAGGTCCACCCATGACTCCTTCTTAGTGTCAGACAAACAGGGGACTCCGGCCAGGATTATTACGTAGGGGTGTGATGCGGGGGGAGGTTCAAAGTCTCAGTATTAGGAAAAGACTTTAGTGGACTTGGAGCTGTGGGCAATGATCTGGCTTCATGACCCAGTATTTGAGGAGGAACGATCACCGGGGGACATTGCGATGAACTGCTATGTAAACACTGGGGTCCGTTGTTAGCATTAGCCATCCTAGAACCTAGATTGTCAAGGTCCCCCGTCGGACGAGTCAATGTGGATAGGGAGCTACGCTCAACAGCCAGTGGGACAGGAGCTGGCTCCCGAATAAATAATTGCTCCAAATGTATGAGTCTTTCCTGTAAGGAGGCAACATTTGTATCAAATAAGGCCTTAGAGTGGCTAACAATAGCTTTTAAACCTGATTCCAGGGCTAACATAATATCATCCTTACTTTGAGAAATGATAATCTCATCGGTTTGGGTAGCCATCGACACAGTATTAGGAGCAACAGTTGTTTTTAATAAAATTTGATTACGATTTACGGGGCAGCAATGAGTATTAAGTTTATTATTAGCACCCCTTTTCCGTTTGGCCGGAGGGCCACTAGTTTTAGACTCTCCAATTAATTTGGAGGTGCGAGATCTAGTGCGGGTTTTTTGACCGCTAGAGCAAGTACCTGAGGGTAAATCTGGGATAACTAATAGGGAGGGTTGGGGAGAGGGCGTCACAGACATTAGGGGCAGAGTTGGTGATGCGGAGAGGCGATGGTGTATGATATCTCCTTGTGGCAAAGCATCAAGAGAAGTGCGTCGCTGAGCCGTTAATAAATCTAAGGATAGACGCCGCTCAGTTAGCTCAATCTCATGTGTCAACAGGCTCTCTGCCCTAATCATGAAAGCGTCAAGAGTCCCCACAGCGCCCTTACGTCTATTCATATTGTACTATTTGGAAAGCCCCCACAAATCACAGATGCACTAATGGGCCAGCAAAGCCAACAGTCAGTAGATAACAAAGTCACCTGGGCACATGTGTCGGTATCAGCAGCAAAACCAAGGGGGGTGTCCCGGCCCGGCCTCCTCTGGCCCCGGACGGCCACAGACGGCCCGCCCTTTGCCCGGGCTTCATCCGGCGTGACCCGCGCGCGTCCCGCGAAGCGGGCCTCAGCGTCACTTATGCGCGCCTCCTGGCGCTTGCGCTACATCCAGGGCCCGCGCCGCTGCTGGGACAGCCGGGAGTTGAAGTCCCGGGGCGGCGACGCTGTTGATTGCACTCGGTGTTGTCCCCCTTGACTCTTGGCGGTGGCGGCGTAGAGTAAGGATCAGGTAAGCTGTGCAAATGCTGGTCACAGGTGCCCCCTTGATTCTTGGCGATGGCGGCGTGAAATAATGAACAGGTAGGTCTGTTTCCCCCCGCTCCGCCGGCCTCAGCGTCACTTATGCACGCCTCCTGGCGCTTGCGCTACGTCCGGGGCCCGCGCCGCCGCTGGGACAGCCGGGAGTTGTAGTCCTGGGGCGGCGACGCTGTTGATTGCACTCGGTGTTGTCCCCCTTGACTCTTGGCGGTGGTGGCGTAGAGTAAGGATCAGGTAAGCTGTGCAAATGCTGGTCACAGGTGCCCCCTTGATTCTTGGCGATGGCGGCGTGAAATAATGAACAGGTAGGTCTGTTTCCCCCCGCTCCGCCAACCTCAGCGTCACTTATGCGTGCTTCCTGGCACTTGCGCTACGTCCGGGACCCGCGCCGCCGCTGGGACAGCCGGGAGTTGTAGTCCCGGGGGGGCGACGCTGTTGATTGCACTCGGCGTTGTCCCCCTTGACTCTTGGCGGTGGCGGCATAGAGTAAGGATTAGGTAAGCTGTGCAAATGCTGGTCACAGGTGCCCCCTTGATTCTTGGCGATGGCGGCGTGAAATAATGAACAGGTAGGTCTGTTTCCCCAACAATACTATTTAAGTTACACCGGTAAAGGAATTTTTAAATTAGTAGGTTTATGGGAAGTAAAAGTAATTGGGGAAGGAACTTCAATGCACAGCTAGCATTAGAATTGAACCATTGCAAGGAAAGGTAATAGAAGGGGGAATCTACATAAGAAAAGCTGGCATAATATATAGTCAAGCAGCATCCTTAAAGACTAACTGAATACTTCTTGCTGTCCTATAAATAAATCCAATAGGATGATATCGATCGTAAGGAAACGTTTTTCACATATCTACCCTTAACTTAAGTTAACATAGAGAAACATTCCTAAGAGCAACGCTCTATCCCTTCTTCCCTTTATAACCAAGGTTGGACTGGCACAAAGGGCAATCGGGCAGTGCCCGGCGGGCTGGTCTGACAAGTTAGAGTGTGGACCGTTTTCTTTGGCTGTTTATGGGCCTACTTTATTGTCTGTTGGACTTCTGTTTACTGTTGATTTCCCTGATAGTATCAAGAACATTGCCTGCAGCAAGCCCTGATAGTATCAAGAACATTGCCTGCAGCAAGCGCCAATTCATGCAGTCTTCCACCCTTAGCAAAACACTCACACATACTCTCTATGCAAAGTCAAAACTGCCCCATTCCCGGAATGTGGGCCACCTTTTAGCTACAGGATTCGCTAATTGGGACCACTTTTAGTTTGGTGCCCGCTCCCTATTTATAACTGCACCATTGAGCAAATTAACATTTTATGCAAGCCCTTATAAGTTGTGATAAAATTGTGATGTATTCCCCGAAGGGCACCAAAATTCTGAGAAGGGAGTTTCAAGAAACACATCAGGCATGAAGAGGATACCAAAAGGATAGAATCAGTCAAACTTTAAGAGACCAGAAATAGAAAGAATGTCTTTTTATTTTGATGTACCAACCAGATGAATGTGAAGAAGGTCTTCCTCTGAAATTCCATAGGCAGTCGAGCCTTTAAGTAAAGGAAACACAGGGGTTTGTAGGCAAGATGGCGGTAGCAATGGGCGTGTTGTAACTCACTCCAAAGCTGGCCTTATATGTATCCTGCCAATATTGCACACATTCACACTTGGAACATGGTGCACTGCTGCCCTTTGGAATGTAGGGGTGGAGGAGTGGTGGTAGATCTCTGTGTCAACCAGGAGAGCCTGTGAATGGAAAAACGAGTGGCAGTACTGTAGTGGTGAGCCTAGCTAGCAGTTGTCGGCGGCTGGTGTGGGCGCGGTGCTGCCTGGGTGGCTTCAGTGTCATCTCACAACACCGAGAGCAAAGTGTGCCTGGTGGCTGTGGCTCAACCTGGTGGTGAAAGGAGTGAAGCACCAGTCACAGGGAAATGTCGCCCATACCAATAAATGACTGATTGACCCAGAAGGGCTTGACTCCAGTTGGTAACATCCCGGGCTGGTTGAGTGAGGGGGTCAGGTGCAATCGGGTTGCACTGTGGGCTGTGTTTGCGCATTTGGTGATCATGCTGCCGCCCTGAGAATTTGCATCCAGTAAGTGCCCTTTGACTGTTTCCATGGTGACCGCGCGTCCATGAGAAGACTGACGAGTGCTCAACAACCTCATATTCCAAAACCGGACATTGCCTGTGAGCGTGGCTGGGGCTGGATGTGTTGAACCTCGGACTTCTTGACACCCTTGCGGCGTTTGCCAGGCCTACCTGCCGCTCTATGGGAACTAAAATGTTATCACCTCTGTAGGGCTGCTGAGGGAGAAAGTGCCAACTTGTGCCGGCGTGGAGAGCTTGAGGTGCTCACTGGGAGCCCCCTATCGTTTGATTAACTGGAAGTTGGGGATAGGAACTCTGCAACTGTGGGGTTCTATGAGGCGGTTGGACCTAGGGCAGATAATACTGGGCATGCTCTAGCTATAACAGATGCAAAATCCCTCTGGCAAGGGCCAGTTCAACCTGGTGCAATAAATGCTATGAGACTCAGTGGGACCAATACTCATCCTACATGGGGAGCATGCCATGCCTTAGTGCTTGTAAACACTCCTGCGCTTGCTCACATGTGCTTGGTGGTCAGTGCAGATGGCACGGCTGGCTTTGTGGAAAGGGGCCTGAGCCTGCGGGTAAGTGCTGCTGGATTGTTGCCCATCACTGCTGCTGTTTGTGGACCCTGGGGAGCAACTGCTTCATTGCTTCATCCTGCCCCTTTTGGTACCTGGGGGTTCCTCTTTCTTCATACCTGCGGTGTGAGGTGTTGGTCCATTATCAGCATCTGCTTGCAGCTGTGTCCAATGTTTGGTCACTATCAGACTGCCACTGGTTTTCATCAGTTTTTTTTTAGTCAACCATCTGGTATCTGGAGGTGCAGGGAACATCAGACGCTTTGCAGTTTCTAAGGACCGAGTTGGAGAGGCTCTGTGTTTATGAAAGATGAGGCTGAGCACTGACTGGAGACTTTAGATGTTTGCACATCCCTGTGCATCTCTACTCTGACACCGTGGTGGCTCACCATATGGTAGACTCATGTTCCTGGAATGATAGCATATACTTCTATCTCCATTGCTTGCTGTGGTTGGCCATGGTGAGCCCTGGACTTGTGCTGGCTCAAAAGGTGCCATCTGAACACCCCGGTCCTCTCTGCCAGCAGCAGGATTGCCCTCTGCTCCTATAAGATAGTGCTCCTCTGCTGCAGCCTTGAGATTTAGACCCGGGAGGTGCAATCGAGTGGCAGCCCTCTTGGCCACAATCAGAGTGAATATCCCAGCCACGCAGTTATTGGCTGAATCTCCTGATGCCTTCTTCAAGACAGGGGTGAGTGGGACTCTATTGCTGGCCTTCGTAGTTGCCCCTGGCTTCTGCCCTTGTAGCCCATTTGGCCAGATAACCCCCTGCACTTTTGGGAAGGTACCCACTGCACAGATGTAGACTGTAAGAACTGGCAGTGGTCTCCACTTTCCTGGCCTGTTCTGTGCCTCTGGCCTGGGGGTGGCCAAGGCCCTGATTGGTCCACCCGTGAAGCTCCATTTGGGCCTAGGTTTTGGCATTTTCCTTCAGGGATTCACGGCATGGTTTCAATCGGGAAGTCTAAGGCCAAACAAGTGACTTTGCAGCCTAGTACAGGGGAGAACAGCCTGCACCCAGTTGAGGAGCTGGAGAGCCGGTTCCCACCCAGACCCATCAATGCAGCTGCATTTTGATAATGTATTGGCCACCATTACGGATACTAAACTTACACTTCAACAAGAAATTAGTGTGGAACAGAACATCGCAAGCTGACAGACTGAGTGGGCAAGGTTGAAACATCCCTGAGTAAGTTGCAACTGGAGCAGAAGGTGTTGGCCCACAAGATGGAGGATCTCTCGGAAAGGGTGCACAACTTGGAATGGTGCACTTAGGATGCAGAAAGGCGAAATTGCCATAATAATATTAGAGTAGCAGCCTTCCGCGTCTAGTGGTGGCCAGGCTGCTTCATTATAAGGACAAAGACAGTATACTACAACGAGCTAGGTCATATGGTCCCTTCACTGTTGATAATACCAAAGTGTCAGTGTTTCTGGTTTTTACCGCCCTGCTTCAATCACAATATGCCTCCTTTCTGGAAGTCAAGAAGCTCCTCCATGAGGCAGGGCTACATATTCCCTGATGTTCCCTGCCAGTTTGCATATTGTATTGGATGACATAATTCATTTCTGTGACAATCCCGACGCTGCTTGGACCTGGCTGTAAGCTTATATATGGTGGGGAAGCCCTCACGGCTGAAGTAAAGGACCTCCACAACAAGGCTGCGAGTTAGAAAGCGATCTAGAAGTCCCTCTCTTGACTGCATTCTTAAAAAAATGTCACCCTCTCAGGCAGAGCAGGAAAGGGCAGAGGCACTGCTTGGTGTAGCTGAAATTGCAATGACTCAACCACAAAATGAGGAACTTGGGACGTGTTCCGTGCAAGAATGGATGGACTCAAACTCTGAGGCCTCTATACACAATGGTGAAACTCAGCCTTAAATAACTTCTGAGACTGCAGATGACTTGATTTGATGGAATCTGGGTTGAGGATATGAACACTGTCTTTTGGTCTTCAAGTGAAGTACTCTTTTGCAGCTGAGATGCTCCTGCACCCCGGATGGGTACCTGAAGAATCGATATACTGCCTACTCCTTTGGGCTTGCTGGGTAGAAGAGGACGACCTGCAGGCATAACTATTGGAGGGTGTAATTGACAGTATGGGCAAGGTGACTGAGTAGGTAAAATAATAAAGTAGATATGTACAAAGATCCAATAGATTACATAGCCCCCTTCAGTAATGGAAACCTGTATAGACATCAGGTAGTAGTCAATCGGGGCATAGAGGAATATAACACTGATTCTCTAATATATATTTGTGGCCTCAATGTTGTCACTTCCTCTTCTTGCAACAATGTCCGGATCTCGTTGAATCTGATACTGTAAAGTGCTATGATCGTTTTGTTGCAATGTATAATAAAAAATGGCAATAAAGATATAGAGGAAACACAGGGGTCTCAATAGTTTAATTGAGAAGAGCTATTTAGATGCTGACTCAGAAATCCTGGCATATGTCCTCGATAAAAGGCAAAAGTCATTTTTAATTTTATTTTCCCATGCGGTAAAAGCACTTTACAGTATATTGGAGAAACAAAAATATAGACATTATATGAAAAATACAACAACACACTCAATAGTGTTCCAAGGGATTAGGAAAAGCCTCTTTACAATGAAAGGCTTCAATCAGCAGGATCTCAGTAACTATCCATAGGGACACTGGCGCTAGCAAGACTTTGAAAGAGGACATTTTGGTTAGACCATGCCAGATCTAGAGAGGCATAACTCCCACATTTGGGTGCCAGAGAATTAAGCAGGATGAACTCTTAGCCAACAGGGGAGAGAAAGGAACATTGTAGAGATGATTTGCTCGTAGTGGCTGTAAGAAATTGGGTTGTTAGTTGAAAGGGGTTATTATCATCTTGAGAAAAACACAAACCCTGTCAGGGGGAGCCACAAAATTCTCTAAATTAACCTGAGCTCAATCTTCTTGTTCCTATGGCACAGAGCAGACAGAATTAACTTAGGGCAATGTGTAAAGCATTATGCAGTACCTTCACAGCAATAAAGCCAAAAAAACACACAATAAAAATTCCATATCAAATTAGAAAAGTAGAGTACATTTTAATAAACAAAATTACATTAAAACAACCAACATTCAATATGAGGATCTGAAGAAATTGTTTTTCAAAGTACTTAAAGAAAATAGTGCCAAACAACATTTAGGGCCAAATATGGTCAGGTGGTTGACTAGGACCTAGGTGCAATTTGAGGTTGACCTTAATCGAGTACGGTTCAGATACACTAAGCAAATTTGATCCAGTAGGAAGATTTACTTTGGGACTTAGTCTCAGAAATTAGAAGACCAAAGTATTCAGCTAGCAAGGCAATAGGATGAAACTGAGAATTCTACTACCAGGTTGGATAGCTATTGTGCGTGGTCTTGGTGAAACCATTGGTTTTTGACAGGAAAGCTCTTAGTGGGAGAAATTCTAAATCTGCCTTAAAGAAAAGATCCTTTGTCCGCCGGATCATTTTGACATCTTCAATTGGTCAAGATTTCTTTGTTCCCACCTAGTCCCTTTTTCAGAGCTCAGGGTCCTCCACTGGGGCAAGACTGCAGCCTGTATATGGAGAGGTCTCAAAGAGTCTGGGTACCTATACTGTTAAGTCTCTCTTTAGAGGATTTGCTGTCGGAAAAAAGCTTCAGCCCAACTACAGTGCATCTTGATCATACTGGGTTGGCAGGTTTGTGCAAGTCCTCCAGAGGTCTTTGGAACCAAAATGTTTCTAAGTCTCAAGTTTTCAAATGTATTAAAAAAGGTCCTGCCAGACACAACCAAGGGTTCCAGGACCTCCAGAACACTTCTTGGGGGTTAGAACTCATTACAGCAGAGGCCATCAGCAGGGTCCAGGTTAGACCCAGTTGGACTTGGGCAGCTGTGAGTGTTCAGTAAAGACCTATCATAGCTTGTTTTGTCCCTGTAGCTTGAACAGGAGTTCAGGTTTTTGACTAGGGTTGGTTGATAAATTCTGCTCCACTGGCACAGTTGACTGAGCTTTGGCAAATCTTTGTTTCGCCTACCACCTTGTGGCTGAGGTTTTTATAGTGCACGACTGTCCAATAGTAATTTGGCGAGCACAAGTGAAAATTTGGTCTGCCTAGTGTGATTTGTGGTTGCTAGTAGGGCACCCTGCGAGGTTTTCCCAATGTGGGCAGTCGCAACCATTCACGGTGAGAAAGCAGCTGCTCGAGTAGAAAAAAAGCAGCACCTTCTGGTGCATCACGTGGTGCTGTATGCGTCAATTTTGCAGTACAGAATAAGCTCCCAGGCCTAAAAATCAGCACAAGCAGCACGACGTGCCAATATCCACCCGTTTGTGGAACTGCATAGAATCTCACAGAGTTTTCATGTAACTCCGCAGAATTCCATGGAGGGAAACTCTGTGAGTTCGGCCCACCCATGCTTATAACGCTTGGAGTTCATGTCTTTGCCCTTGGTGCAAGAGGCAGCAGGTCCAGTCCCTTCAGGGTTCCCTTCAGGTCTCAGACAGCTGGTTCAGTCCTTTTCCAATCTTCTTAAGGTCCAATAGCCTTGTGGGTGGAGGTAACTCCTGCCCTTCCCTAATAAATGGGGTCAAGGTTGCCAGGGTCTTTCCACTTTTGCAGCATTTGGAGTGTGCCTTGCTGAGAACAATCCCACAGTGTGCCTCTCAGTTTAAATAAAAAATGGTGAAAACCTTCTACCTTTGTACAGAGCCTCTGTGCCTGCCCAAAAGGCATGGCCAGGGCAATGAGCAAGTTTTTTCCTGGTGCCACTTCATAACAGTCCTGTGAGCAGCTTCCTTCCTACTGGGATTGGTGCCTGCCTGACTGAAGGAACGAAAGAACGGGTCTGGCAAGGTGTCATCTAGTTTAGTTTGTGGTCACTGCGAAAATGATTATCCTACCAGAGGATTAGAAACACCTCCGAACACCCAGGCCTTTGACTCTGCTCTGGGACTAGTTTTCACACCAAATTCAGGGGTTACACAATACAGATGCACAAATGCAAAATAGCCTCCACAGGCCTTAGTGATGGAAAAATAACTTTGGAAAAGTAACTTTTCCTTAATATTTATAAAAATACTGTCATCACCAGTGAACTCGACTCTTAGTAAATATTAGAAAGAGTAAAATAATGATCTTTCTAGTTGTTTCTCTATCCAAGTATAGCATTATTAAATGTGATATTACATTGCAGTGTTTCTCTAAGAACAGCCAACCTTGCTGAGGTAAAAATGTCTTTTGGGTGCTAATTACTGAAAGTACATTTTAATCATCACATTTCTATATGGCCTACTTGTAAAAACCATGCACCCAGACTTCTGGGCTAAACGACTTACTTAGGTGTGACTTATTAATATTTAAAAGAATGGGTTAGACTAGCCAAGGTCTATTCCGACAGGTCATAGCACAGTTTTTAAACTGCTCTAGTCAGGCTGTAATGGTGGGTCTGAAGCCATGCTTTGGCTACTGCTGTTGTCAATGGTACAATAAGTGATGCAGTCCACTAGTGGTATTTAACTTACAGGCCCTGGATATACCTTGTACCACATACTAGGGACTTAGAGCCAATTAGGAGTCTGCCAATTCAACCATGTTAAAAACAGAGCACAGGCACTTTACGACTGCTTATCCGGGGTAAAGTGCACAGAGTTCTATCGCCAGCAAACACAGAGAGGGTAAAAATCTCCGGGGAACATCACACAAAATATTGGCATTTCCTAGAGTGGATATTCTTGATCATTGAAAGTGATGGTTCATGTTAGAAAGTCATCCTTTTGCCCTGTTCACCTCCATTTTTTTACTGATTGATACTGATGATAACTGACTCTGACTGTGCCCTGAGCTGTGCTGACAGGCTCAGGTCAGTGCTATGTTTAAAATTCAACACATGCATAGGGTACACTTACAATTGGTTTGACAGACCCTACAAGGGAGTTTAATCTACCAATAAGCCCTTAGTAGATAATTGGGGATGGAGGTTTAGAAGCCCAGCAGATTTTATGCACTCGGCATGTGTGTACCACTGAGTGGCTGTCTGTCATTTTAAATGCAACCTTGCCTTGCACACTGCTTTAAAAGTAAATTCTCACAATTGGCATGACCTGTCCTATAGGTCCCTAGTAGATAATAGGGCAGGAAGATTGAAATTACCTATACAACCCTAGTATATAATAAGGTATGGAAGTTTATAGGCAAGCAGCTTTTGTTGCACTTGCATGTGTGCACTGCTGAGTGCCGGAGGTCAGTTTAAAAGCAGTCCTGTTCTACAGCACCGCTTTTAAATGTAAATTGTGCCCAAACTCGACTTTGGTGGTATGGGCACTTAAAAAGTAATAATCTAACCTATTATTACATATTAGGTACCCCCAGGGTCTCTCCTAGGTGCCCTAGGGTGGAGTGTCATGTAACTATAAACAGGGTCCTTTTACAACCTTTTTGTTTTGTTAAACCCTGATGAGGCAAATCTGCCCATTTTATGTTCTTCCCATTGTAGACACTTAGCCCATAGGCTAATATTGCAATATTTTATGCATGTATAATTATTCATAGGAAGGGAATAAAATATCATTTAAAGACCTAGAAGAATGGTTTTGATGAGTCCAACAGATTGTCCTTGTTCAATTTATCATAACTTGTACAGAAAAGAAGTTATAAGACTTTCTTGTCTGTAAGCCAAAATTGATTGGTCAGTGCTAACAGGATTATCTAGGCTGCCTTGATTACATGATAAGTGGCTATCCACGTGAGAGGTTATCTGGTGGAGCCACAAAGGAGAGCCAGAGCAGGGGGGTGGTCTTAAAGCATCATGCTTCAAAGGAGGACAGTGCAGACAGGGAATGCCAGGCCTACCTACCCCCTTCCCATGTAACCCAGTCAGACAGCAGGCTTAAGGAAGGAATTTTGCAATGTTAGGAGGAGGAGAGCTATGGAAATGAGCCACACTGGGAGTTGATTTAATTATCCTTTACTGCTCTGCTGAAAATTTCAGCTATCATGGATTTTTGAAAGAATGGTGCTTTCAGGGACAAGAATATGCCACACTTTGGAGGAAGTGTTCATGCACCTAGGTGCACCCTGCGTTCCATTGGTCAGGGATTCCCCCCTCTTGATGCCCAGGAGATGAGATTCAATATGTTAGAGGTGCATAGCCTCTCAGTTCTGCTGCTTAAAACTACAAAGAAAAGAAGGACTGTCCTGCTGGAATCTGAATTTGCACCCAAAGGCCCTGCACTCTGAATGACTGCACCTGCTACACAATTTGGTACTACAGCCCTGGGACTGTGTCTTGCCTCAAGAAGGATTAAGGAGTGGACTCCATACAAGCTACATGTTAACAGAGCTCACCTGCACCATCTCCACCAAAAGACCCCAGCCTGGTGGGTGTCTAGTGAACTTTTAAGCATTTGGCCAGGTGCATGCAGGAATTGTGGTCCCAAACTTCCAAGGACCATCCAGAGGATTCTAAACCCTTGGATTTCTGTTTTGGACACTTTGAACCCACAAGGAGACCTTCAGGAAGCACCTCCTGAACTTCATAAGGTGACTGACTCAACAGGCAGAGTAAAAAAAAGTCAAAGAAGGCTTTATTCGATAAAGTGAACAAACAATCATAAAAGCTCAAAGTTAAAAACAATCTTACAATTCATACAAACATAATTCATTATTAGTTATATATATATAAAGTAAAAAGATATTACATTTACAAAGCCTTCATACAGTGAGTTTAAAAAGTCCATATCTCATTAAAAACAGTTAGGTGCACCTTTGTTTCCTTAAACTCAAAACCTTTTTCAGGAAGATTGTTATTCTAAAAGCACTGTGCTCATTTTCTAAATGTTGGAGAGCCAAGAGAGCAGGACGGCATTGACGTAGCCCGCAGTGTTTCAAAATAGGAACAAGGAGGGAGCTCCTATGTGCAGAATAAAACCTACAGAAAAAAGGGACATGTATCGTGGATTGTGGGGAAGTATTATCGCAGGGACATATTTGGAGGTTTTGAGACCAGTCGTTCCTTGTAGGGAAGGTAACCAGTCTGTGAAAAACCCCAACCTAAAACGAGTTAATAGAAATCGATCATAGGAACTAAGTACAAAGGTTAGGTAGGGTTGAATATTAACCCCTTCAGTGCCACGCCCTTTCCCCCTCCTGTGCCGGGCGTTGCACTAGTGGGTGGGGTTTATGACGAGATAGTCTCGTCATGGGCACAGCGCAACCGTGCTCCATGACGAGACTATCTCGTCATGGGCACTGAAGAGGTTAAAAGTAGTTAAAACCATCTGATTGCGCAGGACTATGGGTTTTAAAATCTCAGATCACATTCTGATAGCGTCCAGATGGAGAATACCCTTGTGCTTTAGTTCCTTCCTTGTTATTGCCCTGATTGTAGTAGGATTAATAAAATAATCTAAATCGCCAAGATCATTTAGAAAATTTTGAACGTAGTTTAACCAAGGAATCCTCATTACACCTTCCAATTACAAAATGTCAGTAAGAATGTCTCTGTTCAATTTGGCCTCTACTTTAGTCCAGAGCCTGTGCCATAACAGGACAGGCTCAAGCCTAACTAGATATGAAATAAAAGGTAGTCGTAGCTCAGCATGACAAATACATGCTGAGGTACTACTCGGGACCGATAAGATACACCTTAGGAAGGAATTCTCTACTTTCTGGATTGGTAGCGGATCAACATGCCTCCAAACCCAGCTACCATACACTGCAGCTGAAACACACTTGGCCTTGTATATTTTAATAAGCTCCTCTGGGGGTTTTTTACCTAGTTTTTTCGCAAACACAGTAAGAGCAGAGGTAGTGCGTAAAAGTAAAAATTTTTTTGCTGCAGTTGCCTGCACCCAGGTGTCATTATGGGCAAAAAGAATGCCCAAGTAAGAAAAGTTCTTTGTTACCCCAATCATTTGTCCTGCCACATACATATCTTTGTATTTCCTTACTCCGGAGCCGCAGCGCATAATAAAAGTTTTGGAGGATTTACCCGTAGACCGGGATCTTTCATAAAAAGGGAAAAACTATCCAAAACGCTCTGTAGGCCTTCTTGTGTGAGGGACATCAGCACCGCGTCATCTGCGTACAGAAGGGCTGGGATGGAGCGGCCAGTTACCGGGGGGAAGTACTGGTTGTCTTTAATAAGAACCTCCCCCAGTCCATTTATGTACAGATTAAAAAGGAACGGAGCCAGGACACAACCCTGCCTGACTCCGCTCCTAATTGGAAATGTGGCCGTGCTCTCGCCCTTCAGTCCGCAGCGAACGCAGGCCTTGGCATCGCTGTAAAAACGTTAAAGAAAATAAATAATATTTACATCAATCCCCATGCCTTCTAATATTGACCAAAGCTTTGTGTGGCGCACACAATCGAATGCGGCTGTGAGGTCAACGAATGCTAAAAAGAGATTCCCTTTTTTTACTCTGGCGTACTTCCCCACTAAAAGGGAGAGGTTTATGCCCTGTTCAACAGTCCCCACACCAATCCGAAAGCCATACTGGAGGTCAGACAGGATAGAATTCTCATCAGCCCAGTCCTGAAGGCGTTCCAGGACAATTCTACCCACTTCCTTTGTTATGACATCCAGCAGGGAGATTGGTCTATAACATCCTGGATCGTGCCTGTCCCCCTTCTTGAAAATGGGCACGATAGTAGACTCTTCCCAAGTGGGTAGAAAATCAGTGCTACAACTGGCGTTAAGCACCAGCACCAGTAACAGCCCCCATAGAGGAAAGTTTGATGTAAACATATCCACGGGGACCCCGTCTGGACAAGGCGCTTTACCGTCTTGACTTGCATCTAAAGCTCGCTCCACTTCCTCTGGAGTGAACATTAGTTCCTTGTGGTTTGAGGGATGATTTGGACCCTGCGCCCAACGAGCTTGGATATCCTCTGTGTCAGGGGAACCCTCTCCTTTAAGGCTTCCCTCACCCTTATACACTTGGGTAAAATGCCCCAATCCACTGCTCTTCCATTATGGTTATTTCGATTGATGGGCTAATCTCACTAGTTAAAAAGGGGAACAACCTTTACAACGCAACTTTTATAACGCACTACACTTACAGCGCAATTTTTACAACGCAACATCCACTACAACGCATTCCATTACATCGCATGACACTACAACGCATTTTTAAAAACTACCTTTACAACGCATTCCATTACATCGCATACTACCTTTACAACGCATACCATTACAACGCATAATATTACATTGCATTTAAGGTAAGTATTGGATAGTATAGGGGTAAAACCCCTACACTATCCAACACTTACCCTACTGTTGCACCCCCTGGAGTTAGAATAGTAATTTTTACCCCTACACTATCCAACACTTACCCTACTGTTGCACCCCCTGGAGTTAGAATAGTAATTTTTACCCCTATACTATCCAACACTTACCCTACTGTTGCACCCCCTGAAGTTAGAATAGTAATTTTTACCCCTATACTATGCAACACTTACCCTACTGTTGCACCCCCTGGAGTTAGAATAGTAATTTTTACCCCTACACTATCCAACACTTACCCTACTGTTGCACCCTCTGGAGTTAGAATAGTAATTTTTACCCCTATACTATCCAACACTTACCCTACTGTTGCACCCCCTGGAGTGAGAATAGTAATTTTTACCCCTATACTATCCAACACTTACCTTAAATGCAATGTAATATTATGCGTTGTAATGGTATGCGTTGTAAAGGTAGTATGCGATGTAATGGAATGCGTTGTAAAGGTAGTTTTTAAAAATGCGTTGTAGTGTCATGCGATGTAATGGAATGCGTTGTAGTGGATGTTGCGTTGTAAAAATTGCGTTGTAAGTGCATGCGTTGTAAAAGTATGCGTTGTAACATCATACATCCGTTAAAAACGGTGCCCGGATTACCTTCCAGAAGGCCGCCAAATCTCTAGATATTGAGGCCGCATGTGAAGCCTCCCATACATTCTTCTTCAAAATATTTTTTCTGTCCCTTATTGCTTGTTTGTATGCCCCTCTAGCTAGCCTTATTTCCAGTGTATTTCTCAGGATTTTATGGAGTACCTTCTTTAGCTGGGAGTAAGCTTTAGTGCACCTTGTGTCAAACCACCCTTTCTGAGAGCTATTACTCTTTTTGCGCCTTATGAGAGACTCTCTTATTGCAGTGGTTATTTCCATAAAGGAGCTAAAAATTATGTCAGGGGGTGCTGTTTCAGTCAAGCACATCTCTATGTTTGATTTGCATTTAACCACCACTGCTTTGGTCACGGCGGCTTGATCTACCATGGCCCAGCAAAGGGAGTACCCGTTGATACTACCAATGGATATATTTTCTAACAGCCGATCATTATTAATATCAAGTCTAGGAGTTTTGCTAGAGGGTAGCATAGTAGTCAGACAGAGGGGAAAATGATCGCTAAGTGAGTTCTCTGAGACACGTAAAGAATGTAAACTTTGTGCGTGGTTGTTTGATACTAAAATATAATCTATAGTGGAGCAGAGGCCCCTACCATTAAATGTCCATGGCATTGGGGCTGGTGTTGGGCAAATTTCATTAGCAAATCCAAAATCATGGCTAAAAATAAGTTTGTTTAGCTGCTCCCCCAAACTAGTGTGCCTAAAATGAGATGAGCATACTCCTATTTCTCTTAAACCTCCACACAAGTTATCTTCAGCATTCCCACATAGCGCACAATTAAAATCCCCTGCTAATATAAGTGTTGTGTCTTTGCTCATGATTTTACCTACTGATCTGAATTCTTTAAACATATGCCTTACAACAGTATCCACTTTCCCAGGGGGGATATTGTTGTAAAAGTTGACCGGGACTATAGATAATAATTTATTGAGATCCAATCTGACTAGGTGATAGTAATCATCACTAGCAAGCATCGTGATATTTTTTATATTCAAGCCACTGGATATGTACGTGCATAAGCCACCCTTAGCCCTTCCACTCTGAGCATTAAATGCTGGGGTGTGGTAGGTCCTATATCCATTCAGGTGGATCGCTTCCTTGTACTACGTCTCCTGAATGTCTATGTGTGGATAGAAAGGGGGCAGTTTGAGCCTCGGTCTGTGGGCCCAGAGATCCATATGCCTCAGGTCTACTATTGACAACCAAACACACATTTGGGTTACTAGTTGAAAGAGAGACATTTGGGATATCATGGCAATCACCCTGTATTTCCGCAATCATTTTTAAGGGCCCTTGAACCAATCCACTATCGTTACTACCATAATGATCACGTATAGTGTCGTCATTTCTCATTAAAGTCAGCCCAAGATGATTCCCGTGGTCTGATCTACTTGTGACATGCTTATATAATACGTGAATCCTAGGGTCCAGTCAATCAATATCTTCCAAGTAATTCAGGGTATCGAAGCGATTATAGACTGGGACAGGATATCTAGGCTGCCTTAGTCTAGAATAGTTATCTCTCTCATGGAGAAGACCCTGTTGTATTGGCGAATATAATGGGCGGTAGAAGTATCCCAATGGTACTATGTTTATAGCATTGGGATCAGGAGGTCCCCTATTGACCATTTCTAGGATTGTGTGCACCAATGAAGGTGATTTAAAGGTTAGTACAACACAGTCCCCACGAAAAGATTTGGCTGAGGGACCAACCCACCCAATCCTATGCGCCATTTTAAAATCAGAGAAAAGGGGCTCGTTTAGGCCAATCCTTCTGGTTAAAAAGTGGAGAGACTTGTTCTTTAAGGTCGACCAGTGTTCAAAAGCATTATTAGTTAGAGGAGGGACATTCGCAGAGACTACCATATACGGAATCACTTCTGGGGGCAGATGTAAGTTAAATGATGGACTATGGAACTAGTCTTTCTGTTCTTGCAGTTCTCTGCCCTTCCTAATTGCTTTATTTCCGCCTATCACCCCTTCAGCCTGTACTACCCTTTCTGGGCCAACGGGGTTACTGGAAGCTATCGTAGTGGGTCTATCTGTGCTGGGGTGTTGGGCAGCGTGGGCAGATTAATTCTCTACGTTAGAGGAAATCGTATGGAAGTTATTCCTCCTATTTGATGTTTGTTCAGTAGATTTGGAACTGGGAGAGTCAAGCCAGCCTCCTTCAACCTCGACCTGCCCTGGACTGCAGGTTCATCGCGCTGAAAAGTTTGGGAGCTCCGAGTTCCAGGATTTAACTGGAGCCTCGTGGAAACTCAAGCTGGTGAACTCTCGTTGAAACCGGCCTGGTGAAGAGCAGCAATGGCCCTTGGAAAAGTTTCCAGGAGTGAAGGTAACATTTTGAAATGAGCCTCCTGCTTAGTGTTTCTGACAAGGGCTCCACCGTGGTCGGCCTAAAACTTTGACTTTGTCGCTGTCAAACACAACCAGATGTTTCAGAGAAGTGCTATAGGCTTTTAAACAGTATAAAGTGGTTAATATTTAAAGATTCTTATTTCCGGTTCCCTACATTGGATTTCTGTCATATTGGTGTCTATTTGTTCATAAAGATATTTCTGTTTTGTATAAAATGGTATGGGATTTTTATTGTGTGTTGTGTCTTACGTATTTGATGTATTGGTGTTTTTAAATGCTTTGCATACCTGTCTCCTAAGTTACACCTGACTGCTCGTTACAGCTACCAAGGTTGGAGCAAGAGTCTGATTTCCTGAGACCTTTACTGGACCCTATACCATGTTAATGGACTTATTGCAAGTGCTAGGTGCAAACTTGCCCCTACCAATAACCCACTTTCCATCAGTGCATAAATAAAGACCCCAAATTTTAGTGAGTTGGAAAAGTGAGATTGCTCAACTTCCTCCAGATGAGATTGAGGGTTTTCTTCCACAACAATATTTTGGATAAAATGGGGACAAATAGGACATTTATGGCACACTTTCGACACAGGTTTGCTAAAAAGCCATGGCTCCTTTTAGGAGTATTTTTTGTGTTGCTTATTAAATTCATTAAAAAAACTGAATCATTCATGTGGCCTGCCCATTGACTTGTCTGTTTGCTACAGTTAAGTTTGCTGTTTTACTTTTCTACAATAGTCCAAATCACAGTGCTAAGTCCATAACCCGAAATTGGAGCCTGGTGTATGTACAATATCTGAACAGTAGTAACATTAGTGATTTTCTAAACCTTTGTTTTTTTTTTATGAATTACTTATTTATCCGATGCAAGTTATTTTTTATGTTGACAAAATTTTAAAACCTTTTGCCATCTACTGAGACCCTCAGAATCCATTTCAGACATTTGCTCAGAGTAAATGTCCTCCTTTCTTTTTGAGTACTCCCTTCTCCTGGTCAAACACTTGCAATGGTACTTAAAAAGAGGAGGAACAGGGGCTGTTTATGACAGGTCCAGCATACATAGCCCAGATGTACTCGAATAAGTAAGAAAGTATGCTGTTCCTAAAGAGAATTACTGGTGAAAAAAGAGATAAATGAGTCCCTGAGATCAGGAGGAAAATCCTCCTTTAGGAAAAAGACCCTCACACACCCGGCAGACTAGCTGTCATATGTCGTCAGCATGTGGCCCAGATGTAAAGTGTCATCATCGGGTCTGCTCCGAATCGGGGCGGCGCTGCAATCCCCGATCGGCGACCCCAAAGGCGCCTTTTAATGGAGATCTTTATTCCATAGTTGCCGGTGGGTGAATGCAGGTGAGGGCCTTCAAGTGAGAAGTGTGTGGTGAGGGGAGTGTATTAAAAATAAGTAGTGGGGAACCTGAATGGTGTTTATTAAATGACTGTGGTCCCACTCTTACAATAAAAACAATAGAGTGCGTAATAGTACAGTTAGATTGACTGTATTACGCTGTGGTCATAGATGGTCAACATGTTTCTTGCTTAAGTAAAGTAACCGCAATTCTTCAGGACCAGGTGATTCACACACTCATTGGTAGTGGTAGTGGCTTAATTTTGACACTTACCACACATACAGCACCCTAATAAGTGGTGACTAGTGCAGGTTAGGAAAAAATGCCTGAAAGAGAAAAATATATACAGGGACACAAACATATAAATAACAATCACATTGCGACAAGCATTATAGATCCTATCTCTTAACAACTACGATAATCAGTTGTCATGCAAATTCAATACTGCCAAGTGTTCAGCTATAAGGTGGTACTAGTGGTGAACACCCTATAGAAGTGGACTAAAAACGGGAGAGTTCTAAAAAAATATGTATTTTTGACCACTTCCCACTGTGACTGGTGCTAGGGCAGAAAATTAAGAACGCCGGATGCGCGGGGTGTTTGGTGGCATCGGGGCAGAGATAACAGTTTATTTTAGTTCAACCACTCACCCTTCACTGCAGGGCTGTAAAATCCAACGAGCTGGCGCTGGAGGTAGACACCGGATAGTACAGTGTCCTAATGATACACAGAGCGGCGACCAGCGGGCAGAAGGTGCAGCCACAAGAAAATGGAATAGAGAGCTGATCATTTAGTAGCATGATCATATAGTAAGGAAATCCGCAGAAAATGAGGACCCAGATGCCACGAGGGGATACTTACAGAAGTCCGTAGTACAGGACGCCTATCCACCTACCCTTGATCCACGCCGACTCGGGGGACGAATCTCAGAACTCCCGAAGGGATTATCTAGCGCAGACCAGCCAATCCGAGCCGTGCACTAATTGCTACGTCAGAGAGATGCTGGCGGAGAGACTAGTGCGCGATGTTTACATCCGGTAGAGGAAAAGAGAGGGATATGGGCGTGTAGCAGGACGCGCCGTGTAAACCACAGGAAATGATGACGCGGGGTCACGTGTGACAACAGTGTTACGTGAGGAGCCCTTATTGGTTGTTAGAGCTGTGGTTGCTGTGGTAACCAATTGAAATCGTGTCAGTCTAGAATGTTTGGACTTGACGTAATTCCACAGATCGAGCCGCGAAAAGGTATCTATATAAGTGACAAATGCGTGTTGTTGGCACATGATGTAATGTCATCATTGTGTTGCCAACTCGCATATTTTACGTTGCCAGTTCGAATGTTAGGGAAACTGGCATGCATATATCATAGGATATCTATAGGTATCTAATGTGAAGTGATCATTTTGTTGACAACTTGCATGTTAGGGAAACTAAGCGTATCAGAGGATGCCCGTAGGTACATATATTAATATGCTCTGGTGTCTAAGCGTCACATGCTTAAACGAGGGGGGCACACAGGTACAGAACGTCTATTGGAGACAGCTAGTTCTGTCACGTCAGATGTTTGTAAGGCTGCTCCACGGGATGTCCTCGTTCAATCCATCGGTATTCGAAGACAGTCTCATCACCCACCTCTGCTCCAGGGTGAACAGTTTGGTTTTGGTGACATTTTTAGGGGACTGGAGAACTACCCACTTAAAAGAGTCAGGGGAGTGGTTATTTTCACAAAAGTGCTTGGTCATCCTAGTGTTCATTTTTTTGCATCGGAAATTACTCCGATGCTCAATGATTCTCGTCTTCACTGATCTAGTCGTCATCCCTATGTAAGGTAAGTTACACGGGCAGGTTATCAGATAAACGCAATAGGCAGTATTGCAGTTAGTGTGCGTTCTGCATTCCCACGTGATCCCATTAGGAAAGACAATGTCTTTGGTTATTTTAGTTTGAGGACACACCACACAGTTACCGCAAGGGTAGTGGCCCCTGACGGGAGGAAGGTTCCATAAAGTCGATTGATTGGTGTTCACTGGTGGTTTGGGTTTGGGTCTGGTATGTATTAATCTCTCCTTCAAATTGGTGGTGCGTTTGAAGGCAAAACGGGGGTTCGGTATTATAAGTTCCCCGGTGTGGAGGATACCCCAATGTCTGTTAATGATTTTCTTGAGTTGTGAAGAGTTAGGGGTGTAGGTGATCACACAGGTGAGGCAGTCGTCAGTTTTTTTCTCTCTTGGTTCAAGTAACCCTTCCCTGTTATTGTTGCGGGCACGTTTGTAGGATCTCTGGATGTCCCGGTTCTGGTACCCCCTCTGGAGAAGATTGGTCATGAGGGTTTGTGACTCCTTTTTGAAGTCAGTAACAGCGCTACAATTCCTCCTAATACGGAGGAATTGACCAAAGGGTAAATTTTGTTTGAGCGCCCCAGGGTGGTAGCTGTTGAAATGTAGTAGACTATTTCTGTCAGTCGGTTTACGATGTAGTGTGGTGCTCATTTGATGATCGTCTAATATGATCAGGAGGTCCAGAAAGGGAAGCTGGTGGTCAGAGATGGTACTCGTGAATTTTAAATATGGATTTAAAGTATTTATCCATTGGCAAAATTCGTTGCAGTGTGCTTGATACACTCCCCTCACCACACACTTCTCACTTGAAGGCCCTCACCTGCATTCACCCACCGGCAACTATGGAATAAAGATCTCCATTAAAAGGCGCCTTTGGGGTCGCCGATCGGGGATTGCAGCGCCGCCCCGATTCGGAGCAGACCCGATGATGACACTTTACATCTGGGCCACATGCTGACGACATATGACAGCTAGTCTGCCGGGTGTGTGAGGGTCTTTTTCCTAAAGGAGGATTTTCCTCCTGATCTCAGGGACTCATTTATCTCTTTTTTCACCAGTAATTCTCTTTAGGAACAGCATACTTTCTTACTTATTCAAACACTTGCAATGACACTAGTTCGAAGCACTTATACTTCCTATTTTCTTTGACCTAGGCTTCAGAGAGGAGGATTTTGTTCTGAAGAGACCCATGGATTTCTTCCATCAAGGGTTGAAACATTGACTATTTTCCCCAACTGAAACCACACTTAATAATGATTTGTACTTGCCAGTTGGCGTCGCAGCACCTTCGCACATGTGCTTTGTTTATACTCACTTTTCACTGTCAACTGTACAATTTGCACTATATTTCAAAATGTATATACCATATTTCAAATGAGAACAAAACTTTGATGTCAGACATTCAGTCTCTTTATTTAAATTGCATTCATATCATATACTCACTTAGACTCATCACCTGGGGCTTTTCTTTTGAACTTAAAAGCTTAGGGGCCTATTATCAAGCACAGCGTTAAAATTATCGCCGCTTTGGCGGCAGAAAACTGCCGGTAAAGCGGCGATAATGGGCTTGATAATATGCCGCAGAGAATTCCCATAGAAGCCCATGTTGACACCAGAACATGGGCTTCTATGGGAAATCTCAAGGGCACTGTTGAAGAAAAATTATTATATTTTGCTCTGAAGCCGCCGTGGAGATTTAGTTCTCAGTGTTGTTGACGGCATCCCTTTTTCAGTGGTCCATTTTAAGTGGACTTAAACATAAGCAGAGTGGAAAAGAGGATCCTAATTAAGTTTAAAGAAATGTAATGCATTGTGTGCACGTGAAATGATATTTTCTGCCATGGCAATTTTGTTTAAAAAAGCACACGCCTCATTTAATATTCTTATGAAATCACATAAACAAATTATTTATTGGTAGTGATATTTTAGTGATCACCTACAACAATTAGTCAATTTTTTGACCAATTTACATTTTCTGCTTCGCATATGTTCAGAGTTACATAATTTAGGTGCTGATGTGTCAGGCTATTTTGTAGTTACAACCTGTCAATCGCAAAACAACAAGATTTGCGACCACAAATGGCATTCTGGAATGTATAAAACCCATTGGAAAGTCAGAAAAGCATTTTGGTTTGCAAAACCAGTTTACTGACCATGCAGAAAGGGCACGTAAGGTGTGTCTTCTAACTGCGATTCAATGTAGTATTGATCAATGGTTTGAGACCACAATTGCGTTCACAAACAATTGAATAATTTGCCACTCCTCAAAGAACCTTGGGGCATATTTATGAGCCCCTTTGCATCACTCCATGCAACATTGTGCAGGAGCGATGCAACTTAAAAATTAGATTTATGAAGCCACGCAAGGCCACCTGACCCTGAATGGCTTCCTAAATCTTGAGTAATGCAACACAGTACAAATCGCTGCGTTGCATTACTCTGCACCAGGGAGTCATTTCCATGGGTGTTGTGTGGGTGTTCTCACGCAACAGCCGTGGATTTTGATGCATTCCCATATTTACTAGAAGTGGTATGCCTAGAAATGCACCAAAAGCCTACGCCTCCCTGGGTAAGGCGTGACGAGGAGAAACATCTTTATGCAGCAGAATGTACCACACATAGAAAGAGTAAGTAACCAATAGAAATGAAGATATTTCTCCTTGTTATGCCTCTCCTGTGGAGTCATATCTATTTGGCACATTCCCAGGTTTGGTAAGTCTGGAAATGTGGCAAAAACCATGGGAGTTGCATATGAACACCCACTCACCAAAGTCTAGAAGGGGGACAAGGGGTGAATGAAGGCCTATCATACATGCCCCTAGACAGGTTCAGTAAATCACAGGGTATGCAGTACCTAATAAGAAATTAAGCAGTAGGGGATACCTGAAGTGTCAGATTGTGGGATCTGATCCCTCAGGAGCAAGAGCCCTTACACAATCAAATGTGTGTCATGCCTCATCATTGGGCATCTCCTGATTGGGCCAGCACTGCAATGTCCACTACATGCCCTATAATTTACAAACACTCACTCAACACCCATGATGCAACAACTCCTTTGTGCTGACTAATGCAACATAGCGATTTGCACTGTGTTGCATTACTCCAGATTTATGAAGTCATTCATAGTCACGCAAAGTGGATTTGCTTGGCATCATAAATGTGACTTAGAGGTTGCGTTGTGCATCACGTGATGTGGAGTAGGCATGATGCAAACCTCTCATAAATGTGCCCTTTTGTCTTTTGTATAACAAAAGAACTGCCATTTGAGGCTCTGCAAAACTGATGAAATCGCATGGATCATACTGGAAATGCACAACTTTGCTAAAATCATAAAAGGTCTTACTCCATTTGTACATTTTCTTTCCCCATTAAAAAACTTCTGATGAACCAACTATTACAATAAAGGCAGTGGAAAAGATAGTTACACATCCCAGAAAAAACAATAATAAACTATAATTACCATTAGTACGGAAGGAAATGCACACATTGTATTGCACTGCTACGTTGGGGTGATCGAACGGATGCAACCCTTAAACAAGACTATTCAATCAATCAATCAATCAAATGTTTGTTAAGCGCGACTACTCACCCGTAAGGTTCTCAAGGCGCTGGGGTGGGGGGGGTGCAGGTTCCAGTCCATCAATGAGGGGGTCTGTCACAGAGCCAAGTTTTGAAGTTTCTCGTGAAGATGGGGAGTGATGTTTTCTGTCTGAGGTGGAGCGGTAGGGGGTTCCAGGCTCCTTCCACATGGAAGGAGAAGGAGGGGCCTCCCGATCTGGTCTGTCTGGTGTGGGGGCAACAGCATAGGAGAGATGGGCTGATCGTAGGGTCCTTTGGGGTGCGTGGAATTTGAGTCGGCTGTTCAGGTATGCTGGTCCCGTGTTGCGGAGGGCTTTGTGTGCGTGGGTTAAAATCTTAAAGGTAATTCTAGCCTCAATGGGGAGCCAGTGGAGTGTGAGCAGGTGCTGGGAGATATAGCAGTGTCTTGGCAGGTTGAGGACCAGCCTTGCGGCGGTGTTCTGAATGTTTTGTAGCTTGCGGGTGAGGTGTTTGTTTATTCCGGCGTAGAGTGCGTTGCCGTAGTTGAGTCTGCTGGTGACGAGGGCGTGAGTGACGGTCTTTCTGTGCTCGAGGGGGATCCATTTGAAGGTCTTACGTAGGAGGCGGAGGCTGTGGAAGCAGGAGGATGCAAAGGAGTTGATCTGGCGGTCCATTTTGAGCTTGGAGTCTAGGATGATTCCAAGGTTGCGTGCGTGGTCTGTGGGGGTGAGTGGGCTTCCGAGGGCAGGGGGCCATCAGGTGTCGTTCCAGGCATGGGGGTTTGGGCCCATGATGAGTACTTCTGCTTTGTCAGTGTTGAGTTGTAGGCAGCTGCTTTTCATCCATTTGGTGACAGCTTCCATGCCTTCTTGAAAGTTGTTTTTGGCTGCGTTGGGTTTGTTGGATAGGGAGAGGATGAGTTGGGTGTCGTCCATATATGACACAATGTTGAGTCCGTGGGTTCTGTGCTGTGGTATTTTCGGAAGCCGGATTGGGAGGAGTCGAGGATGTTATGCTCTTTGATGAAGGTGGTGAGTTGGCTGTTGATGGCTTTCGCTGGGAACGGGAGAAGGGAGATGGGTCTGTAGTTTTTTAGGTCATTGGGGTCTGCCGAGGGCTTCTCCAGGAGGGGGTTGATCTCAGCGTGTTTCCAGTCATCGGGGAAGTAGGCGTTCGCCATGGAGCGGTTGGTGGTGTGGCTGAGCATGGGTGCGATGGTGTCGGCGGCTCTGTTGAAGATGTGGTGGGCGCAGGGGTCTGTGGGGGCCCTGGAGTTGATCGACTTCATTGTCTTTAGTGTGTCTTCGGTGGTGAGGGCTGTCCAGTTGTCAGTCATTGGCTTCAGGGTGCCCGGGGTGGCTGGTGAGGGTTCAGTGTGTTTGTTGTCACCTTTGAAGTTGTCGTAAATGTTCTTGATTTTGTGGTGGAAGAAGGTGCTGAGTTTGTTGCAGAGGTCTTGTGAGGGAGGAATGTCTGTAGACTCGCTGGTGGGTTGGGTGAACACCTTGATGATGCTGAAGAGTTCTTTGCTGTTGTGGGCAAGTGTGGAGATTCTGTCTTCGATTTTTCCTCGTTTTTCTGACGAGTTGGTGGTGAGCATTGGTGGCGGCTCTGAAGTCGTTGTGGGCTTCTGTGGATTTGGAGTTCCTCCAGGCCTTTTTGAGGCAGCGGCATGTGAGTCTAGACTCTCAAAGTTCAGTGGTATACCATCTGGCTTTCTTGGTGTGTGTGTTGTTCTTCTTGAGGGGGGCTATGGTGTTGGTGCTGTTGGAGATCCATCTTTGCAGAGTTCAGGCTGCGGTGTTGGGGTCGTCGTCTTCCACGGTGGTTGGGGTGGAGTTGCTGAGTGAGGAGAGGAGCTGGTCGTCAGTGATTTTGATCCAGTTTCTTTGTAGGAGCAGGTGCTGGTGCCTATGGATGGTGGGTGTTCTGAAGGTGATGGTCTATGGTATATCCACTGGAGTTCGATGGTGTGGCTGAAAGTGATAGAGTTTCCAATTGTGAAGAGGGGGTCGAGGGTGTGTCCTGCTGAGTGCGTGGGTTCGGTCACGATATGGCGAAGTCCAATGTTGTGGAGGTTGTCCAGGAGGGATGTGGTGATGGGGTCTAGTTGGTTGTCGAGGTGTAAGTTGAGGTCTCCCAGCAGGTGTAGTTGGTGGATGCGATGGCTTGGGGGGAAATGATATCCATGATGGAGTTAGTGAAAGGCCAGCGCGATACAGGGGTCGGTAGATGAGAGTTCCTCGGAGGGTGGTGGTAGGGCTGACCTGTATCTTGAAGTGTAGATGTTCCATCAGGTCTGTGGGCTCATTGGAGAGTGTGCTCAGCGGGAAGGTGGATTTGTGGACAATGGCGTTTCCTCCTCCCAGGTGGGTGGGGCGGTCCTTCCGAGAGATCTTGCATCCTAGGGGAATGGCGATGGCGATGTCTGGTCCCGAGGTGGTGTTGATCCAGGTTTTGGTAAAGAATGCTACATCCGCGGTAATGCTGTTGAGGAGGTCCCGGACTTTGGTGGCATTTTGTGGAGTGATAGGACGTTGAGGAGGATGCATTCTAGGGTCTTCGGTTCGGTTGTGTTCTTGCGGGCGGGTTGTGCTGGGTCCGTGTTCCTGGCGGTTCTGTAGGTGTGCTGGCAGCAGTGACAGCTGAAGGGTCCGTGAGTGTCGGCTGGTGATGTTAGCTTGCAGTTGTTGTTGCAGCCTGGGTTGAGTGCGTGGAGTTCCACTGGATTGTATCATCGTTGGCGGTGCGGAGGTCCAGGGTTCATGGCGCTGGCTGCGGTCGGGTTATGGACGAGCGCAGAGGGGCTTGCCTTTGGCACGCCTTCGGCATGCCAGTGGCACGGCTGCGCAGCAGCCGCCATTAAGAAGGGGTCGGGGAGGGCTGGACAGCTGGGAGGCAGGAGCTGGGATGGGAACTGGCCCGGGCTAGTCACGCTGGGGGGAGGGGCCACGGGGGCAGCAGTGGCGGGAAAAATGGGGGGAAAAGCAGGCAATAGAAGACACGGAAAAAAGGGTAAAAGGGGTCAAAAAGAAACGGAAAAAATATATAAAGAGTACAAAGTGAGTGCTAAAGAGCATGAAAGGGTGAGAAAAGCTGAAGGGTGAAAAACGCAGCAGAAAGGGGCAGAAGCGGAGCAAGAGATAGGAGTCAGAGGTCCACTGGACCAACAGGGATGAGGCGCAGGTATAACCTGCGGTTGGAGGAGGACCTCGAACACCAACACTACGGGAGTGCAGGACTCGGAGATGCCTCCCTTAATGGTGGAGCTGCGAGGGTGGGAGAGCAGTTTCACTGACAGTGAGTCAGTGGTCTTGCTTAATAAGCGGAAGGTAGCACAGTATGCATTCATGTTGAACAGTTATTCATAAAAGTCCATATATGTACAAAGCTGTTCATCTTGGGGGTATTTTATTAGTTCTTGACTGCCAAAACTCAGCATTAAAATATTAAATAACATTAATTTCTGAAAAAGACAAGACATGTTTTGCCCTAACAGACTTTAGTCAAGGCTATTCATGGCAAAATTGCTGACGAATCTGTGTTAGCCAAACAGGGGGGGGGGGGCAGAAAACCCCACTAGACACCAGGGAGTGTTTTAAATTTTAAATGGAAGCAACCCCTTGGGCAAGGGTCGTTTCCTTTAGGGCCTAAATAATTTTTAAGACTTTTCTGCCCCTCTGGGGACAGATTGCCTGCATTTTCTGGCGTTTCTGGTCCCGGGGGGGGGGGGGGGCAGAAAAGCCCACTTGAGCCAGGGATTTAAAAATAAATGAATTGGAAGTGACCCCTTGGGCAAGGGTCACTTACAGGGGACATATTTTATTTATGTGTATTCTGGCCCCCTGGGGGCAGATAGGCCAATTTATTTGGCCTTTCTGTTGCCCCCGGTGGGGCAGAAAACCCAACTAGACAACACAGAGTTATTTAAAATTAAAATGGAAGTGACCCCTTGGGCAAGGGTCGCTTCCAGGGGGCAGATGTTTTTTAGTGTGTGTATTCTGCACCCCCTGGGGGCAGATCAGCCCTATTTTGGAGCCTTTCTGTTCCTGGGGGGGCAGAAAACCCCACTAGACACCAGAGAGTTATTTAAAATTAAAATGGAAGCAGCCCTTTGGGCAAGGGTTGCTTCCAGGGGGAAGATTTATTTTTATGTGTGTATTCTGCTCCCCCTGTGGGCTGATCGGCCTGTTTTTTGGCCTTTTTGCATCCCGGGGGGCAGAAAATCCACTAGGCACCAGGGATTTTGTTTTGTGTGTAATGGAAGCGACATGGTTGCTTCCCAGGGGGTAACATTTGGTTAATGTTTTTTGCCCCTCTTGGGGACAGATCTGCCCCCTTTTTTGGTCTTTCTGCCCTAGGCGGGAGGGGGGATTTATTTCTTTAGCAAGGGGGCACATTTCTGTCTGCTGTTTTCTGCCTCACCTGCGGGACAGATCGGCCTGGCAGACAACCTCACCCAATCACTTGGGCAAGACCATCCCCCCTCTGGCAGATTGACTATTTGGGTAGTGACATAGTGTGTTATAATGTTAATTGTTTTATTTCTTGTGAATTGCAATTGTAATGCTTCATTTCTCCCTTTTTGCTCTTTAGACTGTTCCAGGTTGCCTTTTCGTTACTGGTGGTTCTGCTGTTTGTGTAGTTGCATATGTTTGGTAAGAGAAGGTAAATGTTTTTCATTCCTCTGCATGAATGTGTTTTTTGCAAATGGTGTAGTAATAACAGTATGTTTGGCTTCTGTTTTTTGAGTGTCCAAAACATTATGCATTTGTGCTCGATGTGTATTTTGTTGTCTTGTGAGTAATTGGTTTTGTTTTTTTCTTATTAGTGGGATAGCGTTGGTTTTTGCTGTCTCTCTACAGCGTAGGTGCTGGTGAGTGTAGCTGTCTCTTGCAAGTGAATCGTATAGTTTTTGAGTATATAGATCTTTGTGATAAATGCACACATTGTTTTTCCTTACTTAGTTTGCACAGTGTTGGTTGTTGTTGACTTGTTTGTGCAGTCTCCTTTCTTAGTAAGGATAATGGCTAGCCGCAGCATTACTGCTCAGCAGGTTGCTGATATGCTTTTTGAGTATTCCTCTGGCCATGGTTCGGAGACTGCCTCTGCATCTGAGGCAGGGGAGGGAGGAGAAGGTTCAGGCAGTGAGTTTTCTCTCCACATGGACTCATCGGATGATGAAGCTAATCTCAGTGTGGATGGAGCCACTCTTAGTGCGGATGAAGTGCCTGTGTTAGAGGAGGACATTGATGTGCTGATAGTGCAGCAAGAGGCATCAGGGCTGCAGCCTGGGGCGGAAAGGCTTCCAGTTGGAAGTGATGACCTCTGGGTTGCCCCAGGCTTGGGGCAGCCGGCATTGCCAGACTTTACTGGTGTTCCAAGGTGTAGAGTGAATACAGAAACTTTTTTGCCAATAAATGTTTTTCAGTTGTTTATGGATGATGTGTTTTTGGCAGAGATTGTTGAGCAGACTAATTTGTATGCTGAACAGTTTTTGAGGGACAACAGTGTCAGCCTTAAGTCCCACTCTAGAGCTACCTGGTGGACTCCCACAAATCTGGAAGAGATGAAGAAGTTCTTGGTTTTAATTTTTTTGATGGGCTTGCTAAGGAAGCCATCAATGTCTTCATATTGGTCTACTAGTCCCTTGATGGCAACGGCTATATTTCGGCAATCATGATAGGTATTTGCTTCTGCTTCGGATGCTGCATTTTGTTGATAATGGTTTCCATTGCCACGAGATCACCCTGAGCGTGACCGTCTTTTTAAGATTTGGCCTATCATTGATCACTTTGTAGATCGATTTTCTGGGATCTATGCTCCAGGGAAAGAAATAGTGGATGAGTCTTTGGTCTTGTTCAAGGGCCGCTTAAGCAATACATTCCTAGTAAGAGGGCACACTATGGAATTATGCTGTATATGCTGTGTGACAGTAGGACTGGATATGTCTCTAATTTCAGGGTATCATTTTACTCTGGAGATTCAGGGGAACGCTGTGGGGTAGGACATTTGTGCCGGCACGGTGATTCCACTCAAAAATATGTGGAAAATGTGGATTTTCCAGCTAAATTTGAGGTTTGCATGGCATTCTGGGTAGGAAAACGTTGGGGGATCCACGCAAGCCATACCTCATTAGACTCCGCCGGGTGTCTAGTTTTCAGAAATGTTTGGGTTTGATACTTTCCAAATATGGCCGCTGAGCCCGGGACCAAAACCCCAGGTGCCCCCCCATTTTTGGATCCACACAGATTCCAGAACTTTCCCTCAAAGAAATTTGAGAAAAAAGTGATATTGTCAGTGAAATTTGAGTTTTGCATGGGATTCTGGGTAGCAGAATGTTGGGGGACCCACACAAGCCATACCTCGCTGGATTCCCCGGGGTGTCTAGTTTCCAGAAATGTGTGGGTTTGGTAGGTTTCCCTAGATGGCCGATGAGCCCCGGGCCAAAAACTCATGGGATCCCCTTGCAAAACCAGGTTGATTTGTGATAGGTAATTATACTGTCGCCTCAATAGGTTTTGGGCCCTTGCCTGTCGCAGACCCTTGAACCACACGCGCGAGTGAGGTACCATTTTTATCGGGCAGACCTGGTGAAATGCTGGGTGGGAGTAAATTTGTGGATTCACGCAGATTCCAGAACGTTCCCACACAGAAATTTGAGACAAAAGTGATTTTGTCAGTGAAATTTGAGGTTTACAGGGGATTCTGGGTAGGAGAATGTTGGGGGAACCATGCAAGTCATACCTTGCTGGACTCCCCCGGGTGTCTAGTTTCCAGAAATGTGTGGGTTTGGTAGGTTTCCCTAGATGGCCGCCGATCCCCGGGCCAAAAACTCATGGGACCCCCCTTGCAAAACCAGGTTGGTTTGTGATAGGTAATTTTGATGTCGCCTCAATAGGATTTGGGCCCTTACCTGTTGCGGGTACTTGACCCACCCACGTAAGTGAGGTACCATTTTTCTCGGAAGACTTTAGGGAATTTGACGTCAGTGGAATTTTGTGGATCCAAGCATATTCAAGAACTTTCCACCACAGCAATGTGAGGAAAATGTGTTTTTTTAAACAATATTTTAGGTTAGCAAGGGATTCTGGGTAACAGAACCTGGTGAGAGCCAGTTTAGTCACCTGGGTGTCTAGTTTTCAAAAATGTATAGGTTTGCTAGGTTACCCTAGGTGCCGGCAGAGCTAGGGTTAAAAAACTACAGCCAGGCACTTTGCAAAAAAAGGGTCATTTTTCACTGTGAAAATGTGGTGTGTCCACGTTGCATTTTGCGCCGTTTCCTGTCATGGGCACTAGGCCTATCCACACAAGTGAGGTACCATTTTTCTCGGAAGACTTTGGGGAATGTGGGGTGGGTGGAATTTTGTGGATCCATGCAGATTCCAGAACTTTCCACCACAGAAATGTGAGGAAAGTGTGTTTTTTTGGATAATTGTTTAGGTTTGCAAGGGATTCTGGTAACAGAACCTGGTGAAAGCCAGTCAAGTCACCCCATCCTGGATTCCCCTGGGTGTCTAGTTTTAAAAAATGTATAGGTTTGCTAGGTTTCCCTAGGTGCCAGCAGAGCTAGGGTTCAAAAACTACAGCTAGGTACTTTGCAAAAAAAGGGTCATTTTTCACTGTGAAAATGTGGTGTGTCCACGTTGTGTTTTGCATCATTTCCAGTCGCGGGCACTAGGCCTACCCTCACAAGTGAGGTACCATTTTTTCTGAAGCTTTTGGGGAACTCGTGGTTGGTAGAATTTTGTGGATCCACACAGATTCCCGAACTCTCCACCACAGAAATGTGAGGAAAATGTGTTTTTTTTTTACAATTGTTTAGGTTTGCAAGGGATTCTGGGCAACAGAACCTGGTGAGAGCCAGTCAATTCACCCCATCTTGAATTCCTCTGGGTGTCTAGTTTTCAAAAATATATAGGTTTGCTAGGTTTCCCTAGGTGCCGGCAGAGCTAGGGTTAAAAAACTACAGCTAGGCACTTTGCAAAAAAAGGGTCATTTTTCACTGTGAAAATGTGGTGTGTCCACGTTGCGTTTTGCGCCGTTTCCTGTCGCTGGCACTAGGCCTACCCACACAAGTGAGGTACCATTTTTCTTGGAAGCCTTTGGGGAACGCGTGGTTGGTGGAATTTTGTGGATCCATGCACATTCCCAAACTTTCCACAACATAAATGTGAGGAAAATCTGGGTTTTTTGACAATTTTTTAGGTTTGCTGGGATTCTAGGTAACAGAATCTGGTGAGGGCCAGTCAAGTCACCCCATCCTGAATTCCTCTGGGTGTCTAGTTTTCAAAAATATATAGGTTTGCTAGGTTTCCCTAGGTGCCGGCAGAGCTAGGGTTAAAAAACTACAGCTAGGCACTTTGCAAAAAAAGGGTCATTTTTCACTGTGAAAATATGGTGTGTCCATGTTGCGTTTTGTGCCGTTTCCTGTCGCTGGCACTAGGCCTACCCACACAAGTGAGTTACCATTTTTCTTGGAAGCCTTTGGGGAACGCGTGGTTGGTGGAATTTTGTGGATCCATGCACATTCCCGAACTTTCCACAACATAAATGTGAGGAAAATATGGGGTTTTTGACAATTTTTTAGGTTAGATAGGGATTCTAGGTAACAGAATCTGGTGAGAGCCAGTCAAGTCACCCCATCCTGGATTCCTCTGGGTGTCTAGTTTTAAAAAATTTATAGGTTTGCTAGGTTTCCCTAGGTGCCGGCAGAGCTAGAGTTAAAAAACTACAGCTAGGCACTTTGCAAAAAAAGGATCATTTTTAACTGTGAAAATGTGGTGTGTCCACGTAGCGTTTTGCGCCGTTTCCTTTCGCGGGCACTAGCCCTACCCACACAAGTGAGGTACCATTTTTCTCTGAAGACTTTGGGAAATGCGGGGTGGGTAGAATTTTGTGGATCCACACAGATTCCAGAACTTTCCATCACAGAAATTTGAGGAAAATGTGTTTTTTTTTTTACAATGTTTTAGGTTTGCAAGGGATTCTGGGTAACAGAACCTGGTGAGAGCCAGTAAAGTCACCCCATCCTGGATTCCCCTGGGTGCCTAGTTTTCAAAAATGTATAGGTTTGCTAGGTTTCCCTAGGTGCTGGAAGAGCTCAGGTTCAAAAACTACAGCTAGGCACTTTGCAAAAAAAGGGTCATTTTTCACTGTGAAAATGTGGTGTGTCTACGTTGCGTTTTGAGACGTTTCCTCTCGTGGGCCCTAGGCCTACCGACACAAGTGAGGTACCACTTTTATTGGGAGACTTAGGGTAACACAAAATTGTAGAGCAACTGTTATTACCTATTGAGTTTTGATGCATTTCTGCCTTCCAAATGAAAGACTGTGTAAAGAATAAGTCATTTGGAAAAATGACCTTTAATTCTCATGCTAGTATGGGTACTCCCAATTTTGGAAATGTGCAAATATCTACTGTTTCTAAACTCTATATTTTGTTCCCATTTCAGAAATGCATAGGTGTCTTTCATACCATTTTTTCCATATATACATTTTCCCAGAATAATTGCTATATACCCGATACATAATAAAAAACCATTGCAAGACGCTACTCAGTTATTGGCTCTTGGTTTGTCGGGTTCTTGGAGAATGTTAGACGGCGACCTCAGAGGAGCCCGGAAAGGGGGTCCTGACTACCCTGAGACCCACCCTCAAAGTATCGTAGCCGGGCACTGGCGGGAGACTCCTCAGGAGGAGAAATCTCGTATCGAGGATCGTACTTCTGGCACCACACGACACAGAAACACCACACCGTGGGTCCTTAGGAATCAATCTTTATCAAACAGGTTAGCACTGCAATTATGTACAAGGAGAGCACAGGCTCAATGAGTCTCGGAAGGGATAGGGGGTAGCGGGACAGTCTCTGGTAAAAGGTTCAAGGCAAGGACGTACCCGGCGCACAGCTCACAATCCTCGAGCTGGGGGATAGGCTGGTTGTCGTGGGGTCCGGCGGGACCGGTGGAGTCTGTGGAAGCCGTGAGTCACTCAGCGGGCTCAGGTACTAGTTCGGAGGTCTTACGATCTTCAGGGAGCCGCGAGTCACTCAGCAGGGCTCAGGTACGAGTTCGGAGGTCTTACGATCTTCAGGGAGCCGCGAGTCACTCAGCAGGGCTCAGGTACGAGTTCGGAGGTCTTGCGATCTTCAGGGAGCCGCGAGTCACTCAGCAGGGCTCAGGTGGTTCTAAGTTCCAGGAGCCGCGACCGCGTCAGCAGGCTCTCGTTGTTCCAGCGTCGAATCTGCCAGGCAGTCCCAGAGCACCCCTTGTTATAGGTCGACCCCTCTTTGATGTCCGGAGTCTGTGCAGGCAGGGGTCTTGTCACCTGGGGGTCGCTTGTCGGGGTTTCTTGCCATTGTCTTGTGATCTTTTCAGGGCCGGGTCGGGAGGAGTCCCAGACACCCAGCAGGCGTGGAGCCAGCTCTCAGGGAGGCCGGAGGGCCGATCGAAACCCATCGTCCCAGGGGAGTTCAGAGGTGCGATAGAAACTGCTCCTCTCCATCTCATCCCCTGGAAGCGTGATGTACCCCAGCCGGAGTGGCTCCTCTAGGCCCGGGTCGCGCTGTTGCCGGGCGGCCATCTTGGTGCATGAAGTGGGCACGCGGGCCCGGGGTGGCCGTAGGGGGAGAGGCCATGGACGAGGATGTCCGGGTCGGGTGCGTGTGTTCTGGTGGAAAGGATCGGTTAGGCCGTGAGCTCGGGGCTGCAGGTACCAGGTGAGGTGGTGCGGGGACCAGTAGAGCCATGCTACGAGGCCGGGTCCAACACGCGTCCCCCCCATCTGAAAGACGGAGAGAACTGCCCATCATCTTGGGGGGTTCTCTTCGCTGAGGCGGAAGAACCGGGAGAGGCCGTCAGCGTTGGCGTGGTCCGTACCAGGGCGATGTTCTACGGTGAAATCCATTCCCTGGAGGGAGATTGACCACCGCAGTAGCTTGGGGTTTTCTCCCCGCATCTGCATGAGCCATCGCAAGGGCCGATGGTCGGTTTGGACTTTGAAATGGGTGCCGAACAGGTAGGGGCGTAGTTTCTTGAGTGCCCAGACCACGGCAAAGGCTTCGCGCTCAATGGTGCTCCATCGCTGTTCTCTGGGCAACAGCCGCCGGCTGAGGAAGGCGACGGGCTGGTCTAGGCCTTGGTCATTCACCTGGGACAGGACGGCCCCAATGCCATGCTCGGAGGCATCGGTTTGGACTACAAACTCCTTGGAGTAGTCGGGAGCCTGGAGGACGGGGGCCGTGCACATGGCCTTCTTTAGGGCATCGAACGCCTCCTGGCAGGTGGTCGTCCACTGCACCTTCTTTGGCTGTTTTTTGGATGTGAGTTCTGTGAGGGGGCCAACAAGGCTGCCATACCCCTTGATGAATCTTCGGTAGTAGCCAGTGAGGCCCAGAAAGGCTCGGACCTCCGTTTGGGTGGTGGGGGGTTCCCAGGCCACGATGGCGTCGATCTTCGGCTGTAGAGGGGCGACCTGGCCACTCCCGACTTGGTGCCCCAGGTAGACTACTGATCCTTGCCCAATTTGGCACTTGCTGGCTTTCACGGTGAGGCCTGCCTTGCGCTGGGCGGTTAGCACCCTCCGGAGGTGCTGGAGGTGCTCACTCCATTCGGAACTGAAAACGGCGATGTCGTCTAGATAGGCTGCGCTGAACTGTTCCAGCCCGGCCAGGACTCTATTCACCAGTCGCTGGAAGGTGGCCGGGGCATTTTTCATTCCGAAGGGCATTACGCGGAAGCGGTAATGCCCATCTGGGGTGGAGAAGGCGGACCGCTCCTTGGCCCCCTCGGTGAGCGCAATCTGCCAGTATCCGCAGGTGAGGTCGAAGGTGCTGAGGAACCGGGCTGCCCCGAGTCGGTCAATGAGCTCGTCGGCTCGTGGAATGGGGTGGGCATCGGCTCGGGTGACGTCATTGAGCCCCCGGTAGTCCACACAGAATCGGAGCTCGGGGGCGACACCGGGGGCCGCTGCCTTCGGGACCAGGACCACGGGGCTGGTCCAGGGACTGTCAGATGGCTCGATCACCCCCATGGTCAACATCTTTGAGACTTCAGCTTGAATGCAGGACCGGACCCGGTCTGGGACCCGGTATGCTCGGTGTCTCACCGGTGGGCTGTCCCCGGTGTCCACGTCATGGACACACCAGTCGGTGACTCGGGGGATCAGGGAGAAGAGGTCGGCAAATTGTCCTAGTAGCTGGCGGCAGTCCTCTTGTTGCTGGGCAGTGAGAGCTGGGGAGAGGTTCACTCCCTCCACGGAGCCATCCTGCTCCTTGACACACAGGAGGTCCGGGAGGGGATCGGACTCATCTTCGGCCCCGTCATCGGTGGCCAGCAGGAGGCTCAGTTCTGTCCGCACGAAGTGAGGCTTGAGGCGGTTCACATGAAGGACCCGAAGGGGATCCCGAGGCGACTGGACGTCCACCAAGTATGTGACTTGACTCTTTCGCTCAATCACTTTGTAGGGCCCGGTCCACCTGTCCTGGAGGGCGCCTGGCTTCACCGAGGCCATGACCCATACTTGTTGGCCCGGCTGAAACTCGACCAGAGTGGCATTCTGGTCGTACCAGCGCTTCATCTCTTCTTGGCTTGTCTCTAGGTTGGCCTCGGCCAGTGCTCGGAACTTCCTGGTCTGGTTCCGGAGGGTCAGAACATAGTGGAACACATCTCGTGGGGTGGTCTGGGGTGCCGCCTCCCACCCTTCCTTAACCAAGCTGAGGGGACCTCGGACGGGGTGTCCATAGAGCAACTCAAACGGGCTGAACCCTAGGGACTTCTGGGGGACCTCTCGGTAAGCGAACAAGAGGCAGGGGAGCAGGACGTCCCACTTACGCCGGAGGGGCTCTTCTAGGCCGGTGATCATCCCTTTCAGAGTCCTGTTAAACCTCTCTACTAGGCCGTTCCCTTGGGGATGGTACGGGGTGGTGAACTTGTAGGACACTCCACATTGTTGCCACAGGGACGTCATGTACTTCGAGATAAAATTAGTGCCGCGATCGCTCACGAACTCGCGGGGAAAACCTACCCGGGAAAAAAACCCCATCAGGGCCCGGCCCACTACGGGGGCCGTGACGGTGCGTAGGGGGATCGCCTCAGGGTATCGGGTGGCGTGATCCACCAGGACCAGGGTGAAACGGTGACCTTGGGAGGTGGGGGGGTCCAGTGGCCCCACGATGTCGATCCCGACTCGTTCGAAGGGGGTACTGATGACCGGGAAGGGTTGGAGGGGAGCCTTGCGCTTCCCCCCACTCTTCCCACTAGCTTGGCATGTGGGACAGGACTTGCAGTGGGCCTCTACAGCTGCTTTCATTCTAGGCCAGTAAAAATGGGTCACGAGACGGCTGTAGGTCTTGTCTTGACCCAGGTGGCCGGCGAGGGGGACGTCGTGGGCTAAGCCCAGGAGGAAGTCTCGGAAGCGGAGGGGTACCACCAGCACCCGTCCGGATCCCAGCTCCACCGACTTCTGCTCACTGTATAAAATGTTATTCTCCCAATAAATTCAGTGCGTTCCAGTTTGGTCGCCTGCGGCTTGGCCCTCGGCCTGGCGCCGTAGTCCGACCAGGGAAGGACAAGTGGCTTGCTCCCGGCAAAACTCCTCCCGGGTGGGCCCGCCCTCGTGGCGCCATTGGGCTAACCCGGGTAGATCGCCTAACTCGGGGACCGGGGCGGTGTCGGACAGTGAGGGTTCGTCGCTGGCGACGGGCCCTTCCGATGGGGGGACGGGAGGACCCTCGGTGGTTACTGCTCTGACTTCTTCGGTCGGGGCGTCTTCGACTTCTCCCAGGGGGGGAAGTCGAGCTGACATAGATCGGGTGGTGGCGCACACCCACTCGGGGAGCCCCATCATCTCTAGGTGGGCCTTGCGCTCGACGTGCTTCCAGGGAGAACTCTCCAGGTCGTTCCCTAAGAGGCAGTCGACCGGCTGGGAGGTTCTTACGGCCACCCTCAGTTTACCTATCACTCCACCCCACTCAAACGGCACCAGAGCTACCTGACACATACTCTCTCGATTATCTGCGGAAATTACCGGGCAAAAGACGTTGGGGAGGATCTGCTCCTTGGGGACTAAGTGCCTGAGGACACCGGTGATGCTGGCCCCGGTGTCCCGCAGGGCCTCTATTTGGTGGCCATTGATCTTGACGAGCTGCCCGTATTTCTTCGTGTTGGAGGGCAGGAGGCTACCAGGGACCATCTCCCTATCTCCCAGGGATACTAGGGCCATGGCTGCGGGTTCCCACTCCCCGGTTTCCTCAACCTCCTCCCCCAGAGCTATGTTGGCTATCTGTCTTGCAGGGGTGTTTTGGGTGGCCATGGGGCATTCTGGGTCATTGGCGTAGTGCCCGGGCTTCTGGCAACGGAAACAAGTGACGGTTACCCTGTGTCCCCGTCTCCCTGGGGGTCCGGTTACTGGTGGGGGGGGCGCTGGGAAAGGTGGAGGTTGGGTCTTTGGGGGGCTAGGCTGGGACTCTCTCTGGCCTCCCTGGTTCCCCCCTCCTCTCTGGCGGGGTGGTCCCTGACTGGCTCGGGGGTATTCTCCTACCATGCCCCGGGTGACCCGGGTGTTGGTCCAGCGGTCTGCTTCCACCGCCAGCTTCCTGGGATCGGTGAGTTTGCTGTCAAGCAGATGCTGGCGTAGTTCCACAAAGCAGTTCGCAGCCAGGTGTTCCCACAACAGGAGGTCGGTGAGTTCCTCAAGGGTGGTGACTTTGCTGCCCTTGACCCACCCATCGAAGGCCCGACTAAAAAAGTTTACATATTCCACCCAGGTGGTGCCCGGGATTTTCCTGCAGTCCCGGAATCGCTGACGGTACATCTCGGGGGTGAGACCGTACCTTGTGAGTAGAGCCTCTTTCATGTGGCTGTAGGAGGTCTGCAGAGAGAGGGGTAGGTCGAGCAGGGTGTCTCTTCCTTCGCTCAGAAACCGTCCCCACAACCCAGCCCCCCAGTCCTTCTGCGGGACCCGATGGGAGGTCATGGCGACCTCGTAGGCCCTGAACCATTGTTGAATGTCATCGTTTTTATAATATTCCTTGACCACGTCCTTGGGGATGTGGACCTTCTGCTCCGCTGGGGAGGTCGCCTCTCGGTTTCCTGGGGGCCTCCCTTCCTCGCTTCTGGCCTTGAGCTCGATTTCTTTCAAGCTGCGTTCGTGCTCTAGTTGGAGCTTCCTTCCTTCGTGTTCCCGTTGGAGCTTCTTCTCTTCTAGCTCGCCTTGCACGCGCATTTGCTCTACTGCTAGCTTTTTCTCCGCTAACTTTAATTCGCCTTCGATTTTGAGTTTAGCTAACTCGAGTTCGTGATTGCGGCTTCTCTCTCTGTCCGCGAGTTCTTCCGGGGATAGGCCCCCGTCTGGTACGATGCCTCGCACCTGATTGCTGCTGCTTTCGCCTTGGGGGGGTTCGGCCTCGTGGGGCGCTCCCCCGTGTCTTCCGGGCGGGAGGCCCCGGCATCCACCCAGGCTTTCAGTGCTTTCTGCAAATCTTCCTTGGTGTTGAGACCGGTGGTAGCGATTCTAAGTTCTTTGCAGAATTGCTTTAGTTCTTTGTGTGTGTATTCTTCTAGTTGTTCCACCAAGAACACCCTGTTGGCGTTGGTTTCTGTGGGGATCATGGTGTTTCCTTCTGCCATCTTTGTCGGTAGTGCGTCCGTCGTTCACGGTACGATCTCTCGGTGATGGGCCCGAATCCCGTCGCTTGCCACCAATGTTAGACGGCGACCTCAGAGGAGCCCGGAAAGGGGGTCCTGACTACCCTGAGACCCACCCTCAAAGTATCGTAGCCGGGCACTGGCGGGAGACTCCTCAGGAGGAGAAATCTCATATCGAGGATCGTACTTCTGGCACCACACGACACAGAAACACCACACCGTGGGTCCTTAGGAATCAATCTTTATCAAACAGGTTAGCACTGCAATTATGTACAAGGAGAGCACGGGCTCAATGAGTCTCGGAAGGGATAGGGGGTAGCGGGACAGTCTCTGGTAAAAGGTTCAAGGCAAGGACGTACCCGGCGCACAGCTCACAATCCTCGAGCTGGGGGGTAGGCTGGTTGTCGTGGGGTCCGGCGGGACCGGTGGAGTCTGTGGAAGCCGCGAGTCACTCAGCGGGCTCAGGTACTAGTTCGGAGGTCTTACGATCTTCAGGGAGCCGCGAGTCACTCAGCAGGGCTCAGGTACGAGTTCGGAGGTCTTACGATCTTCAGGGAGCCGTGAGTCACTCAGCAGGGCTCAGGTACGAGTTCGGAGGTCTTACGATATTCAGGGAGCCGCGAGTCACTCAGCAGGGCTCAGGTACGAGTTCGGAGGTCTTGCGATCTTCAGGGAGCCGCGAGTCACTCAGCAGGGCTCAGGTGGTTCTAAGTTCCAGGAGCCGCGACCGCGTCAGCAGGCTCTCGTTGTTCCAGCGTCGAATCTGCCGGGCAGTCCCAGAGCACCCCTTGTTATAGGTCGACCCCTCTTTGATGTCCGGAGTCTGTGCAGGCAGGGGTCTTGTCACCTGGGGGTCACTTGTCGGGGTTTCTTGCCATTGTCTTGTGATCTTTTCAGGGCCGGGTCGGGAGGAGTCCCAGACACCCAGCAGGCGTGGAGCCAGCTCTCAGGGAGGCCGGAGGGCCGATCGAAACCCATCGTCCCAGGGGAGTTCAGAGGTGCGATAGAAACTGCTCCTCTCCCTCTCATCCCCTGGAAGCGTGATGTACCCCAGCCGGAGTGGCGCCTCTAGGCCCGGGTCGCGCTGGGGCCGGGCGGCCATCTTGGTGCATGAAGTGGGCACGCGGGCCCGGGGTGGCCGAAGGGGGAGAGGCCATGGACGAGGATGTCCGGGTCGGGTGCGTGTGTTCTGGTGGAAAGGATCGGTTAGGCCGTGAGCTCGGGGCTGCAGGTACCAGGTGAGGTGGTGCGGGGACCAGTAGAGCCATGCTACGAGGCCGGGTCCAACAGAGAACCTACAAGTCCTATATATCCCCGCAACCAGAAAGGTGCACCGGATGTAACGGTATATTGCTTTCAAACAGCTGTCATAAATAAAAGAAGTTACAGGTGAAAACGTTGACACAAATGTTTTTTTTTTTTTAAACTAATTTTCAATTTTTCCTATATTTAACTGTTAGTTTCTATAAAGAAACCTTGAAGGATCTACCCAAATGACCCATTGCTGAATTCAGAGTTTTGTCAACTTTTCTAAAATGTATAGCTTTCCAGGATCTATTATTGCTTTCATACCCATTTCTACCATTAACTGGAAGAAGGTTGAAAGCACAAAAAATAGCAAAAATATGCTATATCCCGGTAAAATGCTAAAAATGTGTAAAATAGTTTGGTTTTCTGACAGAAGTCTGTCATATCCTAAAAGCTGGGAAATGGTGATTTCAACCCCACAAACCCTTGATACAATTTGCATGGAAAAAACAGACACTTTCATTTGCAGCACTTTTTTCCCTATTTTTCCCCCCAAAAACTAAATTTAGCTGTATTTTAGCTAATTTATGGGTACCCTCCAGGGGAATCCACAAACCCTGGGTACCTTTAGAAGCCCCATGATGTTGGAAGAAAAGGATGAAAATTTGGTGTGGATTCCTTATGTGGTCAAAAAGTTACAGGGGCCTCAGCGCAAACTACCCCAAATAGCCATAAAAAGGCTTAGGACAGGGGGGAAAAGGCCTAGCAGCGAAGGGGTTAATAGCGAATTGGTGAGCGCGCAAATATTAAACGTGTATTCAGTACACGTGCGGTATTACTGGATTTGTATATCATGTTAAGCAGCAGCCAAACATACTTTTGAAAAGTTTTTAACAGTGCAAGTATTTTATTGAAACAGTTGCATGCATTTCGGTTGTCAGGAATTCCATCTGTTTGTTTGCACGACAGCATGTGAATTGAAAGGAACCACCAAACATATACGAGCAGCTCCGCTCGTACAGAATGTTTTGTTTGTGCTGATCATATTCCTTTTTGTAACAATTCGAATAATTGCGCTCCGAGGTCTACTTTGCTGTAGGTGCCAAAATCGCTCCATTGGACCTTTAATTAATCAAACACGAAAATGCCTTAAGAAGTGAGTACAGTATTTGATTGGAAGGACCTCGATCTGTTTGTGTGCATGTGAATGAAAGGGTCAGGGTACAATAGAAACTAAGAAACTTAAATGATCAGCTCTGCTCGAACAGGATGATTTGTTTGTGCTAAACATGTTCCTTTATTTTGACAGTTCGAGTCATTGGGATCTGTGGTCTCCTTTGCTGCAATCATTTATCAAACACAAAAAGAGCTTTGGAAAGTGAGGCAAAACAATAGTACTGTATAAGTGGTGTATTCCGTACACGATTTGATTGTATCACCATTTGATGTGCATACCTTTTTTTCAGCACACCTACATACTTTTGAAAACTATTTCAAAACTGCAAGTACAATAATTGTACTCATTTTCGGTTGTCAAAATGCGCTTGTGCTTATAAACAGCGGGGCCTCAAACGTCGATGGTGACTATACTGAGACAACAACATACTCCCTTTCCACCTCAGAACTCTTCTACAAAGACGTCAGTTGCAAAACACACGTGATCTACTCCACACGATCCGAAAGGCTCCAGAGGCCACTTTGCAATCAGAGACTTGTTTGCGAACACCAGGCACAGTTAAGTTTCATCAGAGGCACTGAGTCAGTCATATCAGCCCTCCATCCTTTAGTTGACAATACAAAAATATAGTTGAGTTTGGTAATAATAATGACATATTATGAGTGATTGAACGCGGTGAACTAACCAGGCTGTAATACCTTAGATTGAAACAGCTAAAAATAAGTTGTCTGATGGTACAATGAAACACACACTCCTTCAGATGCCTGTAAAAGTATAGGTGGGTACCTGGGAAATGCCATACTGCACTTACAAAATAAAGTGTTACATTGCACTTCTGAACCAGCAGTCAATGTAGGAAGTCTTGATTGCATTATATGTATGTATTGTGCCATAACATTTAGATAGTGCTTACCACATCAGGCCAGGGCGCTGAAGAGCTTGCCTACATGGTATGGAGGCCGAAGTGTGTGGTACTTGGAAGATTGATTTGGAACACCAGCGTGCACAGTAAGGGTACAACAGTGAAATACAAACTGACTTTTTGGAGAACACAAGCTTCTTTCTGTGGCAAGACAGATGCATTTTGTATTATCAGACACGTTTTTGTGAAGTTCATGTGAAATATGGCATTCAATGGGGTTGTTGCTTTGCCAATTTAGATGCAGACACAGCAGCAATAGTCTATTCCTCAACTTATGATAGAGCTATAAGAATTCACTTATCAGGCCAAACGCCATTCAGAGTTACACTTATCGGATTAGCCTTTGTTCGGTAGCGCCATGTGAAAGATGCACTTTAAACAAAATATTTGTGTAGTCCGATGCTCTCTGTATGTCCCAGAACATCATACCACTGCCACTTAAAGGACAGCACTTAGGACCGCGATCTGTTTGCCCGTAAAAGGGACCATCACAAACATTTATGAGCAGCACCGCCCATACAGGATGTTTTGTTTGTGCTGAACAACTTAACTTGGAAAAATTAAAGAAATCACCCCTAACCTGTACAAAGTGCAGCACCAGGTCAAAGGGCCCTCTTTCTCGATAGGAGGCTTGATAAAACTGTACAAATGCATGCATGCTGGCATGTAAATAATTCACGTTTTACTTTTCACAGTGGGCTCGGGCTGTCCTGTCCTCGATTTCCTTTGCTAGCAAAACAGTACACTGACCATCTGACTCCTCTTGAGCCCAAAGAGCCCTGCTGTGTGCTGTCTTTATGGCCTGACAAATGGCTTGCATGCAGCCTACATAAACTATACAGGTTTGCTGAAAGTATGTGCTTTCAAATGCAAGCAGCAAAATTCAATCTATTTGTCTGGACATAAACTAACTAGAAATCACAGCGCCTAGTGGCAACAGATTTCATGGGTTCGCACTGACATGTTGCCTGTACTCCTTTCTAATGTAATCTAATCTTTGAGAAATGAAATCCCAGGAGACCCCACTTGCCTTTGATGCACTGTCCTCTTATGAACAGGCTGCAGCTGAGAGTTAGCACTGCACAGGTATGTTAAGAGGGTTATACTGAATAAGCAGCTACCTACGACATTATCATATGAACTCTCTTTATTTATGTCCTGACTACACGTTCACAATTGCTTAATTAACCTTCTTGCTTTCTCCAATTTGCTTGAAAATGCACCATTTGCCCACTCTTTTTTCAAACTTTTTCCCGGGGAGAGAACCGCCCCAGGACATCTCTAACAGCGGTAGGGCTCGCTCGCACTTCACAAGGCACTCATCATGAACTTATATGCCACACCACCTTCAGATGTCATCATCTGTCACTGAAACTAACATGGTCCGTTAGTGTTAATCGACCAAGGTCCAAGTTATATTGGACAAAAAGGAGCAAGTCTGTGCTGGCCCTATAAAAGAAGAAACGAATATGGAAAGAACATCAATAGCATTAATGGGGCTGTGACAGCCAAATACATAGTTGCATAGAATAAGGCTATACTAGGCCGAATAGCCAAGAAAGTATGAGGTACAGTAGAGTGGGGTTAGCACATAGCAATTAAGGTTCATTGGGCATGTCCTTGGGCCCATTTCGGATCAAGTTTTCAGCTGATTCCACTGAACTGATTCCAGCTCTATAAAATCAAAGGGTGAATTTAAAACTTTGACTTAGCAAAGCCAACTCATACAATTTGCCTGAATGCACTTGTGGGTGACACTTCTTGGTCTCGTTAATAATCTTGCAATTTTGTCACTTTTTCTTGTTTTTTTTTAACTGACTGTTATTGAATACTGTGTTTTTAATTTCTATTCATCCCTGGAGGAATGTTTTTCACTTGAACCCTTTACCATTTTCTTCATTTGGTGGCATTTTTATTAATATGGTACCTGGGGGAATACCATTTTAAAAATGATGGGGACAGTTTTATAATCAAATGTAGAAAAAAAGTCTCTGCTAAGCCATACATTATTATTAGTTTCCTCAAAGTCTGTCTAACCTTGTAAGTATTTCTAGGCTCTAGCATTAGTTGTTTCTATCACCATTTAATGTGTAAATATGATAACATTCTATCCAGAACTTTCAACAAAATTCCATCATAGCCGAAATAAAACTTGACAAAATAATAGCAAGTAAACACTGTATCTTCAATGTCTACTATCACTTTGCCATTTAGGATCTGACGCATACAGGTAAGCTTACACATTTGTTTAAGTTTACTCTTTTGTTTAAGTTTACTCTTTTTCATTATTCATAAACTACAATTTATTAGAACACTGGAATGTTGAGCGATCCATTGAAGACAATGGAGTGCTCTGGGCTTGTAATGGCAGGTAGAAGCCTGGAGATCAACATTCCAATGTTTTTTTTTCATTTTGAAAGCTATTGCTTTGAACAAAGGCCAAGGGAATTTAAACCCCCCGGGCTCCGACAGGCCTTTGTTTTTACAAATAGGAGCACTCTGCTCTCTAGGGGCGGAATGTTCTGATAGACTTAGAGCCCTCCGTAGAGGGGTCTGCCGGCCATTAAAGGCCTGCTCCCTTGTGAAAGGCCAGAGCCGAGCGGAGCCCGGAGCATCAACATTCCAATGTTAGTCTTTCACAGCTAATGCTGTAAACAAAGGACTCACGAAGCCCGAGGAGATTTTAACCCACTTGGGCTCAGTAAGGGTATCAAGCTGATGATGGCATCCAAGACAGGTGTAAGGAACTTTGTCAGGTCTGGCTATGAGACTCCTCCGACTCAGGCAGTTGTTGGTTGGAAGGTACCAGAGGCCAACAAGCGCAGCACAGCCAGCAGCTTTGTCTGTGGAGGGATGTTGCTCGTCCGCTGTGTTGGTACCGTCAGCCTGTGGGCAATGTGGGTCAGGATGCGGAGGATGGTTGTCCTTTTGAGCCTGTAGTGGGCAATGACATCCTCTGGCATTAAGTCTCTGAGGCTGGTGTGTCTTCGGAATGTCCGCTTTCTTGTATTGCGCTGCCTCAGTGGTAGTCCGGGGGGGTGGTCCTGGGGTTGCTGGCGGTGGGTGTTGTGGCCCTGTTGGGTCTCCAAGCTGCATGATTAGTGGCTCCATGGCATCTGTTGGTCTTCAGATCTGGCTTTGGGCTGGGCTCCCTTTCTACTGCAGGTTCTTGTCCTACTTAAGACCAGGAAAAAGCAGGTCTTAAGGTTCTGCTGCTAACGTGCCTTATTGCCTGTTTTTGGCCCGCAACGCCGATCTGGCTGGTCATTAAGAATATCGTGAAGTGGTGTTATCGTGAGTTTTTGGACGGGAACGCCTACTCTGCATATGATTAGCATTAGTTGTTGCTGTCAACCGGGGCGATGTTTTTAGCGGAAGCTATCGCAGGTAAACTGGCGATGTCGGCTGTTAGCGCAGGCTTATGAATAGGGCGATAAATCTATCGCCACTTCTGTGGCGGAAAAGTGCCGCTAAATCTGCGATGTGTCCTTGAGAATATGCCCCTGTGTGTGTGTGTGTATATATATATATATATATACATATATATATATATATATATACACACATACATACATATATATATATATGTATATATGTATTTATGTATTTATATATGTAAAAGAGTAGGGAATCTTGGGTTCCTGGATTTAGGTGGAGAGCAGGTCCTTAATATGGTATGCTCTACACCATCACCAACACTCCAAATCTGCTCCCCTTATACGTCTGCTTGAAAACTTTGCTACAAAAACAGATATTTTACAAACAGATATAAAACGAGCAAAGACACTGACACTCACCAGTTATAGTTATCTAAAGTAACTATAATTCATGCCCTAGTAATTATTACTCGTTCCCCCATCATGCAGAGTGTTGTCATCAATTATGTAATTTTGGATGCTGCAGTAATGTTAGCAATGAATTCACAGAACTTCTCATGAATGAGGAAATATGGGTAATTTTAGTGGTTTTGTTTGTTTAAAATGGTATGTTTTCACTGACATTTTCACCTAACTATAATGCTCCTGTAACCTTTGTTTTTTTCAGTATATTTTTAAGATTTTTCAAATGAAAGGTAGCATATTACAATTTCTATCTATAAAATCACTTTAAGCTGTGGGGTTTTTCAGTGACTTTCTATGGGTTTTTAAATTTTAAGTAAGATTTCCATTGCAGTGTGGAGTTGGGTCCAGGGTCTGCATCCAACCTCCTGATGGCACCCATCACCAAGCCACAAAGGTCCTGTGTCCGTGTGCAGTTTGGGCTTTGGAGCAGGGCCTGGCAAGCGGGAGGCCCTGCAACCAACCCATGCGGGTGCACACTGCTATTTCACTTAACAAAATAACCTGTGCCATTTTAAGAAAGGCAGACTTAATGGCATTGTCAAGTGTGACAACCCCAAAAAATAAAAAGCAGGGGGCCTAATGGTTTAATCAAGAGATCAGCACATTGACATATAAAAATAAAAGCTTTTTGCATTCTCTTTCAAGAAATGAAGTTGCCAAGTGTCACTTAAGCAGAAATGCTGCAGTAAGTGTGGCAATTAGCACATTGAGCAAATTCTTAGCAGTTGCCTCTTGATCACAAACAAGTGTCTGTGCCAGCCAAATTGCCTTCCAGCTCCATGCAGAGATAATTAGCAAAAATGTGGCATTAAGTGGAAATTACACATAATTGTCAACAGAGAACATGCAAACTGAAATTACATATATAACATGGGAAATGAATATGTGCAACAAGCTTGAAATATTGCAGGTTATGTCCAGGCATGCAATTAATATTCGTGACTATTTCTGTGTTTTAATCACAATGTACATTTTTTACCTAGGTGTTGTTTCTGAACATTTAAGTGTTTTTAATAACACACTTTGAATATGCAGTCATTTCCTTTATGTGTTTAACACAGTTTTTGACGACAAGCCCTGTAGTTTGATCTGTTCACAACGTAGTTTGAGAAATGTACATCTGGGAACTGCATGTAATTGTCAGTGTGGCGATTTTTCTCTGCAAATAGTTAGAGACCATGTGGAATAGGAATTAGATAGCTTTGAAACCAAAACCCATGCACAAGTTGGCATGACAGTCAAACACAAGAATAGTAAAATGACTTTTTACAATAAGGCCGACTTCTACTACCAGATTAAGCATCAGAAATGTTAGGGATATATGGCTAAATACATAAAAATTGTCAAAATAGTAATTAAGTTAAATATTGCATGTCAGGGAAGATGGAGAGTAAGGCGGCTGGATAGCGGCTGGTCGAGGGGGCTCCCGAGTCGACAAATGCTGAAAAAGCCCCAGGAACGTGCAAGACATTAAATATTAGTTTACCTGGCAGTGGAAAGGAGAAGTGAAGTGAAGGGAATAGGGTTTTTCTTTTTACAAGCACAGTGTACACCAGGACTCCAAGAAAGGAGCCACTCTGGGCTAGAGCCGCACACAACCTCCATAGGGGGCATAGAGCTGCTTCATTGATTACCTTCTGTGGGAAGGGAGGAGGAGGCAGCCCAAGCAATCGAGAGGCAGCCAGAGGGGTGGAGCAGGAGGACCCAGAGACCAGGTTGCAGGAGCAGCCATAGACCAGGTTGAAACAGATGCGGTGCTGCCCACAAGTGCTACAAGACGCGGAGGCATACGGATATTGCAAAATAGGACAGCCCGACAGTCGGCGGTAAGAAACAAAGGGAATGCACTGTGTCTGGAGAGCTTGAAGGGGTAGGTGTAGCACTGGTACTTTTTGAACAAATAGAGCAGGACAGAATTTCGAAACATACAAGATATGCCTTCAGAAGTGCTGTAACAAAGGTGCCCCCCAACCTGGTCCTTCGCAGTGCACACCATAAAATATTGCAGGGTAGCACAGTAAAGCCAGTTGGGGAGATTAGCTCTGCATTATAGGACCTTCAAATGAACCAACACAGAGGTAGAAACTTAAGCGTGGGAGGGGGGAAACAGTGTGAGAATCTGAAACATAGGCTGAAGATCACCCCATCACTCTGGACCTTTTTCAAAGTCATGCCTAAGTCCCTGAAACTGAGAAAAAAAAGGGCAAGAGGAAAGGCAAAAAGGGGCTTAAGGGGTTCTTGAGGGTGAGTTTGCAGATGTGGGTACACCTTTGATTAAGAGCAAAATGGAAAATGAAGGACAGATAGATTTTGTAAGCCTTAACAGATATCAGGTTCTAGCCATGGTAAAACCAGAGGCCAAGTACCCTTATGCATCTGGGAAGCTTGATGTGGAGACAACTGCGGCAGGCCTAATCCCCCAGGGGTGTGTGCTGTTAGCGCAGATGCCTCTGGGCTCTATATTTCCAGCAGCTGAGGTTGCATTATCTCAGGCATCAACCCAGTCAGTTCGAGATCTGATGCAGATTTAACTACAGAAATCAGGAGCAGATTCGAGACTTCAGACTTAAATCAGAAGGATATACGGACAGCCTGTGATAAGCTGAAAAATAAGTTTGATGATCTAGTGTACAAGACTAGGGAGTTGGAAAATTCAGTTAAGGAGTTAACACTTCAAGTTGTTGTAAATAAGGAAGGCATTAAACTCTTGAAAGAAATCGGAGGTGGTATGCAAGAAAAGTTGGAGTTCCTGGAGAATAATACGAGAAGGAACAACCTGCATCTTTTGAAAATTTTGGAAGCGGCAGAAGGTGATAATCTGAAAACCTTTGTTGCAAAATTGATTAAGATAGGGACTCAAGTTGAATTTCTAGAGCAAGATATTATCAATGATATTCAGAGGATACATGGAGACCCTTTAGGTGAAATCCTAATAGAACGAAGCCCAGGAAGATCTTGGTTAATTTTCATACCTATAGTATGAAGGAATAGATTTTATCAAAAGCTCTGAAATTGAAATCTCTTAGGGTAGATGGGTTAAATTGCGAGATTAGATCAGCTATATCTCAGATTACCTCATATAAGCAATGGGAACTGGGGAAAAGACAGGAACCATTGGAAAACTCATAGCTATAGCACATCTGAGATTCCCTGAGAGTGATGTATAAGGGCAAGATGCTTAATTTCAGAAGATATGAGGAAGTGGACGAATTCAGAAAGAATATCCCAGAAGTCGATGTCAGCTGAGCCTGAGAGAATAACAAGATGGGTACACCTCCCGGGGGTTCTGTCCCTCTTGGTATTGTTTAGAAGCTCTTGACTTTTCTGCTGCGCGACACCCTTCTTTCTTGTATTAAGGATATATATGAGAGACCCACGTCCCTGGTTGCATAATTAAATTACTTTACATTTTTTTCTTTTTAGGTCTAGCCTCGACTCGGTCCCCTCATAGGCCTTAGGCCATGAGAAAGAAGGAACAGTTCTACCAGGGGAGGTTGGAGAGGGTTGTAGATTGTATTAGAGGTAGGGTCACTGGGTGGCGAGCACTAGGGAAAAAACTAAAAAAAATTCTTAATAATTAGAAATCCCACTAGAGCATCGACAGAGGATCTTAATTCAGTTTTCTTAACAAGTAGAGAATGGTTGATGACTGGAGTGTCCAGATAGAAATATTATCCTGCTATGTCAACGGCCTAGGAGTGGAAGGATTTTGTAGCACCTAAATTATCCTTCAGTATGTATTATTATTTTACAAGAAACTCATGTAACTGAAGGTGAATCTCTAGAATAGTTCGGCACTAGGAGAAGGGTCCAGAATGTTGTCTGCACTAGTCACCATTCTAATATAAATGGGGTGGCTATACTGATAAAAAGAATTCCACATATAACTATAGGAGACAGTATAGGGAATAGAGCGGGCTAATGGATCATCGCGGAATTAAAGATCCATCATCAAAAGTTTACGTTAGTGGGTTACTATGGCTCGAACATTGAAGACGTAGTCCCATTTAGAGAAATGTTGACAACGTTACTAAATTTCTCTGATCCCATCATTCTAGCTTGTGATTTCAATGTGTTTTTAGATAACATGCTAGACTGTTTGGTCAAAAGTAGGTCAATCATGAATAGTAAGATGTTGTCTCAAATCAAAATCTCTATGAAACAGCTTGGATTATGTGATATATGGAGAGAGAAGATGGGGGTTAGAAAAGGATTCACCTATAACAACAACAAAAATAGACCCCAGTCTAGAATATATCTGTTTTTTGGGTCGATCAGGGATTAAAAGAGCTTGTGCAAGAAGGTGGACTATGGACCGCACATTGCTGCAAGATGAGGCAGCTGTGAAAGCGCTTAGGCTAGAGACTGAGGAATTCTTTAATATCAAGTTGGATAGCGCCCTAGTGGGAGTGGTTTGGGATGCTTACAAGGGGGGAAATAACTAGTATGCTAGCATTTAAAAGGAAAAAGTACATGGCAGAGATGGGGAAGTTGGAAAATCTAATTCAGGCCTGGGAAAGGGAGATGGTTTGTGCTATGAATGTTAGTAAGAAAGCTAGTCTACAAGCTTCTCTTCAAATTTTAAAAACGGTTCTGGAAGAAGTGGTGGAGGATAGGTTAAAAAAGAGGTGAGAGGCGAGCAGAACCTCACATTTTGAGTATGGAGAGAGCTGCGGGAAACTGCTACCCTGGACAGCAAATAGGGAGCAAGCAAGAAACACTATAAAAGAAGTCAGTTGTAATCATTCAGAGAGACTTCTCACAAGACACAAGGATATTGAGGAAGCGTTTCAGAACTACTTTAAGGATTTATATCAGGAAGGGTTAGTGATTACCTAGAAAGATGTTAAGGACTGGCTGAACCAGCATAGCCCACCTAGTATAAGCTGGGATAGCACTACTACTATAAATAGTAGTATAACGTCCATAGAAGTCAAGACAGCAATTAGGGTGGGAAAGATGGGTAAGGCAGCAGGACCATATGGGTTACCGACACAAATATATAAGTTATTACAAGACGTCTTACTGCCGATTATGACAAAACTGTTTGTAGACATCTTTCAGAATAGTGTAGAAATGCCTGCATCTTGGAATGAGGCCATAGTGACACCAATCCTACAACCAGAGAAGCCCCCAATGACATGTGTGTCATATAGACCCATTTCTCTGTTAAATAGTGAATATAAAATATTTGCTAAAATATTGGCAGAGAGATTTATTTATTTAACAGTTTTTATATAGGGCTGACTAGACCCAGGGGTATCAAAGCGCTTTACAGGAACAATGGAGCGGAACAGACATATAACATTTGCAGAGTGCAGTAAAAATACGCATAGTTAGAACAATAAAAAAGATAAATCCAGGGGGTATTAACAAAGAGACAATGAAAGAGCTTGTTATATCAGTGAATAACATAGATTAAAGGTGGGAGGGAAGGGAAAAGAAAAAGGGAAGGGGAGGAAGTTTAGGAGGTGGGAGAGTGTGGGTAGGGATGGTAGGGCCAAGTACTAGTAGGGAAGGGTTGGGGATCAGAGGGGAGGAGGGGTGAGAAGCTAGGGGGGGAGAAGTGGAGAACATGAGGTCTGAGGAGGGGCACCAAAACAGGAGGCAGTTATGAGAGTGTCAGTGGAGAGGGCAAGGATTAAGGACCCCAATATTTGTTGAGGAGATGTAGCTTTAGGTCCCTTTTGAAGCTGAGGTAGAAGGGGTTGCAACGCAGGTTTTTCGGGAGGCTATTCCAGATGTAGGGTGCGTTACCGGAGTAGGAGCGAGATTGAGTGCATTTCTTATGGAGCAGGGGCGGGACTAGAACAAGCACATTGGTACTTCTCGTTGGTCGGGAGCAGCCCGCTTTGTGGAGTTTATCAGCAAGGTACGACGGGGTGTTTTGATGCAGTGCTTTATGAGTAATGCATGCAATCTTGTAAGAGGATCTGCCTTTGATGGGTAGCCAGTTGAGTGCTTTGAGGGTAGGAGAGATGTGGTTGAAGCGTTTGCAGTCCGAGATGAGTCTGGCAGCTAGGTTAAGCACTGATTTGAGTGGGGCTATGTAGGATTTCGGAGTTCCAGTGAGGATAGCATCATCATAGTCGATTCTCGACAAGACCAGTGATTGGACCACTGATTTGAAGTCATCCGCAGGAATGAAGGGTTTGGTTTTCTTGATATGGCGGAGAGTGAAGAGAGCTCCTTTGGCTGAAATTTTTATATGGGAAGTAAGAGTAAGACTATTGTCAACGGTGATGCCAAAGGATTTAACCGAGTAGGATAAGGTGAGCGTGCAGTTGAGGGCATTATGGTTATGAATCCAGTCCTGGCTGGGGAGTGGGTTGTTTTTGAGAGCGAAAAGAATGATTTCGTTTTAATTAGGGTTGAGTTTGAGATGAATATGGTGGAACCATGTTTAGATCTTAGTCAGTGTGTTGTTGAGGTGTAGAATGTCAGAACGGGATTGAATCTTATAGTATAGTTGTGTGTCATTGGCATAGAGGTGGTATTTGATTCCTGCTTTCTTAAGAATGAGCAAGAGGGGTTCCATGAAGAGGTTGAAGAGCGAGGGAGAGAGAATAGAACCTTGGGGAACACCAAGGGAGACAGATTTGGGATAAAAAAGGCAGTCCAAGATTTTAATTTGCTGGGTTCTGTGTTTGAGAAAGGAGGTGAACCATTTGAGGACAAGACCATTAAGGCCAAAGCGATCTTTAAAAGTGTTAAGTAAGGTGGAGTGGTTAACAGTATCAAATGCCGCAGAGAGGTTGAGGAGAATGAGTAGGCAGGACTCTCCCTTGTCGAGGGAGTGATTGATATCATCAATTATGGAGAGCATGGCAGTTTCTGTACTGCTGCCTTTTCTGAAGCCAGATTGCAGTGAATCCAGGAGATTGAAAGAGTTGATGTGAGTATCCATTTGGAGAAGGGCGCATTTTTCAAGGGCTTTGGAGAGGAGAGGGAGGTTAGAGATAGGGCGGAGATTGTTAAGGTCGTTAGGGTTGGCCTTGGGATTTTTGAGAATGGGGGTGATTTGTCTGAGTTGGAGGGAGACTGGGACGCACCCCGATGCCAAAGAGGAGTTGATGATCGTGGTCCAGTATGGGGCAGTGATATGTTTAAGATCTTTAATAAGATGGGATGGGAGGGGGTCTTTGGTGTGTGAGGATGGTTTCAGTTTAGTAAAGATGTTATAGAGTTCGAGTTCGGAAACGGGGTGGAAATTATGCCAGGAGGCATTATTATTTGTCTTTTTGCTGGGGTTTGTTGGGGTTAGGTTCAAAAGTGAGGGTGTCAGGAGGGCGATCTGAGGGGTCGGGGGAACGGTTGGGACAGCGGGTGATTCAAGAGAAGTGCTAATGGGGGATAGAGGAATGGGTGAGAGGGGAGTTAAGAGGAAGGATTGTTCAATTTTGGCGATTTTTTCAGAGAAGTTTGCGATTTCTTCACATTTCTCAATAGAGGCCTTCAACTTTGGAGGGGCAGGGGCTGTTTGGTTTTTGACGATTCTGAAAAGTTCTCTGGGTCTATTTTTGGTCCGGTCCAGTTGGGCACGGAAGAAGGAAGCCTTTTTGTTAAGGATGTATTTTTTGTAGTTGGCCCTAGCAGATCTGAGGAGGGCTAGATTGGAATGGAAAGGGTGTTGTCTCCAAGTTCTTTCAGACGATCTAAGAGCGCGTCTTTCCTTGTTGAGATCTGGGTTGAAGCAGGATTTGGAAGGGATGTCTCTTTGAGTTTTTAGCTTGGAAGTGGTATTTGGTTGAGGACCACTTTGACCATTTTTAAAAAAAACATTTTATTAAATCAAATCACGGAGTCATTATTGCAGATCACAACACATATCAATTAGAGGATATAGTACATTTACATGCATATGTTACACATCATAGACAACAGAGTTTTACTGTTCTTCTCTTGTGTGCATTGCCATATTGGTGATGTGCAAATCTCGCCCCTGAACATGTTCTAACCCCTCCATTTGTGATCCCATTTTTAGGCCAGCCTCGCATCTTATAGACCTCTTTCTCTGCTATCATGCAGCGATCCATTTCTGCCACCCAGCCGACCGTTAAAGGCCGTGTGTTGGAACCCCAAGACATTGCAATTGCTCTCTTTACTAATAGGTACCCCAGTGCCACCCATTGTTGTTCTATTTCAGTCAGATCAGTGGCCTTCCATATGTTCAGGATCCCCAACCCTGGCGTCAAATTGATTTGTTTTTCTACCGTGTCCCTCATTTTTTTGGCTGCATTATCCCATAGAGGGCGTAACTCGGGGCAGTCTCAGAAGACATGGTAAAAAGTGTCATCTTGACCACATCCCCTGAGGCATAGTGTGTCTGTCCTGCAGCCTATCTTAGCGAGAAGTACCCCCGAAAGGTAGGAGTGATGTAAAAGTTTTAGTTGGATGAGACAAAAGCGATGATTTATCGCCGTTTCCCTAGGGGACATTAACGCCGTTTGCCAATCCTACATCTACCTGCCATTGGTTCTGAAGGGTCTGGAAGGAATCAGGTAAGTTATTACAGAGCTTGCGGTACGTGCAGGAAACAGCCTTTGTTAGGAGCGGTTCGGAGAGTAGGCGGTCCTCTAAAGGAGATGAGTCTGGTATTGAGGACATGTCAGGAATATTAGTCTGAAGTGCATGCCAAATTTGCAAGTATAGAAAAATGTCTCCTGAAGCAAGGTTGTGTTTAGTTTGCAACTCTTTAAAGGTTAGAAGTTTGCCCCTGTGTATCAGGTCGCCAATACTTGTTATACCAATAATGTCCCATTTATCGAAGCCCACGTGGTGGCAGAGTAGCCCCAACTTCTGGGTGGACCAAAGCGGTGTGGATTTTGTAAGTTTATCTGCCCATCCTAAAAGTTTGGTTGCTTGGTGCCAGATGGCCACAGTCAGCGACATGGGTCCAAGGTAACTGAGATTATATTGAGTGGTCTGCCCTCCCACATCCCCTCAAGCACAGCAAATGTACCCTGCAGGTCACTCCACATCCGAGTGGGTGTAAGGGCGAGATTTTTACGTATGAGTATACCCTGCCTCTAGATCCAGATGTGAATCCTGCGTGGACCAGAAGTGTGTATTCCAATCTATTAAGAGCTTTGTAGCTATTCCCTACTGAGTGCATTTCCTGTAGCAATACAAGATCTGGGAGTTGCCGTTTGAGGTACTGTAGAACTATCCCCCTTTTTATCTTGCTCCCCAACCCATTAACATTCCACGTCATAATGGATATATTCAAAACTCTTGTGACTGTCAAGGTGGGTGGTAGTGGAGAGTCGGGGGGGTAGATAATGCAAGTAATATTGCCGTAGATAGTTTCTTCCATCTAAAGGGGCGATGTGACACATCAATACCAACAAGGTTCCTCCTGCCCCAATCTCCTAGGCATATGGACAACTTGAGTGTGGCAGAATCTATTTCAGTCTAAGGCATGTTTCTCTGAATGCTCTGTGTTAAAATTACCTTAACAGTGAACAACCCAACTATCCCCCCTCCCCCACCCCTTACCCCCCTCCCTGCCCCCCTGCCAGTGGAATTACAACTTTCCACACCCCAACAAGGCAGAGTGCCTGTCGCCCACCCCGTCATGTATAGAGTGCCCGGCTAACCACCATCACCCCTCGCCTAATGCAATATGGTGTGTGTCATAGCATATTAAAGTATATAGATAATAGACCGATCTTTAGCCAAGCAACCTTTGCCAAGAAGGCAAATTACAAACAAATATGATAGAGACCACACGTCACTGAGGCACAGTCTCAACAGAGAACGTGGTGCCTCAGTAATGTTCTTAGCAGACTCTAGGGTAGTTGTTTCGTATAGGCCGTAGAGTACAAATCAAAGAGTGTAAATGGGCCCCAGTGGAGTTAGAGAAGATGGATAAGAGTTCGGCATAGTGGCTCAGAGTCACCCAATGGGGCTATCTTCCAGGCAATGTTCATTTGACACCAGCGGAGCACACCGGCTGTTACGGAGGTCATTGTTGTTGTTACCGTCTGGTGATCTTCCCACTCGTCGCCATCCTTCGAGCCATTCCCAGGCGTCTTCTGGAGAGAGGAAGAACCATGATTTCCCCTCGGATTCCACTCTGAGTTTAGCCGGGAACAGCATAGAGTATTTAATATCTTTATCACGCAGGGCTTTTTTGACCACCGTAAAGCTGTGTCTCTGGGCTTGAACTTTGACGGTAAAGTCTGTGACATTTGCATTATCAATCTTAACTGGAGGGCCCACTCTAGCTGTTTGTAGAATTACATCTCTGTCCTGGAAATTAAAGACTCTTGAGATTATAGGTCTGGGAGGGGCACCAGGTTTTGGGCGTCCGCCGGAGACTCTAAGGGCTCGTTCAATGGAGAAGCAACTAGAAAGACGTTTAGGTTGAAGTTTATTGAGCACCAGATCTTCCACAAAAAGATCCATGGCTGGTCCCTCCGATTTTTCCGGGACTCCCAGGATACGGATGTTGTTCCTCCTCGCCCTCCCTTCATAGTCATCCAGGAGTTCTTCCATCTTTTTCTGCTGGTGTTGGAGCTGGGTTACTTGCCGCTGTAGAGTAGAGGTGTCTGATACCAGAGCTTTTGTAGTGATTTCCACATCCTTGACTCTCGAGTCCGTTTTCTTTAGATCCGCACGGAGGAGAGTGATTTCTATATTTACAGAGTCAATTCGAGTCTCCAGTGATGTTCGTACACCTGCGATAGCTTCCATGACATCTTCGAGATTGAGAGTTTTGGACCAGGAGCGAGGCTCCAAAGTCTTGGGGTCCTCTCCTGGCGCCGCTTCGGCGTTCTCCCCCTGCCTAGTCCAAGCAAACTTTGTCAACTGTTTTTGAGTCTGAGATTTGAGCCCTTTATTCGTGGCCATCATCGGCAGGTAGGAAACAAGGTAGCCGCCTCATGGGTGATTCAGTGCCCCAGAGGGAAGGCCGCAAAGCCGGGGAGCTCACGTCGCCAGTTTGCCGGTCTCAACTCTTCCCACGCCGCATGCGCTGGCTACGCTCACCTTCTTCCTCGGCAGTGTATGATCGACTTCACCTCACCGGTGGGGCCCAGAGGTCTTACACCCGCACATCAGCTGTGACTCACTGCCGTTGCGACCACCAACTAAGCGGCGTCGTTTTCTGCAGCTCCCTGAGCACCGTTCGCCATTTTGTCGTACCTCTGGCTTTTCAATCCGGGATTGTTCCTGCGCCCCAGTGACGAAGCAGCTTGGTCTCCGTGCGGTGTCTGTGTGCTGGATCGGTGTGAGAAGCGATTCCCGTGATGTAGGGGGAATCTATCTCGCTATGTACGGAGAAATGGTCGGATAATAAGGCGAGGGCTGCGTAGCCGCTTCAGAGAGCGACCATTCCCGACGGCCGCTAGCCACGCCCCGAACGACTTTTTTAAATGTTCGCTAAGGTTGTCAGTATTTTGGGAGAGAGGATTGTGCAGAAGTTGAGGTTGGAGTTTAGACTCCAGTTCACCAGGGGGGATTAGATGGAAGTTTCTGGTCAGTTTCTTTTGTTTGATGGTATTAGATGGAGAGTGTGTGGACGTGGTAGAGAGTGAGAAGAGAATGAGGTGGTGGTCAGACCAGTCAATGGGGATGATGTTGTATAAAGTGACTAGATCGTTGTTAGCGATGATGGCGTCCAGAGTGGCCCCTTTGGTGTTAGTTGGGGAATGGCAAAGTTGTTTAAGATCTCTAATCTTAAAAAGATTAGTGAGGAGGTTAACTGTGGGGTCTTAGTATCATTCCAGTGGACATTGAAGTCACAGAGGAAGAGGTGTTTTGAGTTAGAGAGAGAAGAGTGGGTGAGAAGGTCGGCTAGTTCCTCAGTGAAGGGGAGAGGGTCACCAAGGGGGTGGTAGATATTATGCAGACAAAGAGGGGGAAATCATGGGATTTAAGTTCAGCTCCATGGTCTTCGAAGGTGGAATGGTCAGAGTTCTTAACAAGAGAGAGGTGTAATTGATCTTTAAAGATTTTAGCTAGACCACCTTCTGTTCTGTCAGGTCTGTCTTTCCTGAGGATGGAATAACCGGGGGGGGGGGTGAGCAAGTCAAGAATAGAAGTCGAGTGGTCCTTGAGCCAAGTTTCAGTAAGGAAGGCAAGGTCAATGGATTCGCTGAGGATAGTTTTGGCAATTTCTGTTGCGTGTTGGACTGCCGAACGGCAGTTAACCAGCATGCAGGTTAGGGGTGTAGGGTAGTTTTTAGGGGGAGAACATGAATGGATAGTGATACATTGTGGTGCTGGTCTAGGCGAAACGGGTGAGGATGGTATTCTACTAGTCCCCAGGATCACTGGAATGGATGAGTGGGGTGTGGCTAGGGGTTGAGGGTGGATATTGGGGAGAGCAAGATTGCATAGCGGTACTTTGTTGGGGTGGTCTAGGTGATATGGGGGATTGAATGGAGAGGTGGGAGACCTCTTGCATGAAGATCAGAATGTTTTGCAAGATGAAGAGGTATACATGAGCTGACTTTTAATCTAATAGGTGCAATTGATATGACCACTACATATGAAGCACACCTGGCAGTTATCACTCCAGATGCCACAAAGGCTTTTGACCAAAGTAAATTGGGTTTATTTACAGACAATGTTATGTATAATCGAGGCAAAAAAATGTGTAGGGTATTAGCTATGATATACTGAACACAGTTCGTCATAGTCATGTTGAATGGGAATCTTTCTGCATCATTTAAGATCTTGAGGGGGACTAGGCAGGACTTTCCTCTATCTTCCCTACTATCCAACCTGTACGTTGAACCTCTGGCAACAAAGAACATGAATGAGGGATCGATACCCCCTTTTAGTTGCAAGGGTTGTGAAAAGAAGGTGGCCTTGTATGTGGATGATCTTATGGTATGTAGCTCAGATTTGCATGTGGTGGGTGCTTCAATTTTGAGACACGGTTTGTGATTCCCAATGTGGTCGCAAATTGAATGTCTCATGAATATTAATGAGGCACTCGCAATTTTGTGACCTAATTGGGAATGGCTAGCCATCTCAGGTATGGTGGCCTGCTGGGCTCAGCAGATCTCCATGTCTGGGACTGCTTTTAAATAAAGCAGTTTAAAAAAACATGCAACCCGTTTTCCTTACAGGAAAACGGGATGCATTTAAGAAAAGAAAAATGAAACGTTTTTGTTTCAATTTTTAAGGGCAGGTAGTAGTCCCTGGGACCACTGCCTGCCCCTAAAAAATATTTTCCCCTGCGTTCGCAAAGAGGAAGGGTCCCTTAGGGACCCCTTCCCATTTGTGAGTGCTTTACCACCCTTCTGAGAAGGGTGGTAAACTGCGACTGTTTTGCGACTGCAATTGCGGTCGCAAACAGTTTTACATGGGGTTCAGACTCACTATTAGGAAGGGACGCCCTTGAAACACTCCTTCCTAATAGTGAGTCGCTAATCCTATTTAGGGAGTCGCAAATCATTTGTGACTCGCTAAATAGGGTTAATACATGGGCCATATGTTGTTTGCATGTGCAAACGGGTTATAACCCGTTTGGCATTCAAAAAATGGTTGTACATCTGGCCCTAAATCTGAAATTCGGACGGACTGCAGGCTTCTCTGTCAATTACACTAAAACAGAGGTCATGGACTGGAATTTGGAGGAGGAATTTGGTTTAGGTAAGAAATAGATGCGATATTTAGGTATAAAAATCACACAGGCTATTAAGGTTCACCCTGAGGTAAACTTTTTTAAAGTAATGAAGGAATCTTGCAACCTAATGTTGAGTTGGTCCCACTTACCTCTAACTACTTTAGAGAAAATAAATCTGGTTAAAATGTCCATCCTCCCTAAATTCACTCTTCTTTTTGAGACAATACCCCTAACTTTTAATAGTGAGTGTTTGGCAAAAATGCAGAGCAGAATCAGTAGCTTTACTTGGGCCTCAAAAAGCCCCCAGATTGCCTGGAAGAAATGATGAAGGTAGAAAGACAAAGGAGGTCTAGCCCTAATGGACTTGTGTTATTATGCTTGGGCCTTTCAAATTGAAGAATGTTTAGAGTCACGTTGTTGTACATAAGAGGTGAGCAGGTATACATGTATAAGTTTGGTGATCCAAAATAATACAAGAAGGTGCAACATGAGGTATTACAGAGCATGGCTGTACAATGATCTTGGATTAGAAATGAGACTAAACTCACTTATAGCTGGTTAGCACCATGATGGGATGCAGCAGGATCCCAGAATAGACTAAAGATATCTTGGCAGTCCCTTTAAATGAGGCAGAGCTGGTGATATGTGAACAATTGGTGGAAGAGGGTGAGCTAGTCTTCTCGGACAAACTTGTGGAGGCTTCTAATAATAAAGTCAAAAGCTGTTTCAAGACAGAAGGGGCAAATATAGGTACATCGAATGATCTAGAGACTAGTCTAAATTGAGGAGCACCAAGAATGAAGGAAGTTTCTAGATGGTGTTAGTTATTAGTGGATTTATCAAATGGTGTCTTCAGACTGCCAGATGAGCTGTGGGAAAGCCGCTTGCTGGGGATGCAGCCAGAAGATTTATGGCAAGTATCTTTTAATACTCTTTATTCCACAGTTTATGCTCTCAATTTAATGAGAAACCACCCCTTTTGTTTTTATATGGTGTATTGGACCCCTCTAAAACCCCTCTAAAACTATTGAAGTTGGGTAATGAAAGAATGCAGAGATGTACAAAATGCAGTCTAGAAAAAGCAGATGATGTCCACATATTTATGGAATGTCCAGGGATCCAAACATTCTGGAACGATGTGAGTAGATGTATGACAATCATTCTTGGTATGGCATTCCAGGTAAGCTTGTGTCTTATCTTTTTTGAGGTGCTAGCACATGAATGTCTGACTAACAATAAGAAAAATATGATTTTGTATTTAATCCTCCTTGCTTGGAGGGAGACCTGTAAAAATCAGTCATTTTCCACCCATGGTGTCAGAATGGGTTAAATCTATTAAATATACCATCAAATTAGATACAGCAGTAGCAAGAATGAGAAATTAATTTTGGACCCCAGCAATAAAATGGTTGGAGTTAAAGGGATAAAACTTTATGGTAACAACATGCAATACGGGATTGTCCAATGATTATGCCTTTTCCTGGTCTCTAACTTCTCTGTTGTGTTGTGCAAATCGGTCTGGAAGGCCAGGGAGGAAATCTAAGGAGAAGATAATGGGATTCTATGTCTTAGGCATAAATGATCTTCCAAAGAAAGGTGCTTGTAGAGGGAGATCCTAGAGATTAAACCTAAGGTGAATGAGGACAAAAAAGAAACACAAAAAATGTATGTCAGGATATACACTTCCAAAGAAAACTGTTATATAATGTATTTTCAATTTTAAACTGTAGCACAAAATGTAAGTAAGGTTGTAAAACATCAATCAATATTGTTAGTGGTGAGGTTTCCATTTCACAGGATTTCAATAACTTGACCGGAAAACAAGCTTGGTGGTCAATCGGGCCCTACCATACCTTTGCTGACCGGCAAAAAAATATTACACTGCTTAAACTCTTTGTGAACATGGGAGAAGTGAATCTCTAGTGACACTGGAAAAGTGCTTATCAGGGCAGGCTCCAACTAGCGATTTGCACTGGTTGATATCTTGATTCTCTTTGGTGGATTCAATCACTTGAGCCGTACACCCAAAATAACTTGTAGTCTGTCAGCTGAGTGCCATTGTTTCTTTGATGATCGATGTACATTGCCCCCTTTCTAACTGAAGAGTGTCTACTGTCCTCTGATCTAATATCTAACCAAAATTGTTTCAGAATTTACCCTACAGGCTTTGCATGTCTTTTATGGAAAACCAGCTGAATTGTAGAGGGTGATCTACATGTAAACTAGCCACCTAAGACTGCTTGTCACTGACTTTGATGCTGCATTTCCCTTGCTAATATGACTCCAATACCCAAAGTATTTCAGGGCATACTGAAGTAGGTGAGACCACATTTCTATAACCTTTTGTGATCGACTAGTATTATCAGGTCCTTCTATGCATTGTATCCAGAAACACAACAACGTAGCAACACTTTTCCTACCAGCATTCATGTAGTCTCAAAAACTTCTGCAAAGCAGATAAAAGGACCGTCAGGATCTGCCAAACTGAAAATATCTCACATTTGTGTGTAAATGTATGCTTTCACATTCAAAAGGACTAGACTTATGCAAACATTAATTTGATATAGCAAATTTCCAGTAGTCTGTGGTACATTTCGACTAATCAGCATACATGGAAGTTGGAAACTTCTAGTACTCGGCATGGACTCACTAAACACCTATCAGTTAGTCACTTTTCCCTTTGGTAAATATTTGCAAAAAGAACCGGATCATTTGCTGGTGGCAGGATTAGGACTCAGTGGTGGCTGGCATCTATGGAGAGTGGTGGGTGGGCAAAATAGGGGTGGTACTTAGATAAAAAAGAAAAAAGGCATTTACCTTCTTGGCTTGCTGCACAATGGCCTCCTTGCTTAGGTGCTTCCTTCTCCCTTTGAGGCTCCAACTCAAGACCCAGGACACTTCACTAACCAATTCTGGCACTTCTCTCATGTTCTTAAACACCATGAGAGAAGCGTCAGGATTGGAGGGAGCGTCCTCTCTCAGCACTCTTAAGAGCACTAGAGGTCTGTGCTTTCTCAACCCCAACTGTCACAAACAGCTGGGTTAGAGAGGTATTTTGAAGTATTACAGTCCAGGCTAATCGGGCTCCAACTACAGCATCATCAGAAAGACAGGTGTGGCCTATCTGCAGCCACTTAAGACATCTTACTCTCCTTTGAGACGACTAGGTCTTCTGATGTCTTTTTAGTGTAGGTCCCCAGAGTGAAGAGAGTTTGCATTGGTGGGAGCTCTTTATGCTTCCTCGCATCCAAGCTATGGAACACTCTCCCACTTCAGTTGAAGCTATCTAGGACAGAACTTCTGTTCCCGAAAAACTTTAAAACTTGGCTCTTGAGATAGATGGCTTTTCTTTTCTTCCAAGTTCACACGTTTCCTGCAGGAGTTTGACCTTAGCGCTGGGACACTCATGTCAGAGAAGGCATGCACTTTATAAGTCTTTTTATTCATTTGTTTATTTTATTTGTATATAGGTTAAACTTATTTCTGTACGAAAAGCATCACTCTTAGATAATTTGAATTGCCTATTTTTTAAGTGATTATTTGTTTTCCATTTTATCTTGCAATAAGTTCTCCTTATTTATTCTTTGTTTATGCCAGTTGTTGTAGCTATTAAAATAGCTTTATAAAGGGAGATGTGTTGCTTTTCAATGCACCAGAGCGTTGAGACAGGAAGTCTCCAGCATGAAATGTAACATAGAAGCATTTGTTTAGAAGCAGTGCGGTCCTCCCTTTCCCAAGCCTTTTCTGCCCCCGGGACACATCACCCTGGGCCTTGCTTCATTCTAGCTGAGTTCCCCGGTGCCAACTCGAGCACCCACAAACAACATGTTTGGGGTTACAAGGGGACCCCCAGTGCCCCTGTGGCCCTACCCAGCTCCGTGCCTGGTGCAGGATCCAGCATTGCTCCCGGCCAGCGGGAGCTGCCATTTATGCTGCTCCCTCCGGTTGCAAGCAATATCATGTTCTATTTCCCTACCTGCATCAGTGCAGGCAGGGAAACAGTTCACAAGTTTCCCCTCAGCCGGTGGGGCCATTTTTAGAGCTCCGCTAGGGGCAGACTTTGTGTCTACTGTGTAGGTAGTGAAAGTTCTATGTCCCGGGGGTGGTCTCTAGGGGGTGAGGTCCCTGGGGCCATTAATGGGTCAAGGAGGGGGACCACGCAGCCCGCACCCCACTCAATAATGTGACGGTCCTGGGGGACGGGGTCACCAGAACCTTTATAAGACTCAGGGAGGAGGGGCACATGTCTCCTCTCTTTTTTAATACATTCGGCCCCAGGCAATGGTGTCCCAGGGGCTGAATGCAGCTTGGAGAGGGGTCCCACATGCCCCCTCCCTTAAATAAATAAATTGGGCCCTGGGAGTCCCTGAAGTCGAAAACAGCTCAAGTAGGGGGACATGTACCTTCTCCCCTTAATAAATGCATTGGGATTGATAAATGGGGTCGCCAGGATTGAAAATGGCTGGGAAGGATGGCCCTACTTACATCCCCCTCACCATACAATTTTTACAATATGGACGGAATGCTGAATGAATTAAACATTTACCCCCTGTCAAGACATCTGGGTTAAATCCATTGTTCTTTTGCTCACTATGCCCCCCCAGTTTGGACCCAGCCATATGCAAATCAGTGTTGACCCTGTTTCTCATGGGAACCGTCCAGTCCGAACTGCCAAGCCAGGTCCTCCCTGGACAAGAAACATGCATCCTGGGACTGGCTTCAGTGTAGCACTCCTCATCAGCCAGGCTAGCTTGAATCCAGTGGCACAGCGAGCAAGGGACCCATGTCTGAGCATACCCATCTCACTTGGGGCGAACAGTGGTGCAGCAACAAATGATGGACGCAATGCTGAATGAATCAAACTTTTACCCCCAGTCATGAGATCTGGGTTAAATCCATTGTTCTTTTGCTCACTACGCTTCCCCATTTTGGACGCAGCCATATGCAAACCAGGGCTTCATGGGAACAGTACAGCCCAAAATGCACTCATTGTGCCACCAACATAAGAAGCCTTCTTTAACCCCTTCAGCGCTGAAGGTTCCGTGCGCGGACGGGGCCGTGACGGAGCGGTTCCGTCATGCGCACAGTGCAACCGACGCGCATGACGGAACCGCTCCGTCACTTGCATCGAAGGGGTTAATGATAAAATCTGATTTTATGTCACAATTCTGAAAATGCCACTTTTAGACAATTGGAGTTTTCTTTTCCTAACCACTTGGTGCCTATAGTCTGTTCCTTGTTCCATGTGTATTGCTCCTACACAGTGAGACAAAGTGAACCTAGGGGTTTACAGTATGGGCCACTCGGAGTTAACAAGGAGGAGGACCTGTCACGTACCACACTTGCATGTCACAAAGGCTCTGCCTGACAACTCTCACAATAGATTTGACGCTAGTCTTTTCTGACCTCAGGTAAGCGGAGACCAGGACAGGGAGGAAGAGAATAACTGACACCTCAGAGGGGTGGAAACCTCTAGAAAGCTTCCTTTACTTCAACGTGGGCATCAGGTATAAATATTGGACCTTTGGACCCAGCTCGTCAGTACACTGCTCTGCTGGGCTGCTGCCCAGAAGGACTGCTGCCACGCTGTGCAGACCTACTGCCCTCTTGCCAAGTTGAGAAGGACTGGACTGCATCTCTAACCCAACACCCCAGAGTAATCCAAGGGCTAGTTGGCTGGCCTCCTGATCAGAAGCCTCAGAGGCAGAGCAGGCTTCCAGCAACTTTGAACCCAGCACCTGGACTCTGCAATCTGTGAGTCCTGCCTTCCCAAGACGTTCCACCCCAGTGCAGGACCCTTGGAAGTGGGCCTGAAGGTGTTCTGCCAGCCACCTGTGGATTCTGCAGAACCGATGCATCTCCTCCACAGCATGGCACATCTCCCGCAGAAGCAGTGCATCAAATCTGCTGCTCGACTCATCGCCCTCAGAAATGATGCATCACCCCTGCTGTGTGGACCTCCCTGACATAAGGATTTTACATTGCCCATCGGAACCACTCTTTCACACCTCATAATAATCGGGGTCCTAAAATGGATCCCTAGACCTGTGTTTAAGAAAATGTGCATGTAATGAGAGGCTTGGGGTGGTCATGAAGGTGTTAAAAATTGTGTATATGTGGATGATTAGTCGCACAAGAATTCTGCTAGCTAACTATATCATGCGCCCCTGTCATGCACTACTCGTCAAGGTCGGAAGGGCACCGAATGCGATCCGGCTGGAAAAACTACGCGCCATACACGTGTTTTCCACTCGACTCGTACAGCTGTACGAGCGAGCAAGTATGATGCGAGCTACATGAAATTCACTGACCGACTCGTTTCCGGGTCCGAACCGCTCCGTACGTCTCGGTCGGAAGCTAACCGTGGCATGCAATGGATGCGATTCATTACCGAGCCACTACGATGCACACGTCGGACAGCCTGTGCGAGCCAGAGTGTCCAGCTCGCAAATCGCCCGGATGGTTGCCTTTGGGGGCCCGTGTCGGACCCCCTGTCACCTGCAGCCCTACGACTCGGACACAGGGGGAGACCCATGGGTCTCCCCAACACAGGCATGTACGGTGCGGATGGCACCAACACATACTCACTGTAGGGGGCGCACTTGTCCGCGACGTACCCATTCAGTCAATGGGAGCCCATGTACGCGTCGTACGACCGGCTCCCATTGACTTCTATGGGAGTCCGCCGAACCGAGTCCGACAGCATACGGCTGCATCGTACTCGCTCGGTCGGACTGCAGGTCTCCGGCTCAGTCGGAAAACCCTCCGGATCCGGCTCGGTTGGAGTGCTTTCCGACCCGGATCGGAATCGGCCCCTTAGAGGTGACCCGGTTAGTCTTCAGTAGGTGGAGGGCAGCCCATTGGCACACAGGCTGGTGGTCCAAACTCACTGTACAACAACCCTATGGCATGGCACATGGCTGAGGGAAGTGGCTTCGCTGGAGGGATTTGGTCAACAAGATGCCATCAGCAGCACGTTCCTGGGAGATGTTAGGAATGGCAGTCACATGTTTTCCTTCTAAGAACTCCAATGGGCTTACTCTCAGTCCGGGACGCAATTACACAAGTATTTGCAACTGCGACACACACTATAGGTATATGTTCCTCCTAACACTTTGATCCTGGAGTTCAACCTCACTGAGGCAAAGATCATGGTGGAAGCATTTGGTAAAGCGGGGTCTCCCAAATGTACCTCGTGTTGACCATTAATGCCCCAGACACATTGGTGCCGATTACGATCCTGGAAAAACCGGGTACGAACCGTCGGTCGGAGCGTTTTCTCCGTCCGACTCGTACCCGGTTGTAAAACGTTACAAACATGGAAGTACGATTCGCACGAAAACACCATTTCCGTACGAATCGTAAAAAACACCGCCCGACGAAAATATACATACGAATGTGATCCGGGAATGCCCCGACGTGACGTCGGGACGCTGTCAGGCAGCGTTTCACGACCCAGGAAGTACGATTCGAACCGACAGCAGTCAGGACGGCAATATTTTTACGGCACCCAAAAAGTGCCGGAAAAGCGAAGTACGTCGCAAAACGACCAGAATAGGGGGCCCGGTACGCGCCGTACCCCCCCAGCCCCTGTGAGTACGCGCTGTACCCCCCCAGCCCCCGTGAGTACGCGCCGTACCCCCCCAGCCCCCGTGAGTACGCGCCGTACCCCCCAGCCCCCGTGAGTACGTGTCGAACCCCCGTGTATGTACACCCCTGTACGTGTCGAACCCCCCCGTGTATGTACACCCCTGTACGTGTCGAACCCCCGTGTATGTACACCCCTGTACGTGTCGAACCCCTCGTGTATGTACACCCCTGTACGTGTCGAACCCCCCGTGTATGTACACCCCTGTACGTGTTGTACCCCCCCCGTGTATGTACACCCCTGTACGTGTCGAACCCCCCGTGTATGTACCCCCCTGTACATGTCGAACCCCCCCGTGTATGTACCCCCCCTGTACGTTCGAGTCGTACCCCCACCCGTGCATGTACGGTGCGTACCCCCAGTGCGTAGCAAATGCGGGCAAATGTCTCCATGGTTGCTATGGGAGTTCGGTGCGGACGGTGTTTTTTCCATACGGTTGTAACATCGGACGCACGGGATGGATCGTAATTCCGCGGTCGGACTTCACTTTTCACATTTGTACGGTAAATCGTCCGAGGACGTGTCGGACACATTTTCCGACCTGAGGATGTGTGGGGAATAATTCCCAATGCGATTCGTATGGACTTTTTCCCATGCGAATCGTAATTGGCAGTTTGTACGGCACTTATACGATTCGTACGGTAAGAAGACCGGATACGAGTCGTACGGGGAATTTTTTTACCGGATCGTAATCTGCACCATAGTCTGCCCTTAGAGTTCATTGGGAGGGTTGGCTTAGACCCGTGGGTGATGTGGATTGGCGAGATGCTCTGAAGGCCCCTAAGGTGCTCGCAATATCATCAATGCATCGTTTGGTTCAAACACACTACTTACATACTGCATACCTCTTACCTGACAGGCTGTACAAAGCAGACCTACTTGCCAACCCCGCATGCTTTCTAGGTTCCCATGTTCCAGCTGATTTTTTTCATATGATATGGTCCTGTCCTAGACTAACATAATTCTGGGAATTGGTGGTCATCAAACTCTCAGATGTTTTAGGCCTTGAAATAGGACTTTACTGTGTGTTCATCCTAAACTGCTATTTTGACATGGCAAGACAACCCACTTGCTAGGCCAAAACCTTCCCTTTTATTACATAGGCTGTCTATGGCTTAACATAAGTTAGGCCCCATTCAGCCCTAAGAGCAGGTGCAGTGTATTTAAAAGGTAGGACATGTACTCTTGAGTTTTACAAGTAATACAAAAACTGCTAAATTAATTTTTCACTACTGCAAGGCCGATCTCTCCCATAGATCAACATGGGATTACCTTAAACATCTTTTCGGTGTATTTTCCAATTGTGAAAAGATAGAGATCTGACAGTTGGTGTCTCTGGACTCACAATTTAAAATCACAAATTATGGTGAAGTTCGAATTTAAATTGTCTGAAAATGCCACTTTTAGAAAGTCGGTATTTTCTTACCATAACCATTCTGTGCCGATGCCTGTCTTTGAATACACATCTGAGTTGGGTGACAGCTAGAGTTTCTACATTCCCTCTAGACAGTCCCGCAAAGGGAGAAGGGCTGTGACATTTGCATCCTGATGGCCCATCGTCAGGTTGATGGGCCTTCCTGTGGTAGATTGGGAGGGAGGAGATGACAATTGCACCTGAACAGGGCTGTGCCTGTCCCTACACAAAGAGCTGCATACCCCCATGGTGTTGAGTCTGAAGCAATTGCAGGAAAGGCGGGGACCTTGTGATCTTAAAAGGCCTCTATGAGGTCTCCCCCACTTCAAAGACACATTTGGGTATAAGTATTGGACCCCTAGCACCACCAAATCAGTACTTTTTGCTGGAACCAATGACATTCAGCCTGGAAGAAGAGCTGCTGTGCTGTGGGAGGTAATGCCACTTTGCTACCTGCTCTACTGTGTTGGCCTGTTGCCTAATGTTTCTTGCTAGTGAGAGAGACTGAACCTTCTCTCTGCATCCTTGAACCCATGTTTCTCCAATAGCTTGTTGGCTTGCCTCCTGTTCGCTGAAGTCTCAAGGGCACAAAATACTTCTTGCAACTCTGCTGGTCTCTGCCATCTGTAAGTCCTACCCTTGCCTAAGGTGTCCCTTTCATGTCTGAGCATCAGAAGAGGGTTATGCAGCTGGTTTATGCAAAGAAAGATGCAGTGACCACTTTGCACTGATCTGATCGAATGCAGTGCACCACAGCTCAGTGTTGATTCAATGATGACGAGGGTCCCGAATGCAAGAGTAGATGCCGAAGCAGCATCAATCTGAAGATGCCACTGCAAGGCCCAACTTCATTGACCCGACTTGGTGAATTGGAACCAACGCATCAAGTCTTCGATATTGACGCTTGTGCCATACAAAGGCACGTTTTCAGCAGGCCCTGTGTGGGTTCTGAACCTGGTCTGCCCTCCATCACAGTTGGCCTCAACTTTGCATTTAGCCCGCTCTAGCGTGACCTCAAGTAACCTTTTGGTGTTATTGACTTCCAAGTACTGTTTTTGAATTGAATCATTAAAAATTCATATCTCAAGTTCTACTTCTTGGATTTCTTGTTGTTTTGATCTTGTTTTACTCAGATAAATATTCTCTTTTTTTCTAAACTGGTATGGAGACTTTTTAGGGTGTTTGCACTGTGTTAATGAAATTTAACTATTGCAGAAATTCATTACATATTGCCTCTTTAGTTGAGCTTGACTGAGTTGTGCCAAGCTACCAGAGGGTGAGCACAGGTAAATTTGGGGTGTGTATTTGACTTATCCTGACTGGGATTGGGGCTCCTGCATGGACGGGTGTATACTCTGCCAACAAGAAACCTCAATTTCTAACAGACAGGTATGTGTTTACAACTGGAAAGACACATTTTCCATGCCCCATTGACTACACTCTGTAGTTTGGTAAAATACACTACACACGTTAGTGAGATGGGCACCATAGCATACAACCTTAGAGCCATGCTAGAATGACATTGTGAGATAAAATACTTCTGAGTGGAACCCTATTACTTTAAATATTATTCAAAAATTTGAAATGCCACAAAATCTTCAACGAATTTCTAAAACTAAATATCAGCACCCTATAAATCTATAAACTCCTCGCTACATTACTGTGTCTATAGTGCTATTTTTCAACAATTAAAATGGGCATGTGTCGAGATTTCCACTGGTAGATAATATATTGTCAACAGAAGCTTTGGCATTTCTTACACATTTTTTGGGCACAGGCTTTGGCTTTAAGTCACAACCTACCTTGCAACATACCTCTGCAGTCCATATCAGATGTGTTCAGCCTTCACCATTGTTAACATGGTGTTAAACAACCCAGACTTTAGTGATTTGCATTTAGTGCACCATATACCTTTCGCCCTGCAAACACAGATGCCTCCAGGACTTACACTATCTCCATGCTACGCACCCTTACATGTACACTTAGGGGCTTATTATCAAGGACGGCGTTAAAATTATCGCCGGTTTAGTGGCAGCAAACTGCAGCTAAAGCAGCGATGATGGGCTTGGTAATATGCCCTGGTGAAATCCAATAGAAGCCCATGTTCATACCAGAACATGGACTTCAGTTGGAATTCTCCAGGGCATATTATCAAGCCCATCATAGCTGCTTTAGCGGCAGTTTTCTGCCGGTAAACCGGCAATAAATTTTAACACCGTTCTTGATAATATGCCCCTTAGTAACTCAATTTGCGTATAACCATGGTGTTATCAGTGATGTCATCAATGATGTAATTTAAGATGCCACAAGTGATGCAGTATGTGGGGTCATAAGCAGTGCATGGCGGCGGCACAAGTTAAAGTTTGCTCAGAAAATTATAAATAGTGAATGTCAACGTTTTGCTTTTGAACGTTAGCTTTGTGTTATTTCAACATCCGACTCTAGCACCCCAACTATATATGTAATATTTAAACTTCACATGCCTGCGAATTTCTCACTGTAGCAAATATAAAATGTATCCCATCAGAATGAAGCACTGGATTATTATGGAAAGACATGTTGTCCTCAGAGGAAGGATTTACAGTGTATACAATTGATTAATTGGGTGATGTGTTGTATCTGCCTAGAGCCAGGCAGTGAAATGAACCGTTTTTTCTACAATCAAAGCAGCTTCAAATGTGCCTTTCATAGTGAGATTAAATAACACTGGGATCGTAATTCACGCGATATTTTACTGACTGCAGATCAATTGGAGACTGAGAAAAAAAATATCTGCTAACGGATCCTCATTTTTAAAACGTGTCGAAGCTAAGAGTAGTCCCTCACTTCTGTTTGCTTCGATTAAACGGTTCAGCGAACACTCATGTAAATGAGATGTCATATTTTTACAGTGTCTGCTCGAATTCTTCTGAATTCTTGCATCATTGAAAAAAGCACGCAACGCATTACTAAATAATGCAGCCTTTGCATGTGGAGAGATGTTCGTTGTTTCATTTTAGCCGTTTTCATTTAAATGATTATAACTCTGAAAAGTAAGGAGTTACGAAATTTCAATAATCTGTAATATAACATACCATATTACGCATCTATAGATACTATTACATTCGTGGCGTGATTCGGAAAAACAAAAGCCCACTCATAATATTGCGTTTGAAGTACGACCGGTACATGCCATGGCAAATACACTATTGGCAATGTATGCTGAGCTAGAGCCAAGAATTCGTGCATTTGAATTCATTCACCCAGTGATTTCCCACATTCCAAATGTAAAGTCAAAAGAGTGAATTCAGGAGTTTCTGAAGTGTCTGGCGGAAACATGTGAAATAGCTCCTAAAAATTATTTTTGGGGAAAAGGATAAAGGAAAGCGTGGCCAAGCAAAACAACACAAAGCGCTACTCACTCTATAAATGCAGAGGGCTCTTACGAATGGAGCCGATTAGCAAAGGAACATACACATCTATGGGGGCATATTATCAAGGACCGGCGTTAAAATTATCGCCGCTTTATCGGTAAGAGAATTCCCATAGAAGCCCATGTTCACACCAGAACATGGACTTGTATTGGAATTCTCAAGGGCATATTATCAATCCCATCATCGCCGCTCTAGCTGCAGTTTTCTGCCGATAAAGCAGCGATAATTTTAACGCCGGACCTTGATAATATGCCCCCAAGTAAGTAAATCTCCAAGCCAGGCGCTGGATTTACATTTTTGAACTTGAGTTTCAGTTTTTTAGGTACTAACAAAGGTTACTAAATAGTACTGCTAAAATGTATGAAAGCCTCATTTTCTAGGAGAACTTCTGAAATCTATTTGCGATTTTGATTTTTGGAGGATCGGATGTACACAGTAGCAGCTGTCAGGGAACGGCGGTGGAGGGGCGAGGGTGGCAAAGGGAAGAGAAAATAAAAAAATAATAAAAAAAATACCACCTACCTTTTCGCTGGCTGCCTCTGCTCCTTGTCTTATTCAGCTTCTTTCTTCCTGCAGCCCCGGCAGAAGGAAGTACCCGAATCCCGGGCTTTGCTGAGCCAATCACAATGCTGCAATGCAGCATTGTGATTGGTCTGAGCACCGTGTTTCGGCGCTCAGACAGGGACAGGGAGGCTTTGCATGTTCTTCACCAGGCTGTGTGAGGAAGCCTGGTGGGGACATGCAAGGTGCGCATGACTGTTTGGTAGGCCCAAGAGGGCCGGCCAAATAGTAATGTGCATTTAGGAGATGTGCAAACCACTCCTCCCCGCGTGCCATCAGCCCGCCCTGCCCTAACCCAGACTCGCAGCTACAAAAAATAAAATGATAATAACAACATCATTATCATTTTATTTTTGCTGCTCTCCTCTGAGAGCAGTGGGTAGACGCTCCTCCGACTTAGCAGAGGAGCCGCCTCTGGATGTACATGATTTTATTTAGTAAACCACTGCCATCTGTTTAGGTGTGGTGTATGCCAAGACCTTTCCATTATCACTAAAAGTAAGTGAAAATTATGGTAAAATATACTTACTTGCTTAGAGAATTTGCCTATCTGTATGTGTTTTTTCCGCGCATTGATCAGCATAAAGAAACAAGTGTTATGAAATTTATGTTTCACCACTGTGTGACACTACATGTGAGAAAATATGTATGTAGGCCAAGCTGTGAGTGTTCTAGTGTGGGAAGGTGCGCCAAACTAGAGTAACATCCACAGATGTGCACATTTGTTGGTATTCACAAACGTTTTGATTCATCAGGAATTTAAATTTGAAAATCTTACAAGTCAAGATAAGTCTCTGGCCTCAATTGTGAGTACACCAGAGTGATAGGCAATAAATACTGGACCCATTTAAAAACTGATAAGCTTTGGTTGAGAATTTATGAGTGCAAAAATAATTTATAAGGCCAGTTAAATACAGGGTTGTGCAGACATAATATCAAGTTGGAAATGTCAAACTACAGAAATACAGAGTCCTAAATATGGTGGTCAGAAATATTGGCAGCAAGAATATCATGGTCAAGAACATCAATTTTAAGATAAGAAATATAGTTTTTAAAAATATAGAAGTCATTAATATCGTTTGCAATAATATAGTTTTTTAAAATATCGATTTTTCAGTTAGTGTATTTTAGTATATGTTTCAATATATGTGATTATATTTTGTATAAGGTTTGTTTATGTTTTTTAATATGTGTGTTGAATCTTTGGTAATTATCGATTTAAATTTAATTAAATTTCACATTTTTTAGTTAGCGGGTTGTGGGTTTATAGGGAAATAGGGTGGGAAGTAATTTAATTATAATATATTAATTATTCTTTTTTATTTATGAATATTTATCCAATTGAGATTTTATGGTGTTATTTGTGGGAAGTAATTTATTAATAATAATTAATAATTGGTTGTTAATTATTATAACTTAACTAATTGCTAACTAATTATGGTAATTGTGTAATTTGTTTAGGTGGGGGTTGTTGGGTTTATAGGTGTAAAAGATGAGAAGTAAATAATTTTTAATTAATAGTAGGTTGTTAATTAGTATTAATTAATTAATTGAGAGTTAAATATGGAAATTGCGTTATTTAATTTAGGTGCCGGTTGTGGGGTTTATAGGGGTAATGGGTGGGAAGTAATTTATGTTTGATTAATCAATAATTAGTTGTTAATTGATATTAATTAATTTATTAAAAATTAATTAGGGAAATTGTGTAATTCATTTTAGGTGCAGGTTGTGGGGTTTATAGGGGTAAAGGGTGGGAAGTAATTTATGTTTAATTAATTCATAATTAGTTGTTAATAAATAATGATTCATTAATCGTAAAATAATTAAATGAAAATTAAATATGGAAATTGTGTAATTAATGTTAGGTGTGGGTTGTGGTGTTTATAGGGGTATAGCGTGGGAAGTAATTTATGTTTTTAATTAATAATTAGTTGATCGTTAATTAATTAATTGATATTTAATTGGGGTAATTATTTATAATGTTTTCATGTGTGGGTTTTACTTTTATAGGGTTAAAGGTTGGGGAGTAAATTATTTTGACTTACTTTATAATTAGTTGTTAAATACTATTAGTTTTTTAATTGAAAAAAAGTTTTAGTTGTGTAATTCATTTTTTTACAGTTTAATTTTAGCAGTGGTTTGTGGAGGTTATAGGCGTAAAGTGTGGGACGTTTTTGTATTTTTTATGAGTTTTAATTAGTTTTTTAATTAATATTATTTCTTTAATTGGTAATTCATTATGTTAATTTTGTACATGTTTTATTTAGATGTGGGTTGTGAATTTTGTGGTGTTGTAGGGTAGGAAATAAAAAAAGTTAATTTATGTAATACATGTTTTACTTTCTAAATAATTTCTAATGAAAAATATAAATTTTTCTGAAAATTATTTTTATTTTATTTAATATACTATTTGCAGGTCGTTGTCATATGCAATTAACATTATAATATGGTTTTTTACATGTGTGATATAAAATAGATGTGTATTGTAATTTTGAACATATGTATATATTTTTTTATTTCGTTTGTTTTTTAAATATTTTTATTGTTAATATTTTGTTTGTTTTTTATTTTGAACTGACCGGAGTGAGGATATTAATTATTAACCCTCCGCTATCAAACACTTTCCCTACTATTGCACTGACAGTAGTGATAAATTTAAGTTTAAACATTTTTAAATAATTTAATGATTTAATTTATAATAGAATGTTTTTTAAGAGGTTTTATGTTATTGTTATAATATATATTTGTAAATGTTTATATAATTTTAAAATTATAAAATAAATTTAAATTAATATTTTAATAAAAAAATATTTATATAGCTATATAAAAATACATTTATTAAACTATTAATTTCAATTTATTTTATAATTTTAAAATTATATACAAATATATATTATACCAATAACAGAAAACCTATAATTTTTTGTATATGTATATATATATATATATATATATATATATATATATATATATATATATTACCTACTGGCGGTCGCCAGTAGGTAGTTATAGTTAGGACCACGTTTCCATAGGAAAACCTCAACATTCTATTTTGAATAACTTTGGCGCCGGTCGACGAATTCTCGCGAATTTCTCAAAATAGGTGGGGCGCTACGCTCCGCTCCTACCCTGAAAGTCTCGGGGGGATCCGTCAAGCGGGGGCTGAGATAAAAGGGGGGTCCCAAAACGCGTTTTTCCCATGCATTTTTCCATAGGACCTTTAGAACGAGCTACAGCCCGAACGGCTGAACAGAATTACTCAAAATTTGGCAGAGAGGTAGTCCCTAGGTCAAGGAAGTGCCTTTTGTAGGTTTGGTGTAAATCTGTTCAGTAGATTCTGAGAAAATAGCCTTTAAATCAATATATATATCTGAGCCCGCTTACGGTACGCTTACCGTACGCTTACGGTAAGCGTACGGTGGCGTGCGCGAGCGCGATTCTGATTGGCTCTTAGATCTTAGTAAACATTCGAATTGGCCGAAACCAGGAAGCGGCGGCCGCCATTTTGTGTATTTCACTCTGAAAAAAAAGAGTGAAAACATGGAAAGGGGGCAATGAGGAGAGTTACAGACCCCCTAACATTTGTAAGGGGGTCAAAGAAGGACAGAAAAGTACAAAGAAAACATTTATTGATTTTTAAAAAAATCACGGGGTACGCGTACGGTAAGCTTACGGTAAGCGTACGGTAGGAAAAAAAAAAAAAAAAAATGAAAATCAGATTTAAGTGTTTAGATATTAGGGGGCTCTAAAAAGAGCCGTTGTGTTTATGAAATGATTTTTTAGTGGTACCTACAAGTAAGTACCGATGCAGAGTCTAAGGTTCAAGAGGAAGACTCTGTTCCCTTCATCATTGAAGTGCACACCATCTCCTCTATAAATGTCTTGCATGTCATAACGCAAGTTGTTGTGGTAAATGGCACCCATACCATAGTCACGGAGGAAAGCAGAAACAGATTTGTTGACGTGCTTTCTTGCTTTGTCATCGCACCGCGTGCCCACCGTGCGTGCACGGCACTAACTGCGTAAAGTGGGCGCGCGGTGCGCGAAGCGCACCGCGTGCTCACTGTGCGCGCACGGTGCGCGAAGCGCACCGTGCGCGCACGGAACGAACTGCATTAAGTGGGCACGCACGCCACGAATGGCGTAAAGTAACTTAGCATTTAAAAAACCGTACAAATTCACTGAAAAAACCATAGGTTTCACACACGTTATAGTTAGGAATTAGCATTTAAAAAACCTTGCAAATTCACTGAAAAAACCATAGGTTTCACACATGTTATAGTTAGCGGAAATTTTACTGATAAAAAACCAATGAAATTCCCCCGTTATAGTTAGTGCAGGCAACTATAACTCACGCGACCGCAATCTTCTGCTGATGACATATGTGTCTTTATGAAAAAAAAATATTTGTAATATATGTATAGCTAAAAATGTATGGAAGAAGACATGGGCAAATAAGTGTCTAAATACAGTATTAGCATCAGCAGAGGATTGCGGTCGCGTGAGTTATAGTTGCCTGCACTAACTATAACGGGGGAATTTCATTGGTTTTTTATCAGTAAAATTTCCGCTAACTATAACATGTGTGAAACCTATGGTTTTTTCAGTGAATATATATATATATATATATATATATATATATATATATATATATATATATATACAGAGGTACAAGAAGAGGTAATGGAGGTGCAGAAAGAGGGAAGAGAGGTCTAGAAAGAGGCAAGAGAGTTGCACAAATAGGGAAGAGGGGTGCAGAAAGAGGAAGGAGGGGTGCAGAAAGAGGCAACAGAGGTGCGGAAAGAGGCAAGAGAGGTACAGAAAGAAGCAAGTAAAGTGCACAAAGAGGCTACAGAGGTGCAGAAAGATGCACTAGAGGTGCAAAAAGAAGGAAGGGAAGTGCAGAAAGAGGCAAGAGAATTTCTGAAAGAAGCAACAGAGGTGTAGAAAGAAACAAGAGAAGTTCAGAAAGATGCAAGTCAGGTGCAGAAAAAAGGAAGAGCAGTGCAGAAAGAACCAACAGAGGTGCTGAAAGAGGCGTGAAGGGTGCAGAAAGAGCGAGAGAACTGCAGAAAGAGGTAACAGAGGTAAAGAAAGAGGCAAGAGATGTGCAGAAACAGGCAGGAAAGGTGCAGCAATATATATATATATATATATATATATATATATATATATATATATATATATATAGAGAGAGAGAGAGAGAGAGAGAGAGAGATATATTCATTCCAAACAGTACACTCTTCCATTTGAGAAGAGCACTCAAGCCCACCAGCCAGTATTTTATGAAACTCCTTTTCTCTCAGATGTCCATGGGCTTCAATGCGTTTTGACCTCCTCTTCCGTTCCTAATCATGCGGCAATGCTGAGTGGTTGAGTACGTTCATTTAAATACACTGTGAATAGACACTACGGAAGGACTTACATCTGGATTAGGTTGGCAAATGGTATTCATTGTAGTTTAATACCTGCTTTATATAAATATATTGAAAATCAGTGACAGTTACAAAACTCGGTACTCTGTTCTCCAATAGACCAAATAATGTTGCTGAATAGCATATTAGCAGAGTTATTGTCATTGAAAAAATTCTATAATAACATGAGGACCACAATATCTATGATGCTTTGTAACGGAAATTATTTTTTGTGATGTTATTTATCTGCCAACCATAATTTGTTATGTTAGGTTATGTTAAGACTGGATTTGTAGAGCGCACAGCTACTCAGAAGAGTATCCCGGCGCTAAGCCAGAAAGATGCAGACGCCAAAGAAGGAGCATCGGTCTCGGGGCAGACGGCCATTATACTGCTTGTTGGAACAGCCATGTTTTCAATTGTTTCCTGAAAACCATTATGCTTGTGGCCTGCCTCAGCGAAGGAGGCAGCTTGTTCCAGAATCTAGCCACTAGCACTTGAAAAGAACGTCCACCGCGGTGTGTTCTAAGACACTTAGGGATGACGATTAAGTGTTGGTGTGCTGATCTAAGGGATCTGCCAGGCACGTAGTAAGAAACTCTTCTATGGATATAATGTGCCTCTATGCCATGTAGAGCTTTAAAGGCAAGGACACGTGCTTTGAAAAGTATTCCGCATTGGACAGGCAGCCAGTGCAGCTTCTTCAGGTGGTGGGAGATCCGGTCTCTGGGTGCGAGTCTCAGGACTGCCCTAGCTGCAGCATTCTGCACGACCTGCAGTCTATTATGCATCAACTCCGGAAGGCCCAGATAGAGGATGTTGGCATAGTCCAATATGGAGGTGATAAGGGCCTGAACAACCGTCTGTCTGTGCAAGGCCGGTAATAGGAAGAGAAACCTACGTAGCATTTTCAAGAGGCAGAAGCACGTGCCCACTACTGACTGTACTTGGGGTGCCAAAGATAAGGCATCGTCAATTTTCACTTCCAGGTGTTTTACAATCTTTACTGCTGACTGGGGGAGACATGTCCGAGGGCCACCATTGTTTCCAGGCGTCCAGAGGGGGGGTACAAAAAAAAAGATTTCAGACTTTTCCGGGTTGCATTTAAGATGGTTATGTCTGAACCAGGCAAAGATTTCTCTCAAGCATTTGTTAATCTTCTCCCCGTTGAACTCCTCCCCTTCTTGCAAGTGAAGAGCAGTTGAGTGTCATCAGCATAGGATATAATCATAGCCTTCCCCGCTTCTGCCAGGGTGGCCAGGGGAGCCATCTACAGATTAAAAAGTACAGGGCTCAAGATAGATCCCTGGGGCACGCAGACCTTCAAGGGCGGCATACTGGCCGAAAATGGGGGCAACCAGACCTCTTGATTTCTATCCTCCAAAAAGGAGGAGAATCAGTTCAACATGGTGCCCTCAAGTCCAAACTTCTGTAACCTCTGCAGGAGGAGGCTGTGGGGCACGGTGTCGAAAGCCGCAGAGAGGTCTAGGACCTCCAGCAAAGGTGTCTCTAAAAGGTTCTGCCTAAAACCGGACTGACTCGGGTGGAGAAGATTATTGGCTTCAGCAAAATCGCTGATCATTGAGTGAACATATTTCTCTATTGTCTTTGCGAAGAAAGATAGCAAAGAGATCGGTTTATAGTTACTTAAGACCGTGGGATCGGCCGAAGGTTTTTTAAGTAAGGGGATAATTTTTGCACTCTTCCAGCTAATTGGGACCTGACTGCTAAGAAGAGACACATTCAGAACACTGTTCACTGTGGGATTCAGAACCTCCGCCATAGAAGCCAGAAATGTGGCAGGGCATTGATCCACAAGAGAGCCAGATTTAAGGGCCTTCATTGATAAGGACGTCTCGGGGGACAAGGGAGGGAAGATGGAAAGGGAAGCCCTACCGTCACGATTCTGGGGGGCGGTTAATGAGGAAGCCATCACATCCATCCTATCCAACCCATCAAAAGATGATTGAATGGTGATAATCTTCGAGTAGAAGAAGTTAGCTAACTTTCCGGTCCAGTCAGCTGAGGGAAGGGAGAGCCTAGTCGCAGCGCTAAGTGAAGAGAAACTTTTAACAATCCTGAAGATTTCTCTGCTTTTATTTCCAGCGTATGCAATTTTGGATGCAAAGAAACTCTTCTTTGCTTCCAGTATACTTTTGTGATATTCTCTTAAGGCTTCTTTATAGTTCCTTTAATTTTCCACATTAAAATCTTTCCTCCATACTCTTTCCTGACGTTTGCAATCCTTTCTACACTGTCGCAGGGTATCGTTGAACCATGGGGCGGAGCATCTGGCCGTTTTAATAGAGCACGGGGTTAAGGGGGCAAGGGACAGGGTACCTTGTGTGATCCACTTAACAAGGGCTTCCGCATCCTGCTCTATATTGCCGCTCGGCATAAGAGGGTGTTTATCGAGTTCATCTTTGAGGGCAACTGGGGTAATCTTATGAAAAGGTCTTGATGTAAAAGACGGTCGTTTGACCTGGGTCAGTGAAGGCTTCGTTAGTTTTGGTAGCTTAAATCCCACCAGGTAGTGGTCTGACCATAGTAGAGATAAAGGAGTCTCAGCCTGGATATTACAGTTGGCAAATACTTGGTCTAGGGTATGGTCTCTTGTATGCGTGGGGGTGAAAACATATGGGACAAGATTAAGCACATCCAAGGATTCCAACAGAGAGATAGTCTCCGGGATATCCTGTTTGTCCATATGTATGTTGAAATCACCTAGAACAAGAAAATGTTTAAATCTAGAGGCCACTGGTGCAATAGCGTCACCGATGGACTTCAGGAAGGCCCCTGTGTGACCCGGGGGTCTATATATAAGGACTCTTGCTATAGACTGATGGGGGGAGAGGGTAGCCTGAAAACCGAGGCACTCAGCTCCTTCAATGTCTTCCATGGGAATGCAGGTGATGGCTATATCCAATTTGCTAATAATAGCAACTCCAACTCCCATGTTTCCAGCACGATCCTTCCTCACAATAGAGCAACCCGGGGGGATGGCTGTGGCTATAGTCGGATTCGATGAATCAGATAGCCATGTTTCAGTCAGAAACAGGAAATCCGGCTTGGTCTCGCATAACATGTTATATATGTGTAGATCAGGGTTGTTTAGCAAGCGGCAATTAAGCAGCAGGGCATTAATGTCTTCTTGTTTCTTTGGCATTAATTCCTGAAACGGCGCGTACTTTCTCGGTAAATTGGGCGCTACCATTCTATTTGGGGTGTAATTTGTGGCTCCCCAGCTGCAATACTAACACCGCGGTAGTAAATCGCCTTCCCATATATTAATAACATTCTTGCATTTGGGAGAGGAACCCAGCTCCATAAGACTCTCCCTGCTGTATGTTAAACCCTTAGTCGGTTGCAGAGCGAAACCGGCAGAGCATCCAGCCCCAGCCGCCACCGGGACACTGACGGGCACAGACGGGCTTGCCTTTGGCGCGCCTCTGGCGCGCCACTGGCGTGCCCGCTGCACGGTTGGCCTATCATCTGCAAAATATATTTTCCTTATCTTGCCTCATAGAAATCAATCTCATATTGGGCTAGGGAAAAATTACTGTTCAATGTGTATTGGGATTACTCAGCATATTTGCTGTTTGAGAAAATATAAATTCCCCCTCCACAGACAACTCCAAATTCAGACGTTAAATTATACTGGCTGTGCAAATATATACATATTCACTGATAAAACCAAAGGGACGTTATAGTTAGGCTGATATTTACTCATTCAAAACCAGAGGAATTCAGCAGTTATAGATAGCTGAGCTAACTATAACTCACGTCCCTGTACTGCACTGCTTATGAGCTCAAATATTATATCACTCATGACATCACTGATGACTCGTAGGGGCTCATTAGCCCACAATAGGCCCGGGGAATAGGACTACCCGCTATGTATGCGGCGGTCCTGCATAAGGCATCAGGATGCCCCCATCATACTGGCGGGCACATACCGCATTCCTGACATTGCGGCGGGCGGTGCTTTCAGCAGCACCCTCCGCAATGTCAGAAATGCATGTTGTGCATTTGCATGCACAACGTGGCAGGCACTGTGCAGTGCTTGCCACCTTGTTTATGCAAATGCAGAGTGGTACCATATGTACCTCCATGTGCACCCCCCACCCCCTAACACCCTGGGATCCTGCAACAGGCCCCCAAATAAAAAACTGCATGCCTTTCCATGGTGGAGTCTCCGCCATGGAAAGGGACATCTCCGCCATTATAGTAATATGGATGGCACCACCACCATATTGCTGTGCTTTTCCGCCCAGTAGGCAATCAGGTGGATTGCCGACCAGCAGAAAAACAGCAGACGGTCTTCCCGTCCGCCGTGGTCCCCCCGCCATAGTAATATGGTGGGGGAAATGGGTTGAGGTCGGTAATTTTTTGCCGGTAGATCGCCACCGCCATATGGGTGGTGGCGATACGCCCACTGTAGTAATCACCCCGTAGTGTTTTTTAAAAGTTTATGAGTGTTAAATATGTATGCCACGTTGTATTGGTGAATCAGTTGGTGTGTAAGTGCCTGTATGGATGATTCTGTGGGTGCGTGACTGACTGTATAAGTGAGTGATTAGGTGTCTCAGTGAATGCATGGGTGTGACTAGGTTGTGCAAATGTCTGTAACAGTCTATCAGTTGTTGTCTAAGTGGCTGTATGGGTTAGTGAATGGGTACATGAGTGGCTGTATAGGTGATGGGTTGATTGTCTGAGTACCTGTATGAGTGTCTGTGTGGGTGTGACTGGCTGCCAGGATGAGTGAGTGGGTGAGTCAGTGGCTGTATGGGTCTGAGAATGTGTCTGTGAGGGGCTGTATGGGTGACTGAGTGAGTGTATGGATGTGTTGTTGAGTAAATGTATGTGTCAGTGGTATACAGGTGAGTAACTACATATGTGAAAGGCAGTATAGGTGAGTGCTGGAGTATATGAGTGAGTGTATGTGTGACTGAAAGATTTTGAGAATGGCCATATGGGTGAGGGTGTGCTTGTGTCAGTGACTATATAGGTGAGTGAGTATGTGTTCGTATCTTTATAAATAAGTGTGTGTGTGTGTATAACTGTACAGGTGAGTAAGGGGTTGTGTAATTGACTCTATGAGTGAGTGAGTAGGTGTGTGAGTAACTCTATGGGTGACTGACAATGTGTGAATGGCTTTATGGATATTTGAGTAGATATATCAGTGGTTCTATTGGCCAGTGAGTTGGTTATGAGTGGCTGCATAGGTGAGTGTGTGCTTGTTTCAGTGACAGTATAGGTGAGTATGTGTTAGTCTCTGTATCAATAAATAAGTGGGTGTATGTATAACTGTATAGATGAGTGAGTGGCTGTATGATTGACTTTTGTGTGAGTGAGTAGGTGTGTGAGTATATCTATGGGCGACCAACAGTGTGTGAGTAGCTGTATAGGTATATGAGTGGATACATCAGTGGCTATATTAGTGAGGGACTTAGTGTATGTGTGGCTGTATGGATGACTGAGTGGATGTGTGCATAGTCCTATGAATCAGTGAGTGGGTGTGTAAGTACAGGTATGGGTGTGTCAATGGTTTTGAGAATGGTAGTGTGGAAGTTGGAGTGGGCATATGAAAGGTTAGATTGAGGTGTGAGTGGGTGTGTAAGAGATTATGTGGATGATGTCAGCAGTGATGTCATTTGAGATGTCATCAGTGATGTCGATGTCATCAGTGATGTCACTGACCTCGTCTTGAGTGATGTAATATGTAAGGTCATAAGCAGTTCATTGAGCATGCACAAATTATAGTTAGGCAAGCTAATTATAAGTGTCGAACTTCTCTGGTTCTGTACTAGTGAGATGTCAGCCTAACTATAATGTCCCTGTAACCTTTGTTTTTTCAGAGGATTTCTGCGTTTAAAAAAAAAGATATTTCCTAACTATAAAATCCCTGTAAACGTTGTTTTTTTTCAATGAATTTCTAAAGTTTTTTAAATGCTAATACCTAACTATAACATCCCTGTACCTTTGATTTTTCAGTGAATTTCTATGGTTTTTAAAGTAGTAGTCATGTTTGCAGAGTGGTGGAGAAAGGGGGCAGGGTCTCTGTCTAGCTCTCAGAATTTCCACTGTGTAGGACTTACAGGAGGTAGCAGGAGGAATTTTTGACCCTCAAGGTCCCTCAGGGATAAAGTGGACTTCAACCCCCAACCAGTAGTGCACCAGAAGCCACATTGGAAGAGTGCTGGAAAAAAGAGGCATGGCCCACGAACACCTCTTAGCAATCCCACTGTGTGGGACTTAATGGAGGTAGCAGGAAGGGTAGTTGGCCCCCAAGGATGACCCCTTTTATAAGCCCTATAAGTGGGGCACTTTGTGCTGCCCTCCTAAATTTAACTTATACCTCGGGACCTGGCCCACCCAGGAGATTATTTTAAAACCAGTGCGGGAGCCCATGCTTGCTTTTTTTTAAAAACCTTTGCCACAAATTCGCAAATATAGCACTATTGCAGCAGCATTAAAAAAAAATGCTTTCCTTTTATGGCAGGGTCATAGGGGGCCCCTAAGACCACGGTTTGGGTGTCAGGGTATTTCCAACCTACCCCTTTTTTTATTTTCACTTTTTGGAGGGGGGGTTCAGTGAAGCAGAGTCCCAAGATAGCTGCCAACACTTCCTGGGTGAAGTGTTGGCAGCCAATAACAGCAGTGCATTTCCCTGCAGGAGCTCAGCTTTTTCACAAAGGCTTCACGACCAGAGATATCTCTATAATTTTCAACTTAAATTTCTCAACTACTGAATGGATATACACCAAATAAGCAAAAGGCACATCCTTGAACCACCATCTATCTCCCAGTCAAATTTGGTGTAAGTCCTTTCAGAGATTTAGGCTGTAGATGTAGCTAAAGGTTCTTATGGGAATTAACATTACAAATGCACCCTTATTTTGTGGCCCAATTTCTTGGTTCCCACTGCACGGATCACCCCCAAACTTTCCATGACACACGGAACCTACTTTGACACTTTTTTTGAAAGGCTGGTCACCTGGCTCAAACCGCTGAACAGAATTACACCATATTTTGCAGAAAGCTAGATGTTTGTCCAGAAAGCATGCTTTTTGTGATTTGGTGCAAATCCGTTCAGTAATTTCAATGATATTAAAGTTTAAAAAGTATAGATATATGTAACACAAGTCCTTGCAGTGGACTTACAGATCCTACTGAAATTTGATTGGCTGCCAACACTTTTTTCCCCTGGAGTTTTATATAGTGCAAACTTGACCTAAAGGCACTTTACCTGAGCACCAGTTGCACAGATAGACAAATTAATTTTGTTAAAATAAATTATTTGCTCACAATCACAGGATGTTGAGTGTCCCTGCCAAGTCTCAAACCCAGATCCACAGATTCAAGGTTGATGACTCTAACCACTAGGCCACATCCTCTCCAACTAGGCAGTGCTGGCAGCCATTTTGGGACTTGGTTTGAAGCAATGTTCCACAAAAAATGCAAAAAATAAAGAAAAGAGGGCAGGGTAGGAATACCGTGCCCCCCCCCCCCAGGGACCCCACTGACGGTTAAAAGCATTTTTTTATTCAATTTTGCTGTAACTTCACAAGTGAAACTGCAGTTGCATGGCAAAATTCAAAAAAATATAGGAAGCCCCTGCTTGCTTGCTCAAAGTGGAGCATGTTAGTAGCTCCTTATGAGTAAAAGCAATGCTGGCTCCTGCAGGAGGTGGGGAGTTGGCAGGGACCACAGGGCCTTCAGGTTCCCCTCACGGTCCCCATCAGTGGCAGTGGGTGGCCCTGGGTGGAACCAGGCACCCACAATTGCGGCCGGGCCCTGGGGGATGGGGTCCGTGGGGCCAAAATCAGATCAGATCAGAAGGAGAGTCACTATCACTAACTGGGACTTGTAGTTTTGAGTTGGTAAATGGTCAAAAGGCTTAATGAGCTTTCAAATAATGTGCTATAGTTCTAATTTCAGCTCTTCTGTGTTTATTCTAATGATTGAAATAAATGGTGGTTCAAAGCAGTTTCTAGTATTCAGTAAAGAACTAAATAATGAAGCTGTAATGCAGGATGTCCTCTCAGAAAAATCAGATTAATTGTTTCTTGAAACCTCTCAACTGGCAAGTCTGCCTGCCTTATAGCATGTGTGTCCGAACTGTCAATGCAGTGGGGTAAGAGCTAGAACTAGGAAGAAGTTGGAACTGAAAGGTATGAGCTGATATAGCTGAGCTCAGTGGGCCATTAACCAGCATGAGAAGAAAATTCTGCCTGCCAAGCAATGCCTTCCATGGCTCATTCCGTTAATTAGATTGAGAGCTGGAATGTGTAAGCACTGCGTGACTGGCTCTAGAGATGATGAAATGTGTGAAAGGAGAATTTACAACTAATAAGTAATTATGTAGCTATGATTGTGTATTGCTATGTTTTTTCTGATTTTTTCCCCTTCAAGTGATCAGGCTCATTTAACACACCAAGAAAAAATAAAAATGTTCATGAGTATCCCTTAAGAGCCGCAAGTGGAATATAACACTATACGTTAATTTATTGCAAACCTGTATTGTAAAATTCACAGATTGGTCCCATCATTTGGACATTTAATTGAAAAGAGAACCACCCACACTCTTGCCCTTCGCAGAGCAAGTTTGCTCACTTCTTTTGCTTGCTCGTCAAAGTTGGGATGACTATTTATACTCCACCACTTTCAAACTGTACCACTGCCACTTGCTTGTCAAAATAGGAGACAATAAGTGACAAAATGTTAGCACAGTTTAAATGAAGGGTTGACAAATGTTTGGGCCCATTGGATTTGACACATTCTTCACAATCCAAAACAGTTCTTTTAGACTAGATGGCACTAAAATACGTTTAATGTAGTTTCATTGTTGTTGTTGCCAAGTCCTTTCTCGGAGGTGTAGCGTGTTTGTAATTGTAAGGTCTGTCTTGGAATTTATTCACACTTATGTTTTATATCCTGATGATGGGGATCTCTTTTTAAAAATAGTCGTTTGTTTCCCCGAACGATCAAGCACATTTTTACAAAGCGTATATAACAGCAATATGTGATAATAAAGAAACCCAAAGTGAACACATTCATAAATAATTAAACAACAAAATGAAGTAAAGTGGAAATTACAATTTCTTTTGCTAGAATTGCAAAAAAAATTAAACATTATAAATGTATAACATTGAGCTGAAATGTGCCCACAAAATCACGGCCATCATAATTATTGTCCTCTCGGCCAAGCTTGTGAAGATTCGTCCTATTTATTATCCAGTCATGGGTCCAGATTCTTGCCATACCATTACCTTCCCATGTTAATGGAAGAATTTGCCAGACCCAGCACAAATACAGCAGACAGGTCACCCTCCCAATTCCTCTGCAACAACCTCAGCACCTACTTCCACTACCGAATTTAAGGAGAGATATGACAGCTTTGACAGCCTTGGTACCCAAGACCTTCCAAGTGCACCCAACATCACTCTATAGCACAGGATCCACTCCAGACCACCCTCAAACCCCTGCCCGCACCACCTCCTCAACAAAGCTGGCACCACAATCGCAACTGAGCTCTGCCACTACGTCAACAGCTCCATCAACTCCACCACCTTCCTGGATGACTGTAAACAAGCAGAGATCAACCCCTTGCTGAAGAATCCCTCTGCCATCCCGCTGGACCTCAAGAACTTCAGAACCATCTATTTTCTCCCCTTCCCAGCCAAGGTCATTGAGAAGGCAATCAACACCCAACATTCCGTGCTTATTGAAACAAACCACATCCTGGACCTCTCCTAATCTGGCTTCAGAAGCAACCAGAGCACCAAGACAGCCCTCCTTGTCACCACAGAAGATGTCCGCACCCTTCTCAACCAAGACAAAACTGCAGCCCTCCTGGACCTCTCGGCCGCCTTCAATACTGTCTCTCACCTAACTCTATGCACAAGACTCCAAGACGCCACATCCACAACAAAGCCCTGGAATGGATCCGTTCCTTCCTCACCGGCCGAACCAGACTACCACTGTTCCACTTGGAAACCACAAAGATCAGCTGTGGAGTGCCTCAGGGCTCCTCCCTGAGCCCCAATCTCTTCAACATCTACATGGACCCGCTTGCAGCCATCGTCAGGAACCACAGACTCAACATTGTCTCCTACACCGACGGCACTCAGCTAATTCTTTCCCCCACAGTCTCCAAGAACAACTTCCATGACACGATGTAGGCTGTTGCCAATTGGATGAAGAACAGCTGCCTCAAGCTCAACTCAGAGAAGACTGAAGTCTCCATCATGGCTCCACCCCTTTTATCTAGGATGACTCCTGGAGTCCCGCAGCACTTAGAACCTCCGCCACACCCACTGACTATGCACGAAACCTGCGCATCATCATAGACTCCTCACTCACAATGACCCACTAGATCAACATTGTCTAATCATCCTGATTCCGCTCATTATTTCTGTTCAGAAGGATCTTCAAGTCGATTTCCATAGAGTCAAGAAAGACAGTCACCCACACATGCATGAGTGGCAGAATCGACTACGGCAATGCAGTCTATGCTGGCATGACTCAGAAACTCCTAAAGAAAAAGCAGAACATTCAGAAAGCCTCTGCTAGACTCATCCTCAACATACCCAGCTGAAGCCACATCACCAGCCTCCTGAGAGAACTCCACTGGCTCCCAGTCAACAATGAATCACCTACAAGTTCCTCACACATGCCTACAAAGCCCTACATGATGCGTGAAATGCATACCTCAACCACTGTCTCACTTTCCATGCACCCACCAGAGACCTCCGCTCCAATCAACTGGATCTATCAACCGTCCTACATATCCACAAGACTACAGCCAGAGGAAGATCCTTCTCCTACCTCATAGCAAAGACCTGGAACACCCTGATTCTTCACCTCACGCAATCGCCATCACTGCCTCAATTCAGGAAGGAACTCAAGACCTGGCTTTTCAATGGAACTACAGCACCTTGATTGAACTGTGTGCCAGCTAAATGGTCCCTGTTTTCCACTCGTTTTCAACATGTCCCAGAGCGCATATACAGATCATGTGCCTCTAGGTTCTCCTGGATTGTTTGTGGAAGCAAGGAGGCCAGAGATGCTGGGATTGAACTAGACTAGCAGCAGGTGGAGTGCCGGCCCAGGCTATGCTGTATGGAAAACCTTTCCACACAGAATCGATGTGCAGTTCAAGTGACTCCAGAGCAGTCTGAAGATTGCAACATTGTTTAATAGAGGGTCAGTATGTGACAAGATTTTCTTCTATAAAGTTTAAGCGCAGATTTTATGCTTAAACTCAGATGTGATACTATGTTTTGAAATCTTTATAAGCAAATCAAAAACATTCACTATGCTCACCAAGTACCAAGATGGCCAACTGTTAAGGAACTCCTGTTGGAAGCTCTGGGCTAGGGATCTTTGTTTCAGCATAAATTCCTGAAAAACTCTCCCCAGTGAGCCTCCCCATCTGGAACCGAAGACAATGACCCGCAATTCCAGACAGCTTATAACACCTTTTAAGAGAGTCCAGGTGGCACAGCAAAGACTTGAACGAAGATCAAAGTAAAAAAGCTGGTGATTTTACTTGCTGGGTGCCTAAAGATAGTGCCTGAAGAAGGCCAGACTTGGAGGAACACCAACTTTAGCTCTGAAACTTGTCTAACTCTTGGGGCTCGAAGATGCTGCCTCTCATAATCCCTGGGCACCGTCAGAGTGGGGGACCGGGAAACTGAGGTGGCCATGTTATTATGAGTGAGGAGAGATCACTGCCACCCCTCTCCTATGTTAGGGTGTCCTGACCAATAATGCTGGACCAGTCCCCGGTGCCATAAACAGCTCACAGGGACTCCCACCAATGTGCAGAATCATAGAGGAAAATGGGAGAACAAACCAGGAGGACAAACAACCCCATTCAAGCCCCTGAATTGGCAAAAAAAGCACAAATAAGTACAAAAGTGGAAATCCAAGAGGTGTGGATGGAAAGCACTATAGGAGAAAATCACAAAGAGGAGCCTGACAATTCCCCCTAGCTTGCCTGACCAGCCCTGGTCTTCCCAAGGTGCAGCTGTGTGTTCTGTCTTGTGCTCTGGGAGTGGCTCACTCAACTGACCCCCAGTGCAGCCTGAGTGTTGTGGGTCTTCAGAGCACTGCCCCTTAGAACTATTGACAAAGAGACTGCCTCCACTCACCTCCCTCATGTGCGTGACTTTTCTGAAACTGGGCCTGTAAGGACCCCCCCCACCCACTGTCTCCACATGATCCACCCCACCTGACTGGTCCCTGCTGCTGCGCTAGTCATGGGTGAGCGGGTCACCATCCACATATGGGCAAGGTGCAAAGGGACTGCCCCTCCCACAGGCTGACTCCAAATGGCTGGCCTTCGCTGCAGTGCTAGTTGGAGGCAAGCCGGTCTCCAGCAACTTATGTGCCAGGAGCAAGGGACCGCAACCTCCACATCGAGCCCGTAGCTGCATCTCTCGCACTTCCAACCCCTCAAGCCTGCGTCCACACATTGGCTGAATGGCCTGACAACCTGTCCCTCGCGAGTAGCTCCCACCATACCATCCACATGATCATGACTTGTCTGCAACAGATATATCTGCAACTTAAGCACACTCTATTCTGCTATATTAGACCCATATGACCTTTGGCTCATTCAATGGTCACATCACTATTATATGCCTACATTTTATTTGATGCCTATATGCGCTCATGCTCATCTTTTAGTAACACTGTCAGCTTATGCACACACTGTTAACTTAATTGACACTCCCTATTGTAACTACCTCTGAACTAAATATATCGCCCTTATTCCTACTGTCCACCTTATACACTTCTGTCATAGATCTGTGATTAATTCATGCAACTGTGTCTACTACATATGTAACTTCCTCAACAATGATTGCTTATAGTACACTTCTGTGTGTACTGTTGTTTTGTTTTTGTGTTTACTTCCTATAATGTATTTACCCATATGCAACCTGGGTAACTGTCGCTTTGCCAACTATGTTAAGCGCTCTGATGCCTTCGGGTAGAGTTTGGGCTATACAAAACTCCATAAATAAAAATAAAATATTTTAAAAAAACAAATTTTAAATAAATACTGTAATTCTTCGGAATATATGAGGACAGCAGATCACTGTAATGATTGCTGCTAAAATTGTACCATATTAGCATGACTGATGACATCATTACATACTGTTGGATAAAGATGTTACTGTCACTGCATGTTATTCTTCACATATTTTGTGCATTTTGAGGCAATGTAAGTCCAGATTAAGCTGCCATCTGCGTAGCTAGTAACTGGTAGACCGTATGCTGCTTTCCAAATTTGGTCAACTCATGTTATACCTAAGGAAATCAACAAGGGCCCTCCTCACAAGAGAATATATGGTTTTAAAAGTACGTTTATGTCTACCTTGTCTATGCCTGCCATGAATTAACAAAGGAAATCTTGACAGGCATAAGCATATTTACAGGAACAGAAATCTCAGCCATGAATGCAGAGATCTCCACAACTGTAAATGTAACGAAAGACCTAGAAAACTGATGTTCAAATTATGGCTCGCTTTGAGAGTTAGGAACACCCACAAGCATGGATGTTTGTCTCCAGTCTTAAATTACCATCCAATACATTCTAACCCTGGCAATGGTAGGAGATGAAGTTCAGCAAAGGGCTGGTCCTACACTCTTCCCACTGTTAGATGAAGCACTGATTACCTTCAAAGTTTGTGGCGGTGTATGGGAAGGGCATTCTTCATGGGGAAAAATATTTTCCCATTGGAAGAAATACCCTCCATCTGTACAGAGCCCTCCATTATAGAGACCTCTCTAAACATGAACTGGAAACAAAGGATAGAAATAATGTGATTCTTAATTAAAGCTCTATGAAAATAGGACTAATCTTCTTACTTACTGGTTCAACTTTTCATTTGGATTTCAATAAGAACTTGTGAATTTCAAAAAGTAGGGAATCTACAACAGACTTCGGATATTTTCCTCTGCTGTAGTCTCAGTCCTGCTGGCTGGGACTCACTCTGTGTTTTAGAAAATAATGCTACTTTCCATTACAAAACTACTAGCAGTTGCTTTTCATGACCATATGCTGTATTTGGTCTTCAGGGTGACAAAAGGATTTGATTAAAAAAAATGCTAACAGTGACACAGTAGGAATACAGGGCCATTCTTGTCCATTTACAATTAAGCAGATTATTTCCACTGCAGCCACAAATATTCCATGTGGGTGCTATGTGCTACACAGGAAGTGGATAGGCCAGTGCTTAATTTGTAAAATATTAAGCGCCAGTGCTCTGACCAGGAGGCCACTGCAGCTTGCACCACCCATCGCTGTTGTCATTGCTACCAAAACAACTACTTACCATCTCTCTTGCATGTAAATGGGACAGTTCAGATTATTCCAGGTCCCCAAAGCTAAAGGAATGGATGGGGAGGCAGGTATTAGCAATTTTTTAATGTATCTTGTTTCCCTAAACAACTGTTATACTGCTCATCTATAAATTACATGAGCAGTGCCACCTTGAGGCAGACTGCCCTAAGTGTGGTGTTGACAATTAGGTGCTGGTGCCGAGCACTGGAAACCAATTAAGTGCCGGTGCTCAGCACCCGGAAAGAACCGTCTCAAATTAGGAACTGGTATAGACTGGTGCCTCTGGTATGACCTCTCCCAAAAATGTATTTCTATCTTGTACCTATTCCTTAGAATTAATGACTGTCATTGAGGTGATGTTTTTCAATTATGGGCAATTTGTTTCAAAAGTCCCAAAAGACAAATCACATTTCAGTTATCCTAGAACCTTAAGGAGATATGAGAGGCTTCTTAAGTAATACTTTATTGAACAAACTGTGCTATGAAGGCTGATTGTACATCAGAACTGAAGAGGGAAGCAAATTAATTTGTGGATATGGTTTTGATCTTTTTGCCAGAAGTAATATGAAGAGAGTTGGAGTGCAGTTTCTTGAACAGACTTCCAGGTATTTCAACATAGGTTTGCAGATTAAACTGAGGGTGTTGTAGGGATTCTGCAAAATCAGAGAACTTTGCTTGGGATCATAGAACCTTAGTAGGTAGGGACTGAGTTATCCAACCACCTTAGCACCTATGACCCCTAGACCAACTAGCTATAGCTTCTCACTTGCCCTCCTATTCACTCACAGAGGAACAAGCGATTAGAAACCCCAGAACACAACACTCCCAACCCTCTCAGGAATTGTGGTGACAGAACACACCTTTTCGCTTCGTACTTGTACTTGTGCACAATAAGATCTGACAGAGACACGAGAAAAGTTACAAATATTTACTTTAACTATCGTGCTCTAGTATGCTGTATACGTGCCACAACAAGTAAGAAAATGCCTAATACATATACGGTCAGCATAGTAAGTAATCCATAAATCATAAAGGGATTTTTCATTGAATTGTCTACGGAAGCAAAGTGATTATATATCAAATGATCTCTGGGTGTTTGTAGCAGACCATTTACCTTAGCATGCACAGATGAAGGTTCTACATCTCAGGTGCAGTCACGATCTTCTTCTGCATCCCTTCATGTCTGTGCATATCTAAATGAAAAAAGAGTATGTGGTCCCAAAGAAGACCTGCACTTATGGGTTGTGTCTAGGTGCTAAAGCCTGACCAGAACAAAGCAACAAGGAGCATTGTTGCTTGACCTTGTCTTGTGAAAGTACAGCATGGCACAACTAGGCAGGATACATTTGTATAGCAACTTTTGCAAAGCAGAGAGCACCCTACTACATGCTCAAGCTATAGGAAAACGGCAATGGGCCTGCACTGACATATGAAAACGGTACCTGTTGACAGTTCCAAACATTCTGCATGCACAGAAATTAAAAGACTGCAGGTCTGCTCAAATAGATAAATAGTAGGCCAATCCAACATTGTCGCGCAAACCATTTCTATTGAGAACCAACATACAGAAGTCCACTTCTGTCATAGTGTAAGAGGGCAATTATTAAAGGACCTGGTAGCTTTTCAATTTCTCAGGTAGGTGGTTCCGCTCTATACAAGCAGTAGTGATGCAACCGATTTGTGCTCTGATCTTTGATTTAGGGATGTTTTGTTGTGTGCACCAATGATGTCTTACTATATATTCCAGTGATGTATTTCACCAATGTTTCTGTAAAGTTTAAGCATAACCAACATGGGCAGAAGTAGCGAGTAAATGAGAGTTAATCCTTCTAAAAATTTCTGTATTTTCTATACTTATGTTTCTTCAGATAAAATAAGGACTATTTGTTTTGTGCAGTACTGCAAATGTCATTTTTGTTTCTTTAAAGATTTACCTTTGTTGATACTATCACATATGGTGGGCAGCTGCGACCCAGGCAGGTAAGAGCGGTGGGGTTAATTTTCACTCGTTGTCGTCTGAAGAATCCCCTCCGCCCCAACCTGTACCCACCACTCTTACCTGGACAAGCCGCGGCTGATGGTGGGCATAACCTGCGGTGCTGTTTACACTGAAAGAGCTTTGTTCCGTTTGCCTTGGTAGACTCTGCTATGAGCCTCTCCCCAGTCCAAGTTCTACAACAATTAAAAGTTTTGCAATATAATCTAATACATTGTTATAGTTTCCCTGATTCACTGACATCCAGGTTTTGCATGTGAAATATACAGGAAAACCTGCACAATGGCAACAATGACAAATTCTAGATCCTTGAGGAAAAACAATCATCTCTCTTTAGGATTGAAAAGCTTTATTTAAGCAAAAATCGGGATTTTACTAAGTGTACGCTCGGTTCATATAAGGATGCGTAGGTGGAGGTAAAGATCCAGGTCATTAATCTTCAGTTAGTCCATGTGAAAAAAACATTAGGATGTTTTTGTAACATTCACTCCTTACATTACAAAGACAAAAGTCTTAGGTCCATGTCTGCAAGAGAGGAATTTCTAAACAATAAACAAAGCCCCATGAAGCACACAGCTCTGTGTAGAAAAAAGGCTTCATAGATGAAACAGAGAAGAAAAAGCACATTCTTGGTTGATCGCTAGCAAGTAAAAAGAATCAAACACCCAGGGAATATCAGAAAACAGACTACGGCTCAGGATGATTTTCTGTATTTTCCACCATGTCAAACTTTCCTGTTTCTACAGCCCGCCTCCACTTAACCACACCCCTAGATGCAACTACATTGTTGAATAAAATATATCCCAACTTGCGCACTTCTAGCTGGACATTTCATTTACATTTTACGGACTCAACACAGCCCCATCAGTGTCTTCCTCTGGTAATTTTCATTCAAGTAGCTCTCCTTCCTTGATCTGCTACTACTTTCCCTTAGGCATACTAATTGGCTTATTCCTCCTGAACACTCATTATGAACCTTATTCTAAACAATGCTTGGCTGAATCTAACAGAACATAACAGAAGAGAACATCACATACATATTTTTAGAGCACACGTTCACCCTTTGCACGGGTCTCTTCGCATGACTGACTGACAACAGGTATTTGTAACCCAACTCAGGGAGTGGTACTCTTTTCGTCAGGCATGGATGGATAAAGGCTATGTAGACCTGAAATTGATGCATTAATCCACTGCACCACAAGACCTGTTATGTGTTCTCTAGACCACGTTTCGAAAGACAAGTCCGAAGTATGTCTCCAGCTCTCACATATGACAACCATTGGTTCCCTGATAGTCACATTGCCATCACACACAACTCCATCCCATACCAGTCACTATTCCTGCTAACCAGAAAAGGACAGTTCAGCACTTTGGGTTACACAAGTGGTAGCAAATCACTACAAACATGCTAGATACAATGCAAAACTAAACAAGTATAATGCTCCTGCAAATGTAATATGTACTGTAGTTGCACGCTTTATTCGTTCGCAGCACAGGTGGCATTTCACCTCTCAGTTAATGTGGACGCTACACGCTATGCCTGCCATCAGCCCCACACCTTTGTCTCATTTGCAGCACTTGCCTGATAGGAGTTGTTGTCTTTGCGGGTGCAGTGTCCCATATGTGTGTGCCGCCCTCCCTCGTCGTCCGCGTTTGTGGCCTTTACAAGTGAAAAAGAGCGCGCTCACTACAGTGGCCGGTCCGCCTCCGGGGATCTGGTTCCGCACTTCGCAGCCATTTTCCAGCACAGTTTAGGCTATACCGCTTCGTGCCTTACATCCGATATAGTGGTATGGTCGTGGCAGTTGTTCCTGCTCTCTAGCAAACTATAGCCGGATTGTGCAGTGGGTGTCTCGATGTGATGTCCGCTTGGAACCACCATGCAGGGGTGCCAGGACACAGTTTATTTCGCCGCTGCAGCACTGTTCACGTACCGTTCTGCTATTTTGTTTTGAGCTCTGATTGCGGAGCGCACTCGTGTCAATTAAAATTTCCAGTTGATTGGCACAGTAAAAGTTATCCCCGCCTTCAATTATTAGTAGCGCCGGTATTCCGATGTCTGATTCTGTGCCCTGATCATTTCCATAGTCGCCTTCTGTGCATATTTGCGTCGGATATTTATTCTGGCCAGCAGAGCTACACTATTATGCGGCCATCTCGAAGCGTGCCCTCTAGCACCCCCTCCCCCTTCGACACTGAAATGGCATGACGCTTTACCGCTGGTATTGATGAGTCTTAGAAGCATTCCTGATAAAAAGACTGGATTAAGTCCTCTTGAAGTTTTGATGGGGAGAGCAATGAGACAAGCAATTGTACCAGCAAACAAACTGATGAATATTACTGATGATCTAGTACTTGATTATTGCAAAGAATTGGCTGAGCTGGTGCGTTCTGTGTCTCATAAGGTTGGATAAATTGCAACCACAACAAAACCGGATCAAGCACATGATTTGAGTCCAGGAGAGTGGGTTCTGGTGAAGAAACACGTGAGGAAGTCGTGTTTAGAACACAGATGGCACGGACCATACCAAATTATATTGGTAACAATGACAGCAGTAAAGTGTGGTGGCTTGCCTAACTGGATACATGCAAGTCATACAAGAAGAGTCCCAAGTCCACTTGAAAGACAAGAGGAAGAGGAGCAACTGTTAGAGAAAAGAAAAGAACCAGAAGCTGCAGATCAAGAAGCAATAGAATCTAGTGTGACAGGTTCTGAAAAGGCTGAACATGAGGACGAACCAAGCACAAGTCGAATAAAGTGGGCACCAGCTACTGGATCTTAAAAGACTGCTGTTGAGAAAGAAAAGGAGAAAGTGACTGATGAAAATCAAGAGCAAGTACAACAAAGAGAAGAACTGAATGAAAGAACTTGCGAACTTGACAACAAAGGTGAAAAAGCAGTAGAAGTTAAGAAAACAAGAAAAGGTGATGTGTGGGAAAAAGGAGTAAAAAGACTGAAATACACTCTAGAAAAGAAAAAGTCAGATCCAATAAATGAAATATCAAGTCAAACTGAACAAAGTGACTCAGAAGAAGATTTAGTACGATACACAAAAGGAATAATAATTCCAAATATGAATAACACAGCTACAGAATGGACATGTGTGCTGTTGGAAGAAATTGAAAACACAAATCATAACGAAAAAGAAGCTGGTACTGATCAAAGTGATGAAAGAGAACTAAAACCACCTCAAAAAGAACTGTGAAAATTAAGGTGCAACAATTTCAATGAAGATTATTTTGGAAGATTCAAAAGATTTGAAGAAGAAGAAACTATTTTTTTTAAAAGAGGGGGTAAAGAAGAGAGGCATAAAGTGTAAGGATACACTACACTAGATGGTTATTGGATACGTTTTGCAAGTTTTAGAATTTTAGAGTTTTTTCTTAGATTTTTATTTTTTTTATATAGTATCTAACATGGCAAAGGTAACAGAGATTGGATATCAAAATCGTAGTTTTAAAACGTAGATGTATTAATGCTTGCTTATGTAGTGTTTTATTACTAACAATGGTGTTTTTAACACTGATTGCTTTTCTGCATGTTCTAATGGTGACTAATCACAAAAACAATACTAATGATGTGGGAATTGAGAGAATGGGTTCTATAACTAAAGAAAATTCAAATGCTAATAAAGAAAATATAGAAGATGATAGTATTCATCATCATGATAAATCAATTAATGATTTTTCGTTAAATGTTTTTACTAAATTGTTGTATGAATATGTTTTTTTTTTTTTTTTTTTTTTTTTTTTTTGAAACCGTTTATTGCAGTTTATAGAAGTTACAGGTATGGGCCTACAACCACACGGCCGGCCGCTAGAGCATCAAAAGCATATTACATACATACAGCAAAAAATTTTCTCAGCGGTGCACAGTAGGAAGACAGGAGTGATCAATGGTGCAGGCCTCACAGCTCCATGCCCACAGTACGGTTCCATTTTCTTAATGCAAAACAACATAAACAAACCACAACCGCAAGGCAACCCTCGATCCAAAGTGACAACACGTGCTCCATAAGTGGGGGATCCAAACCAGCAGCAAAATTCTGAAGAGGGGGACGGGAGTAGATCAGGGACTGGGGGACCGCGCGCCCGCGGCCAAGGGAGGGGCGCCATCTAGGGAGACGGAGCCGGCGAGGCCGCTGGTAGCAGCGGCGGCTCACAAATACCCCCGCGGTAGGCGTTCCAGGGGCCCCAGAGTTTCATCCACGCCCCAGGCTTACCCCTCGCCACATACACCACCTTTTCACGAAACATACACCAATCCATATGCTCTTTCCAGGCCGACACCGCAGGGGGCCTCTGGGATCCCCACAATTGGGCAATATCACGCTTGGCTATCATGTATCCCAGAGTCACCCACCGCGCCTGCGGGACCGAGTAGTCATTTGGTTCCCAGACATTCAGCAAGCATCTCCTCGCTTCAGGCAGCAGCGCGACACGCGTAACCATTCGTAGAACCTCATGCACACCACGCCAGAATCGCTCCACCTTCGGGCACTCCCACAGTATATGCATGAAAGTCGCCAACGCACCACAGCCACGCTTACACATTCCATCACCGGCAAAACCCATACGTAAAAGCCTTGGCCCCGTCACATAGACCCGGTGAAGGATCTTGAGCTGGACGAAACGAAGGCGAGCCGGGATGGCCACCTCTTTCGGAGAGGCCACCGCGGAAATCCAATCCTCGTCGTCCAGCTCCAGCCCGTCGGCAACCCAAGCCTCGCGGAGACTAGTCAGCAGACACGATCTATCGTTAATCAATTTTTTGTATATGAGGGAGATCGTGCTGTCCGGGACATGGCCATCTAGCACTCTGTCCTCCAGGGGGGAAGACTCCGGAATGGATGCAACATCCGGGAAGACGGAGCCCAGCGCATGGCGGACCTGTAGGTACCGAAAGTACTCACTGCCCTGCAGCTGAAACTCCGCCTGCAGCGTCTCAAAAGTTTTGAATCCCCCCCTCGTCCAGAGATCTCCCACCGTGCTGATTCCGATCGTGTCCCACTTCTCGAAGCCCTTCGACGTCCACAGGGAGCCCAACCTCTCAGATGCATACAGCGGAGACGCTCGGGTCAAACGGTCCTTCCACCCCATAGCTGCATTAGCCGCGTGCCAGACACGCACCATGACACGCGTCGGTCCCGTCAAACGGGAGTCGGGCGCGCCAGAGTAGAGCGCTCGATTATAATCGCCACCGGGCAGAAGCGTCCTGTCCATCTCAAATGCCGGGTTCAAGGCGGGCCCGTAAAGGCCATGGTTAATTGCAGCTAGTTGGGAGGCCCAGTAATACCGTTTGATGTCCGGGAGGGCGACCCCTCCATCGTACCATGGGAGCGTCAATTTAGCCAGAGCAATACGCGGCCTCCCGTCCCAGAACAGGCGCCGCTGGAGGCCCTCCACCTCGCGAAAGTAGCGTGCCGGGGCCAAGTCCATGGTATTCTGGAGGGCGTAGAGGAAGCGCGGCAGGGACATCATTTTAAATAAGGCCGCTCGGCCAAGCGGCGAGAGCGGCAGACGCCGCCAGCGCACCACGTCCTCCCTCAGACGCTGGAGGGGGGGCAACAAGTTCCGCTCATAGCGGGCCTCCGGGTCAAGAGTGATATATATACCCAGGTACCGGAAACCCTGGGAGGCAATCTGGATCGGACAGTCCCGTGGCAGGACCGGGGCCTCCCCGGAGAGCACATAGACACAGGATTTCGCCCAGTTGATGACCAGGCCTGAGTTGCGACCGAAGGAGCGCAAAACATCAACCAGGACGATCAGTGACTTGCGCGGGGAGGCGAGATACAAAAGGATATCGTCAGCATAGAGGGACACGCGGTCCTCATGCTCGGGGGTCCAGCGGAGACCACGGATAGAAGGGTGCCACCGCAGCCACTCCGCCAGGGGCTCCATGGCCAGGGCGAACAGGAGAGGCGACAGGGGACAACCCTGTCGCGTGCCCCGCCCCAGCGCAAATGGGGCAGATACTCGCCCATTCACCACCACCTGCGCCAACGGGCCCGAATATAGCAATTTGACCCAGCTGACGAAACCCGGGCCGAACCCAAACTTCGCCAGCATCGCCCAAATATATGGCCATTCGAGCGTATCAAACGCCATGGTGGCGTCCAAGGACGCCAAGATGGCCGGCTCCCGCACAAACGGGACACGTGCGAGCACCCCGTGTAAGCGCCGCAGATTAAGCGCCGTGTTGCGATGTGGTATAAAGCCCGATTGGTCTTGGTGGACCAAATCGCCCACCACGCCAACCAACCGGTTGGCCAACACCTTGGCGAGGATTTTGGGCTCCGCGTTCAGAAGCGAAATCGGCCTATAGGATGTGACCCGCTCACGGGGCTTCCCCTCCTTATGGATCACCACAATTGTAGCCAGACGCTGGTCCGGCGGGAGGGAGCCCTGCGAGTGGGCCGCAAGGAACATCGCGCGCAGGTGGGGCGCCAACACATCCGGGCGTAGCTTGTATAGCTCAATGGGAATACCATTGGGGCCCATGGCCTTGCCGGATGCAACCGAGCGAATAGCCGAGGCAATTTCGTCCGAGGTGGGCGGGGCATCCAGCGAATCCCTGTCCTCCACCGTAAGGGAGGGCAGTGCGATGTCCCGAAGCAAGGCATGGGAATCTTCCTCCGAGCAGGGAGAAACCGGGGAGTAGACTTCGCGGAAATAATCCGCGAAGCAGGAGACAATGGCTTCCGGCTCAGTGACGCACACACCATCCACGCTCTCAATCAAAGGCACCACGCGGCTCGCTCTTTCCCTCTTGTCCAACCACGCAATCAATTTGCCAGCCTTGTCACCCACATCATACAATCGCCCCTGCTGCTCTCTACTGAGGCCCCTGGCCGCCTCCGTGACGAGGGCCCGATAGGCCGCCTGCTTTAAGTGCAAAACATGCAACTTAGCGTCTGTTACCCCGCTCCCCAGGTCACCCTCCAGTTCTGCAATCTCGGCCTCAACCCGGGTCACCTCCTCCCGCTCGCGCCGCCGGGCATTGGAAATAAAGGAGAGGGCCTCCCCTCTAAGAACCACCTTGAAAGCCTCCCACAGGGAGATGGCAGACGGGACCGACCCCACATTCTCATCGAAATAGCGCTGTAAGGATTTGATCAAGTCGGCACGAATAGTGGGGTCGCGCAAATACCATGCATTGATCGGGGCCACCCTGCCATCCCCCCTCGGGAAGACATCGAAGTGCAACAACAATGGGGAGTGGTCTGAGATACCCCGTGCCAAATGGCGCACCTCCCCCACCCTCCCTGCATGGGCCGCCGGGACAAGGATGTAATCAAGCCGCGAGAGGCTACCATGGGCCCCCGAGTGGAAGGTGTACTGTTGCAATACGGGATGCTTTAAGCGCCAGCAATCCACCAGGCCCAGCGTGTCTAAAAGGCCGGGCAGCCACGCCTGTGCCCGGGGGAGGTCCCTAGGGGGATGGCGATCCATAGACCCAGAGGCAACCGCGTTAAAGTCCCCTCCAACCACCAACAGGCCACCCGGAAGGTCCAGAAGGAGGCGCCCCAGGTCCGCAAATGTAGTGGCTTGTAACCCAGGCGGGACGTACACTGATATAAAGATAAACACTCTACCCTCCATTCGTCCCACAAGAACAGTGTAACGTCCCCTCTCATCATGGCGCACCTCGTCAATCTCCAACGGGAGCGAGTTCTTGACCATAATGCCCACCCCCCGCGAGCCCGAAGTGAAGCCGGAGTGGGCCGCCAAACGATATCCCCGCCGATTCATTGCATGAAAGGTGTTACCTATAAGGTGTGTCTCCTGCAGGAAGACAACATCTGGTGAAATACGTTTTAAATACTGCAGGACCACACCACGCTTAATCCTATCCCCCAGGCCGTTAACATTCCATGACAACACAATCAAATCCCTACCCCCCATCATACGTCAAAACAATCGGTCGCCCCCCACCGAGCATCTTAAAAACAACAAAACAGTTGCGGGTTTGCCTTGCGGTGTTAACAAACAACACACCCCCCCCACCCCCCGGTCCCAACAGAACTCCCCCCTCCCTGCACCCCTGCATGAGCCCAGACAGCCCCCCCAAAGTGCAGTGTGCCTGTCGCCCCATAGCTAAGTACTAACTAGTCCCCCAGAGGAGGAGGGAAGCCCCCAGCAGACCCCACCCGACCTCCATGGGAGGGGAACATACGAAAGCAATATATGGTAAAGGAACAATATCCAGAGCAAGGCCTATACAGTCACCCCTCAATTCTGATCCGGCGGGCCCTCCCCGCCAGCCGCGCCCCCCCCACCCCGATCTCCAGGCAAAGTATCTAACCAGTCCCCAGCCGCCTCGGGCCGGTCGAAGAAATGCGTACGGCCATCCACCTCCACCCTCAGCTTAGCCGGAAAGAGCATTGAGTACTTGAGGTTTAGGTCCCTTAGGCGACGTTTAATACCAAGAAAGCTCTGTCGCTGCTTCTGGACCGCCGGAGTAAAGTCTGGGTAGAAGTGTACATCCATGTTGTCCAGCCTGACCGGTCCCTGTTGCCTGGAGGTCTGGAGGATGGCGTCTCTGTCCCGGAAATTAAAAATCCGGGCAATAATAGGCCGCGGCGGGGCACCGGTCTTAGGGCGGCCCCCAGGGACCCGGTGGGCACGCTCCACCGCAAAAAGCTTACTCAGCCCCCGGGGCTGGAGATGGGTCAGGATCAATTCTTCCACGAAGAGATCTGCCGCCTCCGCCTCTCGGCCCTCCGGCACACCAATAATGCGAACATTGTTCCTCCGGGCCCGACCCTCGGAATCCTCCAGTCGCCGGTCCATCAGGGCGCTCGCCTGGCCAAGCCGGCGCACCTCCCTCTGGAGGGCCACCACGTCCGTCGTGAGGCTCGTTGTGGTGTGGGCCAGGGAGTCAACTCGGTCGTTCGTTTTTGACAAGTCTGCCCTCACAAGGCCCACATCCACCAGGACCGAGTCAATTTTTTGCGCCAGGGTATCGAAACGCTGGTCCACTGAGGCCTTCATCTCTGCGATGGCGCCCATGACGTCCCGGAGGGTCAGGTCCACCGGTTGGGCAGGCGCCTCCGTCGGGCCCACCAGGGATGACCGCGATGTCTCCGGAGAACCCTTCTGGAGCGTATAGCGATCCATACTATTGGCCTGGTGCGCCGTGCCACGGCGGGTTGTCTTCATCTTCGTCCGGTCGCCATCTTGTTTGGTGGACATGCTGGCCCTTCCACCGTCGTGCCAAGATCTCCAAACGGGCCGCCACACCAAATCACGGGTGTCAGGGGGGGGGGGCGGGGGCGGCCACCGGGCCGCGGGTCAACCCACCGCCGGCGGGTCAGCCGGGCACCTGGACAAGGCAACACCACCGCACCCCGCTCCACAGCCCGACCCCGCCTGAGGCAAGGAGGGTGCAAAAGCGAAAGTGAAAGTGCGGGGTACGCGAGTCGCCCAGCCCCGCTCGCCGCTGTTATTCACTTCGTCCCCGGATCGCCCCACTACTCCAATCCGGGGGGCCGGCGAGGGGAAGGCCGCAACCTTCAATCGATGCTCCCACCGGTGTTCGGGGTCCGATTCGAGCCCAAAAAACGGGTGGCGCCTCAGCTCGGGTTCACCGACACAGTCCCCTCAACAAGGACAGGATATCTCCAGGATTAATTCAGGAGGTCGCGGAGGTCCTCGGGAGCCTCGCACCTACGCGGCCATCTTGGTTGCGCGCTAGGCTCCTCCTTTGTATGAATATGTTAACACAATGAATGTGGGAGATTGTTATGTGTGTATGCAATTACCATCATCTGTCTCAGAGGGGGTGGAATATCATCACCTACCTTCAATTTATGGTGTGTCTTGTAGTGTGATAACCAGTTTATTTTATGAGAGAGAATGATTATAGTATTATTACTCTAATTTTAATTTAATATTTTCTGAAATTCCTGTTAGGAGAGATTTAAAAATTGTTTATGGACCTGTTTATGTGGCATACATGGGAGATTTTTTCATTAGAACCAAACCGATAGATACAATAGATGCACATAAAATAATCTAACCTGTAAACCATGACATGAAGAAATAGAATTTATGAATATGGTAGAAGATAGAAGATGAGATTTCAAAAAGAAAGATGCTGAGCAAAAGTCTCATATACCTCCATGGGCTTTCAGAGAAGGTGATTTCAAAAAGGGTGAGACTTACACTGCAATGACTCTAGATTTTCAACATAGAGAAAAGCTTTGTGTGTTTAGAGAAAAACAGAACTTAATAGTTACTTCATTGGCTCTAGTGAATGTGAGCATATTTTTTTGATAAACAAGAAGTTGGGGATTAAAAGGAGGAACTGATCCTGTTTTCCCAGGAATTTAATATGTGTGTGGTGAGGATGCCTATTACAGGTTACCTGCAGATTAGTATGGATGTTGTTATTTAGGGATAGTGTTTCCAAAAGTGTATCATGTAGATAACAATAATAGAATTAATGAAATAAAACAAGGACTAACACGTAATAAGAGAGGAGCGAGTAATTCTGAAATAATGTGGGATATTTTTGGAGCACTGATACCTTCAGTTGGAGTCATTTTGAATTCACATCAAATTTGAAAATTTAAAAAACAAAGATATTTTAATGGCAGACTGTTGCTTCTGCACCTCATGCTAGTTTCAATTATAGCAGGTGTCCTTGCGCAGCAAGCCCTGGCACCAGACGTCAAATGATGCCTCTGTAGAACAGATCCTAAGCAAAGCAGGGGTTGGGCGTGCACCAATTAACGAAGTCCAGAATGTCAATATTAAGTTTCAAAATAAGTCTTTATTTTCAATCGGTTACTTCTCACCAAATTGGAGTTTTATAGTCTGCCAACGTGTTTCGTTCTCACGAGGAGAACTTCATCAGGGCTCGATTGGCAAGTGTCTTCCCAATGAAGTATGGTCGCTACACGGGATTGTGCTCCCCACGAATCTAGTGGGCGCAGTGTAGGATGTAAAAGAAGCCAAGTAAGGCCTATTTCAAAGAGGTCTAAATTAAAAAAAGGTATTGCAAATGAAGAGTAAGGTGGGTGTTCCAGGCATTAACACTGGAAGCATTCGGGATGTCCCAAGGCCTGGGTCGGCCTGAAAGTAAATCTTGCAGTTCAAGGTGTCACGTCCGAGTTGGTCAGCACCGTCAACTGCAAGATTTTCTCTCAGGCCAACCCGGGCCTTGGGACATCCCGAATGCTTCCAGTGTTAAAGCCTGGAACACCTACCTTACTCATTGTTTGCAATACCTTGTTTTAACTTAGACCTCTTTGAAATATGCCTTACCAGGCTTCTTTTACATCCTACACTGCGCCCACTAGATTCATGGGTAGCACAACCCCATGTAGCGACCATACTTCATTGTGACGACACTCGCCTATTGAGCCCTGATGAAGTTCCCCTCGTGAGAACGAAATGCGTTGGCTGACTATAAAACTCCAATTTAATGAGAATTAACCGATTGTAAACAAAGACATATTTTGAAACTTAATATTGACTTTCTGGACTTCGTTACTTGGCGCACGCCCAACCCCTGCTTCACTAAAATTTGGAAACTGTCCACAGTGATTGATCGTTTACCAACAGATACTGCTGATGGGTTCTTGATGATTGATACTGAAATGGTTGCAATTAGATCAATGGTTTAGCAAAATCGACTTGCCCTTGATATAATATTGGCAAAAGAGGGCAGAGTCTGTAGCATGTTGAAAATATTACAATGCTGTACTTATATTCCTGACAAGAGTAAAAACCTTGAGGGGTATATTAAATATATTACAGAACTTCATGATGACTTGACTGAATTGAAGGTTGATGGTGCATGGAAGAAACTGGGTAAGAGTTTTTCTTCAGTGGGAAATTGGTTTTCTAGTTTAGGAGATAGTTTGTTAGGAAAATTATTAATACCATTTACTTCAGTAGTTGCAGTGATATTAATGATTATTTTGATTTATAAATGTTGCAAATGCAAATGTAGAAATAAAGAGGTATCAGATCTTAAACGTAGAGCTAGGAAAAGAAATAGAGAAGAGATGGAATTAGAGGACATGAGAGGAAATTATTATGAGCACACGAAGGACTTAGATGGAAGAATGATAAAACGAGAAAGAAGTACAGCATTTTAAACAAGTGGTAACTTGTATTCTTTGGATATTTTTATGATGGCTCAAAAATGCTTGATGGAGCAGGTTTTTGTGTAAATAAAACCTGCTCGGATTAAACCGTCAGTAACATTTATTAACAGTGTGCTGTGAACATTTTATTAAGGAAAGCTAAAATAAGGGGAAATGCTTTTCCGCATGCGTGTACTAATATATGAAAAACTAGGCGGCAAATGCTTTCATTAAATGGCCAATGCTGCTTTGTGCATGTTAATAATGTCTGCTAGGAAAATAACACGGGTTGTGCATGGGTTAGTGCAATGCTGGGATGGTGTGCAATGAAATTACATTTCATGAAAATAATAATGTTATGTGTTTGTTTTCTGTAGAAAAGCAAGCATGGGCCTACTTTTCTGTAAGCCAGTCTGGGGTTAATAATTTGTTGAAAAATAAAATGGCCAAAAAAGAGTTTCAAGAGAGAAGAGTAAACGCAAAGACTATGAGTGACCTTCATTGTGTACTGTGTGCCTACCAAGCTACGGAAAAGAAATTGTGATAATCAGTGGAAGCAAACAACTTGTCTTTCGAGATGGCAGAGGAAAACAATGGAAGCGTGGAGACTTGCAACATGTAGTGTGCTGTAGGAAATATGTACTATGATTGTGTTCAAAGTTGTTTCCTGCGAAGAATCTGTCGTAATGCTGAAAGTTTAAGACAAAAGGACATTGAATAAAATGTTCATGATGAGAGTGGTGAGACAGTACACCCCCATTCTTAGGCCAATGGGAGATTGAGGTTGCTCTCATATTGAAACAAATGTGGGTTGGACCTTTAGGTTTTAGGGTATAATTGAAAGTTCCTGGTGGGTGTGGTTTAGGTGGTCTGTTGGTGTGTAGCTAGTGGGAGATCGTCACTGTCGTCGGTTTGCTGTTTCCAGATAGAGCCCTACCTGTTTCCTAATTCCTGACTTAATCTTTGCCACTTGACTCTTCTTGGGGGGCTTTACTGCCCTTTGACCAAAGGGTAGATTTCCCTGCTCTTACCTGGGTTAGTATAGATGATATTCTGAATTTGCATATTTTTTTGCAAATGTATTTTGTCACTGAAACTTTTCTCTCTTCGTCTACCCACTTCTTCAATGCATTGTTTATTTGATATGAGTTTGTTTCTATTCATTGCTAATACGTGCTCCCCATGATAATCTATTATTTTGCATTGTATAACAGTACTTGATGAGCATTTATTTCACATTATTTTCGACAAACATTATAAATTACACACTAAGGGGTCATGCCCCCCACCCTAGTGGTGCAGGGACCGGCCGCCAGTGGTGCGCCGGTCCCGCTGTGCCAATTAGGATGTGACTGGCACTATGGCGGTTGCATCCTGTAAATTTAACATTGTGGCGAGCCGTGCTGTATTCAGCACCCGCCACAATGTTAAAAGGGCATGTTGTGCATTTGCATGCACAACGTGACAGGCATCGCGTGGTGCCTGCCACCTTGTGCACGCAAATGTTGGGGGGGTACCATGGGTACCCCCAAGTGCAGCCACCCTCCCCTCAACCCCCTGGGGGCCCGCAATGGGCCCCCAAAGGCATTCTCTACATGCCTTTCCATGGCAGAGTCTCCGCCATGGAAAGGCATGAGACCGCCATCATCGTAATATGGATGGTGGTGCCACCATATTGCAGATCTTTTCTGCCCGGTAGGCAATCGGGCGGATTGCCTACTGACGGAAAACTGGCAGACAGTCTTTCCGTCCCCTTGGGTCCCCACCGCCATCGTAGTATGGCAGGGGAAATGTTAGGTGGGCGGACAGAAATGGCGGGTGGATCGCCACCTCCATTCGATCGGTGGTGATCCGCCTGCCATCGCAATAAACCCCTAAGTCTGTTATTATTTAGTAGTATAGACAGGTACATAATATTGCCATCAACTATTCAACCTCCCAAAGGTTTGTCGCCACAAATAAATACATATTGTAAGGAGAAATGCAGGTTCTTTTGTGTAAATTGGTGAGTTGGGTATAAACTTGCATCACACTGAACCCCAGCGTGAAGGGATCAGTTGGGTAAAGTAAATGGGCCTTTCTTATTTGAAAATTATCGATCCCTGATCGCTGGATCAAGACGAATTTAATAAATCTTTTAATTGATATAAACTCCGAGCCCCCAAATTTCTGTCAGATGATAAATAGCCTTGTCCACAAGAGCATAATGATCAAAGAATGATCTAAAAAAATAAAAAATAAATAAAGCTTCAGAAAATAGACTCCTCACAGACGTTTAATAGACATACACAGAAAGGAGGACGCTTCTAAGCATTTTTTAATTGAATTGTTTGAGGAGCCAATGCAAGCCTTTCCTATAATATAATGCCTTACTAAAGATTTTCAAACAGACTAGTCTTTTCGGCTCAGAGTCTATAAGTTTTCTCTATAGGCTCTGCCTCACTCCCTTACCACTCAAATTTTATTCTCGCAAAATTGATTTAAGATGAAGCTCAGATAATCACCTGTCCCTTATCTGTGTAGGTTCCCTTCAACATAATGTTAAACTGTGATTGTCGGCGGCCCTAGGTCGCTCTGTGCTTTTCAACGCATGGTGAACATGGGATCTGTGCACCTGAGGACAGAGTCTGTTTCATCTGGTGACATTCAGTGAAGGCAAACAGGCGCCCTCTGCTGGCATACATCCTGGTGTCGCATCACAGAGGGCAAAACAATTGCATGTATGTCATTAATAAGAGAATGAGCAAAAAAAAATAGTTGTTGACAGTTAAGACGTTGCGGGTCACACATGCAGTGTTAATAAAAAAGCTCTGACACTTCTGAAGACTCTGACTTCAGAAAATCCCCTATATTTCATTCATGTATTTGTTTGATCATAGATCGTTGTATTAGATTTCAAATGGATCATGGTACAAGCAACATTTTTACATTGCTACGAGAATCTCTTGATCATAGATCACCTGATGGTTTAGCTCAATTACATAAACTTTCGATAGACAAGAAAACCAACATTAGATCAACCATGCTGTGTCCAGTACAACAAGAATACCAGTACAAGAACCATTCAGCTCAGTTGTGAATTGAAAAGTGTCACGAAAACAACCAAGCACACCTCTGGTGCATCAAGAAAAGCAACACAAGAACAACCCTGCAACCTCCAGTACACCAAAAACATCATAAGAACAGTCAAACATCTCCCAGTACCAGAAAAAAAATCAACAATGGCGCAACCGAAAGTACAACATGAAAAGCAGTGCAAAGACATTAACACTGCCACCGGTGCAAGTAGTAAACCCAGCACAACGAGAAGGATGCAGCCTCTGCTACATCAAAACAGCAGAGCGAGGACAACTATCATGCAACTGCTGGTGCAAGAAAAGCAGCACAAGCACAACCATACAAACTACAGCAAATCGAGAAAACCAGCAGAACAACCACGCAAGATTTGGGACAACAAAAACTGCAGCATAAGATCAACTGCACAATCTTCAGAACAAAGAAACATTATCAAGCAGCATTACTTTGAGTTGTACGAGGTCGGGCCAGCAGGTGGGTTCTTTGCTCCTAAACCAAGATGAATGGCCAAACCTGCCAATGGTTTGCGCCTTTGGGGAGCTCTTCTGATAAATGCACAAGTGCATCTCAAGCTAGAGGCTCCTCACAAGAAGAGGTGCTTATGGCTGCTTATGGAAGTTCCAGCCCGCGTGTCATCACCAACACACTCAACAGGATGGATCAAAGTTATCCTGCTTCGGCTAATTGGTGTGACAAAAACCTTCTTATTCTGATTCCGTTTCTATAGCAACAGCGCCTCTTACAAACGTTGTTTCTAGCGCGTGTGTTTGAGGTTTCCTTTGGATCAAATAATACAGCTCAACTCATTGTCTTTTTTATATCTCCTGCAGACCCTCACGTTGTGCAGCGCCACCTTGGTCGGTTTTCATTTACAAGGCCAAAAACAAACTGGGAAATGTAGTAAGCCTCAGAATAGATTGGACAAATCATTTTGAGCACCACGTTGGCAATGGCAATGCACTACACTATATTTATCTTGATCAAATCTTAAATATTCTTTCATACGTGATTAACAAGAACGGACATTTTGAAATATATTGTTTCATAGAAGTCCGTGTAGTTAGCAGCTACTAATGTACATCAGTTTGCATCTTTGCACTCAAAGTTACTTATTGGTGCATCTCCGCACTCCCACAGTAGCGAAGTTGTTTTGTCATCTTGAGGAAATGCTTCTGATAACTGTTAAAAAAAAGTTTTTCTTGGATAACATGCTTTTCTATGGTATGGTTCCACTTGTCCCCTTAAATGACGTAAAAGTTGCCACCATACAGGTCAATGAGAAACTTCTCAAAACAGCACTGCAGACCTTCTCTCTTACATCATTCAACTGCAAATAAACGTGAAATCTCTACCAAAGTCAGTCAGTGGTGAGTCTTACTGCCAGCAGCACTTGTGTTGAATAAAGCGCCCAAAGGCCCTAGAGGCGCCAGGACAAGGCTTCCTTTTCCGGCTGAGATTATTCCAGCTCAGCTTCCCTGACCAATCAAACATTGCGCCCTTCCTTGCAGAGATATTACTGGTGCTAGGCACGGAGAGCCTCGCTTTCACCATTCAGGCGGTCACCCGAAGAGCACGGTGCCCAACACAACCTGGTAGGATTTCTAAACTCCCATAATTATGAACATAAAGATAGTTGTTTTGACGTATGTCCTCTATGCTATTTTATGACCTCAGCAGAGACTGATTCAAACAGCCGTCCAATCACCATCGCGTATTTACTATCTGACACGATTATCACTGCACTTTAGAAACATGTTTTAAAGTGAGCCTTGGTTTGCTCTACAGGCACCTTAGAACCCGAGCCAAGGACGCACGTTCTGGTGACATATGTTCATCAGAAGTTATCAAAAAGAAGAATTGTGGTCACTCTGGGATAGCTTCAGAGAGCAACCGGGTTGGTGTATGACAGTGATAGATAACCATCTTCAATACTGTTCTCCGCAAAGGAGATATGAACACACGCTAGAGACACCTATGTACGAAAGACAGACCATAGGTTTTTTTCCAACTATTGCTGAGCCGCAGGAGTGTGTAATGGTAAAGGCATTTAAGTACGTGAGCAGAGTGTTTATATTCCTGCAGGGGACACTCAGCAGCGCTGAGTAAAAAATTACTATATTTCAGGATGAACGCCACTTTCCAGGTGTGAATCAGAGAGTGTTGACTGTATGGAAGCTTGAAGACCAGCAGTTACCACGGCAGTATGTAAAGTGCATGTGCTGGATTAGTGCCATTCCTGGACGGACAGTGAATCCCACCCCTCCCCCCCTCCCCCGCCCTCACCCTCGCTCACTCTTGTACTTCAATTAAAGCACACAAATGGAAGTGACACGCGCACGTCCTGTTTCGTCATTCTGAGTTCAGACTATTGTTTTGGATTTACTCCCCACACCTTAACACACACCTGCAGAACCACAAACAGACAAATATAAACCCAAACAGAGGCAGGGATAAATTCAAACATACACATACTTTCATAAAGATACAAACACTCGCACAGAGAAAGCACAATCACCGGCAGAGCTCACATTCATATACACACTAACACACGGCCATGAGGGCAACTTGTAAACTATAACACAACAACAGCGCAAGGGTATATATTCCACGAGTTGGCATGCAACACAATGATATTTTTGTCCAAAAGAAAAGTAAACAGGACTATAAGAATAGCATCCGAACATGAATATGAAACGTTATCACACTTTGTAATAAAGTCAATAATATAGAATAAACAATTAGTTCACTATTCTCACATTGTTGAGTCATTGCTATACAAGGATGCTTTGGGAGAAAGAGCGTCATTTGTGGTTGAAAGAGCAGTGATTGAACGGTGCATTATTATATCGCCGGGTTCTGCTGAGGCGGCTCCCAGGGAGCGCTCATGCAGGGCTTCACCTCCCTGCTGGGTCAGGTGCCCAGCATAGGAAAGTCAGCGAGACACCCCCGGCCCCCTCTTGCTCGAGTAACCAGGAGAAATGTGCTGGCAGAACAGTGTAGCCTACCAGGACTGGTGCCAGTGTGGGCACTCTGTTAAGGGCAGCGGCAGCCTGTTCTGCTGAAGTGAGACATTTCTGCTGCCCACGCGCTGCAGTTCCATTTAATTACCGACAACACAGTCTCTCTAATGCAACATCGTTGTAATGGGGATTATTGAATCACCCTTCAGCCTGTGCATCTGCTCTCTGCCTCGGGATTGGCTGAGAATTCAGCCGAGAGCATCAGGAAAAAAACAATAACAAGTTCGTATGCACAGTGACCTTGCAGAGTCATGGTTCTAACCCTAACGAGGCAATATGGCGTCTAAGCATTTAACACTCACGCACACTGCCAGCCAGAAGGGGGATTTTCAAAGCTTAAAGCAGGGAATGACTCAAAAGGACATATAATAAGCTCAGTACATGTTTTGCGAAGCCAGCATCATATGTGTAGAAAAATAATTTTTAAGCAGCAGCAAACGTATGACTATGAAGATGAAAGTGTACATTGAAAGTAACGTACTCCGTTACCAACTTTTCTGTTACTTTACGTTTCTCCTTCCCTCCGGTCTAGTTTTTAACCCACACTACGAGTGAAATTACCGAACCACATTTGCCCATTTTTACAATGTACGTCCTCCTTGGCTTTATGATACGCTACTTGGTTCGCGCATTTAAGATGCTGTATAGAGAGCGATGGTAGTCACCTGGTGGGCAATGTAAACTCAGTGACACCTTGGTCTAGTTTTTTGGGCTCCTGTGCAATCCAGTTCCCTATTCCCATTCTGTGCAGAACTGCAGATCCAGTTCTGAAGTTCAGATAACAATCTGCACACAATAAAACATATACCATCATCACTTGCCCCTTAATGCACCCCCAATCTGGCACTGATTTAAAATGGCCCAGAATCACACTGCTCTCCTATCCTGCGCTGGCTCTTTGCCTACATACGGAAGAAGGATCAATGCAGTGCCCACAGCCAGTCCAGCCTGCCTCGAGGCACTCCTAAAGCCGTTATGAGTTCTCGTGCTGTAAAGATGTCTGTGTGCATGGGGTAGGAAGCCGTGGGCGGGGCTATGCTTACTCAAGGCACATGATGCTTTGTCTGTCAGAGAGAGGAGAACATGTACTAGAGTGTTAGTAGAAGTTCGGATTGACTGCTAAACGTGAGAGGCCGTTTTCATGGCGGTGGACGTATTTAGTCAAGAGAGTTGGGGGCGTGGGGGGGGGACGGTTGGGGGGCAGAGAGTACTCACAGCCTAGCGCAGTCAACTGGATACTACGAATCTATAGTGCTTTTAACGATTTAAATGGCGTATGTACAGGTAAGTAAAGGAGAAATGATGTTTAATAGTGTTCGTATTTCATCCAGTAGTGAGGCGGAACGCTGCGTTCGATCCCTAAGTAACTAGTTTAGACCGCTCATCATTCTTTTCCGCTGTCTAACGGGTCCCGTTGAACCCGCGCTGCTGCCTTGCTGCAAGGCTTTTGACGATCGCACAACCACCTCACTCCGTCGGTTTCTTATTGCTGAGCACGGCTATTGCAAGGCAGCGTCTTTTACGGGTCTTGTAAGTAAGCATCTCCGCTTATCTGCGAGTTTCAGTCACAGAGAAGCCGCCAAGTTGAACATCAGTACCAGAGGAACAAAGTTATTGGCCTTGAGATGGCTGCCTCCGGCAGGTCTCTTGCAATTACTGCACGCGTGATGCTCAGCTGGCAGTGCGGGGCGAGCCAAGCGTACAGAGGTTTCAGAACTGGCAGCACCCGGGCACTGACATCTCCCATCCCTCAACAAACTATGCCAGATTCACGGTGCGTGCCTCGCAGGCATACAGCGGACCCCCAGCCCCTAAATATGATCTATTTAATATCGCGAGGCATCTCAGCAGCGGGGAAATTGTCTTACCTGTAGTTTCACCCGGTTCAAATCCACAGGAGAGGGCCACTTTGCCCAGATGAGGAAATTCACAGAAAGAAAAGCGGTGGGTTAAAGTACCGGCAGATGCCAAAGGTCTGTGCCAAGAGGATGTGCTCTCCTTCAGTAAGTTGGCAGCGCTTATGATCCCCACTGAGTGTCCCTGTGTAGTTCAGTCCTCTCCCTATTCCTTGTCCACCTCCGTGCTCCAGTCTGCGGTTCTGGTCCTGGCTACTCGCCTCTCCCCTCTTCAGCACCAGCGGCTCGGTGGACAGCGCCAGCTCCGATCACCTGCAGGTTGTCTTTCACTGAACTCGACTTCTACCCCGCCTGCCTCCTCCAGACCTGCCACTCACGTTCTAAACCCCGCCCAGCGAGGACGTCACCTAGCAGCCTTCGACGCTCCCGGCTTCCAGACCCTCCCTCTCATCTGCATCCGAGCACCCAACCGCCGCCCGGGCACTGTCTACCTGCCGCGCCCCTCATTACCAGCTTGAGCCATGGGAAACCAGCGGTGTGCGACGGAGGATCGCCGAGGGATCACCGTGCAAGCCACCTGCTGCAAAGCCCCAGAGTCTCTAGGCAGACATGAACCAAATCCCAGCTTTGCTTTGTCTTGCTGCGTTATTTCTGAGGCTGCTTTCATGCTGTTTAGAGTCGTACAACTGCAACTGCTTTGGATTTTGGTATGTTTTTTTTAATCATTAGTTTAGTAATAATAGTGGTAGGGTAATGGTAATAATAATTTGATAATAATATGGCCAGAACGATTGTCATTATCCGTGTCATCGTTTACAATTCACTCTCAACGCGAAAAGTTTCTGGTCCCCAAAATAATAGAAATGTTTAAAGACCAATCTTTAGAGATTAATGGCGAAATTCTGTTAGAAGGTGTGAGCTTTTTTTCTGCCCCATGAAAAATCCTAAAGCAGCTGCTCTCTTTTTCAGTAAAGCAACGTTGTATTTCTTTACTTTTCTACGAGACCGTTTTAATATTGAAGCTGAAGTGCCGAACCTTTTTCATGGGGTCTTTCTGGAATTACGTGCTTGGGGCAAGAGTAGCAATAACTTTTAAAATTGGTTTGGAAATGGAGGGAGTAAAGTAAACCAAAGCACACGGAGGACTGTGGGGATATTGTCAAACGGGCAACAGAGGATGAGAAGTCAGTACTCTGTCCACCTTGCTGTGAAAGCATCCATTACATCGTCGTGCTGTCCTTTGCCCCACTTAATTACTGTATGAGAAGGGTACAGCCTCGTAGACACCCCCCATTTCAAAAGAACACTAGCATAAGAGTTCCACCCATCCTCCCAACATCCTGTATATGGTCTGTGAAATAATCCAGTCTCGTAGTATAAGAAGAGATTTAATGGTAGATAAGGAACTAAACATCCATCACCACAGCGGTAACAGAACAACTGGTTACAGGGAGTGCAGGTTAGAACGCTCGCAACATTCCACGAGCGTTTCAACTGTAAGGGGTGGCGGAAGGAACCAAATAACGAAGCCAAATACAACATATCTTCCTTCCTATGCAATTTTGGGAATTCAAAAATCAATACGTGAAATAGTCTTTTTGCCAATCCGGTTTGGAGTGCACCTTCCTCAGGCACATCTTTCCATCAGGAATGGTATGCTGGTTGTCGCTGCTTGGTCTTACATTACAATCATTGTGGATAGGATCATCACTCTTTACATGAACTATTCTGTCAACACTCCAATACTGTCCATCATCCAACTTCACGACATTCTTAAATACTTTGCTTACCACCTTTTCTCCAGAAAACTTTGAACAACCTGACATTACAAAATTAGGTAATTTCACTTTCACTGCGTCACCTACCTTCAAAGCTCTAGGCGACCTCTGTATTTTCTCATTGTACCTATCCACATACTTCCTTTGGTTTAGGTGTATCTTTTCCATGATCATACCTCTATTCACTTCTTCTCTTCCACCGACAAGCCACAAAGGGCCTAACTTAGTGCCCGGCTCTCTCCCTTTAAGAGACCTAAACGGTGACACGCCGGTGACTGAGTGAGGAGTGACAAGATAGGACCAAACCATGTCCTCCAGTGCTTTCCATACATTGCTGCCATTTTGTACATTGAGTTAAATACAGTCCTTGATCATTCGATTTATGCGCTCTACCAGCCCGTTTGCCCTAGGGCAATACAGTGGCGTAAGTTGATGTTCAACTGAAAACTTGCGCAGGAACTCTTTCATACATGTAGAGGTAAATTGGACCCCATTATCCGTGACCAAAATCTGTGGTACCCCTTCTGTACGGAAAACCCCTTGAAGGAAAGTCATTACACTACCAGTAGTGATGTTTTCTACTACCTGATAATGATCCATTTCGAATGATAGTCTACCAATGTGATGATAAATCTCCCCCCCAGTCCCCTTACATTTAGAGGACCGACAATGTCCATAGCCACTTTGAGCCAAGGAGCAGGAGGAACTTCCACAGGAGAGATCTTCCCTTTGCTCACAACCTTACTTTTATCACTCATGGTACAAGGTACACATTCTCTTACTTCCCTCTCCACCATGGTGTCCATCTTCGGCCACCAATAGTGTAACCAAATTTTACTCTTAGTCTTACTTCAACCTAAATGGCCCTCGTGTGCCAAAAGTAATAACTTTTCTCTTATGCCCTCAGGAGGTACTAGCTTATTCCTTCGATATAAGTTATTTACTTGTACATGTAATTCATTTCTCACATCCCAAAACACATCTTCTCCATTTTTTAAAAACTTAGGATTGCTCGGCCATCCTTCACAAATGAGCTGTTTCACCCTTGGGAACAACTCATCGTTTGATAATGCTTCTTCCCACTCCGGTTTGTCCAACCCATCAAAAACTGTAGACACCACAATTTCGTCCCCAGGATCCTCCTCCAATTCCTGATTCCTTAGTGGTAACCTTGACAAGCAATCAGCTGCCTGATTCTTTTGTCCAGGTATGTACACCACTTCAAAATTGTAACCTTGAAGACCTAGAAACCATCTTGATATCCTAGGTGTGGACCTTCCAAGATTCTTTGATGAAAAAATGCTCACTCAGGGCTTGTGATCTGTCCTTACATTAAAAGGTATGCCCCACACAAATGTTCTAAAATGCAATATAGCCCAGTAAAATGCTAATGCCTCTCTTTCAATTACTGAATAGCGAGATTCAGCTGCAGTCAGAGCTCTGGATGCAAACGCCACTATCCTTTCTCCATTTTCTGTCACTTGACTAAGAGTGGCTCCGATCCCTTTTACGCTAGCATCTGTAGTAATGATGGTGCGCTTACTGTTATCAAAACATCCTAGGAATGGTGCCTCTGATATACTGTCTTTGATTGTCCTGAAAGCTTCACTACATTGTTCATCCCATTCGAATTTTGTACCTTTTTTTAATATACACCTCAAAGGGTAAGTAATGTCAGCAAAGTTCTTTATAAATTTAGAGTAATACTCTGACAGCCCCAAGAATGACTTGATCTCTTCCTTGTTGGTGGGACATGGCGCTAACTTTATAGCATCTACCAGATTAGTTTTAGGCTTGATTCCTTCCTGGGAAATGACATGCCCTAAGTAAGTAACTGAGCGGACTCCTATCTGGCATTTTTCCTTCTTCAAAGTAAGACCAGCTTCCCTTAAACTACTCAGAACCAAACATAGCTTCCCATTGTGATAATCTTCATTCTTGCCGTACATTAACAAATCATCCTGGAAACATAAAACTTGCTCCAGCCCTTCTAAAATATTCTGCATTGCCCTTTGAAAAACTGCCGCAGCTGAGGCTAAACCAAATGGCATTCTACAAAATCTGAATGCACCAAACGGCGTTATGAACGTGGTCAACGCCTTGCTTTCAGGATGAAGTCTTATTTGGTGGTAGGCTGATGACAAATCTATTACTGAGAAGAATTCTGCCCCACATATCTGATTCAGCATATCATTGATATTAGGCAAAGTGTGCCTATCGATCCATATGTTCTTGTTTAACTCTCTTAAGTCAATGCACAATCTGATATTGTTTGTATTGCCCTTTGCTGTGATCACAATGGGTGCAACCCATTCAGCACACTCCACCGACTCTATGACCCCTTGACTAAGACGTCTGTCAAGTTCCGCCTTCAGGGGTTCTCTCATCATAATTGGAATGTTCCTACATTTATGGGCTACTGGTTTTGCCCCCACTTTCAATTTTATTTTATGTTGGTACACTTTCATGCACCCCAGTTTATCAGTGAAAATTTCTGGGAACTCATCAACAATTTCTGCCCCACACACACCTCTTCCCACCAACATGACAGGAGTATCTGCACTGGGATCCAATTTCATTCCTAGGTCTCTCTGGTGGCCCCACCCTAGCAGGTTTGCTCCTTTCTTTGCAATATAAACCTTCCCCACCGTGCTCCTATCATTGAATGATATCCTCATAATGGCTACTCCCTCTAAAGGAATTGGATCCTTGTTGTACCCTACAGGTATCACATCTGGAATGTGTAGTTCAACTTCCCCTTTTTTGAATTTCTTCCAAAATGTCTCACTATTCATGAGAGTGAATGGTGAACAGGAATCTGCAAACATTTCCAGTTTTTCTCCATCCAAGCCTATTTCACATTTTGGTGGCTCATATGATTTACACTGCCATTCCCCAAAATCTTCACCTGTAACACAAAATTCCTTTTGTATCCTTCACCATTCTCTACACTATTTACTGTTCTACCCGACATATCTTTGCACGCTCGCGCAAAATGTCCCTTGCGATTACAATTCCTGCACGTAGCTGTTCTTGCTAAACAATTTACACTATTTGCCAAATGCCCACTACTTCCACATCTGAAGAACTTCAACCTGTTTTCATTGTACATCCTCTCCTTGTTAATCACCTCCTTCCCATCTTTTTTTTTGCGTTCTTTATAGCATAAACCTCTTTTAGTTCTTCACTTATCTCACTTACACTGTTATCATCTGTTGTGTTCATTTCCTTCATGCATTCTACAGTATGCTCAACACTTTTGGCAATGTCAATTGCCATTTTTAAATCCGGATTACCAACTAGTAACTTACCCAGAATTTTCTTATTATTCGTACAGCGTACAAGTTGGTCACGTATCAAGGATTCTGTAAGCTCATTAAACTCGCACGTATTTGCTAGCCCTCTTAAACCCGCAATATAGTTCCCTACTTTCTCATTCTTCCCTTGGACCCTTCCAAAAAATTTATGTCTTTCTAGGACCACATTAATTTTGTCTGCAAATTGAAGTTCTAATTTTCTCATACTACAATCATACACATCTCCACCTTCTTCATCCGCTTCCTCAACCTCTACCTCAGGCAAGCTATCAAAGATCTTCCTTCCCTCTGCCCCTAAATTATGCAGCAGAATATGCTGTCTTCTGATTGCAGAAAACCCACTTGCCCCAATAGCAATGAGGTAAGATTCAAAACTTTTCTTCCAGTCTTTCCATGTAACCACAGGTTCCCCTGCTTCTGATAGGAAAGGTGTAGGCTGTACCATACTAGCCGCTGCCATAATGTATCCCCACACACTACTTCCTACGTCCCCTAAAGTAATCTCCTACCTTTTCCACTACCTCAATTTATTCTACTACTCCTAACGTAACGTAATGTGAAAATTTGCCTCTTCCTAAACTTATTCACACAAGGTTATCAGTGTCACTTTTCAGTCAGTAAATTCCAGTCTATTCAGAATCCGGCCACAGACATCCTCCCTGTTGCTTTACTTTAGGCGATAAGCTGTCTCACCGTACTTCTCCCAGTTCTTTTCATACCTACGATTTCCTCAAGCAAAATGTTCTTTATTCCGGATTCTCTCGCTTCCTGCACCAACACTTCTTTTAATTTTACGTTCCTCACGCCGTCACTTTTCAGTCAGCACCTGAATTCCTCCTCGCCTATACGGAGTCAACCATCTTCTTTCCTGTCAGCCAAGCGTCACCCACTGCGCATGGCCGACAAAGAGTCAATACTCTCTTATTTCCTCACGCGCAGTCGCCTTCCCTCCAGAGTCTCCGTTAATACACTGCGCAAGCCTGCTAGAAATATTTTCCACCTCTCAACTCCACCTCGCATGTGCTCGCTCCTCACACTGTTCTCCACACGACTTCCTTCTTACGTGCCTTACGCCGAGTTTTCTTCAGTCTCCCGTCATTCCTTTACGTGCCGCACTTCCGAGGAGTTCTCTGTGCAACCACGTCCCGGCAATTGTAGTTTCTTCTCTCGTTCCTCAAAAATTCTCCACAGCAGTCTTCACAGCAACGTACTTCCGAGATTCCCTCTGTACCTTGCGTCACCCTGCACTTGTGCTTACGGTGAGTTCTTCATTTACTTGTTCTGTGACTCCAATCACACTTTATAAGTTCTTCTTGATTCTTCCTTTATTTTATTCCCGCTGCGGCCACACACGGAGGGGATGTAAGTACGTCGTCCTCCTCACGAACACTCGTCGCCAATGAAATAATCCAGTCTCGTAGTATAAGAAGAGATTTAATGGTAGATAAGGAACTAAACATCCATCACCACAGCGGTAACAGAACAACTGGTTACAGGGAGTGCAGGTTAGAATGCTCGCAACATTCCACGAGCGTTCCAACTGTAAGGGGTGGCGGAAGGAACCAAATAACGAAGCCAAATACAACAGTCTGACAACAAACAATTATGTGAGCAGCGAGAGAGGTAGTCTTTGTCTCCGGATGTATGACATTACAAAGCATGCAATCACAAAGCATGACTTTATCACACGTTTTTCACAACACATGTATTTGCCATGCATGTGCCTTTACCAAGCATATGCCTTTAATATGCGGGATAATGTAATTAAGGTAAGTTAAAAAAAATATATATATGTGTTTGTGTGTATGTATATATACACACACACACGCACACACATACACGTGTTACCATCCTTGTGGGGACTATGTGCGAATACCTGCCTTGTGGGGACTAACCTTTCCCAATGTTTTTAAAATACACTAATAACAGAAAAACGTTAAGAAAAAATTCATGATACAGGATCCTGCTTCAAATTTGCAAATATGTTGTTATTTAATCGTGCGCACAGCACCATACTTGCGGGGACTTGAACACGTGCTACCATCCTTGTGGGGACCTAGTCCGTAACACTATTTGTGAATGAATACAGTTGAAGGCACATGGCTAAATGTTTATTTTATCAACAATATACACATTATAATCTATTCATATATGAATTGCTGCATATATACTAGGGGTATACATTATAGACAGATCATGTTAATGTGCCAGAAAATATCATATCATGCTTAAAGAAAGACCCTTAAAGCTGTATTTAACCTATTTATCAGTGCTTAAAATCTTAGGAGATAAGGGAACTAACACATAAAGAAATTCACATACGGAACTAAGGAATATGGTCAAGTGGAACCCAGAGCTTGATTAGCTGCTTACATTTTTGCCAAAATAAGTGTTCAAGTCCCCACAGAGATAGTGGGTGAAGATAATTGTGTTTAAGTGTCCATAGAAATAGTGTGTACATATAAAGAGTGTGAAGCTAATAATGTTCAAGTCCACACAAAGGTTGCGTGTAATCATAGGAATGCTCAAGTCCCCACAGAGATGATATGTTATTATAGCAATGTGTAAGTCCCCACAGAGATAGTGTGTTATCATAGAGAAGTTAAAGTCCCCACAAAGATGGTGTGTTATTATAGTGATGTTCAAGTCCTCACAAAGATAGTGTGTTATTATAGCGATGTTTAAGTTCCCACATAGATAGTGCATGAAGGTGATTGTGTTGAAGTCCTCATTAAAATAGGGCCCAGTTCAAAAAGGTAAACTTAGACAAAAAAATCTAACTTTTCTACTTTTCAGTATTCACAAAGGTAAATTTAGACCAAAAGTCTAACTTTACTACTTTTCAATATTCACAAAGCCCCATACAGAGAATGCAAAGCTGATGATGCTCAACCCAAAACAGAGCTTGCATGTAATTACAAGAATGCTCAAGTCCCCACAGAGCTGGTGTGTAACTATATTATTACCATTGTCCCCACAGAGATAGTGTGTGATTATAGAGATGTCGAGGTCCCCACAGAGATAGTGTGTGATTATAGAGATGTCGAGGTCCCCACAGAGATAGTGTGTGATTATAGACATGCCCAGCTCCCCACAGAGATAGTGTGTGATTATAGAGATGTCAAGGTCCCCACAGAGATAGTGTGTGATTATAGAGATGTCGAGGTCCCCACAGAGATAGTGTGTGATTATAGAGATGTCGAGGTCCTCACAGAGATAGTGTGTGATTATAGACATGCCCAGCTCTCCACAGAGATAGTGTGTGATTATAGAGATGTCAAGGTCCCTACAGAGATCGTGTGTTACTATAATATTGCCATGGATGCCAAAGAGAATGTGTGAGATCATAGAAATCTCCAAGTCCCCTCAAAAACCTACACCCACCTAAACCCCAAACATTCCCTTGCCATCCAAAAACCCACACCCACCATAAAAAATCCCTTGTGACCCAAATACCCATACAAATACTAAACCTTAAATGATTAATTGGCACCTAAAACACCCATACCAGCCCTAACCCCTAAATGTTCCCTTGCCACCAAAAACCCATGCCCACCCTAAACCCTAAAAAATCCCTTGTCAATCAGAAACCCATAACCACCTTAGAAATAAAAATTCCCTTGCCACCCTAAACCTTAACAAATCCCTTGTCACCCAAAAATCTATACCCACCCTAAGCCCTAAACATTCCCTTACCACCCACAAAAACAAAACTCCCGCTAAACCCTAAAAATTCCTTGCGACCCTATCCCCAAAAATCCCTTACCACCCAAAAACCCATACCTGCCCTAACCTTAAAAAATCCCTCACCTCCCAAAAACCAACACCCACCCTAAACCCATAAAAATTCACTGGCCATCCAAAAAACTATACCCAACTTAAACCCGAAAAAGTACCTTACCACCCAAAAACACACATCCACTCTAATCCCTAAAAATTCCCTTATCATCCAAAAACCCATACCCACCCAAAACCATAAAAGTCCCTTCCCCCAAAAATCCACACCCATTCTAAATCCTAAAAATTCCTTTGCCACTAAAAAACCCACAACCATCCCAAATGCTAAAAAATCCCTTACCACTCAAAAACCTACACCCACCCTAAACCCTAAAAGTTCACTTGCCTCACAAAAACCCATACCCACCCTGAAAAATCCCTTGCCACCCAAAGACCCATACAAACACTACTCTAAAACGATTCATTACCACCCAAAAACCCATACCCTGCCTAAACCCTAAGAAATCCCTTACCACCCAAAAATACATACCCACCCTAAACCCTAAAAATTCCCTTCTCACCCAAAAACCCATACTCACCCAAAACGACAACATTTCCTATGCCCCAAAAGTCCACACCCACCCTAAACCTTAAAATTTCCCTTGCTACCCAAAACGCCAGACCAACCTTAAACCCTAAAAAATCCCTTGCCAATCAAAAACCCATACCCACCCTAAAAGTAAAAATTGCCTCGCCACCCTAAACCCTAAAATATCCCTTGCCACCTAAAGACCCATACCCACCCTAAGCCCTAAACATTCCCTTACCACCTAAAAAACGATACCCACGCTACAACTCCTTGCGAACCTAACCCCAAAAATTCCCGTACCACCCAAAAACCCTACCATTAAAAAATCCCTAACCTCTCAAAAATCCAAACCCACCCTAACCCCATAAAAATTCACTGTCCACCCAAATAAACATACCCAACCTAATCCTGAAAAGTACCTTACCACCCAAAAACACACATCCACTCTAATCCCTAAAAATTCCCTTATCATCCAAAAACCCATACCCACCCTAAACCCTAAGAAATCCCTTACCACCCGAAAATCCACACCCACTCTAAACATTAAAAATTCCTTTTCCACACCCATCCTAAATGCTGAAAGTTCCCTTGCCACCTAATAACCTATACCCACACTAAACACTAAAAATTACCTTGCACCTAATATCCCATACCCACCCTAAACCCTAAAATTTCCCTTGCTACCGAAAAATCCACACCTACCCTAAACCCTAAAAATCCCTTAACACCCATATACCCACACCAACTCTAAAAACTTAATTGCCAACCAAAATTACCATACCCACCCTGAACCCTAAAAGCCTTTATCACCTGAAAAGCTATACTCACCCTAAACCCTAAAAATTCCCTTGCCGAACAAAAGCCCACACCAACCCTAAACCCTAAAAATCCCCTTGAGACTCAAAAAGCCATACACACCATAAATCCTACAAAATCCCCTACCACCAAAAATACGGCACCCATCCTAAATGCAAAATTCCATTGAAACCCATAAAACCCATCCCCCTAAACCCTAAAAATCCCTTATCACTCAAAAACCTACACTCACCTAAACCACAAAAATTCACTTGCCACCCAAAAACGCAAACCCACCATAAAAAATCCCTTGTGACCCAAACACCCACACAAACACTGAACCTTAAATGATTCATTACCACCAAAAAAACCCATACCAGACCTAATCCCTAAATGTTCCCTTGCCACCCGAAACCCAAGCCCACCCTAAATCCTAAAACATCCCTTCCACCAAAATACCCACACCCACCCTAAACGTTAAAAATTCCCTTGCAACCCAAAAACCCATACACACTGTAAAATGTACAATATCCCTTGCCACCAAAAATCTCACACCCACCCTAAACACAAAAAATTCCCTTGCCACCCATAAAACTCATACCCACCCTAAACCCTAGAAAATCTTTTACAACACAAAAACCTGCACCAAACGTAAACCCTAAGCATTAACTTGCCTCCCAAAAACCCATACCCACCCTGAAAAATCCTTTGTCACTTCAAAACCCACACCCATCCTAATTGCTGAAAAATCCCTTATGACTCAAAAACCTACTTGCACCCTAAACCCCAAAAATCCCTTACCACCCAAAAACCCATACCTACGCTAACCTTAAAAAATTCCTCGCCTCTCAAAAACCCATACCCACCTTAACCCCATAAAAATTCACTGGTCACCCAAAAAACAATACCCAACCTAAACCCGAAAACGTATCTTACCACCGAAAAACACACATCCACTCTAATCCCTAAAAATTAAATTATCTAAAAACTCATTCCCAGTCAAAACCATAAATTTTCCTTGCCCCCCAAAAATCCACACCCACTCTAAACCTTAAAAATTCCTTTGACACTTAAAAGCCCACACCCATACCAAATGCTGAAAAATCCCTTACCACTAAAAAACCTACATCCACCCTCAACCCTAAAAATTCACTTGCCTCCCAAAAAACCCATACAAACACTACACCTAAATGATTCATTACCACCCAAAAACCCATGCCCAGCCTAAACCCTATAAAAATCCTCACCACCCAAAAAGTCATACCCACCCTAAATCCTAAAAATGACCTTATCACCCAAAAACCCATACCCGCCCAAAACCCTAACATATCACTTGCCCCCAAAAATCCACACCCAACCTAATCCTTAAAATTTCCCTTGACACCCAAAAACAATACCCACCCTAAACCCTAAAAAATCTCTTACCACTCAAAAACCTACACCCACCCTAAATCCTTTAAATTCACTTGCCTCGCTAAAACCCATACCCACCCTGAAAAATCCCTTGCCAGCCAAAAACCCATACAACCACGATACCTAAATGATTCATTACCACTCAAAAACCCATACGTAGCATAAACCCTAAAAAATTCCATACCCACCCAAAACCCTAACATATCCCTTGCCACCAAAAATTCACACCCACCCTAAACCTTAAAAATTCCCTTGCTACCAAAAAAGCATACACACCCTAAACCCTAAAAAATTCCTTGTTAATCAGAAACCCATATCCACCCTAGAAATACAAATTCCTTTGCCACACTAAACCTTAACAAATCCCTTGCCACCCAAAAACCCATACCTACCCTCAGCCCTAAACATTCCCTTACCACCTAAAAAAACGATTCTCACGCTAAACCCTAAAAATTCCTTGTGACCCTAACCCCCAAAAATCCCTTACCAGCCAAAAACGCATACCTACCCAAACCTTTAATTCCTCGCCTCTCAAAAACCCATACCCACCCTAACCCAATAAAAATTCACTGGCCACCCAAAAACCTATACCCAACCTAAACCCGAAAAAGTACCTTACAACCGAAAAACACACATCCCCTCTAATCTTTAAAAATTCACTTATCATCCAAAAACCCGTACCCACCCAAAACCATACATTTGACCCCCAAAAATCCACACCCACTCTAAACCTTAAAAATTCCTTCGCCACTTAAAAACCCACGCCCATACCAAATGCTGAAAAATCCCTAACCACTCAAAAAACTACACCCACCCTAAACCCTAAAAATTCACTTGCCTCCCAAAAACCCATACCCATCCTGAATATTCCCTTGCCACCCTAAAACCCATCCAAACACTACACCTAAATGATTCATTACCACCCAAAAACCCATAACCAGCCTAAACCCTAAAAAATCCCTCACCACACAAAAATCCATACCCACCCTAAACCCTAAAAATTACCTTATCACCCAAAAATCCATACCCACCCAAAACCCTAACATATCCCTTGCCCCCAAAAATCCACACCCACCCTAAACATTAACATTTCCCTTGCCACCCAAAAAAATACCCACCCTAAACCTTAAAAAAATCTCTCACCACTCAAAAACCCACACCCACCCTAAACCCTAAAAAATCACTTGCCTCCTAAAAAGGCAGACCCACCCTGAAAAATCCTACTACTGAGTGGTATGATATTTCCTTTCTTGTATATCAACAGCAGGTATGTTATGCACAATTACAGCAGACACATTAACCTCACAAGCTGTCTTATTCATTTGATACCTGTGATAGATCGATTAAAAACATATTTCTGAGACTGACAAACATTTGAACTACCTTTTAGGAATTTAGTACTACACATCCTGTCACTGACTACATTTGTAAAGCACATATTACATCATGATTCCTAGCTGTAATGATTTTAAGGAAGATGTGAAACTAGGAGTGTCCCAACAAATGAGCTGCAACTAAAGTAGTTTGCAGTTAGCGTGACAGCATTGAATAGGAGTAGCAAAACTGTGCAAGTCTGCAGGTTATCTGGAAGAACATAGACTGATTTTGATTTTGGCAGAGAGGGCACCTTGACCCAAAAGTGGCATAGTACCCTGCCTGCCAAACTGATGCTTAATTTATAGTCAGGACGGCCATTATGTTTCCGATAGCAGTGTTTGCGCAGGATGTACCAGTGGACTCGGTGCATCAGACAATCCAACCTATTTTGAGTGGACAGTTGAATGTATTTTTTCCAGTTCAGAACAGCCAGGGACACCTTTTTCAGTGAAGCTCCCATATGTTTAGTGGATACCACCAACACTTCTCAGCAGTGTGTGCCAAGACTTGCAAGTAGTGCAGTACTTTCATTGCACATTTCTAACACATCAGAGGAGGACTGCTGCACTTGTATTGTACATTACCAACACTGATCAGCAAGGCTGCTGCACTTGTATTGTACATTACCAACACTGATCAGCAAGGCTGCTGCACTTGTATTGTACATTACCAACACTGATCAGCAAGGCTGCTGCACTTGTATTGTACATTACCAACACTGATCAGCAAGGCTGCTGCACTTACATTATTCAATACTGTTGAGACCTGAAGGTTGTTTGGGTTATGATGCAGTGTGATCAAAAGTGCTATTTATGCCCCTTTCGGCCACATGTACGACCATTTTCATTTGCGATTCGCAATTTGTAAATTTTAATCACTTTCAATTAGTGAGTCGTAAAAGAAAATGTAGTAATGTGTCTCAGACGCATTTTGCAATTCCCAATGGGGTCGCAACTGACCTACCTCATCAATATTTATGAGGCAGGTTGCAATTTGCGACCCATTGGGAATGGGCAATAACACAGGGATGGTAGCCTGCTAGGGACAGCAGACCCCCATTTTTGTGTTTGCTTTTAAAATAGAGCAACTTTTTTTAAAAAATGCAGCCTGTTTTACTAAAAGGAAAATGTGATGCGTTTCAAAACCAAAAATGAAATGTTTCAGTTTCACTTTTTTAAGAGTAGGCAGTGGTCTATGGGACCACTGCCTGCTCTAAAAAACCATTTTTGCTGCCAGTCCCAATTGGGAAGGGGTCCCTTGGGGACCTCTTCCAGTTTGTGAGCGGCTTACCACCTACTCAAAGTAGGCAGTATACTGCGATTGTTTTGCAACTGCATTCGGGTCACAATACAATCGTACATGCCCTTGCGACTTGCCTTTAGAAAGGGATGCCCTTGGCACACCCCTTCCTAATACCAACTCGCAAATCCTATTTTGCTAGTCCGTGACAGGCTACCGACTTGCAAAATAGGGTTGATACATGCAACAACCCTTTTTAGCAGATGCCCCGCATCTCAGTTTGTGACCATTAAAAATGGTCATACATGTGGCCCCTGGTCCTAATTCCCATGTCTCTGCGCCCAAGTGTATCAGCCTGATTTACAAAAGTAACTTACAATTTTGAGTAATTAAACATTTGAGTAAGTTTACTACTTTTTAGCTGTTCACAATTTTGAGTAATTAAACATTTGAGTATGTTTACTACTCAATTCCCAATACATGTCTCCTCCAAGCCGAAGGGGCTGGGGCCTGTACACTTTTGAGTAATTTATACTTTTGAGTCATTTACACTTCTGAATCAGTTTAATGATTTTTGACTATTCAGAAAATCTAAGTGTAAATGTACTCAAAAGCGTAACTTACACTCGAATTTTGTGATTAGCCAAAAAGTAGACTTTCTCAAAATTCTACATTTTTTCTAAAGTGAAAGTTATATTTGTGAATCAGGCCCTTATATATCTTCCTAGTGTTTCTCTATTGCTATCTTAAAGGTTTTTGATTCCCTAAACTAGTGTCAAAGTTACAATGTCCCATTGTGATATATGTTTGCCTTGCTATCTGTACCGTCTCTCTACCATTGCCCTGGTCTAAGGACATGTCTTGGAATTTGTGACTACCTGTTCGAGTGTCTCTTCGCCAGGACACATTTCTTCATGTCCCAATGTTTGTGTCTCAATGTACTGGAATCAATGCAACCCTGTCTCAATGCAATTGTCTCTCGCTGTCCAAAAGTGTTTTCCGGCTGACCCCATGCCTCCCATATGCACGTCTTTCTATGTCCCTGTCTCCCTATGTTAATATTTGTCCATGTCCATCTCACCATGTCACTGTCTATGCAGCTCAATGTTCTTTTGACTTCCTGTGTCTGTTTTCGCATATATGTCTCTCTGTTTTAATGGATGCCCTTGTGTCTACCTGATCCATGTTTTATTGTCTAATTTTCCCTGTGTCTCCTGTGTCCATGTGTTCTCCATTCACCACTCTATGTTTATGTATGCCCACGTCAGCCTCTCCCTTCTCGTTGTCATTGTCTACCTCTGCCCATAATTCCTCTTGTCTCAATCCACAGTGGCTGACTGCAACCCATCAGCAAATCATCTGTTCAATGAAGCTCAGACCTGTAATTTCCAGGAATAGCTAGACGTTATACTGAAAACACTTTAATTGTAGCAGGAGCTTCTCAAAAAGGGGGAGCTTTACTCAGAAACGTATGTGCAGCATCCGTGGTGACGGTAATGCAGAAACCAGGGTGTGATAGGAACTTGGAGAGTAATAGTGAAGAGTGCAGATAAAGCGACGTGCACAATCTGCAAAATGTTTTTTGTCTAGTACAGAACACTCAGTTGCAACCCAGATGACAAGGTGCAAATTCTAGCATTTTACATCATCCTGTCAAGATTCATTTTTCACAGTTCACAATCTACATTACAGACTTTGGATGCTTATTTGTATACAGGCATTTAACAGACATGGAACTACAATTAACCTGGCTTTATGCTCAGCCATTAACTATGCTATTCGTGTGACTATTCATCCTAGATTTCTCAAATTCAGATTGCTGCTGTGCCCATTACCTGAGCGCTAAACATTTTAGAATTGTAAACAAATTAGTGTAGCAGTAAAATGTAGATAACTAGCAACTTGCAGCATCACAGTATTGTATATATGGCGAAAGAGGGCCTGATATGAGAAATATATGTTGTCGTAAAACAGAAAATAGTCTTTAAATTGAGTCACATGATTAGGTGCACTTGCCATTCTTTTGTTGGACACCTGCCTCTAAAGTAGGCTTAGTCGTATTGCATGGTAAAAGGGTGAAAGAATTAAATAAATGCGGTGCTGAAAATGTTTTTTTTCCACTTGAGAACATGTTAGAAACTAGTACGAAATATCTCCTTCAAGTTACAGTTTAATATAACCCGGAATTTAAATTGCTAATCTCGCCTGCATATGGCTTCGTTAAGGGGAGCAGTTGTTTGCTGCTCTGTGGGCTCCGGTGCCAGGGAGTGGAACAGGTCTGAATGGAGCTGACGACCCTTTGTTATGCTGAACTCTGAATCGAGCACATTCACACCTGATTCTCTGCCACAGTCTGACAGCAGAGGCTGACAAAAGAGCCTCTCACCCACAGCTCAACAGGAGTATGGGGGAGGGTTGCCTCAAATAACTGGGCAAGGAAGGGTTACTTCTCTTCAGAGGAAGAAAGGTTGCGGCAATGTTACCGTCAAATTCTCATCCACAATCCTACATTTCCTACAGCTGGAAAAGTAGGTAAAGTCCGGAATCTGCGAAAGCACCTCTAGTGCACGTGCATGCATCCAACATTTTTCTGTTACTGTTTGGCAATATCCAAATTTCATTTCCATTCAGTCACACGGCGGCTTGGGGGTACAGTGACCTGTGCATAATTTACCAATCGCCATCCCCCGTTTTCCGTTCTAGTTTTAATATTGTACTATTTCTTTTTCAATAGTAACACTTTCTTACTCACCGAGTCACCCGTTTTATAGACACACATTCTGTACACCATTATTTGTTTTCATTTTCTGTTTAACTATTATCTTCATTATACGTTTCTCAAAGATTGCCTTGAAATGTTAGTTGCTAAACTCATCTGCAGCGTCTAACATTCCCAGACAGCGTGTAAAGATGTGCCTCATGCATAGTTTCAGTGGCACCTGCTCCTCATGCTCAGCTTCGGTACTGAGTGCACATCCCTCCATAACAGAAGTTCCATGGAGTGCCATGTTCATAGCAACAAACACCATAGTGTGCTTTCTGTGCATTGTTTGCATAGCTGCCATCTCAGGCATGTGGCTCCTGCATATCTGCATATGTCCAGCATGTGTTTATTGTACATTGTGTGTGCAATAATGTGATTACAATGTGGCTTCAGCATTAAACATGCACTTATTGCTACAATCGCGACAAAGACTTCACATGGACGTTCACTCACCAAAATGCCTGGGGTAGTGAAAGTGACATGACCATACATGCCAACATTTAAGGGCAGGGACGTGGGAGATTTAAAATAAAAAAATCGTGAGAATTAAAATTCCTCATTGACTTCTTGTAAGAAAGTGGCTCTGTATATACTGCACCAAAGTAAGGTACAGGGTGTACAGAGTCCACAGTCCCCAGAGGTTTGGCAGAGGCTAAAGTTAGATATAACCTTACTCTCTAAAGTGGTAGCTTGGTCGAGCAGTAAGGCAGTATCAGAGGACAGTGTAAAGCATTTGTTGCACACACTCAGCCAGCAAATGGTCTCACACATTCAATAACTGAACTCTAGGCCAATGGTTTTGTATCTAAAAATATATGGTAGTTTTATTTTAGAACCAACAATAGGTATCAAAATACTTCTCAGAATAAAATGCTGTAGTTGTATACTTTCAATAAGCAATAGACTTTTAAATGCAACAGTTGCAGTTGTTGCAATAGGCAACACAATTCAAACACAATTATAACATTGAGCTCAATGGGAGTTTTTAAGTAAATGCAATTTCAATTACTTTGCGTATGATTTTCTTACTCAGGGTTGGATCCTGGATTCAACCCTGATGCATTTCCTGTAAACAGTTGAAAGAAATCATTTTTGTTGCACGCAATTTTTAAGGAATATTTGTATGTTTCAAAAATCGACACTTAGAAGAATTTCTGGCAAAAACCAGGCAATGTTATCCTATGGAGGAAAATCAAGTTATTGGTAAGTACGGTTGTAATTACTTTTCAGGGTCAGTGCTGGGCACCAAGATCCAGCACTAGGATCTCTCCTGATAACAGGTGAGTATTTTCGTTTTTGTTGATCGGCTGATTTTTTGTGAATATTTTAAAGTTTAAAAACACGACACTTAGAAGAATTTCCTAATGAAACCAGTCAATGTTACCCTATAGAGAAAAAGTAGGTTATCGGCTTTCAGGTAAGTACTCGACTGACAGAGTTAAGGTTCTGGGCATAGACTCAGGGATCTCCCAGGGTCAGGTAGGTACAGTTGTTACACCCTTAGTGGCACAGGGGCAGCCGGGTGCAGAGGGAGTTAGGCCCAATGTTAGCCTATGGCGGGCAGGGGGCCTTTGGTTGGTGGCTGCTAGCAGGCAGGTCACGCGGCTGTGGGAGCTGGGCTCCTGGTCACTTACCCAGGGCAAGTGGGGAAGTAAGATAGGATAGGTGTTGCACTTCCAGGGGCACTCGGGCGGCTGGGTGCAGGGTGCTTTTGAGCCGTCGGGCGCTCAATGTATTGCAATGGAGAAGTTAGCAGAGGAACAAAGGCTGCAAGCTCGGGGACGGAGATTCTTCAGGTGAGACCACCACTTCGAGAGGTAAGTTGGGAAGCTGTAGGTTAGGTAGGCACCCAGGAGTTGGGCACAGGGGGCGGCAGGGCGCCGGGTGCAGGGGTGCCTTTTGGCGTCGGGAAATCTTACCGTCTGCTGGTCGCGGTTGGAGGGGTCCCTGGTTCTGAGGCTGTAGGCATCGTCTGGAGCATCAAGGAGGGTCCTTGGGTGCTGGATTCTTGGTCACAGTCGCTGGGGGGATGTTCTCGGGGTCTTTGTTCACTCAGGAACAGGCCGGGCTTGGCGGGTGCAGAGTGTGCAGTAGTCGCGGTTCCTGGCTGGCACCAGGGGTTTGTTACTTGCTTTGAGCAGAAACACTGCTTGTGGGAGTCCCAGTCTTTTAGAGTCACAAGGCAGCCAGGTCCTATGGGGTTTCGAGGTTGCTGACCACTGGAGACGACGGGTTTTAGCAGGAGCAGGTTTGAGGGTCGACAGGCCTGTAGGGCTGGGGCCAAGTCAGTTGGTGTTGTCCTCTTGTTAGCAGCTGCACGGCAGGTCTTTCTTCTTGTTCTTCTTGCTTGTTTTGGATTCGGGATCTGAGGAAGGAAGGTTCAGGGTGCCCCTAAAAACTAAATGGGTCCATTCCCTGGGATGGGTACACCCCCTAGCCTGCCACTCTCCAGTGGGAGGGGGGCAGGAGCCTAGTCCTGATTGAGTATGGCTCCCCATCCTCAAGATGGCGAGAGCCCGGAGTTGTGCTTCAACTCGCCTCCCCCACCTGAGGGGTGGGGTTGGCAGAGGCTGGCACACCCCCTTTCCTCACTTAGGTTTTCCCGCCGATCTTCCCGCCAGAGTGGGGGTCAGAACCGGTGGGGGCCTGTTGCTCTGTACAGCAAGTGGCCTTTGAAGCTCACAAAGGCGGCCTTTGAAGCTTCCCCTGCTCATCCTGGGGGTGGAGACCTAGCACCTCGCCCAGGATGTGCATTGTTGCAGACCCATGAGAGCGGATAGCGCTCTACCCAGGGGTCCAGTAACATGTCTGCTGGGTGGCAGCCTAGGCAGCCTCTCAGACAGGACGCTTGTTGTTGGTTAGGTTCAGGGGGCATCTCTAAGATGCCCTCTGTCGTGCAGCTTACATTAAATCCCACACTGGCATCAGTGTGGGTTTAATGTGCTGAGAAGTTTGATACCAAACTTCTCAGTCTTCACTGAAGCCATCATGGTGCTGTGGAGTTCATGATGACGACCTCCCAGCACCATATACTCTTAATGGCAGCACTGCACTTACAATTCCCAGGAACGGCCCTGCGTACTGTAGGGGTACAGGGCTCATGCACCTGTACCCACACCACTGGCATAGTGCACCCAGCTAGAGGGGTGACTGAAGTATACCAGGGCAGTGTGTATGTGGGCATGGCACACAGGGATGTGTGCCATGGTGACTCTTTGTTTTGTTCTGCACTAAGACACTCAGCCTGCAAAGGAAGTGTGTGTGTGTGCCAGGGTACAGGGTCTCTAAGGGTGGCACAATAAGTGCTGCAGCCCTTAGGGGCCTTCTCTGGTCACAGTGCCCTGGGTACCTATGGTACCATTTACCAGGGGCTGACATGTGGCCAGAGATGCCAATTGGGTTTAGGCGTCAAAGCAGTTTTAGGGAAGGAACACAGGCCCTGGGCACTTGATTGGCAGGAGCCCAGGGCACACTCAGTCAAAGTACATCAGCAATTCAGCAAAAAGTGGGGGCATACTTTGCAAGAAAGATGGCACTTTCTCACACTTCTATTTTAGAAAATGCAATTTCAGGCGGGAGACAGCTAAAATAAAGCAATTTTTTACTTGAAAAATCAGTAGTCTCCCGCCTGAATCGGGTCTATTGACATGTATGCATGACACACCCTTTTACCTTAATGGCATCACAAGAAGAGACCATGCCATGAATCTTCCCAGTAAGTGAGGCCACATAACTATATCATAATGGCATGACAGTATTTGACAGCGCTGAAATTCCCAAATAGCTGCATGATTACTATGACAATACTACACAGAAATGCCCGATATTAGGATGCTGGCGTGATCTTTGAAAGTGATGGGGAGTAATATTTGCCCTCAATTGTAGCGAGCAAAGTAAGTGAGTCAGACCTCTTATATAGGGCTTCAGGTCTGGTTTATGGCGTCTCCCCTTGAGAACATTTTAAATAAAACGGGATCAAATGCTGCATTTGAAGCACAATTTTCACATGAATTTGCTCAAAAGCCATAGGCACTATAGGGACACCCATTAAATGTTAAAATCCTTTATAGTGTTCCTAATCAATGAATCTTGATGCTCCCCATTTTTTACAAAGTGTGGATGGCTACCCACTACATGCCATGGATGCCGGCATGCCAATAATTACATACAATATGGCAGTGACAAAGTTTTGCCATTAAGGCCATCCATGAACCATGCCAGGGGGAAGTGGGAGGGTAACATCTGTTTTGAGATAATACCTCTAGTGTGTCAGTGACAGCATTTTTGTTCATGATTGTCATGCCTTTATGCCACAGTTGTCCTCCCTTAGGTGAAGAACTACCTCCAGCTAGCTAGTGTCAGCCTTTTGAAATGGTTGCCTTCGAGTCAAACAGTTCCTCAACTGTGCCAGGTCCTGCATTTTCCATGGGTGCCAGTATTTTATGATGGATCTCATTAATCCAATAATTGCCTATACTTTCCCGGTACATATATTGTTTCACAGATGCCTGCCACCTGCTATGGTAAGAATTGCCTCCAGTATGCCAGCTAGTATTTTGCCTGGGGGGCATTTATAAGCCAATAATTACCTTTGGTATTTCAGGGCCACTGGTAGACTTGCAAGCAGAACAATACATTCACACACCACCTTACATTTATTCATACACACTCATTCTCACTCACTGTCACTCTTACATTTTCACTCACTAGCAATCATTCATTCTCAATCACTCTGGCGCCAACTTTTACTCTGGCTCATTTTTAATCAATCACTCTTATTCATATACTGACTCGCTCATACTCTGGCACACTTAATTACACATACTCCTATTGTCAAACCCCCTTTCACTCCGACTCACTAATTTATTCACACTCACTCACCCACACTCTTACTCATTCTCACTCTTTCACTTACTCACAGATATGCTCACACAGTCATTCACTTTACCTTATTGTCACTCACACTCATTCTTACACACACTCTCTAATACTCCTTCATGCACATGTTTATTCATTCCCAGTCATCCACACTCTCACTTACATTCACTTTTAGTCTTACTCACTTGGATTCACTCATACTCACTGACGCTCAATCTCAATCATTCTTCTCCCATAATTCAATCATAATCTTGTAGAATTCTTAGGTAATTATGCTACAGGGTATTACACGAGCTACGTCACTCCTAGTATTTAAATAGGCACAAACCAAGCTACAGTGATTAGAGCAAAGTACAAGGGTGAAGGCAAATATTATAATCATAGATTGTTTATAGGATCATAGGGTAGAGATCTGGGTTCATAGAGTGAAAGGGTAATTGTAATTGATGCGCTGTCAGATCTGTTTTATTTTTTTCCAGCAAAGAAGAGGCTGATAGCATTGCATTTATTGATTCAGTGTGGGATTGATTGGTCTGGTAAAATTGTCCTAAAAGGCATTTTGCTTTTGTTGGCTGCCTCATAGATTGCATTGGTGTAGCACAAATTGACTATAGCATGGTGTATAGCACTTTAGAATCGTTGGTGGATCTGTTTTTCTTTCATTTTATTTATTCTCATCAATGGCTTGTTGTTAGTGTGTCCTAAGGAATACTAGGATGCCTATGGTTTGGGAATACACCTGTGCTTTTTCATAATTGCTTGAATGTTTGCCTCGTTTTCAAGTAATATGTTGAAGTTATTGAGAAGAGTATCAATGTATGAAGCTGGAGGTGAGGGGTGTTGATGGACAGGAATATGTTTGCGTTATAGATTGTCAATGGCAATGTCCTTGAAAGATCTAAAGGTTTTTTGCTCACCTCACCTCAATCTATAAGTTGGCTGTCAATCAAGCTGATGGAGATGAGAAAATGGATGGTCCAGTCCAAGGGTACAGGTGGTTTTGTTTTGAGTGGTTGGTGATGCGGAGTTGACAAATTTGAGGATGTGGACATTGGAATTACTTGGTTTAGGGACAAGTTGTACCATCTGGACTATGTTGATGAGGTTGAACATGCTGTCTGTGTTGTTTACTATGATTGAGTTTAAATTCTCCAAAGAAGATATTGTTGGTGTGAGGGATGGATGAGGTGGTGAGAAGATCATAGAACTTGTTTATGAATTTTATGTCCTTTCGAGAAAACATGTAAATGAGGTGTTGAAAGGTTGAAGATTGGGTTGCAGTGAGTGGTAGAGGCATGTCAGAAGCTCCACAGACTTGTTTGTCGCTTCTTCACCTAAGATGCAAGGTCAGGCATGATTCGTGTAAAAAGCGAGGCTACAAAACTTTCTTATGTGTTTGGTCTGAATGCTGACTGATATGCCCAATGGGTAAAGGAATGTCTAGGATATGCGAGGTTGGGGGTGAGACAGGTTTCTGTGATGAAAAGTGCATCGTGATTATTGCTTATGATTACAAATGTGCTGTCTGGAGTGTGGATTACAGCACAACATGCTTTAATGAGCATGAGTTGACGCGTGTTTGGTAGTTTATAGATGTCTGGTAGTTAGTTGGATGTGTATGAAGCTGGAACTGTGTGATGTGAGGGTGTTGAGTGTCTGTGTAATCTAAGGTGTTGTGCAAGACACATGATCTAGCATTACTTTGGAGGTGCTTGTTTTGTCGAGATCAGATCAGTGGTTCTGGCCCCCTGTCCTACTAGGATACCTCGCTGAGGACAGCTTGGGGAGTGTTCTGAACTAAAGTTTCACTCTGTCCAATTTGTAGGAAGCCGGCCGCAGGATTACTGAGAGTTGCGCATCTGAACCTAAACAGAGGGCTGGCACTTCTTTTTCAGTCCATTATAATGTCTAAATTGGCAAGAGACGGGTCACAGGATGCAAGGTTGCTGGTTGTTTTAGTCTTAAGCTTTAGAGCCAGCTATGGTTTATTTTATAGTAATTCGCATTACCTAGTTGGAAAGAAGCGTGTCGCATGATTGAGTGAGGTTGAGACTTGTGGTTTATATTCTGCGATTGGGCTTGGGCTTCTATAAGTAGTACTTCAAGCTGACTGACTGGCGGGAAGTGATCACTTGATGTTGGGTTTCTTGGACTTAAAGTTTTGTAGCTTGGGTTTAGAACTTCTTTAGTAGTCCTTTGCAGTACCTGATATTTGGGAAGTGGTTAGCGTCATACAGGGTTTCTTGGTGTTGTGGTTCTAAGTCTGAAGACAGTCTATGGCTTTTTTATTAGTCCATCACATTGACTGGCTGGCAGAAAGGGAGTCACTTCATCTGTGGTTGCTGAGTGTTGTGGTCCTTAGCAGCTCTAAAAATTAACGCACCCCCTAGGTTGATTAATTATGTCTTGACTTGGAATTTCAATATGCATGGCAACTCCAAGCTGGCATTTGTAAAAATGGACACCATTAATCAGGGATTAAGCCAGTTTTAACAACCTCTTCATTAAGGTCTCAAGTAGTCCCATACCAGGCCGACGTAGCCAATCCAGTCCGGATCCTGCTCTGTATCATGAGATGCATATGTGACTAATCCAAGAATCCATCACATAGTTCTTAATATGTTTGCAAGTGTTGCTTAGTTCCTCAGTGCACGCATATGAGAAGGGCACAATCCTAGGGCTATGAGATAGGCATCGGGCTAAGTGCAGGTTGGGCTTGGCACAACACTGTTGGGCATCTGCTTTGAGAAGGGAAATGTTTCCAGCTGGATGGTACTTCTGGTACTGAAAGCCAGGAATTAACTTCATATAACTCACTAATTTTTAGCCATCTAGGGATTACTACAATAGGCCTCAGAGCCCAGCTGTTGTGACCACATTTGCTTTCTGAATGGACTCTTTCACCACTTCTAATTTCACTTTTTGTACTACATTGATAACAGAGTCAGCTTGGGCCAGTGCCTTCTGTGTGAGAAATAGACTTGCCAACTCAACTCACCTAATGTCATCCATGCAACCAAGTAAACATACATAAAACATATATGGGGCCCCCTTAAGATATACTTAACCAGTAGCATGAAGTACATGTCAAGGCTCCAAGACCTATCGCCAATACAGGCTCCTTTGCAACATGATGTAATGGTGCCTGCATGACGGGCAGGATTGTTTTTGTGAAGCAAGGGACACCTCCCTTTACAAAAACAGTCCTTAGGGACATATTCCTCTTTCTATGTGCGCTGCAGAATGTACCACACATGAATAGAGAAAGCAACAAGGAGCAATAAAGATATTTCTCCTCTTTACGTCTCTTTCTGGTAAATACACCAATTTGGTGCAAACCCAGGTTTACAAGTCCTTATTAATCTAGGTTTTCGGCAAAATACATGGGTGGATTCATGGGAACGTCTAAGTGCCACCCATGTTCTATTCTGCTCACCAGTTTTATTAAGCGCATTGCTACCCGACAACAGGCTTCCCAGCGCTATCAGTGCTGACTGGAGTGAGGGTAATTACAGGCGATATGAGGAACAGATACGTTTTCAGTTCCTTTCTAAAAACTCATGAGTCGTCATCCACTGTAACGCCCAACTGACACAAAGTAATGAAAGGCAGAGCTATGCTTGGTATTCGGCTCCCCAACCTTTGATGGGGCCAGCCGGGGACAAAACGTTGGGCACCAGCACTTATTATATTACAAATTAAGCACAGCATTCGGTGACAGAGGTGTGAGCAGCTTTTCTTCAGGACATTTGCCAAGCTGCCACATGAGCATCTCCTACATTTTTTTGCACGCTACAGTGTAGATGAGGGAGATTGAAAAAATGTTGAATTTGGAACCAGGGGTTTAGCTGCTGATAGTTCAGCTTAGATGTTTTGTTGTAGTGTGTTGATTAAATATATATGGCAAGTTCAGGAGTGCTATTTTCTTTGGGAACAAATTGTGATATACTGTTTTGGTGTATCCCCATTAACAGATATTGCATTTAATCAAAACAGCATTTTCATAATACAGTCAAACTAACTTACACGAAATTCTGTTAAACAAAATGATTTCAGCACATCTACTTGATTGATATAAAGAATATGTATGTTAAGTCCAGCTGGATTGTACAAACTAATTATCTTGATTTGTTCTGCCAGGCAAATAAAATGTTTACAATTTCCCAAACTCCTAAAAATGCGTATGTCCCATATGATTAGAATAAAATCCATGTGTGGCTGGTCAAGTGGCATTTCTACAATCGAAACCTAAAGATTTTTAAATGAAAATGTTTAAAATTAGTCTTTCATCTACATTACAGTTTGCACAGAAAAGGAAATCGCCACTCTACATCACTCCATTGTACGGCACTCTAAGACACTCTACTCTACAACACTCTAGGTCGCTCCACGCCACTCCGCTCTACGACATTCTGTGCCGCTTCACTACAGAGCACTCTACTCCACTGTAAGGCACTCCACTCTACCACATGTCAATCTACTGCACTCTATGCCACTCCACTTTATGCCACTTTAGGCCATCCTACCCCGCTCTATTCCACTGCACTCTATTCCACTGCACTCTGTGCCTCTCCACTCTGTGCCTCTCCACTCTGTGCCTCTCCACTCTGTGCCTCTCCACTCTGTGCCTCTCCACTCTGTGCCTCTCCACTCTGTGCCTCTCCACTCTGTGCCTCTCCACTCTGTGCCTCTCCACTCTGTGCCTCTCCACTCTGTGCCTCTCCACTCTGTGCCTCTCCACTCTGTGCCTCTCCACTCTGTGCCTCTCCACTCTGTGCCTCTCCACTCTGTGCCTCTCCACTCCGTGCCTCTCCACTCCGTGCCTCTCCACTCCATGCCTCTCCACTCCATGCCTCTCCACTCCATGCCTCTCCACTCCATGCCTCTCCACTCTACTCCACACTGGTCTACTCGACTCTACGACACTCTACGACACTCTACAACACTCTACGCCACTCTACGCCACTCTACTCTACGACACTCTGCTCTGCACTATGCCACTTCAATCTACCCCACTCTACGACTCTCCACTCTATTCCACTCCACTCTACTCCACACCACTCTATGACACTCTAATCCACACCACTCTATGACACCCCACTCTTAGACACTCTAGGCCACTCTATACCACTCCGCTCTACACAGCCAAGCTTCCTAGTGGAGCTACCTAAGGATTTTCCATGAAAGCATTCAATAGGTATCTATACGATTGGCTGATGTAAATGAGATAACCAATCATCACTTTTATTAAAGTTTATTTTTCTGAGAGAACTGATAGGAAAACCCAGAGATGGGGACTGAGCAGGTGCAGTGGCGCTGGGGCTTAGATGTTTGTGGAGCCCTCTGCAGTATGTTTCCAGCACAGGAATGCAACTAACATTAGTGCTGCAGGTAGAGTTAATCCAGGGATAATAATGTAAGGAGCCCAGTACAACATACTCCTATGGCCCAGATGGCTGAGGATCACAGTGCAAACTGCTCCCTGGTTAGAGCACAGGGGCACAGATATTATTAGTGCAGCAGGTACAGTGGCACCAGACTAAAGGAGAAGAAGAGATCACTGCAGCAAAATTCTAGCCAAGCATAGAGCACAAGCACAGCAGTTCAGTGGTATCAGCCATAGGCTGGGTTAAGAGCCAACAGCAGCCTGCTCCCAGTAGTAAGGACTGGGGTGCTGGTATCATTGCATTGTATTGTACTATAGCACTTACACAGCGCTTCATACTCCTACGTGGGGTGCCAAAGCACATTTTTGGATGGGTAGCATGGTACACCATCAGTGAGTGTGTGGCTCAGAGTGTTTCATTTATCACCCTATGTGGGAAATGTTTTATCATACGTGAGTTACCAGAGGTGCTTTTATTTTGTTTTGGGGAGCAGGGCCTATGGATGGAGCACGAGCTGTGAGAAATAGGCACACAAATTATAATGTTGTTAGGAATACGACACATCTATTGTAAGCAACTTGGTTCTAGCCTAATCAGAGGCGCAGTGGCGTTCTGTGTTCATGTACTCTAAAACAGGGAACAATCAGAGAAGAATTCTAATTGGCAGCATGCACTGGGCAAAGATGCTGCCAAATGAGAAAAATGCGAGGGGTATGTGAAATTTGCTTTTGTGTAATTACATGGAATTTTAGGAAAATTATGAGCAATAACGCATAATGATGCAAAATGCGAATCCATCATTTAATGCTATATTTGAGCGTGAAATGTGTCCTCGTGTCAATTTTGATGTGAGGACACATTTCGAGGTAAAAAAATCACAAAAAAACTCAGGTGGAGTAGGCAACAGCAGCTTTCGTTCTGGCCAAATGCTTTCTCCCAATGTGTTTGCGGTAACGTTTTGCTGTCAACAGCACATATTTATGCAACGGAAGGAAATAGCATCATTTCAGGACTTTCGCTTAACAAGAAATTCCCAAAATTATACGAATTACTATGGTGTGATTTCAGTTTTGCCCAGGCCTAAAAATGATGCCAGGTGGGCAAGAATAGAAGTTAGTGATATGAGCAAATCATGCAATTTTTTATTATAGGCAGAGATACTACCTACTAATGTACAATTATGTCATTGACCTTGGAGCATAACACCACGCAATATGAAAGATTTTTAATTTTAAAGAAATGCTAATCATATGGTGTTCTTGTAAAAGGTATATTATATGGAAAAAAGACCATTAAAAAAGCGCACACAAACATTGGCACATTGTCAACATTTGTTGTAAATGAATGTTAAAATCCGAGCTATCTCTGCTCTGCTTGAGGAAAAAAATGATCACATCGAATTGCAATATGCATTTGTTTTGCGGGAGGATTTGCAGATGTGGGGCCCAACCTCATCACATAAGGTAAAGAATGTTACTTGGTTATTTCTTTTTCCACAGTAAAGTATGCTTTGCTTTTAAAATTGTTTTATGCACTAATGTTAGTGGACTCCGGTTTGGGATGTTACTGCTGTCGGTAGAAATGTACAGACACTGGGGTCAGAAGTCAAAGCTGCTCGGCTGGAGCTGGCAGTGTCAAGGTCTACGCTCTTTGTCATTCAGAGCTGCGCGGGACAGCGCTCCTTCGCACCTCATCCTGGGCCTCAAGAATGACAAAGGAAGCTCTCACCTTGCACATCGAAAGGAGGGGGAGGGGTTGCCACAGAGGATGGAGCAGGGATCAGACGGATAGAGCTGTACTCTTTGAAAGTGAAATGTTAAAGGGTTTGCAGTGACGGCCCTGGAAGCTTCTAGTCTTAGGCCAGGGAGAAGGTGCATTTAAGCACATGAAAGACTGACCTGGAAATTGTTTCTAAACATAGTCTGCAAGTCAATTTGTGGAAGAAACGGGCAATAATTAAAATAGTGACAACAAAAGACAAGCTACATTAAATCTGTTAATATTCAAAAAACAAACTGTACTCATGCATTACTGCGAAAGATTATCTGCAACATGCACACCTGGAACTGTCTAGAATTAGTAGTGCTTAACTTTTCTGATTGCAAATGCAGGACTACAAGCCTCCGAATGCAAACAACCCTTGGCACCTTTCAGGACATGGGCTATGTGCGACCATATCGAAGCCACACATCCTTGTAATATTTAAGACCCAGTAGGGAACCTTTTAGTTCTTGCGGGCACGTCACAAGTAGAGAATTATTTTGGGCATCACACTCAAAAGCACAAAAAAAGTTGACAAACACACTATGCAACGGAAAAACATTCTTATAAAGCTCTGGATAACGACGAGTGCTATTGCCACTTCACTGTACATTGTGAACATGCTCTTCTGTTTATTAGATAATATTTCCTTCACGGCTATTCAAGTATTTAATTCATAATAGAGTATCTTGGAGAATAGTTTGGTAGGTGGACATAGCAGGACAAGCAGTCTGTGATACAAAGCATTAACCTATTGAGCCTCTTACATATAGGCACCAATAGTGCTCCCTTCCACTCTTGAAGTGTATGGAAGCCCTCCGAAGAGGACATGAAAAAGTGAGACTAATACCATAGTTCACCAAATATGAGCTTGCTTCATATTGTTTTTTGATTAGGCCATCTGGTCCTACGGCTATAGAAACATTCCATTAATCAATTAGCGTAGTCACCCTCACTTTTTAATTTCTCATCTCAATTGCAATAAGAACTGAAGAGTCAAAAAGGAACACAGGAGCTATGCTGTTATGAACACCAAATAGTTTATTTATATATCCTACCCAAAAGGCTTGAGGGATCTCTTACTTTAATAGAGTAGATCGGTCCACAAATATGTCTTTGCAGATTAATCCCTATTTTCTTTTAGTGCCCCTATAGTCTCGAACATTTTTCGCTATAGTGTTCCAGTTCCTTATAACTGTATTTCATTTCTTGTGAATAATCATATTTTTCAGAATCAGGTTTTCTCTTTTGATACGGAGGTGAATTAGTCAATACTTTAAAGTGGCTCCCATTTCCTACACACTTTTTAAGGTTACTGATAACATCTCTAGGTTATCACTGCCAATTAATCACTCAATCAAGCAGGATTTAGAAAGCGTGGCTAATCATCATCTGTGAGGGTGCTAAGGGACTTGCTGCTTCGGGTGGGTTCGGTTGAACAGCCAGGTCTTAAGTGCTTTACGGAATTCTAGGAGAGAGATCGAGGTCCGGAGGTGAAGGGAGAGGTCGTTTCAGGATTTAGGAGCAAGGTAGGAGAAGGTGCACCCTTCACTGTTGCTTCGGTGGATGCAGGGGTTGTGTGTTAGGGAGAGGGAGGAGGAGCTTAGGTGTCTGGAGAGTTGGTGTACATTCAGTCGGTGGGTGATGTATGCTGGTCCTTGGCTGTGTAGGGCTTTGTAGGTGTGGATCAGCATCTTGAATTGACTTCTCTTCTGTATGGAGCCAGTGGAGTTTCTTGAGGTGAGAGGTGATGTGCGTCTGTTTGGGGAGGTCGAGGATGAGTCTGGCCACTGAGTTCTGTATGATTTGTAGTCTCTTCAGGAGTTTAGTGGTGATTTCTGCATAGTGTGTTGCTGTAGTCAAGGCGGCCAATGACTAGGGCCTAAGTGATGGTTCATCTTGTATTGACGGGGATCCATTTGAAGATTTTCTGAAGCATGAATAGAGTGAGGAAGCAGGCTGATGAAACTGCGTTGATCTGGCTTTTCATGGTGAGTTTGCTGTCCAGGGTGATGCCGAGATTGCAAGCATGGTCTGTCGGAGTGGGTGAGGGTCCTAATTTGGGGGGTCATGAGGAGTCGTTCCATGCGAGGTTCTGTTGCTGAAGATCAGCACTTCTGTTTAGTCTGTGCTGAATTTCTGGCAGTTGTTTTTCATCCAGTCGGTGACACTCATCATACACCTGCGGAAGTTGGCCCTCGTGGTGGTGAGGCCTTCTGAGAGTGAGAGGATGAGCTGGGTGTCGGCTGCATAGGATATGATGTTTAGTTCATTAGCTCTGATGATGTTGGCCAAAGGGGTCATGTAAGTGTTGAACTGTGTGGGGATGAGGAACAAGCCTCGAGAGACGCCACAGATGATGTTCTTGGGTTCCAAAGTGAAAGGAGGCAGGTAGATTCTCTAGATTCTTCCAGTGAGGAAGGAGGCAATCCATTTGAGGGCATCTCCTTGGATTCTGATGGGATGATGGCTTTTGATTAGGGTGTGGTGGAATATAGTGTTGAATGCTGCAGAGAGGTTGAGGAAGATCAGGGCCGTCATTTCTCCCTGGTCAAGGAGAGTTTTGAAGTCATTGGAGGCAGTGATCAGGGCAGTTTCGGTGCTGTGGTTGGTGCGGTATCCAGATTGGGAGGTGTCCCGAAGATGGTTGTTCTCCAGGTGTTCTGCAAGTTGGCAGTTGATGGCTTTTTTCGTGGACTCTGGTGGGAAAGGGTAGCAGAGAGATGGAATGGTAGTTCTTGAGTTCGGTGAGGTCAATGGATGGATTCTTGAAAAGGGGTTTGACTTCTGCATGCTTCCATTATTCGGGGAAGGTGGCCAAGGTGATGGATGCATTGAAAATGGCAGTAAGCTTGCTCCAAAGATTGAAGATGTGGTGGGTCAGGGGTTCGTGGAAGCTGTGGTGTTCTCTGTGGTAAGCTGGTCCCAGGAGGTGAGTAGGTGGTCAGGGCTCTCATTTGTAGGAGCGAGGTGGCAGAGGAGGTCAGAGGGGGCGGGTTGGAGTCCGAAGTTTTTGTAGATGGTGGAGATACTGTCATGGAAGAAGTTTGCAGGGTGTTGTAAAGTTCCTGGCAAGTGGTGATGATGATGATTTCGGTGGCTGATTGATGATTTTTAAGAGTTCTTTGCTGTGGTTTGGGCTGGCTTTGCTGCAGTCCTCCAGGGCGTTCTTTTTTGTCTCCTTCAGGTGCTGGTGGTAGTGGTTGAGGGCTGACTGCAAGGTGGCTGTGTCTGTGGAAATCCTTGCTAGTGTACCATCTTCTTTCTAGTCGCTTGCAGTTGCGTTTCATGGTTCTTAGTTCCATGGTGTACCAAATGGCCTGTTTGGTGGATCTTTTGTGTATGCTGGGATTCGTGGGGACGACTCTGCTGGTGCAGTCAGTGATCCAGACCAAGACGTTCTTGACAGCCTGTTCTATGTTTGCTGTGGTATCAGGGTGGGAAGTGTTGAGGGCATCGGTCCACTGGCTGTCTGACACTTTGATCTAGCTAGGGTAGGGGGGCACTGGAAGGCTTGGTGGAAGTGCCGGGGGGGTCATGTGATGATGAAGTGGACAATGGTGTGATCTGTCTAGGTGAGCTCGGTGACATGACTGTACTTGACTCTGTCGCTGGCCTTGAAGATGAGGTCAAGCATGTGTCCTGCGTTGTGAGTGGGGCTGGAAACTAGTTGGGTGAAGCAGATGTTGTTCATGCTTTCGAGGAGGATGGCCATGTTGGTGGTGTTGAGGTCATCGAGATGGAAATGTAGGTCTCGGAGGAAGATGTAGTCCCTAGAGTCTATAGCGAGCAGGGAGATGAAGTTGGAAATGGCGTTGCAGAAGCTGGGGCGTGGTCCTGGAGGTCTGTAGGCGAGGATGCCTCTGATGGTGGATTTGCTATCAGTGTGGAGCTTGAGATTAAGGAGATCCATGATTGGGTTGGTGTCGTCTTCCACGGTACGGCACATTACTCCACTCCCCAACACTTTACTCCACTCTACATTACTTTGCAACACTCTATGCTACACCACTCTATGACACTGCTCTTTGCCCCTCCACTCTACATCACTCCAGTCTATGACACACTAGTACACTCCATGCCACTTAACTCTAGGCCACTCTACTCCACTCTACAGCACTCCACTCTGAGCCACTATACAACTCTACTCCACTGTAGACCACTCCACTCTGACACTTTACTCCCCTCTATGCTCCACCACTCCACTCTATGACACTCCACTCTAAGACACTGCACAACACTCCATGCCACTCTAAGACCCTCCACTCTATGCCACTTGATGCTACTTTGACACTCTATGCCACTCCACCCTTGCTGCACCACTCTACTCTGACACATTACTTCAGTCTACGTTACAACACTCCAATCTACAACACTCTATGCCACTCTAAGACACTCCACTCTACGCCACACCATGCCACTCTACGACACTCCTCTCTACAACACTCTATGCCATTCTGCTACACTCTCTGCCCTCTACTCTACTACACTTAACTCTACACCACTCCACTGTATACTACTCCACACTGCTCCCCTTTATGCCACTCCTCTATGACACTCTATAACCCTCCACTCTCACTCCACTCTACTCTATGCCCCTCCACTATGTGACAGTTCACTCTAAAACACTCTACACCATTCCACTCTGTCACTCTATGACACTTCACTCTAAAACACTCTATGCCTCTGTACGCCACTCAATGCCACTCCACTCTACTACACTCCATGCCACTTTACTCCACTCTGTGACACTCCACGCTACACCACTCCTTTCTATGACACTTTACTCCACTCTTTGCTATGCCACTCCCCTCCACTCAACTCTACTCCACTCCACTTTATGGCACTACACTCTACTCCACTCAATAACACTTTACTCAATTCTACATCACTTTACACCACTCTATGCTACACCACTCTATGCTACTCCACTCTATATTATTCCACTCTATGGCACTCTACTCCACTCTACGCCACTCCACAACACTCTACTCCACTCTATGCTAAACCACTCTGACACTTCACTCTAGGCCACTCTATACCACTCCACTCTTAGCCACTATACAACTCTATGCTCCTCCACTGTATGCCCCTCCTCCCTACGCCTCTCCACTCTGCAACACTCCACTCTACCTCACTCTTTGCCCATCCACTCTCCTCCACTCTGCGCCCTTCTGCTCTTCGACCCTCCATTCTACAACCCTTCAGTCCATGACACTCCACACTACTATACTCTATGCCACTCTACTCCACACCACTCCATGTGTCACTCTACTCTATTCCACTCCAGTATAATCCACTCTATGCCCCTCCACTCTACGCTCCTCTACTCTATGCCCCTCCATGCTACGTCCCTCCACAGGGCCCCTCTGCTCAGCGGCACTCCACTCAATGCCATTCAATGCTACTCAATTCCATTCCACTCTGTACTCCATGCTAATATACTTCAGTTTACTCTACTCCACAACATTTTACTCACTGCATGACACTTTAATAATATGCCACTCTACTCTACGATACACCACTCTGTTCCACTCTACTCTATACCACTCCACTCCATGACATTCCACTCCATGATAATTCACTCTATGCCACTCCACTCCACGACAGTCTATGTAACTCCATTCTATACCACAACACTCTACGACACTCCTAGCCCCTCCACTCTACAACCCCTACTCTACGTCACTCTATGACATTATACTCTATGCCACTCCACTCTAGAACACTCAACACCCCTCTACACTAATCTAAGCCACTTAACTCTAGGTCACTCAACTCCACTCTACCCACCCCATTCTAAGACACTCCACTCTATAGCACTTTATGTAACTCTATGTGACTCCACACTATACAAATTCACTCCAATCGATTTGAGTCTAAGGTGCTTTACTCCACTCTGGGACCCTACACTGTATGACCCTCCACTCTACGACCCTCCACTCTATGCCCCCACTATATGTCCCTCCACTCTACAACTCTCCACTCTACAACACTCTGCTCTATGACGCTCCACCCTATAACTCTCCATGCCACTCTATTGCCCTCCACTCTACACCCTTTTACTCAGTGCCCCTCTATGAGACTCCACTGTATGGCACTCTATGACACTCTACTCCCCTCCAATCTATTTCATTTTACCTCACTCCACTCTAAGCCCCTCCACTCTACATCCCAGCACTGTATGCTGCCCTACAACACTTTACTCCCCTCTATGTTACACCACTACTCTTTATGGCTACTCTGCTCTATGACATGCCACTCTACGACACTGCACTCTGACACTCCAATCCATCCCTCTGCATGAAACTCTACTCTATCCCACTCCACTCTATGCCCCTCCAGAACACCGTAGGACACTCTTCTACACTCTAAGGAACTCGCTCTATGTACTCCATGCCACTTTACTCTATGTCACTCCACTCTACGACACACTACTGAAATCTACTCCACTCTACACCCCTCCACCCAACTCTAAGCCACCCTATTCTAGGACACTCAGTGCCACTCGCCTCTACAACACTCTGCTCTACTCTACTCCACTGCACCCTACTCCACTCTACTCTACTCCACTACACCCTACTCCACTCTATTCAACCACACTTCACTCTACTCCATGACCCTCCAGTCCACACCACTCTACTCCATGACACGCCACTCTACTCCATGACACTCCACAACACTCCCCTCCACTCTATGCCACTCCAGAACTCTCCACTTCACCATATGCCCCTTCATTTTACATCAGTCCACCCTACTCCACAACACTCCATGCCACTCCACAAACCTCCACTCTACACCACTCTACTCTACTCTACTCTACTCTACTCTACTCTACTCTACACCACTCTACACCACTCTACACCACTCTACACCACTCTACTCTATACCTCTCCATGACACTCCACAACTCTCCACTCTACCCCACGGCTCTCCACTCTACTTCACCACACTCCACAGCCCTCCACTCTACTGTACACTGCTCCACCCCACTCTACACAGCTCTACTCTACCACACTCTATTCAACTGTATGGCACTCCACTCTACGACACTCCACTCCATGCCACTCTCCTCTATGCCACAAACTTTTAGCCATGTTTAACAGCAGTCGTGCTCGTGTACAAAATGGCTGAAACACATTGGCAAAGTCAATAGCTCTTGCATAGGCAAGACCTACTGGTTTGCCAATGCTGTTATGATTGTTCGTCACCCACCCTTGAGAATGGCAACAAACTGTTTTAATTTGGAAATCTTCAGGAACAGTTTTAGCAGTTCAAATATTTTAAATGTACTTATATGTTATAGTGATATTTAAACATATATTCATAGAAGTTCACTATTATTATGTGCGCGGGTGCACAAGCGCACCTAAGAGGGAACATAGCACACTGGTGTGAATGAATGTTGTAAAAGATACAGTTATCACGAAGAGACGTGTCACCGGGCTACCATCGCCCAGTGCCCAGATCAAAGTTACAAGAACTATCGATATTGGCACAGCAAGACCTTGAGAGTTAAAACATCACACTAACTGCAACAGCGAGCGAGTCATCTATCTTATCACCCTGGGTGCCAATCCAGGAAGCAGTGCCCCAGACTACTCTGCCTGGATTGGTAAAATGTGCTCTGTAAATAATAAATGAGTCAATCAATTATCATATTTGGTGGGAAACAGTAGGTGTGATTGCCTTTGAAACACAGACAAGGCTGTAGATGGCTTGGTAGTTTGCACCATCCTCCTGATCAGCAGTGAGTTTCTTTAATATGGAAGTAATAATGGGTTGCATATCAGAATATTGTGATAAACATAAGTCTGACAACATTATTATGTTATACATATTGCTTAAAACATATTACCTCACTGTGTGTAGATGTTCTTGTATTAACTCCAATATGACAATACTTTTATGAACAATATCGAGGCCAAAGTTTTTATGACTAGATATTCTGGCAATAATATTCCTGTACCATACCGTCATAATGGCATGTTTAAAGCCCCTGATGGTAGAGTTATTGGGATCAGTGGTGCTGGCCTGGAAGTGAGTTTTCTTTTTTCTGGCACACACTGCTTTATAGCCTCTGGAGTAAAAATGTCAAGCCCTGTATTCTGATAGTTGGCTGATTTGATACAGAGTTTTTAAGTGCCCTGTCTCGACTTTTCTGATTTTCATTGCACCAGTTGCTTGTCTTCAGAGGAACCCACATTTTGGTGGAGGCAAAGTGTTCAGTGACAGAGCATGTTTTCATTCAAAGTGGGCTAAAAAAATGGCAGCAAAAGTACTTCTGCATGGTTTCCATCACTTCGAGAAGCAATTGCTGAAGGCTTCAAGCTTCATACTGTTCAGATTGTGTTGGAAAGAGTTGGCCTTGGCAATAGAGTTTTTACATTAGCTATTTAATTGAATTGCAGTATGTATTTTATAGTGGTGAGCCCTAGAAAGTGCTGGTTATCATGGTGATGGAGCTGCAATTTTAGGGAGTGCTATAGTTCCAGACTAAGGCCACCTTCATGAGTCATTGTTGATAGATACCAAGTGAGCCTATTTCTTCAATGGTGTTGTGACTCTGTATGGAAGATTTAGTAACACTTTGTGCTGCTGCAAAATTGCACAAAAAGTTGGTAAAGTATTTACTTTCCAGTGCAAACCTTCATTGTGCTGGAGAGTAACTATTAAAGTAAAACAAACAGTGCTTTGAGTTGCTTTGAACGACTATCCCCAGGGGCTAGCCTGTGGGTGTCACATGGTCTTCAGCACTGCTAAGATACCTAGGTAAAACAACAAATATGTAAGCCCAACCTTAGAGCGCATGTCTGTAATAAGATGTGGCTCAGTCTGTGCTACATTAAAGGGATAGAGGCATACGTCACGAAGGTGCATCTTCCCTGCAGATGCACCAAAAACGTTCCCTAGCAAACAGTTGAATGCAATTCCATACCAAAAACTTTAATCTGACATTCGGTAACGGTTTGACAAGAAAAGAAAACCCATCTAATACAAGAAGAGGCTAAATAAAGTTGAATTCTTGCAAGTTTTCAATATCTATCCTGGAACTTTTTTCAAACTGTTCACACCAGAACATGGACTTCTATTGGAATTCTCAAGGGCATATTATCAAGCCCATTATCACCGCTTTAGCGGCAGTTTTCTGCCGCTAAACCAGCGATAATTTTTAACGTCGTCCTTGATAAAATGCCCCTTAGTCGCTTAGTTGTTAGGTGAAAGAGGGGGGCCCAGCCCTGCCTCTTCATGGCGCTGACGGGCGCAGACAGGCCAGCCCTTGGTCCGGGCACACCTGCGCGCGTCCCCCACCGCGGGAGCCCGAGTATGCCATTATGCGCCTCGGCGTGTAGGGGATGGTGCGGGCGCCTCCTGGCACTAAGGATGATGGGGGATGTAGTCCCCAGCTGCCCCGTGCAATAAAGTGCTTGGTGCTGGTTTTGGAACAAGCTCATATATTTCATTAATCCCTTGTGCTTCATACTCTGATAGGTATCCAGTACAAACGATTAGTACTGCACTTTACACCTCCGAAATTCTGTGATTCTGTAGCTGCAGCGATTTCCACATAATTGTAGATTTGCTGTATTTGCCACATAATCCATCATTTGCTGCATAATTTACAGATAGATTTTAACAAAAAAAAAATTCTAGTTCAAAATGATAAATAAGCAGAGACGTGTTGCTACACAATGGAAGGCCGTTTGCAGAGGTGGACTGGTCATCTTTCAGTAGGGTTTACTGTATTTGAGGTTAAAGTGGTAGTAATGAGGTGAAACCTTTGCTAAGGTAGTGTTAACATGGCCAGAAATGACAAAATAATCAAGTAATACCATCATAAAACGTGCAGCATTATGCTACATAATATGCCTTTTCTTGCTACATAATGAAGTTAACCTGACACATAATTTGATGCCCTTATGCCACATAATTCCAGTGGCCCTGGTTACAGTGTAATGTGTAGCAGTGACGTTAATAGTGTGTCATAGATAATAGAGGAAAAAACCCTTTCCCGGTTGACTGGCAATTAAAAAGAAATGCTGAATAATGACAAAGCAAGTCTTAATTGCCCAAACATTCACATGGCTCCGTACTTACTGGCCATTTTTGCCTCAGTATGTATAGGACATTTGACCTCCCAAAATGTATGTGGGGAAATTACAGGGGTGCTGTATTTACGATAAACCTCATAATTCCTATTTTTCTAGAAAAAGAAGATACCACTCATATATGAATTATCTGGGGGCTCTTTAATTTGAGACCTACATCTCTAATTTAAATGTTTCAGAAATGGCTTTACAACTGTGTGACAAAAGCATGGCAATTGAACATTTTCTGTGTGTGTGGCAGAGTTACTAATGTTTTGAACATACCTTTAGATCAGTTTGATATAAATCTAACATCTATATATTTAAGAAGTGACACAAGAAAAACTGCATGATAGATTGTTACAAACAGAATGACAACCTGCAATCCCTATTCCTGGCAATCTGTAAATACTCACGCATGACAACATTTCTAATGTTTGACCATTCTACCTGTTAGCCCCTCATTACGGTAATAACTGTTATATAAATACTCATATCAACCACACCAAATTGTGTTTTCGTACCAGCCTTCTAACTTCCTGCAGGCCTAACCACATCCTCCAACATAACCCCTTGTTTTATCGATTTTTGTCAGAATACATTTGTATTTTTAACTTTGTGGCTGTAGGTGGGAAATGTGCACATACGTTGCGCATGTCCAAATGACTATTGTGCGTTTGTTAGTTGCACTTTTTACACCCATCCTTATGAAAAACATTTTTGGTCCTGTGTGTATTTCTTTCATGTAAACAGCATAGTCAGACTTGGTAGGTACAGAAAATTCATTGGCGTCTATGTAATGTGAAATTCTAAAGTAACCCTAATGATACACTGTGTAGTGGTATTCAGCATTACTGTTCATTCTAATAGTGTACAGACTGGTGCAATAGATATATGAGCTGCGTTAATTTTCTCTCTTCGCATATATTCCACCTTAGCCCTTCCATTCCTTTCCTTCCTCTGATCTTTGCATTTCCTTTCTCCTCTCGTCTAGTGCTGTTGATTTCCCATGTTCACTCTCTCCTCTCTCCTCACTTCACATGCTCCAGACCTCCCACGTTCTCCTTTCTCAGATTTCTCCTTGCTTGCCCCCTTATGGGGTCCAGTTCCCAGCCATTTACATTGTTTTTCCTTCCATATTCCCATTTCTAGTGCACACTACTGAAGATGTGAACAGCTTAAAAAATGCAGAAGAGTAACTCCAAACGCTCAGTTTATGAAGGGATTTGAGAGACACGTAAAGCTTTCAGTCTGTGCAAGCTCACAACGGAGCTGTGGTCATTTAAGTACAAATGAAACAATGTGCACACATTCACTTTTGCTGCGCCTTTAAAAACATACATTGTGTAATGCTTGCAATTGTTTAACTGCTCATAGATTGTGGCTGTGCAGAGAGAGCCTGGGTTTGCAACCCTCAGCCCTTTTGTGTTGCCTCTCTGTAGAAAGGTGTGTTAGAAGCAGGACCTTCCCCCAGTCAGGCTTAAGAGAGCACGGGTCTCTTGCTGTGCTTTTGACCCCTTTGTTATGGGTAGAGGTGTATTTGCATCTCTGATCAGGCATCCTGAAGTCCTTCCTTGAGTTTCCTATCAAAGCAGGGAGTATTTACAGACGCTGTTGAGAATTCAATACTTTTTTTCAAAAGGGCTCGTAGATTTTAGAATCAAGCCAAACATGCACTTCTCTCTTTTAAGGTCTGATGAGTTTAATAATTTAATCTCCCATGCCAAAAACAGAAATAAATATGTCCTTTTGTAATGTATCTGGTGCTCATTTAAAGCGCTCCAATACCTTTTGGTCGAGTGTGCGCTATATAAAATTGCAAAAAAATAAAATAAACCAAAATGCTGACTAATCAAAAACATCACCTTATTTTTATATGATTGTTTTTCACCCACCCTTAGGAATATCAATAAACTGTTTTCATTAGGAAAGCTTTATAAACAGTTTTTAAACTAAGCAATTCAAATGATTTAAATGTAATGACATATTATGGCTGTATTTAAACTTATCTTCTAACAAGTTCATTAATTCTATAAAAGCATAACTTTTCTGTTAAAAATAAACTTGGCCATGCAATGGGCATAAGCGCACTGCAACACTAGTCCCTCACTCATCTAGCCATCCTATAAAAGAACATATTCCATAGTGCATAGTGCTAGGTAAAAACAAAAGGCAAAGCAACATAAAACCTTTAGATTATTTGCTAAATACTATCAAATCAGTTTATATTATATTGTAGTGTAGTGCATCATCATTCTTTAATTGCAGATAAGGATCAAACGGCAATAGTTAAGTATTCTGGGATTCAAAACTGGCAAAAATAGCTTTTAGCAATGTTTATATAACCACAAACAATTTTCAGACACAAACAATCTAAATTCAATAGCCTCATGTAAAATAACGTTTTATTTTAAAAAATAAAGCAATTGTTAATTTGCTTGAATAATATTTGGATAATCACTGGAGTATGCAGCTTTTCCTTTGAGAGTCTGTCCTTCCTGCTGCCAGTATGTGTTTCCAGTAAGCAAAGTGTGTTTAAATGCAAAGTGTGTTTAAGGCTGCAGTACCGCCACCTGTCTACAGGGGCAGACCTGAGCAAAAATATAAACACACTTGATGAAACACAGGTCCCCACAAGACACTTTTTTTAAAAAGTTGTCAAAATTGACACAGATGTTCCTTAAGTCATTTTTTGTCATTTAGAAGACATTGCCTTGTGGGGACTTGGGTTCAAGTCCCCACAGTGCAATCAAGTCCCCACAGCGTGAGTGTGTTATCATACCCAAGTCCCCACAAGGATAGTAACACAAACCCACACACCCACACACACACACACACACGCGCGCACACACACACACACACACACACACACACACACACGTGTTACCATCCTTGTGGGGACTATGTGTGAATACCTGCCTTGTGGGGACTAACCTTTCCCAGTGTTTTTAAAATACACTAATAACAGAAAAGTTTTAAGAAAAAATTCATGAAACAGGATCCTGCTTCAAATTTGCAAATATATTGTTATTTAATCGTGCGCACAGCACCATACTTGTGGGGACTTGAACACGTGCTACCATCCTTGTGGGGACCTAGTCCGTAACACTATTTGTGAATGAATACAGTCGAAGGCACATGGCTAAAAGTGTATTTTATCAACAATATACACAAACAACATTATAATCTATTCATATATGAATTGCTGCATATATAATAGGGTATACATTATGGACAGATTATGTTTATGTGCCAAAAAATCTCATATCATGCTCAAAGAAAGACCCTTAAAGCTGTATTTAACATATTTTTCAGTGCTTAACATCTTAGGAGATAATGGAACTAACACATAAAGAAATTAACATATGGAACTAAGAAATATGGTCAAGTGGAACCCAGAGCTTGATGAGCTGCTCACATTTTTGCCAAAATAGATGTTCAAGTCCCCACAGAGATAGTGGGTGAAGATCGTTGTGTTTAAGTCTCCATAGAAATTGTGTGTACATTCAAATATTAAATCCCATTATATAGTGTGAAGCTAATGATGTTCAAGTCCACACAGAGGTTGTGTGTAGTTATAGGACTGCTCAAGTCTCCACAGAGATGGTATGTTAATAAAGCGATGTTTAAGTCCCCACAAAGATAGTGTGTTATCATAGAGACGTTCAAGTCCCCACAGAGATGGTGTGTTATTATAGTGATGTTCAAGTCCCCGCAAAGATAGTGTGTTATCATAGAGACGTTCAAGTCCCCACAGAGATGGTGTGGTATTATAGTGATGTTCAAGTCCCCAAAAAGATAGTGTGCTATTATAGCAATGTTTAAGTCCCCACAGAGATAGTGCATGAAGGTGATTGTGTTTAAGTCCTCATTAAAATAGGGCCCAATTCACAAAGGTAAACTTAGACAAAAAATCTAACTTTACTACTTTTCAGCATTCTCAAAGGTAAATTTAGACCAAAAGTCTAACTTTACTACTTTTCAAAATTCACAATGCCTCATACAAAGAATGTGAAGCTGATTATGTTCAAGTCAAAGCAAACACAAGGAGATGATGGACGGAGTGCTGAAACTTTTCAGTCACTCACCCCCAGTCACAGATTTGGGTTAAATCCATCATTGTTCTGTAGCTCACTTCGCCACCCCAGTTCAGACCCAGCTATATGCAAATCAGTCTTGACCCTGTGCCTCATGGCACCCCCTGGTGTTCAAGTTGAAACGGAGCTTGCGTTTAGTTACAGGAATGCTCGAGTCCCTACAGAGATGGTATGTTTTTATAGTAATGTTCAAGTGCCCACAAAGATAGTGTGTTATTATAGCGATGTTTAAGTCTCCAAAGAGATAGTGCATGGAGATGCTTATGTTTAAGTCCTCATTAAAATAGGGCCCGGTTCACAAAGCTAAACTTAAACAAAAAATCTAACTTTTCTACTTTTCAGTTTCACAAATGTAAGCTTAGACCAAAAGTCTAACTTTACTACTTTTCAGTATTCACAAAGCCCCATACAGAGAATGCGAAGCTGATGATGCTCAAGCCAAAACAGTGCTTGCGCGTAGTTACAGGAATGCTCAAGTCCCCACAGAGATGGTGTGTGACTACAGTATTACCATTGTCGCCAAAGAGAATAAATGTGATTATAGACATGCCCAGGTCCCCACAGAGATAGTGTGTGAATATAGACATGCCCAGGTCCCCACAGAGATAGTGTGTGATTATAGAGATGTCAAGGTCCCCACAGAGATAGTGTGTGATTATAGACATGCCCAGCCCCCCCCGAGATAGTGTGTGATTCTAGAGATGTCGAGGTCCCCACAGAGATAGTGTGTGATTATAGACATGCACAGGTCCCCACAGAGATAGTATGTGATTATACGGATGTCGAGGTCCCTACAGAGATGGTGTGTGACTATAATATTGCCACGGGTGCCAAAGAGAATGTGTGAGATCATAGACATCCCTAGGTCCCCTCAAATACCTACACCCAACTAAACCCCCAAAAGTCACTTGCCACCCAAAAACCCATACCCACCATAAAAAATACCTTGTGACCCAAATACCCATACAAATATACCCATCCTAAACCCTAAAAAATCTCTTACCACTCCAAAACCTACACCCACCCTAAACCCTAAAAATTCACTTGCCTCCCAAAAGCCCATACCCACCCTGAAAAATCCCTTGCCACCCAAAAACCCATACCGACACTACACCTAAACGATTCATTACCACCCTAAAAAAATCCTTACCACCCAAAAATCCATACCCACCCGAAACCATAACATTTCCCTTGCCCCCAAAAATTCCCATCCACCCTAAACCTTAAAAATTCCCTTGCCACCCAAAACACCATACCCACCCTAAAAAATCCCTTACCAATCAGAAACCCATACCCACCCTAGAAATAAAAATTCCCTTGCCACACTAAACCTTAACAAATCCCTTGCCACAATAAGCCCTAACAAATTCCCTTACCACCCAAACAAACGATACTCACGCTAAACCCTATACATTTCTTGCGACCCTCACCCCCAAAAATCCCTTACCACCCAAAAACCCATACCTACCCTAACCTTAAAAACTCCCTCGGCTCTCAAAAACCCATGCCCAACCTAAGCCTGAAAAAGTACCTTACACACAAAAACACACATCCACTCTAATCCCTAAAAATTCACTTATCTAAAAACCCATTCCCACCCAAAGCCATGAATTTCCCTTGCCCCCCAAAAATCCACACGCACTCAACCTTAAAAATTCATTTTCCACTTAAAAACCCACACCCATTCCAAATGCTGAAAAATCCCTTCCCACTCAATAACCTACACCCACCCTAAACTCTAAAAATTCACTTGCCTCCCAAAAACCCATACCCATCCTGAAAAATCCCTTGCCACCCAAAAAAACCATACAAACACTACACCTAAATGATTCATTTCCACCCAAAAACCCATACCCAGCCTAAACCCTAAAAAATCCCTTACCACCAAAATATCCATACCCACCCTAAACCCTAAAAATTGCCTTATCACCCAAAAACCCATACCCACCCACAACCCTAACATATCCCTTGCCAGCCAAAAACCAATACAAACACTACCCCTGAACGATTCATTACCACCCAAAAATCCATACCCAGCCTAAACACTAAAAAATCCCTTACCACCCAAAAATCCATACCCACCCTTAACCCTAAAAATTGTCTTATCACTCAAAAACCCATACCCACCCAAAACCCTAACATATCCCTCGCCCCCAAAAATCCACACCGACTCTAAACCTTAAAATTTACCTTGCCTCCTAAAAAACATACCCACCCTAAACCCTAAAAAATCTCCTGCCAATCAAAAACCCATACCCACCCTAAAAAAACAATTTTCCTTGGATTGTAAACCCTAACAAATCCCTTGCCACCCAAAGACCCATACCCACCATAAGCCCTAAATATTCCCTTACCACCCAAAAAAAAGATACCCATACCCTAAAAATTCCTAAACCCTAAAAATTCCTTGTGACCCTAACCCCACAAATTCCCTTACCACCCAAAAACCCATACCTACACTACCCTTAAAAAATCACTCACCACCCAAAAACTCATACCCACCCTAACCCCAGAAAAATTCACTGGCCACCCGAAAAACCATACCCACCCAAACCCGAAAAGTACCTTAACCCCCAAGAACACACATCCAGTTTAATCCCTAAAAATTACCTTATCATCCAAAAACCCATACCCACCCAAAACCATGAATTTACCTTGCCCCCAAAAACCCACACCCACTCTATACATTCAAAATTCCTTTGCCACTTAAAAACCCACACCCATCCTAAATGCTGAAAATTCCCTTGCCACACAAAAACCTATACCCCCACTAAACCCCTAAAAATTCCCTTGCACCTAAAAACCCATACCCAACCTAAACCCTAAAATTTCCCTTGCTACCCAAACATCCATACTTACCCTAAAGCCCAAAAAATCCCTTACCACCCAAATACCCACACCCACCATAAGGATAATGGACGTTATTATCATTTTATTTTTAGTATACCAGTTTGTTAGACATGGGGTTTCTGGTTGGTTAGGATATGCACCTAAGCCAAGCAGAACCCATCACTCTAGTCAGGGTAAGGGAGTTACACACCGAAGATAACCCCTGGCAGAGCAGTCAGGCTTATCCCAGAGGCAATGTCTAAAGCATTTGCACAACGCACTCACACAACAGTGACACACTGAGCACACCACAAAACGCGACTCCACACAAGGTTATATAAAAATATCCTTTGTATTATTTATAAAAAAAAACATTAAACTGCAATCACATAAATCACTTTGTCATGACATCACATAAAGTCATACACCACTTTTGCCAATTGGGTAATTGTCATAATTATTGATGTTAGTGAACTTAAGTAAATACTTATAAGTGAACACCACACTGAAAACAATAGGCCTAATATTAGTTAGTGCAATCAAGACAATACCAATTAGTTGAACATGATACCGCTTGAGCCAGTGTCACCAGTCTGACAGGGCAATCTTTTAGGATAGGGGCTTCCAGCTTTGTTAACACCCAACCACTTTCCCTGCACACCCCCCCTTGCTCCTTCTACACGAAAATGTTCCACTGGTTCCCGTAGAAACCAAGAAAAAGGCAGGAATTACTGAGACGCCCTATGGGGCAAGAAAACGATAAAAGATCTCCCGCCTGCACAACAGGGAGAGCACACCGTCTATGGGTGCTTGTGCTCACCAGCATGATAGGGCTACTGGCCTGCACTCTCTGCAAGGAAACACTCTACTGGTTTCCATGGAAGCAGGGGAATGACGGGAAGTGCAGGTGTGATGTACCAGGCAAAAAAATACCAAAGGATATCACCCATGGAGATTAGCCCGGCAGGAGGTCTGTATGTTGGTGCGAGCACACCAATCCTGGGGTGCTCGTGCTATCTAGCATGATGGGTCCACCTGCCCGCACGATTCACAACAACGGGGGTGGATGGCAAGGGGAGCCCAATGCCCCTGGTGCAGGTCCGTAGTGTGGCATGGGTGCAAAGCTCTTCATGTTTCGCTGCAGGTGGCCTGGTGCAGCTGGGAAGCTTTTGCCTTCCTTAGCATTGCCCGCACCCAGGCATGGTATCCACCTAGGGGCTCGCGTCAGCCCCATGAGGAAGCAGCTGACTGGAGACCGCGAGGCTCCGGTCACTTCCTGGTGTGGCTGGGCCCCATATTCTTCTGACGTCCAAGGAAACTCCTGGGCCCATATTCCTTGCTGCTTGGGCATGGCCTCGCAGCCATGTAGTAGAGCCCCGGATGCACACCCACAAAAACAAAGGCAAGCAATACGGCCGGGAGTAGGAGAGCGTTTCGTTCAGCTCTTCCTTCTCATTTTTCAGGCCCTAGATGAGAGGGCTGCGCTGCCCATGCTGCAGGGTAAAAAGTGCTCCTGTATGGGGTTAGCACAAAGTGAGCCCACTCCTTGGGCAACAGAATTGAAAGCGCTTACCACATACTATTTGCAAACAGGGGGGCCAGCACTACCTCGTCCCTGGAGACACTGGGGCAGAGAACAGGGCACAGGCAGGCCAGCACACAAGGTCCCTTAGCAGAGTGGCAGCCACCCAGCAGGCAGCAGGTTAGTCCCACAAACAGGTAGTCCCAAACGGCGGTTCCTCCTGGCACACAGCAGTCCTTTGGGTACGAGCCCCACGCAGTGTCTACTTATTTTCATGGGGTCACAGCCCTTGTAAATGTAAATGACAATGCCTTTTATTTGTTTTAAAACCAAAACATAAATAAAAGGCATTGTAATTTTACAATGCCAATAGCTCAAACTCTTATAAATGCGAGACCTATTGCATCCCAAGTGACCCCCCTTGCAAAACCAGGTCATTTTGAGATAGGCAAATTTCATGTCGCCTCACTACGTTGTGGGCCCTTGCCTGTCGCGGGTACTTGGGCCTCCCACACGAGTGAGGCACCGTTTTTATCGGGAGACCCGGGGGAACACTGGGTGGTAGGAAATTTGTGTCAGCCCGGTGATGCCACAACTTTCCCCCACAAAAATGTGTGAAAAAGGTGATTGATTTTTTCAGCTAAATTTGAGGTTTGCAGGGCATTCTGGTAAGGAAACGTTGGGGGGTCCACGCAAGCCATACCTCCCTGGAATCCCCCGGGTGTCTAGTTTTCAGAAATGTGAGGGTTTGGTAGGTTTCCCTAGGTGGCCGCCGAGCACCAGGCCAAAAACCCAAGTGACCCCCCCTTGCAAAACCAGGTTGTTTTGAGATAGGCAATTTTCATGTCGCCTCACTACGTTTTGGGCCCTTTGCGTGTCGCGGGTACTTGGGCCTCCCACACGAGTGAGGAACCGTTTTTATCGAGAGACCCGGGGGAACGCTGGGTGGTAGGAAATTTGTGTCAGCCTGGTGATGCCACAACTTTCCCCCACAAAAATGTGTGAAAAAGGTGATTTTTTTCAGCTAAATTTGAGGTTTGCAGGGCATTCTGGGTAAGGAAACGTTGGGGGGTCCACGCAAGCCATACCTCCCTGGAATCCCCCAGGTGTCTAGTTTTCAAAAATGTGTGGGTTTGGTAGGTTCCCCTAGGTGGCTGCCGGGCACCGGGCCAAAAACCTAGGTAACCCACCTTGCAAAACCAGGTCGTTTTGAGGTAGGCAATTTTCATGTCGCCTCATTACGTTTTGGGCCCTTGCCTGTCACGGGTACTTGGGCCTCCCACACGAGTGAGGCACCGTGTTTATCGGGAGACCCGGGGGAACGCTGGGTGGTAGGAAATTTGTGTCAGACCGGTGATGCCATAACTTTCCCCCACAAAAATGTGTGAAAAAGGTGATTTTGTCAGCTAAATTTGAGGTTTGCAGGGCATTCTGGGTAAGGAAACGTTGGCGGATCTATGCAAGCCATACCTCCCTGGAATTCCCCGGGTGTCTAGTTTTCAGAAATGTCGGTTTGGTAGGTTCCCCTAGGTGGCCGCCAAGCACCGGGCCAAAAACCCAGGTGACCCACCTTGCAAAACCAGGTCGTTATGAGGTAGGCAATTTTCATGTCGCCTCACTACGTTGTGGGCCCTTGCCTGTCGTGGGTACTTGGGCCTCCCACACGAGTGAGGCCGCCAAGCCCGGGGCCAAAAACTCATGGGACCCCCTTTGCAAAACCAGGTTGTTTTGTGATAGGTAATTTTGATGTCTCCTCAATAGGTTTTGGGCCCTTGCCTGACGCGGGCACTAGGCCAACCCACGCAAGTGAGGTACCATTTTTCTCTGAAGACTTTGGGGAACGCAGGGCGGGTGGATTTTTGTGGACCCACGCAGATTCCAGAACTTTCCACCACAGAAATGTGAGGAAAATGTGTTATTTTGGACACATTTTTAGGTTTGCAATGGATTCTGGGTAACAGAACCTGGTGAGAGCCAATGAAGTCACCCCATCCTGGATTCCCCTCGGTGTCTAGTTTTAAAAAATGTACAGGTTTGCTAGGTTTGCCTACGTGCCAACTGCGCTAGGGCCCAAAATCCACAGGTATGCACATTGCTAAAAAAAGTTCTGAGCCCAGTGGGCTTTCTGCCACCCTGGGGGGGAATCGGGGAAGGGGGTTTCATCCTGATATGCCCCCAAAGGGGCAGAAAGACTGTGGCTATTTTTTGTGGTGGTGGGGGCATTGGTATGACCCCCGGGGGGGGGGGTAGAAAGACTGGGATTTCTCTGGGGTGGGGTGGGGTATTGTCATGCCCATTTTGGGGAGCCCCTACCCCTACACTAATAAAACAAAAAAAATCCATGGTTTCTAGTGGACATTCTGCGCCCCCAGGGGGGGCCAGATTGGGGGCTACAGGTCCCATCTGCCTCCTGGGGGGCAGAAAGACTGTCATTTTTGTGGGGAGGAGGGTGGGGGCATTGGCGTGCCCGTTTCGGGCAGCCCACACCCTAAAAACAATTGCGCAAAAAAAATCCCTGGTGTTTAGTGGGCTTTCTCCCCCCCCCGAAGGGGCAGATTAGGGGCCAATGCACCATCTGCCCCCCGGGGGGGCAAAAAGACTGATAATTGGGGGTGGGGTGGGGGCATGGGCCTGCCCGTTTTGGGCAGCCCCCACCCCTATTTTTTTTTTAAAAAATTCCCTGTGTCTAGTGGTCTTTTTGACCCCCCGGGGGGGCAGATTGGGGGCCAATACAGAAAGGCTGTAATGGTGGCGGGTGGGTGGGGGCAGCCAACTCCATTATTGTGGTCCCTTGTTGTAGCAGATACATTGTAATGGTATAATACCATAGGGAATAGGTTATTCTTCCAAGTACAAAAGATCCTATGTTCAGTTTGCAACAGCCTTCACACACTTAAGTGGTATGCTTTATAATCGGGCTGTGCTCCTCGTTAAGTAGATCATATGATCAAATGCCAGTAAGCTCCGATGTCCATGAACTCTTGTTAGAGATCTTTTATTTTGGGAAGTACTGCCAGAGTAACTATGGGGCTCGTGGGAGGCAGTTAAAATTACTTGGAGATGTCCAATAATGTATTTATTAATGATCCTTATGGTAAGATCAAAATGAAAAAGGTTAGATATAAAGGGTCTCTCTTGTCCCTACTATCCTACCATGCAGTCAACACATTTCTGTCATTTTCAAATGCCCCAAAAAGTCAGTGGCATTCATCAGGCCATAAATACTGACACCAGTTCTAAATCAGGCATCCCACACTAAAGTAAGCTACTTCTGTGAATGGTACATGTAAAATAAAGCATTTTGAAATAATAGATTATTTTCAAACCATCATTTGGCTCCTATAAGTCCCTATGTGGTCATATATGTAGCTTCATCAAAGGGGAGCCATAGTAGCACTTTATGTCAAACTTTCTTGAAAAACTATTACCCACCATCTTAAACCTAAAGATGAGACTCTTGCATTCGGATGGAGACCATACTCTAAAGCATGCCACATAAGTGGGTGAGGGTTAATGTGTCCTGAATATAGGATCTCTTGGACCTGGAAGAATAACATCTTCCCTATTTTCCTATGAATCGTCATATCATCTGGTTTTCAGTACCCAAATTGGGAGGAAATATGTTGGAAATCTACAAATCTCCCCTCTCGCCCCTTTTGTTGATTTATTTACATTGCAAATTGGCGAGAGGCACCATATGATGGATTATTCCTCCTCTTCTGAAATACCCAGAAAGTGAATGTAATCGCACCGGCTTCTGTCCTCCAAGTCAACAATTTTTCTTGCACATAACTCAGAGATTTATTCCCCAGTCAGGTCTCTTGTTTATTTGATCCAGCTGACTCTCAACTGCGATCAGTCTCTTTACTGAGGCATCCATTCTGGCTTGAAACATCATTATGTCCATTCTGAATGACCTTACTTCTGCTGTGGTGTCCTCAATGCTGTCCTTTTCTGAACGTATTGCTGCCTTGATCAAAGATAGTTTTTGCATGGTGTGTCAAGTGTCGCATCTGACATTTTTGGAGGAGGCCCTTTTTGTTGCCCAACTTTCTGTCTGATGCTTCTGTCCTCAGCAACTGCCGAAGAGAACAGGAGTTGGCGCTGCAGAATCTGTTTAGACAGAAGGAAATTCAACACACTGACACACCTATGCCCAAGTGGTTTGAAGGCATATACATACGTCCCTCAAAGCCTAGCAGGGTGCATGCATCCCAGAATGTGCAGATATAGAGCATGGAAGAACTTCATTGCATCAAACGTCTACACTGGCCTGCCTTTCATGCCATAAAGGGGGGTAAAGCACTTATAGATCGAACATTGAACACTTCCAGCAGAGTTAATGAGCGTTCAGAATAGTTCAGAGACACTGTAAAATGAAAGTGATTGAGTCATTGTATTATAACACACCTAAGTAGAAATTGCTAATTAGCTGGTCTGGTGACTCTGTGGACAAATGCATCCAATACAGGAATCTATGTTTGACTTCATGTTCACCTGTTCAAACCCCAGTGAGTTCACTCAGCGTTTTATTTTTCCAAGCTTGATAGAATACTACCATTGAGTTGGGTAACAATAAACATCTGTTTTTTCCGCACCAAGAAGTCCTTCAGGGTGAAATGCTCTTTACAAATGCACGTTATGTTAATGGTTGGAATCTGCAGATGTGCGTTTGGAGAAATACCACTGCTTCATTCTGTACAGGGAGTAAAGTGCATAAGTGCATATCCTCACACTATCATCCCACCAACAGCGAACAATCTTGTACCTCTACTTAGATATGCACACAAGGAGTTGCTCTCGCCTCCTTCAAAGAAAGTCAGGGGTAGGGATGTTACTTTGATGCACACCCACTCTGTGATGTTGCCTCGCTTTGTTCTGTTTGCACTTTGAAGTAATTTCTGATAATCACAGCCTCCATATAACTTCCTCTGGCCTGTGGGGTACTCTCAGAATGTACTGCCTCTGCACCAGTACGACGGGACCGATTCCTCAGAGCTTTTCGTGGTGGGGTGGATCGCATGTTATTTGCCGGACTTTCCTGCCTCCAGTCACCAGCACCTCTAAGGCATTTCCTCAGCCTTTCCAATACAACCTGCATTCATGAAACCTTCATTTCGGAGAATAGTGTGGCTATTATCCCGAGGGTTGCCCATGTGTGATGTCAAAACCATCTTTCCTCCTCATAGATTACGAGTTGCCTCTAATAAGGACCTAAGAATAAGAATTGAAGTTGCCCACTTCACTCACCGCTCGCCTAGGATTGCTAATTCTGTAACAACAATTTGTTTTGCTGTTACTGCCAAACGAAATATATTACAGATGACTGTAAACTGCTAAAACCTTTTGCGTCTCTGCAACTGCTTTTTCACACCTGCTTATGTGGAATTATTTTAACTTTCTGCTGACAGTTGCTGGTGCACTTTTTCCTTCTGATTTCATGTCTTCAAAGCATTCCCTTCATTCTGACTTTAAATGCTGGCCCATCTTAAACTTTCCCTCGAAATACATTGGGCATAAATGTCTACTAATGCAGAAGTAGCAGTGGTTTTACCAACTGTCACACATCCCCATTATGCAAAATAGGCATGTGTTATGAGCGAACATATTTTAAAAACATAAAGTAGAAGTCCTGAAATAGGTGCTCCACAAAATCAGACACCCTCCTAACAATACTTGTGTGAATATAGCATTATTGATATGGGAGCACACAAAAATCTATTGAAAGCGTTGATAAATCTCAGTGTCCTCTCTAAACAGATACAGGAACATAAGTTAAAGTGCAGTTACCGGACATCCTGACATGGCTTACTTCGCTGAATAAACATCTGCCAGACGTCTCCATGCAGCTCACAGTTTACTCTTCAGGACGGATCAAAATCGTGAACTCTGAGGCCCTTTCAGTGCTTTAAACCTTACTTTTCGAACAAAAGCTGATAAACAGGTGCATTGCCTTGGAGGCTGGTGGTGTCTGCCTGCTAGGTATAGATATGCTAATAGGATCATTTAAGCCTATGTTTGTGTGGGCTACTGCAGGGGGGAAGGTAGTCTAAAGCAGCTCCCGACAGGTTAAGCACTCCGACATTGGCTTTGTTATGATGACTACTTCCTGCTGTGAGGGACACACAGACACGTCATTTTCCATTTTCTGCCTTATCTGAAAGTTACTAACAAGTCAAAGAAAAACAGAGAGCTGCAAAGGTCGAATTTGAAAGTTAGGCATATGCGCATTTGAACTACAGCTAAAAAGTGAGTAAATTGCATAGCATTTTATTTTGCAATAAATTAATCTTATTTATTATTTGGCATCTGTACTCTCTGTGCACACTTGAAGAGTGGTACAGCGGTGTGTTTAAAAGGAATCTACACGCTTGATAAAAATAATTACAACAGTAAGGGCAGACACTTTTTATTCCTGCAATGAGTGAGAATGGTGCTTCATTGTGTTAATCTTCTAATGTTTGATTTTATTGTAGTTTAAAACAACCCTACATTCCAACCTCAATAGTTTGTTTTGATAAAATGTGCCCTCTAGGAGAGCAATTGGACTTAGCATTGACAACTTCATAGAAACTGATCTAAATATTGAAATACTTGCGCTTCGAAAGAGCTCAAAGATTGGCATCGTCGGTGTATGAATGTATGCTTAAAGACGGGACTGTGGACTGGAAATAAAGTCATCACATCGTATAAAAACATACATTTCTTATGTTCGACATTTGCACTTTCACATAAATTTAAGGATGATAAATGGTTGCATTTTCGAGAAAAAAAAATAATCGCAGAAACGTTTGCTTTAATGTGGGCTGTGCTAATGTCGGAGTGACTCCAGATAGTTGAGTGCTGCTGCTCAATGGAAAAGCACATACACCGGTGCCCCTCGGTGAACAGGACTCGGCAGGAGCTGGGAGTGTCAAGGTCTAGGCCTTTTGACATTCAGAGCTGCCTGGGACGGCGCGCATTCCATTCGCACCTCTTCCTCAGCTATAGGCATAACAATAGAAGCCCGGCACTCGCACATCAACAGGAGGGGGAAGGGGCTGCTTCAGAGAATGAAGTACTGACGGAGCTCTTCTCTTTGGAAGTGCAATGCTCGCCTGTATGCAGAGATGGACAAAGGGGGCCCCCAGTCTCGGGTCTTTGAAAAGGGTATTTTCACCACAGTCTTAGAAATTATTTTAAACATCGACTGCAGCCCATTTTTATTAAAATTGTACATTCCGAGCATACTATAGAAAATGTCTCATCTCAAATCCGTAGATGATTTTTTTTTTTTAAAGAAAATCTCTACACATACATTACTGTGAGGGGTGACAACACACTTTGAAAGCTCTGGATGTGCTTGTAATTTTTCCATTGTTTGAATTTTCTCTCTGATAATGATTGGCTTTTATTCTGTGCTGTCTGTGTGATTTCTCAGGACATGGCCGTAGCAAGTCTCCCTTTGAAACGGGAAGCTAAGTGGTACATGCTGGGCTTTCATAGAGTAACCTATAAATTCCTGGGGGCAGATTTACAAGAAAATGACGCATCTGTAGAGATGCGTCACTTTCCCTGTGCCAACATGCCAAATCCTTGCCTCACCGTGGATGTGCCGTATTTATAATACGGCACACCATGGCGCAAGGATTGACAGATGCGTCAGAAATTCTGACGCATCTTTTGATGGAAAAGTCACGCATTGCTGGAGTCGTGTCGCAAGCACGATGCAACTCCAGCAATGCTCAGGGGTGCCCTATGCCTAACATGCTGCGTCACTCCTTACGCCTGCTTCAAGCAGGCGCAGGGTTTTGACGCAGCATGGACGTAAAAGTGACTCAGTGAAATCTTGTAGATTTCACTGCTTCACTTTTATGGGGTTTCCTGCGACGGAACGCCCACCCTGCATACATTAAACCTGAAGCAGGTTCAATGTGGCGCAGGGCTTCACAACATGACGCATCTCCCTAGATGCGTCACGTTGTAAATGGTCCGCAACTTTTACGCTGCCGCTGCGTCACAAAAGTGGCGCAACAACAGTGCAAAAGTGACGCAAGGAGCTTGTAAATCTGCCCCCAAATCTGCCCCCTAGTATTATCCTTCATGTTCTGTAAATTGTAGTTTACCTTTTCCAAACACAATGCATAACAATAAGCCCTGGAATGCAACAAGCATTGGCAAAGCCAATAGGTCTGGCCAGTATTTTCAGCTGCAATCCAAAACTACTACTTTTGTTTTAGTTTTAATGTGCTAACACATTCACATAGGATAAAAGGTAGTGTAGTAGCCTGGACGACTGCAGCGTAGTGTTAACAAACCTATCCAGCTCTTGGCTCCACCTCAATCAATCAATCAATCAATCAATCAATCTGTGAATTTGTAAAGCGCACTACTTACCCGCAAGGATTTCAAGGCGCTGAGGGCGGGGGGGGGGGGTGCTGCTGCTACTGGTCAAAAAGCCAGGTCTTGAGTCGTCTCCTGAAGGTCAGCAGGTCTTCAGCATGTCGTAGGTTGAGGGGGAGGGTGTTCGAGGTCTTGGCGGCGCGGTGGGAGAAGGACCTGCCTCCAGATGTGGTTCTACGGATGCGCGGGACCGTGGCCAGGGCGTGGTTAGCGGAGCGGAGTTTCCTGTTGGGTACGTAGAAGGAGAGTCGGCTGTTGAGATAGGCTGGGCCGGTTTTGTGGAGTGCCTTGTGTGCGTGGACCAGGAGCTTGAAGGAGATTCTTCTGTCGACGAGGAGCCAGTGCAGGTTCCTCAGGTGGGGGTGATGTGGTCGCGGCGTGAGACGTCGAAGATTAGGGATGCAGAGGCGTTTTGGATTCTTTGCAGTCTGTTGATGAGCTTGGACGAGGCTCTGGCGTAGAGGGCGTTTCCGTAGTCAAGTCTGCTGCTGCCTAGGGCCTGGGTGGCTGTTTTCTTCGTGTTTGTCGGGATCCATCTGTAGATCTTGCGGAGCATACAGAGGGTGTTGAGGAAGATGGAGGAGACTGCTTTGACTTGTTTGTTCATGGTGAGTTTCGAGTCGAGGATGACTCCCAGGTTGCGTGCGTGGTTGGTAGGAGCCGGGGGAGTCCCCAGTGATGCGGGCCACCAGGAGTCGTCCCATGCTGAGGGGTTGAGCCCGAGGATGAGGATCTCCGTCTTGTCTGAGTTCAGCTGAAGTCGGCTTTCCTTCATCCAGTCGGCAATGGCCTTCATTCCCTGGTGGAGATTGGATTTGGCGGTGTGGGGGTCCTTGGTGAGGGAGAGGATCAGCTGCGTGTCGTCGGCGTAGGAGATTATGTTGAGGTCGTGTTGTCGGGCGATGCGTGCTAGTGGTGCCATGTAGACGTTAAACAGCGTTGGGCTGAGGGAGGATCCTTGTGGGACGCTGCAGATGATCTCGGAGGCTTCGGATCGGAATGGGGGAGGCGGACTCTCTGAGTTCTGCCGGATAGGAAGGAGGTGGTCCAGTCCAGGGCCTTGTTTCGGATCCCTGCGTGGTGGAGGCGCGTGCATAGTGTGCGGTGGCAGACGGTGTCGAAGGCGGCGGAGGGATCCAGGAGGATGAGGGCCGCCGTCTCACCGTTGTCTAGCAGGATCCTGATGTCGTCTGTGGCAGCGATGAGGGCGGTCTCGGTGCTGTGGTTGCTGCGGATGCTGCGGAATCCTGGTTGGGAGGGGTCCAGGATGCTGTCTTCGAGGTGACGGGAGAGCTGGATGTTAACTATCTTCTCGATTACTTTTGCTGGGAACGGAAGCAGGGAGATGGGCCGGAAGTTCTTGAGGTCGCTTGGATCCACCTTGGGTTTCTTCAGAAGGGCGTTGATCTCTGCGTGCTTCCAGCTCTCAGGGAAGGTAGCGGTCTCGAAGGAGAGGTTGATGATGTTGCGCAGGTGGGGTGCAATGGAACTGCTGGCTTTGTTGAAGATGCAGTGTGGGAGAGGGTCCGACGGGGATCCGGAGTGGATTGTGCCCATGGTCTTGATTGTGTCCTCGATGCTCACGTTGTCCCAGGTTGTCAGGGAGACGTGGTCGGTGGTGTGCGGTGGGTCCGGCTTGTCGAGGTCTGTGGGGGTCGTCTGGGGGTTGAAACTGTCATGGATGTCGGTGATCTTTCGGTGAAAGAAGGTAGCGAGGGAGTCGCACAGGGCTTGCAATGGCGGGATGTCGTTGGCATTGGAGCTAGGGGTTCTAGAGTTCCTTCACGATGTTGAAGAGCTCCTTGCTGGCTGTTGTGTGCGTTGTTGTCAAGGTGGTCTTGAATGAGGTCCTTTCAGCGGTCCTGATGTGGTGGTGGTAGTTGCAGATGGCGTCTTTGTGAGCAGCACGGCTGTCCGGCTTCTTGTCGCTGTGCCATTTGTTCTCCAATTTCCTGCAGGTGTGCTTTGAAGCTAGGAGTTCCAGGGTGAACCAGCTGGCTCTCTTGCTGGTGTCTCTGTTGGTGGGCTCTTTCAGCGGGGCTAAGGTGTTGGCGCAGTCGTCCATCCAGCGTCTGAGGGTGAGTGCACCATTGTCGGGGTTGGTGGGAGGTTTGAGTGCGAGGTTTGTCTGTAATTGTTCTTCAGTGACTTTGCCCCAGCAGCGGCGGGGGATCTGTGGGGTGCGGTGGTGTGTGAGGGGTTTTCGGAAGGAGAAGTGGATGCAGTGTTGGTCTGTTCGGGTGAGTTCGGAGGCGTGGCTGAAGGCGACGTGGGGGCTAGAGGAGAAGATGGCATCAAGCGTGTGACGGGCGATGTGGGTCGGCGTCGTGACGAGCTGTTTTAGTCTGAGGTTGGCGAGGTTGTCGATCAGGGTGGAGGAGTTGTTGTCGTTGATGTTCTCCAGATGATAGTTCAGGTGTCCGAGGAGGATGTAGTCGGTGGAGGTCAGCGCGTGCGTGCTGATGAGGTCGGCGATGGAGTCGCAGAATTGTGGCCGGGGTCCTGGCGGTCTATAGACGAGGGTGCCTCTTAGGATGGTCTTGGGGTCCGTGTGGATCTGGAAGTGCATGTGTTCGGCGGTGCTGAGAGTGTCATTGGTGTTTGTTGAGACCATGATGTTGTTCTTGTGGGCGATGGCGATTCCTCCTCCGGCTCCGTTGGTGCGGTCTGTGCTGTAAACAGACCTGCAGTCTCAGGTAGGCATAGGACTGCAGTTTTGAGCTGGGCCCAGGGATATAGTCTCACCAGGGCATAAGGGCTGAAGCTGGAGCTAACTATCGGGCTGCAGCCTGGCTTGTATTGTAAGGAAGTTATATTTTACCTGCTGAATGCCTTGTCCTTGTGGTAGAGGTGTGTGAAATTCACATAATATCCATTTGCATAAATATGAGGACTTTCTGGAAAATTTTGCGAAATTATGCACAATTACATGAGCTGCAAAACCAGTATTTAGTGCTTTCTTTTAGTGTGAAATGCATCCTCATGTCTACTTTGACATGCACATTGCAGATGACCCGAGCAGCAGCTGCTCTCTTTCTATTTGTTCCTGTTATTCCAGTACTCCCACAATAGGATTTTTCTCCCCTAATAAATGGAAAATAACACAAAGTCTCATAATGGCCTAATTTCAGGCATTCCGGTAAAAAGCATAAAGCAAAATGAAATAAAGATTACTCCGACATAACAAATATTTTGTTCAGGCCTACTCTCTAGTACAGACTGTCTCAACATTATTTTGCAACTCTACTTTTCCAAACATCAACAACTTCCTACAAAAGATTGTGTGCCTGGAGCCCAGCTGAAGTGGCCACACGTTTGTGGACTGAGTCATTAATTCCCGTTTCTACATTCGTAATAGATTAGCAATGGAGGCAGCCTGTGGAGCTGTCTCTTATGTAAGAAACCAATGTCAAAAATGGCAAACACCAGCATCTATGATAAACGGCAACATTTAACGTACAGTCCATTGAGGCTATGAACCATAATAAAACAGTTATATATTACATTTGGACATGCATGTCAAATGTGTTTTCTAATGTTGAAAGTGAAGGGTTTGGCATCTATTATAGATAAGAATGTGTATGCAAAAGGGAACAAAACTCATTTTGTATGAAACATCAGTGCAGGTAAGGTATGGTGCCCAGAAAGCCCACATTTGCCAAGACGGTTCTCATTTTTCAGCATCTGTCCCGGCAAATATCTATGAATTCAGCACATGTCCTGATTTTCAAAGATGGTCAACTAAACACACAGGAAGACATGTATTAACGTGCACCTCAGCAAGATTAATTATTAGCCTTTATAAGAAATGATGTCATTAAATATGATATGGTGTGTAAAAGTTACATTTCATTTATGCTTAGTGCCTCTATGTCATCAGTTTTCTAAATTGGTGAGTGTTACCCAGAAATCCATTCTGTGCCCAGGGTCACTGCTAAATTTTAGCTCTCCTTTTATGTTTATGGTGTGCCCCAGTTTTTGGTTTTCAAAATTTGGTCAGTCTCTGCCTCGGTTTACAAGGAGCAATGCATTTTGAAATTTAACTTTATCACATAATACTAATACCTCTTTTTAAATAGATATTTACCCAAAGTGCATCCAGCTCTCAGCACTGTTATGAAACATGACTGCACGGCCTAAGTCAATGGTATCAAGGAGAAAAGGTTGAGTCCGCCCTGCCACACATGTAAACTTTTAAATGCACACATTACATTAGAATCTCTCGAGCGCATGTTCAAACACTGAGCTCCCATACCATTCTAATGATTATTATTTGTGAAACTGACTAAAGGAAAGGACCAATATTCTCGAAGTAGTCTACTACTTTCCAAAATCACTTGAGTTTGCAGTGCTTTATCTCAATGCAAACATCAGTGCTGTACTGTCTGTCTACTTTACTGCCTGACAAGAAATATTTTTTTTCCAATTAGTAAGAAACAGCATTCTTCTACTTAGGGAAATCAGGGATCAGTTTTAACCATCTTTTAAATGACAGATTGAGTGCACCACCAAGACCGCATTTGTTTGCAATTTGTTTTTATTTTGATATTTTAGGTTATGGTTGTTATGAAACATAAATGCATTTGGAAAGGTAATCAATAAATGTGTAGTAGGAAGAAGCCAACAACAAAAGTGACTTAAAATGTTTACAAATCTTGTGTAAACTCGATTTCTAAAGCAGAGCTATTTACATTTATTCCGACATGGTTAAGTAGTTACTGTTTGTGACTAATTTGCAACATGAAAAAAGATATCATCTGGAGGGAAATGTTGCCCTTATTAGTTCTTCTAATTTCATTTATTAAGTCTGGGTAGAATTTTTAAAACATAAATCGACTTTGCTGCTTTTTAAAGACACAGGCAGATGTCCCAACATTTTGCACTGGGTTTGCTTCACAAAAGTGATGCAATCCAGTACAAAGAGGCAGATTTATGAGCCCCTTGCGCCTCATTTACGCCGGCGTTGCGTCACTTTTGTGACGCAGCGGCGGCGCAAATCCTGAGCCATGCTGCGGGGTATTTATAACGGGACGCATCTGGGAGATGCGTCACGTTGTAAATCCCTGCGCCTGAAGTCGGCGTACCTGTGCAGGGGGGGGGGGGCGTTCCGTCGCAGGAACGCCTCCTAAAAGTGGCTGAGTGAAATCTACAAGATTTCACTCAGTCACTTTTGAGCCAATGCTGCGTCAAAACCCTGCGCCTGCTTGAAGCAGGTGTAAGGATTGATGCAGCATTGTAATGATAGGGCACCCCCGAGCCTTGCTGGAGCTGCATCGCGCTTGCGACGCAACTCCAGCAATGCGCCGCCCTTCCGCCATTAGATGCGTCACGCATCTGTTTATCCTTGCGCCACGATGCGCTGCATTGTAAATGCGGCGCATCTATTGTGGCGCAAGGGTAAACTTTCGTGACGCATCTTTCCTGGCGCATACCTGCTAATTTGCAGGGATGCGCCAGGAAACATAAATCTGCCCCTAAATATTTATTTTGAATTTACTATCCTGATCAAATTGCAATTTGCGCTGGAAATTTGCCTGTAAGTAATGCAATGCAGTGTTTTGCATCACTTTGCATAAAGGGAGAATGCCATGGGTAGTACATGGACATTCGCTTGCAATCACCCATGTTTTTTTTATGTAAAACCCTATCTACTATCAATATTAGGGAGGGGTTTGCCCAAAATAAAATAATGCATCTTCGAGGAAGGGGTGAAAAAGAGGAAAGTTTTTATTTTTCAAAACCTTTATAGTGCAGCACACATCTAAAGTGGGAAAAGTTGTAAAGTTTGTCTATGCAAAGCATTTCGTACTGGAAGGGTAGCCTTCCAGTAAAAAATGAATGCTAGACATGACACAGACACCTGTGCACTATGGTGGAAAGGTGTGTGTATGGCTGTAGGCAGCCTGATTGTGCGCCAGTCTCAGTCGCTATGCAAACAGTAACGTAGTTAAATAATTGCTTATTTTAATACAAGGTGAAATTTGAAAGTGCATCGTAAGAATCTCATTTTCTCTATGGCTTGGCTTCCGTGTATGAATATGTCATCAAGACAATGCAGTGCATTTTTGTAGTCTGGCTGTACATAAATGTGGTGTACTCAGCCAATCAACATCTTTTCATCCTATTTTGTTTAAGTGCATGTAATCAAACCAGTTCCTACAAAAGAAACCCATCATTTTCACAATTCTAACATATACATGTAAAGGCAGGAATTCAAACATTCTGTTTAAATCTATAGTCAGAAAAAATATGTTCGGGTGTGCTGACCTACTGAAAAGGTATCAAACAACTTGGCACAATGGCAAATCGTGCATCCCACACTGTCCCATGTCACAAATTTCTGGTGCACACTCTAGTCTTTGCCTATTATTCTGCTCTTTAATTAAATCATTCAGAATAAATATTATTGTGATATTTGAATCTATCCTTTAAGAAGTTCACTAATTTAATTAGAACATCCCTCTTCTGTTAAAAATCCCCATGCTGCGGGCATACCATTGCTTCCGTTCACTGTCTGCCAAGAACGTAGCCCTTCACACAATGCAGCGCTACTCACTCACTCATCTAGCCATCACCTAACAGAACTTATTCCATTGTGCATAATAGTATGTGAACAAAGGCAAAGCAAAATAAAACTCTGAATTCCTTATACAGGCATTGAAATGCAATAATAGACATTGATGCCGCAAGGGTATGTACCAAAAACGATCAGATCAGTTTACATCCTATCTCAGTGCAGTGCACCATCATTCCTTAATTGCAGATAAGGATCATAAGGCAATAGTGAAGTATTCTGGGTTTAGAAACTGACCCAAATTGCTTTTAGCAATATTTTTAAAACCACAAACAATTTTCCGACACAAAAAGTCTAAAGTAAATAGCTTTATGTAAATGATAATTCAATTTTAATAAATAGAAAAAATGCTAATTTTCATGAAATATTTGAATAAATACAGGAATATGCAGCATTCCCTTTGAAATATCTGTCCTTTCTGCTATTAGCATGAGGTTCTGGTGAGCAAAGTGTGTTTAAATGCAAAGTGTGTTTAAGACTGCAGTACCACCTCCTGTCTACAGGGGCAGAGCTGAGCACAAATATAAACACACTTGATGAAACACAGGTCCCCACAAGGCAATTTTTTAAAAAGTTGTAAAAATTGACACAGATGTTCCTGAAGCTATTTTTTATTGTTTAGAAGACATTGCCTTGTGGGGACCTGGGTTCAGGTCCCCACAGTGCACTCAAGTCCCCACAGTGTGAGTGTGTTATCACACCCAAGTCCCCACAAGGATAGTAACACAAACCCACACACACACACACACACACACACACTAATACTGTGAAAACATCACAAAAGTACTCCACACCAGTTTGGAAAAATGCCCATTTTTTATCTGAGTAGAACAAGGCTAAAACAATAAAAATCTAACATTCACAAGTCAAGATACACATTTTGGGGGGGCGTGGCTTGACACCAACGGAGTATGGCGGCTCCTGTGTGAGGCTCCCGGACTCACCTCGGATTTACCGCGTCTCCTGCTACCGGGCGCGCTGCTTTCCGAGTGAATTGCCGTCGGAAGGTATGCTGCCCGATTTGAACTGGAGATGTCTGTGAAAGCTCGCTGAAATTAGCTTTTTTCGAGCTTGGTGTGCATTCACAGAGAGGCGCTTCAGAACAGCCGCCATTTTCTTTTTTTTTTTGCCGTGTTGGTGTTCCTGTCAGAAGTAACTGATAAATTATGCTTGTCCAGCAGGCAATGTTTTTTAAAATAATTTTTTCAGTATTTGCTGCCTGTCTATGTCGCATGCACTTGGTTGTTGTATTTTCCACCTGATTTGACTTCCGTCGTGAGGAGACTTCCTGGCAGCCATTTTCTGAGGAGGATTTGGGAGAATTATTTTGCCTGGCGCCGCGCTTCTGGTTTGCCTGCAGCCTGCTCCCAAATGCGATGTTGACCTGGTTGAGCTCTGTTTTTCCTTTTGGCTTTGGCTCTACCTATCTGTTTATGGGCTGCTCATTGAGTATGTATTGGTTCCGGCCATTCTTAATTTATAGCTCCATAAGTGTCTCCCGTGTTGGTCTGTTTGATGGGCAGAACTAAGACTTCTTCAACAGTGCGGCACACTTTTATCAAGAACTCAAAGCTTTTCACTGAATTTTCCAAATTTGAAGATTCTCTATTGCTTTCATCGCAAGCTGCGGAGTCCAACATGGATCCCAATTCTGTAGTTTCTGTGAAGTCTGTCACGAAACGTTTGAAAAAGGATCCCCCTTCCCCTCCTAAGTCTGCTTCGCCGGTCTCTTTGGAGCTCTTATTGGAGGAAATTAGGGCGCTTCGACCTTTTATGGAGGACACAAAGGCAAAATTACAAGTCCTTACGGAGAATTGGTTTAAGATGGACACTAGGGTCTCGTGGTTGAGCAAAATGTTTCCTCACTTAAGGAGTCATGCGCTAGTGTTTCACATTTTCATTCCCAAGTTTCGACGCTCCAGCGCCAAGTCGAGGACCTTGAAAATCGCAACAGAAGGAACAACCTTCGTATTTATGGCCTGGGAGAAGGACTCGAGGGATCGGACGCTCTCACTTTTTTAAAGTCTTTCCTTCCTAAGCTACTTCATTTACCTGAGGGCACTGTACTTAACATCTAGCGTGCGCACAGATTGGGTCATGCCCCTTCCAATTCTTCACCTTCGCAACAGCCCAGAGGTGTAATTCTATATTTTTTGGAGTATACAGACTTGCTAAAAGTTTTGTCAGCGGCCAAATCAATTCCAAAAATTACATGGTCCGGCACAACTCTCTTTTTTGCTCAAGGCTATGCAAAAGCTACGGCCAATAGGCCCAAAGCCTTCCTAAGTATGAGATCTGACCTGCGGTCCATGGGAGCTCGCTATGGACTCTTCCACCCATGTCTCTTCAAGATAACTTATAATAACAGAACGACCACATACGAAGATCCGACGAGACTTCAGAGTTTCATCAACTCCTGCAGTCCGACTAACATGGATTCTACTGCCTCCTCTTCGTCATTCATAACTTAATATTTTGCTATTTTTTTCAATGTTTTGCTTCATTTTCTATGTTTATGCATAAGTTTTTTCTACTTCACGCAGATTGCTTGGTGTAGATTGGTTGTAGTGACATAGTTGCTCGATGGCTTACATAAGTTATTGGTTGAGTTGCTTTTAAGGCATATATATGTGTCTCGTTATTCTTATGTTTTAACAGTTCTTTTTTGTTTTTGCAGGTATCCTTTTTTCATCATGACGTGGTTTGTCCTTGGCTTCCGTGTGTCTCTCCCCAGATGTTCCGTCTGTCCACGTGGCCTCACCTCCCCCTCCGTTGCATTTCCCTTTTGTAGGTATGTTTTTTGTTTTGTTTTGTGTTCAGTGTTTTGTATTTCCTGCATCGTTTCCATGTGTCTCCCAACTTGTATTTATCGGCTTTTCGGCTATTCTTTTTATTTCTTTTCTCCATCCCTTTTTTCACGTCTCTCCTAAATTTGTCTTTGCTTGCTTATTTCTTATTATTCTTCTATTTTTATCTTTTTTGATCACAACTCTCGCTTTCTGTGCTGTTGGTATTCCTTGCCCTTTCTATCTACATTGTCTTCTTTGGTTTTGGCTTTACGGTTCACTTAATCTTTTTATCCTGAAGGCGAGTTATATGTTTTTCTATTTTCCTCCCTGGTTGTTATATTTCTCTTCGTTGTTTGAATTGGGTTCTTACTTTAGGACTTTAGGTTTAATCTTTTCTGTTAATAAATGTCATTAAAATTTATAACCTGGAATATACGGGGTTTGAATTTGCCCATTCAGAGACAACGGGTCTTGACTTATCTTGCTAAATTAAATGTGGATATTGCTTTTCTCCAAGAAACCCACCTCTCTGAAGCTGAGTCATTGAAGTTGAAGAGGGGTTGGGTTGGAGAGGTTTTCTTTTCCCCAGGTGATGGTAAGCGCAATGGCGTAGTGATACTTTGTCATAAATCTCTCTCACTCTCGCTTTTGTCTCAAGAATCGGATGCCGATGGACGGTGGTTAAATGTTAAGCTGTCTTTAAAAGGTGTTCCAGTCTCACTTTTAAATGTTTATGCCCCTACTGGCGGAGATCCTTCCTTTTGGCCTGCACTTGCTAAGCAAATATCTCACTGCATAGATGATAATTTTATCTTAGCAGGTGATTGTAATCAGGTATTTGATCCCTTTATTGACAGGAACTCCAAGGTTCCCTTTGTGCCCAACAAGCCTCACAAATCTTTTGTTCATCCCGTTAATCAACATAAGCTTTTGGATGCTTGGCGCTTATGTAATCCAACTACCAAGGAATTTACCTTTTACTCTCCACTTCATCATTCCCAATCAAGAATTGACTATATTTTCATATCTCATAATATTTCACAAACTCTCACCCATGCAGAGATCGGCCCTATTCTGATCATGCCCTGGTCTTTATTGGTATTGACATTTTACCCAAAACTATTGGACCCAGAAGGTGGCGTTTTAATAATTCCCTGCTTTTAGACTCGAAATTTACAGCCTCCTTCACCACCTTTTTTGATGAATTTTTTATGATAAATCAAACTGATTCCATAGCTCTTTCTACTGTTAGGGATGCCTTTAAAGCCTCAGCTCGAGACTTTATAATAAATTTTGTTGCAAACAAGCGCAAAATTGCCCGCAAACAGACTAGAGATCTCCTCCATGATATTAAGAGACTGGAACACTCTTATTATACCTCAAATACAAACGACAGCTTAGTTGCTCTTGTTAACGCCAAATTGCAATATAACAAAAAATCTACTGAGGATGCCTCCTTATATCTCTGAAAATCCAGTGCCAAATTTTATGGTGGTAAGAATAAGGCTGGGAAAATTTTAGCCAATTACTTGAAAATTAAGCAAAATAAATTGAATATTGAGTCCATTTTTGACGCACAATTAGATTTGAAATTCAAGGATGTTGATATTTTGAATGAATTTTCTCTTTTTTACAAAACATTGTATGCCTCTGAAACTCAACCCTCTGATTTGGCTCTGTCACATTTTTTCTCCACCATTCAAAGGCCCACGAACACCACTCCAGACTTGAATCCATTAGAATCTGAATTGACACAGCTCGAACTATCAAAAGCCCTTCATACCCTTAAACGTGATAAAGCGCCTGGTCCGGACGGATTCACAGTTGAATTTTATTCACATTTTTCCAAACTCCTTGTACCGAAATTACATTCACTATTACACTCTTTCAGTGCTCTGGGGCATTCTTCAGGTTCTTTCTCGGATGCTCATATATGTCTTATTCCAAAAGAAGGTAAGAATTATAGGCAATTTCCTTGGTAAACATTGATTATAAGATCTTTTCTAAAGCACTAGCCTTACGTTTGGACTCTTTTTTGCCAGACTTGTTGGGGACTGAGCAATCTGGATTTGTTAAGGGTCGCAACATAACAGATAATACGAGACTTTTGTTTGACGTTTTGTCACAATCCTCGCGTTTCAAGGACTCCCTAGCAGCCATAGCGTTAGACGCTGAGAAGGCGTTCGACAGAGTTGACTGGGCGTACCTTTTTTACGCTCTCCGTTGGTTTGGCTTTGGTCCCAACTTTATATCCCTAATTTCTCTCCTCTACTCTAACCCTAAAGCAGCGGTTTGTGCCAACGGATTGATATCTCCTTTCTTTGCTCTAGGAAGAGGGGTTCATCAGGGATGCCCCCTTTCCCCTTTCCTTTTTAACCTAGCTCTGGAACCATTTTTACTAAGATTACGACAGAACCGCAACTTGCATGGTTTCCAGACGCTCCATACTCACATCAAACTTGCAGCATATGCACATGATATCCTACTCTTTATGTCTCGTCCAATTGACTCAATCCCTGCCTTTTTGGCGGAAGTACAGGCTTACTCTGATATTTCGGGGTATAAATTGAATAATGATAAATGTGAAATTCTACCCTTAACAAAGTTTACATTTAAACCTGATTTTAATGCTTCCAATTTCACTTGGAGTTCTAATCACATTAAATATTTGGGCTTATATGTCACGTCATCAATCTCAGAAACTGTTTCATTGTGCATGAACAAATGCGCGCAAAAGATCTCGGATTTAACTACCAAGTGGCATCCTCTTTATTTATCATGGTGGGGACGCCTGGATACCATTAACATGATGTTATCACCTATTGTCCTCTATACTATTTCTAATATCCCAGTTCCTATCCCGCAAATTTTTTTTAGGAGAATTAATTCTATTCTTTCCTCTTTCCTATGGGCCAATAAGAAACCTCAGATGTCTTTATACAGATTAACTCGTCCCAAATCTGAGGGTGGAGTAAATTTTCCTGACATTCCAGCATATCAAAAAGCGTTTCTTCTCCGTCAAGCTTCGCTGTGGTTACGGGATCCTCATGAGGATTGCCCCTTATGGACTACGGTAGAGCGTCTTTACCTATCTCCTTTTTCCTTTAGAGAATAACTCTCCTTCTCACGCAAACCCCAATCACTGTCAACCCCCATTATCAAACTGACATCTAAGCTTTTAATGCCTTTATCCCTTCCTCCCCAGAACACCATCGACTCCTTTCTTAACTCCAAAATTTGGCACAATACAGATTTGCTCATTCAAAATAAACCATTTTACTGGAAATCCTGGCACCAGAGAGGTTTATTATGGATTTATCAGCGTTCTTCCCCATTAGACTTTTTATCCTTCCCCTCACTTAGCCATGCATTTAATTTACCTGCTTCTTTCATCCACAAATACCTTATACTTAGGAATACTGTCTTAGATGCGCGTGCCCGATTATTAGCACACCCTGCTGCTCCCGCTCCCCTAGATCCTTCCCCACAGTTACGGTCCCTATTAGCAACATCACCAAAAGCGTCTACATTATATAATTTTTTACACAACACTGACACGGTTCGACTAAAATCCAAAACTGAAGAGGCTTGGGAACATGATTTTGCGCTGTCCTGGCCAGTGTCTTTATGGAAAAACTTATGGATTAAAATTCGCAAATCATCCAGAGCTGCAAGTACAACGCAAACTCTGTTATTTGTATATAACAGACTTTTGCTATCACCGTCCGCTCTGAGCAGGAATTATACCATTGTTCCTGACACCTGCTGGACCTGCTCCTCACCAGCAGCTGATTTATTCCACATGTTATTTTCTTGTCCTACTGTACATACTTTTTGGAAGCGAGTTTGGTCTCAAATTAATATGATTTTTGGCACTGTTCTTCCTTTTGACTTTACTCATGTCTTCTTGGGTAGTTTGTCACCTTTTTGGGAGAATACAACGCTTAACGTTGAAATTGTTGATTTGTTGCTGGCAGTTGCATTTCAGCAGATTACTGCAAACTGGAGAGACTTTTCGAAACTTTCTTATAGAGCATGGTGGTATGCTGTGTGCCATAATCATAGGCTAGACACTGCCTTTGTGTACCCTCTCCATTTGAGATCCAAAAGGCTGGATTTGTGGTCTCCCATCACCCCTTATCTTGATGCATGTGCTAGTCGTTCTTTTCAATTGTCTCCGTCTCAGCAGGAAGTATCAAAGCCTCCTTAATTAATTAACCCCACTTGTTCCAATCGCATTTGTGTCTCAGATACTCTGTATTATTGTTTTTGATGTTTTATTACTTTTAATTTCTTATTCAACCTGAATCATTCATAACGATGCAGATTCTCTTTTGTTTCACATACATGTATAATGCTGTAATGTGTTGTGACACTCTTTATTTCTTCTTAATAAAATCTTTTTTTTTTTAACTGAAAAGATACACATTTTGCAAGATGGGATGAAAAATGCAGTCCTCGGAAATCAATAGCTCCAAATGGGGTTGTCTGGACGCGCTTGAACAGGACAAATCCAAACGTTCAGTCTGACTACGATGGAGCACAGACCTGGGACAGACGTCACGCATACCTGCTGTCAATACCTTGGATGCATTGAAGTTCAGGGACAATGCATTAATCAGAGATGGGGATGCATTGCTGTCGAAGGTGATGTGTCGCTTCTGAAGTCGGGCAATGTCTTTGTGGTATTGATGTCAAGAAGCAATGTGTATCTGGCCAATGATCTGATGTGGACCTGCTGGGCTGCATCGAGGTCCGGGGTCGGTGCGTGGCAGACATTGGTGATTCGGTGTCTGGGGCCCTGGCAGCAGCGAGAATTCGGAAGCGCTGCGTCAGCAAAGTCGGGCTGCATTGTAAGTTGAGGTCATTGTGTCGTGCAGTCAGCCAGTGATATTCACAGCTTAAGTGCAGTCAATAGTGATGCATCAAGATCACAGAGAAATGCACCGGTTTCAATCGATGCTTCAGGGTCGATGTGTTGGTTTCTTGGGTTGCTGCACCAAATACTCACTTCTAAGGGCACAAGCCTGGATTTGGCACCCCTTGGCAGAGCAGGATTCACATCAGAGGAGTCCAGGTGCTGGTAGCAAGATTCAGGTGAAGACTTTGATCTCTTTGAAACTTCAGAAATAGAAGGCAAGCCCAATAAGCCCTTGGAGAATCTTTAAAGGTGCAGGATGTAGAGAGTCAAGTCCAGTCCTCTCACTCCCAGGCAAAAAGTAGCAAGACAACGCAGCAAAGCCAGCAGCAAAGTGATAATCCCTCCTGCCAGCACACTAGCTCTTTTTCCTGGTAGAATGTCCTCAGTTCCAGATGTGTTTTGCGTCTATGGAGTCAAAGATCCAGCAATAATACCAATTTGAGCCTTTGAAGTAATGAGACTTCAAAGAAAAATCTTTGTGGTGCACAAGACCCAGCCCTTTTCTGTCCTGGCTCCAGACACACCACAGTGTGGCATGCAACTCTATGTCTAGGGACAGGCACAGCCCTATTTAGATGCAAGTGTCAGCACCTCACAATAACTCAAGTATACCCATTATCCTGTGATGGGCTGTAAAGATATGCAGGGCACACCTCAGCTCGCTTTGTTTTTGACTGTCTAGAGGAAATGCACCAAGCACAGCTGTTACCTAACCCAGACATGTAGTCCAGAGACAGGCGGGAGGCACAGAGGGCCATATGAATAACCATTTTTTTGCAGTCGCAAAGGGGAAACCGACCTGTTTGATACCACATAATAGGTCTGTACAATGTAGAAACCCAATTTTGTGAGTCTGTAACCTATTACCAAATCGCAAAATCGGCTTAGCGACATGCTATTCGTAAGGGCTGTGCCAATGGGGTCCCTTCCTAATAGTGAGTCGCACTTCCATGTACTAATAGCGAGTGGCACTTACATGTACTTGCAGTTTACCACCTTTTTCAAACAGGTTGTAAGCCACTTGCAAATGGGAAGGTGGCCCCAGGGGACCCCTTCCCCTTTGAGACTGACAGCGAAAATATTTTTGTGAGCAGGCAGTGGTGCCACGGACCACTGCCTACTCAAAAAATGAAACAGAAATGCTTCCTTTTTATTTTTTAAATGCACCCCATTTTCTATTAAGGAGAATGGTTTGCTTTTTAAAAAACTGCTTTATTTCAAAAGCAGTCACTGACATGATGGTCTGCTGACCCCAGCAGGCCACCATTCCAGTGAGTGGTGGCCATTCCCAATGGGGTTGCAAATTGCGACCTGCCTCAAGAATATTAATGAGGCAGATCATTTGTGACCCCTTGGGAATCGCAAACAGTGTCTGAGACACTGTTGTACATTCCATTTTGTGAGTTGCAAATTGTGAGTAGCAAAACAATGTAATTTGTGACTCGCAAAAGAGAAGGGTCGGTTATCTTGACAAGAATGGTTAAAGTAAGAAAATGCCAACTTTCTAGAAGTGGCATTTTCAGACCTGCAATTTAAAAACCAACTTCACTAAAATATGTGTTTTTAAATTGTGAGTCCAGAGACACCAAACTTACTGTTCCTATGTTTTCCCAATGGGAAGTTACACTTGTAAAATGTTACATGGCAGCTCCAATGTTAACCTATTGAAGAGATAGGCCGTGCAGAAATGAAATATGAATTTAAGAGTATTTCACTACCAGGACATATAACAGTAAAAAGTAAATGTCCTTCCATTTTAAGTACACTGCATCTGGCCCTTGGGCTGGACAGGGCCTACATTATGAGGGATCTCTGTGTAATAAAAATTAAGGTTTGGGCCTGACATGTAGGATAACTTGTCAGGTCGAGATGGCAGTTTTAACTGAACACACAGACTGCTCAGTGGCCGGTCTGAGAGGATGTTTGAAGGGGCACTCCTGTGGATGGCACAATAAGTGCTGCAGGCCCAATAGTAGCATTTGATTTACAGGCCCTGAACATAAGTAGTGCAATCTACTATGGACTTATCAGTAAATCTGATATGCCAGTCATGTAAAAAGCACATGCTGTTACATTTTAGACAAAAAACACATGCCTTTAGCACTGGTCAGCAGTGAAGAAGTGCATTGAATCCTAAAGCCAACAAAAATGAAGTTCGGCAAAACAGGAGGTCAGAATGCAAAAAGTCAGGGGAAACCAGCCAAAAGAATCCAGGTCTAACAGTTGTCAGTCAAGTGACTTCTCATAAGTGACCATGTTGATTTTTTCTGAAAAGATACCTCAAGCAATGTAAATTCATACCATGGCTATCAGTTTGATAGTATTGTACAACTTGCTTTGATACACAATTGTACAGTTACTAGTGGGGAGGAACCATCCCATTGCTAAATGATCTTGGAGAGGCTCTAAAACACAATTACAGCATACCAGTAAGGAGAACTACTCGGTGGCAATGCATGCAGTTTATTGAGAAGTCATTTGGCTACCAAAGTAGAGGTCGTCTTCAGAACAACCATGGAAGAGTGTGATTTCCCCATTTTAATGAACATAACTATACATGCTTGTCAGATGATTGTCCACGAGTAAGGCTGCTTTTGGAAAGGAAAAAAGGATGGAAAGAGATTTACCAGACACACCTACAAAAATATAGAACATCATTTACATTCATAAATGTTTTCATGGAGTTTCTTAGTCTGAAAACTACTCCTACAAATGGCAGGAATATGTGTTGTTCCAGGGTATAAAGAAAACAGAGCACCCCCAAACTTAATTGGGATTTTGGCAAAGGGACATCTTTACTGGGAAAAAACATGTCCTTTGTATAAAGTAATGGATTTTCCTCCAAGCAATTCTGTTAAAAAAATCTTAGGGTTCATTTTAGGAGGCATTGGAGGAAAGGTGCCTCATAATACACCAATGCTGTTGATATCCCAAAGCAATCCTCAGAAATTATGCAAACTATTAAATATAAGCAAAACACGCAGTAGTCTACTCACCTAGATCAACTCATTGTGAATGAACTTGTGAGATTTTTCTTGAATATTTGCAAATTGGGTTCTGAAAAAATAATCTGTGTCTAAAATGGAATCCATTCAGTCTTTTTAAATATTGCTGTCATTCTTGTTCATTTTTTCCTTGACAATCCATAAATGTTACACTACCAGGATTGCCAGGAAAGGCTTTGCTACCATCAGAGAAGTTCACACTGAAGTGCACTGCCAATCATATCAAATGTTATTGCTCATGTAAAAGGATGAAGTTGAGATGTTTTGATTCTTCTAAGCAGTATTTACACTATCATTTGTTGTTAATCTCCTTGTCTCGACTCTTGATATGTATATTGAAAATGAGAAATGTATAACATTCACCAAATGGTATACTTTATATTGAAAGGTTTCCATATAAGCTGTACTATTACTTGACACGAAGCGTGTGCGATTGTGAGTCATGCATATTTAGGGTATTGGTAGAGTCATTGTTGTATGTTACAATATGTTTTGTAGATATTGTGGTACTTTTTGAGAACTATGAGAGAGTACAAAGTAGAACTTTCTGTTCACAGTTATTCCGCTATTTTACATCTAGGTTTTGGACTTGGGCCAGTGTGTGCCTTGTGTAAAATTGTTTTTCCTTCTCTCACTGTATAGACATTACTACTGTAGGCCTACATTGTCATGAAATAGAGATCCCAGACTTACAATCGGGGAGGTAAAATACTAGTAAAATGGCTTATTGTACAAAAAGTAGAGAAGAACTGTCTGTCTTGTCTAGTTACATATAAAGTTAGTTATAGGAATTGGAAAGGTCTTCCCCATTAAGGACATCCACCGATCCAATAATGCCTATCAAGCATCCAATTGTGGCTGTTCAACACAAACCTGAAACTGAGCTCAACTAAGATGGAATGTCTTCTCATTGGCAATAACACAAAGAAGGTATGTATGCGCGAGACTGTGATATGAAGAGATACTGTTCCACTCTGCATCTTGCAACAGTGTCTATATCACTCAATTTTTCCTGGATAGTAACTCTACCTCTCGACACATGCTCATGTGAATATCCTAAAAGAGCATCCAGCTGCCACTGTTTTAAAGAACAAACTTTGCACCACGAAGAAAGAGTTCAGGGTCACTGCCCAGCCCTGCCAGCTTTTTAAGTGGATTCCAGAAAGGTGCCAACTTGCATTTACTGACGTGCACTGTAAGTCTCTACAGCCCTGCATCATCCTTGAGACATGTAGCACTCTATACAGAGCAGAAAGTACCTGACCGATAAACTGGCAATCAACAAATTGTTTTATGCTTCTGGATGTTTTATGGGTCTTAGAAACAGAATGTGGGTGCATAGTGTACAGCTTTAGAAAAGACGAACACATGATGGTTGCCCTTTTTAAGGATCTGAAATTTCCTGGTAAGGTTTTTTTGGGGGAAACATTTGTACAGGTTTTTTTTCAATTTCCAAACCCTTATTGTAGAAGACTGGTATTAGGGTGCACAATAAAAGGGGAAGTGTTGCTGCTTAAATGTGGCTGAAAGGAGAACCAGAGAGATGCTCCTGGTGTTGTGAGTGAGTTTTGGCTTGTATTGACAGGTGTGGTGTGGCTTGAGTTTATCTTATGTGAGAAGGTGACAGGCATATCTCTACAATTGCATATTTGTGACATATTGGGTAGGGTCGAACTTTATGATGGCATACAAAGTGTATCCAATTATATGCAGCTTTATCACATGACAAGACTCCAAGGTCCATATCATGTTGAGGAGCTCAATTTATAGTTACCTTGGGCACAATTTCTAGCTTCTTGAGATAAGTATAACTATATTTGCTAAATTTCTATGAGTTTGTGTATGTAAAATCTAAACCTAACTATAACATCCCCCTGATCTTTGTTTTTTAAGTGACTTTCTAAGGTTTAAAAAAACTTCTATTGCCTTTACTGTCCCTGTAAACTTTGATTTCTTTCAGTGGCAATCGCCACTGGGAAGTTCTGGCATTCATCCAGCGGCTGGGCAGGTATAGGGCCAGATCAAAGGGGTGAACTCAGAACCCCCCTCGAGACTGTGGGGAATCGCCAATGAGGTACTCCATTCTTTTGAAGGGGTAATAAAAGGGAACACAAATGAGATGTTCCCATGAGTGTTAGAACGCACTCAGAGCCTTAGTTGAGGAATCATAGGAATATAGGGTGTTCTTTTCCCTGCTCCTATTTTTTATTCACTAATTCTCACTGCACGGTCCTGACGAAGCGCACCAGGTTCCATTAGGGACCTTCTTTCCAGCACGAAACATGTCGATCAGGTTTCACATTCACAAACAAACACGGGTACTGAGAGCAGCAGAGTAATACCTCGACCTCTACCATATTTGTTAATAGAGGTGCCTCATCTCCCCAGGACAATTCTTTTACATTTACCTTTCGGACCTACCAATAAAAATTGACGTCAGGTTACTGGTGGGGTAATGTTAATACACTTACACCATTCCCTTTTAGGCCCACTCACCCACATGCACAACTGCGGCATCTCCTAAAAGATTTCTGATGAAGAGCCCTCTCGTGGGGTCCTTGGAGGATAGCAGTGCCACCCCCACGAGGAGCAACGCCTGATGATAAAGCATGACAATCGCAAGAGTGTGTGAGGGCACTAATTTCTAAAGGAGAAATCCCCCCATCTTCATCAGGCTGGAATCACATATAGAGACCATTTTCTAACTTCACTTCTATGTAACCAAGTAGGTTATAGCGGTACAAAAGGGGGTGGTGATGGACGGAGCATCAGAACCAATCAAACACTCACACCAAGTCAACAGATTTGGGTTTGATCCATCACCGTTCTTTAGCCCACTCTGCCAACCCAGTTCAGACATGGCCATATGCAAATCAGTCTGACCCTGTGCCTCATCGGAACAGTCCAGCCCGGACTGCCAAACTTAAGACAAAATCCTAACCTAAGTCTGTCTTAAGTCTGTCGTAAGTCTGTCTTAAGTTTGTCTTAAGGTTGTCTTAAGTTTGTCTTAAGTCTGTCTTAAGTCTGTCTTAAGTCTGTCTTAAGTTTGTCTTAAGTCAAACTTAAGACAAAATCCTAACTTTACTACTACTAAATGCCTTCTGTGAATACCAAAAGTAGTAAGTTTAGGATTTTGTCTTAAGTTAGTTCTGTGAATCAGGCCCTCAGTTTGCGTAAATCACATGCATCCAGCCCTGGTTCCACTGTCAATTATGCACATTCGAGTGGCCCTTGGAGGTCTGCCTATCCAACACAATGGTAGCTGAACTGAATTATGACTTGTGTGTGCACCCTCTGTTGGCCCACGAACAGGAGTGCAACTGGGATACCTGTGCACGGGATGCCCTGATCTGTGGCAGAAGTGCTGGCAGTAGTGGATGGGAGAGTGCACAAGTCATCGTGTGCTATGACCACATTGAGGCGCTCCCCTATTGGGCTGTGTTGCGGAGTGTTTCGGGGGACAGTGGGAGGTGTTGTTCCAGGGCATGATGCATAGGGCTGAACCAGGCAGGGACAGGCCATGTGGAAGGTACGGATGCTACTACCTCCTTCCTCACACAGTCATTACCCTCTACATCTTACTCCTCTGAGACATCTTCTGTATCAGGTGTGTGTGGTGGTTGTGTTATGGCTGCATCACTGTGGGCAACTGACACATCAGGGTGCAAAGGTGATAGGGCTGCATCACTGTATGTCAATGACACATCAGGGGGTGGAGATGTGTGTGTCGAGGTTCCTGCAGCAGTTATCTGTGACAGGCTCAGTGGCAGCAATGGCAAGATGAGGATCTGCAAGGCATGGAAGATCCCAGCTATATATCACTGGTGTTCAGATGATGCAGCCCTATTTCCAGCCTGCATCGGCTCCATGGTCTTCATTGTCCTCGGCATCTATCCCAACTCTATGCTGTCATCGCTGGAGCCTGTCTGACTAGACAGTTCTTGTATCTGAGTAATGGCCCCAGCGATGTCAGCCAAGGATTGTTGGTGAGCATGGTGCGGACAGTGGGTGTCTGTTAGGGACTGTAAGTGGTCCCTGATGGTACTGAGACACCCACATATGGAATCGAGTTTGGCTGCCATGAGGTCAAACCCCACCCGCAGCTGATCAGCCAGCTTCTCCTGGCACCCTAACACTTGGGTGCCGATCACAATCCGGTAAAAACCGGGTACGAACCGTCGGACGGAGCATATTCTCCGTCCGACGCGTACCCGGTCGTCAAAATATACAAACATGGAATTACGATTCGCACGGGTACACCATTACCGTACGAATCGTAAAAAAGACCGACCGAACAAAAAACACCTACCAATGCGATCCGGGAAAGCGCCGACCTGACGTCGGGACGCACGCAGCCAGCCATTCACGACCCAGGAATCACGATTCGCACCGACGTCACCCCGCACGGTGAATATTTTGCGGCACCCAAAAACTGCCGGAAAATCAGGACGACGCGAACAAGGACCACCAGTACGCGACGGACAGACGGCGACGCGAACAAGGAGGACCAGTACGTGACGGACACACAGGACGACGCCACCAAGGAGGACCCGTACGCGACAGGACGACGCGATCAAGGAGGACCCGTACGCGACAGGACGACGCGAACAAGGAGTACCAGTACGCGACGGACAGACATGGACCCGAACCTACGAGTCATCCCTGCCCTCATAGCAGTACACCTCCTCTACAGGTTACGACGCAGACGCCGCAGAAGGTCAGAATAACTAAGGGAGGGGGGAAAGTGGGGTGGGGTGGGGGTGGCACTACCAGGGCAGGCCACAAAACAACCACATGAGTGACACACTACACATGGCCTGGACATACCTGACTCCCATGCCCTGGTCACCACGAGGGGGTGGGGGCGTGTCCTGATAATCCAGCGACCGCCACAACGGAAGTCCGTCACCACGCGAACCGGCAACACAACCAGACAGGTACGTCCCGTACCCACGCCTGAAGAGCGTGGGTACGAGTCGGACCACGCCCACACACGTCACCCCAACAATGGCGGGACGGATCGCACCCACGTGGCAAAGGCCTGGGTACGGGCCGCACAAACATCACATAGCGTGGGGACGGATATGTACGGACCCTACCCCCACCCCGTATGCAAGGAGCGTACCCCCCAGCCCAACAGTGCAAGTACGACCCGTACCCCCACCCGCGGACGTACGGAGCGTACCCCCAGCCCAACAGTGTAAGTACGACCCGTACCCCCACCCGCGGACGTACGGAGCGTACCCCCAGCCCAACAGTGTAAGTACGACCCGTACCCCCACCCGCGAATGCAAGGAGCGTACCCCCCTGCCCAACAGTGTAAGTACGACCCGTACCCCCACCCGCGGACGTACGGAGCGTACCCCCAGCCCAACAGTGGAAGTACGACATATACCCCCACCCGCGGACGTACGGAGCGTACCCCCAGCCCAACAGTGTAAGTACGACCCGTACCCCCACCCGCGAATGCAAGGAGCGTACCCCCCTGCCCAACAGTGTAAGTACGACCCGTACCCCCACCCGCGGACGTACGGAGCGTACCCCCAGCCCAACAGTGTAAGTACGACCCGTACCCCCACCCGCGGACGTACGGAGCGTACCCCCAGCCCAACAGTGTAAGTACGACCCGTACCCCCACCCGCGGACGTACGGAGCGTACCCCCAGCCCAACAGTGTAAGTACGACCCGTACCCCCACCCGCGGACGCACGGAGCGTACCCCCAGCCCAACAGTGTAAGTACGACCCGTACCCCCACCCGCGGACGTACGGAGCGTACCCCCAGCCCAACAGTGTAAGTACGACCCGTACCCCCACCCGCGAATGCAAGGAGCGTACCCCCCTGCCCAACAGTGTAAGTACGACCCGTACCCCCACCCGCGTATGCATGGAGCGTACCCCCCATGCCAACAGTGTAAGTACGACTCGAACCCCCACCCACGAATGCAAGGAGCGTACCCCCCTGCCCAACAGTGTAAGTACGACCCGTACCCACACCCGTGGACGTACGGAGCGTACCCCCAGCCCAACAGTGTAAGTACGACCCGTACCCACACCCGCGGACGCACGGAGCGTACCCCCAGCCCAACAGTGTAAGTACGACCCGTACCCCCACCCGCGGACGTACGGAGCGTACCCCCCATGCCAACAGTGTAAGTACGACTCGAACCCCCACCCACGAATGCAAGGAGCGTACCCCCCTGCCCAACAGTGTAAGTACGACCCGTACCCCCACCCGCGGACGCACGGAGCGTACCCCCAGCCCAACAGTGTAAGTACGACCCGTACCCCCACCCGCGGACGTACGGAGCGTACCCCCCATGCCAACAGTGTAAGTACGACTCGAACCCCCACCCACGAATGCAAGGAGCGTACCCCCCTGCCCAACAGTGTAAGTACGACCCGTACCCACACCCGCGGACGTACGGAGCGTACCCCCACCACACCAGTGTCAGTAGACACGTACCCTCACCTCTAATGCAGTGTGCGTAACCCCACCGTGTATGTGCCAAGCGCACATATCCAGAAATCGGAGGTGTGTGTGCAGAGTCCACCCAGCAGTGCCCTGAGACAGGAGGGGTGTGTGCAGAGTCCTCCCAGCAGTGTCCAGACCCAGGAGGGGTGGGTGGTGAGTCCTCCCAGCAGTGCCCAGAGACAGGAGGGGTGGGTGCAGAGTCCTCCCAGCAGTGTCCAGACCCAGGAGGGGTGGGTGCAGACACCTCCCAGCAGTGCCCAGAGACAGGAGGGGTGTGTGCAGAGTCCTCCCAGCAGTGTCCAGACCCAGGAGGGGTGGGTGGTGAGTCCACCCAGCAGTGCCCAGAGACAGGAGGGGTGGGTGCAGAGACCTCCCAGCAGTGTCCAGACCCAGGAGGGGTGGGTGGTGAGTCCTCCCAGCAGTGCCCAGAGACAGGAGGGGTGGGTGCAGAGTCCTCCCAGCAGTGTCCAGACCCAGGAGGGGTGGGTGCAGACACCTCCCAGCAGTGCCCAGAGACAGGAGGGGTGTGTGCAGAGTCCTCCCAGCAGTGTCCAGACCCAGGAGGGGTGGGTGGTGAGTCCTCCCAGCAGTGCCCAGAGACAGGAGGGGTGGGTGCAGAGACCTCCCAGCAGTGCCCTGAGACAGGAGGGTTGTGTGCAGAGTCCTCCCAGCAGTGTCCAGACCCAGGAGGGGTGGGTGCAGAGTCCTCCCAGCAGTGTCCACACCCAGGAGGGGTGTAACACATGTGTGTGATGCCACAATTACCCACATCCATACTGCCTACAAGGGAACATGTCCCCATTAACTCATGTCAACTGACTCCACACACAAGTACAGTGATCACCAAGGATGCCACGATTGTTGCAGGTGGAGACATGGCCATGCATGCATGGCCAAAGTAGAAGGGCTCCGTCACACACACAGCTCATGTACACACAGCTCTGCGCTAAACATTGGGAACACCCTGCAGGGAAGAAACTGGGTACACAGAGGAAGGAATACACCCTGGGACAATTGAACCATGCAGTAACTGCTGACATGACCTAAGGAAGTTAGCCAACACCTTGTGATGGCACACAGATCCTAGGGTGGCCCCAAAGAGCAGAACACTACTACAAATCCCACACACCCAAAGCCTTAAACACCACCCAAAACAATGTAGCAGCCCCACCAACACCAATACCACCATAGCAGGAGTGTGATAATGAAAAAAAAAATAAGCTTTAATCAGCATGAGCACAATGTCCGTGGATCAACGGCAGTTCAAAGTCAACAAAGGCCATAGGGCAGTCAATTATTCCCAGCTGCATGGGGGACACAGTGGGATGTGTGTCCCCTACCTTGCCTGCACAGTCAAATGCCATCGTCTTCCATACTGGTGAGGGCATCAGGGGGGGGGGGAAGCAACAGGCACCGCAGGGACATCAGGGCAAAGGGGCGGCGTTGTGGGTGCAGGGATGGAGGACTCAACCACAGGGGGTGTGTCATGGCCAAAGGCGGAGGCCAGGATGGCACTACACACCTTAGCAAGGTCCTCCAGGGAGTCCCCTGCACCCGAAGTGACCTCAGGCCCCAAGGAGGGGGGGGGTTCAGAGGGATGGGTTGCAGCGCCACCGGGGGAGGGTGGAGACAGGGGGGGAGACTCAACCACCCTGACCGAGGACTTCCTTGACCGCTTGCGTGGTGGCGTAACTGTGGGGCTCAGGGACAGAGCGGCCATGAAGGAGTCCTTGGGGGAGATGTGGCCAGGAGAGCTGAGGGGAGGGGATTTGGAGGGAGTGGATTGTGTGGAATGCGGACTCCCACTCTGGCTGCGTGTCACACGTTTGCCCCCCGACCCAGTGGGTGTGCCTATCTCACCCTGTGTGTGCGTGTCAGGAGGAGTGCGGTGGACCTTCCCTGCTGGTGTGGTGCCTGTGTCTGTTGTGGTGGGTGCATGCCGACGTCTGGGTGTACGTGGGACAGGCATGGAAGTGGGAAGTGTGGATGGGGCAGGGGTAGGTGGGGGGAGGTCGCGCTGCAGGAGACCCACTGCTGCAGTCAGTGTGGAGTCTAGGGACCTCAGCAAGTTGCGTTGGTCAGCCTGCAAAGAATGAATGCCCTCCAAGAATGCCTCGATGTTGGTGAGGGTTTTCCCGTGGGAATGGAGGACATTCAGGATCGCAGCCTGACCAACCTGCATTTGCCGCTGGATGTCCATAGACTCAGCATTGGCGGCAGCAGTGGAGACAGGGGCAGGGGGTGCGGTGCCTGGCAGGAAGGAGACATGCGGTGACCGGGCACGCTGGGAAGGGACACGAGCAAGTGGGAGGCGGTTGGTGGGAACTGAGGGGGCGGTGGCAGGTGTTGTTCCACTGTCAGCTGCTGGTGCAGCCTCCGCCAACCCTGAGACATCCTCCTCGGACCTGTCAGCTTCGTAGTCTGATGTGCCAGTCGACAGGTCCTCGGCCACACTATCCTCCGCCTCTGTCCCACTCGATGTGCCAGCCCCAATGTCACGGCTGCCACTGGTGCTCGGTCCCTCCGCCTGGTCCGTGTCCATGTCTCCCTCTGTGTCCCCCGACGATGCTGTGGGCAGGGTGGAGAGACAGAAATTAATCAGACACCTGTACACATCTGTCACATGAGTCCAATCTACATAGTCAACATTGCATAGCCTGAAGAGGCAGATCCCTAACATCTGCAAAACAAGGTACCGATGTAGGGCATGAAACACAGTTGGTTGAGCCACCATGCCACTGAAATACCATGGAGAGCATGAGACAATAGCTGATGACAGGAAACGGAGTCTGACATAGCACCCAGGCCCTGGGGACAATCCTGCACTGCCTCTGCACCACACAGCGTTTGTGAAAATACCTATGACCAGGGACAATATCCATGAACTTGAGACACATGCTGCATAGGTAATGCTGCAAACATGCCCAACATAACTCGGTCACTGCACCTTGCGTGTGTGTCCAGTAACATCACACACTGTCCAGACCCAGCAATTAGGAATCAGGATTTGACACATAGGCATTGCCCGCCCCAAGCAACCCCCACACAATGCTAATTGCTGAGACACAGGTGGCACCAACATCTCATAGTCTGGGTGATAAACACAGTGGCAGGCAAAAGGCTAGATTGGACGCAAAACAGCAAAGGTGCGCCTGTACAAATAATGAGGTACCAGTGCCCATCCTCAGATGAGTATAACAAGACACACAGGCACTGGCAACTGTGAGTATGAAGAGGGACAATCAGGTCAGGCTGCACAGTGGACACCTGTACATAATAGCACGTCTATATACATGGTGACAGGGGACAATGGCACAGAGCACAACCTACGCTGTAGACAGTGAGAGTGTCCACGTTGATGATGACACAAACAACACTGAGGATAAGGTGCCCCAGGGGACAGTATTGGGCACGCAACTACATGCTACTGAATGGCTGAATGGGAATGACTGCTACACACGTCACCATCCCTGCACTATGCGTAGCGCACACTCATGCACATCATGTCACAGGCCACTACATAGGACATGCGCGCTGTAAGGCATGACACATGAGAGACCAACTCCCATGTCTGGAGCCAGCATCAGTGCCAACTGACATGGAACCCACATGCAGTGAACTTGACAGTTCACAGGCAAGGTCCCACAACCTGTTACCCACCACCACCACCCATGATGCTACAGTCATTGTTCTCGTGGACAAAGCGCCAGCCTACATTACCTTGTGAAGGAGTGACTACACACAGACCAGGGAACACATTGCAAGGAGGGGAAGGGTGGCAGGGGCGCAGCGCTACACTTGGGCAAACTGGATGGGCACAGCACCTTTAAACCCTGCCAGTGAATTAATGCCACTGTGCCCTTACAAATGCCGGTGACACACAACAAACGCACATGTACCTACCCCCTTCCGCCTGCTGCATCGCCTGTAAGCGCCTCTCCAGGTCTGGAAAGACCACCGGCAGCACACGCCTGTGGAGGTGGGTCAGACGGCGGCGGCCGCGGTTCTTGTGGCTCTCAGGTGAGTCCCCCAGCAGGAGCCGTGCAATCCTCCGCGTCCAGCACCGGATATCCTGCCAGCGTTTCCTCACCTGGGACAGGCTCCGCCTCCGACCATCCACACGCCTCACGGCACTGACGGCGGTCAGCCAGATCTGCTCCTTGGCAGAGGCGCCTACCTGTGAGGAAGTACAAGTGACACCACATCAATACACCAGCCACATGTCACAGAGAGACATATGTGAACATAATAGCTGGTTACTACATGGCATGTAATGCAGACAACGCATTGCACCTCTGTCATAGGGACATCATCCTCTGGTGAGGGAAAAGGCAGTACGTGCCATAGTGGGTACTCAGGTGGAATGATGGCAATGTCACAATCAATGATCAAGGCTCACACTGTGCATCACACCCACCCCTCCTGTCTCAGGGCACTGCTGTTAGTGATAGGTCCCCACCCCTCCTGTCTCAGGGCACTGCTGGGAGGACTCCACACCCACCCCTCCTGTCTCAGGGCACTGCTGGGAGGACTCCACATCCACCCCTCCTGTCTCAGGGCACTGCTGTTAGTGATAGGTCCCCACCCCTCCTGTCTCAGGGCACTGCTGGGAGGACTCTGCACACACCCCTCCTGTCTCAGGGCACTGCTGGGAGACATCAGGCACCCCCCCCCTGGTACCCCCCGACAGTACATGGCATGTGTGTCACACCGGGTCACAATGCCTGAAGACACAGTCACAACATAGGGACAGTCTGTGGCAGTGGCCTATGCACTCACCTGATACCCTGGTCGCCCATACAGCATGGGGTACTGTGGGAGGATCACATCCAGCAGAGCCATGTTCTCCTCCAGGGTGAATGGCTGTGTCCTCTCCACAGCCCTTGACATGGTTCCAGGGAATCAGTAGCAGCAGCTTGGTCGACAAATGCAAAGATGTGCAGGCAAGTAATCCCTCATGGGACCTGGCTGCCTTATATGTGGCCTTCTGCCCAGTCTCATGCACAGGAGTACAGAGTGATTGGTCACTCACATTTGCATCCTATGTTTCCACCAATCCCTTCAAACCTAGCAGTCTGTGGGTTCTCTATCGGTTTCATTCTCCTGCATGATGTCAGCCCCACAAACACATTGCAACAAAGTAGAAGAATTCCAACTGACTTCTGCTGTGCACCTTCCAGAACAAAATCGAAATTTGAACCTGGTCGCCATGACAACCAGCATGCATGTAGGCCTTAATACTTGTCCCCTATGTAATTAGGAGAATCACACACAGGTACGGTGCGTTTCCGGGCCCTAGGGCACCCCAAATGCATGGCAACGGCCCGTACATGCATGCCGACGTTCAAAATCACTATGGGTCTGCACGCGTATGCGTACACGTAGTGGTACGGACCGTACACACGCATGTACGCTCACTATCACTATGGGTCTGCACGCGTATGCGTACACGTAGTGGTACGGACCGTACAAATGCCTGTACGCTCACTATCACTATGGTTCTGCACGCGTATGCGTACTCGTCGTGGTACGGACCGTACAAATGCCTGTACGCTCACTATCACTATGGGTCTGTGTACCCGTAGTGATAGTGAGCGTACATGCGAGTGTACGGTCCGTACCACTACGTGTACGCATACGCGTGCAGAACCATAGTGATAGTGAGCGTAGATGCGAGTGTACGGTCCGTACCACTACGTGTACGCATACGCGTGCAGAACCATAGTGATAGTGAGCGTACAGGCATTTGTACGGTCCGTACCACAACGAGTACGCATACGCGTGCAGACCCATAGTGATAGTGAGCGCACAGGCATTTGTACGGTCCGTACCACTACGTGTACGCATACGCGTGCAGACCCATAGTGATAGTGAGCGTAGATGCGAGTGTACGGTCCGTACCACAACGAGTACGCATACGCGTGCAGACCCATAGTGAGAGGGCCGTACACTCGCATGTACGCTCACTATCACTATGGGTCTGCACGCGTATGCGTACACGTAGTGGTACGGACCGTACAAATGCCTGTACGCTCACTATCACTATGGTTCTGCACGCGTATGCGTACACGTAGTGGTACGGACCGTACAAATGCCTGTACGCTCGCCATCACGATGGGTACACATACGGCAGCACTCCCACAGTGATTGGGGAACATACACAGGCCCTCTTAGCAGCAGTACGCCGGTTTGTACACATCACTGTGGTGATAGTCGACACACAGGTAGGAATAGGGCGGACATACTTGTCCATGGATGGACATACTTGTCCAGGAATGGACATCAAGGCATCGTCTGTGCATTACTACATGTGTGGGGCACAGGTGTGACAGGCTGTGATGTGGAACATGCCTCCTGAGTGGAGGAGGCACCAGATGTATGATGAGATGTGTACAGGTGTACTGTGTGAGGGTGCAATGTGTGCCAGGCATGCCCTTGACTCCTTTGACATGTGTGCATGTCGTACTGCGCACTTGGGGTGAGCGTCACTGGCATGGCACGGACACCAACACACGGAAGTGTCCCATGATGCCCGGTACAGGGGTCATGACACCTGACTTGTCACTACCCACAGTGCACAATGTGACTATGTCATTTATGTGTCCGGGATTTACATCAGGTTGATGTTGTAGCACCCTCAAAAGCTGCAGCCGTTGCAGCAACCAACATGTGTCTGTGTGTAGATTGTCATTGCACACTGTTCCGCACACCATGCCACATGTGGTATCTGATGTGAGGTGCACATGTATGCATGGGACACGGAGTAGCGTGACAAGGCCATGTCAGCATCCTCACAAGGAATGTGTGGTGAGTCATGACATGTGCACCTTCATGGCAAGGTGTGTGGGCAGGCCTAGTGTAATGTCATGTGACCTGTGGCTCCGGTGTTCCGCTACCAGTCTCTACAATCGGCATCCTACTTCTGCTGATGTGTGTGTGTATGTCACTTCTGTCTTGCGTCGGGCTGTTCACTTGCACTGGGACACAGCTATTCCCATGGCGTGGCATGGGGAGGTTCTCAATCACCGTGTGTAGCTGGGTCTTGGAAGGAGTGTCACCTTGCATCCATACGTGTCCTGGGCATGTAGCACATGCCTGACTCCCTATGTGGCATGTGTGTATTGGCAGATTTACATGTGCTCAGTAGACATGAGTTGTTCTCGTAGTGCACTCACTCTTCCTTGTCACTTCCAAATTACTGCAGAGCGCCTCCTGTTGCCCGAAGAATTCCAGACTTGGCCACCATGCAGGAGAATGACAGGATCCGGCTCTACCGCTTCACCCAACCGTTGATTCTGGAGCTGACGGCGAGACTGGCACCACACCTGCAACCGCAGCACATGTATCCTACGGCACTGACACCCCAGCTGAAGGTAATGGCTGCCCTACATTTCCTTGCCACGGGTACCTTCCAATATACCATAGCCCATGTTGGTGGCATGTCCCAGAGCATGTTCAGCGGTGTGCTGCATGATTTCTTGGAGGCCATGTTGATTCACCTGGATGACTTCATCAAGTTCCCAACCCCTGAACAGATGACTGAGGTCAAACGTGGTTTCTATGCCCTGGGAGGGATGCCCCATGTCATTGGGTCCATAGATGGGACACATGTAGGTTTGGTACCACCACACGCACGGGAGGTGGCGTACCGCAATCGGAAGCACTACCACTCCATCAATGCCCTTGTGGTGTGTCTGTCCAACATGGTGATTTCACATGTCTGTGCTCGTTTTCCAGGATCAGCACACGATGCCTACATCATGAGGCGTAGCGGGATGCCTGATATGATGATGCAGCTGCGCAACGAACGTGCATGTGTTGTTGGTGGGTACAGTCTGTCTGTCCTGTATTCTGTTTGGCCGAGCAGCACTACCGCTTCGCCAGTTCTAACGATGTCCATGTGCTTTCCATTTAGGGGACGCTGGCTATCCCAACATGCCTTGGCTGCTGACACCTCTCCGCAACCCCATCACGCCGGCCCAGCTCCGCTACAACACCGCCCATGGCCGGACAAGGCGAGTGATAGAGAGGACGTTTGGCATGCTGAAGAGCCGATTCCGGTGCCTCCACAAGACCGGCGGCGCACTCCCATATGCCCCGGCGAAGGTCTGCAAGATCTTCATGGTCTGCTGCATGCTGCACAACATGGCAGTTGAAAGAGCTGTGCCCCTCATCCTGGATCAAGATGACGAGGACCATCCACCCGTGGAGGACGAAGGGCTTGGCAATGGGGCTAGTGATGTGGAGGATGTGGAGCCTCAAGAGGACATCCGGACTCGGCTCATACGCGACTTCTTTGCTTAGTGGTGAGTACCAGGGTCTGAGTGTGCACGCATTGGTCCACGTGTGGCATGCGTTGTGATGTGTGTCTCCACCTGCATGTATGGCACGTGGGTCAGAGGTGTGTGTGGGTGTGTCACTGGAGTGATGGTGGCAGTGATGGTAGTATTTCCCCAGACATAATTGTGACCTAGCATGTTGTCATACATACATGTGTCGAGTACATGCACATGCAAGTGGCTGTGCTTCTTGTGGCTGACTTCTTGTGTGTCTCTCTTCCCCAGGTACCTGCGCATGCCGTTTGCTGGTTGCATTGTTGTGGCACTGCTATTCCTCATGGACATGGCATCGTGGGCTGACTCAGCGTTACAGGCACGGACACGTTTGGAAGTCTCCATGGGGTAAGGGATGCATCTGGGGTGTATTGGGTGTGGCAGTTGTTCACGATGTGTGCACACTGCCCCGGTCGGGGTTTGGGTCCTCTGCAGACATGTGGCATCCCCATGGGACACGACATGCAGCTGGGTACACCTGAATAGATGGGCTGCCTGGTTGTCAGTCATCAGTGATGGGATGGTGGATTGTGATGAAGGCATCAATGTGTGTGACACTGCCCTCGGACACATACGGTTAACATTGTCTTGACATGGCGTGGGACTTCCACATCAGCGGATGTATGGTGTATGGCAGGCTCTCCGTGAGCAGCTGTGGGTATTTAGCTATTATCCGACACTTGTGTGCCAGTTCCATGGCTATCACGCATTTGTGCTGCAGAGTGGGGTGCCAGTGTTGGAGCCACATGTTACTCCACATGATGTGTTCATGTGTACTTCAAGTTGCCTCTGCAATCCCAAACACATGACTATTAAAGATGTCCCTATGCCTCCAAGGTGCCTCTTCTCAGTCAATGCTGGTGTGTTGGCATGGTGCATCCTGCATGTCTGGCATGGTATTCCCTGATTGTGGCTATGTGTCAATGTGTCGAGTGGCAAGATGCAAGCTGTGTGTGTGTGCTGAGACTGTGTAATGGGCATGATGTCCATGACTGTGTGGGTATTGTGTCATGTGCCATCCCCATGCATCCAACGTTGTCCATGACCCCATTCTCTGCATCCACCGGACTCAAGCTTGCAGGACATGGTTCTGCCACCTGTCTACACGTACCTGGGTGCCCCCCAGGACACGGGCCAGGATCCCTGACCTCTGCGCATGACTGTTGCTGTACTCAATGTGTCTGTCAGCACGGTTGTTCGGCCACCCCCTCAGCTGGTTCTGACCATCACGGGTGTGTATGGTGCTCCATGTCTGTCTTGCCTAGTAAACTGTGACCCATGTGTCCTGTGCCAGACTCAGGCCCCAGGGTGTGGATGGTTGAAGTGAACAGATGACTCAGGCATGTTTAGACTGTACAAGACACATGTTAGGTAATAATGCTACCAGCAGGCATCAACTCATAATAGTGTGATTTATTATTGGGGGGGGGGGCCAAGTGAGGGCCTTTCCGGGATTAGGGAATCCAAAGTTCAGTAGGGGAGTTGGTGTCCTTGCCATTGGAAATCCTCAGAGTCCATGCCACAGTCTTTGTCAACATTGGTCAGCCAGTGACCAGCAGGGCCATGTGGCAGAGAATGTCTCTTGATGCTGTGATGCTGTTGCTCCAGTGGGCCAGGTGCCAGGCCAGGTGTCCTGGGAGATGGTGATGTAGCAGCCACCCTCACGGTCCTTTCCGTGGACGACCCGGCTTCCTGCGGGGAACCTCAGCAGCAGGCCGTGACGACGTCTGGGATGCTCCGTCGGATGTTTCCTCCTCCTCCTCATGATCCCTCCCTGTGGGTGGTGATGTTCTCCGCCTTCTGGCACAGGGAGGGTCGGCCATGGTGTCGGCCATCCGACGGAGTTCAGCGTGAATCCCCTGGGACGCCGTCACTTGCTCAGCCTGTCTGTCCTCCATCCTCCGTTGGTGTAGCTGTAGACAGGCTATTAGCTCCGCATGTTGCTGGGCCTGCTGGACCTTGATCCCCTCGAGGACGGACACAACCTGGGCCATGCCCGTGGTGTCCTGCCGGTATGAGTCCAGGATGTTACGGACATGTGAAAATACCGGATCCCCAGCCAACTGGTCAGGCTCGCGCCTCCGCCGCTCTCCACTCCCACCACCCCTGCCCACTTGCGTCTGGCCTGCACTTGTGGGCACATGGGGTCTCCGGGACCCCTGAGGGGTGGCATTGGCGTTGTCGCCTGCCTCCTCCTGGGTGCCCGGGACACCGTGTCCCTCCTGGCGAGCCTGGCTGCATTGTGGTGTTGGGGCAGGGATCCTGGGTGTCTCCTGGGATGTGGCAGGAGTGGGGGTGGTGGTTGGCACGGTTGTACCTGACGCAGGTGCTGCAGGTGGTTGGACACCAGAGGGGCCAGGTCGGTCGGGGTCGTCCGCAGAGTGGTGAGAGTGGTCGCTGCCGGTGGGATCGGTCTCCTGCAGATCCGGGTCCTGTGAGTGTTCCCCCCCAGTGTTGGGGGGTGCAGCACGACGTTGACCTGTGTGTGAGAGAGACAATGTTACTTTGGATCCATGCAACATCCATGTTTCATCCGTTACAAAGTTGGCACATTTCCTCTTGGAATTAGGATCTGTCTTGCATTCCACTCACAGTGCACTTGTGCATGTGTGTGTCCCTTGGGCACCAATTTGGCCCCTTTAACTATGTGTGGCACAGTCTTACTTGCTGCGTCAAGTGTGACTGCAGTCAGCAGTGGAGTGTGCATGTGTGCCGAGCTATGCGTTTGCGCCTTCCTTGTAGCACTGTACATGTGCACATGGAGTGGATCCACACACTCATATGATGCAGGTGGCTGTCCTTGTGCTCGTGTACAGGTTGTAACATGGCCCTGCGTTTTGCCATGATGAAGAGGGGGGGTTCTGGCACTGGGCACCCTTGTCTACATGCACGCAGTCCACCTGCTGACGAGCAGACATTCCCACACACCAAAGGACTGATTTGCTCTCCCTGTGTCTCCCTCCTTCTCTGTCCCCCTCTCCCTCCCTCTCTGTCCCCCTCTCCCTCCCTCTCTGTCCCCCTCTCCCTCCCTCTGTGTCCCCCTCTCCCTCCCTCTGTGTCCCCCTCTCCCTCCCTCTGTGTCCCCCTCTCCCTCCCTCCGTGTGTCACCCTCTGTCACCTTGGCCCAGCTTCCTGGGCACACACTGTTAGCAGATCTTTGAGTGGCCCTTGGCCTGTTGATGTGAGTTTGTTTCTGATCTCCAGGCACCCATTTTGTCTGCTGTGTGTCTGTGCGCTGCTGCTGTGGTGGTGTGTGCTGCCACTCTTTCACACTGTTGGCTGTTCATTAGCTGCTGGCATGTGCAAAACAGTGCCTTCACCCCCATGTGTTGATGCAAGGCATCCGCCATTTGCTGGCAAGTCATTCCTGTGTTGGGACACAGTGTTTGTCTGGCTGTGACCTAGGCCATATGGGCAGAGGGCATTGTTGTCTGCTTTGGAGTCGCACTATGTGATTCTTGGTGCCCACACTCCCGCCATCCGGGTTACCGTGTCATGTGTTGTTGTCTTCTGTGGCCTGTGACTTGACATTGTCCAGCTGGGTGCATGGGGCATGGTGGCAGCAGTGGCATGTGCCTGCTCATGGAGTGTGGTTGAGTAATGCGATGGCTTGTGGTGTTTGCGTGCCTGTTATTAATTTTGGTTGTGGTTGCAGTTCCCCCCATGTGAGGTGCGTTGTTTGTGTACTCACCCGGGTCTCGGAGTCCTTCTACTCCTTCAACTGCCTCCACCGGCAGTATGGCCATCACCCTCTCCTCCCAGGGATGGTACTGTACGGGTCTGCGGGAGGGCCCTCCTCCGGTGGCGTTGGCCTGGTCGTGTTCCTCCTGTCTCTTGGCTCTGACCCTCCTCCGCAGATCGTACCACCTGTTCTGGCAATCCTGCTTGGTCCTCCTGGTGTCCGCAACAGCATTCACGGCATCGACGATGGTCTGCCACATGGCTGTTTTGGCTGCCTGGCTGGTGCTTCTGACCAATGTTCCAAAGATCTGTGGCTCGACTCTGAGGATTTGATCAACAAGGACCTCCAACTCTCGGTGACTGAACTTTGGATTCTTGGTAGTGGGCATGGTGAGGGGTGTGGGTGGGGATGGTGTGGGGGGTGTGTGGATGTTGGGGGGGGGTGTGGATGGTTGTGTGTGTGTGTGAATGTGATGAGAGGGTGTTTGTGAGGGTGGTCGTGTGAAGGTGTGCAAGTGTAAGATGTGGTGTCGCTTGTAGTCTGGTTCTGTGGTGTCTGGCAGCAGTGGGTCTGTTGCAAAGGCTCATGGTTTGTGTGTGTGGGCCCTTTTTATTGGTCCATGGGTGGGTGTGGCAGTGTTTGAATTTTGGGTGGGTGTGTTATAAGGAGTGGTGGTGTATTGGGCCTCTGTTTGTTTTTGACAGTTGCAGGTCAGTGATTGTGTTATTTTAGTGGTTGTTGGCCATGTTTAGTGGCTGTGTGCCTTGCGAATGGTGTATTGTTGAGTTGTTTTGTTTTGTCCTTGTTGTGTACGTGCGTTTTGAGCGTGTGTACGGTGTGTACATGGGCCATTTGGTTGTACGATTTGGCCCTTGTGTGTGGCTTTGTACGACTCGTACATGCGGTTGTGATGTTGGGGCATGGGGTGCGCTCCGTACTTAGAAGGTTGTGTTGGGGGTGCGCCAGGAACGTACTGGGGTGGGGGTACGACTGGAACGTACTGGGGTGTACATGGGCGGTGGTACGACACGTACAGGGGTGGGGGGGTGTACATAGACGGTGGTACGACACGTACAGGGGTGGGGGGGTGTACATAGACGGTGGTACGACACGTACAGGGGTGGGGGTACGACTGGAACGTACTGGGGTGTTCATAGACGGTGGTACGACACGTACTGGGGTGGGGGTACGACTGGAACGTACTGGGGTGTACATGGGCGGTGGTACGACACGTACAGGGGTGGGGGGGTGTACATAGACGGTGGTACGACACGTACAGGGGTGGGGGGGTGTACATAGACGGTGGTACGACACGTACTGGGGTGGGGGTACGACTGGAACGTACTGGGGTGTACATGGGCGGTGGTACGACACGTACAGGGGTGGGGGGGTGTACATAGACGGTGGTACGACACGTACAGGGGTGGGGGGGTGTACATAGACGGTGGTACGACACGTACAGGGGTGGGGGTACGACTGGAACGTACTGGGGTGTTCATAGACGGTGGTACGACACGTACAGGGGTGGGGGGGTGTACATAGACGGTGGTACGACACGTACAGGGGTGGGGGGGTGTACATAGACGGTGGTACGACACGTACTGGGGTGGGGGGTGTACATTGACGGTGGTACGACACGTACTGGGGTGGGGGGGTGTACATTGACGGTGGTACGACACGTACTGGGGTGGGGGTACGACTGGAACGTACTGGGGTGTTCATAGACGGTGGTACGACACGTACAGGGGTGGGGGGGTGTACATAGACGGTGGTACGACACGTACTGGGGTGGGGGTACGACTGGAACGTACTGGGGTGTACATGGGCGGTGGTACGACACGTACAGGGGTGGGGGGGTGTACATAGACGGTGGTACGACACGTACAGGGGTGGGGGGGTGTACATAGACGGTGGTACGACACGTACTGGGGTGGGGGTACGACTGGAACGTACTGGGGTGTACATGGGCGGTGGTACGACACGTACAGGGGTGGGGGGGTGTACATAGACGGTGGTACGACACGTACAGGGGTGGGGGGGTGTACATAGACGGTGGTACGACACGTACAGGGGTGGGGGTACGACTGGAACGTACTGGGGTGTTCATAGACGGTGGTACGACACGTACAGGGGTGGGGGGGTGTACATAGACGGTGGTACGACACGTACAGGGGTGGGGGGGTGTACATAGACGGTGGTACGACACGTACTGGGGTGGGGGGTGTACATTGACGGTGGTACGACACGTACTGGGGTGGGGGGGTGTACATTGACGGTGGTACGACACGTACTGGGGTGGGGGGTGTACATAGACGGTGGTACGACACGTACAGGGGTGGGGGGGTGTACATAGACGGTGGTACGACACGTACTGGGGTGGGGGTATGACTGGAACGTACTGGGGTGTACATGGGCGGTGGTACGACACGTACAGGGGTGGGGGGGTGTACATAGACGGTGGTACGACACGTACAGGGGTGGGGGGGTGTACATAGACGGTGGTACGACACGTACAGGGGTGGGGGTACGACTGGAACGTACTGGGGTGTTCATAGACGGTGGTACGACACGTACAGGGGTGGGGGGGTGTACATAGACGGTGGTACGACACGTACAGGGGTGGGGGGGTGTACATAGACGGTGGTACGACACGTACTGGGGTGGGGGGTGTACATTGACGGTGGTACGACACGTACTGGGGTGGGGGGGTGTACATTGACGGTGGTACGACACGTACTGGGGTGGGGGTACGACTGGAACGTACTGGGGTGTTCATAGACGGTGGTACGACACGTACAGGGGTGGGGGGGTGTACATTGACGGTGGTACGACACGTACAGGGGTGGGGGGGTGTACATAGACGGTGGTACGACACGTACTGGGGTGGGGGTACGACTGGAACGTACTGGGGTGTACATAGACGGGTGGGGGTATACATATACGGGGGGTACGTGTCGGACGTACGGGGGCTGGGGGGAGTGTTGGGCGCGTATGCGGGCACATGTCTCCATGGTTGCTATTGGTGTTCGGTGCGGACGGTGTTTTTTCCATACGGTTGTAGGCTCGGACGCACGGGATGGATCGTGATTCCTCGGTCGGACTTGGATTTTTACGTTTGTAAGGTAAATCGTCCGAGGACGTGTCGGACACATTTTCCGACCCGAGGACGTGTGGGGAATGATTCCCGGTGCGGGTCGTATTGACTTTTTACCATGCGAATCGTGATTGCCAGTTCGTACGGCACTTGGACGATTCGTACGGTAAAAAGACCCGATACGAGTCGCACGGGGGAATTTTTTACCGGATCGTGATCGGCACCAAGGTGTTGGAATTCCATGTGTTAGTCGTGGGGGTCCTGTGAGCCAGTCGTGGTGGTGTGTGCTTCCTGCTGTGTGGTCTGTGCAGGGTGTGCGGTCACCTCGATGCAGCTGGGCTTCCCTGCTCCTGGGGGTGGGGTGCGGAGGATGTCCACAACCCATTTTAGGGTGTCTGGGCAAATGTGCAGGGTGTCCTCTTCATCATCACTGTAGAGATGTGTGGTCTGCTCTACAGGAGGTTTTGATTGTCCCTCTGCAATGTAACGGGGAGATGCAGGTTAACAGCATGTTCCATGTTCCATGTATGTTCACGCATTGGAGAAGTTTACATTCAGACTGCATGACAATGTACATTTTGGCTGTTTTGGTGCAGCTGGCTATTTGATGGGAGACAGTGGCCATTTTGACTACATGATGGATGTGTGGTTGTACTCGTACATTATCATCTCACAGTGTCATGCAATGCCAGATGTGATTGACCAGTTTCTACGCACGAGCGGCACCAGTTGTGTCCTCTGTTCTGTGGTGTAAGGGTTGCACTTTGTACGACATTGTCGTCAATGTTGATGTACTGTGATTGCTATGTTTGTGTGCTGCATTGTTGGCGAGTCGCCCCTGCAGCTCTGATTTAGTGGCCCCTTATCCCTTTGAGGCGGTGTGCCTTTGACTTGTGTGCTTTTCGGGTCCTGGGATGTTTGCGACTTGGGTTATTTTTGCTCTTGGACAGATTTTGTACTCTTGTGTATTGTTTGCCTGCAGATGTCTTTTTGATGTCATGGGTTGTAGGTGCACGAGGATGTGTCAGGGTGTGACCTGCTCCTTTACTGATGTGGTCCACACTCAGCCACCTCAAAGTCGTCTTGTGCACCCTGTCATGTATTGTGACTGCAGCCATGCTATCTGTCAGGCAGTGTCACTTGCATTGTCAGTGTGGCTCACAGAGCCGCTGCTTTTCTGCATTCATCAAATGTTCATTGGTAGGTTGTGGCATTGGTGATGTGGAGGGGGCCCATTTGTGCACATTGTGGACGGGGGCCTTTTTGCTGTTTCTATGTGTGCTGCAGTGCGCCAAGGGTATCAGGGACATGTTCCACACTCATTGTGGGTGTGCAGTGTGCTGCACATGGTTGTGCATGTGTGCCATTGTGCCCATCTCTCTCCGTCCCCCCAGTCCCTGGTCGTTACTCACCCTGTTGCTGTTGGGTCAGGTCATATCGAGCTGTGTCCAGACTCCCGACTCCTTGCACCTTCTCCACACTGATGACTGTGGCCACCATTTCCTCCAGCTCTTCCAGCTCCTCCTGTGGCACAGGACTCCCACCTCCAGTCGCCTTTGCTGCCTTCCTGTTGGCAGCGAGTTTCTCCTTGGTATGGCTGTGCACTTCATGCCAGCGCCTCTTGACATCCTCCATTGACCTCCTCTATACGCCATTTTTCGGTTTGTTTTGCCAGTGACACAGTGGAGGTGACAAACAGTTGTTGGTAGTGTTCTATCAACTCCGTGACGATGATCCGGTCTTCCTGCAGACTGAACCCCGTCCTCCTCTTCCTCTTCTCCTTGCCATTCCCCGAACACAGGGTTCCTGACTGGTCCTCCGTGGGGCTTGTGGGGTTTAGGTTGTCCTCTGCACGCAGTTTGATTTGGTTTTGGTGTGGGTTTTTTTGCTTTTATAGTGCTTTTTCCCACATGCTGTGTGGGAATTGCAGGCCTGTGGCTGGTTTTCACTGATCTTTGTATCGCAATTGGCGTCATTGCCGTTTTTTTGCATTGGTGTTTCGCATTTTTGTTAAGTTGCATTGATTTTAACGCATTCATTTGATGCGTTTTCGTGGGTCTATCGCATTGTGCCGCCGTTTTGAGAATACCACGTTAACACAGAGTTATTTAACTGCGAGAGACTATGATGTGAAGAGTTGCGTTAAGCGACTTTTGCGGTAGTTATCACACGTTCTTGAGAATATCCCCTCAGAGTCATCCTCGTAGGCTACAGCTCTGCCCCACTAAATAATGGGGGCGGGGGGACAAGGAGCTAAATAAAGGTCCAGTGACTTGTGCTCCTGAATGTAATGACTAAATCCCACAGGAGTCACTGTTCCTAAGAAAGAAGGGATAGAGAGAGAGACTATGGTCATTCTAATACTGTGATTGTTGGGAACAGTGTGTCCTGATCTTGATGCCCTAATACACCCCCAAAGGATGTCATGCTTCATCATTTTTTTTGGGTGAACAAGGGAGCCCACAAGGTAGATAAGGACCTTGGGTATCAACTATTTATTACAAACATAGGTCCTTAAAAAACAATTTATATAAATAATGAATATAGACTAGGATCAGTGCTATATTTTAGAATGTCCAGGCGGACAAACAATTTAATGAGTCCAAGAAATGCTAAGCATATTAAGAGCACACAAATAGAGTGGGTTCCTCACCTGGAGCTCATTTTCAGCTCCATGTCACATGTCGTTTAATATGTTGTCTTTCTTCCTTTTTTTCTCTATTTTTTCCTTTATGTCAACAGGCAGTATATAAATTCAGGCTGGTAAATAACCATCCTGATGATGATCCCAATTTTTCGCTAAAGGGGATTGAAACGTCGTCTACTTTTTAAATATGTTTGCACGTTAAACCACTGAGTTAAAACCAGTGTAATATTGTTTTCTGAAAGCTTGCCCTACCTATCACCATTGGCTATAAGCTTCTTCTATATTTGCCTGAAATGCTATTTGTCCAAATGTAATTGTCTTTGTTTGCATGTAGTTCGCAGGATTGTGTCCCACTCTATTTTTGTGCTCTTAATATGCTTAGCATTTCTTGGAATCATTAAATTGTTTGTCTGGCTGGACATCATAAAATATAGCACTGATCCTAGTCTATATTCATTATTAATATAAATAGTTTTTTAAGGACCTATGTTTGTAATAAAATGCTTTATCATTGGGCAGAGCCCCTCGTTGGGCAGGCGCTGCAATTCCCTACGAGTCCCCCGAAGGGTCACTTTGTCAGAGATCTTTTCAGGATAAAGCTGTGTGGGTGCGTGGGGGTGAGTGACAGAGAAGTCCTAATGTGAAGTCTAAAAGATGACGGGAGGGGTGGCGAAACAATTTATTAAAGAGAATGTCCCTCTGCCATCAGAAGAAAGTCCCTCGGCCATCAGTAAAAAAACAGAAGGTTGTGCTGCTTAGAGGAAGGTAATGGCCCTTAGTATCTAGAGAAATGTAGCATGCCCCTAATGGTCAAGTGTAGTGGTCAACATGTTTGGCGCTGCCTATTAGTCTCAGGAAGAGATCCCAAGCATTTCTTCAGGACCAGAAAATGGTGCAATGTGTGAAAAGAATAAGGAGTGGCCTACATTTGTTAATCTAGTGCTACTGAAAATAAGTACAGTATTCTGGAACGACAAAAAAAAGGGAGAGAAGATAAATATAGTTGATAGATTTATACCCAATATTAAGGGTGTCCCTTAAAGAAAAAGAACATGAGCCAGGGTTTCAATTAGTGAGCCAGGTGCACATACAGCTCTGCCCCTCCATTACGAATCGCTTTTTGTTGGCTTGACTACCTGGCTTTTCTAACATTGTTAACTAACAAAATGCCCATGTAAATATTTTTGCTAGATGATACTGCTAACTGAACTGTAGTGAGGTATTGCGGTTGTATTTTTCTAAAGAAATTGAAATTTATTTTCTAGGTGAACAGACCACCAGGTCGACTCTGCTATGAAGGTGGTTGCTGGGGGGATACCGGAGGCAGGGAGAGGCAGTGTTAAGTCATATAGCTTGCTTATTGACAATTACTATTATTCTCACTAGCTACAAGGATGTCATGACTTGTGATCGTGAACCCCCGACCTTAGCAGCTACAGCAGTGGTTGAGTTCTTATGGTCTCATCTATCTGCAACTTACCAAACACTCACATAGTGAATGCTAAAATGATGGGTTTATTGAAATGGAAAAGATCAGAAGGTTAAAAGAAAGGATGGGTTAAATGGTGTATGAGTGAAAGGATATGTGGGTGGGTGAAAGAATGCATGAATGGGTTTTGGGTAAATGGATGGATGGGTGAAAGGACGGTTGAAAGGGTGAATACTGAATGCATAGATATATGGATGGGCAGTATGGATTGGAAGTTTCAGTGAAAGACTGGATGAGAGAAAGTAAAGCTTAAATCATGGTGGCTATCAATAGATGAATATAGAAGAATGAAAGGATTAATAAATTAATAATTGCTTGGATGAAGAAACAAGGGAGGTCATCTGTAGAGGGTATGCTCACCTACTTCGCTTATTTGGTTTAATGATTATCAAACCTATGGATCAAAGTGTTTTTTTAAAATTGTTGGTCTAATCCTCTCACCCATCATCATTCCTCACCCCCTCCCTGCCCATATTATTTCATCACCCATGACCTAAGTGCAGTATGGTTCAACTTGTGACTGCACTGTAGGCTGTGCATTGGGTGTCCGCTTCAGTTAACCCAGCGTTTGCAAAGTTTTCAATGCATTGCAAACCAAAAACAAAATGTGTTTCCCTTACCCACCGAGTCATCTGTTAGTACTTCACTCCTTTATTCTTTCATAAGTTCTTCCATCCCAGCCTACCAAAAAAAAAATGAAATTAATTCTTGTTATGTGCCACATTTTTATGGCCTTGTAAAGTGTGAAGTGATTCATAAATATATTTCATGGTTTCCCATAACAGATTTCTGCATGTTTAAATGTTTTCTACTGCAGTGACTGAATGAGTCAAAACATAGGCACATGATGATGAGCAGTGACATCCCACAGTTCTATAGCAAAAGCTCTACCTACCTGGCTTAATCCCTCTAACTTAGCCTGTTGTAGAGTAAATCAAGTTGCCTTTTCTAACTGCCGAGCAAATGAATTTGTTGGAAATAATTTGTGGTGGAGGGAGAGACCAGGGATTAAAGTGGGACTAAGTGCCTGAATTCAATTTTGGTGGATGGAATACTCTGTGTCAAACATGCCAAAGACAATCTGTATATCCTGATCCTTTCCCTGTAGTACATTGCATTGTTTTTTCCCACGGTCTACTTATGGCTGACAGGATTACCGCATTTTATATGTGATTTGTTACATTGTATCTTATTTGTTATTCATCTGCCTCTTTGGAGTTGGGGTAGAATTTAAAAGGCATTTGGAGAAGTGCATGGAAATTGGAATTAAAGTTAATTGTTCATTACAGCTGCCCCAGCTGCAGACTGCAGAGTAGCAAAGTACCAGATGTGCTAGCTAGCATGCCTTCATTAATTTAGCACTACAACTTGTACTCCATGGTAGATAATGCCTTATTCATTAATTAGAGATAGCTTTTTTTTATTGTTCCACACAAAGGTGCCGATTCCGATCCTGTAAAACCCGGGTACGAATGGTCGTACGGAGCGTATTCTCCATACGACTCGTACCCGGGAAATCCTCCTTACAAACCCGCAAGTACGATTCGTGCAGAAATACCATTTCCGTACGAGTCGTACAAAACACCGACCGGCAAAAAAATACCCACAATTACGATCCGGAACATCGCGTACGTGACGTCCGGACGGAGTCAGGCAGCGATTTACGGACCAGCAAGTACGATCCGTGCTCACGTCACTCCGCACCGCTTATTTTTTACGGCAGCCAAAAACTCCCAGGAAATCGAGGACGACGCGAAGAAGGAGCACCTGTACGCGACGGACAGCCATGGACCCTATCCTACGTGTCATCCCGGCCCTCCTAGCCTATGACCTGGTGCACAGAAACCGACGCAGACGCCTCAGAAGGTCAGAACAACCCCCAGGGGCAAAGGGGGTGGCCAGGGGCAGCAAATATAACCCTCACCCAAGTAAAACTGTGAATATGTCCTGTACATATCTGACCTCCAGGATCTGGTCACTTCGGGGGGCGTGTCCACCAACCCCCACGTCCCGTCACAACGGAAGTGGACGTGGACGCGCACCCGTCACCACGACAATGGTGGTACAGATCGTACCCACGCCCCCAGAGCGTGGGTACGGCCCCTACCACCATTGGAGTGTTGATGTAGGGGTACGCGCCATACACACGCCCTCAGAGCGTGGTTAGAAGGCGACCTCAGGGAGCCCGGAGGGGGCCCTGACTGTCCTGAGACCCAACCTCAAGGTATCGTAGCCGGGCACTGGCGGGAGATTCCGCAGGGGAGGAATCTCGTACCTAGGATCGTACACTTGGCACCACACGACAAAGAGACACCACACCGAGGGTTCTTAGGATTCAAGCTTTATCAAATCGAAGTGGTAGGATCTTTATGATCAGCAAGGCATATATTTATAAGCAGAGCGTGGGCTCACAGAGTCTTGGCGGGGGTAGGAGGTAGCGGGACAGTCTTTGGGGGGATCGGATCAAATGCAGGAGCGTACCCGGCGCACAGCTCTCAATCCTCGAGTTGGGGGATACGCTTGTCGTCGTGGGGTCCGGCGGGACCAAAGAGAGTCAGGGGGAGCTGCGAGTCACTCAGCAGGCTCAAGCACCAGTTCGGAGGTCTTACGATCTTCAGGGAGCCGCGAGTCACTCAGCAGGGCTCAAGCACAAGTTCGGAGGTCTTACGTTCTTCGGGGAGCCGCGAGTCACTCAGCAGGGCTCAAGCACAAGTTTGGAGGTCTTCCGATCTTCAGGGAGCCGCGAGTCACTCAGCAGGGCTCAAGCACAAGTTCGGAGGTCTTACGATCTTCAGGGAGCCGCGAGTCACTCAGCAGGGCTCAAGCATAGGTTCGGAGGTCTTACGTTCTTCGGGGAGCCGCGAGTCACTCAGCAGGGCTCAGATGTTCCAAGGCGAATCTGCCGGACAGTCCCAGAGCACCCCTTGTTATAGGTCGACCCCTCTTTGATGTCCGGAGTCTGTGCAGGCAGGGGTCTTGTCACCTGGGGGTCGCTTGTCGAGGTTTCCTGCAATTGTCTTTTGATCCTTTCAGGGCCGGGTCGGGAGGAGTCCCAGACACCCAGCAGGCGTGGAGCCAGCCCTCAGGGAGGCCGGAGGGCTGATCGAAACCCATCGTCCCAGGGGAGTTCAGAGGTGCGATAGAAACTGCTCCTCCCTCTCTCATCCCCTGGAAGCGTGATGTCCTCCAGCCGGAGTGGCGCCTCTAGGCCCGGGTTGTGTTGGGGCCGGGCGGCCATCTTGGTGCACGAAGTGGGCACGCGTGCCCGGGGTGGCCGAAAGGAGATAGGCCATGGACGGGGAGGCCCGGGCTGCGTGTGTGTGTTCCGGTGGGAAGGATCGGCTGGGCCGTGTGCTTGGGGTCCCTGGTACCAGGTTAGGTAGTGCGAGGACAGGAAGAGTCATGCTACGAGGCCGGGTCTAACAGTGGGTACGGACCGTACCACCATTGGAGTGTTGATGTAGGGGTATGCGCCGTACCCACGCCCTCAGAGCGTGGGTACGGCCCGTACTACCATTGGAGTGTTGATGCAGGGGTACGTGCCGTACCCACGCCCTCAGAGCGTGGGTACGGCCCGTACCACCATTGGAGTGTTGATGTAAGGGGTACGCGCTGTACCCACACCCTCAGAGCATGAGTATGGCCCGTACCACCATTGGAGTGTTGAGGTAGGGGTACGTGTCATACCCACGCCCCCAGAGTGTGGGTACGGCCCGTACCACCATTGGAGTGGTGACGTAGGGGTACTCGCAACGGAAGTGGATGTGGACGCGTACCCGTCACCACGATAAAGGTGGTACGGGCCGTACCCATACACTGGGTGCGTGGGTACGGCACGTACCCCTACATCAACACTCCGATGGTGGTACGGGCTGTAGCCACGCTCTGAGAGCGTGGGTACGGCGCGTACCCCTGCATCAACACTCCCATGGTGGTACGGGCCGTACCCACGCTCTGAGGGCGTGGGTACGGTGCGTACCCCTGCATCAACACTCCAATGGTGTTACGGGCCGTACCCATGCTCTGGGGGCGTGGGTACGGTCCGTAACACCATTGGAGTGGGGATGTAGGGGTACGCGTGGTACGGACCGTACACACTCCCCCAGAGCGTGGGTACGGCTCATACACACCATGAATGTGGGGGTATGGTCCGTCCAACCCGTACCCCTACGGCACAATTACAGAATGGATACAAGGCGTACACATGCCACGAATGTTGGCTTAGGGCCTGGTGCAGCACATAAGCAGTATATTGGTGTGTGTGTATGCACAGGACAGCAGTGTACTGCACCAAGGGGGCGGGTGGGTGGGTGGGTGGCTGGGTGGCTGGGTGGCTGCAGAGGACTCCCAGCAGTGCCCAGACATATGAGGGGTGGGTGCCTATCACTCCCAGCAGTGCCCAGACATATGAGGGGTGGGTGCCCAGGACTCCCAGCAGTGGACAGAGACATGTGAGGGGTGGGTGCCTATCACTCCCAGCAGTGCCCAGACATATGAGGGGTGGGTGCCTATCACTCCCAGCAGTGCCCAGACATATGAGGGGTGGGTGCCCAGGACTCCCAGCAGTGGACAGAGACATGTGAGGGGTGGGTGCCTATCACTCCCAGCAGTGCCCAGACATATGAGGGGTGGGTACCTATCACTCCCAGCAGTGCCCGGACATATGAGGGGTGGGTGCCCAGGACTCCCAGCAGTGGACAAAGACATGTGAGGGGTGTGTGCCTATCACTCCCAGCAGTGCCCAGACACATGAGGGGTGGGTGCCCAGGACTCCCAGCAGTGGACAGAGACATGTGAGGGGTGGGTGCCTATCACTCCCAGCAGTGCCCAGACATATGAGGGGTGGGTGCCTATCACTCCCAGCAGTGCCCAGACATATGAGGGGAGGGTGCCCAGGACTCCCAGCAGTGGACAGAGACATGTGAGGGGTGGGTGCCTATCACTCCCAGCAGTGCCCAGACATATGAGGGGTGGGTGCCCAGGACTCCCAGCAGTGGACAGAGACATGTGAGGGGTGGGTGCCTATCACTCCCAGCAGTGCCCAGACATATGAGGGGTGGGTGCCCAGGACTCCCAGCAGTGGACAGAGACATGTGAGGGGTGGGTGCCTATCACTCCCAGCAGTGCCCAGACATATGAGGGGTGGGTGCCCAGGACTCCCAGCAGTGGACAGAGACATGTGAGGGGTGGGTGCCTATCACTCCCAGCAGTGCCCAGACATATGAGGGGTGGGTGCCCAGGACTCCCAGCAGTGGATAGAGACATGTGAGGGGTGGGTGCCTATCACTCCCAGCAGTGCCCAGACATATAAGGGGTGGGTGCCCAGGACTCCCAGCAGTGAACAGAGACATGTGAGGGGTGGGTGCCTATCACTCCCAGCAGTGCCCAGACATATGAGGGGTGGGTGCCTATCACTCCCAGCAGTGCTCAGACATAAGAGGGGTGGGTGCCCAGGACTCTCAGCAGTGGACAGAGACATGTGAGGGGTGGGTGCCTATCACTCCCAGCGGTGCACAGACATATGAGGGGTGGGTGCCCAGGACTCCCAGCAGTGGGCAGAGACATGTGAGGGGTGGGTGCCTATCACTCCCAGTAGTGCCCAGACATATGAGGGGTGGGTGCCTATCACTCCCAGCAGTGCCCAGACATATGAGGGGTGGGTGCCCAGGAATCCCAGCAGTGGACAGAGACATGTGAGGGGTGGGTGCCTATCACTCCCAGCAGTGCCCAGACATATGAGGGGTGGGTGTCCAGGACTCCCAGCAGTGGACAGAGACATGTGAGGGGTGGGTGCCTATCACTCCCAGCAGTGCCCAAACATATGAGGGGTGGGTGCCTATCACTCCCAGCAGTGCTCAGACATAAGAGGGGTGGGTGCCCAGGACTCCCAGCAGTGGACAGAGACATGTGAGGGGTGGGTGCCTATCACTCCCAGCGGTGCACAGACATATGAGGGGTGGGTGCACAGGACTCCCAGCAGTGGGCAGAGACATGTGAGGGGTGGGTGCCTATCACTCCCAGCAGTGCCCAGACATATGAGGGGTGGGTGCCTATCACTCCCAGCAGTGCCCAGACATATGAGGGGTGGGTGCCCAGGAATCCCAGCAGTGGACAGAGACATGTGAGGGGTGGGTGCCTATCACTCCCAGCAGTGCCCAGACATATGAGGGGTGGGTGCCCAGGACTCCCAGCAGTGGACAGACACATGTGAGGGGTGGGTGCCTATCACTCCCAGCAGTGCCCAGACATATGAGGGGTGGGTGCCCAGGATTCCCAGCAGTGGACAGAGACCTGTGAGGGGTGGGTGCAGAGGAACACCCAGTAGTGGACAGAGACATGTGAGGGGTGGGTGCCTATCACTCCCAGCAGTGCCCAGACATATGAGGGGTGGGTGCCTATCACTCCCAGCAGTGCCCAGACATATGAGGGGTGGGTGCCCAGGACTCCCAGCAGTGGACAGAGACATGTGAGGGGTGGGTGCAGAGGAACACCTAGTAGTGGACAGAGACATGTGAGGGGTGGGTGCCGATCACTCCCAGCAGTGCCCAGACATATGAGGGGTGGGTGCCCAGGACTCCCAGCAGTGGACAGAGATATATGAGGGGTGGGTGCAGAGGAACACCCAGTAGTGGACAGAGACGTGGGGGTGGGTGCAGAGGATTCCCAGCATAGTCCTGACATATGAGTGGTGGGTGCATCATCATCAGATGACCACACCTCCATGGGTTCATTAACGCATCTCCAATGTGTGAAAATGTTGAGAGTGCCATATCAACACATCACTGACAGCACTGTCCCACTCCCATGAGGATGGACATCTTTCCCCCACGGCATGACACACCACATGTGGGTGTGAGGACAAATGACACATGCATACCCATCCCTGGCGGATGCTGCACAATACACACACTGAGAACATGTCACAAGACTGCATAGTTATGTGAAAGCCCACTAAACTAAGAGAGCACCATACTACAATATTTCCCAGACACCTAACACATGATCACCACCTAAAGTCATGGAGCATCAGCACCAACATCAATACCTGAAAAGCAATCGTGTTCAAAGGGAAAACAAAATGCTTTATTCAGCAGTAAAATAAAATGGAAGAAAGGACACTATGTACAAAGGCCATAGGCCAGTCCAGATGCGATGACCTGGGGGGGGGGACACATGTCCATGCATCTCCCCTAGCTTGCCTGCACATTCGAAACCTCTGGTTCATCGACTAGGGTGGGGACATCATGTGGGGAAGGACCAGGCACCGCAGGGACAGGAGGGGGAAGGGTAGGTGTAGTGGGTGCAGGGACGGACGACTCCACCACAGGGGGTAGGGCAGCGGCAAAGGTGGAGGTCAGTATGGCACTGCACACGTCCGCAAGCTCTGCCAGCGTCTCCCCTGCACCCGAATGAACCACAGGCCCCAAGGAGGGGGGGGTGGAGGGATGGGTTGCAGCGCTACTGGGGGAGGTGGTGGACAGGGGGGGACTCAACTCCCCTACCTGTGGAGTGCCTTGCCCATTTGCGCGATGGTGAAGCTGTGGGGCTGAGGCCCAGCACAGCCAAGTAGGCCTCCTTCTCAGACTGTGGGGCAGGGGAGCCGAGGGGAGTGACATTGGAGGGACTGGGGAGTGAGGCATGCGGACTCCGACTGTGGCTGCGTGGCTGCCTGTGTGTTATAGACCCAGTGGGTGTGCCTTCTACCCCCTGAGTATGCGTGACTGGAGGTGTGCGCTTGCCCTTCCCTGTTTGTGTGCTGGCTGTGTCTGGTGTGGTGCCTGCCTGGGAATGTGTCTGTGTGCTTGGGACAGGCATGGGAGTGAGAAGTGTGGATGGTGCAGGGGTAGGTGGGGGGACCAAGCGCTGCAGGAGACCCACTGCTGCCATCAGTGACGAGTCCATGGACCTCAGCAACATCCATTGGTCAGACATCGCTGATGACATGCCTTCCATGTACGACACCATCTGTGTCAGCAGTGTGGTGTGGCCATGGAGGACAGTCAGGATCGCTGTCTGCCGAACCTGCAACTGCCACTGAATGTCTACAGACTCGGAAGTGAGGGCAGCAGGGGAGACAGGGGCAGGGGGTGCGGTGCCTGGCACGAAGGAGACACGTTGTTGCCGTACACAGACAGAAGGGACCGGAGCAACTGGGAGGGCAGTGATGGGAATGGAAGGGGCGGTGACAGTTGTAGTGCTGCTGCCAGCTGTTGGAGCAGCCTCCGCCCACTCAGGGAGCTCAGCCTCGGACCCATCAGCGTCGTAGTCTGTGTTGGTACTACCCAGGTCCTCCGCTGCACTCCTCTTGCCCTCCGTGCCACTTGATGCTGCCGACTCGCCAGGAGTGGTGGCACTGGTGCTGGATCCCTCCTCCATGTCCGTGCAGGTGTCTCCCTCGGTGTCCCCCGATGATGCTGTGGGCAAGGTGAAGAGACAGGAAATAATCAGTCACCTGTGTACATCTGACACATGAGTCCAAACATAATAGGTCACAGTGCATATCATGAAATGCATCATGAGTAACATCTAGATGACTCCGCACATATGTAAGCCCTGCACTCCCCAGTTGGTTCACCCAACATGCCACCTTAAATAATGAAAATCAGGACACAACAGCAAATAACTGGAGATCTAATTTTACAGAGAAGCTAGTGTGTGTGAACAGTGGAGCACAGCCAGACTATGAAGGCATGCCACCCCTTGCTCACTGTGAACGAAACAGTATTGGTGCACCCAATGCCAAATTACATACGCTAATGCTGAAGGTGTACCCACACTCATAGACCTGTGAGTGCTTTAGAAAATCAAAACTAATACTTTCTGATTCATTGGGAATCACAAAACATCACAAAATTGACAAGTTTGGAATGTGTGAATGTTCCACTTGTAGAACTGAACACACATGTGCATGAATATCAGAAATCACACAAGGAGGTGCACACAAAACTACATTTACACAGTCATTGTATGTGCTGCCAGCCTAATGCCAAGAAGCCATTGTTAAGAAGAAATGTGGTATCAGGAAGTACATATATATGGCACCACGGTGGTCCGGATGACTGGACACCGGTAAGTTGGCATCAGCAACAACCAAGGACTACCCCTAATGCAAACACACTGTGGGAACATGGACATGCATAATTCCAGAACAAAATTTGGACAGAACTGTGCATGTGTGTAAAATGTGCCATTGTGTTCCCCCAAAGTGTAAAGGTGGTTTCTTGTGCACTTCCTTGGGAGACATCTGTCATGCAGGCACATTATTGGCCTTCACAATGATCTGACTGTAACTGGAGCAACCGTCCCGGCCCTATGCATTTCTCCCACTCATGCACATCATGTCTGAGGCCACTACATTGGTCATGCATGCTGCAAGGGTGTGTATTTAAAACCACACACTCCTATGTGGAAGCTCAGGACAGTGCCAACAACTAAGGACCCCCAAATGAGTGGACAGGACAGGGCAGGGCACAGGCAAGGTACCAACACATGTCACAGACCACCCCCACACATGATGCAGAAAACATTGTGCACCGTGATGAACTGGCAGCCTAGATGACCTGACCATGTGCAATAGTGGTTACACACAGACCAGGGAACACATATCAAGGAGGAGATGGGAGGAAGAACAGCAGCAGTTGACTAGGGAGAACAGGAGATGCACTGCACATATAAACCCTGGCAGTGTATCCATGCGACTGAGCACTTCCAAAAGCTTGTGACACACAACAGACACACATGGACCTACCCCCTTGCTGCTGCTGCTTCTCCTGTAATCGCCTATCCATGTCAGGGTACACCACCGCCAGGACACGCTTCATTTGGTGGGTCAGGTGCCGGTGCCCGCCGTGTTTTCGTGCTGGTGAGTTCCCCAGCAAGACCCGTGCGATCCTCCTGGTCCAGCACTGGATGTCCTGCCAGCGTTTCCTCACCTGGGCCAGGCACCGACTGCGACCCTCCACGGAGATCACGGCCCTGACGGCCTGCTTCCATATCTTCCCCTTCTCGTAGGCGGTTACCTGTGAGGATGTCAAAGTGAGAATAGATCACTACACCTGCTCCATGTCACAGAGACACACATTAGAACATCTTTGATTTGTTGAACAGGGCATAGCATGCTGCAAACTGATACCACCTTCGTCATAGGGAATTTCGGCTCTGTGTAAGCCCCAATGCACTACTGGGCATTGAAAGTACACAGGTGGCATGAGGGGTGCAACACACTCCGTGATCATGGCACACACTGTACATCACAAGCAACACAAGGCTGATGGACAGTACCTCCAAGCAGTCACATGCCCCAGGTCACTGACCCAACCTCAGCAGAGTACACAGACACACACAGGCACAGATAAATCACCTGCCAGTGGCTACAGCGGATACAAACCTCACTCTGCACATGTGCCACTTGCCTGGGGGGTGTCACAGGCGTGGGGCCAGCCCAGCTAGTCAGACACACAGCACGGCTTACTACTTACATCAGATGGGTAGAGCAGTTGCCTCCTCCATGCAGCTGTGGTGCAACACTCCACATAGACACTCACCCACATGACAGGGAACATTCACACACATCAATGTCCAGGGTGCGTACACATCATTTGGTCACTGTCACCACAGCTCCACTAAATTCACACACATCTGTGGGTACAGTCACCTGTCACCTCAGGACTATAGAACAAGAATGGCCAAGAGGATTAGCCATGCAGAATGTGCCATGCACCATGCAGTGAATGTCACATTAAGCACAATGCAAGTGAGGAGTGCACACATGAACCACATCATGCTCTGCATGACACACCTAAGCCATTCCCCCCCCCCGGGACCCACTCTAAACAACATTGCATGTCTGTCACACCTGGACACAATGCCAGAAGTGCCAGTCACAAAAAGAAGGGGCACAGTCAAAGGGAGCGGAGTCAGCACTCACCTGCTTCCCTGGTCTACCATACAGGCTGGGGAACTGTGGGAGGATGACGTCCAGCAATGCCTCATTCTCCTCCTGGGTGAAAGGCTGGGCCCTCTCCACAGTCCTTGACATGGTGCCAGGGGAAGCCAAACAGCAGCAGTGGTGTCGATGAAAGGTTATGCAGGCAAGTGCCCTCTCATGGGTTCTGGCTGACTTATATCTGCCTTGCTGGGCTATTTCCTTTACAGGAGTACCGAGTGATTGGTCAGACTCATTTGCATCCTACGTTTCCTCCAATCCCTTTGAATATACACCAGTGACAGCATTAGTATTTTTTCAAATTTGATGCATCATGTCAAGTCAACAACCACATTGCAACAATGTATAAGCTGGCCAACTGTTTTTTCCAGGCCACATGATGGAAAATGTTGATCTTGAAACTGGGTATCCATGACAACCAGCATGCATTTAGGCCCTAATACTTGTCCCTTATGTGCCCCATTGTGATTGTCAAATTCCCACACCGGTATGGTGCGTTTCACACGTACCCCTAGGGCACCACTACTCTAGTGATACGGCTCGTACACGCGTGTGTAGGGGTCGTATCCCTATGGTAGTGTTGCAGTAGGCGTACGCCATAGAGATACGGCCTGTACACGCGTGTGTAGGGGTCCCATCCCTATGGTAGTGTTGCCGTAGGCGTACACCATAGAGATACAGCCCGTACACGTGTGTGTAGGGGTCGTATCCCTATGGTAGTGTTGCCGTAGGTGTACGCCATATAGATACGGCCGGTACACATGTACAGGGAACACATGTCAAGGAGGAGATGGGAGGAAGAACAGCAGCAGTTGACTAGGGGGAACAGGAGATGCACTGCACATATAAACCCTGGCAGTGTATCCATGCGACTGAGCACTTCCAAAAGCTTGTGACACACAACAGACACACATGGACCTACCCCCTTGCTGCTGCTGCTTCTCCTGTAATCGCCTAGCCATGTCAGGGTACACCACCGCCAGGACACGCTTCATTTGGTGGGTCAGGTGCCGGTGCCCGCCGTGTTTTCGTGCTGGTGAGTTCCCCAGCAGGACCCGTGCGATCCTCCTGGTCCAGCACCGGATGTCCTGCCAGCGTTTCCTCACCTGGGCCAGGCACCGACTGCGACCCTCCACGGAGATCACGGCCCTGGCGGCCCGCTTCCATATCTTCCCCTTCTCGTAGGCGGTTACCTGTGAGGATGTCAAAGTGAGAATAGATCACTACACCTGCTCCATGTCACAGAGACACACATTAGAACATCTTTGATTTGTTGAACAGGGCATAGCATGCTGCAAACTGATACCACCTTCGTCATAGGGAATTTCGGCTCTGTGTAAGCCCCAATGCACTACTGGGCATTGAAAGTACACAGGTGGCATGAGGGGTGCAACACACTCTGTGATCATGGCACACACTGTACATCACAAGCAACACAAGGCTGATGGACAGTACCTCCAAGCAGTCACATGCCCCAGGTCACTGACCCAACCTCAGCAGAGTACACAGACACACACAGGCACAGATAAATCACCTGCCAGTGGCTACAGCGGATACAAACCTCACTCTGCACATGTGCCACTTGCCTGGGGGGTGTCACAGGCATGGGGCCAGCCCAGCTAGTCAGACACACAGCACGGCTTACTACTTACATCAGATGGGTAGAGCAGTTGCCTCCTCCATGCAGCTGTGGTGCAACACTCCACATAGACACTCACCCACATGACAGGGAACATTCACACACATCAATGTCCAGGGTGCGTACACATCATTTGGTCACTCTCACCACAGCTCCACTAAATTCACACACATCTGTGGGTACAGTCACCTGTCACCTCAGGACTATAGAACAAGAATGGCCAAGAGGATTAGCCATGCAGAATGTGCCATGCACCATGCAGTGAATGTCACATTAAGCACAATGCAAGTGAGGAGTGCACACATGAACCACATCATGATCTGCATGACACACCTAAGCCATTCCCCCCCCCGGGACCCACTCTAAACAACATTGTATGTCTGTCACACCTGGACACAATGCCAGAAGTGCCAGTCACAAAAAGAAGGGGCACAGTCAAAGGGAGCGGAGTCAGCACTCACCTGCTTCCCTGGTCTACCATACAGGCTGGGGAACTGTGGGAGGATGACGTCCAGCAACGCCTCATTCTCCTCCTGGGTGAAAGGCTGGGCCCTCTCCACAGTCCTTGACATGGTGCCAGGGGAAGCCAAACAGCAGCAGTGGTGTCGATGAAAGGTTATGCAGGCAAGTGCCCTCTCATGGGTTCTGGCTGACTTATATCTGCCTTGCTGGGCTATTTCCTTTACAGGAGTACCGAGTGATTGGTCAGACTCATTTGCATCCTACGTTTCCTCCAATCCCTTTGAATATACACCAGTGACAGCATTAGTATTTTTTCAAATTTGATGCATCATGTCAAGTCAACAACCACATTGCAACAATGTATAAGCTGGCCAACTGCTTTTTCCAGGCCACATGATGGAAAATGTTGATCTTGAAACTGGGTATCCATGACAACCAGCATGCATTTAGGCCCTAATACTTGTCCCTTATGTGCCCCATTGTGATTGTCAAATTCCCACACCGGTACGGTGCATTTCACACGTACCCATAGGGCACCACTACTCTAGTGATACGGTCGTATAACTAGAGTAGTGGTGCCCTAGGGGTACGTGTGAAACGCACCGTAGAGGGATCGTATCCCTATGGTAGTGTTGCAGTAGGCGTACGCCATAGAGATACGGCCTGTACACGCGTGTGTAGGGGTCCCATCCCTATGGTAGTGTTGCCGTAGGCGTACACCATAGAGATACGGCCCGTACACGTGTGTGTAGGGGTCGTATCCCTATGGTAGTGTTGCCGTAGGTGTACGCCATATAGATACGGCCGGTACACGCGTGTTTGTATTGGTCCCATCGCTATGGTAGTGTTGCCGTAGGCGTACGCCATAGAGATACGTCCTGTACACGCGAGTGTAGGGGTCGTATCCCTATGGTAGTGTTGCCGTAGGCGTATGCCATAGAGATACGGCCCGTACACGCGTGTGTAGGGGTCCTATCCCTATGGTAGTGTTGCCGTAGGCATACGCCATGGAGTTACGGCCCGTACACGCGTGGGTACCTGGAGCACCTGGATGAATTCATCCATTTTCCAACTTGTGCGCAGTTGACAGGTATCAAGGGTGAGTTCTATGCCCTGGGAGGGATGCCCCATGTAATTGGGTCCATTAATGGGACACATGTGGCTTTGGTAGCACCACAGGCACCGGAGGTAGCCTTTCGAAACCGTAAACATTATCACTCCCTTAATGCCCTTGTGGTGTGTCTTGCTAACATGCTGATTTCCCATGTCTGTGCACGTTTTCCAGGGTCAGCACACGATGCCTACATCATGAGGCGTTGCAGGGTGCCAGAAATGATGCTGCAGCTGCACAACGAACGAGCATGTCTTGTTGGTGGGTAGACTCTGTTTGTCCAGTATTCAGCGGTATCTTAGTATGTGACGGCATCTCCTGACCCACTTCTTTACATGATGTTTCCATATAGGGGACTCTGGCTATCCCAACATGCCATGGCTGGTGACGCCTCTCCGCAACCCAAGAAGAGCTGCAGATCACCGTTACAACAACGCCCATGGGCAAACCAGGCGAGTGATTGAGAGGACGTTTGGCCTCCTGAAGAGCTGATTCCGTTGCCTCCACAAGACCGGCGGGTCCCTCGCATATGCACCGGTGAAGGTCTGCAAAATCTTCCTCGTGTGCTGCATGCTGCACAACATGGCAGTGGAGAAAGCTGTGCCACTCATCCTGGATCCCGATGAGCAGACACATCCACCCGTGGAGGATGACGGCCTTGGTCACGAGGCAAGTGAGGAGGAGGAGGAGGAGGAGGAGGAGGACATCCGGAGTCAGCTCATACGCAACTTCTTCTCATAATGGTGAGCCCCTGGGTCTGAGTGTGCACGCTTGGAGCCTTGTGTGGCATGTGTTGCAATGTGTGTGTCCAGCTGACTGCATGCTAAGTGACTTTGAGGTGTGTGCTGATGTGTCACTTGAGTGCTGATGTCATTCCACACATTTTAGCTGACACACTCAATTGACAACTAGCATGGTGTCAACCTTATTCATGTAGAGTACATGACCATGCATGCGGATGACTATGTTTTTCCTGACTTCTTGTGTGTCTCTCATCCCCAGGTAGTTGCGCATGCTGTCTGCTCGTGGCATCGTTGTGCTCCTGCTATTCCTCATGAGTAATGCAACGTGTGCTGAATCAGTGTTACATGCACGGACATGGTGAAAAGTCTCCTTTGGGTAAGGATTGCAGCCAGGCTTTTTGGGTGTGGTAGTTGTTTGTAATGTGTGGGCACTGCTCCTGTGCAGGTTTTGTTACTTTGCATACATGTCGACTCACCATGGGGCACATGACATGTAGCATGACTCACATGAATTGATAGTCACACTTCGTGACAGTCATCTGTTATGGGATTGTGGTTTTTGATGAAGGCATCAATGTGTGTATAAACTTCCCTCGGAAACATACGGGAGGCTACGGGTGGACATATTGCGGGAGATCCCCATAAGAGGCTCAATGGGGAATTGCAGCCTCTCCGTGTGCAGCAGGGGATGTTTGGCTCACCCCCTTCACTTGTGTGCCACTCCCATGGATTTACAGCATCTGTTGTGCGAAGGGGGTGTCCAGTGTAGGTCCCACATGTTAATCCAAAAGACCTGTGAGTCTGTTAATATTGATGCATTTCCATAGGTGTGAGCCTGAGTAATAAAGGTGTTCCTCAGCCTTCAAGGTGCCTCATCTCTGTCAATGCAGGTCTCTTGCCACTGTGCATGCGCCATCTCTGGCATGGTTGTCAAGGATTGTGCATATGAGTCTATGTGTAGATTAGCAACCTGCATGCTGTTCCTCATGTATTTGATTCTCTATTGTGCATGAAGTCCATGGCTGTGCATGAGTTTTGGTATGTTGTTCCCCACAACGGGCCGTCAACACCTTCTGGGGTGTGTTTCCTGTGCGCAGCTTGGCCTTCAGTTTCATGGTCCGGTGTCAGTCATCTTTGGTGATTGTGCATCCTTTCTCTCTGGGTGTGCCATTGAAAACCGGTCACTCCTTCCTTGACATACACCTGTTGCAGTAGTCCTTTCTGACATCCTAGTCTTTGTGTGGAAATTGTGGCATACTTCCCAGGACATGCCGCCTGCTGTTGCAGCTACTGCAGCAAGGGCACACAAAATTTCCTGATTTGGCAACACACACAGATCAAAGATGCTCCTCCCTTCCGCCATCAACCCATTCATTTGGCTGTCATCAGCTTGTCTGTGCCACAGTTGCAGCCACGCGGTGCCAAAGGCTGGACCGTCTGCACATGCAACGTGCACATTGCAAGAGCCTCATGTCCTTGCATGACCCACATCACACTACACTCTGATGTTGCAGCCACCCTCCAAGCAATGTCCATCCACACATCTGCCACCAGCTCTCAGGCATACACTAAGCGCACACACAACACCTTTGCATGATGAGTGTGCAACTCCGACTGCCTACACAGTGCTGCCACACCTTCCAGGCCCTGTCACACCAACCAGGTCATGTCCCTCCTACTCCCCACCTGCTCTGTACCCCGGCAAGGCCATGGGAGTGGGACTCAAGGCTTCTGCATGTAGTATGCTGTCGTTGTGAGGCACATGGCACAGGTATCATCTCTCAGCGTGTCAATCTACAATGTGTCCAGGACCCCCTCTCCACCATCACATGCGCACACTACCTCATCATCAACTTGTATGCCATTGACAGCCAGGTGCTCCTCACCCTCACCAAGGACGCAGATATTGCCAGTTCCAATATTATAGATTGCATGAGATCCATTGATGAATGGCAGAACAGCAGCCACCTGAGGCTGGACTTGTACAGGACTGAGGTCAACATCTGAGGATTGTCCCCTTACAGCTGGGTCAACTGCTTGTGTCCCACCCGCCGACGCCCCGCACAAGCACCCAGTGTCCATGCACACAAGATGGTGTGCATCATGGATTGCTTGCTCACATTTGCCATGGTAATCACCAGCATCTGTGCCTCAGACTGCAACACCCTCTGCATTATGCACATGATCTCCAGATAGATCCACTCCAAGGAAAGACGTACCATCCCCCAGGTCCACGACAACATCCGTGTCAAATACTGCCCTGCCCTCTATGGGGCATCCACATCCAAACTCCCAGGACACTTGTCGGCATCCAGGCTGCATCTGCACACTTCAGCTGCAACATCCCGTGCCCCAGCCTCATCACCGTCCAGCAGAGATAGCTGCAATGGATCACTGTGTGCTGCAGGATGACCTTCAGACTCCCCACCCACACTCAGGAGGCAGGCCACAGCCACGTCCCAACACCAACCTTGTACCACTGTCATCCGAGAACGCTAGGTGCCATCTCCGTGCATCCAACCTTGACCTGGCCACCATTCTTCAGATCCACCATACTCCAGCATGCAGGACATAGTTCTCCCACCTGGGAACACATACCTGGGACTCCCTCCCCAGGAACCTCCAAATGAGGCATGACCTCTATGCCTTAATGATACTCTTCCAAATAGATCTGTCCACACAGTATTGCAAGCAACCCCTCAGCAGCTTGAGGCCATCACAGGTTAGTATTGTGCTCCCTGTCTGCATTGACTGATAAATTGTGACCCATGTGTGTCCTGTACCAGACTCAGATCCCAGGGTATGGATGGCTGGAGTTAGTTCAACACTCAGGCATAGTTTGACATTTACACACACATATGTTGTGGACTAATGCCAAATGACCGCAACATCTCATGAACATTTTTTATTTTTATTTTTGGTGGGGTAAGTCTTTTGGTAGATGTACTAAGGTGCTCTACCGGGTGCATAGAATCCAAAGTTCACAGGGGGAGATGGCATCCTTGTCAGTTGGAGTCATCAGAGTCCAGACCACAGTGTTGGTCATCATTGGTGGGGGGAGGTCGATGACGTTGCCCTGTGTGTGAGAGAGAGACAATGTTAATGCTGTTTCATGCCACATCCATGTTTTAAACATATTCAAGTTGTCACAGATCCTCCAGGTAGTTGGATGTGCCTAGCATCCCTCTCAATGTACACTTGGGGATGGGTATGTTGCTGGGGATATACTGGTATGTTCTCCTGAGTGTTTGACCAGTAGAATTTTGGCTCGGATGCTTATTTGCCAATGGATTGGTCTTGTTGTGTCACATGTCCATTGTGAGAGTGGGTAAATCCGTTGCCTGCCCCGGGGGTGTGTGCTTGTGTGAGGGGGGGGTGTGTGACAGGGCCTGCTGTTGGGTGTAGTGTGATTTGTCATTGGGTCTCCCGGGTGATGTGTCTGTCCCCTCATGGTGCATGCTGGCATGACAGTGAGTTTGAGTGCCTGTGCTAGATATCTGAGCTTGTGTAGTTGGCGTTTGAGTGTACAGTGGTCACAGGAGGGCCTTGTGCTGCATACAGCAGGGCCAAGTGTCAGCTACCTTGTCAGTACTTTGCCAGTCCCTGTGCATTGAGCATGGTGCATGGGTATGTACCTTGGCATATGGGCTGAGGGTGTCTGCTTCGGAGTTGCACAATGTGTTGTGTGAGCCCCACCCTCCCAGCATCCCGGACATCCAGTCTTGGGTTTGTGATTGGTGTGGCCTGGGACATGGCATTGCCTTTAGTTGTGAATGGGGCATGGAGACGTTAGTGGCATGAGCGTGGTTTTTGAGTGTGGTTGTGTGCGGTGAAGGCTTGGGGGAAGTTGCGTGCATTTTGTGTATTTGTGGTGTGGATGGCATTCCCCCATGTTACGTGAGTTGTTTGTGTACTCACCAGGCTCTGCGACTCCTTCGACTCCGTGTACTCCCACCGGCAGAAGCATGGCCATCACCTTCTCCTCCCAGGGATAGTAATGTACGGGTCTGCGGGGCAGCCCGCCTACAGTGATGTTACTCTGGGCGTATTTCTCGTTCATTTTCCTCTTGACTGCCCTGCTCAGATCGTACCACCTGGATTGGCATTCATGCCTGGTCCTTTGGATGGGCGCAACAGCATTCACCTTATCGACAATCCTCTGCCACAGGCTTGTTTTTTGGGCAATGCTGGTCTGTCTGACCAATGTTCCAAACAGCTGTGGCTCGACTCTGATGACTTCGTTGACGAGGAGGTCCAGCTCCGCCCTTGTGAACTTTGGATTCTTGTCTGTGGGCATGGTGTGGGGTGTGGGTGTGGATAGTTGTGGGTGTGTGGGTGTGAATGTGATGGTGTGTCTGTGTGAATGTGAAGAGGGGGTGTTTGTGAATGAGGTTGTGTGAAGGTGTGTAAGTTAAGGTGTAGTTAAGGTGTAATTAAGGTGCAGTTGTTTGTCTGTGGGGTCTGGCAGCAGTGGGTCTGTTGCAAAGTCCCATGGGTTGTGTGTGTGGGCCCTTTTTATTGGTCCATTTGTGGGTGTGGCTGGGTTTGAGTTGGTGGTGGGTGTGTTATAAGAGGTGGTTTTGATTTAGGGCCTCTGTTTGCCTGTTTTGGATGTGCCAGGTCAGTCATAGGGATGTATTTTGTCATGTTGACGTGGTTTGTGGTGTTGTGCGAGTCGAATTGACCCTCCTTGTGCTGTTTTACAGTGTCCTGGTTCTGTACGAGTATTGTTCGCGTAGGTAAGGTCCGTACATGCACGATGCTGGGTGAGGGTGCTGGGGTACGGTGTGTACAGGTACGGGGCTGGGGTATGAGCCTGGGGTGTGGCGCATACAGGTGGGGGCTGTGCTAGGGTGTTGGGGTACGGTGCGTACAGGTGCGGGGCTTTGCTACGGTGTTGGGGTACGGTGCGTACAGGTGCGGGGCTGTGCTACGGTGTTGGGGTATGATGCGTACAGGTGCGGGGCTGTGCTACGGTGTTGGGGTACGGTGCGTACAGGTGCGGGGCTGTGCTACGGTGTTGGGGTACATTGCGTACTGGTGCAGTGATGTGCTACGGTATTGGGGTATGGTGCGTTCAGGTGCAGGGATGTGCTAGGGTGTTGGGGTACGGTGCATACAGGTGTGGGGCTGTGCTAGGGTGTTGGGGTACGGTGCGCACAGGTGCCGGGCTGTGTTACGGTGTTGGGGTACAGCGCGTACAGGTACAGGGCTGGGATACGGTGTTGGGGAACGATGCGTACAGGTACGGGCTGGGCTATGGTATTGGGGTATGGTGCATACAGGTACGGGGCTGGGAGACGGGCCTGGGGTGCAGCGCGTACAGGTGGTGGGCTTGGGTACAGTCCTCGGGTATGGGGCGTACAGGTGCGGGGCTGGGAGACGGGTCTGGGGTGCGGCGCATACAGATGCGGGGCTGTGCTACAGTGTTGGGGTATGGTGCTGAGAGGGGGTACGGTGCTGACATACAGGGGTACGGTGCTGACATATGCGGGGGGAGGGGGGGCTGTACGACTCGTATCCAGGCACAAGTTTACCTGTGTACATGTGTGCTACAGCGTTCGCTCCGTACGGGGCCTTTTACATGCGGTTGTGTATTCGGACGGGCGGTACGGATCGTACTTGCGCGCTCGGACTTCTGTTTTACGATTTGCACGTAAAAATGTCCGGCTCCCTATCGGACACTTTTCCCGACGCTTTTCGGACGTAAAAATGTACGGCTCCCCCTCGGACCATTTTCCCGACGCAATTCGTATGTATTTTTCACGTACGAATCGTACTTCGCATTTTGTACGGTACTTGTACGATTCATACGTGAAAATATACGGATACGAATTGTACGCAAATTTTTTTACCCGGATCGGAATTGGCATCAAAGTGTCTGTTTAGTGTTTTATTAGGAAAGCCTTTAAAAGAAGACAATAAAATCATTCTGGTTTTTTTAATCTGGTGTAATTTTGCCTTAATTCTTTTCTGTCAGACAGTCAGTGCTCTTTATGTGAGGCATGTGTTGGTATAAATGGCCCTGTGACTCTCCTGATCACATCAAATTCCAATGAACCTAGGGGACCTGCAATATACTGCTGTTGTGCCACACATAATCACAAACCATTGTTTGCAATATGTCTTTTTTCTTTTTCATTTTTTCTTGATATAGCTACTTCTTATAATCTACCACCATCACCGACATGGCAGGAGACAGTGGCCTGGCTGTGGCGGCAGAGGCTGGAGACCATCCAGGCTGAATACCGGCAGCTGATGGCCCTCATGCCCCAGTTTATCCTGCGAGCCACAGCTACCAGACTTACCGATCATTTCTTGACACAGAAACGTGATGCAGGAGAAATTAAATGGACAGTTCCAGTGCAACCATTCATCCCTTCCCACTTGACAGATATTTCAAAATTTCTGTTTGTGAAAGAACAAAAATTGATTTTTAAACTTAAAAGCGATACCCAGCAGCTCAATGATGATATACCGTGGACCTCATTGTAAGATTTTTTTATTGATCTTATACCAATTATTGAGGACCGTTTTTTGGCAGAAATAATAACTCCAGTTTCTTGCACAACCAATGAACTCCAGTTATATGTCTCGTTTGAATTATATTACACACCAATGCAGGGCTTGCATTCTGAATCTGTCTAGAATCATTTTTGATAAACTTTATACTTGTCTAAATTCTCCTGCCCAAATATCTTTGATACTAGTTCAGGGCTCCACTTAGATTTGCATGTATGTGTGTAAAAGACACATCCACCTTTTAATGTTAATCAAAATCAATAGATTCTTCTTCTTTTTTTTAAATGAATAGACATTCTTCCCCACATCTGCACATTTACGTGCAGTTTTAAACTTCAATAGAACGTCTTTTGAAAAATGTGGTTTTAGAAACCACAATATACTACAATTAGGCCTGGGCTAAAATTCCGTTCTGCTCGCGGAAATTGCGATAATTTGACATTTTCGCGTTCCGCGGAGAGCACGAAAATGTCAAAATTTCCGCAATCCGCATTTTACCTGAAATTATTTGCTTGCTCGTGCAGTAAAATAATACATTCTCGCGTGCGCGCGATCGTCTTACCTGAATTCCCGCATTCGCCGACAAGTTTTCCCGATCTGGTCGCATTCTCCACGAGATGTTGGATTGTTGGTAGCCATTTGCGCTGTCTCGCGACAGTTTGCGCCCGCAGTAACGTAATTCGTCGCGCGATCACGTCTTTCTTCTCGCGATCATGCACCGCGAGACAAGTGAAAACAAGATGGCCGCGCCCGTGAGCAACTGCATGGGTAAGTTGGCGAGACGCGACCACGCAGAAAATACCGCGAATGGGCGGGAAAAAAACTTCCGTATCTTCGCGATATTTCCGCGTGTTTGCGGAGATTTTTAACATTTTCGCGATAATTTGCGAAAGTGAATTTAGCAAATTCCGCCCACCACTAACTACAATTCCCAGAAAGCTATTGCCCGTTTTGTAGTTCATAGTCCACGCCTTCGTCTGCATGTCACAAAGAACGTGATCAACAAGCGCCGCTATGCTGGCACACATCGGTATTCAATTATATCTTCACTATTTAAGCTAGTGCTTCACTGTCCACCTGTTACCTCCGGTTCTAGCTCGTGTCCAGCCCGGGGTACCGACGAACAGGTGAGTTAATGTGCACACTCTCCCATTTTTTATTTCTAATTTATTACATACTGTTTGCATTCGGCACTCTGAGTATAATGAGCCCTTTGATTGAATTTAATGTAACTCTGACCGATGCGCACGCAAAACACCTTTGTTCGTAACACTCCACCTCAATTGCGTAGCTTACGATAACAAAGCGCTCACAATATAATCCCTACAGTTACTGTGACAAATGGGTTGGGATACATGCTGAGTGCTGAGCTCCAGAGCCAATGTTTATGATGGCGTATGAATAAAAGTTTGTAAGACTTCTATATAGCGTACTCAAAGCCAGACAGTTTGAAGGCACCAAAGAAAAATAACGGACTGTATACTCTTCATGTTAAAATTATAGAATATACTGCTCCCGTTTTTACGATACACATAGTTTCAAATAGTTTCATAAAGAGGAAAGAAGATTTTCCAGGGTCTTTTACATGTAGCAAGCATTTTGTTAAATTAATCTTTTCTGTTCATTACGAACATTACAAAAAAGGTTGCAGCTGTCACTGAGGAAGCATATCCCAGCATAGCTCAGAGCCACACTTCAAAATTACAGATCACTGACTACTCTGGTGGGCAATAACAACAAAGACTATGGTGCAGGAGATATATGTGGCAGAATTCTCGCTATATACCTACACGTTCAGACATGATTATGTGAAATGTTAACACTTTTTAGATAGCCATATTTGACAGACTGTTTGATGAATCTTGAAATATGGCATTTATACTTTTTTTATCTTTGGATTAGAGCGGTGCCGCACATCCTGACCTGCGGCCAGATGAGGTGGGGAGTGCACCCGTAAAGCTACGGGTAAGCACATAATTGTTATACTATATGTGAACAATACAAACAGGTATGAGATACACTTGAAGGTATCTAGCGATGATCAAATTACGATGTCATCACTGAGTACTTCTCTCACAGTATTGGTTTTCAATTCTGATTTTACTTTGTCACATATAGGATGTTAGTGTACATCACAAGCAACACAAGGCTGATGGACAGTACCTCCAAGCAGTCACATGCCCCAGGTCACTGACCCAACCTCAGCAGAGTACACAGACACACACAAGCACAGATAAATCACCTGCCAGTGGCTACAGCGGATACAAACCTCACTCTGCACATGTGCCACTTGCCTGGGGGGTGTCACAGGCGTGGGGCTAGCCCAGCTAGTCAGACACACAGCACGGCTTACTACTTACATCAGATGGGTAGAGCAGTTGCCTCCTCCATGCAGCTGTGGTGCAACACTCCACATAGACACTCACCCACATGACAGGGAACATTCACACACATCAATGTCCAGGGTGCGTACACATCATTTGGTCACTCTCACCACAGCTCCACTAAACTCACACACATCTGTGGGTACAGTCACCTGTCACCTCAGGACTATAGAACAAGAATGGCCAAGAGGACTAGCCATGCAGAATGTGCCATGCACCATGCAGTGAATGTCACATTAAGCACAATGCAAGTGAGGAGTGCACACATGAACCACATCATGATCTGCATGACACACCTAAGCCATTCCCCCCCCCCCCCGGGACCCACTCTAAACAACAGTGCATGTCTGTCACACCTGGACACAATGCCAGAAGTGCCAGTCACAAAAAGAAGGGGCACAGTCAAAGGGAGCGGAGTCAGCACTCACCTGCTTCCCTGGTCTACCATACAGGCTGGGGAACTGTGGGAGGATGACGTCCAGCAACGCCTCATTCTCCTCCTGGGTGAAAGGCTGGGCCCTCTCCTCAGTCCTTGACATGGTGCCAGGGGAAGCCAAACAGCAGCAGTGGTGTCGATGAAAGGTTATGCAGGCAAGTGCCCTCTCATGGGTTCTGGCTGACTTATATCTGCCTTTACAGGAGTACCAAGTGATTGGTCAGACGTTTCCTCCAATCCCATTGAATATACACCAGTGACAGCATTAGTATTTTTTCAAATTTGATGCATCATGTCAAGTCAACAACCACTTTGCAACAATGTATAAGCTGGCCAACTGCTTTTTCCAGGCCACATGATGGAAAATGTTGATCTTGAAACTGGGTATCCATGACAACCAGCATGCATTTAGGCCCTAATACTTGTCCCTTATGTGCCCCATTGTGATTGTCAAATTCCCACACCGGTACGGTGCGTCTCACACATACCCCTAGGGCACCACTACTCTAGTGATATGGCCTGTACACGCATGTGTAGGGGTCGTATCCCTATGGTAGAGTTGCAGTAGGCGTACGCCATAGAGATACGGCCTGTACACGCGTGTGTAGGGGTCCCATCCCTATGGTAGTGTTGCTGTAGGCGTACACCATAGAGATACGGCCCGTACACGTGTGTGTAAGGGTCGTATCCCTATGGTAGTGTTGCCGTAGGTGTACGCCATATAGATACGGCCCGTACATGCGTGTTTGTATTGGTCCCATCCCTATGGTAGTGTTGCCGTAGGCGTACGCCATAGAGATACGTCCCGTACACGCGTGTGTAGGGGTCGTATCCCTATGGTAGTGTTGCCATAGGCGTACGCCATGGAGTTACGGCCCGTACACGCATGGGTACGTGGAGCACCTGGATGAATTCATCCATTTTCCAACTCGTGAGCAGTTGACAGGTATCAAGGGTGAGTTCTATGCCCTGGAAGGGATGCCCCCTGTAATTGGGTCCATTGATGGGACACATGTGGCTTTGGTAGCACCACAGGCACAGGAGGTAGCCTTTCGAAACCGTAAACATTATCACTCCCTTAATGCCCTTGTGGTGTGTCTTGCTAACATGCTGATTTCCCATGTCTGTGCACGTTTTCCAGGGTCAGCACACGATGCCTACATCATGAGGCGTTGCAGGGTGCCAGAAATGATGCTGCAGCTGCACAACGAACAATCCATGTCTTGTTGGTGGGTAGACTCTGTTTGTCCAGTATTCAGCGGTATCTTAGTATGTGACGGCATCTCCTGACCCACTTCTTTACATGATGTTTCCATGTAGGGGACTCTGGCTATCCCAACATGCCATGGCTGGTGACGCCTCTCCGCAACCCAAGAAGAGCTGCAGATCACCGTTACAACAACGCCCATGGGCAGACCAGGCGAGTGATTGAGAGGACATTTGGCCTCCTGAAGAGCCGATTCCGTTGCCTCTACAAGACCGGCGGGTCCCTCGCTTATGCACCGGTGAAGGTCTGCAAAATCTTCCTCGTGTGCTGCATGCTGCACAGCATGGCAGTGGAGAAAGCTGTGCCACTCATCCTGGATTCCGATGAGCAGGAACATCCACCCGTGGAGGATGACGGCCTTGGTCACAAGGCAAGTGAGGAGGAGGAGGAGGAGGAGGACATCCGGAGTCAGCTCATACGCAACTTCTTCTCATAATGGTTAGTCCCTGGGTCTGAGTGTGCACGCTTGGAGCCTTGTGTGGCATGTGTTGCAATGTGTGTGTCCAGCTGACTGTATGCTAAGTGACTTTGAGGTGTGTGCTGATGTGTCACTCGAGTGCTGATGTCATTCCACACATTTTAGCTGACACACTCAATTGACAACTAGCATGGTGTCAACCTTTTTCATGTAGAGTACATGACCATGCATGCGGATGACTATGTTTTTCCTGACTTCTTGTGTGTCTCTCATCCCCAGGTAGTTGCGCATGCTGTCTGCTCGTGGCATCGTTGTGCTCCTGCTATTCCTCATGAGTAATGCAACGTGTGCTGAATCAGTGTTACATGCACGGACATGGTGAAAAGTCTCCTTTGGGTAAGGATTGCAGCAAGGCTTTTTGGGTTTGGTAGTTGTTTGTAATGTGTGGGCACTGCTCCTGTGCAGGTTTTGTTACTATGCATACATGTCGACTCACCATGGGGTACATGACATGTAGCATGACTCACATGAATTGATAGTCACACTTCGTGACAGTCATCTGTTATGGGATTGTGGTTTTTGATGAAGGCATCAATGTGTGTACAACTTCCCTTGGAAACATACTGGAGGCTACGGGTGGACATCTTGCGGGACATCCCCATAAGAGGCTCAATGGGGAATTGCAGCCTCTCCCTGTGCAGCAGGGGATGTTTGGCTCACCCCCTTCACTTGTGTGCCACTCCCATGGATTTACAGCATCTGTGGTGCGAAGGGGGTGTCCAGTGTAGATCTCACATGTTAATCCAAAAGACCTGTGAGTCTGTTATTATTGATGCATTTCCATAGGTGTGAGCCTGAGTAATAAAGGTGTTCCTCAGCCTCCAAGGTGCCTCATCTCTGTCAATGCAGGTCTCTTGCCACTGTGCATGCGCCATCTCTGGCATGGTTGTCAAGGATTGTGCATATGAGTCTATGTGTAGATTAGCAACCTGCATGCTGTTCTTCATGTATTTGATTCTCTATTGTGCATGAAGTCCATGGCTGTGTATGTGTTTTAGTATGTTGGTCCCCACAATGGGCCGTCAACACCTTCTGGGGTGTGTTTCCTGTGCGCAGCTTGGCCTTCAGTTTCATGATCCGGTGTCAGTCATCTTTGGTGATTGTGCATCCTTTCTCTCTGGGTGTGCCATTGAAAACCGGTCACTCCTTCCTTGACATACACCTGTTGCAGTAGTCCTTTCTGACATCCTAGTCTTTGTGTGGAAATTGTGGCATACTTCCCAGGACATGCCGCCTGCTGTTGCAGCCACTGCAGCAAGGGCACACAAAATTTCCTGATTTGGCAACACACACACATCAAAGATGCTCCTCCCTTCCTCCATCAACCCATTCATTTGGCTGTCATCAGCTTGTCTGTGCCACAGTTGCAGCCATGCGGTGCCAAAGGCTGTACCGTCTGCACATGCAACGTGCACATTGCACGAGCCTCATGTCCTTGCATGACCCACATCACACTACAGTCTGATGTTGCAGCCACCCTCCAAGCAATGTCCATCCACACATCTGCCACCAGCTCTCAGGCATACACTAAGCGTACACACAACACCTTTGCATGATGAGTGTGCAACTCCGACTGCCTACACAGTGCTGCCACGCCTTCCAGGCCCTGTCACACCCACCAGGTCATGTCCCTCCTACTCCCCACCGGCTCTGTACCCCGGCAAGGCCAAATACGCAGACATTGCCAGTTCCAATATTCTAGATTGCATGAGATCCATTGATGAATGGCAGAACAGCAGCCACCTGAGGCTGGACTTGTACAGGACTGAGGTCAACATCTGAGGATTGTCCCCTTACAGCTGGGTCAACTGCTTGTGTCCCACCCGCAGAAGCCCCGCACAAGCACCCAGTGTCCATGCACACAAGATGGTGTGCATCATGGATTGCTTGCTCACATTTGCCATGGTAATCACCAGCATCTGTGCCTCAGACTGCAACACCCTCTGCATTATGCTCATGATCTCCAGATAGATCCACTCCAAGGAAAGACGGACCATCCCCCAGGTCCACGACAACATCCGTGTCAAATACTGCCCTGCCCTCTATGGGGCATCCACATCCAAACTCCCAGGACACTTGTCCACATCCAGGCTGCATCTGCACACCTCAGCTGCAACATCCCGTGCCCCAGCCACATCACCGTCCAGCAGAGATAGTGGCAATGGATCACTGTGTGCTGCAGGATGACCTTCAGACTCCCCACCCACACTCAGGAGGCAGGCCACAACCCCGTCCCAACACCAACCTTGTACCACTGTCATCCGAGAACCCGTAGTGAAATCTCCGTGCATCCAACTTTGACCTGGCCACCATTCTTCAGATCCACCGTACTCCAGCATGCAGAACATAGTTCTCCCACCTGGGAACACATACCTGGGACTCCCTCCCCGGGAACCTCCAAATGAGGCATGACCTCTATGCCTTAATGATACTCTTCCAAATAGATCTGTCCACACAGTATTGCAAGCAACCCCTCAGCAGCTTGAGGCCATCACAGGTGAGTATTGTGCTCCCTGTCTGCATTGACTGATAAATTGTGACCCATGTGTGTCCTGTACCAGACTCAGATCCCAGGGTATGGCTGGCTGGAGTTAGTTCAACACTCAGGCATAGTTTGACATTTACACACACATATGTCGTGGAATAATGCCAAATGACCGCAACATCTCATGAAATTTTTTTATTTTTGGTGGGGTAAGTCTTTTGGTAGATGTACTAAGGTGCTCTACCGGGTACATAGAATCCAAGGTTCACAGGGGGAGATGGCATCCTTGTCAGTTGGAGTCATCAGAGTCCAGACCACAGTGTTGGTCATCATTGGTGAGACTGTGACCAGCAAGTCCATGTGGCAGAGAATGTCATTGGGTGAGGTGCTGCTGTTGCGCCAGTGGGCCAGGTGCCAAGCCAGGTGACCTGGGAGATGTGGATGGTCCGCTGACTCTCACTGTCTTTTCCGTGGACGACCCAACATCCTTGCGGGACCCTGAGATGCAGGCCTTGACGATGCTTGGGACGCTCCGTCAGATGAATCCTCCTCCTCCTCCCTCCCTGTGGCTGGTGCTGGTCTTCGCCTGGTGGCACAGGGAGGGTTGCCCATGTTGTCTGCGATCCGACGGAGTGAACGGCTCATGTCCGTTTGCACCGCCAGGAGCTCAGCCAGTCTTGCCTCCATCCGTCCTTGGTGTTGTTGTTGACTGGCATGTTGCTCGGCCTGCAGGTTCTTCATCTCGTCGAGGGTCCCCTTCATCTCTGTGAGGCTCGACACTACCTGGCTGATGCCCCAGGTGTCACACTGGTAGTTGTCCGGGATGTGGCGTATGTGTGACATACCGGTTCCCTCAGCTGGCTGGTCAGGTTCTCGCCTCCGCCTGCCTCCACTCCCACCACCCCTGCCCACACGAGCCTGGCCTGCCGTTGTGGGTACATCGGGTCTACGGGACCCCTGAGGGATGGCATTTTCTGGGTTGTCTCCCTCCTCCTGGGTGCCCGGAGTACCTTGTCCCTCCTGGTCAGACTGGCTGTGTTGTTCAGTGCGAGCAGGTCTCCTGGGTGTCTCCTGGGATGTGGCAGAAATGGGGGTGGTGGTTGGCACAGATGTACCTGAATCAGGTGCTGCAGGGGTTTGGGCACCAGAGGGGCCAGGTTGGTCGGGGTCATCCACGGAGTGGTGAGAGTCATCGCTGCCGGTGGGATCATCTTCACGCTGAGCCTGGGACTGTGATTGTTCCCCCCCATTGTTGGGGGGAGGTCGATGACGTTGCGCTGTGTGTGAGAGAGAGACAATGTTAATGCTGTTTCATGCCACATCCATGTTTTAAACATATTCAAGTTGTCACAGATCCTCCAGGTAGCTGGATGTGCCTAGCATTCCTCTCAATGTACACTTGGGGATGGGTATGTTGCTGGGGATAGACTGGTATGTTCTCCTGAGTGTTTGACCAGTAGAATTTTGGCTTGGATGCTTATTTGGCAATGGATTGGTCTTGTTGTGTCACATGTCCATTGTGAGAGTGGGTAAATCCGTTGCCTGCCCCGGGGGTGTGTGCTTGTGTGAGGGGGGGGGTGTGACAGGGCCTGCTGTTGGGTGTAGTGTGATTTGTCATTGGGTCTCCCGGGTGATGTGTCTGTCCCCTCATGGTGCATGCTGGCATGACAGTGAGTTTGAGTGCCTGTGCTAGATATCTGAGCTTGTGTAGTTGGTGTTTGAGTGTACAGTGGTCACAGGAGGGCCTTGTGCTGCATACAGCAGGGCCAAGTGTCAGCTACCTTGTCAGTACTTTGCCACTCCCTGTGCATTGGGCATGGTGCATGGGTATGTACCTTGGCATATGGGCTGAGGGTGTCTGCTTCGGAGTTGCACAATGTGTTGTGTGAGCCCCACCCTCCCAGCATCCCGGACATCCAGTCTTGGGTTTGTGGTTGGTGTGGCCTGGGACATGGCATTGCCTTTATTTGTGAATGGGGCATGGAGACGTTAGTGGCATGAGCGTGGTTTTTGAGTGTGGTTGTGTGCAGTGAAGGCTTGGGGGAAGTTGCGTGCATTTTGTGTATTTGTGGTGTGGATGGCATTCCCCCATGTTACGTGAGTTGTTTGTGTACTCACCAGGCTCTGCGACTCCTTCGACTCCGTGTACTCCCACCGGCGGAAGCATGGCCATCACCTTCTCCTCCCAGGGATGGTAATGTACGGGTCTGCGGGGCAGCCCACCTACAGTGATGTTACTCTGGGCGTATTTCTCGTTCATTTTCCTCTTGACTGCCCTGCGCAGATCGTACCACCTGGATTGGCATTCATGCCTGGTCCTTTGGATGGGCGCAACAGCATTCACCTTATCGACAATCCTCTGCCACAGGCTTGTTTTTTGGGCAATGCTGGTCTGTCTGACCAATGTTCCAAACAGCTGTGGCTCGACTCTGATGGCTTCGTTGACGAGGAGGTCCAGCTCCGCCCTTGTGAACTTTGGATTCTTGTCTGTGGGCATGGTGTGGGGTGTGGGTGTGGATGGTTGTGGGTGTGTGGGTGTGAATGTGATGGTGTGTGTGTGTTAATGTGAAGAGGGGGTGTTTGTGAATGAGGTTGTGTGAAGGTGTGTAAGTTAAGGTGTAGTTAAGGTGTAAGTAAGGTGCAGTTGTTTGTCTGTGGGGTCTGGCAGCAGTGGGTCTGTTGCAAAGTCCCATGGGTTGTGTGTGTGGGCCCTTTTTATTGGTCCATTTGTGGGTGTGGCTGGGTTTGAATTGGTGGTGGGTGTGTTATAAGAGGTGGTTTTGATTTAGGGCCTCTGTTTGCCTGTTTTGGATGTGCCAGGTCAGTCATAGAGATGTATTTTTTCATGTTGACGTGTTTTGTGGTGTTGTGCGAGTCGAATTGACCCTCCTTGTGCTGTTTTACAGTGTCCTGGTTCTGTACGAGTATTTTTCGCGTAGGTAAGGTCCGTACATGCACGATGCTGGGTGAGGGTGCTGGGGTACGGTGTTGGGGTACGGTGTGTACAGGTACGGGGCTGGGGTATGAACCTGGGGTGCAGCGCATACAGGTGGGGGCTGTGCTAGGGTGTTGGGGTACGGGGCGTACAGGTGCGGTGCTTTGCTACGGTGTTGGGGTACGGTGCGTACAGGTGTGGGGCTGTGCTACGGTGTTGGGGTATGGTGCGTACAGGTGCGGGGCTGTGCTACGGTGTTGGGGTACGGTGCGTACAGGTGCGGGGTGGTGCTACGGTGTTGGGGTACATTGTGTACTGGTGCAGTGATGTGCTACGGTGTGGGGTATGGTGTGTTCAGCTGCAGGGATGTGCTAGGGTGTTGGGGTACGGTGCATACAGGTGTGGGGCTGTGCTACAGTGTTGGGGTATGGTGCGTACAGGTGCGGGGCTGTGCTACGGTGTTGGGGTACGGTGCGTACAGGTACGGGGCTGGGCTACGGTGTTGGGGTACGATGCGTAGAGGTACGTGGCTGGGAGACGGGCCTGGGGTGCAGCGCATACAGGTGGGGGGCTGGGGTACAGTCCTGGGGTACGGGGCGAACAGGTTCGGGGCTGGGAGACGGGTCTGGGGTACGGCGCATACAGATGCGGGGCTGTGCTACGGTGTTGGGGTATGGTGCAGAGGGGTGTAGTGTGCTGACATACAGGGGTACGGTGCTGACATATGCGGGGGGAGGGGGGCTGTACGACTCGTATCCGGGCACAAGTTTACCCATGTACATGTGTGCTACAGCGTTCGCTCCGTACGGGGCCTTTTACATGCGGTTGTGTATTCGGACGGGCGGTACGGATCGTACTTGTGCTCTCGGACTTCTGTTTCACGATTTGCACGTAAAAATGTCCGGCTCCCTATCGGACACTTTTCCCGACGCTTTTCGGACGTAAAAATTTATGGCTCCCTCTCGGACCATTTTCCCGACGCAATTCGTATGTATTTTTCACGTACGAATCGTACTTCGCAGTTTGTACGGTACTCGTACGATTCGTACGTGAAAATATACGGATACGAATTGTACGCAAATTTTTTTACCCGGATCGGAATCGGCACCAAAGTGTCTGTTTAGTGTTTTATTAGGAAAGCCTTTAAAAGAAGACAATAAAATCATTCTGTTTTTTTTAATCTAGTGTAATTTTGCCTTAATTCTTTTCTGTCAGACAGTCAGTGCTCTTTATGTGAGGCATGTGTTGGTATAAATGGCCCTGTGACTCTCCTGATCACATCAAATTCCAATGAACCTAGGGGACCTGCAATATACTGCTGTTGTGCCACACATAATCACAAACCATTGTTTGCAATATGTCTTTTTTCTTTTTCTTTTTTTCTTGATATAGCTACTTCTTCTGATCTACCACCATCTCCGACTTGGCAGGAGACAGTGGCCTGGCTGCGGCGGCAAAGGCTGGAGACCATCCAGGCTGAATACCGGCAGCTGATGGCCCTCATGCCCCAGTTTATCCTGCGAGCCGCAGCTACCAGACTTACCGATCATTTCTTGACACAGAAACATGATGCAGGAGAAATTAAATGGACAGTTCCAGAGCAACTATTCATCCCTTCCCACTTGACAGATATTTCAAAATTTCTGTTTGTGAAAGAACAAAAATTGATTTTTAAACTTAAAAGTGATACCCAGGAGCTCAATGATGATATACCGTGGACCTCATTGTAAGATTTTTTATTGATCTTATACCAATTATTGAGGACCGTTTTTTTGGCAGAAATAATTAACTCCAGTTTCTTGCACAACCAATGAACTCCAGTTATATGTCTCGTTTGAATTATATTACACACCAATGCAGGGCTTGCATTCTGAATCTATCTGGAATCATTTTTGATAAACTTTATCCTTGTCTAAATTCTCCTGCCCAAATATCTTTGATACTAGTTCAGGGCTTCACTTAGATGTGCATGTATGTGTGTAAAAGACACAGCCACCTTTTAATGTTAATCAAAACCAATAGATTCTTCTTCTTTTTTTTAAATGAATAGACATTCTTCCCCACATCTGCACATTTATGTGCAGGTTTAAACTTCAATAGAGCGTCTTTTGAAAAATTTGGTTTTAGAAACCACAATATACTACAATTAGGCCTGGGCTAAAATTCCGTTCTGCTCGCGGAAATTGCGATAATTTGACATTTTCGCGTTCCGCGGAGAGCACGAAAATGTCAAAAGTTCCGCAATCCGCATTTTACCTGAAATTATTTGCTTGCTCGTGCAGTAAAATAATACATTCTCGCGTGCGTGCGATCATCTTACCTGAATTCCCGCATTCGCCGACAAGTTTTCCCGATCCGGTCGCATTCTCCACGAGATGTTGGATTGTTGATAGCCATTTGCGCTGTCTCGCGACAGTTTGCGCCCGCAGTAACGTAATTCGTCGCGCGATCACGTCTTTCTTCTCGCGATCATGCACCGCGAGACAAGTGAAAACAAGATGGCCGCGCCCGTGAGCAACTGCATGGGTAAGTTGGCGAGACGCGACCACGCAGAAAATACCGCGAATGGGCGGGAAAAAAACTTCCGTATCTTCACGATATTTCTGCGTGTTTGCGGAGATTTTTAACATTTTCGCGATAATTTGCGAAAGTGAATTTCGCAAATTCCGCCCACCTCTAACTACAATTCCCAGAAAGCTATTGCCCGTTTTGTAGTTCATAGTCCACGCCTTCGTCTGCATGTCACAAAGAACGTGATCAACAAGCGCCGCTATGCTGGCACACATCGGTATTCAATTATATCTTCACTATTTAAGCTAGTGCTTCACTGTCCACCTGTTACCTCCGGTTCTAGCTCGTGTCCAGCCCGGGGTACCGACGAACAGGTGAGTTAATGTGCACACTCTCCCATTTTTTATTTCTAATTTATTACATACTGTTTGCATTCGGCACCCTGAGGATAATGAGCCCTTTGATTGAATTTAATGTAACTCTGACCGATGCGCACGCAAAACACCTTTGTTCGTAACACTCCACCTCAATTGCGTAGCTTACGATAACAAAGCGCTCACAATATAAGCCCTACAGTTACTGTGACAAATGGGTTGGGATACATGCTGAGTGCTGAGCTCCAGAGCCAATGTTTATGATGGCGTATGAATAAAAGTTTGTAAGACTTCTATATAGCGTACTCAAAGCCACACCGTTTGAAGGCACCAAAGAAAAATAACGGACTGTATACTCTGCATGTTAAAATTATAGAATATACTGCTCCCGTTTTTACGATACACATAGTTTCAAATAGTTTCATAAAGAGGAAAGAAGATTTTCCAGGGTGTTTTACTTGTAGCAAGCATTTTGTTAAATTAATCTTTTCTGTTCATTACGAACATTACAAAAAAGGTTGCAGCTGTCACTGAGGAAGCATATCCCAGCATAGCTCAGAGCCACACTTCAAAATTACAGATCACTGACTACTCTGGTGGGCAATAACAACAAAGACTATGGTGCAGGAGATATATGTGGCAGAATTCTCGCTATATACCTACACGTTCAGACATGATTATGTGAAATGTTAACATTTTTTAGATAGCCATATTTGACAGACTGTTTGATGAATCTTGAAATATGGCATCTATACTTTTTTATCTTTGGATTAGAGCGGTGCCTCACATCCTGACCTGCGGCCAGGTGAGGTGGGGAGTGCACCCGTAAAGCTACGGGTAAGCACAAAATTGTTATACTATATGTGAACAATACAAACAGGTATGAGATACACTTGAAGGTATCTAGCGATGATCAAATTACGATGTCATCACTGAGTACTTCTCTCACAGTATTGGTTTTCAATTCTGATTTTACTTTGTCACATATAGGATGCTAGTGTGTGTTCTCTGTTTTTCTTGCAGGTTCCGTCTAAAGTCCTCTGCTATTACACTTGACCACGAAGACACAGGACAGTGTAGGTTGTGTCATTTCCATCCACATTACTTGGATATCTATATATTTTCAATTCTATTTAATTTCCACTATCTTTATTGCAGTAGCGATTGATTACCTAGGTCCTGAGGAAAGCGAGATCACATTTGATCATAATGGATGAAACATGTAGACCTTTATTTCAAACTAATGCAGTTATTTGGATTTAACTGCATATGCACTGTTTTTAGTTTTGACACCAGGGCAGATCATAATAAAGGTGATTTCCTTCCTGGTAGCCAATTTTAAATCACTTTTCACTCTGTCACCACACGCACGGCAACCATCACCCTATAAAACATTCCATTTTGCTTCGCTTCTTGTGGATTTAGTAGATCCTCGATTTGACTACCTAAAAACATCCCTGAGCTCCCCTCTCCCAGGGAGGGGGTTGTGGCCTTTGGTTGCACTAGGTTTTGCAACCAAGAGGATGTCCAAGATGATGAAGCCAGCTACTTCGGTGGTTGATGGGATTCCGTCCTCTATAAAGGACTCCTCCTAGATTCTGTAGAGACTTGTAAACTAATACTGTTTGTGCTCCTTAGCTTGTTCAAGCTTGATTAGACCCACAGATTACTTTTTGTTCTTATCTATAGTGTGTTTGGGGATTGAATCCTTGCAGGTCTGTAAACTTTCCCTTGGACCCTCTTTGTGAAGTTTTGTTGTGATTGTTTTTGAGGTAGTCCTTCCCTGATTCCTTCCATCATCCTCCTGACTCAGAAAAACAAATCTGATCAACTCTGTTGTGACTCCCAACCCAAATGAGAGAGATTGACCTATAGTGCACTGCTGCTGTTGAACAAGAAGGGAAACATTGAGTAATTGTTTTATGTAGATTTGTGTTTGTTAATAAAACAGACTTGTCTGGTCTTTGAAGATTAATTTGTGAACCAGAAAAAAAGGCAAACAAATCTCACTAAGTGTGAAAGTAGAAGAACCTATCACCTTCAGGAAAAATGCTCACTCATCATGCCACAAACATTGCAAATCATCACAATCAAGCTTACAAATTATAGTTGAACACCCTCCCTCACTGTCTGCCACCACGTGAATCATCACTCACAATCACTCATATATAAATTATTGGTGTAACATATTTAAATGTTCCAATTCAAGTGTGGTGGTACACAATTGTGGATCCTCTTTGATGCATGCAACACACTTTGGGGCAGTGTTTGTGAATGAAATGTTCTGGGTCAGGCTTGCTAGGTGATGAAAAAAAGAGAGGCATAGGACAGAGGAAAGGATTGTGTCTCCAATATCCTCCAAGAAAATGTGGGAGGGGGTTTCTTCACGGCACACTGATCCAACTCCAATCCAACCATACATGTCTCTAAACAGTGGGCCTGCATAAGTCAGTCAGATACAAACAAATTCAATTAATATATTATTCCCCTACATTTATCCATTTTGATTTGGCAAAGCAATTCAGAAGCAAAAGTTCTATGTTGGCCTGCTAACAAGGGAAGTAGAGTTTGTCCTCATACTTAGGTGGGTCATCTAAAGTTGGTCAGCTAACAAACTCTGATCTGTATCTGACCAATCACCCTAATGTTCCTCCTGTGGTATTTTTTGGAACAGTGTAATTCGGTTGTACAAAATGTTGGTTCATTTTGATCCCAGTCAATCTCTCCACCTTTTGAGGCAAGAGACTGGTCCTTCTCACTGAGGTGACTGAACTAGATGCAATGAACACAAGCTCAGCAGATACAATGGCTAACGGACAGGCCAGATACTTTATTGGCAAACTGCTGAGCTGTGGCCTTTGGTTCATCTCCGCATTTCAATACACTAGTGTATTTTGATCTACATAGACCTCTCTTGGGTCATCTCGATACTCATTGAATATCCTCTCAATGGGCATTGGTACTATCACTTCCTGAACCTGTTTTGCATTCACCTCTGCACTGGACTTAAGCCCTACCATTTGATACCAAGTCAATGCAGAGGCTGTGGACAATTTTTGTGATCCTAATGTTTCTGCCATCACTGTTCTTGCTGCTGGTGTTGGCTGCGGTGAGATAGGACTGCCCTGTCTGGAAATGAAAGTGACATCCCAGAACTTCTCTGTTCTGTGAGTGGGACTCTAGGTTTCGGCCTTCATCTTACAGGAATCTGGCTTACTAAACAATTGATTTATTGTGTTCTAAAACATCCCCTTCTGAAAAAAGAATGAAAGTGGCCAGTATTTTTTTGAAATGTTAATCCAATATTGTGGCACAAATAAACTCTTTGGATGACACGATGTCTCTTTGCAGCCTTGTATTCTTAGTCAAGCAAAGGATTAAGTTCTGAACCAAGATATATGCATATTCGTATTCATCGCCCACAGCTGTGAATATGCTAGACATGCTTTTTAACTGCTCCTTTAGCAGATACAGCAACAGGATAGCTTGGCCCATCATAATGTCCTCCTTGCTTACTTCCTGTATGAATACCTCAAAAGGAAGTAGCATCTCTGGCAGGCATTTAAATTGTATCTATTTGTCCATCTCAATGGTCATGCTTCTAGTTACATCTCCTGTTTGCATGACATACTCATTGATTGGGTTGTACTGCTCAAACAGATGATGAAACATGAGAAACATGAGAAAGGGTGAGTTCCAACTTATTGGCACCTCCTGTATGAGAGCTTTAACTGGTACACTATTAGCACGCTGAATGATCCTCAACTGCTTCCGGGCTTTCAAAGAATGGCTGAAATGAGTTCAGATTTTTGGGGAGGTGGTCAGCAATTTGCTGACTAGGTTTTCTTTTCTTAGAAAGTCCTGCACAGTGATGTTGATGCAATGCACCAAAAATAGGACTTTGAAATAGCCACCATCTGCCATCTGCCATGTACCTAACTATATTACTGCCATTGTCTGTGACATAAAATCTGATTTTTAGACCTCTGGGTCACAGCCATTCAAGGACCTTGCTGTTAGAGTTGTCCAAGATGTTTGCAGCTACATGGGATTTCTCTATGTCAAACATGGATACTGTTGCATGCCACCAAATTATTTTAAATGTTTCCTTAGTGCTGAGACTATAGGCTTTGCCTAACCCCCACAAAAGTCATCCAGTGTGCAGTGATACACATACAATCAGATGCTTGACAACTGGTTCACATGTCTGTCGTTAGGTGAATAGTCTGAACAGCACTCTGCTGCAAAGCTTTTCCAACCAATTCCAGCACATCATGATGGAGTGTTGGAACAGGCACTCTGGCAAAGTAGGTCCTGCTGGGAATCTTCCATTTTGAAAGGATGGCCATCATAAACTCTACAAAACCCACTCCTTCAACAAAAGAAAAAGGGAGCAGGTTCAGCGCTAACATATTAGCCAGCCTCCCATTGTAGAAATGTGTCATTGGGTGGTTGAGTTTGTAGGGCCCATCCTGCCTAAACATACTCTTGATAGTTGCCTGGATCTTATTTTGTTGGTGATGCCACTGATGCAGGATACTTATGGAGAGGACTAGGAGGTGGCATACTCAATTCAAGTCTTGGGGCAGTCACCGTATGCTGTTGCTGTGTGGTCTCCATCTGACTCCTGTGCCATTGCGAGGTTGCTGAGGTGAGTGACACTTGTGCACTGCTGGGGACAAGGCTGCTTTGCATAAAGATGTCACCTTGTTCTTTCCCATCACCATCTACACCTCCCACTCTGATCGGAGGCTCCAGAGTCAATACCACTCCCACTTTTCCTTGACCACCATCATGTGCAGAAAGTTGATTAAAGTGTGCCTCCCGGTGGAGGGTGCAATGTTTTTCAAATGGGTCACTTGGTCTCCCATACCAAAGTGTGTACCAATGTTACAAACACTAGCAGTGCAAATAAAGAATATTGCAATGTTGTTCTCCTGTTTGCTAACCATGAAGAAGTCTCAAAGTGGGGAGGAGTTCCTTTTCATCGGGCCACTGAAGCCACTGCCAATTCCCGAAGAACTGGTGGTAGGCGGGTGTGTCTATGATTCGCTCAATGCATTGCATCTTCTACAGAGCAAGTGGTATATGTAGGTCATGTGGAGTTTACAAATATGGGGGCTGGCACAGGCGGAAGTGGTGGTGTGAGGTCAGATACCACGCACACCAAGTTTTGATAGGATGCACCAAATTAGAAAAGATAATGGCGTGCTGAAGAGGAGTCGTCCTCTAAACCAAGGCGGAAGAATAATGTCAGTAGTTGCACTGCCCAACAATGAGTAGTGTCCCTCTCATAGCACAGCAGTAATTGGGCGACAATATCGCAAAGAATCCAAGAGATGTTCAACAGGGTAACACTTGAACAAGAGTATCCATTTTTAGCATGAATATCACAGCAGTTAAACTGTTGAAAAGACTTCCAAAGAATTTTGGAGGAAACCAAAGGAAAGTCCCCGATGCATTTCGGGTAAATGACCCTTCGTCAGGAGGAATCCTAAACAATAAAAAGTAGGTGTAAATGTCACAACCCCCAGTCAACTCATTACAATCAAATAAGCCTATGTCTGAATAATGTGAAAGTGGAAATGGCACAACTGATGAAATAGAAACCGGGAAACACCAGAATGTAAAAATCACCGTGGGAACGTATTAAAGTTCAGTAGGTAAGTGAACAAAGCCAAACCGATCAAAAACAGGTGAAAAAAGAACAATGGTGGTGTCACATCTCTTGGAGCAGGTTGAATCACAGGGGTAATGTCGGTCTCCACAGTGCAGGTTTCCACACTGCCTGGCTCGTTGTCATCATCATAGACAACCCCATCTCATACTTGTAATGCTTTGAGGAACTTTCCTTTTCCTGAGCCTCTCCTAGCATGTCTCGGACGCAGTCAGGGTTCAATCAGTGTCCATACTATCAGAAAGGGGGTTTGGAGAAGATGGTGGAGTACCCTTCCATTTTCTTGGTGCAGAGCTGGAAGCCAATGCTTGTAATAGGCAAGTTTCTTGCTCAGCACGAAGCTCAACCTCCTGTTATGCTCCTACTTCAGTAAGATCCATTGCAGGCTGTGACTGTTTTCCACTTTCGTTCAATGATTGGGTACTCCCTTGTGAAAGAGACAAATCCGATTCAATGTCACTGCTCATTGGGGTCAACATGATTGCAGTGACTTCCTTGCTGAGAGACATGGCTTGGGCTAAGGTTGAGGTGCTGCTGCTGATGCAGGAATGCTGCTCCCAGCTTGCTCCCCAGAGGTCGGTGCAGCAGGCACATGTTTTCTGAAAAACTTCTGGCCGGCACACCAGTGGCTGAAACCTGCTCCTTCTCACCCCACTGGCTACTTTCTTGGCAGCACCTTTCTTTGGGGCCACATAGAAGCTGTCAATTGGCATTGGAACATAGCTTCACAAGCAGAAGAGATTGAAGTACTCACGTGACTGTCTGGCAGTACTGTGGGTGATGTCTCTTGTGCACCTGAAAGCAAACAAGCAAGAAAAACATTTAGTGACACATAGTATTGTTGCAGTTTGAATTAGAGAGTATAATTTAGTGTGGTTACTTAAGTTATCATTTTTATCCTAAATAATTAACAACAACAGTGCCTTTAAAAAGTCAAACTACACCACCAAAACATAATATTTAATTTCCAATCAGGATAAGAACATACATATGTAGCTGTTTGCGGTGTTTGCAAATGAATGCTGGTGTGTGTCTACTCTATGGCAGGTAGGAGGTCCAGGGGAAATGGAACAATCCTTAAAAAATTAATGCTGGTGTGTGTTGTGCACCTATGGCAGGCAGGGAGCCTAGGGAAAAATGTAATAATCCTTAAAAAATGAATGCTGTTGTGCGGAAGTGTGCCTCTAGAGGGTTGGTGGAATTTCTTTTTTAAACATTTAAAATAAAAGCAAGCATATTATGTCAGCCTTTAGAAATGCATATCTAGGGTGACACTTTGCTTTTTAACTTATTATTTTAACCATATGTGTTTTCTGTAGTGATTAATTTATTTCACATAAAATATACGTAGCGGGAAAATGTACCACAGCACCTCAACTATATAATTATATGACATTCCAACCAAAATGCTGCAAAAGAATAAAAAAATTCACTTGAGTTGCCCTAGCCTTGCCTCCAGGAGCCCACACTAAGCCTACCCTCCCCCCAACAATGAGCAAACATGTCAGAGATCACCCTGGCGATGCCACCCACTAACACTCCCACTCCTCACCATTCCCACCTCCAAACAACACAGAAAAAGAAACATAACACTGGTAGTAGAAAGAGCATACAGGTGAATTGTTAAAAAAATACTGCAATGCCCTTAAAAGAATCCTTCAGTCCGCCTGACAAAAGACGGAATTCATACAGTCAAGGAAAAACATTTCCGATCCAGAGAATGAGAATCATTATAAGCAAAACGATTCTAGTTCAGAGTCCTGGGCACTGCCCCCCACAAAGCTCCTTTAGACATTTTTGAGGCTTTATTTCAGAGGTAAATGTCTGACTCTCCCTTTACAGATAACCTTGAGGCGGGCTGGATCATGAGGAACACTTTACATCCGAGACCCTGAAAGGGCTTAAACTGCTGCCTTAAGTGCTTCCTTGTCTGCACTGTATTGTGGCAAACATCAGGCAGGGCAATACAGGTATGGCCGTCATATGACCACTTGGCCTCAGGTCGTGCTTTGTCAAATATCGCTTGCCAATTAAATAAATCACCAAAGTACACTTAGACAGCTGTAGATTTCTCTGCTTCCTTGGACTGCTGTTGTTTTCTGAGCATCAATGGAAATCGGAGGACTTGTTGCACTTCAGATTACCAGTCCCACTGGCAAAGATCAGAAAATGCCCCTTTAAACAGACCAAGCATAAAGGGCCTAATGTCATTCACCTCAACATTTTCAGCTAGGCCAAGAAACCTTAAGTTATTTCTACACTGACGATTTTTTAAATCCTCTAATTTCCAAATAACATCAACCAACTGGGACTCATGTTTTTTATGGCTTTTTAATGACCTGCTGTTTAACTCCAAGGCAGCAGTTCATTATTCACAGTAAGCAATTCTATCCGATATTTCAGAGCAGGTTTTATTAACCTTGCAGATTGACCCTTACAATTTTTTCGTGGACAAATGGGTCCACCTATTCTCATTACCAGCATCCCCCTGCATCTGTTTTAAAACAGCATAGATAAGACTGGTAGAGGGTTTGTCTGAGTTTTCACAACTGCCTGTTGTCACTGATTGCCAAGGGATACCAGGACCAGCTTTATTCTCTTCATAGACCTGTTGGGTAGCTGGATAGTCCCACTTCAATTTGTGAGCAATACTAACATTCAATTCATGCCCTCTCCCCCCAGATCTGGTCTTCTCTTTGTGTTTTTACGTGACCCACATGATTGCAGTCATAACTGATTCACCCAGACTACTGCTGTGACTGACCACTGAAGCACCTGAGGCTGAATCCTCATCTGTTGCCCCATTGCTTGTAACTGAGAGAACAGAATTAACTGAGAGAGAAAAAAATGCCTTGCCATATTTTGGGGAGCCAACATTACATGGAAGCGGGTACCAGCGGTATGGGAGAAACCATTCATATTAGCCTCAGTGTCCTCCAAGACTGCCAAAAGTCTCCCATCTGACAGGCTGACAGGGACAGGTTCATCTGCCGTACCCTTGAGGCTCCGACAGATGGTCCTGCACAGCCTTCCCCCTCCACCAGGCTGCCCCCAGCTTTTACCGGAAGATTATCCCCCAAAGTTTGCCCTTTTTGCACTAAAGAAGGGGAACACCTACTTCTGAGGGATTGCTGAATCTTGTTGTTGACACTGCTGCCAGATCTTGTGTTGCAGATAGACTTGCAGTTAACTCCATTCCCGTATGGGGCATTCTCATGCCTGCTGCAGCTGCCACAAAAATCTTGGGAATTGAAGATTGAGTCTGCCTGGCTAGACCTGAAAGGGACGGTACCTCCTTTTGCACCATCAGTTTCTTGTGAGTGGACCTAGGTCCCAGTTTTTCCGCTTCAATGGCAGCTGGGTCCTTACCTTTTTTCCCTGCAATGTTCTGTTGTGTCTGTGCCGATATGAATGCCAGCACCACATAATCGGCCCACTGCTTGATTTTTTAAGAATTTTCAGTGGCATATTCCCCTTAATCCGCTAGCTTATCTTGCGGATAAGATTGCAGAGGACACAGCAAACTAATTATAACACAGATGCCAGTGTTAATGGTTGGGCCATCTACTAGCATTTTGTTCCAGACAAAAAGCGCCATAGGGCCTGGTAAGGGAAGTTCGGGACCCTATTAATGGTGTGATATCTGATCTGGAGGGTAGACGGGCTGCCTTTCAAAGTTTTTATCAGCAGTGTAAACAGACGATGTGTGGTCGTAGCAGGGGACATGCTCCGGTATTTAGACTCTGTTCTTACACGAGATTGGATGAGGAAGATCATGATTATTTAGATAAACCACTTTTGTCCTCTGAAATTCTAATAGCTATTACAAATTTTCCCTCAGGGAAAGCAGTTGGACATGTTATGTTCCCCACTGAGCTTCATGGGGTGTTTTCTGTTGGTTTACAAGTATATTTACTTGATGCTTTTTCGCAGATTCAGAAAGGCTCATACCGACCAAGGGCTAAGATTGCTCTGATGGGTGGGCAATCCAGGTCGATTATGATACAGCAGGGGACAAGGCAGGAATGCCCATGTTCTCCATGATTATTTGCCTTATATATTGATCCACTGATTAGAAGGATTGAGAACAACCCTTTCATCTCAAAGTTATGAGGGATGGGATAATAAAATATTGGCATATGCTGATGATGTGGCAGTTGTCACTCTCAATCCAGGGGCTTTGCTAGGTGAGATCAAAAATGAGATCTACATTTTCGGTAGCTTTTCTGGATATTTATTAAATGAAGATGAGATGCAGGTAGTTGTCAATTGCAATAAACAGTTTTGGGATAGGCATGTGGTAGACAGTGCGGTGTATCTTGGAGTCACTATAACTAGAGATGTGGAGAAACGTGTGGAGATTAATCTTGATCCTTTAATTATGAAAGTGGATTTTGGAAGCATGAATACAATATTAGGTAGAATTAATATTGTTAAAATGATTTTATTTTATTACCCAAAATGTTTTATTTTATAGGGACATTCCACTAGATGTGGGGAATCATTGGTTTAAAGCAATAAATGGCATGGTCTCGAGATTCTTATAGGCATATTCTGGGTCCAGAAGGGCAATGCCATTTTTGACTCGTCCATGAGATCGAGGTGGATAGGCCATTCTGAACTTTAAATTATATTACTAGACAGCTACCCTCCAACAGATGAATATTTGTTTCAAGTTAAATAAGGTGTTGGGGTGGTACCTAATGACTCTCCTAAAGTAGAAGAAGGGGTGTGAGGGAGTCTTCTATGGGCAAACTGAAATTGGATATTTTAAAAGAGTTTGATTTAAGGCTCTCCAATGTGTATATAAAATCTGGTCCTCAGAGTACAAAAAACAGAGATTGGTTCTTTAAATTCTCCACCTTATTGCAAAAAAAATCCTAGCATTCTGGATAGCTTTCAGAATCTTTACATGAGTTGGTGGAAAGAGCTTGGTCCGTTTAGGACAAGGTGACTTTTTTGTTGATAAATGTAAAATTACTTTTGAGTTTCTCACGACAGAGTTTAGCCTTGCTCCTCACAAATTTTTTAAATACTTACAACCCTGGGATTCTTCAGGTAAAAAACAGAGGAGACTCATCTGGGTTCTCTAGGGTAGAATTGTTAGACATGGTTATTGGAAGTCAGTGCTCGATAGGGCAATTATATAATGTCATAAATAGTCTGGTGCAGGCTGATCTAGAAAAGCATGCAGGACGGTAGCAGGAGAAACTGCAGTCAGAGAACACTGTTTTTTGGAAATTCTTGATCTTGCTGAGTGAATATTATTGTCTGCTAATCTTCAAGTTCAGCATTTTAAAACTTGTTTTGGCTTATATTATAACCCTGAGAAATTTGCCAGATGGGGCGGGATGGTAGGTACATGTTGTCCCTATGTCAACCTGATATGACTGATATGTTTGTGGTTTGTCCATCTTTAGAAGGCCAGAAGAAGGAAGTTAATGATTTTATCAGGTAAAACTTGGAGTAGAAATAGTTGTACCTAACCATGCTCAATTATTTACTTTTGTGCCTATGACAGTATTTAGTTTGTGCTTAGCTTCAGTCTGTTGGACCCCTCTTTTCATCAATGGTAAGCGTGGCTTCTGGCAATTTAGAATTTGGAACAGTCATTATATGTGTGGAAAGGTAAAAATGCTAGGGAAAAAAAAGTTTTTTGCTGCCTATTATAAACTGGATCTCTGACCAGCCAGATAGCTAATATTAGAGGGGGAATAGGGTGGAGGCTGATTTATTCCTGTAGAATGCACCTACCTTGGGGGATTGCTGGTTTATCAATAGTAGAGTGTTTACTGATTCTTGTTTATTTAACATGAGCAACACTTTATTACACAATAACAGCAAAGCTTTGATGCATTGATTAATTGTTTAGTAATATAGCATGTGTCTGCTGCTTTATATGAAATGTATATTACAAATTTTTTGCTTGGGTTGGGGGAGAAAAGATTTGAATTTAATGCAACTTCTTTAAAAAAAAGAGAAACCCGTGGGGAGGCAAGAGGGTGCAAGTGAAATGCAAAAAGCATACAATATACAACTTTTAAGAAATATATAAATACTACAATGATCCTCAAGTACAATATTAAACTGATATCAGGGAAAAGTAAAAAAAATGAACAAATACAAAAAGGTATAGCCCTCTTTTATCAATCTCTCTTTACAAACTGGAAAAAAGGGTAGCTGTACTAAATGGCCTTCGGCCACATGGTCAAACAATAGCAACCAACAAGGAGGCATGGCCACAACAAAAAACACATGCAGGCCTATGGGGAAAGTGCACTGGCTGGCTACACAAAATGGCCTCTGGACACATGGTAAAACAACAACAACAAGCGCGGAGGCCTGGAAAACAAAGAACACATGCAGGCCTATGGACACTGTCTATACGAAATGGCCACTGGCCACATGGCATTGGGAACAAAGACAATGGTGGCCTATGGCAAACACACTCACACACTGGCCAGAAAAAGGAGGCAGGGCAACACTGAAGAAAACAGTATTAATTCAGCAGTGCCAAAAATGAAATGAAACTTAGCTGTAAAATTTTACAACAATACACATACTCCAAAGACATCCAATATATGTTTCCCCACCTATACACGTTTTGCAGACAAAAAAGGGAAATTTCCAAAACAAACACATGTTTTTAATCCAATGACAATCCCTGGCATAAATGATATTTCAATTTAACAGATATTACAGAAAAAGTGTTTCATGCACCTATTACTAGTACTGTGCCTACTGACTGGGTGGACCATTAGCAGACTAGGCCACATAGTAAAATAAATGAATATTGCAAATGTATTAAAAACCTGGAACAAATGTTATGAACTTTGTAACATTTTTCTTTTACAAAAGAAAAAATATACAAAAAAATAACTAGGCTGCCCATTATATCACATTTTAAAAATGTAATAAAAATACAAAAAAATACTGGGGGATGCCCTCTATCACACAAACAAGACCTTTTAGACAACAGTTTTTGAACTTACTTGGGATATCACAAAAACAAAGTCCTTAAATCCAATGGAATATATGTAGCAGATAAAGAGTGTGATTTTTCAGCTCCAAATCCAAAGGAAAAGTGATCAGGAGATGAACAAAACACCTGGATGAGCCTGCTGGACAGGAACTTGAAGTTGGAGTCTCTGGGGCACTTTCTCCTTATTGAAAAAAAGTAAAATAAAAAAAGGCTCCTAGCACTAAAAAACAATTTAAACAGTTCATTGGCAAAAAACATTAACTCGAAAACATATTTTTGTGTTGACTTAGCGGGTTCTCAAGGAGAAAATCTGCTTCAGGATGCAGCTGTGGTTGCTGGCACTCTCTTGCGCTCTGTATCAACAGAAAAAAGGCGCCAAATGTCACTGGCCCATTCCAAAAGCTCTGCTAGCAGGTGTAAAATCTTGCAAGTGCTCACAGGCAGCCGGCAATTCTCATGGGCAGTCGCGGGAAATTGGCAAATCTCGCCATCGCTCACGCGCTCCCCGCCAGACTCATTGCACTCACCAGCATACTCCAAAAACGCAGCTCAAACGCGGCAACAAAAAAGTTCTGCCACAATTAGGAAAGCGATACTTATCGAGTTCCCAAATTCTGCAAACTCCACGAGTGGAGCGGACATTTAAGGACAGGCATTGTCTGAAGGACTGCTGTGCCTGCTTAAGGACTCAACTTGACTGCTTATCTGGATAAATTGCATTTCTGCTTGTTACTCTGCTACTCCCTGACTGCTGAAGAATAGGTGGACTCTGCTTTCCTACCACTTGACCTCCAAGGGCTTGCTGGCTTTCTGAAGTCTTAGGGACACAAAAGACTTCCTGCATTTCTGCTGGTGCTACTGGATTCTGTCTTCTTTGAGTCCTACCCTTGCCTGATGTGCCCTCTCCAAGTTCAGGTCCTCAAAAGTGGGCTCTTCAGCTGTTTGCTACAAAATTGATGCATCGTCCCCACTGCGCCGGTTGGAACCAACGGATCACTATTCGATGTCGGTGCAGAGACTGTTTGACGACAGCGGTTTTACAGCCTGCACGGCTGACAGCAATGCTCTGTGTGGCTCGATGACGGTGCATTGCCTTCATCTTAGTGAAGCTCAATGATGGTGCATGGGTCCTGTAGCAGGCTTGCCCTTCATCATGGTCAGCCTGAACATTAGATTTGCACTGGTCCCTCGGGACCTCAAGCAATCTTTTGACCGCCAGTGACTTCTAAGCACTGTTTTTGCATTTTTTCTTTCACAATTCATATCACAACTTCTACTGATTGGATTTTTTTTTGTTTTGGTCTTATTTTGCTCAGACACATATTAACTATTTTGCTAAACCTGTGCAGAGTCTTTTTGTGGTGTATTGATTGTGTTAATGTGTGTGTGTTGCACAAATACGTTACACATTGCCTCTTTAGATAAGCCTGAGTGCTCTATGCCAAGCTTTCAGAGGGTGAGTACAGGTTATCTTTTAGTGTGTATCTAGCTTACGCTGACTAGAGTGGTGGTTCCTGCCTGAATTGAGTGCACACTTCAGCCAACCAGGAATCCCATTTCTAACACCATTTCTCAAGTGCAATTGCATGTGTCAGATATGCATGTCAGAGGTAAATGAGGCTTCCCTTCAGATCCCTGCCCCCCAGTCCCCTGCCTTCACATGGTCACCACTTGGTCAACCTTACTAATGCCTTCCACCACGTCTCTATTTAACCTATCTCTCAATTAAGTGAAAATGCTACTGGAATGGAAACATGCATGGGTTACCCCTATCTTAAAGAAATCTAACACTGATGATAACGAGCTTGCCGACTATCATCCCATCTCACTACTTGCCCTTTTAAGCAAGGTTTTGGAGGGTCTTATGAATAAACAACTCTCCTCCTATCTGGAGGACCTCCACTTATTGGATCCTAAGCAAACTGGCTTTGGATGTTTTCACAGCATGAGACCCGCATTGGTGGTTGTAGTCAATTCCATTAGACTCATATAGGATTACTGCACTTCGGCTATGCTGGTTCTGCTAGTGTCAGTTACTTTTGATACTATTTCCCACTCTATCCTGGTCCATAGGCTCTATGAGACATGTATCCATGGGAAGGCCCTAGACTGGCTTAAAGTTTTGGGGGAAAATAGGACCCAAATATTCTCACTCAATCCTTTTAAATTTAGGACCATGTTCTTGAATATGGGAGTCCCACATGGCTCCTCCTTGAGCCCTACTATTTTTAACATCTATGTGGTGCCCCTTTCCCAGTTTTTCAAGTCCTGGGTCTTTAACTTTATATCTTATGCAGGTGATACCCAATTAATCATCTCATTTTAGCATGATCTGTAAAATGTGAAAAACAGATTTATTGACTGCATGAGGAAGATAGCTACTTGGAAGATTCTGGAACTGTCTACAGCTCAATGTGGAGACAGGACTGATATTCTGCTGTTTGGCATGTTGCAGGCCTACTGGCCAGATGATTGGTGGCCTTCAGAGCTGGGCTCGCCCCTTCATCCTAACAGCGCAGTCAAGAATCTTGGTGTTTCGGTTGATGCTAATCTCTCCAAGAGAGAACAGGTTATGTCCGTCTGAGGTACCTGTTTTTGTACAATGTGCCTGCTTAAAAAAGTGTTCCAGTGGCTCCAGTTGATTTCAAAGAGAACTCTTATACAGGCTTTCATAATGAATATGAATTTGAATATGTTGGACAGGCCACACGAAGGGCTTGCTCCCTCCCCGCACGACAGGGCCCGAGCTCCGGACCACCAGGCATAACCCACGAAAAGCACCTGTACCCCGTCTCCCGACGGATCTTCTGCCCTCGGACCTCTACTCATCACGGGGCCCAGCCCCACCGGCTCCCCCGGCCGGTTCAAGCCGCCATCTTGGGCCCTGCACCACAAGGCCGCGTGGCCTCGCCCCGACCCTAACCCCGGGCCTGGCTGGCCCCGACATCCCGGCACCACCATCCACCCAGGAGGTGAGCGGACCACTTGGCAGGTCAATGGGAGAACGAAGTGTCAAGAGCTCTTTCCCCGCCAGGTGCCGATCGCCTCCAGCTCCCCCAGGCGCTGGCTCCACCCCCTGCTGGGTGTCTGGACACCTTCATCCCGGGCCCTCCGACCTCCAAGTGCGAGGGTCCGGACATCAAAGGGCGCCTGCCCTATAACTGGGGCAACTCCGGAGCAGGAAGGCAGTTGTATCCTGGAGTCGAGAGACACCGAGAGAACTCAGCCTTGACGGACTACTGGCGCTGCCGTAGCCCGCTCTTGTGAACCATCGTCCTGCCTGCTGGCGCTGCCGCGGCCTTCTGCAACATCCATCCTCGTCGGGACCTGCTGGCGCTGCCGCGGCCCGTTGTAACGACCATCCTCACCGGGACCTGCTGGCGCTGCCGCGGACCGTACATCGACCATCTTTCCGGGACCTGCTGGCGCTGCCGCGGACCGTGTACCGACCATCTCGACCGGGACCTGCTGGCGCTGCAGCGGCCCGTACCAACTAAACCACCAAGCTCGAGGATTGTGAGCTAGTCATCATCTCATCCGAACTACCTGACTGGTAAACAGACTGTCCCGCTACCCCTTACCCTGCATTGAGAGACTTGAATCGAGGGGACCCCTGAGTCCAGACCTCCTTGTACCATTCAACCGTACCTTAAGAAGTGCTTATAAAGAACACTGAACCTTATCCGTGTGTGGTATCTGTCTGTGGGGGGGGGGGGAAGTTACTTGTCTGTACGATCGCTGGAGACGGCTCTCCCCGGAGACCTCTCCTCCTGACCCCGGCCGACCCTCCCGGTCCGTCTACCCTTTCTAACATTGGTGGCCAGCGGCGCGATCCGAATCAACGCGTAATCGTACAGAGAGTAGCTCACCCCACGACAAAAACACGATGTCAGCCAAAGATAGCAGCTCCACCGAGAAATTTCAAATGGATAAGTTAGAAGAATACAACCACCGCGAACTGAGACAATTCTGCATAGAACTTGGCATTGCTACCACCGGCCTGAGTACCAAGGATGATCTAAAGCACGCCCTAGAGTCGTGGACAGAAACTGGGGTCGCCGGACCCTCCGACCAAAGCAGCATCACACCAGAGGGGAACGCCACGGCTCCCGAGGAGCGGGGAACGGGCCCCTCGCAGGAGGAGATCCGAGAAAGAGAAAGAACCAGATTGCACGAGTTGGAAATGGCACGACTCAAGATGGATGGGGAACTCAAGTTAGCTGAACAGAAACTCAACCTCGAGCATATGCGGCTCCGAGAAGAACGAGAAGAGAAGCAGAGACAGAGAGAGCTGGAGGAGAAAAAAATAACGCTCGAGCACGAGCGCCAACTAGCGGAGATAGAACTTCGGAAACAGAATAAAGAACTGGGGGTGCCTGAGCGACCACACACCCAGGGGCCAATCGAGAAAAAAGTCCACATCCCCAAGGATGTTGTCCGCGAGTATGTCCGAGAAGACGACATACAACAGTGGTTTAAAGCCTACGAGATCGCCATGACCTCCCACCGGATCGACCGGAGTGATTGGGGAGCCGGACTTTGGGGGAGGTTTATCAACGAGGGTCGCGATGCCCTACTGCAGCTCCCAGATCACCAAATGTCGTCCTACGACCACATGAAGGCTGCCCTCCTCACCCGCTACGGCCTCACACCCGAGATGTACCGCCAGAGGTTCAGAGATTGCACCCGGATCCCAGGTACAACTTGGGTAGAATACGTGAACTATTTCAGCCGTGCCTTCGAGGGTTGGATCAAGGGGAGCCATGTCACCACCTACGAACAACTCTTTAACCTTATGGTATGGGAACACCTGTCGAACAACTGTTTCGTCGAGCTCAGGCAGCACCTCCTCGACAGTAAGCTGACTGACCCCCGGCAGCTCGCCGCCGAAGCTGACCGATGGGAAAGCACCCGAGTGGGCCGGAGGGGGCCACACGAACAGAACAGAAGCAACCAAGGCCAGCACCGTCCTCGGGGAGGAGGAGGGGGCCAGGGGCGAGGGAGAGACGCCTTGCCGGCAACACCCGTGGCCAGCACCCCGCCTCCGGCCGGCCGGGGCAACCCCCCGTGGCGTCCTGGGTTCCGAGCCAACGTCACGTGCCACCGATGCCAGCGAGTCGGCCACTACGCCAATGACCCGAGCTGCCCGCAGAACCAAACACCCAAGCCCCGCCAGGTAGCTGCCGCCGCCCTGGGGGAAGAGCGATTATCGGAGGAACCAGAAGGGTATGAGCCGGCCCAGCTAGAGTGGGAACCGGCCGCCATGGTCCTGGCGTGCTTAGGGGGAAGAGACATGGTCCCGCGGGCTCCCCTACCCGCTAACACCAGGAAATACGGTCAGTGGGTGACCATTAATGGACAGCGAGCCGAGGCCTTGCGTGACACAGGCGCCAGTGTGACGGCCGTCCGCTGTCACCTGGTGAAGCCCGAGCAGATCCTGCCGAACATTCTCTGCCCCGTCCGCTCGGCAGACAACTCTGAGAGTATGTGTCAAATGGCCTGCGTCCCATTCGAATGGGGAGGGGTCTCCGGCCTGTTGAAGGTGACGGTCCGGGACGATGCCCCCGTGGACTGCCTCCTGGGGAATGACCTCGAGAGTTCCCCGTGGGCCACCGTTGAGAGAAGAGAGCACCTGGGGATGCTGGGCCTCCCGGACTGGGCCTGCATAACCACCCGGTCCATGGCCGCCCGTGCCGTCCCCCGATCAGAAGAACCGGAATGGCCAGCACCTCCGCCCCCGGTCGCCCCAGTAGAAGACAACGACGAGGCCAGCCTCCCGGACCCGACGACCGAAGGGGACGCGCAACCCCAGGACCTTCCTGACCTGGCTCAGTGGCGTCAAGAAGGGGGGCCCACCCAAGAACAGTTCCGCCAGGAACAAAAGACCTGTCCCTCCCTCGAGGGACTCCGCCAACAAGCCAGCGCCCAGAACGCAGGGGACTCCACCGGAACTCACTGGGTCTACTGGGATAACGACCTGCTATACAGCGAGCAAAGAATCGCCGAGCTGGGGGCCGGTCGAGTACTGGTGGTACCTCTCCGCTTCAGAGACTTTCTGCTCAACCTGGCCCACGATGTCCCCCTGGCTGGACACCTGGGCCAGGACAAAACGTACAGCCGCCTAGTGACCCACTTTTTCTGGCCGAAAATGAGGAACGACGTCCTGAACCACTGCCGATCTTGCCCCACATGCCAAGCCAGCGGGAAGAGTGGTCGGAAGCTGAAAGCCCCTCTGCAACCCTTCCCTGTGGTCACCACCCCGTTCGAGAGGGTGGGGATAGACATTGTGGGGCCTCTGGACCCCCGCACGGCACAAGGACACAGGTTCATCTTAGTACTGGTGGACCATGCCACCCGCTACCCCGAGGCGGTGCCCCTACGGACCGTGACAGCTCCGGTGGTTGGCCGGGCCCTAATGGGGATCTTCTCCCAGGTAGGCTTCCCCCGAGATGTCGTCAGCGACCGAGGCACGAACTTTATATCCAAATACATGAAGTCCCTCTGGCAACAATGCGGGGTCACCTACAGATTCACGACCCCCTATCACCCCCAAGGGAACGGACTAGTGGAGCGTTTTAACCGCACTCTCAAGGGGATGATTGGGGGATTGGAAGAGCCCCTCCGTCGCCAGTGGGATGTACTACTCCCGTGCCTCCTCTTCGCCTACCGAGAAGTTCCCCAGAAGTCCCTCGGTTTTAGCCCTTTCGAACTCCTGTACGGGCACCCTGTGCGAGGGCCCCTCAGCCTAGTAAAAGAAGGTTGGGAGATGGCCCCCCTAAAGACCCCTCCAGACGTCTTCAAATACATCCTGGCCCTACGCAATCAGACCCGGCGCTTCAGAGAGATGGCCAAGGCGAACCTCGAGGCCAGCCAGGAGGACATGAAGAGGTGGTATGATCACAATGCCTCCTCCGTTGAGTTCGAGCCTGGACAACAAGTATGGGTGATGTCCCCCACCGAACCATGTGCCTTGCAAGATAAGTGGACGGGGCCCTTCAAAGTGGTCGAGCGCAAAAGCCCCGTCACTTACCTCATCGACCTGGAGACCTCCCGGAACCCCCTTCGGGTCCTCCACACCAACCGACTCAAACCACACTTTGTGCGCTCAGAACTCAGCCTCCTGATGGCTACGGACAGTGGGGCAGAGGAAGACTCCGAACCCCTCCCGGATCTTCTGAAGACTCAGGAGAATGACGGCTCCATGGACGGAGTCCGGCTCTCTGACGCCCTCACTTCGGAGCAACGCCAGGGCTGCCGGAACCTCCTGCTGCAGTTCGCTACCCTGTTCTCCCTCACCCCTTGGTGTTTGCACGACGTGGACACCGGGGACAGTCCCCCTGTCCGACACCGGGCCTACCGCGTACCAGATCGGGTACGGGCCTGCATACAGGAGGAAGTGGCCAAGATGCTCACAATCGGGGTCATCGAGCCCTCGGACAGTCCCTGGGCCAGTCCGGTTGTATTGGTTCCCAAAGCCGCTGCCCCCGGCACCGCACCTGAACTGAGATTCTGCGTCGACTACCGGGGCTTGAACGCTGTCACCCGGACCGACGCTCATCCGATCCCCCGAGCAGACGAGCTGATCGACCGGCTGGGGGCCGCCCGCTACCTCAGTATCTTCGACCTAACAGCGGGCTACTGGCAGATCGGCCTCACACCCAGGGCTCAGGAACGGTCAGCCTTCTCTACCCCCGATGGCCACTACCAATTCAAGGTCATGCCCTTCGGCATGAAGAATGCCCCCGCCCGTTTCAACGCCTCGTGAACCAGGTCTTGGCGGGGCTCGAAGAGTTCAGCGCTGCCTACCTGGACGATATCGCTGTATACAGCCGCCACTGGCCCGACCACCTCCGTCACCTCCAAGAGGTCCTACAGGCCCTCCAGCGGGCCGGCCTCACAATTAAGGCCGGCAAGTGCCAAATTGGCCAAGGGTCTGTGACCTACCTTGGGCACCAAGTGGGAAGCGGGCTGGTGGCCCCGCTACAACTTAAGATTGCTGCCATCCAGTCCTGGCAGCCCCCCGTCACCCAGACCGAGGTCCGAGCCTTCTTGGGGCTCACCGGCTACTACCGGCGGTTCGTGAAGGACTACGGCAGCATCGTGGGGCCCCTCACGGGTCTCACGTCCAAGAACCAACCGAAGCGGATTAACTGGACCCCCGATTGTCAAGCGGCCTTCGAGAAGCTGAAGGCCGCCCTGTGCACCGCCCCTGTGCTCCAGGCCCCCGATTACAGTCGAGAATTTGTGGTACAGACCGACGCCTCCGACCACGGCATCGGAGCCGTCCTTTCTCAGTTAAACCCCGAAGGTCATGACCAGCCGGTGGCCTTCATCAGTCGACGTCTCCTGGCCCGAGAACAGCGCTGGAGCACCATCGAGAGGGAGGCCTTCGCAGTGGTGTGGGCCCTCAAAAAGCTCCGGCCCTATCTCTTCGGTACCCACTTCCGGGTACAAACCGACCATCGACCCCTGCAGTGGCTGATGCAGATGCGGGGGGAGAACCCAAAACTCTTGCGCTGGTCCATTTCCCTGCAGGGAATGGACTTCACTGTGGAGCACCGACCAGGCCAAGACCACGCCAACGCGGAAGGCCTGTCCCGCTTTTTCCGCCTCGACGAAGAGAGTCCCCATGGAGATGGGTGACTCTCCCCGCCTTCAGCTGGGGGGGACGCATGTTGGACAGGCCACACGAAGGGCTTGCTCCCTCCCCACACGACAGGGCCCGAGCTCCGGACCACCAGGCATAACCCACGAAAAGCACCTGTACCCCGTCTCCCGACGGATCTTCTGCCCTCGGACCTCTACTCATCACGGGGCCCAGCCCCACCGGCTCCCCCGGCCGGTTCAAGCCGCCATCTTGGGCCCTGCACCACGAGGCCGCGTGGCCTCGCCCCGACCCTAACCCCGGGCCTGGCCGGCCCCGACATCCCGGCACCACCATCCACCCAGGAGGTGAGCGGACCACTTGGCAGGTCAATGGGAGAACGAAGTGTCAAGAGCTCTTTCCCCACCAGGTGCCGATCGCCTCCAGCTCCCCCAGGCGCTGGCTCCACCCCCTGCTGGGTGTCTGGACACCTTCATCCCGGGCCCTCCGACCTCCAAGTGCGAGGGTCCGGACATCAAAGGGCGCCTGCCCTATAACTGGGGCAACTCCGGAGCAGGAAGGCAGTTGTATCCTGGAGTCGAGAGACACCGAGAGAACTCAGCCTTGACGGACTACTGGCGCTGCCGTAGCCCGCTCTTGTGAACCATCGTCCTGCCTGCTGGCGCTGCCGCGGCCTTCTGCAACATCCATCCTCGTCGGGACCTGCTGGCGCTGCCGCGGCCCGTTGTAACGACCATCCTCACCGGGACCTGCTGGCGCTGCCGCGGACCGTACATCGACCATCTTTCCGGGACCTGCTGGCGCTGCCGCGGACCGTGTACCGACCATCTCGACCGGGACCTGCTGGCGCTGCAGCGGCCCGTACCAACTAAACCACCAAGCTCGAGGATTGTGAGCTAGTCATCATCTCATCCGAACTACCTGACTGGTAAACAGACTGTCCCGCTACCCCTTACCCTGCATTGAGAGACTTGAATCGAGGGGACCCCTGAGTCCAGACCTCCTTGTACCATTCAACCGTACCTTAAGAAGTGCTTATAAAGAACACTGAACCTTATCCGTGTGTGGTATCTGTCTGTGGGGGGGGGGGGGGAAGTTACTTGTCTGTACGATCGCTGGAGACGGCTCTCCCCGGAGACCTCTCCTCCTGACCCCGGCCGACCCTCCCGGTCCGTCTACCCTTTCTAACAGAATATTAAAGTGATTTATAAAGCACAAACTCTTGCCCTAAGGCACCTTGGTGCTGTAGAAATGGGTATAACTCCAGAGCTAGTAGTTCTTACAAATACTCTGATATCTCCTAGTCCTGAGAGAAGAGCCAGATTTTCAAGGGCTTTCTAAAGGCAAGTAGCGAGCGAGGGTGCAGCTTTTAATTGCAATAGTAGGCTATTCCAAACTAGGCTGTTGTCCTGAAGGAGCTCTTCTCACCCCAGGTTGTCCTCCTAAAAGGGGGGACTTCTAGGTTCCTCGCTGAGCCAGAGTGAAGCGTCCTCTCTGGGGTACACCATTTGAGCTCATCCTTGAACCGGGCTGGCCCCATTCCCTGCAGTGATTTGTAGGCCAGGCAGGGAGACTTGAACCTAACACATTGTTTGGCTGGGAGCCAGTGGAGTTTCCTGATAGCTCCTCTAACTGATTCTTATTTTGGGATTTTAAAGAGAAATCGTGCAGCTACATTCTGCAGAGTCTGAAGCTTATTTAAAGAGCCAAGGGCAAGATTAAGATATAGGCTATTGCAGTAATTGACCCTTGAAAGTACCAGTGCAATGATTAGTCTTCAAAAGCTCTGATGGTAATAATTTACAGATGTAATTTTATTCACTTGGTCTTTAAGCTTCAGCTCTTTGTCCAGCAAAAAACTTAGATTTTTTACTTTATTAGCTGTTTCAGGAAGAGGGCCTAACTTTTAGCATCATTCAGTTTAATACAATTGTTGTCCATCCAATTGCTCACATTGCTCATGCAAGTTCTAAATGCAGAACCTGAGTTTTGCTAGTGTCACCACAATTTGAGTGTCATTTGCCTATGATGCTAAAGAGAAGCCAGATTTTTAGATACGTGATGCCAGCGGCATGACATAAAGATTGAACAATGTCGGGCTCAGTGCCAAGCTTTGAGAAACTCCACAGGGCAGGAAAAAGGCCTGGATATCAATTTGCCCAATGCCAAGCTTTGTTGTTTATTGGCTAGATATGAGTGGAGGAGACCTAGTGCTAAATCCTCTATCCCCAGACTCCGCATATGATCAGCCAGGTTCTCATGGTTGTCCGTATCAAACGCCGCGGAGAGGTCAACAAAATCAGAGCCGCAGCCTCCCCCTTATCAGGCATTTCACAGATATCTTCGCTGGTTACTATTAAGGCGGATTCTGTGCTATGGTTTTTCCTGAACCCGTATTAGGTATCATCCAGTAGACATTTTTCTTCAATGTACTATGATAGCTGTTCATTCATTACTTTTTCAACCAGCTTGGCGACAAAGGGAAGTCTAGAAATAGGGTGATAGTTATTCAAATCCATAGCATTTAGATTGGCCTTTTTTAACAGAGGCAGGACAGAGGCAGGTTTCCAATGTTCAGGTAATCCACCAACCGCAAACATTATATTGAAAATTTGCCCCAGATGGTGTGCCACTTGTGCTGGAATCATATGCATTATTTTTGGAGGGCAAGGGTTTTGCGGAGCACCAGATTAGTGAATGGAATTAGATTCATGAGTTGCTCTTCAGGAGGAACCTTGAAGGTGGAGAATCTGGCTTGACCTGATGCCACATTCAAGGTTTGTTCTTCCAGTTGTGTGACTGTACTGACTACAGCAAATTTGTTGAAGATGTTAGCTACTTTTTCTCGAAAGAAATTGGCCAGGGCATCACAAAACTTTTGATTAATTACTGCTGGATTGGGAGTGGTTGGTACTACTAATTTGTTTATGACTTGAAAGAGGGTTTTATTTGCATTGCATGCTAAGTTTATCTGCTCAGAGTAATAGGAAGTTATTGCAGCTAGAATTCATTTTTTATGTTCACATAGTTTATTTTTGTAGATAGTTCACTTTTCGATCTCACTTTTATTACAGGAATGCCTTGCTGAGAGCAGCTAATGAATCATTCCTTTCCACCCTGCAGGTAGGCCAAAACACTGCTGTATGCCTGGTCTGTAAGCTACCCCCTGGCTCCCCGTCGGCCCCAGTGCTAAAAGCTCTTCACTGGCTCCCAGTGAGAAAATGTCCCTGTTCAAGTTTCTTTGTCTCGCTCACAAACCCTTGGTTGGCAAGGGCCCGGCATACCTACAGGAAAAACTCACTCAGTACTGCCATGGCAGAAACCTTAGCTCAAAGGGCAAACTGCTGTTATGTCCCTGCTGTATTCGTACTTTGAGCTGTACGATATATAAAATTATCATTTAAGCAGGGTGGCTTTAAACTTCCAGATTTTAAGTTATACTTTTGGGCTGTGTTCACTGGACGAATACAGAGTTTATTCAAAAGACCTGAAGCTGGTTGCAGCTGGCTTTCATATCAGCTAGCTTGTGGATATGAATCTGGGTACCTGCTATATAAAACATTCGATCTGAATTACTTTAAGAGGGTGCGATTCAAGATAGTAAGGGACATAACTAATATATGGCGCAAAATTTCTAAGGCAAACAATTCCCTGATCTGCAAGTTTATACTGTACTATGGGGGAATCCTTTACTGCCGAGCATATTTCATGACCACGTTGGAAAAGAATGGCAACGTAAGGGCGTGACTCGGCTGGGTCACCTCTACGACGGACAGGGTCTCCGATCTTTTTAGTCTTTGAAAGAGGAATTCAGCCTGTCACAAAAATACTTTTACAAGTACTTGTAAATCAGGGATTATTTCATTCGAGGCTGAGGTTTTCTAGAGCTATCTAGATCCTCTTCTGAGGTTTTGTCTGCATTTTTTGGGGCATATAGACGAGGTGCCATTGGCAAATCTACCGGAAACTAATAGGGGGGTTAGTGACGATGGCACACAGATAGCGGCTAAATTAAGTCGGATTTTTAACTGCAATATCACTAAGGAGGAGATTAATGAATCTCTGGAAACAATAGATTCGGTAGTAACTTCAGTCAACCTAAAGCTCCAGCAAATCAGACTAATTTTTATGCTTTATTATACTCCGGACCAAATATCTAAATGGGCTATTAGCTCAAACAATACTAAATCATACTGTCCGAAATGCCAGGAATTTGTCACAGATTTATGCCATATGGTCTGTTTGTGTCCTAAACTGAAGGAATTTTGGGCTGGTATCACCCTCGCTCTCTCAGTTTGGGCTGGGTAAGATAATGTGGTCACTGAGAAAGAGCTGGCCCTGGGAATTTTCTCAGAGCTAGGTTGTCTTACTAAATCCTTTGCTTCTATCATATCAGCTTGTGCTCGTTTATGTATAGCTCGTTCCTGGATCCAGAGAAAGGGTCCAAGTGTTAATGAATTCTGGGGTTTATTAAGAGAAATCTACGAAATGGAGATGGCATTAGCAAAAGCTAGAGGCCCTCGTCATGGCGTAAATTTGAAAGGACATGGTTTTGTCTTCAATGGGATTGAGAGTATAATCTCTATTTTTTTTAAATTATAATGTGGCTATGTTTCTGCTCTCCGTACATGTTCCTATATGTTCTCTGGCTCTGTTTTGTTTGTTTTGTTTATGATTAATATTGGTATAATGGTATATTGTTCATGAAATCTTCTGTCCATGTAATTTATTTAAATTCATTTCTGTTAGTGGCTATAAAATAAAATATTTGAAAAAAAATAAAAAAGAGATATGGTGGCCGGTTTTTTCCTATTTTGCCTCTCGCCAATTGCACAAGCTCCCTTTTCCTATTCGCTCCTGGAAGTGAGTGGCTCGGCAAACAATCTTTCCATGTGGAGGAACGGCACGTCAGGTGCACCATGTATCCAATGATATGCTATATGATTCGTTGCGCAATCATATAATATAGGTCAAAATCTGGGGCTCCGAAGACCCCCATCTGGTATGGCAATGTAAGTATTCTCCATTGCACATGTGCTTGTTTACCTGCCCAAGCTAGTTTTATCATTGATTTATGAAGTCCATGAAAAAATATGTGTGGTAAGACTATGGGAATATTTGTAAAGAAGAACAGGAATCTGGGCAATACCACCATTTTCATAATGGAAACACAGCTGATGAGCAACAGCGGCAAGCGGATCCAGGTCTCAACATCATCCTCCAATTTATCTATGGCAATGCCATAATTCTCTCTGAAGACTATCTCTGAATCTGTGTGGAGTCTTATACCTAGGTACCGAATCGTTTCTGTGGTCCATTGTAAAGGGAAGTCCATTTCAAAATTTGTCGTGACCGGGGTGAGCGGGAAGACAATGGATTGAGGCCAGTTTACCCGTAGTCCCAATAGTGCACCGAAGTGAACTACTTCTCTAAGAACCGGGGACAGATTACGTTCCGGATCTTGAACATATAGTAAGGTGTCGTCCGCTTATGTGGACACTACTATCCTATAAGTCGGAAACCAGATACCTTTATGTCTGTGATATTCTCTGAGAGCACATGCCAAAGGCTCAGCAACAAGGGCACATAGAATAGGAGACAGCGGACAACCCTGCCTAGTCCCCCTAGTAATACCAATTGGATCCGTGACCAGGTTGCCGAGCCGGATCCGCGCTGTTGGCGCATTATACAATACGCCGATCAGCTGCAGGAAGACTGAGCCCAGACCCATCCTGGTCAGCACCTGTCGCATAAAAGGCCATTCGACAGAGTTGAAGGCCGTTTCCATGTCAAGGAAGACCGCAACCACCTTAGTATCTTGCTTAACGTGTTGCATGGTTCCAAACACTGTACGTAAGTTATATGTAAGATTCCTATTGGGATAAAGCCAGCTTGCTCCGGCGCTACCAGCACCGAAGATAGAAGGGCTAGACGGTTGGCTAATATTTTAGCAAATATCGTGCTATCCACATTGAGCAGTGAGAGGGGGCGGTAAGAACCGCATTCCTCCGGGGGTTTACCCGGTTTGGGGATGGCCACTATGATTGCCTCTCTCATAGTCTGGGGCATTGTACCTGAAACGCACATATCATCAAATAGGGCCGACAGATGAGGGAGCAGCAAGTCAAGAAACGTTTTATAGAAGCCAACTGTAAGGCCGTCCGTCCAAGGGGCGCTCGCAGTTTTCATTCCCGCCAGTACTTCCGTAATTTCATCTTTAAATTTTTTTTAAGTTAGTGCATGCATAAACCTATACATAGGATTTCTACTGCACACAGGAAGTTCATGCTGGTTCTACAGTAATATGTTTTTTTCCTGGTCACTGGCGATAAATAGGTTTTGATTCAATCATAATATTTTTCGAGCCTGCAGGGAACGCTCCATCTCCAGATGGCTGATAAACATCCTCCCTCTAATGACTGCACTGTCTTTCATGTGACCAAACCTCTAACTTAGTTAACTTGCAGCTTGAGACGTGCTGTAGCTGCCAAGCAGCCTATCTAGCACACTGCGAGCGCACGCTTTATTGACAGTACACCTACTTTCTGAACATAATCCTGATTTATATTTCAATCTATATCATTTTTACAGCAGTAAATTCGACCAAACATCGAAAACCTATGCCTGCAGGAAGCACATTGTCAAGTGCAAAGCGAGAAATTAGACAGACGTAGGTTGTCCTGCCCCAGGCTTCAAATGGCTGGTCATGCTGGCGAGGAATCATCTCCGTCTTCATTTCAGCGTCGAAGCAGCTGATGCTCCGCAGTGACATAATCTATTAACTAGACAGAGTGCCTCGCTGGCGTCAGCCCTGCCACCGAGACGGATGCATCTCCAGTCCCTCCTGAAAGAAAACGACCCACGATGCTGCCAGTTAGTGATGGCTGCGATAGCCCTATTTCTAAATTGGAGGACGGAGACCGGCAGGTGGTCGTGAAATCTAAATTAACTCTCAAATTAAAATTAGAATTGCTATAAAATACAAAAAGGAGCATTGGAACTCACTTCTGTACATCTCATGAAATAGAATTATTTTTATAAACGTGCTGGAAAAAGGTGATGGAACAAGAAGTGTGTTCAAGGAGGTAGAGGGCAAAGGTTGACAGGATATTGAGAGGCATACAAAGTTTTGGTACTGTAGAAAGGCTTTTTTATATTTCTCCTGTTTTTGTTAAAAAATGAAAGAATAAAATGTAGCCCATGGTTCTGCGTGCGATCGTTGCGTCCATTCTAACTCTGAACTCATGGAATGAATCGCACACTTTTAGTCCTTCTTTACCAGAAGCCCGTTACTTCGGGCTATCGGAATTATAAATTCAGCAGGAGCACCACTGGAAAATGTTATTCTACCGAGAGATTTCACGTACTTCAAGCAGGGGAAGCCCTGACTGGAATACCGGAGACAACATCTGGAATCTTCACTGGTGAGCTGCTGGATGTCACGCGCCATAAGGCAGGAGGCCATGCATGTGTCAGTTACAATGAGCTGTCTGAAACGTTTACAACTATGTGGGTCATTCATATTTTTCATAAATTGTATCAATCTGCAAAATGTAATTTAATGGGTGAAAAATCATGTTGTTTGGTCAGAAATAGACCAGTCAGACGTGTTTCTACACAGAGGAAATACCACAAGGTCCATACCACAAAAACAACACTAAACCCCTGCCACTTCCTCGCCCTGGAAATATTGTTACTTGAGGTCCTGAGAATTCCTAAATTAGCAAAACAAAAGTAGCCTATGTTTTGGGTGAACAAGATACAGGTGTAGGAGACACAGCCACGTGAGCAAGGGGAATCATAGGGGAAGGGGATTGAGGAAGCAAACCGTATGGAACTGAACCTGCGTCATCACTCAAAAGATTCCCAGTAAACACACCACAGGCCTTATCATGGTGAGCTGCTCCGCTCACATCAAAACCTGTTTGTTTCTGTCTTTAAAAAAACACAGGCGCTTGACTCTGCAGGGAGCCAGTGCACCTGATTGATCTTGGTATGGCCGCAAGACTCGTAGCTAAGCCCCATAACTGGCCATGCATCTCCTTCTTCGGTATGAGACGTTGTATAACTGAAAACACGTTCAGTATTTACTTGGAATATTTTTATGTCCCTTTTATTTTCCGATAATGGCTGCTGCTTGGAGGATTTTTATATTTTCACCTTCTGACTATTTTGGTGTGTTTTTTTAAATTGTATTTGACACTGTTCATTTGCTTGGAAAGGGCGATACAAAATCACTTGCAACGTAAAAAGGATAAGTATCTAAATTAATATTCATACATTAAGAGAGAGTACTAGACGGTAGGTATAAAATGGAAAAAGAAGCGTGATGGGGATGAATGCGCTGTCCTTCATATGTAACACTGTAAGATGAGGAATGTGACCCGTCTTTACACGATTTCAACTGGCCTAGGATAGAAGTACAATTTTTTTGCACCAAGTTCAGTTATAATGAGTGTGTATTCATTTGGAGATAGCTGGGATGAAGAGACACTACATGATGAGACCCTTGGGTTGTACTTGAAAATAAGACCTCCTAAATTGCAAAGCAAACTCAAGGCGAATAAAAGGTTTGTAGCTATACCCTCCTGCAGGGGGCGTGTCTGTGGCAGTCCATTGGACCTCTCTTTAAAAGGGAACCATTAGGGGGCGCGCTAACTGCACCACCTCAGTGTGGCACACAGTCAGAGTGTTTCCTGACCACTTACTTTACTCTTCACCTGTGTCTGTAACACCGGGTGGGCACAGAGGGTGCAGCACCAACTAGGGAAAAACTCCTGAGATGACCTTAGTGCACATGCAGTGTCAGCACATTCTGCATTACAGACGGAACGTCGAGCATCTGCTTCTACTTCTGTAACACCAAGGTGTCCAGGGTGGAACAGGAAACGGGCGCACACGCCTGTTGCCCTTATAAGGCACTTGCTGTAAGTTGAAATGAGAAGGCTGCAGTGTACGGGAACCTAATTAGGATCGTTTTTCCCTAGCTAGGGATAAAATATCCCACGTGAATTTTTAGATATTGAGTAGGTTGGTGAAGTTAAGAAAGGAGTACGGCAGGTATATTTAATGCTTATTATTAGGTATATTTAATGCTTATTATTTTTGATATGCTCATCAGTAACATGGACAAAGCCCTCGCAATTCCTAATTGTGACTGTCCTGATAATTGTGCCAAAGTTACTTGTCTTCTATGTGCAAACAGCCCAGTATTACTGGCTAGGCTGGATGTTTCTCTCTTGAAAGCATTTGAAAATTGCACTGAGAAACTGGTATCAGGTCAATGGCAATAGACTCCAGCTTGCTAACATTAGTCTTCTATCACCATGGTCCAAGCATACATGAAAGCTAGGCTCCACAAACCTGTTTATTGTAACTGGTAAATCTCACTTTTTACCTGCATTAAACAAATCAAAAGATGGGTAAAGGATCCTCCTTCTGTGAAGATTTAAAGCCAAAGGGGAGTCAGGAGCTATGTGTGGAGCTGAACTGTGGGGTTGCTCTAACTAATATCCATTACTAGCAGCACTAAATTAATTTCTTTGTAGAATAAATGGCCTCCCATGCTGGAATTCTTCTACAACTTCTCTGAATAGTTCTTGGGGTGAAAAGTGTGATCCGTAGCACTGTGCTTAAACCTGTCTTATTCTGAGCAAGGCCATGCGCTAATCCAGAAGCACTAGTCTACAGACAGGCGTGGCGAGGAATGCTGATGTGTAAAAATGTTTATTGTTTGCATTTGGCGACCCTTCTGCTATTTATATTTGCAGGAGCATAGGTTTGCACTTGAAGCTAGTTCCTTACAGTTTCCAGCCAGCCTTGCTATTGAAGCTGATTATCTTAATTGGTGGCTATGGCAACCTGGGAATGTGAAAGAAGATGCACAAGGCAAAGCAAAGAAGGGTATGAAGTCAATACCATTTCAATATATAATAGGGAGGCTAAATGCACATAAAAGAATATGGAGGAGAGGAGAGAAGATGTGGCCAAACTGTCTAAGCAGCCACAATGGAACTGAGGAACCAGGTTCGAGTCTTGGTGTCACCTCAAGGTTCTGTGATTCTGAGCAAATCACTTAATCGCCTGATGTTTAAAAAGCAAAAAAATCTGACCTTGTGTAATGTAATATGGTGCTCATGTAAAGCACTGTGAAGCCTTAGGGCCAAGTTTTGTTTGAGTCGGAACGCCTATTGCTGATGGCTTCACGGACATTCCACAACACGAGTGTCAACTGCTAAATATTAAACTGCAGGAATTCTACAACGACAGCCAGAAGTATATCGTTCCTTGGCAACAATTGTGCTGAGCTTTTCATCTGGACTAAGTATTCAAAGGTCCATAGCCGTTTTTATCTCGAGGGTCTTCAGTCTACATATGAACTCTCTGTCCTGAAGATGGTCTTCTTAGATGCTACAAAAGATAAGACTGAAACGTCAACATTTGTAATCCATTTTCATTAAAATTGTTACATAGGAATTAATCATTGTACTTTTGATTATAATTCCATTTGTAAATAAGTGATAGAAATGTGTTTTCGCAATAGAGATCATGAGATAAAATGATTGTGAAGATTATCAATCTCAGTCATTTTTGTTTATGTGAATTGTGTTTTGTACCCTTTTGTTACATTATTTATACACATAAGTTTGTACAGAAAAAGTATACACCCACTTGTTTTGTTCTTTTTGATATACTCTTTAGGGATTTTTGTTTTGCAATTGATTTCAATAATTCATATATTGGAGGCCACTAATCTGGGTTCTCATAATTTGTTTAAAATAAATCTCTTGAAGGCACCATTACCTGATACCTAATTATTTATTATTGGGCAAAGGCAGAGAACCATCATTTGACACCATATTTTAATGCAAAATATATCCTTGCATCCATTTTGTACTTAAGCTTATATACTTATGCCACACAGGGTATAGAAAAATATGCTGCGTTAAAAGAGAAAAAAACAGCACCAAATTTACTATTTAAAGAATTTCATATCTAGAAAATAAATGATTTGTGTACACGTTATTCATTTGCAGGCCATGCAAATTTAGAAGGACTGTTATTCAGTTTACAATATGTAGTTGGAAGGCATTATATTTGTAGTCTTTAAACTGCAGAATCAGAATGATTAGGAAAGTATGTGAGCAGAAGCACTCATCGTTTGTCTATCAATGTATGAAGGAATGTATTTTCTTTATTTTTTTATTATTAATATTTTGAGTTATCTATAGCTTGAGCAAGGGTATTAGAGTGCTTCACAACAGAGCTCAAGTAAAAAAAAAAAAACGGTGTGACCTAGGGTCGGAAGAAAATAAACATAGATTACAATCATGGGGGTGTGCGAAATTAGCATAGTTTGCTTTTACGCAGTTAAACAAAATTTCAGCACAATCACATGTAACTACATAAAATGCAAACCAGTAATTTTGCATTATATTTTAGTGCAAAATGTATCACTGGAAAACTTTTTTGCACAAGGATGCCTTTACACAAAGCACCACAAACAAGTCACTTGCATTCAGTTGTTTGTGTATAACTGTGAATGGTGCACTCACTATAAATGTTTACTCCGGATGGCATGTAAATATGCAAACTGGCATAATGGTGTAATTTCAGGAATTTTACATAAAAACAAAATTATACCAGCATAATTTAAATTTCACCCCGACCAAGTTACAAATAAAAACAAAAATTGAGACAATTCCAGGGCAAGAACCCAGCACAACCAATATAGAAGACCTGAGAAGCTGGCAGCAAGGACCGGAAAGACATCTACGACCCCAAGATCATTCAGTCACAATCACAATGTGTATGGACAGATGTATGGTAAGCTCCTTTTTTTAAAAGTTGGAAGTCAAAGGGTTCTATGGTAGAAGTGCATTTCTGATGTTTGCAGTGCTTCTGAAGAAGGATCCTTTTAAACATCATTAGTGTTCAAATGTGCAAGTCTCAAAGAAAAGGGTTGTGCATGTCTTGACCACCGATGGCCAAAGGAGACTTTCAATTTCTTCATCAAATAGAAAGGAGTAGATGTGAGTAAACAATTGAAAGTGAGGCAGACCATTTTCAATTGTGCTCTTGATTCAGTGGGATGCCAGTATAATATTATCAGGACTGAGGTAACATGATCAAATGACTTGTATCCTAAAACAAACAAGGAGCAGCATCTAACACTGCCCTAAGGGGGAGGGGATACTGGAGGAATGTTAGGAAGGTCAGTGAGTAGTGATCAGTGACATTCTCATGTTCTTAACCATGGTAAGCAGATGAAAAACTGCAGGGAGTTCTTCCATATCTGTATCTGCCTGACACTGCACAACGTACACGAATTGCAGCATCGGAGGATTGAGCATCGCATCAGAGCTCCCATTGCAGCTACCCAATCTGCCCGACTCTCTTGACCATCCTTTTGTCCGCTTGCAATACCTGCAGTATTCTTGATGGCAGCGAACTCCCATCACTCGGTCTCCAACTTCACCTACAGGTAGCATTGCTTGAAGCACTTGGAGAGCTCTTTGGTTAAGCAAGGAAAGAAAAGAGAGGCGCGCCAAGAGGTAGCCCCATTCTTCCCAAAACATTACCCCTTCACAGTTTCCCCTGTTGCTCAACCCCTAATTCCTTCTGGTCACCACCATCGATTGGTAGTGACGAGGGAGGGGCCTAAGGAGAGGCATATAGGAATGGCTAGCTAAGCAGTAGGCAAAGAGTGATCACTAGGAGAGGTCGAGCAGGGAGGGGAAGACAGAAGACAACAAAAGTGTCTGGCCGGTGGCTCATTGGCAGTACAATAGATCTCAGCAAGCTGTGAGAAGTTAGTCCTGTGGAGCAGAGTTGAGTCCTACCAGGTGCAGAAGTGGCAACAGCTGCGGCCCCTGCAGGTAACAGTGGTGGGGTGGTGGGCCGGTGGGGGAAATTTTAACAGACGACGACAAGGGAGAATTAAATAAATAATTAATTTTCACCTGTCATCATCCATCGAAATCCCCCCTCTCAGTCCCACCACCTCACCACTCTTACCTGCATGGGCCATGGCGGGTGTCCGGTGCGGTTTACACAGATATGAACTCCTGCAGCGCTGCACTGTCTGCCAGCCCAACCTGAAACAGTCATCCGACTCTCTGTGAGTCAACAGGATCCAGAGCACATCACACTTTACCATATTCAATTTCTGTCTGGTCAGGCCACCCATGGCCAAAAGCAGAATCTAATATTATTATAGGATTGTTGCCAGCCTATACATTCTAGACTGCCCGTCTAGTTTCTAAGGGTGATGACAAAGGATTGGTCGCTGTCATGGAAGAGCAAAAGTCCTGTGACTCACTATCCAAGGCTGGAGGCTGGAGGAAGTAAGTCCCGGCTGATCAATCAAGCCATCGAGCTTTAAGACGTAAAGGTACGAAGCCGATTAAGCATGGCTGCTTCCTGCTAAACAAGTTGAGTCTTTATCAGCCACTTCCTATGCCTTCACTTCACTTGACTTGAGGAGGAGCCTGGTTGGAGCAGCAGAGTGGACATTTTTAGGGGTCTGATCTCCATGGAATACGTGTAATTCTGCACCCCCATCAAAATCAACATTCTGACCCCCAAACAATCAGTATCCACACCCTCTGTCTTTGTGATCCTTCACAACACCCAACTACTCCCCAAAAACACTCAGAGAGACTGCAGGCTTTCGAGCAAGTTAGCCCTAGATCAGGGAAAATCAAGGCTAAAGCCCCCTCAGATAACTGCCCGCAGGAAGAGGAAGCAACAGTTGGAAAGTTACTAGAAATGGCAAGTTGAAAACAGCACACAATACCTGCAGTCTGATCTCCCCAATAGCACTGATGTTTTCCAAAAACACTGAAAATTTGAACAAGCAACTTTATCTCAAATGGACCCCCGGCTGCCATTTCTTTTAGTACAAGTGATTTACAAGGTCTCCCAGAACCTATCATCCTACTCTCAGATCAAGAGCACTCAAAGCATAATAAAAGTGTCTTAGTTTGTGAAACTCATGATAATTTCCAACAACAGCTGGCACCAACTACATAGTCATATACCAGTCACTACTGCCCCTTCAGTGCCTAACCAGAGACCCATCCATTGAGGAACTAAAACTGCGCTATTCATGTAATAATATGGGGAAGATTTCCCAAAACTTACTGTGCAATTCACAAGTTCACTTCAAGCACATCCCAACAAATCTGTGATGCCCAATCGGAGATCCTTTGGCGACAGCAAGTACTGCAAAACAGAACAAGGGCATTTGATTCTTTACCAGACAGAAGATCAAAGTGTGTCATATCTGCTAGCCAACAATACTAAGCTATATCATGCTCTTAATCATAACCATGAGCACCATGCTAGCCCACAAACACATCATGGTTCCCATCACAAAAAAATCAGACCCTGCCAAAATACACGATGCTTTAACCTTCTGTAGCACCTCAATGTGGAAGTCACAGCTGAAAGAAGGGTGCAAACAAGGACTAAATGACAGCAATGATCCATACAGTCCACTCATCGGAAGTCAAGATTATGTACCAAAGAACATGTGGTATATTTTACTAACCACTCTCCAAGCTTCGGTAGATGCCCTGAATTACCAGTTGAAGAAACTGGAAGCCCAAGTTGACTAGCCTTTATATCATACATAGATAAAAAAAACTGCCAGACCTAAACAATTTAACCATTCATGCTCAGGCCGCTTATCATATCTCACAATAAAATGTACTTGTGGACTAATGATTGATATGTTAAGCACATTGTCAAATACTTTGGCAACATTGCTGGATGACATAAACACAAGCATACTACCATCTGTCTCTAAAGCCACTAGGCCAACAAACAAACTGCTAAACAACAAGGGGGGTAATGTACCCAAGCCAAATCAAGAAACAACCTCGGCTTCTGGGTTCACCTTCATCAATGGACAAAACCTCAAGTAAATAAAGGTGCTGCTGATTAGATGATTTATACCAAATCAATAGGTATCAGGCAACAACACGGCAAAGAAGCAAGGGGAAAGCCAGAGATACCAATCATGCAAAAAGATATCCAACATGAGGGTGACCTAAAAACAGCACTCGTACAAAAGGGTCATCCCCAAACTAAAACGCAAAAATAGACTAAGAAATGGAAGGAACAAAGGAATGAATCATGTCTCTGTGAGAGAAAATCCACACAGCATATAATCAAAAAGGCTTGTTGCAATTGACCAACAAATAAGCAATCTGCCTATAGTAGGCAACACACATATTACCCCCATGAGTGAAAGTTCAAACAGTGGCCCATACCCTCTCTAGACTGACATTGTAAACAAGGTCTTAGTCACATGCCATCAAAATGACCAACAAATCTCCCTGTGAATTGATAGGGAAGGAAACAACTTTCCTGATTTGCTAGAGCTTTGTCCTTTCAGTACAGCAAATCCAGTGCAAATATGTATCAATAGCAACTTTGCGAAGTCATTCCGTCAAACTGGCACACAGATGGCCAAAATGGGCAACAACAATAATGATAATACGGGTGCTGAAGAGAACACCATTGTCCAAAACATACACTAAATATCCACCACCGAGGATCTGGAAAAATTAAATTTGACTCTCACCCCTGACCCTACTATTACACACAAAGGTTCAATGTAAACACCACTCAAAGACCATGGTGAAACAAGAATCCTGTTATACCCAGAATATGACACTTCTGTAAAACCGGCCCCCTGTACCAAAAATGGCCCTTCACCATTCCAAAACCAGCCCCCAACCTTCCGGCCCACAAGGAAAACGCCCAGTACCCATTACAGCCAGTATGGCCCTGTCCACGAGGGTCCGCAGGCAGTAGTTCTAAAAGCACTGCAAAGTTCCTTATATAGCTAGCAGTTTTTGGGCAACAATGAAAGTGACAAGATAACTCCGGTGATTAATGTACCTGCTGGAGAGAGATGGGAGTTTTGTTTAGGGACAGCTTTGACTCATCTACGGTAGAACAGATGGTTAATATGCTTGCTACAAAAAATGTGTATCATGCATTTCAAAGAACAGTATTGTGCATAGCTCAGTGAGTTACTGCTTGTGTCACAGAGATAATTTTGTTAGTAGTGCACAGCGCGCTGTGAACTGCCATCAAAGATCTGCATACAAACTGCATGGTACAAGTTAGGAAGTTATGTTTTTTACCCAGTCTTTCATAATCCCGATACTGCTAAAAAGGTTTGTTTGGGTAGAAACAAATTCTTATTATTAAAGTCAATGCTAACCACTGTGTTATGATGTGAATCTTGAGTGTGTGTTTCTCTTGACCAAGCACTTTAAAAAAATGCCTACCAGTATTGATGACATGTGCATCCTACACCTTGTAATCCCCTTTGCCTTATGTGAAATTTGGTAAACACTGATTTACACACATGTGAATCATTGTCTCTGTATGTGTGTGATGTAAAGTGCTCCAACACCTTACACTGGTATTAGAGGTGCTATAAAACAAATAAATGTGACAGAGTATGTACAGATAAGCGGCACTGTTGGAGGGTGATTGTGAGGGAATAACTCAATAGCCCCAATAAAGATCATGGTATCCTGGTCCGCAGTAAGGGCAAGATTTACTGTGTTTTAAAAGCTAACAGAATTGAATAAATAATGACAAATGTGTTGTAGTGAGAAAATAAAGATTATGACAAGGCCTATGTGTCCCCTATGTGTTCCCCAACGTTTCGTGTACATGCATGTACGCCATGCATTTTCCCTCCATGGCCTGTCAACCATGATAGGTACCAAAGGAGAGGGATCGGGGGGGCTTTTTCCGCTCACAAAGAGTGAGTGGGAGGTCCAAACTGGTAAGGTGCCCCGGCAATGAAGTTACAAGAACGAAGACTACCAGTAGTTCCTCAAGGAGAGGAAAGAAGTGGAGATGAATCAGTGAATTAAGCCTGGAAGGACTACATGTATACTATGTGTAAAGTGGGTAATCCTTTTGTTGGATTGTGATGCCCTCACACACCCTTTCAGGTGTCATGCTTCATCATCTGGGCTGCTCCTCGTCGGGCCGGCGGTGCAATGCCTAACGGGCTCCCTAAAAAGGGGCACTTTATCGGAGTTCTTTTAATCCAACAGCCGTCAGGTGAAGTGCGGGTGTGTGGGCCTAAGTGTTGTAGATATAAAAGTGAATTAAAACAGGGTCGAAAGTACCAGTGTGAACAAACTATTTATTTTAATGGTCTCCTTCCCTGGTTAAAAAAGGTGTGTGTAGCACTGAGTAGAGTATAATGTCTCTAATTGTAGTGCATGGAATTGGTGGTCAACATGTTTCTCGCAGTGAGCACGTGCGCTCGCGATTCGTCAGGACCTATCAACAATCTTATATATATATCTACGATGGTAATAGGGGACTATCTAAAGTATAGTGGTCTCCTAATCATAGTTGGTCAAGTGAACAACAAACTTAATCCTAAAATACCTGTTGAGGTCTGGTGCTACCTGCAGAAAAAACAGTACATTAAATTGGTCAGTGTGGGGACACAAAGCCACAGGTATCAGGGATTATAAAACAAACAAAAAGGCTTACAAAGTGATTCATTCTCCAACTTGGTTAAAAATGTAACAGTGGTGACTGCTGGTGCTCGAGCGTCAACAGCTGCTCATAAAAAGTGGTGTACCAACATGGTGAACTAAAGTGGCTAAACACCTATGTGGAAGAAGAATACCCTCGCTCAACATAATAGTTAAGTCGAGGAATGCGATCTGTGAGGGGGACACTGTGATGGTAAAGTTGAGGTGAGGGTTCAGCTGGTTGAGCCATGTGTAGAATGCTTCGTAGCTCCCAGAGTCACCGGACCAAAAAATCAAAATATCATCTATGAAACGTCTCCATAGTAGAATGTTGTGACGGTATGGATTCGTATCACAAAAGATGTATAACCCCTCAAACCAAGCCATATACAAACAGGCTAGACTCGGAGCAAAGGTACTCCCCATGGAAGTACCTTGAGTCTGGTGGAACAATTGGCCTTTAAACTCGAAGAAATTTTCTGTCAAGGCTATGGTGGCGCATTCAATGATGAAGGATGCTGGAGTCGGTGATTGCCAAGGTTCACCTCCAAGTACCTCCTCGATCACTTCGAGAGTTGCTCTTTGTGGAATATTAGTATACAAAGCTTCCACGTCCACGTCTAGAGTGATGAGGAAGTTGATGTTGTTGATGTCATCTGTCTGATCCAATAAACGTAGAACATCTGTCGTGTCCTGTATGTAAGAGGGTGTGCGTTTCACTAATGGTTGCAAAAAGTGATCGCAGAACTTAGACAATGGTTCTAGAATTGAGTCAATGCCCGATACTATGGGGCGTCCAGGTACTGGTGTGACCCCCTTATGAATCTTGGGTAGAATATAGAAGTAGGGGGTCTTAGGTTCTTTTTGGATCAAGAAGGAAGCCTCCTTCTCGCTTAACCTTGGCTGTCAGCAGCTCTATTTCAATAGCGAGGCACGCATCAGCATGTTATCTTAACCGCTGCCACTTGGCTATTAGCAACGGGTGCTACAACTAGGCTCTGGCCAAAATTCACTTTTTGCTTACTATTAATTCACTCTAACTCAGGAGCGCTTTAAGCATCATTGCTATAGGAGTGGGACCTCATTGTTTTAGTCACTATAACATCTTCATTAACAGTTAGTTTCAAGCATTATGTTATTTCTTCCACTCTGACATCCTCGCACATCATTTGGGAACGCAGTCTGTCCATGGGGCTAATCAACCAGCGTATTCCTGTTTTTCTGCTAAGTTTCTAAGCGCTTTATGTCCCCACATGTGTCAACTGTGATTACTGCATTATGTAAGGCCATTGTTACTCCTTAGTTTAGACCTACTTTTAGAGGTCCTTCGCCGCACGCTGAGTCCACCCAGAACTGTTGTGGCATGCAGTCCTACTGATTAGGGTGAGTCCAACGTTGGTTTCTGCAACCTTGATTGTTTTTATTTGTTCCACATAGGTGTTTAGCCACTTTAGTTCACCATGTTGGTACACCACTTTTTATGAGCAGCTGTTGACGCTCGAGCACCAGCAGTCACCACTGTTACATTTTTAACCAAGTTGGAGAATGAATCACTTTGTAAGCCTTTTTGTTTGTTTTATAATCCCTGATACCTGTGGCTTTGTGTCCCCACACTGACCAATTTAATGTACTGTTTTTTCTGCAGGTAGCACCAGACCTCAACAGGTATTTTAGGATTAAGTTTGTTGTTCACTTGACCAACTATGATTAGGAGACCACTATACTTTAGATAGTCCCCTATTACCATCGTAGATATATATATAAGATTGTTGATAGGTCCTGACGAATCGCGAGCGCACGTGCTCACTGCGAGAAACATGTTGACCACCAATTCCATGCACTACAATTAGAGACATTATACTCTACTCAGTGCTACACACACCTTTTTTAACCAGGGAAGGAGACCATTAAAATAAATAGTTTGTTCACACTGGTACTTTCGACCCTGTTTTAATTCACTTTTATATCTACAACACTTAGGCCCACACACCCGCACTTCACCTGACGGCTGTTGGATTAAAAGAACTCCGATAAAGTGCCCCTTTTTAGGGAGCCCGTTAGGCATTGCACCGCCGGCCCGACGAGGAGCAGCCCAGATGATGAAGCATGACACCTGAAAGGGTGTGTGAGGGCATCACAATCCAACAAAAGGATTACCCACTTTACACATAGTATACATGTAGTCCTTCCAGGCTTAATTCACTGATTCATCTCCACTTCTTTCCTCTCCTTGAGGAACTACTGGTAGTCTTCGTTCTTATAACTGTCAACCATGATGCCTATGCTATAACGTGGCCTGCCATCAAGTCTCCCATGAGAGAAACGACAAATCTGCACTGAGGCCTACACGTTTTGCATCATGTTTTCCTGCACTCGTGCCATTTTCATGAAAGCCCATTTTGTGGCTCAGCCGGAGCCCGAAAAGAGGTTTCAGGCCTCAGACGCTCTGAGAGCTGCAGCTGCGTATCCTTGGCCTCGCACACTTGGGCCTCAGCCAAAGGGACCCAGTCCGGGGTGCCGAGATAGTATTGAGCACGGTTATCTGCTTACTCCTACTGAATCACATTCCTGCCTGGAAAAGGAGGAATAAACAAAACCCGCCTGCAAAGGATAGAGCCTAGCCTTTCTGTCTCCCTTTCAGTGATTGCAAAGCTCACGTCAGTGAAAAACCCATAGCCCCCATGTAAGGCCCACGCAGTGAATAAAGAAATAGAAGACCCTTCCTGATCCCTTGTGGTGATGGAACCATTCTCCCTATAACTCGAGTTATTGGAATAAAGCCCTTTTGAACCTGATACCACGGACTCAGCCTCTTGCTTTATGCATGATCCTATTGATACCTATAGAAATTATGAGTGCGTAATACTTTATTTACGACATTATTATGGCGCCCGAATAGGGACGAATCCCCTTCCCCACGCGCCGGAGATGAAGGTCCAGTTTTGCCCCCTTCTACAGCCGTGACGGACTTCAAGTGTACACGTCGCGGGTTTTCCCGCCAACTCCCTCAGGCCAACGGAGGAGACGGACTGCGACCAGGCATCCATACGAGGCGGTGAGGATTGCGGATCGACCCAGAGCCCACCCTGCGAGAGAGCTGTGTCCGAGGTTTCTAGAGATCCGCCAAAGATACGCCATTCCCGCGCATGCGCAGCGTCGAGTGTCCGAGGCCTTCAAGTTCTGCTTCCCGGTGAGTTTCATGGGGGTTGCATAAAGACGGGTTCATTTAATGAACACGGTAAAGACGTGTCTCACTTGTGAGACCGGTATGGTTGTGCTGTATTCCAGTGCATAGAGTTTTCAAGTATTCAAGTATACAAGTGCATGCATAGAGTCATTCAAGTATTCAAGTATTCAGGTGCACCGATTCAACTGTATGAATGTTATTGTCTTAGTCAGGTTCAGTTAGGTTTGAATGTGTCAGGTTTATATGTAAGATTGTTTCATTGTGATTTATTTTTTGGTTACATTTCAACATGCCGTTGTTTTCGAAACTGCGTAAAATAGGTACTAGGAAAGGTGTATTAGAGGAATCAGTTAACATTCCGCCTAGAGACACACCTGGACATTTCATGTACTGTAAACATGGTTTAGATGCCGTGTTGTTTTTAGAGCTATGGGTGGATTACACGAAGGATTTAGAGACACAGTATAGATGGCCTATCACGGGAACGTGGGATGCAGAATGCATTATGAAGGTAGAGGAAGAGCTATGGAAGAGAAAATGTAGACCTGCTCAGAAGGATGCCATTGAGTTTTGGCGCAAGGAGTCACATAGAAGAACAGAGAAAGAGTTCCACAAAGCAGAGAGAAGTAGACAGGAGTCTGAAAAAGCCAAAGAAAAGAAGTTACAGGAGGAAGGGGAGCGTGTCAAAAGAGAACAGGCTGAAAGAGAAAGAATTACTGTCGTTGCTGGTATTTATCCCGTCCTTTCAGAGGAACTAGCAAGAGTGGCCCCAGTAGAAAGACCCGTTAGAGTGCCACCGCAAGTACCCCGAAAAATAAGACCAACAGCATCCGAAGCGTTTGTTACCACCTACCTAGAGGAATCCCCACCAGCATACCTAGACGGATCTTTCCCTGCACCCCCAACACAGGCCCAACTCCAGGAGCTCGAGGACGGCGGGGAGGGATCCGGGACAGCATCAGGAGGGGGGCCGACTGTAAAAGTAGACATCTCCGAATGTATATACGATCCAGATCCAGGAAAGAGCAATATGCTCGTGATTTCACTAAGACTTAGACAAGCAGTCGCATATTTGGAAAAATTACCAGATATGGATAAACACCTAAAGAAAATGTACAATTTCATAAGAACAGGGGAGGGTCCTGAGTGCATAGCAGAGGCCACACAAAACCGAAAAGTAATTGTTAAGAACTATATCCTTCGTTTCCTAATTAACTGTCTGATCAGGGAAAAAGACGAAGGTGACGGGGACGTACACCCTTGTTATATAGGTTGGAGTGATCACATAGATGCCGGTCAGCATGATAAATCAGGACAGACAGACAGCAAGTTGACCAAAATCCAAAAGGCAATAATAGCCTCACACGAAGCAGGACCGGACGTAAAGGCTGAGTCATCCTCTGATGATGAAGCCGGGGACAAAGACAAAGTACTATACGTGGGCCATGCCCGACGGTTCGAGAGGCCCAAGGGCCTCAATTACCGTAAACAGGGAACGGCTATAAAAGAAAGATATTCCCTTGAAAGTTTATTCCAAACTACCGAAAAGGCCCTGAATAGATGGATAGGTAACGACCAGCCCCTCACCCCGACCGAAAAAGAATTAGCACGGTCAGCCACCCTGTGGGTGTCCCAATATGATACATATAATAATGATATAGTAGCCCAAACGTACTTGAGCCTCCCACCAAACGAACAGCGCATAGCTGGTGTTTACATGGTCCAACATTTGATTACGTTGTATGAAAGTCAATATTCTGATCCCGGTCTATTGTATAAGTTGCTGGACGACATAGTACTAGATAGGTGGACGAACATGGGTACTGAATTGATTAATGTCATCCTAGATCGGCGACACAAATATATAGAATTTGTGACTAGGTCCCTGCTTCCCGCTCCACCCCATGATAGGCGACAGTCATACGACAAGCTGAACCCCCTACGAGAGGTTCATCCTGTAAAAGATACAAACAATGTGCTACAACGGGTGTATGTCTACACCCCCTTGTCGAAATTAGAGATACTGGAAATGAAAAAGATGTTGCCCTCCCATGATAAAGACCCGGGGGGTTTTCACCGAGAACTAAAAGACATTCTCCGCTTAGGAGAGTATACATATGCTGACATTCTAAAATTATTGAAAGTACTATTGCCTGCTGGTATTTACGAGAAGCTTAAAGAAAAGGACTGGGAGGTGGGAGAGAAAAAGATTAGCTGGGATGTGTTGGAAAGAGAGGATGCAGCCAGAGCCCCGGGGGTTGGTCTGGGTCCCCGAGCTAAAGAATTACCTGAACTCCTTGTACAAGTTTTGCCTAGATTATTAGTTACTAAAAAGGAAGACTGGGATGCTATTTCAGCCTGTAAGCAGAAACCAGACGAGGACACAAGCGATTTTTACTCTAGGTTTGAGAAATGTTTTACTATCAATAGTGGCCTTAAGCCCGGTAGCGAATCATATCCCTATCTTTTCGTGAGCAAACTAGTAGAAAATTCCCTACCCGAGATTAAGTATAGGGTACTGAAGGTTGAGAGTACTTGGCAAGCAAACAGCCCTTCACAAATGTTACAAATGTTACAATATCACCGTAAAGAATTAGAGAAGAACATGAGCAGGAAAAGAGACGCATGAAAGACACAAAGATGAAGATGCTGGTGGCCCAATCGGCACCGGCAAACACAAACACGAACAAAAGTAGCGCGACACCAGTTAAAGGGAACTGTAATTATTGCAAGAAGCCAGGCCACTACGTAAATGAATGTGCAGTCCTGAAACACAATATAGCTACAGGTAAAACAAAGCCACGTCCATCTCCTCCCAAGGAAAATAACACGCATCAGACATCAGATACGTTTCCACCGCCGCCACCGCCAGTCCATGCACCTGCACCCACCCACGCTACAGCACAAATGTATCAGCACGCTCAACCTAACTATCCAGAATACCAAGCATATTCATGAAGGAGCCTAGAGAGGGAATTCGACTTGCCCCTTATTCCAGTTCCTGTGGACCAAGAGGGTCCCTATGTACATACACGTTTACTGGGACAGGATAAAAAGTTTTTGATTGACACTGGGGCGAGTAGAACTACCATCAGTCATTCCGAGGTTCCAGGGGCACCCCTCTCGGGCTCAAAGAGCATATCCCTGGGTTTTTCAGGACAGCCAATTATTAACGAGGTTTCGGAACCAGTCTCTTTAGGAGTTGGTCCACTGATACATACAACAGACTTACTGCTTACTAAATCATGTCCAGAAAACTTACTTGGTATAAAGACATTAAAGGAACTGGGAGCAATTATCTGTTGCTCGCCAGAAGGAGTGCGACTGTATTTACGTGATTTCAAGGGACATTTTGTAATAAAAGATTTTGACATCAGGCTCCAAAATGTACCACAGCACATATGGGCACAAGGTCCGACTGACGTAGGTTTCATGAACATTACACCACACCAGGTCACCCTCAAAGCAGGAGTAGTGCTGCCACGGATACGACAATACAAGATCCCACCTGAGGCTGAAGTAGGGTTACTGAAATTAATCGACGAACTCATTGCACAAGGGGTGGTGGTGGAGACTGATTCAAACGTGTGCAACTCACCTGTTCTTCCTATTCTTAAGCGAACTGATCCCAAAGCACCACCTGTCTATAGATTAGTTGTGGACCTGCGAGAATTGAACAAATGTGTAGTCCCACAGTACCCGGTGGTCCCGGACATTTCTTCATTATTGACTGCTATTGATGCAGAGGCTACGTTCTTTACAGTTATCGATCTGAAGAACGCATTTTTCAGTATCCCAATACATCCAGACAGCCAATATCTTTTTGGCTTCAGTTTAAAAGGCCGCAGCTTCAGATTCACAAGAGCACCACAGGGCTACACAGAGAGTCCTAGCATCTACAGTAAGGCACTCAAACGGCAACTAGACAGTATTCATATGCCTACCACTACAGCACTGATACAGTACGTAGATGACATTCTCATCACAGCAAGATCAGAAACTGATTGCGAAGATGCATCACTCACGGTTTTACACTTTCTGGCTGACAAGGGGCACAAAGTGTCCCCTTCGAAGTTACAATTCTGTGAACAGCAAGTGGCGTACCTTGGGCACTTGCTCTCCAAGGAGGGTAGGCGACTGACACCGGAATGTATTCAATTGATTTCTGGCCTTTCACAGCCCAAGACACAAAAGGAGGTACGTGCATTCATTGGCCTCACTTCATATTGCAGGCAGTGGATTCCCCAGTATGCTTACATAGCCAAGCCCCTAATGCAGTTGACGACACAGGAGGCAGCTTCTACTAATGTCCTCCCTTGGACACAAGAACACACTGTGGCATTTGAAGAATTAAAAAGAGCTTTATGTCAAGCACCAGTTTTAGCGACCCCTGATTACAACAAATCTTTTATGCTTTTTGTGACAGAGCGGGATGGAACAGCACTATCTGTCCTCACACAAGATCATGCAGGAAAACACAAGCCCTGTGCTTATTTCTCTAGTACATTGGACCCAGTAGCCCAGGCTTTGCCTGCGTGCCTAAAATCTGTTGCAGCAACGGCCTTAGCCATAAGACAAAGTGACTCGATAGTTCTGGGCCACCCCCTGACAGTACAAGTACCGCACGCAGTGGAGGTTCTCTTGAACCGGACACAAACCCAACACCTGACTGTAGCGAGACTGACAGGTTATGAGCTGACGTTATTTCAACCACACATAGAGATCAGACGATGCAACATACTGAATCCTGCTACTCTTTTGCCCTCTAGTACAGAAAACGTTCCACCACATGACTGTGTTGAAGTGATACATACCGTGACTAAACCAAGACAAGACTTGACAGATGTTGCACTCCCAGACCCTGACCTAACACTCTATGTTGACGGCTCATGCATGAGGACGGGGGCGGGAGAATTAGTGGCAGCGTATGCAGTGACCACTGCTACTGAAATCATAGAGACTAAAAGAATAGACATACTGTCAGCACAAGCAGCAGAGCTCATCACTCTGACACAAGCATGCATAAGAGCTAAGCACTTGAGAGTAAACATTTACACCGATTCACAATATGCATTCGGGGTAGTTCACGATTTTGGAGTACTATGGAAAGAAAGAGGTTTCTTGACCTCTCACGGGGCCAAGATACAGCATGGCCCCCTTATACAAGCCCTTCTGGAAGCGATACATTTACCGACAGCCATAGCTATCCTGAAATGCAAAGCACATACTAAAGCCACAGATACCATTTCTCAAGGCAATGATCTGGCAGACCGAACTGCTAAACAGACAGCTCAGACCCCACTAGACATGACGAACTCACAGATACCATCAATGACCAAAGCCATGACAGTCAGGGATCCTTCCAGGGATGTACAAGATATACAGACACATGCTACTCTAGACGAATTAAAGAAATGGTCGGAACAAGGAGGGGTACTGACTGATCAGGGTTGGATGACTAAGGGCAAAGCAACATGGTTTCTTCCTGATTCGATGGTACAAGTGATCATAAATACCGCACATAGTCCTGCACACTTAGGAGAGAAAGCAATGCTAGACATCTTACAGAATATCTGGTTCAACAAGCACCTGCGTGCAGCAGCGAAACAAAAAGTCAGAACATGTATGATCTGTTGCCAATTCAATCCAGGTAAAGGCATTCCGGTGGAACAAGGTGGATTCTCTCCACCTGACCATCCTTTTGAAGTCCTCCAAATGGATTATATCCAAATGAACAGATGTAGAGGTTACAAATATGTCCTGGTAGTTGTATGTGCACTCACAAGATGGACAGAAGCCTATCCAGTCCCTGATTATACTGCTGTAACTACCGCCAGACAATTGGTGCAAGAGTTTTTCCCACGTTATGGATTACCGCGTGTCGTATATTCCGACAACGGTCAGCCTTTCTCCTCTGAACTCATGAAGCAGGTGTCCCTTCTGTTAGGGTATACCTGGAAGTTTCATTGTGTGCGACATCCTGAAGCAGCAGGCCTTGTAGAAAGGCACAATCAGACCTTAAAGACAAAACTAGCAAAGATTTGTGCAGAAAAAGGTGTAGATTGAATGGTAGCCCTGCCGGTTGCCCTCTTTTACATGCGAATGGTAGCCCATTCTAGAACTGGCTTATCTCCTTACGAAGTGGTCTTTGGTAGGCCACCGAATATGTGGGGCACTCCGATGCCTAAAAAGATTACTGATGTTGATAGTAACTTGCTGACAGATTACCTGGCTTCCTTGATGTCTGCACTACTCTCTTGTCGTTCGCAGGTTGCCGCCGCCTTCCCTGACAACACCCAGGTCAAGGAACACTCCATCGCTCCTGGGGATTATATTTTAATAAGGAACTTTGACAGGACGAGTCCTCTTGAGCCGAGGTGGAAGGCGCCGAAGTTAGTGCTATTGACGACGAGGACAGCCGTTAAAGTCGAAGGACGGAAAGGATGGCTGCATATACACCACTGCAAGTGCTACTTCGGGAATAACGACTCTTTTAAAAAGGAAACAAACTTTTCAGACTTTGAGCCCCCTTTACTAGAGGAGACTCCTCAGCAGGAGTACAAATCTAAACTTAGATCTAGAAAGCCAGACCCCGTTTGATCAATTAAGTCCACTAGGTGGTGAATCGGTTGAACATGTATTCTGACTTGCATAAGATCTCGGACAATGATAATCATAAAAAGAGCAAGATGAAAAGCAAATACTGTAAAATATTACGTGGTAGATGTATAGTGACTTTGATTTTTCTATCTCTTCTGTGCATCACGATAATATGTATCAGCTTAATACTACATGCTATTTTTCCTCCTATTGCCTCACTCTTACACTCCTCCACTAATGATACCATAAAGCATACATTTAGTGATCTGCCATCCTATGAGCTATCCTATCGACTTGCCCTGCGCAACAATACCTTTATTCAGATGCTGCACCATTCACATCAGACTAGCAATGCTACAGACTGCTGGGTCTGTGGCCGACTTCCCCCGTATCAGAAGGTGAAGGGAGTGTTGCCTCTTGTCCCTTTTCCGTTCTCCCATAATGGTTCTTGCGGAGCATGGTTTGCCTTAATGACATCCATCAACGGTGATGCCAAAGAATGTCAAGACAAGGAGTGTAGGGGTGACTGGGTATGGGGTAACTTGAATAAAGTCATGAATGAAGCATGTTTCCCAGACGAAGAAGGTCTTCCCCAAAGAAAAGGTACAGATCTAGAAAATGAAGAGTATCAGCAAGGAAATGCGACCCTCGACTTTATAATGTTGAATGTCAAGCCCATACACAATGTAGGTCCATCCTCAATTACAATCCTGCCAGTAAAAGGGGACTTGTGTGTCAGAAAAGAAGGCTCAGTACATTTGGGGCACAGCGAGTGTAATACTATAATAGAGTTTAAAGACAAAGGAAAGTCCTATTTCAGAGCATCACGACACACCTACTTTATTTGTGGCCAGACAGCCTATGTACAGCTGCCCTTAGACTGGGGTGGGACGTGCTACATATCATTTCTTTTACCACCCGTTTTCTTGGCCCCATCGAACTATCATCAAGATCCCCAACTAGCACTTATCAGACACAGACGAGGGCTCGATGCCTCTGGCATTGACCAGACCGAGACAGCTTGGGAGCAATATACAGATTTCAACAAATGATTCTTTTTCTTCATAGGTCCCGTCCAGAATAGTAAACTTATCCGCAGGCTAACAAGGATTCTAGAAACAGTTGTAAAAGAGACTGCATCAGCCCTGGGGAACTTGACCCAGGAACAGTCTGCTATGAGAATGGTCGTTCTTCAGAACCGCCTTGTTCTTGACGTCATCCTGGCGGATAGGGGCGGGGCTTGTAGAATCATCGGCTCCAGCTGTTGCGTTTTTATTCCTAATAACGCACCATCTGTATACAAAGCAATAACAAGGCTCCACAAGATTGCCCAAAGCATACATCAAGACCCAGGCACGTGGACTTGGTCCAGTTGGCTCTGGGGAGTAATATCGGCATGGGGATGGAAAGTGTTGACCGTCTGTGGGTTAATACTACTAATGGTATTCAGTTGTTGTCTATGTCTGCAGTGTGGCCCGGCCATTTGCGGCCTGTGTGCTACTGCATGTGTTCCACGTCCCCATATACAAAGCATTGAAAATGGAAAAATAATGCTGCAAGAACAGATCGACTGTCTCATGAGAATAGATGTGACATGAAGGGTCCACTAGGGGACAAGGAGGGAATGAGAAAATAAAGATTATGACAAGGCCTATGTGTCCCCTATGTGTTCCCCAACGTTTCGTGTACATGCATGTACGCCATGCATTTTCCCTCCATGGCCTGTCAACCATGATGCCTATGCTATAAGGTGGCCTGCCATCAAGTCTCCCATGAGAGAAACGACAAATCTGCACTGAGGCCTACACGTTTTGCATCATGTTTTCCTGCACTCGTGCCATTTTCATGAAAGCCCATTTTGTGGCTCAGCCGGAGCCCGAAAAGAGGTTTCAGGCCTCAGACGCTCTGAGAGCTGCAGCTGCGTATCCTTGGCCTCGCACACTTGGGCCTCAGCCAAAGGGACCCAGTCCGGGGTGCCGAGATAGTATTGAGCACGGTTATCTGCTTACTCCTACTGAATCACATTCCTGCCTGGAAAAGGAGGAATAAACAAAACCCGCCTGCAAAGGATAGAGCCTAGCCTTTCTGTCTCCCTTTCAGTGATTGCAAAGCTCGCGTCAGTGAAAAACCCATAGCCCCCATGTAAGGCCCACGCAGTGAATAAAGAAATAGAAGACCCTTCCTGATCCCTTGTGGTGATGGAACCATTCTCCCTATAACTCGAGTTATTGGAATAAAGCCCTTTTGAACCTGATACCACGGACTCAGCCTCTTGCTTTATGCATGATCCTATTGATACCTATAGAAATTATGAGTGCGTAATACTTTATTTACGACAGTAGAATGCCCCGTTTTTGCCCTTGTAATGATCAGGCTCGCTCGCTATGCACCAAACGAGGCCAGTCTGACATTTGCTAGAGCTGCTTTGGGTTCCTAGTCCGGCCCTGGCAGGAGCAGGAGCCTCATACTGCAGAACAAAACCAAACATTGAAAGGTTAGTCGACGAGATGCAGCACCAATCTTGCATTAAAGTTTTTAATATTTTTTCAATATGAAATAATACAATCTTTAGTAACTCGAGTATTTGTTTGGTGTGTACTTGCTTGTGTATTTTTTGCTTGGCAGTCCTCGGCTTCCAGTTGGAACTCACTGGGGGTCCTCGGGAGTCAGAATTTGGGAACCAATGGGTTACAGGATATTGCTATGATCCACAAAACTGAGACCCAGGAGCGCACACCTTAGAGGATCCACTATCAGGATCAAACTGTAATGTAGACCTGTGACTGCATTAATCACTTTATTCTTCTTTACATCGGTTTTGGCTGTGTGCTTTTAGGATATTGATTGTAATTTATATGTTTTGCTAAGGTTTTAATTAATTGATGCAAACTGAAACTGCACCTGCCTGCCCAAGATAGGACAAGGGGAGGAATTCTGGTGAAATACTGTGCAAACCAAGAATTCCTTGTTCTAGGCATTGAGGAATGCAAGGAAGGAAAGGTTTTGGCATGGCATTGTCATAGCCTGGCCAATTAATTTAAAGTATTACCATTAAGGACATTGCAACGGACAGTCATTGTAATTAACGTAAGTGAAAGGACATTATATTAAGTTAACTACAATGGCCAGCCCTTGAAAGAGCCCGTCAAATAAACTTTCCCAGCAGGAAAGCTTATGTGTGTGGCACCTGACTGCCGGGAAAACCATGCAGCCATGCACTGCAAACAGCCATCCCTGCTTGGGAAGTCCCTTTAAGCGCACTATCAGGGATCACTCAATATGTTTACCTAAATTTCACATAGTATTATTCTAAATACATTACCAAGCACCTCACAGTTTGTCAAGAAACAACTGTGCTATTTGGATATTTTATGCCAATATAGCAGCAGATCAGCCCCAATTCCATTTCGCTGGGGAAAAAAATGAAGACATTCCTGGTTTTTGCTTACCACAGAAGAATTTCTCTCACTTCTACCAGTGAGGAAATGATCCATTTAGTCCAGTTTGAAAAGTACAAGTGCCTGAACTAAGGCTCTTAAATCAAGGTTAGAAAACAACTATTTGATACACAAAAGTACTTTGAGGTGGTACTGTGCCCTCTTGGACATTGCAGAATGTATTTTTGGAAGGGAAATTTGCTTTTGACAATAATACCCAGGGGTTTGGCATTGTCTACAAGATGAGTGGGTACGTTTGGATTTGATTAAAAAAAAACCACATTTTCTGACAAGTTGAGTTTACGTTATAGCTTGATATCCATCTTAAGACAGTTTCAAGGGTGTTAGAGAAGTGTCAGAAAGGCATGAGATCTTTAGATACATCTGAGTATTGTTGCTAACTGCTGGAAAAGTATCAAAGAGTTTCTGGTAGCCCTGATTGCTTCCAGATAAAGATTAAAAAGGGTCAGTGACATGATGGGATATTTAAGACCCCTAATTATTCCTGGATATTTCAGGCAGCAGATAAATCGGGAATCAGGAGTGTCCCGATACAAGGAAGCAGAATGCATCATCAACAATTTACAGAAGTGTAGTCTATGTGGGGTAAACCTTGTCTGAATATAGAATGAAAAATCCATAAGAGATTGATAAAATGGATACGGAGAGAAAGTCTGGAGGCTACTAAACATTATAACACTTTAACCCGATTAGGTAAACCTGGTTTATGATGACAATTGTTGAGGTCATTGGTATCATCTAAGGGTTTCTTCAATCAGGGTGCATTATGACCAGTCTCAATCAGAGAAGTTGCCCAACCTGGTAGTATAATTGAAGCGCACCCCCCTTACTCCTTAATCCAAATACTCTCTAGTGAGACACATCTGGTAAGCACTAGAAATGTGAGAATCTTTTAAATACTTGGTGTTCCCTTGCATATTGACGCCCTCAACTGCTCTCCTACTTAGTCACTTCATGTTCCTAGGTACCCAGCTTTATTTTTTATTCTTATTCATACTATGGCTGGTGAATGCACCAAGATATTTATTGTCTGATTCTATAAAGTGATTACATTTCCCCCAAATATGAGCCAGATTAGTTGTGTGGACCTAAGATGTGTCTACGCTTGTTACAATGTCAGAAGAAACTACTCTCCCCCTACTCAGTTTACAGGGCAGGTCTGAATGTGGTGAACTAATTGTGATGTGCTGCATGTTTTACTTGAAGAGGGGGCTGGAGTGAAGGACTGGGCTATCGGTAGGGTTCTGGTTATATTTGTTTGACAAAAAGATGCACTTGATGAGAAGTACAATGTGGGAAAATTCCTTTTTTGCATGATCCAATTTTGGTAGACTGTTATTGCTAGTTTTCAAACTCTCCACACTGGGGCATTGTTGTGTATGTGGTCTGATCCCCTAATGTAGATTAGTATTGGCTATTCTTCTATTGATATATTTAAGTTTCCAGTAAGACCATATTATATGGTGTACGAAAATATACCAATGATATTAAAAAGTTAATATCACCTTTGGACTGCAGCACATATTTTGCCATCCACTAGACTGTCAAGGAAAAATGTGGTTTTGTGACTACATGTGTAGCCTGACTGCTGTAGCTTTAAAATCCAGAGGGGAACCTGTCCGCACAACAAAAATTGGAAAGTTTCACCAAGAAAAAAACTGTAATCCATAGGAATCCAATGTGTATTTTCCAAAATTAATGTTATTCCTTCTTTGCTATATATCCATATATAGGACATCCAGCCAACGTGTTGCGTTCAAAATACTCACTGAACTTCATCAGGTTTGAAACTACCATATAAAAAGCAAAAGACAAACTTAAGACACTAGCAACTGGCACATTTTAAGTCCTTATGTAAACATACAAATAAAAGAAGAAAACAAGTTACAAAATATATCTTAACTGACACGTGACGCTTGTGCTGAAACATAAAACCAAGTGATACACATAAAATTCAAAACATAATAGGGCTTCCAATCAAAAAACGGGAGAACATTTGCTGAAAATCACAATCATGTACACAAAATACCAATCATGAACAAGTCCATATATGTAATAAACATAACAGTTGTTATCTGCTTGTGTATTTCAAATTAGCCTTGAGGATCACATAAATGGAACGTAGACCCTCAGGCTAGGTGTCTATTATCTCATAGGGAGTTAATTGAAAAGACGTATCTGTTCCCAAAAAAGCCATTTGTCACGATAAGGACTCATTCTCTGAGAGTATGGCCCTTATGATAGAATTCACCAATTTGTTGGACATGCTCATCCTCCTAGTATGTGTGGAACGTACCTCTTGTATGTTTTGTTCGTAGCCCTCTCGACTTATTATAGTAGAATCCTTCTAAGTCTATTGAATAGGTGTTTAAAATGCACAAGTTAAATCCCTCTATTGCATAGAGCATAGCGGCTCCACATAACCTTTGTAGTAGTGTCCAAAAGGAAATAACTAGGAGGGATAACTTCCTGACAGATACCTATGGGAATTATACAGATGTAGTATCAAAATAGACCGTAGTGCATGGTCCGCAGTGATCAAAACATAATCTATTGAACAGCACACTGAAATACACAAAAGTGAATAAAGTGTGTGTCCTCTTAGTAGTGAATATTCGTGTCAAGTTGCACCATCAAAAATACTTAACATAAATAAATAAAACACCTTCAAACGTGGTGTCTAGCAGACATGCAAAAGTATTGATTCTCTCTATAGTTTAACTGCCCATAGATTTGAAACCACACACACATGGTGCCAATGAATGAGCGCCACCAATCACATATTCCTCCAAATTGAATAAGCATATAAACTACAATCCTAGTGTGCCCATTAGTGTACGTGCTTAGAAACAAAGGGTTGGTACATTAAAACAATGCTACACAAAGTCTATGGGCACCCAGCCGAACTAAGTAACCTAGTACAACCAGGGAAGCTTATCAATGTGTAAACATTATGCATACATTCATACCAAGTATGAGGGTAGAAGTATTGACACAGTTAATCTCTAGCACAATGGATAAACCATACTTTGTACCCCCTCGTCCATACCATTTTTAAGAGGTAAATGCTAGCCCCCGGAGCCATCACTCATTTTAAATCAGAAACTCCATCTGTGGATTTGAATCAGCTATGTGCTGACAAGCATGTGATCATATGTAGCCTGGCTAACTAAAGTTCAGATAAAACAATAATTCTGCTATCTTTGACCTGGGGTCACCTACCAGAATCATCATTTTTGGTGTTTAAAAAAATCCAATTCACTTGTGAGTTTGGACTTTTAATAAATATTTAAGGAAATTAATTTTTAAAATGCTACACTTTGTCTGCCGGATCCTTCAGTAGGTTAATTAGCAGCTCTTCCCTGTCAGTGAGTTCCCTTAATGTGGTATGAAAAGTGATAAAATAGCAGATAAAATTGCTATGACCTTTTGACAGGAAGACCTTGGTGTGAGGTATGCAACTCCAATCAGATTAGACTTGGCCTGGCTCCTATTAGCAAACATTCCACGCATATGCAAACCAGATATGGTGGTCCAGTCCTCATCTGCATTGCTCCTAAAGCACAACCGGCCAGTACACATTAGAGCTTACTCCTCAATTCTAAAGTTATGCAAGAAGCTGAGGACTTGGCTCTTCAAATATCCCCTCTGCCCATCCTAGGCAAGGCTAAATTCTCACATGTACAGTGCCATGACACTAAGGGTGGACAAAACTTGTGGAGTTTGACTGTGTGAAATTCAGCCTAGTTATGTGAAAACTCCTCAAGATTCTGCAGAGTTCCGTGAATTGGTGGAGTCAGCATAGTGCAGTCATTTTTAGCACCAGGAGCTTGTTCAGCACTGCAAAATCAGCACGAATGGCACCATGCGGCATGCCAGAGGGCTTTGCTTCATTGCTGCTGCTCAAGTAGATTTTCTACTCAAGCAGTAGCTTTTTCAACCCAAATGGAAACAATAGCCTGTTACTGCCCTAGGTGAGAACATATTGCCTGGTGCCGTCTAGTGCCCGAAACTCATGCTAGGGATGCCAATTCTTGCTCTTTTATAAAAAACAAACTCTACCACATGGTGGTTGGCGGAGTTTTGCTGGAACTCCGTGCAACAAGTGTAATGCAGAGTGGGCAAAATCCGTGAACTCCACTGGCAGAGTGGAATTTATCGCCCACCCCTACATGATACCATCCTAGGGGATAGCATGCTTTATAAATGAACCTAACACAGCATAACTAAACATAACATAGAAAGGGCAGCTGGGTTGGGTTCAGGAACTTCAGTAACTTGGAAGGGTCTATATATATATATATATATATATATATATATATATATATATATATATATATATATATATATATCAGTGAAAAAACCATAGGTTTCACACATGTTATAGTTAGCTGGACATTTTACTGATAAAAAACCAATGAAATTCCCCCGTTATAGTTAGTGCAGGCAACTATAACTCACGCGACCGCAATCCTCTGCTGATGCTAATACTGTATTTAGACACTTATTTGCCCATGTCTTCTTCCATTAAATTTTAGCTATACATATATTACAAATATTTTTTTTTCATAAAGACACATATGTCATCAGCAGAGGATTGCGGTCGCGTGAGTTATAGTTGCCTGCACTAACTATAACGGGGGAATTTCATTGGTTTTTTATCAGTAAAATGTCCAGCTAACTATAACATGTGTGAAACCTGTGGTTTTTTCACTGAATTTGCAAGGTTTTTTAAATGCTAATTCCTAACTATAACGTGTGTGAAACCTATGGTTTTTTCAGTGAATTTGTACATTTTTTAAAATGCTAAGTTACTTTACGCCATTCGTGGCGTGCGCGCCCACTTAACGCAGTTCGTTCCGTGCGCGCACGGTGCGCTTCGCGCACCGCGCGCGCACAGTGAGCACGCGGTGCGCTTCGCGCACCGCGTGCCCACTTTACGCAGTTAGTGCCGTGGATGGGCCATGTACGCACGATGCGCTTCGCGCACCGTGCGCACATGGAGGACATAATATGCGCTTCGTTGTGAAAGGTAAGCTTTTAAATTTTCGATGGATTTTTTTTTACCGTACGCGTACTGTAAGCGTAATCGGCGATTTTTCATAAAAAAAAAATGAAATTTTTGCTCTTGGGGGATCATTGGGGACACATTAATCAAGGCTAGGTGGTTAGGAGCTGTCTAAACAGTCCCTTTACATGTTTTTTGCCTTTGTTTTTCCTCCCCCCCTAAGAGTGCGAGAGAGAAAATGGCGGCCGCCGCTTCCTGGTTTCGATCGATTCGAATGTTTACTAAGATCTAACAGCCAATCCGAATCGCGCTCGTGCACGGCACCGTACGCGTACGGTAAGCTTACCGTAAGCGCACGGTAAGCGCACCGTAAGCTGGCTCAGATATATATATTGATTTAAATGCTATTTTCTCAGGAACTACTGAACAGATTTACACCAGACCTACAAAAGGCACTTCCTCGACCTGAGGACTACCTCTCTGCCAAATTTCAAGTAACTCTGTTCAGCCGTTCGGGCTGTAGCTGTGTCTAAAGGTCCTATGGAAAAATGCATGGGAAAAACGCGTTTTGGGACCCCCCTTTTATCTCAGCCCCCGCTTGACGAATCCCCCCGAGACTTTCAGGGTAGGAGCGGAGCGTAGCGCCCCACCTATTTTGAAAATTTCGCGAGGATTCGTCGACCGGCGCCAAAGTTATTCCAAATAGAATGTTGCGGATTTCCTATGGAAACAGGGTCCTAACTATAACTATCTACTGGCGACCGCCAGTAGATAGTTATAGTTAGGACCGTGTTTCCATAGGAAATCCGCAACATTCTATTTGGAATAACTTTGGCGCCGGTTGACGAATCCTCGCAAAATTTTTAAAATAGGTGGGGCGCTCCGCTACGCTCCTACCCTGAAAGTCTCAGGGGGATTCGTCAAGCGGGGGCTAAGAAAAAAGGGGGGTCCGAAAACGTGTTTTCCCCATGCAATTTTCCACAGGGACCTTTAGTCCAAGGTACAGCCCGAACGGCTGAACAGAATTACTTGAAATTTGGCAGAGAGGTAGTCCTCAGCTCAGGGATGTGCCTTTTGCATATATGGAGTCAATCTCTTCAGTAGTTCCTGAGAAAATCAAAAGTAAAATCATATATATATGTGGGCGAAGCCTAACCACACATCTCATCCTGAGATCTGATTGGCTGTCAGCACTTCATCCAAGAAGTGTTGGCAGTCATCTTGGGACCAATATACATGATAGCACCTCATTAAAAAGCATTGCAGTTAATAGACGGTTTTACGACTTTAGTTACATTATAAATCATGTGTTGATGGTACCATACTCATTTTAGGAATTGTGGTATGTTCTAAGGTGATTTCACCATGTGAAAAAGCCTTCTGCTGGGATATCATGATTGAGAGAAAAGTATTTTCTCATGCTTTTCCCACAGAGGTTTGGAAGGTGATCTATAAGCTAAACTGAGAGCTTATTTTCTGTAAATTCACATTATCTTTCTCAGTCATGTGAGAATGAAGTCTGACATTCTCAGTAAAACATGTACATCCAACAAGGGCAGAGACTGTCAGTTGATTCCTTTGTATTCTACTGCAGCTTCCCAGAGTGTTCAAAAGAACAACTAGAGCGCTAACAGTCCTACTTATGATAAACGTATGGCACACCTGAAGCCATCTTGCTTGGATTAAAGTGGTAACTCTTAAAACATTTAATTTAAAAAGGAACAAAATGAGGGGGTTCATTTTTCCATAAAAAGTATGATTAGTGCTGCAGAAAGAAAAATTAGGGCACATTTTGAGTGACTTCTCAAATCCTCTTCTATTTCATTAAAAAATTCTGACATGCAGACTGAAACATGCACTTTCAATACCAGCAGCAGTTTCCCCTGGTGAGCAGTAGCTTTACTACAGTGATCTAATGAGCAAAAAGAGTGCTAACATTCTGAATTTATGGCAAATGTGTGACACATCTGAATGCCTTCTTGATGGAATCAAAGTAAAAAACTGAAAGTATTTCCTACTGAGGAGACTGCAGTAAATGAGGAAATTAGGAAACTTCATAACAAATAAGTCTCCCAAGATGGCCACCAGAGACAAAAGAGCCCAAATGTAGCTCAAATATCACCCAGATGTAGCCCAAGTATAGCCCAATAACAGAATGTCCCAGAGTGTTCTTAAAAACAACTAGAGCGCTTACTGTCTTCATTATGACAAAAGTATGGCACACCTGAAGCCATCTTGATTGGAATAAACTGGTAACACTTAAAACATTTAATTTAAAAAGGAACACAATGAAGGGGTTCATTTTGCCATAGAAATTATGATTAATGCTGAAGAAAGAAAATGAGGGCACATTTTGAGTGACTTCTCAAATCCTTTTCTATTTCATTAAAACATTCTGACATGCAGACTGAAACATGCACTTTTAATACCAGGAGCAGACTTCCATGGTGAACAGTAGTTTTACTACAGTGATCTAATAAGCAATAGAGTGCTAACATTCAGAATTTATGGCAAATGTGTGACATATCTGAATACCTTCATGATGGAATCAAAGTAAAAAACTGAAAGCATTTCTTACTGAGGAGACTGCAGTACATGAGGAAATTAGGATACTTCATAACAAATAAATCTCCCAAGATGGCCACCGGAGACAAAAGAGCCCAAATGTACCCCAAAATCACCCAGATGTAGCCCAAATATAGCCCAATGACAGAAGTGTGCAAAACACTTATTATTTTGTGTTTTTGCAGTGTTATATAGTGCAGACTTGTCAGGTATTGGAGTGCTTTACATGAGCATTGGTTACATCACACAAGAACAAATTCATTTTGGTTGTAGACATGGGGAGACTAAGTGATTTGACCAGAATCACAGAATGTCGAGCTGAAGTAGAAACTCTAACCTGGTTCCCCAGTTGCAAAGTCTGCAGTTCTGGAAGTAACACCACATCCTCTCCCCTAAGTGCAACATTTAATCAAGTGGTCAACTGGATAAAAAAACATAATGATAACAAATAATTTAAAAGTGCTTTGTTGCTATTTGAAAACTCAGAAAATATGTCCTTATTTTAGTCTTTTAGAGCACTAACCATAATTTTGATGCCAAGAAGACCCTCTCATATATGTAATTTCTAAAGGAAATGCTCTATGTATTACAGTTTTGATTACATCAAGATGACGTCAGGCGTTCCACACTTTTGTAATAAATATAGAATGTTAGCAATGTAGTTGTTCATTAGTATACTGTTGAGAGGCAGAGGCCAGGGGCACGGACTCTGAAAATTGAAGGCAGGTAGGAGGGTGCAAAGGCAACAATTTAACCCCACTGAGCAGGCAGGAAGGGCCGTGGCAGCACAACAGACTATGGAGGGCAGTGGAAAGGGGGGCAGGGGCAACAAACCAACAATACAGGACTTGCAAGAGAAGCTGTGGCAATGTAATAGACCATTGTGGGCAGAAGGAAGAGGCAATGGTAGTACAACCATACATGCCAACAGACCCGATTCAGCCAGGAAACGTCCAATGTTTTTAAGCTCAAATGGGCTTTATTTGATCTGTCTCCTGTCTACAATCTCCTCTTTTTCAATGTAACTCAAAGTGGAAAATCAATACCCCAGTTTTTTTTCAAAATCTCCCTCTTACCAAGTTCAAAATGTTCGCAAGTATGGAAATGGGGTAGGGACATGGACTTGGATAACAGAGGACAGGAGGGACATTGAGTGGTGCACCAAACCGACCCTGCAGGGCAGGCATCATGGCTTGCAGCAGCACAATACACCACACAGGGCATGCGGGACGGGAGTGCAGCACAACAATCCATAGAAAGCAAGAGGGAGGGGACAGGACCATGCCCATGGACAACAGAGAACAGAGGGGCAAGAGGCAATGGTAGCTAGCTGACCATAATGGACAGACAGGAGAGAAAGCTGCAGCATAACAGACCATAAAGGGCAGGAGGGACGGATCAGGGGCATTACAATGGAACAGACAAGCCAGGAGGGAGGGAGTAGGGGTCTGCACATGTAAACAGAGGGCTGGGGGCAAGGGGGCAGGGCAGGAGCAGCAAGATAGCCATGGAGGTCAGGCAGGATGGGCACTAGAAGCAAGACACACCATGAAGAGCAACAGTGAGACTGTGATGGCATACACACAGACCATGGAGGGAAGGTGGGAGGGGGTCAGGGGCAGCTAACTGACCACACAGGGAAGGTGGGAGGGGCCATGGCAGCACAGAAGACCATGCATGGCAAGTGGGAGGGTTAGTGGCAGCACAATGGCTATGATGGGCAAGAAGGAGGGTGCAGGGGCATGCACAAAGGACGATGGAGGATAGAAGGGAGGGTCAGGACCTGTGCACAGACAAGAAAGTTCAGGGGAAGAGGCCTCACAACAGACCGCACGGGGCAGGCAGGAGGAGCAGTTTCAGCACAACAGACCAGGGAGGGCAGAAGGGTGTGGCAGTACAATGGACCATGTAGGACAGGAGGAAGAGGATAGGGGCATGGCATGTGGACAGGCAGGGTGGAGGTGGCAGGGACACGTTACAGTCATCTGACAATGCTAGGCAGGTGGGAGGGGAGTGGCAGCTCAACAGAACACTCAGAGTAGATAGGACTGGCAGGTCCATGGAACATGGTGGGCAAAAAGGATGGAGCAGGGACATGCACAAAGACATCGGAGGGCAGCAAGCTAAGCACAGAGTTTAAGCAGGAGGTCAATGATGGGGCATATAATTGGGCAATGGAGGGCAGGAGGAGTGGACTGGTACATCATACTAAATTGAGGGCAGTGGCAGCACATCAGACCATGCATGGCAGGAGGGAGGAGGCTAGTCCATGGATTCACACAACAGAGGATAGGGAGGAGGGGGATGGGGCAGCAAGCTAACTGTTCAGAGAAGGCGGGTATTAGGAACTTTATTGTTTTTAAAACGTGTGTCTGTGCGAACTACTTAAAATATGAACAAGTATGCAGCATAATCTCACTTTTATTCAGGAAGAAGAGGACGTTTGTGACTGTGACTCCGGGCTCACTTGGCAGAAACACCCCCTGAACCTCCACCCCCTATCGCAAAATGTAATGCCCGTGAAAAGGGTAGGTGAACACAGTGTTATATAGAACATAGTCCTGAGAGCACGATTGAAAATGAAAACTAGATATAGTGTATGGTATAACCTATCCACCAAAAAGTGTGATATAAGATGAACCGGGCGTGAAATATAATATGCAATACATTGTGCGCAATGACAGATTCATTGGAGAGCGCGAGATAGCACAGGCACTAGCGCGTGCTATGCGATATGCGCCTTGGAGTGTAATATGCACAGGGCAGTGTTGTGTAACCTAACTAGTCTCTAAAGTTGTAATATAAAATATGTGCTGGGGAGTGTAACGTTGCATATCCACTGTGACAAAGATATGGATCCCAGATTGTAATATGTATGGCATAGCACTGTGCGTTATAACATAGGCATCGAGGAAGGCCCGTTAGATGGGGCAATATAACCCGTGCGAAGACAAGTGTGGCATGACATATTCACGGGGTGGTGTTACAGTGCACATGGGCTAGAGAGTGTCATAGCATATGCACTAGCTAGTGGAATACAACACAGAGGTGTGTGGCACTCAGCAGGCAATGGTGGGTGTAACACAGCATTGGGCTCTGCCAGGAGCGCGCTGTGACTCTCAAGTGATGTTCGTCCCCTTTCCAGAGAGTAAAATAAAAAGTATTGCACATCCGGCAGTGGATGTGTGTTTTATTAACCGTGAGGGGGGTTTCTTGCATAGTTTTGGTCGAATTTTTGTCGAATCCCCTTTGAATGGCTTGGTGTGCATGTGTATTAAATGTGCCCGTCAATAGCTGCCCATGTTTGTATAAATAAACGACAAGGGTGTCTACCGGGATTAGGCACGGTAGGGCATCAGATATGTCAGAGCTTCACTAGTGGTGTAAATACATTCCACCGTGGATTCATTGTATGCATTGTCGCCTTTTAATGAATATCACGCAAATCGTCATGGTGATAGGTACGTACGGTTTGTCCAGCATGTCCTAGGTGTGTCTATAAATATATATATTTTTAAAATAATAAAAAACAGTGGCCGGCCCTGGGGATTGGGGTCAAAAAAATATAATTAGGAGACAGGCCCTGGGGGATGGGGCCATCAGGGCCAATAAATTAGAATAAGAAGGGGAACCACACAGCCCCCCTTCTTAAAAAATTAAAATAAATGAAAGACTGGAATCCTGCCGGAGGCCACGCCCCCTCCTTGCAGCACTCTGCAAACGCTCCCCCTGACGAGTTGTAAGTTGGGGAATTAATTCCTCTTCAATACTGAGGGTCCCTGAGGGCCAACTAGCCCAACAGGCATCTCCAGTATGCGCCAGGGAGCTGCGCTGCAGACAGGTGTTCTGAGGCCAAGCCCCTTTTTACACCTCTCTGCAACGCAGCTCTGTGGCGCTTACTGGAGGTACCTAGTGGTCTAGTTTGACCCTAGGGACCCTTAGGATTCAAGGGGACTTAATCTCTCAACTTAGAACAGCCACAGGGCGCGTTTACTCAGTGGTGAAGGGAGGGGATGGGGCCTGAGGTGACGTGTGCAAACACGCACTATGGCACGTTTTAAATTGGGGATATAATTTCCCTTCAATACTGAGGGCCGCTGGGGGCTAACTAGCCCACCAAGTGCTTCCAGTAAGCGCCACTGAGCTGCATTGCAGAGAGGTGGTCCAGGCCGTGCCACTTTTTACACCTCTCTGCAACGCAGCTCTGTGGCACTTACTGGAGGTATCTAGTGGGCTAGTTGGACCCTAGGGACCCTCAGGATTCAAATGAACTTAATCTCCCAACTAAAAACGGACACAGGGCGTGTTTACACAGTGGTGAAGGGAGGGGACGGGGCCTGAGTTAACGTGTGCAAAAACGCCCTGTGGCCTGTTTTAAGAGGTAGTTTTAATCGCCCTGCCCTATTATATACTAGGGGCTTACAGAGGAGGTCATGCTAATCACAGGGGGACCCCAACGCATAATGTTCCCTAGTGTATGTAGGTGTTTTCCCTGTATTCTAAGGTGCCAATTACGATCCGGTAAAAAAAATTCCCGTACGACTCGTATCCGGTCTTTTTACCGTACGAATCGTACAAGTGCCGTACAAACTGGCAATCACGATTCGCACGGTAAAAAGCCCATACGAGTCGCATTGGGAATAATTCCCCACACGTCCTCGGGTCGGAAAAAGTGTCCGACACGTCCTCGGACGAGTTACCGTACAAACGTGAAAAGCGAAGTCCGACCGGGGAATCACGATCCGTCCCGGGCGTCCGATAGCACAACCGTATGGTGAAAAGACCGTCCACGGGGGGGTTCGACACGTACTCGGGTGTACATACACGGGGGTACGGCGCGTACATGCGGGGGCTGGGGGGGGTACGGCACATACATGCGGGGGCTGGGGGGGTACGGCGCGTACATGCGGGAGCTGGGGGGGGTACGGCGCGTACATGCGGGGGCTGGGGGGGGGTACGGCACTTACCGGGCCACCTACTCTGGTCGTTTCGCGCCGTACTTCGCATTTCCGACACTTTTTGGGTGCCGTAAAAATATTGCCGTCCGGACTGCTGTCGGTTCGAATCGTAATTCCTGGGTCGTGAAACGCTGCCTGGAAGCGTCCCGACGTCACGTCGCAGCATTCCCGGATCACATTCGTATGCATATTTTCGTCGGTCGGTGTTTTTTACGATTCGTACGGAAATGGTGTTTCCGTGCGAATCGTAATTCAATGTTTGTAATGTTTTACGACCGGGTACGAGTCGGACGGAGAATACGCTCCGACCGACGGTTCGTACCCGGTTTTTACCGGATCGTAATCGGCACCTAAGTGTCTTTTAACATAGCACTGGCTCTAGGACTGGTTAGTCAGACTCAGTTACCACCAGTATCCGTCTGAAAAAGTTGAGGGTACAGGATGATTTTGCAACAAGGCTTCTTTCTGCTCTTCTTTTGGTTCTTTCTGCTCGTTATCCTTCTTCCTGCACTTTTCTTCGTCTTTGAGGACTTCTGTTGCTTCTTTCTGCACTTCTTTTTTTTCTTTCTGTGCATTTTTTCTTCTTTCTTCACATGTCCTATCTCTGTAGGCATAGTTAGAAATTAGCATTTAAAAAACCTTAGAAATTCACAGAAAAAAACAATAGGTTTCAGGCACGTTATAGTTAGGAATTAGCATTTTAAAAACCTCAGACATTCACTAAAAAAAACATAGGTTTCAGGGGTGTTATAGTTAGCTGGACTTTTCACTTGTACAAAACCATTGAAATTCCCCCTTTATAGTTAGCTCAGCTAACTATAACTCGCGCGCCCGCAATGCACTGCTGATGACATCACACATATTATATCACTCATGACATGGTCAGTGACATCACTCATGACATCACTGATGACATCTCAAATGACATCACTGATGACATCACTGATGACATCATCCTTGTGATAGAGTGGCAGACCTCCTCTCACCCCAATATAACCTTTGATACACACATTCAAAAATAGAGACTAAAATTTTCAAAACAATGGACATACCAATACCAGTTACAACAACCTCTTCAGTAATTCTAAGATCCACATACACATCCACTCATTCACCAACAGTCCTAGACAGTCACTCATACATGTACTCACTCATCATATGTACTCATACACCTATACATCCTGTTACACAATGCCACTCATCCATAGAGTTACTCACACACATAGTCACTCATGCTAATAAAGAATCAAACATACATTTACTTGCATATACAGTTATACACACACCACCACACTTACTTCTACGGAAACTTACACATACTTAGTCTTTTAAACAATCACTTATAGAAACACATACTTATTCATACAGGAACTCTTTCAATCTCTCACTCTCACATATACTCACTTATATACACCAATAGTCACATATACTAGTTTAAAACATATGTAGTTACTCATAAAGACACTATTGAGACAGTCATTCACTCACTAACACACCCTTACACACACTCATCCACCCATACAGTCCTGCACACATGCTGTCTTCAACACATACAAACAGTGAGTCACTCATTCATGCACCTATGCACTACGTAATACCCCCCACCGAACCATGCAGACACTCAGACTGATACTCAAAAAACCAACTAATAACCTATATAGACACCCATGTAGCTACACACCAACCCATGCAGCCACTTATACACAAAGTGAGAGACTGATACAGATATTTACATATTTAAACATTACTCACTAAGCCATGTATTTACTATGATACACTTAATCAGTCAGTTACACAATCAATTTTTCAAAAACAAATCATCCATTTAGACACTTATATACCCATTTATTCTTCCATCGACCTTGAGATATACATATATAAAACATATTTAATTTTCAAAAAAACACACATTCATTGGATGATGCCATCAGTGATGTCATTTGAGATGTCATCAGTGATGTCATCAGTGATGTCACTGACCATGTCATGAGTGATGTAATATGTGATGTCATCAGCAGTGCATTGCGGGCGCGCGAGTTATAGTTAGCTGAACTAACTATAACGGGGGAATTTCAATGGTTTTGTACAAGTGAAAAGTCCAGCTAACTATAACACCCCTGAAACCTATGGTTTTTTCAGTGAAAAAAATAAAAAAATATATATATATATATATGTATATATATATATATATTACCTACTGGCGGTCGCCAGTAGGTAGTTATAGTTAGGACCCCTTTTCCATAGGAAATCCGCAACATTCTATTTTGAATAACTTTGGCGCCGGTCGATGAATCCTCGCGAATTTCTCAAAATAGGTGGGGCGCTACGCTCCGCTCCTACCCTGAAAGTCTCGGGGGGATTCGTCAAGCGGGGGCTGAGATAAAAGGGGGGTCCCAAAACGCGTTTTTCCCATGCATTTTTCCATAGGACCTTTAGAACGAGCTACAGCCCGAACGGCTGAACAGAATTACTAGAAATTTGGCAGAGAGGTAGCCATAAGGTCAAGGAAGTGCCTTTTGCAGGTCTGGTGTAAATCTGTTCAGTATTTCCTGAGTAAATAGCATTTAAAAGCATATATATATGTGGGCGGAGCCTAACCACACATCTCATCCTGAGATCTGATTGGCTGTCAGCACTTCATCCAAGAAGTGTTGGCAGCCATCTTGGGACAAATATACATGATAGCACCTCATTAAAAAGCATTGCAGTTAATAGAAGGTTTTAAGACTTTAGTTACATTATAAATCATTTGTTGATGGTACCATACTCATTTTAGGAATTGTGGTATGTTCTAAGGTGATTTCACCATGTGAAAAAGCCTTCTGCTGGGATATCATGATTGAGAGAAAAATATTTTCTCATGCTTTTACCACAGAGGTTTGGAAGGTGATCTATAGGCTAAACTGAGAGCTTATTTTCTGTAAATTCACATTATCTTTCTCAGTCATGTGAGAATGAAGTCTGATATTCTCAGTAAAACATGTACATCCAACAAGGGCAGAGACTGTCAGTTGATTCCTTTGTGTTCTACTGCAGCTTCCCAGAGTGTTCCAAAGAACTACTAGAGCGCTAACAGTCCTACTTATGATAAACGTATGGCACACCTGAAGCCATCTTGCTTGGATTAAAGTGGTAACTCTTAAAACATTTAATTTAAAAAGGAACAAAATGAGGGGGTTCATTTTTCCATAAAAAGTATGATTAGTGCTGCAGAAAGAAAAATTAGGGCACATTTTGAGTGACTTCTCAAATCCTCTTCTATTTCATTAAAAAATTCTGACATGCAGACTGAAACATGCACTTTCAATACCAGCAGCAGTTTTCCCTGGTGAGCAGTAGCTTTACTACAGTGATCTAATGAGCAAAAAGAGTGCTAACATTCTGAATTTATGGCAAATGTGTGACACATCTGAATGCCTTCTTGATGGAATCAAAGTAAAAAACTGAAAGTATTTCCTACTGAGGAGACTGCAGTAAATGAGGAAATTAGGAAACTTCATAACAAATAAGTCTCCCAAGATGGCCACCAGAGACAAAAGAGCCCAAATGTAGCCCAAATATCACCCAGATGTAGCCCAAGTATAGCCCAATGACAGAATGTCCCAGAATGTTCTTAAAAACAACTAGAGCGCTTACTGTCTTCATTATGACAAAAGTATGGCACACCTGAAGCCATCTTGATTGGAATAAACTGGTAACACTTAAAACATTTAATTTAAAAAGGAACACAATGAGGAGGTTCATTTTGCCATAGAAATTATGATTAATACTGAAGAAAGAAAATGAGGGCACATTTTGAGTGACTTCTCAAATTCTCTTCTATTTCATTAAAAAATTCTGACATGCAGACTGAAACATGCACTTTTAATACCAGGAGCAGACTTCCATGGTGGAGTAGTTTTACTACAGTGATCTAATGAGCAACTAGAGTGCTAACATTCAGAATTTATGGCAAATGTGTGACATATCTGAATACCTTCATGATGGAATCAAAGTAAAACACTGAAAGCATTTCCTACTGAGGAGACTGCAGTACATGAGGAACTTAGGAAACTTCATAACAAATAAATCTCCCAAGATGGCCACCGGAGACAAAAGAGCCCAAATGTAGCCCAAAATCAACCAGATGTAGCCCAAATATAGCCCAATGACAGAAGTGTGCAAAACACTTATTATTTTGTGTTTTTGCAGTGTTATATAGTGCAGACTTGTCAGGTATTGGAGTGCTTTACATGAGCATTGGTTACATCACACAAGAACAAATTCATTTTGGTTGTAGACATGGGGAGACTAAGTGATTTGACCAGAATCACAGAATGTCGAGCTGAAGCAGAAACTTCAACCTGGTTCCCCAGTTGCAAAGTCTGCAGTTCTGGAAGTAACACCACATCCTCTCCCCTAAGTGCAACATTTAATCAAGTGGTCAACTGGATAAAAAAACATAAAGATAACAAATAATTTAAAAGTGCTTTGTCGCTATTTGAAAACTCAGAAAATATGTCCTTATTTTAGTCTTTTAGAGCACTAACCATAATTTTGATGCCAATAAGACCCTCTCATATATGTAATTTCTAAAGGAAATGCTCTAGGTATTACAGTTTTGATTACATCAAGATGATGTCAGGCGTTCCACACTTTTGTAATAAATATAGAATGTTAGCAATCTAGTTGTTCATTAGGATACTGTTGAGAGGCAGAGGCCAGGGGCACGGACTCTGAAAATTGAAGGCAGGTAGGAGGGTGCAAAGGCAACAATTTAACCACACTGAGCAGGCAGGAAGGGCCGTGGAAGCACAACAGACTATGGAGGGCAGTGGAAAGGGGGGCAGGGGCAACAAACCAACAATACAGGACTTGCAAGAGAGGCTGTTGGAGGGAAGATCTATTACGGGTCAAGGAAGCTAGGGGCGGTCCCCAGATCCCCGGGAGCCACCACAGAACTGAGCAGGAGAGTGAGTCAGGGACAAAAGGGGCACCTTAATTTGAGCCGGGGTGCCTAGGAACGCTTGCTCCAAAAATGAAGAAAACAGACATATGAGACATGGAATTGGAGGCAGAATACAATGGCAGTTTAATGAGAAGATGCAACTTCAAAGAAACCGCAGAATAGAGACATAAAGTACAAAAAACAGAATCCAGATAATCATACAGCTGTCATAATATTCTCTGTATCTCAATTAATGTACTGACAGAGAGAGAGAGAAAACACATCTATAAATGCATCATGAGAAACAAGTTACACCAAGGAAAATGTTACCTAGGAACACTCACGTTTACTCTTAGAGCAAGCATTCCTGCAATTACAATACAAAATCTTTTAAATGCAAAAGTAAAGAGAACAATGGTTAAACATAACATGACATTTCATATAGGTAAAATAGAATAAGATACTTCAAGCAAAGCAGAGCAAGACATTTTAAGCAAAGGAAGACAAGAGCTCCCAGCTCTTGGGGAAAACCTGCACTGCCTGTTAACCTACATACAGACGGCGAGGTAGTCCGTCGATATCTGTGGGTGCTCCCTTTTTATATCATTTTGTGGGCTCCTTTGCACGCTACATCTACCTACGTATGCTACCCAAAAGCTTCGACTGCAGATTTTACCAGACATTTCGGCATTTACCCACTTAATGCTGACAATGGACTGGGTGAAAAGGTCAGTCTCTCAGGCCAATCGCTTATCGTAAGTTCCATAGAGCAAGCAGAAAATAATGGGTATTGTACGGGAATTCAATATATTCATGTATAAAATCTCCTCAGTTCTCCTAACTTGACGCTCTGCGGTTGCCACTTCCTTAAAAGCGGGAAATCTGCCCAGGAAGCAAGTACCAGTCCAGGATGCAGCCTACTGTATGTCGACAGCTTCTGGGGGATGTTGAACTTTGATACCGAGCACGGAGCACTCGGGTAGGGTGGGGGCTACTAGTTTGGATCAGAAGGCCTCGCAGACCTGCCTTCAGACTGCTATACACTAAAATTGCAGAGCTATGGTCAATTTAACAAAGAGGCCTACATATTGAACAGAAGGGCCTACACAGGGGTTTTATGCTGGCTGAGTGGTAAGGATGTCTCAGGATAATTATATAGCAATACAGGACCCGCTGGTCAATTTAATACGGCCTACAAATGCAGCTGGCAGGGCAAGGACAAGGGTCTCATACTTCAGGTGTGGACAGAACGGGCCAGGGGCCCCCTGTGATACAAAATCTACCCTCCTTCAAGGCTGTGGCAATGTAATAGACCATTGTGGGCAGAAGGAAGAGGCAATGGTAGTACAACCATACATGCCAACAGACCCGATTCAGCCAGGAAACGTCCAATGTTTTTAAGCTCAAATGGGCTTTATTTGATCTGTCTCCTGTCTACAATATCCTCTTTTTCAATGTAACTCAAAGGGGAAAATCAATACCCCAGTTTTTTTTCAAAATCTCCCTCTTACCAAGTTCAAAATGTTCGCAAGTATGGTACATTGGATCATGGAAGGAAATGGGATAGGGACATGGACTTGGATAACAGAGGACAGGAGGGACATGGAGAGGTGCACCAAACTGACCCTGCAGGGCAGGCATCAGGGTTTGCAGCAGCACAATACACCACACAGGGCATGCAGGACGGGAGTGCAGCACAACAATCCATAGAAAGCAAGAGGGAGGGGACAGGACCATGCACATGGACAACAGAGAACAGAGGGGCAAGAGGCAATGGTAGCTAGCTGACCATAATGGACAGACAGGAGAGAAAGCTGCAGCATAACAGACCATAAAGGGCAGGAGGGACGGATCAGGGGCATTACAATGGAACAGACAAGCCAGGAGGGAGGGAGTAGGGCTGGGGGCAAGGGGGCAGGGCAGGAGCAGCAAGATAGCCATGGAGGTCAGGCAGGATGGGCACTAGAAGCAAGACACACCATGAAGAGCAACAGTGAGACTGTGATGGCATACACACAGACCATGGAGGGAAGGTGGGAGGGGGTCAGGGGCAGCTAACTGACCACACAGGAAAGGTGGGAGGGGCCATGGCAGCACAGAAGACCATGCATGGCAAGTGGGAGGGTTAGTGGCAGCACAATGGCTATGATGGGCAAGAAGGAGGGTGGAGGGGCATGCACAAAGGACAATGGAGGATAGAAGGGAGGGTCAGGACCTGTGCACAGACAAGAAAGTTCAGGGGAAGGGACCTCACAACAGACCACACGGGGCAGGCAGGAGGAGCAGTTGCAGCACAACAGACCAGGGAGGGCAGAAGGGTGTGGCAGTACAATGGACCATGTAGGACAGGAGGAAGAGGATAGGGGCATGGCATGTGGACAGGCAGGGTGGAGGTGGCAGGGACAGGTTACAGTCATCTGACAATGCTAGGCAGGTGGGAGGGGAGTGGCAGCTCAACAGAACACTCAGAGTAGATAGGAGTGGCAGGTCCATGGGACATGGTGGGCAAAAAGGATGGAGCAGGGGCATGCACAAAGACATCGGAGGGCAGGGGGAAGGAGAATAGGGGCAGCAAGCTAAGCACAGAGTTTAAGCAGGAGGTCAATGATGGGGCATAGAATTGGGCAATGGAGGGCAGGAGGACTGGACTGGTACATCATACTAAATTGAGGGCAGTGGCAGCACATCAGACCATGCATGGCAGGAGGGAGGAGGCTAGTCCATGGATTCACACAACAGAGGATAGGGAGGAAGGGGATGGGGCAGCAAGCTAACTGTTCAGAGAAGGCGGGTATTAGGAACTTTATTGTTTTTAAAACATTGTGTCTGTGCGAACTACTTAAAATATGAACAAGTATGCAGCATAATCTCACTTTTATTCAGGAAGAAGAGGACGTTTGTGACTGTGACTCCGGGCTCACTTGGCAGAAACACCCCCTGACCCTCCACCCCCTATCGCAAAATGTAATGCCCGTGAAAAGGGTAGGTGAACACAGTGTTATATAGAACAGAGTCCTGAGAGCACGATTGAAAATGAAAACTAGATATAGTGTATGGTATAAACTATGCACCAAAAAGTGTGATATAAGATGAACCGGGCGTGAAATATAATTTGCAATACATTGTGCGCAATGACAGATTCATTGGAGAGCGCGAGATAGCACAGGCACTAGCGCGTGCTATGCGATATGCGCCTTGGAGTGTAATATGCACAGGGCAGTGTTGTGTAACCTAACTAGTCTCTAAAGTTGTAATATAAAATATGTGCTGGGGAGTGTAACGTTGCATATGCACTGTGACAAATATATGGATCCCAGATTGTAATATGTATGGCATAGCACTGTGCGTTATAACATAGGCATCGAGAAAGGCACGTTAGATGGGGCAATATAACCCGTGCGAAGACAAGTGTGGCATGACATATTCACGGGGTGGTGTTACAGTGCACATGGGCTAGAGAGTGTCATAGCATATGCGCTAGCTAGTGGAATACAACACAGAGGTGTGTGGCACTCGGCAGGCAATGGTGGGTGTAACACAGCATTGGGCTCTGTCAGGAGCACGCTGTGACTCTCAAGTGATGTTCGTCCCCTTTCCAGAGAGTAAAATAAAAAGTATTACACATCCGGCAGTGGATGTGTGTTTTATTAACCGTGAGGGGGGTTTCTTGCATAGTTTTGGTCGAATTTTTGTCGAATCCCCTTTGAATGGCTTGGTGTGCATGTGTATTAAATGTGCCCGTCAATAGCTACCCATGTTTGTATAAATAAACGACAAGGGTGTCTACCAGGATTAGGCACGGTAGGGCATCAGACATGTCAGAGCTTCACTAGTGGTGTAAATACATTCCACGTGGATTCATTGCATGCATAGTCGCCTTTTAATGAATATCACGCAAATCGTCATGGTGATAGGTACGTACGGTTTGTCCAGCATGTCCTAGGTGTGTCTATAAATATATATTTTTTAAAAATAATAAAAAACAGTGGCCGGCCCTGGGGATTGGGGTCAAAAAAATATAATTAGGAGACTGGCCCTGGGGGATGGGGTCATCAGGGCCAATAAATTAGAATAAGAAGGGGAACCAAACAGCCCCCCTTCTTAAAAAACTAAAATAAATAAAAGACTGGCATCGTGCCGGAGGCCATGCCCCCTCCGTGCAGCACTCTGCAAACGCGCCCCCAACAGGCATCTCCAGTATGCGCCAGGGAGCTGCGCTGCAGCCAGGTGTTCTGAGGCCAAGCCCCTTTTTACACCTCTCTGCAACGCAGCTCTGTGGCGCTTACTGGAGGTACCTAGTGGTCTAGTTTGACCCTAGGGACCCTTAGGATTCAGGGGGACTCTCAACTTAGAACAGCCACAGGGCGCGTTTACACAGTGGTGAAGGGAGGGGACGGGGCCTGAGGTGACGTGTGCAAACACGCACTATGGCATGTTTTAAATTGGGGATATAATTTCCCTTCAATACTGAGGGCCCCTGGGGGCTAACTAGCCCACCAAGTGCTTCCAGTAAGCGCCACTGAGCTGCATTGCAGAGAGGTGGTCCAGGCCGTGCCACTTTTTACACCTCTCTGCAACGCAGCTCTGTGGCACTTACTGGAGGTACCTAGTGGGCTAGTTGGACCCTAGGGACCCTCAGGATTCAAATGAACTTAATCTCCCAACTAAAAATGGACACAGGGCGTGTTTACACAGTGGTGAAGGGAGGGGACGGGGCCTGAGTTAATGTGTGCAAAAACGCCCTGTGGCCTGTTTTAAGAGGTAGTTTTAATCCCCATGCCCTATTATACACTAGGGGCTTACAGAGGAGGTCATGCTAATCACAGGGGGACCCCAACGCATAATGTTCCCTAGTGTATGTAGGTGTTTTCACTGTATTCTAAGTGTCTTTTAACATAGCACTGGCTCTAGGACTGGTTAGTCAGACTCAGTTACCACCAGTATCCGTCTGAAAAAGTTGAGGGTACAGGATGATTTTGCAACAAGGCTTCTTTCTGCTCTTCTTTTTGTTCATTCTGCACGTTATCCTTCTTCCTGCACTTATCTTCGTATTTGAGGACTTCTGTTGCTTCTTTCTGCACTTCTTTTGTTTCTTTCTGTGCATTTTTTCTTCTTTCTTCACATGTCCTATCTCTGTAGGCATAGTTAGAAATTAGCATTTAAAAAACCTTTGAAATTCACTGAAAAAACCATGGGTTTCACACACGTTATAGTTAGGAATTAGCATTTAAAAAACCTTAGAAATTCAATGAAAAAACCAAAGGTTTCACACATGTTATAGTTAGCTGGACATTTCACTCGTAAAAAACCATTGAAATTCCCCCGTTATAGTTAGTTCAGCTAACTATAACTCGCGCGCCCGCAATGCACTACTGATGACGTCACATATTACATCACTCATGACATGGTCACTGACATCACTCATGACATCACTGATGACATCTCAAATGACATCACTGATGACATCATCCAGTGATTGTGTGTTTTTATGAAAATTATATATTTTTTATATTTATGTATATCTCAAGGTCAAAGGAAGAATAAATGGGTATATAAGTGTCTAAATGGATACTTTTTTTTGGAATTTTTTGTGTGTAACTGACTGTTTAAGTGTATCATAGTGAATACATGGCTTACTGAGTAATCTTTAAATATTTAAATATCTGTATCAGTTTCTTACTTTGTGTATAAGTGGCTGCATGGGTTGGTGAGTAGCTACATGAGTGTCTATATAGGTTATTAGTTGGTTTTTTATCACTATGAGTGTCTGAGTTTCTGTATGGTTCGGTGGGGGGTATTACTTAGTGCATAGGTGCATGAATGAGTGACTCACTGTTTGTATGTGTTGAATACAGCATGTGTGCAGGACTGTATGGGTGGATGAGTGTGTGCATGGGTGTGTTAGTGAGTGAATGACTGTCTCAATAGTGTCTTTATGAGTAACTACATATGTTTTAAACTAGTATATGTGACTATTGGTGTATATAAGTGAGTATATGTGAGAGTGAGAGATTGGAAGAGTTCCTGTATGAATAAGTATGTGTTTCTATAAGTGATTGTTTAAAAGAGTAAGTATATGTAAGTTTCTGTAGAAGTAAGTGTGGTGGTGTGTGTATAACTGTATATGCAAGTAAATGGATGATTGATTCTTTATTAGCATGAGTGACTATGTGTGTGAGTTACTCTATGGATGAGTGGCATTGTGTAACGGGATGTACAGGTGTATGAGTACATATGATGAGTGAGTACATGTATGAGTGACTGTAGAGGACTGTTGGTGAATTACTGTATGTGTATGTGGTTCTTAGAATTACTGAATAGGTTGTTGTAACTGATATTGATATGTTCATTATTTTGAACATTTTAGTTTCTATTTTTGAATGTGTGTTTCAATGGTTATATTAGGGGGAGAGGAGGTCTGCCACTCTATCACAAGGATGATGTCATCAGTGATGTCATCAGTGATGTCATTTGAGATGTCATCAGTGATGTCATGAGTGATGTCAGTGACCATGTCATGAGTGATGTAATATGTGACGTCATCAGTAGTGCATTGCGGGCGCGCGAGTTATAGTTAGCTGAACTAACTATAACGGGGGAATTTCAATGGTTTTTTACGAGTGAAATGTCCAGCTAACTATAACATGTGTGAAACCTTTGGTTTTTTCATTGAATTTCTAAGGTTTTTTAAATGCTAATTCCTAACTATAACGTGTGTGAAACCCATGGTTTTTTCAGTGAATATATATATATATATATATATATATATATATATATATATATACATATATATATATATATATATTCAGTGAAAAAACCATGGGTTTCACACACGTTATAGTTAGGAATTAGCATTTAAAAAACCTTGCAAATTCAGTGAAAAAACCATAGGTTTCACACACGTTATAGTTAGCTGGACATTTCACTCGTAAAAAACCAATGAAATTCCCCCGTTATAGTTAGTTAAGCTAACTATAACTCGCGCACCCGCAATCCACTGCTGATAACGTCACATATTACATCACTCATGACATGGTCAGTGACATCACTCATGACATCACTGATGACATCTCAAATGACATCACTGATTACATCATCCAGTGAATGTGTATTTTTCTGAAAATTAAATATGTTTTATATATGTATATCTCACGGACGATGGAAGAATAAATGGGTATATAAGTGTCTAAATGGATGGTTTGTTTTTGAAAAATTAATTGTATAACTGACTGATTAAGTGTATCTTAGTGAATATATGGCTTACTGAGTAATGTTTAAATATGTAATTATCTGTATCAGTCTCTCACTTTGTGTATAAGTGGCTGCATGGGTTGGTGAGTATCTACGTGGGTGTTTATATAGGATATTAGGTGTTTTTTGAGTATCAGTCTGAGTGTCTGCATGGTTTGGTGGGGAGTATTACGTAGTGCATAGGTGCATGAATGAGTGACTCACTGGTTGTATGTGTTGAAGACAGCATGTGTGCAGGACTGTATGGGTGGTTGAGTGTGTGTATGGGTGTGTTAGTGAGTGAATGACTGTCTCAATAGTGTCTTTATGAGTAACTACATATGTTTTAAACTAGTATATGTGACTATTGGTGTATATAAGTGAGTATATGTGAGAGTGAGAGATTGAAAGAGTTCCTGTATGAATAAGTATGTGTTTCTATAAGTGATTGTTTAAAAGACTAAGTATGTGTAAGTTTCCGTAAAAGTAAGTGTGGTGGTGTGTGTATAACTGTATATGCAAATAAATCTATGTTTGATTCTTTATTTTCATGAGTGAGTATGTGTGTCAGTTACTCTGGGGATGAGTGGCATTGTGTAGCAGGATGTATAGGTGTATGAGTACATATGATGAGTGAGTACATGTATGAGTGACTGTACAGGACTGTTCGTGAATGAGTGGATGTGTATGTGGATCTTAGAATTACTCAAGAGGTTGTTGTAACTGGTATTGGTATGTCCGTTTTTTTGATAATTTTAGTCTCTATTTTTGAATGTGTGTTTCAAAGGTTATATTAGGGTGAGAGGAGGTCTGTCACTCTGTCACAAGGATGATGTCATCAGTGATGTCATTTGAGATGTCATCAGTGATGTCATGAGTGATGTCACTGACCATGTCATGAGTGATGTAATATGTGACGTCATCAGCAGTGGATTGCGGGTGCGCGAGTTATAGTTAGCTTAACTAACTATAACGGGGGAATTTCATTGGTTTTTTACGAGTGAAATGTCCAGCTAACTATAACGTGTGTGAAACCTATGGTTTTTTCACTGAATTTGCAAGGTTTTTTAAATTCTAATTCCTAACTATAACGTGTGTGAAACCCATGGTTTTTTCACTGAATTTGCAAGGTTTTTTATATGCTAATTCCTATCTATAACGTGTGTGAAACCCATGGTTTTTTCACTGAATTTGCAAGGTTTTTTAAATGCTAATTCCTAACTATAACGTGTGTGAAACCCATGTTTTTTTCAGTGAATTTGTATGGTTTTTTAAATGCTAATTCTTACCTATAACGTGTGTGAAACCCATGGTTTTTTCACTGTTTTTGTATGGATTTTTAAATACAAATTCTTATATTAAACGTGTGATTTTTTTTTTTTTTTTAAGGTTTTTTACATCTTTTTATTTTTACTTTATATTCTCTTTAAACACTATGCTTAATTTTTTACCAAACAGGTAAGATATATTAGTATTACATAGTGATTCTTTTTTTCCAATTTTTTTTTTTTTTTACGTGCGCGTACGGTAAGCTTACGGTAAGCGTACGTTTTGTGTAATGTACGTAATATTTCTACTCTTTTTGCGTATGGTTACGCAATTTACGTAGCCGTGCGTACGGCGTACGCGGCGCGTAAGCGCATACGTTACACGCGCACGTTACGCGGAAGTGTTGGGGCGTGCCTGTTATGCGCATGCGCGTGTCTTTTAAACGCGCATGCGTACTTTTACCGTAAGCGCTCGGTAAGCGCTCGGTAAGCGCTCCGTAAGCGTAACGTACGCGCACGGTGGGTCATGTGATCAATAAACTAAACTTTTGATTGGTTTAAAGTACTTTCAGTTCTAGAACTCTCCTACACCACACCCATTCCCCTCATTTCTGCTTGTGATCCCTTAGGAGAAGGAGCTGAGTTGTCTTTGGGATACGATGGCAGATCAGCACTCCTCTTCTGAGAGTGAGGCTAGCAGCACCACCATCAGGCAGAGAAGGAGGAAACAGAAGAGCTCTTTTATATGGGAGTATTTTTCTTTTCCTGAAGGCCAGAAAAAAGTAAATGCTGCTTTAGTGACTTGCAAGCTTTGCCAGCGTGTACTTTCTAGAGGTAATCCTAACAAGAAGTATTCCTTCAGGAATCACACTATGTTAAGACACCTTGAGGATGTACACCCTAGGACACATGCTCGACATACTGGAGGAAACCCTTCAGTAAGTCGACCAAGCACATCCACAGCAGCTCAGCCGAGTCCATCTTCGGCAGCTCAGCTGAGCCCTTCATCTGTGGGGGGAGATTCACCTTTTTCTGGTCCTGTGGAAACTAACCATCGATTTGCGAGGGTTACAATGCGGTGCTCAAATTGCCATGGTCTAATTGTTCGTGGGGAGACCAGTGTTCCCCTAATTAACAATAGAATAGACCAGCACATTTGTCCTACCAGCTAATATTCCCATTCTTCCTTTCCTCTGTCCCTGCATGAACACAACGGCTCTTTTAAGAGCCAACCTTACCTCTCAACTTTTTAAAATTTTTTCTTAAATACTGTTTTTTTTTTTTTTACCGTACGCGAACGGTAAGCGTATTTTTATTTTTTTATTTTAAAACACTAAAAAACAATTACCACATTACAAGGTCCTTGAGGGATTAATAATGAAATACTGAAAATCTGTTTGAGGAGAAGTGGAAAAAAGGGACCATCAAATTTCTGACTTACCTGACCCACCCAAAAATTTAATTATCAATTTAAAATTTATTGAAATTGCTTGAAAAAATGGTTTTATTTTTCAAAATTTTTCTTTCTCAATCTGAAAAAAAAGAAAAAAGTATTAATATTTAATATAACATTTTATAATACAGTACACGTATTTACATATTTTCCAAAAACAATTTTTTGCCTTTTTTTTGCTGTTTTCAGAATATATTGCATTTCACTTTAAATCGTGAAAGCAATTGCATTCATCACTTAACAGCGGGCAAAAAGAAAATAACAATCTCAAAGATTGTTTTAAAAAAGCCCAGAATCTCTTCTCACTTAAACATAACATTATAGAAATGCAAAATATTCAAAAAAAATATCATCTAATAACAATAACTATTTCTAAAAAATACCGTCTGACAATTTTGTTACAGAAGCATAATCACAAAAATAATATATCTCAAATAACTCCACAATACATCTGGTTACCTTTCCTTTAGGCCAAATGGTAATTTTAAAATTCTTTTTTGATTAAATTTCCAATGGTAATCCAATAAAATTCCAAAATTTAAATTGTACAGATGTTACTGATTCTCTCTAAAATTTTGGTTTCCGAAAGATTAATTAGGAATTAAATAAGTCCACAATACAATTGGTTACCTTTCCTTTAGGCCAAATGGTAATTTTAAAAATCTTTTTTGATTAAATTTCCAATGGCAATCCAATAAAATTCCAAAATTTAAATTGTACAGATGTTACCGATTCTCTCTAAAATTTTGGTTTCCGAAAGATTAATTAGGAATTAAATAAGTCCACAATACAATTGGTTACCTTTCCTTTAGGCCAAATGGTAATTTTAAAAATCTTTTTATTTAAAAATTCCAATGGTAATCCAATAAAATGGTAAAATTGTTTTGTACAGATGTTGCCAATTCTCTCTAAAATTTAGGTTTCAGGAAGATTAGATAGGAATTTGCTAAATCAAAAGGCAAACGTTGCTTAAAAACCAATTGACAATCATTACACATTGTCCAGCCTTTTTTACATTTTAGATAAACTGTGTAATGACCAGAAGTTACAGTAGGTCCATCATGGAAAATTATTGCAACTGTTACAAAAGTTTTTCCTGAAATTGATAATTGCTGTCCTGTAAACTTCTTTATTAAAGTATCCAATTTTGAACCATCAGCTCTACATCGTTGCATCATTAAAATTACATACTGTCCGTATTCCTTTAAAATTAACGTTGAAAACATGTCAGATTTACACTCACCGCATTCCATGCTATGATTAGCATCTTTAACTAATTTAGCAAAAGTCACTGTTTTACTCTCTGGCAATGTTAAATAAATAAACCTTTCTGAATCAACATTAGAGCCACATGTATTGAAACAGTTTTCACAACTATGTTCCCATTTATAAGAGAGACCAAACATATTTTCAATTTGTACCCCTTCTTCTTCCAGTACCTGAAGAAAATACATCAAGAATTCCTGTGCGTCTTGCTGTACATTTTGAGAAAACTGTGTACATCCTGAACATACATCTAAAAGTTTTCTAATTTCAGTAGCACTTTCTATTTTAGTTTTATCATTACTCAGCTTTTCAAAAAGGAGACTCAACTCAGAACAGAATCTTTTTCTCTGATTTACTATTATCTGCTCTTGCAAACTTTCTAGATAAAATACAACATTCAGCACTACATTAGCGTAGCAGTTGACACCAGAGCTATTTTCAAAATGACAACCAACAACCTCTTCAACATTTTCCTTTTTCTTTTTGCTTGCAATTACATCACTCTTCTTTTTTTTTCTCCTCTCTACATCCTCATTACAGATATTCTCAATTCTCCTTTTTCGAGAAACAACACGTTTTTCCAACACAGGATACTGACCTAAATGAGGAGCATAGGTTCTTCTTAATCTATTATACTCCTTTACACAATTTGCATCAGCACTAACTTTTGAGTCATCAAAGTCTATCATAAATAAACCAGATAATGTTTTCACTCGTGACAAAGCAACATAAGCCATACCTTCTTTGAACACAGTTGAACCAATGTTCACAAAAGCACAATCTACAGTCAATCCTTGAGACTTGTGAATAGTTACAGCATATGCTAGAGAAAACGGAAACTGCTTCCTACGTACATATAAATCTTTCACAAGCATGAAACGAACTGTACAACGACAAATGTCTATAACTTCTTCTATCTGATCAAATTTTATTTTTAAACATTCAATTCCATCTTTTTTCTGGTAATTAATAAAACCCACAACTCTTCCCATAGCTCCATTCACTAAACCTTTTTCAACATCCAAATTTCTCCTTAAAAATACTCTACAGTTCATGCAAACATATAGATTTTTTTCTAATCCAGCAGTTTTGGAAATGTTCTTCTCTAGTGAATCCAATTTATTTTTCAGTTTGCCTGTTAATGTAATAGTAATTCTTTCATGCTGAATTTTGTCCACTGCTTCCAATTTCCTAATTTCTTCCTTTTCCAATTTCAAAAGTTCCTCATTGAATATTGAGCATTCACGTAGAGTTGGCATTAAGCAGATTACACTTTTCTTTTCTGCAATGTTCTTGTATATTTTCTCTGCAACTATTTCTTCCTTTGGGAATAAATTATATAGCAACCAACTCTGTAATGCTTTCGTGCCAGCTTCAGTGAGTAGTCCAATTCTGATATCTTTCAGAATACTTCCATATTCTTCATCGTTTGCTTGCCTCATATTAGTAGTAAGTTCCTTGTACTCAAAGAAGGACCAAATATTTGCATTACCAATGCTTCCCAATGATTTCTTTGTGTCTTCATGTGTCACAGTATTAAACACTGGTTGTCCTTTAACTGGAGTAAGCTGTAGAAGATCCCCAAAAACTATGACATGTTTTCCACCAAATAACACGTCATTGTCTCTCCTTAGAATTTGCTGCATTCTTAAATGCACAAAGGCAAGCATTAAGTTTGATACCATGCTCACCTCATCTATAATGAGAACTTGCATCTTCTTCAATACTCTTGAAACTTCCAAGCATGCTTCTCCAGTTAGCTTGTGGTATTGTATTTTGTTCTCATGCTCCACTGGTAACATTAGCAAACGATGTAAGGTGATTCCTTTTATGTTATATGCTGCTAACCCAGTTGGAGCAGTAACCACACAAGACAAAGTTGAATCCGTTTTTTGCTGTAGGTAGCTTCTGATGACTTTTATTAAGAAACTTTTTCCAGTTCCAGCTTGTCCGCTTACATACATCCTGATTGGTTCAAATGATGTGCATGAGCACTCTTTTTTTTCATGTAGTAATCCGTGATCAATTTTGTTTCTGATCTCGTCATAAATTTGTTGCTGCTCTTCATTCAGTTGTCTTTCCAAATTTGGTAAGTCTATTAATTCTTCTTGAGCTTGATTCATAGCCGTTTCCACTTCAGTCATAGCTATTGCAGCTTCATTTTCTACGATTGGTTGTCCTAGGGGATCTTGACTGAGTGTTCCAGAACTTTGGCTGTCTTGAGAACTGTCTCTAGCTACTTCAGCTGCAATTGTAGTTTCCTGTTCAATTTCTTCATTTAACATTTGGACATAAGTTATGAAAGCACTGCATTCTATGCTGTCTTTGCAAGCATTAAAGGAATCTTCATAGCTTTGAAATTCTCCCAGTAGTTCGTCCTCTGAACGCCATGGTTTAAACAGCTGTAAAAGAGCCAAGTAGTAAAATTCCTTTTTGTCAGTAGTTTCGCAACTGAGCTTCCTGTGATTTATCAAACTTCCTTTTGTTTGCTTCACCAAACATCCTTCCTCACCAATGACTTTATATTTTCCATTGTTGATGTCTTCTGTGGCTTTCCGTGAATAAATGTAGTTCTGCAGCACTTCATAGAGACACATGTTCTCAAGATGATGACTTCTCTTTGGGTAATATGTGTCCAACATGTTTGATTTCAAAATATCTGTACTTTCTGGGTCATTCTCGGCCAAATATTCTATTTCTCCAACAGATTTCAGTACCCGATTTCTCATTGCTGCAAGGCCTAAACTTGCCCAAATTATTCTTCTTGATTTCGAGTAGAGACTTGCAGAAGATAACCTATCTGAACATTCATAGGATCCAATTTCTCGATGCGATAACATCTTTAAACTGAAACTGTATAGCTTCTTACTGACAGTCTTCTCGTGAGAAATCTCTTCCCAAATTTCTTTCAATTCAGTTTTTTCTGATTTAGTAATGTAAGACGTTACATATCTTGCAACAGCAATGGAATTGTCAGCTACATACTGTATATCCATGTTAGCATTCCACATGGATAAAATGACTGGGTTGTAGTCATTTATATTTTTTGATTCTTCTTTTCTTTTTAGGTTGTAGGTATTCTTAGGTGATTTTCTTGTAATAGTATGTCTCACAGCTGACATAAAACTGTTTACTCTTCCTTTTGAAAGAACAGGTCTAGGAAATCCAAATCGACATTTAGTGTAGAATTTATCTTTGCTCTTGTATTTCCGTCGACAGTATTTTCCACACCGATGACTTTGGAAACGTAAAACTTGCTCCTTTAACTTTTTCTCTTCTGTGCTTTTTGGTATAGCACATGTTGCATATTCTTCAATGAAAGATAACACTGCTTCATCAGTATCTGTTCCAAATTTTGGGGCATCCTTGATCCACAACAGCATATGAATATGAGGAGCACCTCTTGCTTGGTACTCTTTTCTCCAAAAGAAATCCACAACTTCTCCAAGAGGTGGATTTTTTTTATTGCAGATGAAGCACATCATGTTCTCAAATCTATGATTGAAATATCTGCAAACATTAACCGGATCCAATGAGCACAGTTCTCCTGCTGTCTTGTATTCGATGTTTTTAATGTTTGAATTTGCCTCTCATAGAAAATCCAGTAAATCATCCCAAGCGTACTCGGCACAGCTTAGGGTAAGGAACCATGTTGGAGTTCCTAAATTCCGTAACATGCATTTTAATTCACCATGGCGTCGGTACCAATATTCATTGGTCCCACGCTGACAAGCCATCAGATTGATCAGTTGTGTTTCCAAATGATCATCTCGGTGCTGCACTTTCTCCATAAAATCCTTAGCAGACACATTTTGTAAACGTACTCCACTTTTTAAAATGTGATTTATTGCATAAGATAATGCAGACAAGTCGCTTTCAAATAAAAGATGGAACAAATAAGGAATACTTTGTCGAAATCTTGGATCTTCTGCATATAGTCTTGTAGTCCGATACTCAGAAGCTGGAATCTGTTCTGGACGTTCATCGTATCGTCCTCCTTTTCCTGTAGGAAACAGCTGGGGAAAACATCGAGCTTCCAAGCTCTCCTCCCATACACTCATGGGAGTTCCTTTTGCTTTCTTCATCTGAAACAGATCAATAGTGTCTCCCATAACTTCTTTTGAATGAAGAGGATGTATGCTAAAATGTTCATAAATTTCTTCTTCCTTTGACTTGTCCACTTTTTCAATTTGTCCAGTTGGTGTTTCTGTGCCTTCTTGTAAATCTTCTTCTTCTTCTTCTATATATTAATTGATTCATACCATTTGTTATTCCTTTTCAAATACAAATTTGCTCTTTGTACTTTCCGTACATCTACCAGCTCCTGCCAAATCTTCTTATTCTTTGTAGGTACACCATTAACCAGAATAACTAATGGTTCACTTTCCAAAGTATCTGCATCAATAGTTTCCATATTTTTTTTCAAATCCAACGGCAAATACACCACTCTACCTTTTAAACCTCTCAGTAAATCTGAAGGAGGTAATTTACCAGTTTTGGGCTCCATACGTACTATGGTCTGGAACGGATGAACACATTGAATGAGTATAGACTCATATGTATTTAATTCAGAAAGTTCGGCAGGAATAGCATCCAATTCTAAATTATTATGTACAGCTCTGGTCGGCATTCTATTTTCTTCTAACTTGTTATAACAGTATTTACAAATACGCTGATCTTCACCCAATTCAAAACAATTTTCAAGAAATATATATGTTGCAAAATCCTTCCACTTATAATTATCTTCATTTTCACTTTTTCTGTAGAGATCAACATTCCTGGTTTGATTTCTATAATGAGTTCTGCGGCAACAAATACAAGTAATATTTGGTCTTTCATTAGAGATTATTGCAAATTTTGTCATTTGATCATCAAATTTCTTACTTACAGAGGGTTCTACATTCTCTTCCACATCTTCCTCAATAACTGTGTCATTACCTGCACTGTCTTGTTCTGGACCAAAGTAACTAAACTGAATTTCATCAGTAACCTTCTCTACATCTGATACCGATCCACGGAACAGAGCCCTATTCAATTCATCTAACTTTATTGCTGGACTTTTAGCAAAATACAATCGTCTCACAAACTTTCTCATTTCAGTATGATGAACAGCCAGCATCCTAAAATGATGAAAAATACTTTTACACACTTTTCTAGATAGACAAGCCAGAGAATGTCCCTGCAAACCAGTATTCTCTCTCACTCTGCATGGATCTAGACTTTGAAGCACCTTAATCTTCTGTTTAACACTTTTTTTACTATATTCTCTTAGAAACTCACGAAATGTATCAATAGATTCCTGACGCACAGTGCAAATACTACTACAATTCCAAGTATACACTGGGGCTTTAGGACGTCTCCCCATAACCTCATCCGCCATCACTTGTTCCTCATCTCTTGGAACCATTTTCTCCTTCTCCATTATACAACCATTTTTCACTTCATAAGCACGACCTCTGGTGTCAACTGCATGCAGCAAACTATTACTTTGAAGATAACTCTCTTCATTAAAAAAAGGTTCACTACTTGAACTATGCATCCATTCTCCTAAAAACACTTTACAAAAGTTTGTTCTTTTCACTAGTCTTTTCCTTTTGCTTTGTGATTTCAGTACATTGACCATTTTATCTAATGTACGCATCCTGTTCAAAATTAAAATGAATAGTTTCCTTTTTAATTCTAAAGCCTTTACTACAATGGCTTCAATTTCTTTTTTTCTCTTATAAAATTTTGCTTTTTTCTTATATTTCTTCACATCCTTTTTCAAATTGGACATAACTCTTCTGTGAAACATTTTTCTACGAATCTCTTTAAACGCTGTTTTTCTTTTTAAGTTAATCTTTATTGTTTCTGAAGGTATATTTGCATTAACTAAATGCTCAATTTTTTCCTGTTGTTTTCTATTTAAAACATTATTTCCAGTACAGAAATTTTGTACATTTTTCCTTTTTTTGAAGATATTTTTAAAAAAATCTTTTGTCTGCTTACCAGAAGACTTTCTCTTTTTCCCAACATGAGCATCTCCAACTAACTTAGGTCCTCCAGTTGTTTTCAAATATAGATTTTTTTTGTGGTTTTTCCTTAGTCTGGATTTTGTAGGCATCTTAAATTTTGTTCACTGCTCTTCAGCAATACCTGAAAAAAACTAAAAAAAAAATCCTTTATTTTATTTAAATATATTACTATATTTTTTATTATCTTTTCAAATCTTAAAATACTATGTACCCCTTTCCTACAAGTGAAAATCACAATAAAACCATCACAAATTAAACATCTAAAAACAATTCCTGTGTGCACACAGAGTCATGGTTTGATATTAAGCAGAAAACGAAATTTCTTTGCCAATTTGAAAGCACACTTACTACTCTTTTTTTGGCAAGTGATAAGTACTTTTACAGTCTGACACATTTTCAATCCACTTTTCAGATTCTGAAAACAGCACATGTCCAAACAGCTTTTTGAGACCAGGAACATGTGTAACCTGGGTGAATGACTACACTCCAGCAAGGGCAACCAGCCTTAGTGAGGCTGAATGTATTTGCATTACTCACTGCAACCTCAAACCCCACTCGGTTGTGAATACTATGCATGATTCTACAGGGTAAGCAGCTGGGTGTGTGCTAAGAGTCTGCTTCTGCAGAAAAATAGCTGCCCCTTTCCTACTAATGCAAATGTAAAATTACCAGAGTACTACGCAATAAATCTCTGTCAACAATTCCTATTTGCACACAGAGTCATGGTTTGATATTAGGCAGAAAACGAAATTTCTTTGCCAATTTGAAAGCACACTTACTACTCATTTTTTGGCAAGTGATAAGTACTTTTACAGTCTGACACATTTTCAATCCACTTTTCAGATTCTGAAAACAGCACATGTCCAAACAGCTTTTTGAGACCAGGAACATGTGTAACCTGGGTGAATGACTACACTCCAGCAAGGGCAACCAGCCTTAGTGATGCTGAATGTATTTGCATTACTCACTGCAACCTCAAACCCCACTCGGTTGTGAATACTATGCATGATTCTACAGGATAAGCAGCTGGGTGTGTGCTAAGAGTCTGCTTCTGCAGAAAAATAGCTGCCCCTTTCCTACTAATGCAAATGTAAAATTACCAGAGTAATACGCAATAAATCTCTGACAACAATTCCTCTTTGCACACAGAGTCATGGTTAGAAATTAGGCAGAAAACGAAATTTCTTTGCCAATTTGAAAGCACACTTACTACTCATTTTTTGGCAAGTGATAAGTACTTTTACTGTCTGACACATTTTCAATCCACTTTTCAGAATCTGAAAACAGCACATGTCCAAACAGCTTTTTGAGACCAGGAACATGTGTAACCTGGGTGAATGACTACACTCCAGCAAGGGCAACCAGCCTTAGTGATGCTGAATGTATTTGCATTACTCACTGCAACCTCAAACCCCACTCGGTTGTGAATACTATGCATGATTCTACAGGATAAGCAGCTGGGTGTGTGCTAAGAGTCTGCTTCTGCAGAAAAATAGCTGCCCCTTTCCTACTAATGCAAATGTAAAATTACCAGAGTAATACGCAATAAATCTCTGACAACAATTCCTCTTTGCACACAGAGTCATGGTTAGAAATTAGGCAGAAAACGAAATTTCTTTGCCAATTTGAAAGCACACTTACTACTCATTTTTTGGCAAGTGATAAGTACTTTTACTGTCTGACACATTTTCAATCCACTTTTCAGAATCTGAAAACAGCACATGTCCAAACAGCTTTTTGAGACCAGGAACATGTGTAACCTGGGTGAATGACTACACTCCAGCAAGGGCAACCAGCCTTAGTGATGCTGAATGTATTTGCATTACTCACTGCAACCTCAAACCCCACTCGGTTGTGAATACTATGCATGATTCTGCAGGGTAAGCAGCTGGGTGTGTGCTAAGAGTCTGCTTCTGCAGAAAAATAGCTGCCCCTTTCCTACTAATGCAAATGTAAAATTACCAGAGTAATACGCAATAAATCTCTGTCAACAAATCCTCTTTGCACACAGAGTCATGGTTTGATATTAGGCAGAAAACTTAATTTCTTTGCCAATTTGAAAGCACACTTACTACTCTTTTTTTGGCAAGTGATAAGTACTTTTACAGTCTGACACATTTTCAATCCACTTTTCAGATTCTGAAAACAGCACATGTCCAAACAGCTTTTTGAGACCAGGAACATGTGTAACCTGGGTGAATGACTACACTCCAGCAAGGGCAACCAGCCTTAGTGATGCTGAATGTATTTGCATTACTCACTGCAACCTCAAACCCCACTCGGTTGTGAATACTATGCATGATTCTACAGGGTAAGCAGCTGGGTGTGTGCTAAGAGTCTGGTTCTGCAGAAAAATAGCTGCCCCTTTCCTACTAATGCAAATGTAAAATTACCAGAGTAATACGCAATAAATCTCTGACAACAATTCCTCTTTGCACACAGAGTCATGGTTAGAAATTAGGCAGAAAACGAAATTTCTTTGCCAATTTGAAAGCACACTTACTACTCATTTTTTGGCAAGTGATAAGTACTTTTACTGTCTGACACATTTTCAATCCACTTTTCAGAATCTGAAAACAGCACATGTCCAAACAGCTTTTTGAGACCAGGAACATGTGTAACCTGGGTGAATGACTACACTCCAGCAAGGGCAACCAGCCTTAGTGATGCTGAATGTATTTGCATTACTCACTGCAACCTCAAACCCCACTCGGTTGTGAATACTATGCATGATTCTACAGGATAAGCAGCTGGGTGTGTGCTAAGAGTCTGCTTCTGCAGAAAAATAGCTGCCCCTTTCCTACTAATGCAAATGTAAAATTACCAGAGTAATACGCAATAAATCTCTGACAACAATTCCTCTTTGCACACAGAGTCATGGTTAGAAATTAGGCAGAAAACGAAATTTCTTTGCCAATTTGAAAGCACACTTACTACTCATTTTTTGGCAAGTGATAAGTACTTTTACTGTCTGACACATTTTCAATCCACTTTTCAGAATCTGAAAACAGCACATGTCCAAACAGCTTTTTGAGACCAGGAACATGTGTAGCCTGGGTGAATGACTACACTCCAGCAAGGGCAACCAGCCTTAGTGATGCTGAATGTATTTGCATTACTCACTGCAACCTCAAACCCCACTCGGTTGTGAATACTATGCATGATTCTACAGGATAAGCAGCTGGGTGTGTGCTAAGAGTCTGCTTCTGCAGAAAAATAGCTGCCCCTTTCCTACTAATGCAAATGTAAAAATACCAGAGTAATACGCAATAAATCTCTGACAACAATTCCTCTTTGCACACAGAGTCATCTTCTGATTCTATGCAGAAAACAGTATTCCTCATTTATACCAGTACACCTTAATTTATGGTGAAAACATAGTCCATAATATTTTACATGTTCCTTACATTTAAATTTCTCCCAAAACACAAAATGATAAACACAACTTCAACAAAAGGAATTCCAATTCTATTATTCATTTCTTAATTTACCACATACATCCCCTCTCAAACTCATAACTCACCTTTAAAATTAGTTAGTTGTGAAAGAAATGTGGCACTCAAACAGCAGATTATCAGAGCCAGGATCTCTGTTCTGTACACCTCTCTCCTCTCAGCAGAACCAGATAATGGCAATGTTTCCCTCTCTTTTTCCACACATATACATGTTAATTTCAAATCTCATTGCTTCCCCCTTTTTTTCAAATGTAATCACACATTTCTATTGGTTGAAAACCAACCCTTTTCCAAAAGTACCCTTCCCCCAACTTGACTTCTGCCTAGTACCCTTCCCCCAACTTGATTTCTGCCTGCTACCATAGCAACAGCTCATGGAACACTGCTGTGTGGAGTCAGGTCAGAAGTTCACCACACAATGTTTCATTTTCAAAGTGCAAGAGTGCTTGACTTTTCAAACCTAACAGCAAATCCATAGTAATGTTCTTTGGTAACACATTTTTCTGTACCAATACAAAACATGCTTCTATAAATTTACACATGCAGCCTAGTTTTTAGTGTAGAATGGTGTGAAACAGCCAATGAGTTCTTTTTATTTTAAAAAAATATGTATGCCTCCATTTCCAAACTGTCTTTCATTTCTTTTTCCCATTCTACTGAAATACACCTCCTGAGTGCATCCAGATCTCCTTGGAAGATGTTCACAGTGTGGATTGTAGGGCACAGCTATGTCTTCTGGAGTGAAAAGTATGCAGAGAAAACAGGTATGGTGAGAGATCTTGCTTTGCCAAATGTAGACATTAAATGGATTGGTCAGAGAGGGTTAAAGTGGCACCAATTGATGCCATTGGTGAAATCCTTCATGCAAATCCAACACCCTGACCTCATAATAGTGCACTGTGGTGGCAATGACCTAGGCACTTTGACTGGGGTAGGTCTGGAAATGCTTATGAAGGAGACCTTTGCACAACTGTTTTCACTTTTCCCTAAAACTGCCTTTGCGTATTCTAACATATGCCAAAGGCAAAAATGGAACTGGTCCAATCATTTTTGTCCACAGATTGACAAAGCAAGAAAGCACGTCAAGAAATCTGTTTCTGCTTTCCTCCGAGACTATGGTATGGGTTCCATTTACCACAACAACTTGCGTTACAACATGCAAGACATTTATAGAGGAGATGGTGTGCACTTCACTGATGAAGGGAACAGAGTCTTCCTCTTGAACCTTAGACTCTGCATCGGTACTTACTTGTAGGTACCACTAAAAAATCACTTCATAAACACAACGGCTCTTTTTAGAGCCCCCTAATATCTAAACACTTAAATCTGAATTTTATTTCTTTTTTTTTTCTACCGTACGCGTACGGTAAGCTTACCGTACGCGTACCCCGTGATTTTTAAAAAAAAATTAATAAATGTTTTTTTCGTACTTTTTTGTCCTTCTTTGACCCCCTTTCAAATGTTAGGGGGTCTGTAACTCTCTTCCTTGCCCCTTTTCACGTTATCTCCCTTTTTTTTTCTTTGTGAAACACACGAAATGGCGGCCGACACTTCCTGATTTCTTCCGATTCGAATGTTTACAGTCATGTGACAACCAATCAGATTTGAGCTCGCGCACGGCACCGTACGCGTACGGTAAGCTTACGGTAAGCGCACGGAGCGCGCTTACAGATATATATATTGATTTAAATGCTATTTTCTCAGGAACTACTGAACAGATTTACACCAGACCTACAAAAGGCACATCCTTGACCTGCGGACTACCTCTCTGCCAAATTACAAGTAATTCTGTTCAGCCGTTCGGGCTGTAGCTGTGTCTAAAGGTCCTATGGAAAAATGCATGGGGAAAACGCGTTTTGGGACCCCCCTTTTTTCTCAGCCCCCGCTTGACGAATCACCCCGAGACTTTCAGGGTAGGAGCGGAGTGTACCGCCCCATTAGTTTTGAAAATTTCGCGAGGATTCGACAACCGGTGCCAAAGTTATTCAAAATAGAATTTTGAGATTTCCTATGGAAACACGGTCCTAACTATAACTATCTACTGGCGACCGCCAGTAGATAATATATATATACATATATATACATATATATATATATATATATATATACATATATATATATATACATGTTGAGGGTCCTTCCGGGGACAATCCCATAGTCGGGTGGCGCATTACCGGCAGACACCCTAAAGCCGGTAAATAGTATGCAAATAGTATGCAAATCCAAAAGAAAGTATAATGCGCACTCGGGAGAGATAATTTCACCAGGTTTTAATTCCTTCGTTACATAATGAATGTATATCTCTGCCCGTATGCTAACAATAATGCAATCATGGTAAAAACAGTGTAAAAAGCTTTCTTCCTGTACCATTCCAAGATGTTGCTCGTTTTCCGAGTTTGCTAATAGATAGATTGCCAGTGCATCATTTGTATTTACTTTTATTTACTAAAGCACGTCCTATTCCTATTGTGACTATCGTGTGAGCAAGACACCATCGTGTGTTGAAACGCGTAACGAAAGAATAAAAACCTGGTGAAATTATCTCTCCCGAGTGCGCATTATACTTTCTTTTGGATTTGTATATATATATTCTTATCCGTCAAATTTGCGATAAAACACACTCTCAGGCTCCGGAGTAAATACCAAGTGGGATGTGTATTTCCACGCTACGCGTTTCGGCTAAACAGCCTTGTTCACACGTGTGAACAAGGCTGTTTAGCCGAAACGCGTAGCGTGGAAATAAACATCCCACTTGGTATTTACTTCGGAGCCTGAGAGTGTGTTTTATCGCAAATTTGACGGATAAGAATTTTGAATACTGGGTGCTCTTCCGGAGCACACACCACCCTCCACGGGTCCGTGGTCTCGCAAGGAGCGATAATGGTTGGATATATATATATATATATATATATATATATATATATATATATTCACTGAAAAAACCATAGGTTTCAGGGGCGTTATAGTTAGCTGGACTTTTCACTCGTACAAAACCATTGAAATTCCCCGTTATAGTTAGTTCAGCTAACTATAACTCGCGCGCCCGCAATGCACTGCTGATGACATCACATATTAAATCACTCATGACATGGTCAGTGACATCACTCATGACATCACTGATGACATCTCAAATGAAATCAGTGAAGGCTGAACAAGCCAAATGGAGGGAGCACCGCTCCTTGAATCACTATCTAGAGGTGGGGCGCATCCCTCGGGGGCTTCGAATAATGCTGGCACCCAGCTATGAACAACCTGACCCTAACATGCTTAATGAATGGGCGGAGTGTAATCTGGAGTCATCGCGTAAGTTGGTGGTCATTTTGGTCAAATATGCGGAGAGTGATCACGCAGCACTGCAGACCCAGATTGACGTTGTCGAGAATGAAATCTGTGCTTTGGATTCCTCTGTTGACTGTGTTAAACTCAGGGAGGAGATGGTTTTTCGTCTTTGCAAAGAGGAGGAAGTAATCAAAAAACGCAAGGCGTTTAAATTTCAACGCGACAAAATTGATTATCAGGAAGGTCGTATTTTCACCTTTGCTAGGAAGTTCGATGCCATCAAAACTTCCAAACCACCTCCAATGCAAGTGACATCTGAGCCAGGCTCAAGTGCTACTCAAGTACATCAAGGGGCATCTTCAATTTCTGACCTGAGCTCAGTATCCGACAGTGAGTCTGACAGTGAATGCCATAATAACCTAATGCGTTTGGGGTTTACCAAACATTCCCTAGCGCAAGAGGTGGACTGCTTGCGACAAGAACGGCGCGAAACTTTGAGACCGAGACGCCAAAACTCCAACGTTGTAAAAGAATCAACCAAAAGCGCAGAGCGCGCCGACAAGCAGCTTCCAAGCGCCAAGCCAAAAAGAAATTACAACAGAAAATGGAAGAAACAGTAGTTGGGCAACATTTGGAAGGGGTAGAAAGCAGCTCCATATCTGTTCTAAATCTCACAGATATTCAATTGAGCCAAGCCGACATCAAAATCCTCCATTTGGGCCTGTCTTACTGTCCAGTCAGCAATTTCAATTACTCCAAGACACAAATAGATTTATATAAGTTTATTCGCAAGCTGAAACTGCAGAAGTATTTTCGGCTTAACCCTCCAGCACCACGACCTCAACCTCTTCCCATGGTTACACAATTTCATGGACTCAGAGCCAGTGATTTTCAATTGCTGCAAGATCTACAACAACTGCATACTGAAGACTCTGGCTTGAGTCGTACTAATGATGAACTGATTCCTAATGTGTCTGGTCTCACTAAATTTAAGTCCAAATCAACATTTTCTCCTTTGATGCTGCATGATAATCTTGACATCTTTCACGATCTATCTATAGCAGGCATGAAAAATCTTTATGCATCTACACTTCGTGAAAAAACACAACACACTACACAGAATACCTGGTATATCCAGTTGGTCAAAAAACTGCAGGCAAACAACAACATCATCATCCGCCAATCAGATAAAGGCGGCAATGTGGTACTCTGGCCACGTCAACTTTATCTAGATGAAGCCCAGAGCCAGCTCAATGATCCGCTCTGCTATAAACGGTGTGAAGCAGCTTCAATGAGAAAAGCACAGAATTACTTCTATGCACGTTTGGTTGCTTGGAGAAGTACCGGACTTTTGAGCCAGGATGAATTCAAGTACCTCAAGAATGAGTATCCAATCACTCCGGTGATTTATTTCATCCCTAAAGTACACAAGGACCCCGTCAAGCCTCCTGGCAGGCCTATCATCTCAGCCTGTGGGGGGTTATTGGAAAACACATCTGTGTACATTGACAATTTCTTGCAGGAACATGTTCAAACCCTACCGTCATTTGTGCAGGATACAGGTGATTTTTTAAGAAAAATCGCAGACACTCCTTGGGACTCTATGTGTTGGTTGATTACACTTGATGTAACAGCGTTGTATACAAGCATACATCATTCTGATGGCTTGAAAGCAATTTTACACTATCTGGGGAATAGACCCATTATGCTAGCCAATCATAATAAGATGTTACTTGATATGATTACATTTTGCTTGTACAACAACTTCTTTATGTTTGGTAACCAATACTTCCAACAGGTCAGGGGTGTAGCCATGGGGGCCTGCTTTTCTCCCAGCTATGCCTGTTTGCATATGGGCTGCTGGGAGGAGCAGGTCCTCTTTGGCCAGCACCATGATACATTTTCCAAACATGTAATTGTATGGCTCCGCTATATCGATGACATCTTTTTGATATGGCGGGGTACCAAACAGGCAGCCCTAGAATTCATAAGTGCACTCAACATTAACACTCTTAACCTCTGCTTTACGTCCAACATAAGCCAGGAGTCGGTGTGCTTCCTAGATGTAGAGATCATGGCCAGTAATGACCAGTTAATAACGCGTCTATTTAGGAAGCCCACTGCGGGCAATACAGTGTTGCATGCCTCAAGTCACCATCCGGCACATCTCATACGCAGCATACCCTATGGGGAGATGTTGCGTATAAGGCGCATTTGCAGCACTGACCTAGAATGTGTTAAAGCTCAACAAGCTAGCAAAGCACGTTTCTTGCAAAGGGGGTATACTGTTGCGATGGTTGATAATGCTATTCGGAAAGCCAATCGCATCCCTAGGAGTGAGGCCCTAAAGAAGTCTGTACCTATCGAAATGAGCTTACCTACTAATCAACCGACTAGATTAATTGTGACCTATAATCGTCAACATCAGGCTCTATGCAAAATACTTAAGAAAAATTGGAGCCTCGTTTGTAATGACCCTGTCATTGGGGACCTGATGACAGCTAGTCCAGTCATTACATTCAGAAAAGCTCGTTCGATGAAGGATGCGCTAGTTAAATCCAGTCCTGAAAATGTAGTGACTAAAACATGGTTGCAAACGAGTAAGGGCTTCAAACGTTGCTCTAGCTGTAAAGCGTGCAGGCATGGGGCTAACAAGTTGGAATACTGCATTCCGTTCAGTGACATCCCACGCCCTATTAACAAATTCCTTACCTGCAGAACTGAATTTGCGGTGTATGTGCTGGAGTGTCCGTGTGGCCTGCAATATGTTGGTAGTACCAAATTGCAGGTTCACAAGCGGATACTCCAGCACATACGGGCCATTAATGGCAGTGATCCAACATACCCTGTTGCACGCCACTTCAAGGAGTGTCATGATAACAAAAGTGAACTCCTTAGGTTTTTTGTCATCGTTTCTGTGCCCCCGTTGAGACGAGGAGGCAATCGTGAGGCCCTTCTCCGTGCGTTGGAAACCCGCTATATTCTTGAATTGGACTCTAAGACCCCTGTGGGTCTTAATGCTAGTAAAGATTTCTTCACCTGCCTGTAATCATACCATTTTTATCAACTCTTTCCATCAGTTTTAAAGATGCTTATATTCATTGTTCCATTGATGTGTAGCCTCCATACCTTTTAAGTATGCAGAAATATTTACAAAAAAAAAAAAAAAGAAATATTTTGAAGCATTACTTCAGATTATATTAAGATTGTTTTTAATATAACACTGTTTTTTTTGCACTTTGTATATTATGTACTATCTTGATTGGCATTTTGCTATAGACATGTTAGTGTTCATCTATGATGGTTATTTGTATCATATATGTTCATTATTTACGTACATGACCAGGATTTTACCCACTTGGGTCTCATTTGCACATATTGCGTATTTTGCACAGCTTATTTCGTTGTCGCATATGCAGGTGTTCAGTTCCTTTATATAAAACATTTAAAACTTGTTTTAAACTGCCACAGCTCGTTGGTTTTTACCTTAAATTTAGATCGCATCCTATATTTGTGCTTTCTTTGCTTTTAAGGATTGTTTTACCAACTATTTATTAATGTTCGTGACTTTTATCTATTTTACTAAAAGTGAACTACGAATTATCATGTACAGTATTTCTAATGTATTTTTTCCATGTCTATTACGCCACTTATGCGATAGCCAATCATGGTTGTCACAAACTTTGCACTTGCACTTTAAATTGCCCCTGCTTAGCCTCGGCGTCATGTGATCAAGGCCTTTCGTAGGCTGAAACGCGTCATGCAGGCAACGCTGAAAATCAAATAAACTATTTCTCTCACTTGCATCCTGGGTCAGTCTTCGTCTGTTCCTGTTGTCCTTCGGATTTCTGGAGCTCAGGAGCTCTTTTGACGAAATACTCCATTATATATATACATATATATATATATATATATATATTCACTGAAAAAACCATAGGTTTCAGGGGCGTTATAGTTAGCTGGACTTTTCACTCGTACAAAACCATTGAAATTCCCCCGTTATAGTTAGTTCAGCTAACTATAACTTGCGCGCCCGCAATGCACTGCTGATGACATCACATATTACATCACTCATGACATGGTCAGTGACATCACTCATGACATCACTGATGACATCTCAAATGACATCACTGATGACATCATCCAGTGAATGTGTGTTTTTCTGAAAATCACATATGTTTTATATATGTATATCTCAAAGTCGATGGAAGAATAAATGGGTATATAAGTGTCTGAATGGATGATTTGTTTTTGAAAAATTTATTGTATAACTGACTGATGAAGTGTATCTTAGTGAATACATGGCTTAGTGAGTAATGTTTAATATGTAAATATCTGTATCAGTCTCTCACTTTGTGTATAAGTGGCTGCCTGGGTTGGTGAGTAGTTACATGAGTGTCTATATAGGTTATTAATTGTTTTTTGAGTATCAGTATGAGTGTCTGAGTGTCTGAATGGCTCGGTGGGGGTATTACGTAGTACATAGGTACATGAATGAGTGACTCACTGTTTGTATGTGTTGAAGACAGCATGTGTGCAAGACTGTATGGGTGGATGAGTGTGTGCATGGGTGTGTTAGTGAGTGAATGGCTGTCTCAATAGTGTCTTTATGAGTAACTACATATGTTTTAAACTCGTATATGTGACTATTGGTGTATATAAGTGAGTATATGTGAGAGTGAGAGATTGGAAGAGTTCCTGTATGAATAAATATGTGTTTCTATAAGTGATTGTTTAAACGACTAAGTATGTGTAAGTTTCTGTAGAAGTAAGTGTGGTGGTGTTTGTATAACTGTATATGCAAGTAAATGGATGTTTGATTCTTTATCAGCATGAGTGACTATGTGTGTGAGTAACTCTATGGATGAGTGGTGTTGTGTAACAGGATGTATAGGTGTATGAGTACATATGATGAGTGTGTACATGTATGAGTGACTGTATAGGACTGTTCGTGAATGAGTGTATGTGTATGTGGATCTTAGAATTACTGAATAGATTGTTGTATCTGGTATTGGTATGTCCATTGTTTTGAAAGTGTTAGTTTCTATTTTTGAATGTGTGTATCAACGGTTATATTAGGGGGAGAGGAGGTCTGCCACTCTATCACAAGGATGATGTCATCAGTGATGTCTTCACAAGGATGATGTCATCAGTGATGTCATCAGTGATGTCATTTGAGATGTCATCAGTGATGTCATGAGTGATGTCAGTGACCATGTCATGAGTGATGTAATATGTGACATCATCAGCAGTGCATTGCGGGCGCGTGAGTTATAGTTAGCTGAACTAACTATAACGGGGTAATTTCAATGGTTTTGTACCAGTGAAAAGTCCAGCTAACTATAATGCCCCTAAAACCTATGTTTTTTTCCATGAATTTTTAAGGTTTTTTAAATGCTAATTCCTAACTATAACGTGCCTGAAACCTATGGTTTTTTCAGTGAATATCAAAGGTTTTTTTAAATGCTAATTTCTAACTATGCCTACAGAGATAGGACATGTGAAGAAAGAAGAAAAAACGCACAGAAAGAAAAAAAAGAAATGCAGAAAGAATCAACAAAAGTCCTCACAGACGAAGAAAAGTGCAGGAAGAAGGATAACGTGCAGAAAGAACAAACAGAGGAGCAGAAAGAAGCCTTGTTGCAAAATCATCCTGTACACTCAACTTTTTCAGATGGATAATGGTGGTAACTGAGTCTGACTAACCAGTCCTAGAGCCAGTGCTATGTTAAAAGACACTCAGAATACAGTGAAAACACCTACATACACTAGGGAACACTATGCGTTGGGGTCCCCCTGTGATTAGCATGACCTCCTCTGTAAGCCCCTAGTATATAATAGCGGCAGGGGACTAAAACTACCTCTTAAAACGCGCCACAGGGCGTGTTTGCACACGTCACCTCAGGCCATGTCCCCTCCCTTCCCCACTGTGTAAACATGCCCTGTGGCCATTTTAAGTTGGGAGATTAAGTCCCCTTGAATCCTGAGGGTCCCTAGGGTCTAACTAGACCACTAGGTACCTCCAATAAGCGCCACAGAGCTGCGTTGCAGAGAGATGTAAAAAGGGGCACGCCCTAGACTACCTCTGTGCAACGCAGCGCGGTGGTGCTTACTGGAAGCACCTGGTGGGCTAGTTGGCCCCCAGGGTCCCTCAGGATTGAAGGGGAATTATTTCCCCCACTTAAAACGCTCCACAGGGCGTGTTTGCACACGTTAACTGAGGCCCCGTCCCCTCCCTTCACCACTGTGTAAACACGCCCTGTGGCCATTTTTAGTTGGGAGATTAAGTTCATTTGAATCCTGAGGGTCCCTAGGGTCCAACTAGCCCACTAGGTACCTCCAGTAAGCGCCACAGAGCTGCGTTGCAGAGAGGTGTAAAAAGTGGCACAACCTGGACCACCTCTCTGCAACGCAGCTCATTGGCGCTTACTGGAAGCACCTGGTGGGCTAGTTAGCACCCAGGGGCCCTCAGGATTGAAGGGGAATTATTTCCCCAACTTAAAACACACCATAGGGCGTGTTTGCACACGTCACCTCAGGCCCCGACCCCTCCCTTACCCACTGTGTAAACACGCCCTGTGGCCGTTTTAAGTTGGGAGATTAAGTCCCCTTGAATCCTCAGGGTCCCTAGGGGCAAAATAGCCCACTAGGTACGTCCAGTAAGCGCCATTGCAGAGAGGTGTAAAAAGGGGCACGGCCTGCACCACCTCTTTGCGACGCAGAGCAGTGGTGCTTAGTGGAAGCACCTGGTGGGCTAGTTGGCCCCCAGGGTCCCGCAGGATTGAAAGGGAATTATTTCCCCAACTTAAAACGCGCCACAGGGCGTATTTGCACACGTCACCTCAGGCCCCGTCCCCTCCCTTCACCACTGTGTAAACGCGCCCTGTGGCCGTTCTAAGTTGAGAGATTAAGTTCCCTTGAATCCTAAGGGTCCTAGGGTCAAACTAGCCCACTAGGCACCTCCAGTAAGTGCCACAGAGCTGCGTTGCATAGAGGTGTAAAAAGGGGCGTGGCCTTAGAACACCTGTCTGCAACGCAGCTCTCTGGTGCAAACTGGAGATACCTGTTGGGCTAGTTGGCCCTCAGGGACCCTCAGTATTGAAGGGAAATTAATTCCCCAACTTACAACTGTCCAGGGGGCGCGTTTGCAGAGTGCTGCAAGGAGGGGGCGTGGCCTCCGGCGTGATGCCGGTCTTTTATTTATATTATTTTTTTAAGAAGGAGGGCTGAGTGGCCTCCCTTTTTTTTCTAATGTATTGGCCCTGGGTACCCCATCCCCCAGGGCCTGTACCCTATTTTTTTTTGTTGAAAAAAATTTATTTGGAAGGGGGCCACGTCGCCCCCCTCCAAAGGCCTTAATTGTCCCCGGGGACCCCAATCGCCGGGTCATGACCTTTTTTTAAATTTAATTCTTTAGGAGGGAGTCTGTGTTGCCCCCCTCCTCAGGCCACTTATGGACCCGGGGACCCCATTCCCCGGGACCGGCCTTTGTTTTTTATTTTTTTTTAAAAATATATATTTATAGAAACACCTAGGACATGCTGGACAAACCGTATGTATCTATCACCATGATGATTTGCGTGATATTCATTAAAAGGCGACTATGCATACAATGAATCCACGTGGAAAGTATTTACACCGCTAGTGAAGCTCTGACATGTCTGACGCCCTACCGTGCCTAATCCTGGCGCCCCCGCCGGTGGGTACTCTCCAAGTAGACACCCTTGTCGTTTATTTATACAAACATGGGTAGCTATTGACGGGCACATTTAATACACACGCACACCAAACCATTAAAAGGGGATTAGACAAAAATTTGACCAACTATGCAAGAAACCCCCCTCACGGTTAATAAAACAGACATCCACCGCCGGATGTGTAATACTTTTTATTTTACTCTCTGGAAAGGAGACAAACCTCACTTGAGAGTCACAGTGTGGTCCTGGCTGAGCCCAATGCTGTGTTACACCCACCAGTGCCCGCCGCACGAGTGTGTTGTATTCCACCAGCTAGAGCGTATGCTATGACACTCTCTAGCCCATGTGCACTGTAACACCACCCCGTGAATATGTCATGCCACACTTGCCTTCGCACAGGTTATATTGCCCCATCTAACGTTCCTTCCTCGATGCCTATGTTATAATGCACAGTGCTATGCCATACATATTACAATCTGGGATCCATACCTTTGTCACAGTGCATATGGAATGTTACACTCCCCAGCACATATTTTATATTACAACTTTAGAGACTAGTTAGGTTACACAACACTACCCTGTGCATATTACACTCCAAGGCTCATATCGCATAGCACGCGCTAGTGCCTGTGCTATCTCGTGCTCTCCAATGAATCTGTCATTGCGCACAATGTATTGCATATTATATTTCACGCCCCGGTTCATCTTATATCACACTTTTTGGTGCATAGTTTATACCATATACTATATCTAGTTTTCATTTTTAATCATGCTCTCAGGACTATGTTCTATATAACACTGCGTCCACCTACGCTTTTCACGGGCATTACATTCTGCGATGGGGGTGGAGGGTCATTGGGTGTTTCTGCCAAGTGAGCCCGGAGTCACAGTCACAAACGTCCTCTTCTTCCTGAATAAAAGTGAGATTATGCTGCATACTAGTTCATATTTTAATTAGTTTGCACAGACACACAATATAAAAACAATAAAGTTCCTAATACCCACCTTCTCTGAACAGTTAGCTTGCTACCCCATCCACCTCCTACCTATCCTCTGTTGTCTGAATCCATGGACTAGCCTCCTCCCTCCTGCCATGCATGGTCTGATGTGCTGCCACTGCCCTCCATTTAGCATGATGTACCAGTCCACTCCTCCTGCCCTCCATTGCCCAATTCTATGGCCCATCATTGACCTCCTGCTTAGCCTCTGTGCTTAGCTTGCTGCCCCTATTCTCCTTCCCCCTGCTCTCCAATGTCTTTGTGCATGCCCCTGCTCCATCCTTTTTGCCCACCATGTTCCATGGACCTGCCACTCCTATCTACTCTGAGTGTTCTGTTGAGCTGCCACTCCCCTCCCACCTGCCTAGCATGGTCAGATGACTGTAACCTGCCCCTGCCACCTCCACCCTGCCTGTCCATATGCCATGCCCCTATCCCCTTCCTCCTGTCCTCCATGGTCCATTTTACTGCCACACCATTCTGCCCTCCCTGGTCTGTTGTGTTGCAACTGCTCCTCCTGCCTGCCCCGCGTGGGCTGTTGCGAGGCCCCTTCCCCTGAAATCTCTTGTCTGTGCCCAGGTCCTGACCCTCCCTTCTATCCTCCATTGTCCTTTGTGCTTCATAGCCATTGTGCTGCCACTAACCCTCCCGCTTGCAATGCATGGTCTTCTGTGCTGCCTTGGCCCCTCCCACCTTCCCTGTGTGGTCAGCTAGCTGCCCCTGACCCCCTCCCAACTTCTCTCCATGGTCTGTCTGTATGCCATCATAGTCTCACTGTTGCTCTCCATGGTGTGTCTTGTTTCTAGTGCCCATCCTGCCTGACCTCCATGGTCATCTTGCAGCTCCTGCCCTGCCCTCTTGCCCCCAGCCCTCTGTTTCCATGTGCAGACCCCTATTCCCTCCCTCCTAGCTTGTCTGTTCCATTATATTGCCCCTGATCCGTCCCTCCTTCCTTTTATGGTCTGTTATGCTGCAGCTTTCTCTCCTGTCTGTCCATTATGGTCGGCTAGCTACCATTGCCTCTTACCCCTCTGTTCTCTGTTGTCCATGTGCATGGTCCTGTCCCCTCCCTATTGCTTTCTATGGATTGTTGTGCTGCACTCCCGTCCCGTATGCCCTGTGTGGTGTATTGTGCTGCTGCAAACCCTGATGCCTGCCCTGTAGGGTCAGTTTGGTGCACCTCTCCATGTCCCTCCTGTCCTCTGTTATACGAGTCCATGTCCCTACCCCAATTCCTCCTACCTACCATGATCCAATGTACCATACTTGCGAACATTTTGAACTTGGTAAGAGGGAGATTTTGAAAAAACACTGGGGTATTGATTTTCCCCTTTGAGTTACATTGAAAAAGAGGAGATTGTAGACAGGAGACAGATCAAATAAAGCCCATTTGATCTTAAAAACATTGGACGTTTCCTGGCTGAAACGGGTCTGTTGGCATGTATGGTTGTACTACCACTGCCTCTTCCTTCTGCCCACAATGGTCTATTATATTGCCACAGCCTCTCTTGCCAGTCCTGTATTGTTGGTTTGTTGCCCCTGCTCCCCTTTCCACTGCCCTCCATAGTCTGTTGTGCTGCCGCTGCCCTTCCTGCCTGCCCAGTATGGTCAAATTGTTGCCTCTGCACTCTCCTACCTGCCTTCAATTTTCAGAGTCCGTGCCCCTGGCCTCTGCCTCTCAACAGTATCCCAATGATCAACAAGATTGCTAACATTCTATATTTATTACAAAAGTGTGGAACACCTGACGTCATCTGGATGTAATCAAAACTGTCTCTGGTGGCCATCTTGGGAGATTTGTTTGTTATGAAGTTTCCTAATTTCCTCATTTACTGCAGTCTCCTCAGTAGGAAATGCTTTCAGTTTTTTACTTTGATTCCATCAAGAAGGTATTCAGATATGCCACACATTTGCCATAAATTCTGAATGTTAGCTCTCTAGTTGCTCATTAGATCACTGTAGTAAAGCTACTGCTCACCAGGGAATTCTGCTGCTGGTATTGAAAGTGCATGTTTCAGTCTGCATGTCAGAATGTTTTAATGAGAGGATTTGAGAAGTCACTCAAAATGTGCCCTAATTTTTCTTTCTGCAGCACTAATCATACATTCTATGGCAAAATGAACCCCCTCATTGTGTTCCTTTTTAAATTAAATGTTTTAAGTGTTACCACTTTATTCCAATCAAGATGGCTTCAGGTGTGCCATACTTTTGTCATAAGTAAGACAGTAAGCGCTCTAGATGTTCTTAAGAACACTCTGGGACATTCTGTCATTGGGCTATACTTGGGCTACATCTGGGTGATATTTGGGCTACATTTGGGCTCTTTTGTCTCTGGTGGCCATCTTGGGAGATTTATTTGTTATGAAGTTTCCTAATTTCCTCATTTACTGCAGTCTCCTCAGTAGGAAATACTTTCAGTTTTTTACTTTGGTTCCATCAAGAAGACATTCACATGTGTCACACATTTGCCATACATTCTGAATGTTAGCACTCTAGTTGCTCATTAGACCACTGTAGTAAAGCTACTGCTCACCAGGGAAGTTTGCTGCAGGTATTCAAAGTGCATGTTTCAGTCTGCATGTCAGAATTTTTTTATGAATTAGAAGAGGATTTGAGAAGTCAAAATGTGCCCTACTTTTTCTTTCTGCAGCACTAATCATAATTTCTATGGCAAAATGAACCCCCTCATTTTATTCCTTTGTGAATTAAATGTTTTAAGTATTACCACTTTATTCCAATCAAGATGGCTTCAGGTGTGCCATACTTTTGTCATAAGTAAGACTGTTAGCGCTCTAGTTGTTCGTTAGAACACTCTGGGACATTCTGTCATTGGGCTATACTTGGGCTACATCTGGGTGATATTTGTGCTACATGTGGGCTCTTTTGTCTCTGGTGGCCATTTTGGCAGACTTATTTGTTATGAAGTTTCCTAATTTCCTCATTTACTACAGTCTCCTCAGTAGGAAATACTTTCAGTTTTTTACTTGGATTCCATCATGAAGGCATTCAGATGTGTCACACATTTGCCATAAATTCAGAATGTTAGCACTCTAGTTGCTTATTAGATCACTGTAGTAAAGCTACTGCTCACCAGGGAAGTTTGCTGCTGGTATTGAAAGTGCATGTTTCAGTCTGCATGTCAGAATTTTTTAATGAAATAGAAGAGGATTTGAGAAGTCACTCAAAATGTGCCCTAATGTTTCTTTCTGCAGCACTAATCATACTTTCTTTGGAAAAATGAACCCCCTCATTTTGTTCCTAATTAAATTAAATGTTTTAAGAGTTACCACTTTATTCCAATCAAGATGGCTTCAGGTGTGCAATACGTTTGTCATAAGTAGGACTGTTAGCGCTCTAGTTGTTCTTTAGAACACTCTGGGAAGCTGCAGTAGAACACAAAGGAATCAACTGACAGTCTCTGCCCTTGTTGGATGTAAATGTTTTACTGAGAATGTCACACTTCATTCTCACATTACTGAGAAAGATAATATGAATTTACAGAAAATATGCTCTCAGTTTAGCTTATAGATCTCCTTCCAAACCTCTGTGGGAAAAGCATGAGAAAATAGTTTTCTCTCAAACATGATTCATGATATCACAGCAGAAGGCTTTTTCACATGGTAACATCACCTTATAACACACCACAATTCCTAACATGAGTATGGTACCATCAACAAATGATTTATAATGTAACTAAAGTCTTAAAACCTTCTATTAACTGCAATGCTTTTTAATGAGGTGCTATCATGTATATTGGTACCAAGATGGCTGCCAACACTTCTTGGATGAAGTACTGACAGACAATCAGATCTCACGAAAAGATGTGTGGTTGGGCTCCGCCCAGATATATCTATCTTTTTAACTCTAATTTTCTCTGGAACTACTGAACGGATTTACACCATTTAAGCAAACGGCACGCGTCTGAACTGAGGACTAGCTCTTTGCCAAATTTGGTGTAATTCCGTTCAACAGTTCGGGCTGTAGCTGCATCAACAGGTCCTGTGAGAAAATGCATGGAGAAAACGCGTTTTGGGACCCCCCTTTTTTCTCGGCCCCTGCTTGACGAATCACTGTGAAATTTTCAGGATAGGAGTGGACCGGAGCTGGCCAAAAGTTTTGAAAATTTCACGAAGATTCGTCAATCGGCGCCAACCTTATTCCAAATAGAATGTTGCGGATTTCCTATGGAAAATAGGTCTTAACTATAACTACCTACTGGCGACTGCCAGTAGGTAATATATATATATATATATTATAGGTAAGCATAAAATAAAGGGGGAGCTGGGAAGATAAGCCTTTGTTCCTTGGGCGATCTGTAGCCATCTTAGCACCAGGACAGTCGTAGCTAGTCCCAGAACCAGTATGATATAGTTGAGGAGGAGGAGGGGGACTGCTAATTTCCCTGAACATGCACCTGGCTGGCACACCAGCAACCTCCAAGGGCAGAAGGGTGCTGCGAATAGTTAGCAGTGAAACAAACAGGATGCACTGAAAATGAGTAAGTGTTGCCCATGGGAACTTTTTCTCATTGGTTAAAGAGTGTCAAGGAATCACCCTTACCTACTGACTACTGAATCCCACATAAGCAGTACCGTACTCATCAGAACCCATGTTATGTTATGTTAATTAAATTTATAAAAGCGCACAATTACCCTAGGGTGTCCTGGTGCTGAGTTCTGCTTAAGCGTTAGTCAGAGGGGGTTCAATGAGTAAAGAGCCAGGTTTTCAGACCCTTTCTAAAGGAGAGAAGGCATTTCTCAGAAAGAACGGAAGCTCGTTCCAAGCCGTATACGTGCAGGTGATAAAACTCCTGCCTCCCCAGCTGGTTTTCCTAACAGTGGGGATCTGGACATTTTTTGCTTCTTTAGACCGCAAGTTCCTGATAGGGACATACCATTTGAATTTTTGCCTCAAATGGTTAGGGCCAATACCGTTGAGAGCCTTAAATGCTACGCATAAGGCCTTAAAACGAACCCTTTGCTTCACCGGGAGCCAATGTAGCCGAGTTAACTCTCTTTTTACCGAAACAAATTTCGGTATGCCTGTCAGAAGCCTGGCGGCTGCATTCTTGACTATTTGAAGCCTATTAAGATGTTGGTTTTGGGCATTCAGATAAATGCCATTTCAGTAGTCTAGGCGTGACATAACAAGAACAGTGACTACTGTCCTAAGGTCCGTTTGAGAGAGAAAGGGTTTAATTTTCCTCAGAATTCACAAAAGAAGAAAGCACGAGGAAACTACTGAACTTATATGATCATTGAAAGTCAATCCATTGTCCACAATGACCCCTAGGTTTTTTACTTTCAGAGTTGGAGTAGGCTGATTTCCCAACTCTGAGGGCCACCAATCCGGGGTTGTCACAAACTTTGCTCTTGCACTTTAAATTGCCCCTGCTTAGCCTCGGCGTCATGTGATCAAGGCCTTTCGTAGGCTGAAACGCGCCATGCAGGCAACGCTGAAAATCAAATAAACTATTTCTCTCACTTGCATCCTGGGTCAGTCTTCGTCTGTTCCTGTTGTCCTTCGGATTTCTGGAGCTCAGGAGCTCTTTTGATGAAATACTCCGTTATATATATACATATATATATATATATATATATATATATATTCACTGAAAAAACCATAGGTTTCAGGGGCGTTAAAGTTAGCTGGACTTTTCACTCGTACAAAACCATTGAAATTCCCCCGTTATAGTTAGTTCAGCTAACTATAACTCGCGCGCCCGCAATGCACTGCTGATGACATCACATATTACATCACTCATGACATGGTCAGTGACATCACTCATGACATCACTGATGACATCTCAAATGACATCACTGATGACATCATCCAGTGAATGTGTGTTTTTCTGAAAATCACATATGTTTTATATATGTATATCTCAAAGTCAATGGAAGAATAAATGGGTATATAAGTGTCTAAATGGATGATTTGTTTTTGAAAAATGTATTGTATAACTGACTGATTAAGTGTATCTTAGTGAATACATGGCTTAGTGAGTAATGTTTAAATATGTAAATATCTGTATCAGTCTCTCACTTTGTGTATAAGTGGCTGCCTGGGTTGGTGAGTAGTTACATGAGTGTCTATATAGGTTATTAATTGTTTTTTTGAGTATCAGTATGAGTGTCTGAGTGTCTGAATGGCTCGGTGGGGGTATTACGTAGTACATAGGTACATGAATGAGTGACTCACTGTTTGTATGTGTTGAAGACAGCATGTGTGCAAGACTGTATGGGTGGATGAGTGTGTGCATGGGTGTGTTAGTGAGTGAATGACTGTCTCAATAGTGTCTTTATGAGTAACTACATATGTTTTAAACTCGTATATGTGACTATTGGTGTATATAAGTGAGTATATGTGAGAGTGAGAGATTGGAAGAGTTCCTGTATGAATAAATATGTGTTTCTATAAGTGATTGTTTAAACAACTAAGTATGTGTAAGTTTCTGTAGAAGTAAGTGTGGTGGTGTTTGTATAACTGTATATGCAAGTAAATGGATGTTTGATTCTTTATCAGCATGAGTGACTATGTGTGTGAGTAACTCTATGGATGAGTGGCGTTGTGTAACAGGATGTATAGGTGTATGAGTACATATGATGAGTGTGTACATGTATGAGTGACTGTATAGGACTGTTCGTGAATGAGTGTATGTGTATGTGGATCTTAGAATTACTGAATAGATTGTTGTATCTGGTATTGGTATGTCCATTGTTTTGAAAGTGTTAGTTTCTATTTTTGAATGTGTGTATCAACGGTTATATTAGGGGGAGAGGAGGTCTGCCACTCTATCACAAGGATGATGTCATCAGTGATGTCTTCACAAGGATGATGTCATCAGTGATGTCATCAGTGATGTCATTTGAGATGTCATCAGTGATGTCATGAGTGATGTCAGTGACCATGTCCATGAGTGATGTAATATGTGACATCATCAGCAGTGCATTGCGGGCGCGTGAGTTATAGTTAGCTGAACTAACTATAACGGGGTAATTTCAATGGTTTTGTACCAGTGAAAAGTCCAGCTAACTATAACGCCCCTGAAACCTATGTTTTTTTCCATGAATTTTTAAGGTTTTTTAAATGCTAATTCCTAACTATAACGTGCCTGAAACCTATGGTTTTTTCAGTGAATATCAAAGGTTTTTTAAATGCTAATTTCTAACTATGCCTACAGAGATAGGACATGTGAAGAAAGAAGAAAAAACGCACAGAAAGAAAAAAAAGAAATGCAGAAAGAATCAACAGAAGTCCTCACAGACGAAGAAAAGTGCAGGAAGAAGGATAACGTGCAGAAAGAACAAACAGAGGAGCAGAAAGAAGCCTTGTTGCAAAATCATCCTGTACACTCAACTTTTTCAGATGGATAATGGTGGTAACTGAGTCTGACTAACCAGTCCTAGAGCCAGTGCTATGTTATAAGACACTCAGAATACAGTGAAAACACCTACATACACTAGGGAACACTATGCGTTGGGGTCCCCCTGTGATTAGCATGACCTCCTCTGTAAGCCCCTAGTATATAATAGCGGCAGGGGACTAAAACTACCTCTTAAAACGCACCACAGGGCGTGTTTGCACACGTCACCTCAGGCCCTGTCCCCTCCCTTCCCCACTGTGTAAACATGCCCTGTGGCCATTTTAAGTTGCGAGATTAAGTCCCCTTGAATCCTGAGGGTCCCTAGGGTCTAACTAGACCACTAGGTACCTCCAATAAGCGCCACAGAGCTGCGTTGCAGAGAGATGTAAAAAGGGGCACGCCCTAGACTACCTCTCTGCAACGCAGCGCGGTGGTGCTTACTGGAAGCACCTGGTGGGCTAGTTGGCCCCCAGGGTCCCTCAGGATTGAAGGGGAATTATTTCTCCCACTTAAAACGCTCCACAGGGCGTGTTTGCACACGTTAACTGAGGCCCCGTCCCCTCCCTTCACCACTGTGTAAACACGCCCTGTGGCCATTTTTAGTTGGGAGATTAAGTTCATTTGAATCCTGAGGGTCCCTAGGGTCCAACTAGCCCACTAGGTACCTCCAGTAAGCGCCACAGAGCTGCGTTGCAGAGCGGTGTAAAAAGTGGCACGACCTGGACCACCTCTCTGCAACACAGCTCATTGGCGCTTACTGGAAGCACCTGGTGGGCTAGTTAGCACCCAGGGGCCCTCAGGATTGAAGGGGAATTATTTCCCCAACTTAAAACACACCATAGGGCGTGTTTGCACACGTCACCTCAGGCCCCGACCCCTCCCTTACCCACTGTGTAAACACACCCTGTGGCCCTTTTAAGTTGGGAGATTAAGTCCCCTTGAATCCTCAGGGTCCCTAGGGGCAAAATAGCCCACTAGGTACGTCCAGTAAGCGCCATTGTAGAGAGGTGTAAAAAGGGGCACGGCCTGCACCACCTCTTTGCGACGCAGAGCAGTGGTGCTTACTGGAAGCACCTGGAGGGCTAGTTGGCCCCCAGGGTCCCTCAGGATTGAAAGGGAATTATTTCCCCAACTCAAAACGCGCCACAAGGCGTATTTGCACACGTCACCTCAGGCCCCGTCCCCTCCCTTCACCACTGTGTAAACGCTCCCTGTGGCCGTTCTAAGTTGAGAGATTAAGTTCTCTTGAATCCTAAGGGTCCTAGGGTCAAACTAGCCCACTAGGCACCTCCAGTAAGTGCCACAGAGCTGCGTTGCATAGAGGTGTAAAAAGGGGCGTGGCCTTAGAACACCTGTCTGCAACGCAGCTCTCTGGTGCAAACTGGAGATACCTGTTGGGCTAGTTGGCCCTCAGGGACCTTCAGTATTGAAGGGAAATTAATTCCCCAACTTACAACTGTCCAGGGGGCGCGTTTGCAGAGTGCTACAAGGAGGGGGCGTGGCCTCCGGTGTGATGCCGGTCTTTTATTTATATTATTTTTTTAAGAAGGAGGGCTGAGTGGCCTCCCTTTTTTTTCTAATGTATTGGCGATGGGTACCCCATCCCCCAGGGCCTGCACCCTATTTTTTTTTGTTGAAAAAAATTTATTTGGAAGGGGGCCGCGTCGCCCCCCTCCAAAGGCCTTAATTGTCCCCGGGGACCCCAATCGCCGGGTCATGACCTTTTTTTAAATTTAATTCTTTAGGAGGGGGTCTGTGTTGCCCCCCTCCTCAGGCCACTTATGGACCCGGGGACCCCATTCCCCGGGATCGGCCTTTGTTTTTTATTTTTAAAAAAATATATATATTTATAGAAACACCTAGGACATGCTGGACAAACCGTATGTATCTATCACCATGATGATTTGCGTGATATTCATTAAAAGGCGACTATGCATACAATGAATCCACGTGGAAAGTATTTACACCGCTAGTGAAGATCTGACATGTCTGACGCCCTACCGTGCCTAATCCTGGCGCCCCCGCCGGTGGGTACTCTCCAAGTAGACACCCTTGTCGTTTATTTATACAAACATGGGTAGCTATTGACGGGCACATTTAATACACACGCACACCAAACCATTAAAAGGGGATTAGACAAAAATTTGACCAACTATGCCAGAAACCCCCCTCACGGTTAATAAAACAGACATCCACCGCCGGATGTGTAATACTTTTTATTTTACTCTCTGGAAAGGAGACAAACCTCACTTGAGAGTCACAGTGTGGTCCTGGCTGAGCCCAATGCTGTGTTACACCCACCAGTGCCCGCTGCACGAGTGTGTTGTATTCCACCAGCTAGTGCGTATGCTATGACACTCTCTAGCCCATGTGCACTGTAACACCACCCCGTGAATATGTCATGCCACACTTGCCTTCGCACAGGTTATATTGCCCCATCTAACGTTCCTTCCTCGATGCCTATGTTATAATGCACAGCGCTATGCCATACATATTACAATCTGGGATCCATACCTTTGTCACAGTGCATATGGAATGTTACACTCCCCAGCACATATTTTATATTACAACTTTAGAGACTAGTTAGGTTACACAACACTACCCTGTGCATATTACACTCCAAGGCTCATATCGCATAGCACGCGCTAGTGCCTGTGCTATCTCGCGCTCTCCAATGAATCTGTCATTGCGCACAATGTATTGCATATTATATTTCACGCCCCGGTTCATCTTATATCACACTTTTTGGTGCATAGTTTATACCATATACTATATCTAGTTTTCATTTTTAATCATGCTCTCAGGACTATGTTCTATATAACACTGCGTCCACCTACGCTTTTCACGGGCATTACATTCTGCGATGGGGGGTGGAGGGTCATTGGGTGTTTCTGCCAAGTGAGCCCGGAGTCACAGTCACAAACGTCCTCTTCTTCCTGTATAAAAGTGAGATTATGCTGCATACTTGTTCATATTTTAATTAGTTTGCACAGACACACAATACAAAAACAATAAAGTTCCTAATACCCACCTTCTCTGAACAGTTAGCTTGCTGCCCCATCCACCTCCTACCTATCCTCTGTTGTCTGAATCCATGGACTAGCCTCCTCCCTCCTGCCATGCATGGTCTGATGTGCTGCCACTGCCCTCCATTTAGCATGATGTACCAATCCACTCCTCCTGCCCTCCATTGCCCAATTCTATGGCCCATCATTGACCTCCTGCTTAGCCTCTGTGCTTAGCTTGCTGCCCCTATTCTCCTTCCCCCTGCTCTCCAATGTCTTTGTGCATGCCCCTGCTCCATCCTTTTTGCCCACCATGTTCCATGGACCTGCCACTCCTATCTACTCTGAGTGTTCTGTTGAGCTGCCACTCCCCTCCCACCTGCCTAGCATGGTCAGATGACTGTAACCTGCCCCTGCCACCTCCACCCTGCCTGTCCATATGCCATGCCCCTATCCCCTTCCTCCTGTCCTCCATGGTCCATTTTACTGCCACACCCTTCTGCCCTCCCTGGTCTGTTGTGTTGCAACTGTTCCTCCTGCCTGCCCCGCGTGGGCTGTTGCGAGGCCCCTTCCCCTGAAATCTCTTGTCTGTGCCCAGGTCCTGACCCTCCCTTCTATCCTCCATGGTCCTTTGTGCTTCATAGCCATTGTGCTGCCACTAACCCTCCCGCTTGCAATGCATGGTCTTCTGTGCTGCCATGGCCCCTCCCACCTTCCCTGTGTGGTCAGCTAGCTGCCCCTGACCCCCTCCCAACTTCTCTCCATGGTCTGTCTGTATGCCATCATAGTCTCACTGTTGCTCTCCATGGTGTGTCTTGTTTCTAGTGCCCATCCTGCCTGACCTCCATGGTCATCTTGCAGCTCCTGCCCTGCCCTCTTGCCCCCAGCCCTCTGTTTCCATGTGCAGACCCCTATTCCCTCCCTCCTGGCTTGTCTGTTCCATTGTATTGCCCCTGATCCGTCCCTCCTGCCTTTTATGGTCTGTTATGCTGCAGCTTTCTCTCCTGTCTGTCCATTATGGTCGGCAAGCTACCATTGCCTCTTACCCCTCTGTTCTCTGTTGTCCATGTGCATGGTCCTGTCCCCTCCCTATTGCTTTCTATGGATTGTTGTGCTGCACTCCCGTCCCGTATGCCCTGTGTGGTGTATTGTGCTGCTGCAAACCCTGATGCCTGCCCTGTAGGGTCAGTTTGGTGCACCTCTCCATGTCCCTCCTGTCCTCTGTTATACGAGTCCATGTCCCTACCCCAATTCCTCCTACCTACCATGATCCAATGTACCATACTTGCGAACATTTTGAACTTGGTAAGAGGGAGATTTTGAAAAAAAACTGGGGTATTGATTTTCCCCTTTGAGTTACATTGAAAAAGAGGAGATTGTAGACAGGAGACAGATCAAATAAAGCCCATTTGATCTTAAAAACATTGGACGTTTCCTGGCTGAAACGGGTCTGTTGGCATGTATGGTTGTACTACCACTGCCTCTTCCTTCTGCCCACAATGGTCTATTATATTGCCACAGCCTCTCTTGCCAGTCCTGTATTGTTGGTTTGTTGCCCCTGCCCCCCTTTTCACTGCCCTCCATAGTCTGTTGTGCTGCCGCTGCCCTTCCTGCCTGCCCAGTGTGGTCAAATTGTTGCCTCTGCACTCTCCTACCTGCCTTCAATTTTCAGAGTCCGTGCCCCTGGCCTCTGCCTCTCAACGGTATCCCAATGATCAACAAGATTGCTAACATTCTATATTTATCACAAAAGTGTGGAACACCTGACGTCATCTTGATGTAATCAAAACTGTCTCTGGTGGCCATCTTGGGAGATTTGTTTGTTATGAAGTTTCCTAATTTCCTCATTTACTGCAGTATCCTCAGTAGGAAATGCTTTCAGTTTTTTACTTTGATTCCATCAAGAAGGTATTCAGATATGCCACACATTTGCCATAAATTCTGAATGTTAGCTCTCTAGTTCCTCATTAGATCACTGTAGTAAAGCTACTGCTCACCAGGGAATTCTTCTGCTGGTATTGAAAGTGCATGTTTCAGTCTGCATGTCAGAATGTTTTAATGAGAGGATTTGAGAAGTCACTCAAAATGTGCCCTAATTTTTCTTTCTGCAGCACTAATCATACATTCTATGGCAAAATGAACCCCCTCATTGTGTTCCTTTTTAAATTAAATGTTTTAAGTGTTACCACTTTATTCCAATCAAGATGGCTTCAGGTGTGCCATACTTTTGTCATAAGTAAGACAGTAAGCGCTCTAGATGTTCTTATGAACACTCTGGGACATTCTGTCATTGGGCTATACTTGGGCTACATCTGGGTGATATTTGGGCTACATTTGGGCTCTTTTGTCTCTGGTGGCCATCTTGGGAGATTTATTTGTTAAGAAGTTTCCTAATTTCCTCATTTACTCCAGTCTCCTCAGTAGGAAATACTTTCAGTTTTTTACTTTGGTTCCATCAAGAAGACATTCACATGTGTCACACATTTGCCATACATTCTGAATGTTAGCACTCTAGTTGCTCATTAGACCACTGTAGTAAAGCTACTGCTCACCAGGGAAGTTTGCTGCAGGTATTCAAAGTGCATGTTTCAGTCTGCATGTCAGAATTTTTTTATGAATTAGAAGAGGATTTGAGAAGTCAAAATGTGCCCTACTTTTTCTTTCTGCAGCACTAATCATAATTTCTATGGCAAAATGAACCCCCTCATTTTATTCCTTTGTGAATTAAATGTTTTAAGTATTACCACTTTATTCCAATCAAGATGGCTTCAGGTGTGCCATACTTTTGTCATAAGTAAGACTGTTAGCGCTCTAGTTGTTCGTTAGAACACTCTGGGACATTCTGTCATTGGGCTATACTTGGGCTACATCTGGGTGATATTTGTGCTACATGTGGGCTCTTTTGTCTCTGGTGGCCATTTTGGCAGACTTATTTGTTATGAAGTTTCCTAATTTCCTCATTTACTACAGTCTCCTCAGTAGGAAATACTTTCAGTTTTTTACTTGGATTCCATCATGAAGGCATTCAGATGTGTCACACATTTGCCATAAATTCAGAATGTTAGCACTCTAGTTGCTTATTAGATCACTGTAGTAAAGCTACTGCTCACCAGGGAAGTTTGCTGCTGGTATTGAAAGTGCATGTTTCAGTCTGCATGTCAGAATTTTTTAATGAAATAGAAGAGGATTTGAGAAGTCACTCAAAATGTGCCCTAATGTTTCTTTCTGCAGCACTAATCATACTTTCTTTGGAAAAATGAACCCCCTCATTTTGTTCCTAATTAAATTAAATGTTTTAAGAGTTACCACTTTATTCCAATCAAGATGGCTTCAGGTGTGCAATACGTTTGTCATAAGTAGGACTGTTAGCGCTCTAGTTGTTCTTTAGAACACTCTGGGAAGCTGCAGTAGAACACAAAGGAATCAACTGACAGTCTCTGCCCTTGTTGGATGTAAATGTTTTACTGAGAATGTCAGACTTCATTCTCACATGACTGAGAAAGATAATATGAATTTACAGAAAATATGCTCTCAGTTTAGCTTATAGATCTCCTTCCAAACCTCTGTGGGAAAAGCATGAGAAAATAGTTTTCTCTCAAACATGATTGATGATATCACAGCAGAAGGCTTTTTCACATGGTAACATCATCTTATAACACACCACAATTCCTAACATGAGTATGGTACCATCAACAAATGATTTATAATGTAACTAAAGTCTTAAAACCTTCTATTAACTGCAATGCTTTTTAATGAGGTGCTATCATGTATATTGGTACCAAGATGGCTGCCAACACTTCTTGGATGAAGTACTGACAGACAATCAGATCTCACGAAAAGATGTGTGGTTGGGCTCCGCCCAGATATATCTATCTTTTTAACTCTAATTTTCTCTGGAACTACTGAACGGATTTACACCATTTAAGCAAAAGGCACGCGTCTGAACTGAGGACTAGCTCTTTGCCAAATTTGGTGTAATTCCGTTCAACAGTTCGGGCTGTAGCTGCATCAACAGGTCCTGTGAGAAAATGCATGGAGAAAACGCGTTTTGGGACCCCCCTTTTTTCTCGGCCCCTGCTTGACGAATCACTGTGAAATTTTCAGGATAGGAGTGGACCGGAGCTGGCCAAAAGTTTTGAAAATTTCACGAAGATTCGTCAATCGGCGCCAACCTTATTCCAAATAGAATGTTGCGGATTTCCTATGGAAAATAGGTCTTAACTATAACTACCTACTGGCGACTGCCAGTAGGTAATATATATATATATATATTATAGGTAAGCATAAAATAAAGGGGGAGCTGGGAAGATAAGCCTTTGTTCCTTGGGCGATCTGTAGCCATCTTAGCACCAGGACAGTCGTAGCTAGTCCCAGAACCAGTATGATATAGTTGAGGAGGAGGAGGGGGACTGCTAATTTCCCTGAACATGCACCTGGCTGGCACACCAGCAACCTCCAAGGGCAGAAGGGTGCTGCGAATAGTTTGCAGTGAAACAAACAGGATGCACTGAAAATGAGTAAGTGTTGCCCATGGGAACTTTTTCTCATTGGTTAAAGAGTGTCAAGGAATCACCCTTACCTACTGACTACTGAATCCCACATAAGCAGTACCGTACTCATCAGAACCCATGTTATGTTATGTTAGTTAAATTTATAAAAGCGCACAATTACCCTAGGGTGTCCTGGTGCTGAGTTCTGCTTAAGCGTTAGTCAGAGGGGGTTCAATGAGTAAAGAGCCAGGTTTTCAGACCCTTTCTAAAGGAGAGAAGGCATTTCTCAGAAAGAACGGAAGCTCGTTCCAAGCCGTATACGTGCAGGTGATAAAACTCCTGCCTCCCCAGCTGGTTTTCCTAACAGTGGGGATCTGGACATTTTTTGCTTCTTTAGACCGCAAGTTCCTGATAGGGACATACCATTTGAATTTTTGCCTCAAATGGTTAGGGCCAATACCGTTGAGAGCCTTAAATGCTACGCATAAGGCCTTAAAACGAACCCTTTGCTTCACCGGGTGCCAATGTAGCCGAGTTAACTCTCTTTTTACCGAAACAAATTTCGGTATGCCTGTCAGAAGCCTGGCGGCTGCATTCTTGACTATTTGAAGCCTCTTAAGATGTTGGTTTTGGGCATTCAGATAAATGCCATTTCAGTAGTCTAGGCGTGACATAACAAGAACAGTGACTACTGTCCTAAGGTCCGTTTGAGAGAGAAAGGGTTTAATTTTCCTCAGAATTCACAAAAGAAGAAAGCACGAGGAAACTACTGAACTTATATGATCATTGAAAGTCAATCCATTGTCCACAATGACCCCTAGGTTTTTTACTTTCAGAGTTGGAGTAGGCTGATTTCCCAACTCTGAGGGCCACCAATCCGGGGTCCAAATATGAAGGTTGTTACCGAATACAATCACCTCAGTCTTGCTTGAATTCAGCTTTAGACAATTTAAAGCCATCCAACCTACTATGGCTTGCATACAGACATGGAAGCGAGCTCCAGCCTCCTTTTCATGACCGTTTTTGATGGAAAGAACGATCTGTGTATCGTCAGTATATGAGGTTAACTGAAAACCAAAAGATCTAATCAGTGCAGCTAACGATTTCACATAAATATTAAAAAGGGTGGGGCTCAGCGAGGACCCCTGAGGGACCCCACACGGGAGGCTAAACGGCCTTGATTTATGGTTATCCAGGTCGACAGTCTGGGTCCTATCGGATAGGAAGGATTGAAGGAGTTTCCAAGCAACCCCACAAACCCCAATCCCAGACAGCCAATCCATCAGCACCCTATGATGGACCATGTCAAAGGCTGCCGACAAATCCAACATTATCAAGACAGCCTTCCCACCACAGTCAAGAGCCTCCCTTATCTCTTTACGTGATTTAATTAGAGCAAGTTCCGTACTGTGATTCGCTCTAAAGCCATATTGAGTCTTGTCAAAAACATTATTGTTATTACAATAGGAGCTTTCTCTATAATTTTTGTGGGCGACGGAAGCCGAGAAATAGGCCGATAGCTGCCAGGATCAAGAGGGTCTCAGGTGTTTTTTTTTAAAAGAGGTAGAATAGACGCCTTTTTCCAAACTATTGGAAAAATCCCAGTAGAGAAAATGTTGCTAATCAATGGGCTTAAAACGGAGCAGATAATTTCTTGAAGCAATTTAAGTATTGAAGCTGGGCAGGGATCAGTGGGGGAGCCTGAACGAGCTGAGTTAAGAAGTTTAGCAGTTTCTTCCAGCCTAAGAGGTAAAAACTGGTCAAAAACTAGTCCGGAATCGAGTTCTTTTTGGATAGAATTCCCTGGAGGTAAACCTACCTCATACGATTCCGGAGAAAAAGAAGAAAAAATACCTTCAACTTTTTGAAGAAAAAAGGTGGCCAGAGTTTCACACAATTCTGGACTGCTATCCTTTTTAATGACGTTAGGCGAGGGTACATTTTTCACTGTTTTAAAAAGCTCTTTAGGGTTTGAACTTGCAAGAAGGATTTTATTAGAAAATAAACTCCTTTTTGTATCCAACAACATCTCTTTATAGAATTTAAGACTATGCTTATAGTTAATTTTGTCTGTGATGTTGTAATCGCTTCTCCAAATTCGCTCTAGTTTTTTGCAGGCCAGCTTCTGCTGCTTGAGCTTATCAGAGTACCACGGAGCCGAAGGATGAGCTTGCTTAGGAGTCCATTTTATGATTGAAGCCAACTTTTTACAAGCTGAGCCTATCCAATCAGTGTAGGCCATAGCGGTTTTATCGATCTCAGAAGTGGGAAGAGGTAAGGTACTCGTCAATGCCTCCTCTAGTTGTGAACCCTCTAAGTGTTTCCACGCCCTTTTTTCCAGCGTCTGCAACTGGGCCCTATTCGAACTTGGGTCTAATTGTTCCCTCAACTCAAAATTTATAGCACTGTGGTCAGACCAGACCAGAGGGAATACCTCTGAAACAGATATATAAGGGTTATTACAAAAAATCCCATCTAGGGTGTGTCCTTTAAGATGTGTGGGACCCATAACCAGCTGCTTGAGCTCCCCAGTTTCCATTACTCTATTCAGGCAGATGGTGTCCGAATCATTAGGATCGTTAAGATAGAAATTGAAGTCACCAAGTACCGTGAAAGAATTTAAGCTCATACCATCTTTAAGTAGGGTACCAATTGATTCCAAAAACCCCAGTCTAGGGCCAGGAGGATGATAAAGAAGCACCCCCTTAAAAATACCAAAACCCTGAGCATTAATGTTAAAAGAAAGTGCTTCACAAAAAGTATTAGATGCAGGATGAAAAACTGCATTCAGAGTGTTATGATAAATGACAGCTAAATCCCCCCTTTCCTCAGGGGTCTATCTAAGGAGTAAGAGGAAAAACCTAGAGGCGTGGCTTTCACCAGGTCAGGTCCCGAGGCTTGATTTGTCCAGGCTTCCGTAATGAATGCAACTTTAATATTGTGCTCTTCTAAAAGGAGTACACATTCTGTACTAGGCTTAACTAAGGACCTGGAGTTAAAAAGAACACATTTAGTGGGTCTAGTATCATTAAATAGATTAGAAGGGGGCGTAGTGTGAGGACCACAGGCTGGTTGATCAAGAAAAGTAGGCAACTGTGAGCCACAAATGTCACACACCCCAACTGGTCGATCAACTCCTGGTTCCACCATGAGCCTGGGACATCTCCGTATACTACCTCCTGGCACAAGCCCCAATAACTCCTGTTTAGTGTACCTCCTTATATCTGGGGACCTACAGACAGGGGGGCTCACCCTGAGCCCGGTCCGAGCGCGGACGGGCGCAGACGGGCTTGCCTTAGGCGTGCCTTTGGCACGTCAGCATGCCTCTTTTGTAGGCAGCGTAAGACGTCTGGACCGCGAACCTCAGCCTCCCCAATATGGCCGCCCCAACAAGGAGAGCAAAAGTGCAAAGTGCGATGTGCAAATCAACCCCCATGCTACCAGGACAAAGATCAAATTTAGCAGCAGCAATTAAAAGGTTTAAAAGTAAGACTCAGTTAAAATACCAAAAGCGCTATCTTTCAGAATAACCGGTCGGGCATTGAACGGAGCTCCGACACCGGTTAAGCAACCCAGCGCGTCCGTGTCAGCATGCCTCTTTTATAGGCAGCGTAAGACGTCTGGACCGCGAGCCTCAGCCTCCCCAATATGGCCGCCCCAACCAGGAGAGTAAAAGTGCAAAGTGCAATGTGCAAATCAACCCCCACGCTACCAGGACACAGATAATATTTAGCAGCAGCTAACCATCTAGACCTGTGGACAAACAGCTTATGACTGGTCCTGCTGTCTAGGAAATGTGTGGAGACATGAAGTGCTGGAACTGCTTCAAATTGTACTCAGGACTGAGAAGTGGACTACAACGGTCAATTGGCTGACCTTTGTGGCTGCAGGGAGACACAAAGCTATTGGAGTCTTTTTTCTAGAATGACCAGCTCACTAGTAGCAACTGGACCTTGACTGAACCCTGCTGGTGGCCTCTCCATAAGGGCCAGGGAGCCTTAGAAGAGACCATGAGGAGCTGCTGTGAAACATCTAAAAAGTTGTGGGTTAGAATTATTTGGACTCCTGTTGGATTTTAAGAAGACTTTGTCGGTTATAGCTTCAGGATGTAGGATTTTGAGCACCATCAATAGGCAATTTCTAAAGGTAGAAATCTTGACAGTGTGAAGCAAGGAAAAATATTCTCTTGAAGAGAGGACATTTTAATTTTGCCACTCAGAGCTATCTGACTTCAAGAGGACTTAATCAGATGCAGTCTGCAACTTAGCCCTGCTATAGGATTTCAACTTCTATAAAATAGACAAAGGGCTTGATTATGTGTTTGGGGGAAAGGCACCGCTGTTATTTTTTTGGCAGTCTTCTCGCCCTCTGCCTTGGCAGTCCCATCTCCTGATTACAATTCTGGTATTAACTCGGCTACAAGACCACTGCTACTGCTGATACTCTTGCTACCATGTCAACAGCAGTAAAGCCAGAGGCAGGACTTACGTCAACGGCAGTAAAGCCAGAGGCAGGACTTGGAGGCTGTCCCACCAAGGTTCCTGCCATTCGGATTACGATCTGCCTTTCCATCTACTTTTTTCTGGTGGGGACACCACCATGCGCAAGTTGGCAAAAAGGCACAAAAAGAGGACCCACTTCGTAATCTGTGTTGCACGCCATTGTCCAGGTCCCTCCTGTGCTATTTTCTCCAGAACATGACACTCTGAAACCCCGTTGTCACCGTATGCAAAGGTAGGCTTCACCGTCACTTCTCCTAGATAGTGCATTGTAAAAGTTTGTTATATTTAACATGCAACAAAACTTACTGGGCCCGATTCACAGAACAAACTTAAGACTAAATCCTAAACTTAGTACCATTCTGGTATTCACAGAATGCACTTAGTACTTCTGGTATTCACAGAATGAACTTACTACTTTTGCTATTCACAGAATGAACTTAGTACTTTTGCTATTCACAGAATGGATTTACGACTCCTAAACTTACGTCCGCACTCGGGCCGGAAATTCCGGCCCGGAGGCGGAGCTTCCGGCCCGGAGGCGGGGCTTCCGGGCCGGAGGCGGAGCTTCCGGCCCGGAGGTGGGGATTCCGGCCGATTTAGCTATGGCTGAAATCTCCACCTCCGGGCCGGAAGCTCCGCCTCCGGCCCGGAAGCCCCGCCTCCGGGCCGGAAGCTCCGCCTCCGGGCCGGAAGCTCCGCCTCCGGGCCGGAATTTCCGGCCCGAGTGCGGACGTAAGTTTAGGAGTCGTAAATCCATTCTGTGAATAGCAAAAGTACTAAGTTCATTCTGTGAATAGCAAAAGTAGTAAGTTCATTCTGTGAATACCAGAAGTACTAGGTGCATTCTGTGAATACCAGAATGGTACTAAGTTTAGGATTTAGTCTTAAGTTTGTTCTGTGAATCGGGCCCACTGTACACATGATCTAGATATACATTACGACACATACACAACATACATATGTGTTTCAGATATACACTTAGGTGCCGATCACGATCCGGTAAAAACCGGGTATGAACCGTCGGACGGAGCATATTCTCCGTCCGACGCGTACCCGGTCGTCAAAATGTACAAACAAGGAATTACGATTCGCACGGAACACCATTTCCGTACGATTCGTAAAAAAGCCCGACCGAACAAAATAAACCTACCAATGCGATCCGGGAAAGGGCCGACCTGACGTCGGGACGCTCGCAGCCTGCCATTCACGAACCAGGAATCACGATTCGCACCGACGTCATCCCGCACGGTGAATATTTTCCGGCTGCCAAAAACTGCTGGGAAATCAGGACGACGCGAACAAGGACCACCAGTACGCGACGGACACACAGGACGACGCGAACAAGGAGGACCCGTACGCGACGGACAGACATGGACCCGAACCTACGGGTCATCCTGGCCCTCATAGCAGTCCACCTCCTCTACAGGTTACGACGCAGACGCCGCAGAAGGTCAGAACAACTAAGGGAGGGGGGAAAGGGGGGGGGGTGGGGGTGGCAGGACCAGGGCAGGCCACAAAACCCCCACCAAAGTCACACACCACACATGCCCAGGACATACCTGACACCCATGCCCTGGTCACTACGAGGGGGTGGGGGCGTGTCCAGCTAAGCCAGCGACCGCCACAACGGAAGTCCGTCACCACGCGAACCGGCAACACAACCAGACCGGTACGTCCCGTACCCACGCCTCAAGAGCGTGGGTACAAGACGTACCACGCCCACACCCACGTCACCCCAACAATGGCGGGACGGATCGTACCAACGTGGCAAAGGCCTGGGTACGGCCCGCACAAGCATCACATAGCGTGGGGATAGAGATGTACGGACCCTACCCCCACCCCCCTATGCATGGAACATACCCCCACCCCAACAGTGTAAGTACGACCCGTACCCTCACCCGCGTATGCATGGAACGTACCCCCACCCCAACAGTGTAAGTACGACCCGTACCCTCACCCACGTATGCATGGAGCGTACCCCTACCCCAACAGTGTAAGTACGACCCGTACCCTCACCCGCGTATGCATGGAGCGTACCCCCACCCCAACCGCGTATGTACGTACCGTACCCCCACCCCAACAGTGTAAGTACGACCCGTACCCTCACCCGCGTATGCATGGAACGTACCCCCACCCCAACAGTGTAAGTACGACCCGTACCCTCACCCGCGTATGCATGGAGCGTACCCCCACCCCAACAGTGTAAGTACGACCCGTACCCTCACCCGCGTATGCATGGAGCGTACCCCCACCCCAACCGCGTATGTACGTACCGTACCCTCACCCGCGTATGCATGGAGCGTACCCCCACCCCAACCGCGTATGTACGTACCGTACCCCCACCCCAACAGTGTAAGTACGACCCGTACCCTCACCCGCGTATGCATGGAGCGTACCCCCACCCCAACCGCGTATGTACGTACCGTACCCCCACCCCAACAGTGTAAGTACGACCCGTACCCGCGTATGCATGGAGCGTACCCCCACCCCAACCGCGTATGTACGTACCGTACCCCCACCCCAACAGTGTAAGTACGACCCGTACCCTCACCCGCGTATGCATGGAGCGTACCCCCACCCCAACCGCGTATGTACGTACCGTACCCCCACCCCAACAGTGTAAGTACGACCCGTACCCTCACCCGCGTATGCATGGAGCGTACCCCCACCGTGTATGTTCCAAGCGTACATATCCAGAAATAGGAGGTGTGTGTGCAGAGTCCTCCCAGCAGTGCCCTGAGACAGGAGGGGTGGGTGCAGAGTCCTCCCAGCAGTGCCCTGAGACAGGAGGGGTGGGTGCCTAACACTCCCAGCAGTGCCCTGAGACAGGAGGGGTGGGTGCATAGTCCTCCCAGCAGTGCCCTGAGACAGGAGGGGTGGGTGCATAGTCCTCCCAGCAGTGCCCTGAGACAGGAGGGGTGGGTGCTGAGTTCTCCCAGCAGTGCCCTGAGACAGGAGGGGTGGGTGCAGAGTCCTCCCAGCAGTGCCCTGAGACAGGAGGGGTGGGTGCCTAACCCTCCCAGCAGTGCCCTGAGACAGGAGGGGTGGGTGCATAGTCCTCCCAGCAGTGCCCTGAGACAGGAGGGGTGGGTGCATAGTCCTCCCAGCAGTGCCCTGAGACAGGAGGGGTGGGTGCATAGTCCTCCCAGCAGTGCCCTGAGACAGGAGGGGTGGGTGCCTAACACTCCCAGCAGTGCCCTGAGACAGGAGGGGTGGGGGCCTAACACTCCCAGCAGTGCCCTGAGACAGGAGGGGTGGGTGCCTAACACTCCCAGCAGTGCCCTGAGACAGGAGGGGTGGGTGCATAGTCCTCCCAGCAGTGCCCTGAGACAGGAGGGGTGGGGGCCTATCACTCCCAGCAGTGCCCTGAGACAGGAGGTGTGCAACACATGTGTGTGAGGCTGGAAGTACCCACATGCATACTGCCTACAAGGGAACATGTCCCCATGAACTCATGTCAACAGACTCCACACACAAGTACAGTGATCACCAAGGATGCCACGAATGTTGCAGGTGGAGACATGGCCCTGCATGCATGGCCAAAGTAGAAGGGCTCCGTCACACACAAAGCTCATGTAGACACAGCTCTGCGCTAAACATTGGGAACACCCTGCAGGGAAGATATCAGGGTACACAGAGGGAGGAATACACCCTGGGACAATTGCACCATGCAGTAACTGCTGACATGAACAAAGAAAGTTAGCTAACACCTTGTGATGGCACACAGATCCCAGGGTCCCCCCAATGAGCAGCCCACTACTACATTTCCCACACACCCAACACATAAACACCACCCAAAACCATGTAGCAGCCCCACCAACACCAATACCAGCATAGCAGTAGTGTCAGAATGGAAAAAAAATAAAGCTTTATTCAGCATGATCACAGTGTCCGTGGATTGCAGGCATTAAAATATTCACAAAGCCCATAGGGCAGTCAATAAGTCTCAGCTGGATAGGGGACACAGTGGGATGCGTGTCCCCTAGCTTGCCTGCACAGTTACATGCCGTCGTCTTCCACAGGGGTGAGGCCATCAGGGGGGGGGAAGCACCAGGCACCGCAGGGACATCAGGGCAAAGGGGAGGCGTTGTGGGTGCAGGGATGGAGGACTCCACCACAGGGGGTGGGGCAGGGCCAAAGGCGGAGGCCAGGATGGCACTACACACCTTTGCAAGGTCCTCCAGGGAGTCCCCTGCACCCGAAGGATCCACAGGCCCCAAGGAGGGGGGGGGTCAGAGGGATGGGTCGCAGCGCCACCGGGGGAGGGCGTAGACAGGGGGGGGAGATTCAACCACCGTGACCGAGGACTTCCTTGACCGCTTGCGGGGTGGTGTCACTGTGGGGCTCAGGGACAGAGCGGCCATGAAGGAGTCCTTGGGGGAGATGTGGCCAGGAGAGCTGAGGGGAGGGGATTTGGAGGGAGTGGACTGGGTGGAATGCGGACTCCCACTATGGCTGCGTGTCACACGTTTGCCCCCCGACCCAGTGGGTGTGCCTACCTCACCCTGTGTGTGCGTGTCAGGAGGAGTGCGGTGGACCTTCCCTGCTGGTGTGGTGCCTGTGTCTGTTGATGTGGGTGCATGCCGACGTCTGGGTGTACGTGGGACAGGCATGGGAGTGGGAAGTGTGGATGGGGCAGGGGTAGGTGGGGGGAGGTCGCGCTGCAGGAGACCCACTGCTGCAGTCAGTGTGGAGTCTATGGACCTCAGCAAGTTGCGTTGGTCAGCCTGCGATGAATGAATGCCCTCCAAGTATGCCTCGATGTTGTTGAGTGTCTGCCCGTGGGCATGGAGGACATTAAGGATCGCAGCCTGACCAACCTGCAGTTGCCGCTGGATGTCCACAGACTCAGCATTGGCGGCAGCAGTGGAGACAGGGGCAGGGGGTGCGGTGCCTGGCATGAAGGAGACATGCGGTGACCGGGCACGCTGGGAAGGGACACGAGCAAGTGGGAGGCGGCTGATGGGAACTGAGGGGGCGGTGCGAGGTGTTGTTCCGCTGTCAGCTGCTGGTGCAGCCTCCGCCCACTCGGAGACATCCTCCTCGGACCTGTCAGCTTCGTATTCTGATGTGCCAGTCGACAGGTCCTCGGCCACACTCTCCTCCGCCTCTGTCCCACTCGATGTGCCAGCCCCGATGTCACGGCTGGCACTGGTGCTCGGTCCCTCCGCCTGGTCTGTGTCCATGTCTCCCTCTGTGTCCCCCGACGATGCTGTGGGCAGGGTGGAGAGACATAAATTAATCAGACACCTGTACACATCTGTCACATGAGTCCAATCTACATAGGTAACATTGCATAGCCTGAAAAGGAAGATCCCTAACATCTACTAAACAAGGTACCGATGTAGGGCATGAAACACACAGTTGGTTGAGCCACCATGCCACTGAAATACCATGGAGAGCATGAGACAATAGCTAAAGACAGGAAACGGAGTCTGACATAGCACCCAGGCCCTGGGGACTATCCAGCACTGCATCTGCACCACACAGCGTTGGCGAAAATACCGATGACCAGGGACCATATCCATGAACTTGAGACACATGCTGCATAGGTAATGCAGCAAACATGCACAACATGACTCGGTCACTGCACCTTGCGTGTGTGTCCAGACAAACATCACACACTGGCCAGACCCAGCAAGTAGAAATCTGGATTTGACATATAGGCTTTGCCCGCCCCAACCACCCCCTACACGAGGCAAATAGTTGAGACACAGGTGGCACCAACATCTCATAGTCTGGGTGATAAACACAGGGGCAGGCAAAATGCAAGATTGGACGCCAAACAGCCAAGGTGCGCCTGTACAAATAATGAGGCACCAGTGCCCATCCTCAGATGAGTATAACAAGACACACGGGCACTAGCAACTGTGAGTATGAAGAAGGACATTCAGGTCAGGCTGCACAGTGGACACCTGTACAAAATAGCACGTCTATATACATGGTGCCAGGGGACAATGGCACAGAGCACAACCTACGCTGTAGACACTGAGAGTGTCCACGTTTATGATGACACATACAACACCGATGAAAAGGTGCCCCAGGGGACAGTAGTGGCCACGCAACTCCATGCTCCTGAATGGAAATGACTGCAACACACGCCACCATCCCTGCACTATGCGTATCGCACACTCATGCACATCATGTCACAGGCCACTACATAGGACATGCGCACTGTAAGGCATGACACATGAGAGACCAACTCCCATGTCTGGAGTCAGCATCAGTGCCAACTGACATGGAACCCACATGCAGTGAACTTGACAGGGCACAGCCAAGGTCCCAAAACCTGTTACCCACCACCCCCACACATGATGCTACGGGCATAGTTCTCGTGGACAAAGCGCCAGCCTACATTACCTTGTGAAGGAGTGGCTACACACAGACCAGGGAACACATTGCAAGGAGGGGAAGGGTGGCAGGGGCGCAGCGCTATACTGGGGCAAAATGGATCTGCACAGCACCTTTAAACCCTGGCAGTGAATTCATGCTACTGTGCCCACAATGAAGAGTATATTCCTAGGCAATTACATTAGATATAGATATCAGCCACTCGGTCAAGAGATATAAAACTAAAAACGTAAGAAAAACTATTAATGAAAACCAGTGTACCATACAATAATAAAGGTTAAAACATTTTTTTATTTTTGACAATATAAAATCATATTTTGTGTTTAAATCAACGAAGAACTTAAACACAATTCAATTTCTAAAAATGTACATAAGTTTTTAAAAAAGAACAAAACTTTAACCAAATATTAATAAAAATGCAGACACAATAACATACAAAGACTTATTCAATAAACACAATATGAAATAATAAAAGTGAATCAAAATTTAGACATTCAAAATAAATGGAGTTGCGGCAATGGATTATCTTCGACGCGCGTTTCGGCGCAATGGCGCCTTCGTCAGGAAAGCCACACAATGTTTCCTGAAAAGATCAAAGGTACACTGGCTTAACATATGGAACAATATACATTTTTTTTGGTGTCGGGATAACATAGTTGCCAAAGAAATTGGCTGTGGGATTAAAATTAGCTCTTCCGAGTATAACAATTACATGCTGGAGAGGATGTGAGAAAACGAACCGCATAATGAGAAAGAAATAGATGATAGTGATGACTAGATATAGACGTGAAAAGTAAGAGATATTTTGGATAGAGTATCTAAAGTGAACAGGGTGGATTAGCTATGATCGTGACGATAGAATTCTTATAGAACTAGCGATAGATTGACCTGTTTTAGCAAAGAAAAAGTTTGAAAATCCCAAGGGTGAATAGTGAGCACCATAGGTGCAAGAAGTGATAACCACAGATTGACCATCAAAGAGAAGAAGGGAAACTTACTTAAAAAACAGGGAGAATGAGAAGTAGGGATTTGGTACTTGCTGATAAAATAGACACTGAAAAGTAATTTAAAGAAATAAAGAACAAGGTTTATTCGAGTTAGAACCTAGAATGCACAATCATGTCCTTAAGGTTTTTATTTCTCCGGTGTGCAAATAGCACGTGAAAGGAACTAGAACTTTATATCTCGAACTACCATTTATCCCTGTCGCTAAATTCAACTAGGTATGCACTATCGCCTTTTATATTGGTGAATTACGCAAACATTGTGATTAATAAATTTAATTACATTTACATTTTTAATTATATCTTCATAGAAACCATCACTAAAACAGTTGCTTCATCAGTCACCTGTTTAAAATATCCCAGCTACCACAGTGCGAGAGCTGATAAAAATATCAACTAAAAGGTAATTCATCGATACGTGTAAACCCAGAATTAAAGTCTTGATCAGGATTCCATCAGGTTCTAACTCGAATAAACCTTGTTCTTTATTTCTTTAAATTACTTTTCAGTGACTACTTTATCAGCAAGTACCAAATCCCTACTTCTCATTCTCACTGTTTTTTAAGTAAGTTTCCCTTCTTCTCTTTGATGGTCAATCTGTGGTTATCACTTCTTGCACCTATGGTGCTCACTATTCACCCTTGGGATTTTCAAACTTTTTCTTTGCTAAAACAGGTCAATCTATCGCTAGTTCTATAAGAATTCTATCGTCACGATCATAGCTAATCCACCCTGTTCACTTTAGATACTCTATCCAAAATATCTCTTACTTTTCACGTCTATATCTAGTCATCACTATCATCTATTTCTTTCTCATTATGCGGTTCGTTTTCTCACATCCTCTCCAGCATGTAATTGTTATACTCGGAAGAGCTAATTTTAATCCCACAGCCAATTTCTTTGGCAACTATGTTATCCCGACACCAAAAAAAATTTATATTGTTCCATATGTTAAGCCAGTGTACCTTTGATCTTTTCAGGAAACATTGTGTGGCTTTCCTGACGAAGGCGCCATTGCGCCGAAACGCGCGTCGAAGATAATCCATTGCCGCAACTCCATTTATTTTGAATGTCTAAATTTTGATTCACTTTTATTATTTCATATTGTGTTTATTGAATAAGTCTTTGTATGTTATTGTGTCTGCATTTTTATTAATATTTGGTTAAAGTTTTGTTCTTTTTTAAAAACTTATGTACATTTTTAGAAATTGAATTGTGTTTAAGTTCTTCGTTGATTTAAACACAAAATATGATTTTATATTGTCAAAAATAAAAAAATGTTTTAACCTTTATTATTGTATGGTACACTGGTTTTCATTAATAGTTTTTCTTACGTTTTTAGTTTTATATCTCTTGACCGAGTGGCTGATATCTATATCTAATGTAATTGCCTAGGAATATACTCTTCATTGTGTCTGTTACCCTGTCCTAGGAATTTACCTAAACATTTACAGGGGGTCCTTGATATTCTCAAAAAAAATTCATGCTACTGTGCCCTTACAAATGCCGGTGACACACAACACACACATGTACCTACCCCCTTCCGGCTGCTGCTTCGCCTGTAAGCGCCGATCCAAGTCTGGAAAGACCACCGGCAGCACACGCCTGTGGAGGTGGCTCAGACGGCGGCGGCCGCGGTTCTTGTGGCTCTCAGGTGAGTCCCCCAGCAGGACCCGGGCAATCCTCCGCGTCCAGCACCGGATATCCTGCCAGCGTTTCCTCACCTGGGACAGGCTCCGCCTCCGACCATCCACACCCCTCACGGCACTGACGGCGGTCAGCCAGATCTGCTCCTTGGCAGTGGCGCCTACCTGTGAGGAAGTACAAGTGACACCACATCAATACACCAGCCACATGTCACAGAGAGACATTTGATAACAAATTAGCTGGTAACAACAAGGCATGTCATGCAGCCAACGCATTGCACCTTTGTCATAGGGACATGATCCTCTGGTGAGGGAAAAAGCAGTACGTGCCATAGTGGGTACACAGGTGGAATGATGGCAATGTCACAATCAATGATCAAGGCTCAGACTGTGCATCACACCCACCCCTACTGTCTCAGGGCACTGCTGTTAGTGATAGGCACACACCCCTCCTGTCTCAGGGCACTGCTGTTAGTGATAGGCACACACCCCTCCTGTCTCAGGGCACTGCTGGGAGCACTCTGTACCCACCCCTCCTGTCTCAGGGCACTGCTGTTAGTGATAGGCACACACCCCTCCTGTCTCAGGGCACTGCTGGGAGCACTCTGTACCCACCCCTCCTGTCTCAGGGCACTGCTGGGAGCACTCTGTACCCACCCCTCCTGTCTCAGGGCACTGCTGGGAGCACTCTGTACCCACCCCTCCTGTCTCAGGGCACTGCTGTTAGTGATAGGCACACACCCCTCCTGTCTCAGGGCACTGCTGTTAATGATAGGCACACACCCCTCCTGTCTCAGGGCACTGCTGTTAGTGATAGGCACACACCCCTCCTGTCTCAGGGCACTGCTGGGAGCACTCTGTACCCACCCCTCCTGTCTCAGGGCACTGCTGTTAGTGATAGGCACACACCCCTCCTGTCTCAGGGCACTGCTGTTAGTGATAGGCACACACCCCTCCTGTCTCAGGGCACTGCTGGGAGACATCAGGCATCCCCCCCCCCTGGGACCCCCCCAACAGTACATGGCATGTGTGTCACACTAGGACACAATGGCAGAAGTCACAGTCACAACATAGGGACAGTCTGTGCCAGTGGCCTATGCACTCACCTGATACCCTGGTCGCCCATACAGCCTGGGGTACTGTGGGAGGATCACATCCAGCAATGCCATGTTCTCCTCCAGGGTGAATGGCTGTGACCTCTCCACAGCCCTTGACATGGTTCCAGGGAATCAGTAGCAGCAGCTGGGTCGACGAATTCAAAGATGTGCAGGCAAGTACTCCCTCATGGGACCTGGCTGCCTTATATGTGCCTTTCTGCCCTGTCTCATGCACAGGAGTACAGAGTGATTGGTCACTCACATTTGCATCCTATGTTTCCACCAATCCCTTCAAACCTAGCAGTCTGTGTGTACTCTATCGGTTTCATTCTCCTGCATGATGTCAGCTCCACAAACACATTGCAACAAAGTATTTTTTTTCCAACTGACTTCTGCTGTTCACCTTCCAGAAGAAAATCGAATTTTGAACTTGGTCTCCATGACAACCAGCATGCATGTAGGCCTCAATACTTGTCCCTCATGTGTCCCCTATGTAATTCTGAGCTCCACACACAGGTACGGTGCGTTCCAGGGCCCTAGGGCACCCCAAATGCATTGCAACGGCCCGTACACGTGTGACTACGTTCACTATCAGTATGTGTGGCCTCGCGTATGCGTACTCGTAGTGGTACGGGCCGTACACACGCCTGTACGCTCCCTATCACTACGAGTACGCATACGCGAGGCCACACATACTGATAGGGAGCGTACAGGCGTGTGTACACTCCCTATCAGTATGTGTGGCCTCGCGTATGCGTACTCGTAGTGGTACGGGCCGTACACACGCCTGTACGCTCCCTATCACTACGAGTACGCATACGCAAGGCCACACATACTGATAGGGAGCGTACAGGCGTGTGTACGCTCCCTATCAGTATGTGTGGTTCGCGTATGCGTACTCGTAGTGGTACGGGCCGTACACACGCCTGTACGCTCCCTATCACTACGAGTACGCATACGCGAGGCCACACATACTGATAGGGAGCGTACAGGCGTGTGTACGCTCCCTATCAGTATGTGTGGTTCGCGTATGCGTACTTGTAGTGGTACGGGCCGTACACACGCCTGTACGCTCCCTATCACTACGAGTACGCATACGCGAGGCCACACATACTGATAGGGAGCGTACAGGCGTGTGTACGCTCCCTATCAGTATGTGTGGTTCGCGTATGCGTACTCGTAGTGGTACGGGCCGTACACACGCCTGTACGCTCCCTATCAGTATGTGTGGTTCGCGTATGCGTACTCGTAGTGGTACGGGCCGTACACATGCCTGTACGCTGGCCATCACGATGGGTACACATACGGCTGCACTCCCATAGTGATATGGGAACGTACACAGGCCCTCTTTGCAGCAGTACAGCGGGATTCACACATCACAGTGGTGACAGGCGGCACACAGGTAGGGATAGGGCGGACATACTTGTTCATGGATGGACATACTTGTCCATTAATTGACATTGAGGCATCGTCTGTGCATCACTACATGTGTGGGACACAGGTGTGAAAGGCCTGTGATGTGGAACATTACTCCTGAGTCGAGAAGGCACCAGATGTATGATGAGATGTGTACAGATGTAGTGTGTGATGGTGCGATGTGTGCCAGGCATGGCCTTGACTCCTTTGACATGTGTACATGTCGTACTGCGCACTTGGGGTGAGCGTCACTGGCATGGCACAGACACCAACACACGGAAGTGTCCCCTGATGCCCGGTACAGGGGTTATGACACCTGACTTGTCACTACCCACGGTGCACAATGTGACTATGTCATGTATGTGTGGGGGCTTCACATCAGGTTGATGTGGGAGCACCCTCAAAAGCTGCAGCCGTTGCAGCAACAAACATGTGTCTGTGTGTAGATTGTCATTGCACACTGTTCCGCACACCATGCCACATGTGGTATCGGATGTGAGGTGCACATGTATGCATGGGACACGGAGTAGCGTGACAAGGACATGTCAGCATCGTCACAAGGTATGTGTGGTGAGTCATGACATGTGCACCTTCATGGCAAGGTGTGTGGGCTGGCCTAGTGTAATGTCATGTGACCTGTGGCTCCAGTGTTCCGCTACCAATCTCTGCAATCGGCATCCTACTGCTGCTGATGTGTGGGCGTATGTCACTCCTGTGTTGCGTCTGGCTGTTCACTTGCACTGGGACACAGCTATTCCCATGGCGTGGCATGGGGAGGTTCTCAATCTCCGTGTGTAGCTGGGTCTTTGAAGGAGTGTCACCTTGCATCCATACGTGTCCTGGCCATGTAGCACATACCTGACTCCCTATGTAGCATGTGTGTATTGCCAGATGAACATGTGCTCAGTACACATGAGTTGTTGTCGTAGTGCACTCACTCTTCCTTGTCACTTCAAAATTACTGCAGAGCGCCGCCTCTTGCCCGAAGAATTCCAGACTTGGCTGCCATGCAGGATAATGACAGCATCCGGCTCTACCGCTTCACCCAAACATTGATTCTGGAGTTGACGGCGAGACTGGCACCACACCTGCAACCGCAGCACAGGTATCCCACGGCACTGACACCCCAGCTGAAGGTAATGGCTGCCCTACATTTTCTTGCCACGGGTACCTTTCAAAATACCATAGCTCATGTTGGTGGCATGTCCCAGAGCACGTTCAGTGGTGTGCTGCATGATTCCTTAGAGGCCATGTTGATTCACCTGGATGACTTCATCAAGTTCCCAACCCCTGAACAGATGACTGAGGTCAAGCGTGGATTCTATGCCCTGGGAGGGATGCCCCATGTAATTGGGTCCATTGATGGGACACATGTAGCTTTGGTACCACCACACGCACGGGAGGTGGCGTACCGCAATCGGAAGCACTACCACTCCATCAATGCCCTTGTGGTGTGTCTGTCCAACATGGTGATTTCACATGTCTGTGCTCGTTTTCCAGGATCAGCACACGATGCCTACATCATGAGGCGTAGCGGGATGCCTGATATGATGATGCAGCTGCGCAACGAACGGGCATGTGTTGTTGGTGGGTACAGTCTGTCTGTCCTGTATTCAGTATAGCCTACCAGCACGACCGCTTCACCACTTCTAATGATGACCATGTGCTTTCCATGTAGGGGACGCTGGCTATCCCAACATGCCTTGGCTGCTCACACCTCTCCGCAACCCCATCACGCCGGCCCAGCTCCGCTACAACACCGCCCATGGCCGGACAAGGCGAGTGATAGAGAGGACGTTTGGCATGCTGAAGAGCCGATTCAGGTGCCTCCACAAGACCGGCGGCGCACTCCCATATGCCCCGGCAAAGGTCTGCAAGATCTTCATGGTCTGCTGCATGCTGCACAACATGGCAGTTGAAAGAGCTGTGCCACTCATCCTGAATCAACATGACGAGGACCATCCACCCGTGGAGGACGAAGGGCTTGGCAATGGGGCTAGTGATGTGGAGGATGTGGAGCCGCAAGAGGACATCCGGACTCGGCTCATATGCGACTTCTTTGCATAGTGGTGAGTACCAGTGTCTGAGTGTGCACGCATTGGTCCCCGTGTGGCATGCGTTGTGATGTGTGTCTCCACCTGCATGTATGGCACGTGAGTCAGAGGTGTGTGTGGGTGTGTCACTGGAGTGATGGTGCCAGTGATGGTTGTACTTCCGCAGTCATAATTGTGACCTAGCATGTTGTCATCCATACATGTGTCGAGTAAATGCACATGCAAGTGGCTGTGCTTTTTGTGGCTGACTTCTTGTGTGTCTCTCTTCCCCAGGTACCTGCGCATGCCGTCTGCTGGTTGCATTGTTGTGGCACTGCTATTCCTCATGGACATGACATCGTGGGCTGACTCAGCGTTACAGGCACGGACACGTTTGGAAGTCTCCATGGGGTAAGGGATGCATCTGGGGTGTATTGGGTGTGGCAGTTGTTCACGATGTGTGCACACTGCCCCTGTCGGTGTTTGGTTCCTCTGCAGCCATGTCGCATCCCCATGGGACACGACATGCAGCTGTGTACACCTGAATAGATGGTCTGCCTGGTTGACAGTCATCAGTGATGGGATAGGGGATTGTGATGATGGCATCAATGTGTGTGACACTGCCCTCGGACACATTCGGTTGGCATTGGCTTGACATGGTGTGGGACTTCGACATCCGCGGATCTATGGTGTATGGCAGGCTCTCCGTGTGCAGCTGTGGGTATTTAGCTGTTAGCCGACGCTTGTGTGCCAGTTCCATGGCGAACACGCATGTATGCTGCTGAAGGGGGGTGCCAGTGTTGGACCCACATGTTACTCCACATGATGTGTTCATGTGTACTTCGAGTTGCCTCTGCAATCCCGAATACATGACTAATAAAGGTGTCCCTATGCCTCCAAGGTGCCTCTTCTCAGTCAATGCTGGTGTGTTGCCATGGTGCATCCTGCTTGTCTGCCATGGTATTCCCTGATTGTGGCTATGTGTCAATGTGTCGAGTGGCAAGATGCAAGCTGTGTGTGTGGGCTGAGACTCTGTATTGGGCATGATGTCCATGACTGTGTGGGTATTGTGACATGTGCCATCCCCATGCATCCAACGTTGGCCAGGCCCCCATTCTCTGCATCCACCGGACTCAAGCTTGCAGGACATGTTTCTGCCACCTGTCTACACATACCTGGGTGCCCCCCAGGACACTGGACTGGATCCCTGACCTCTGCGCATGACTGTTGCTGTACTCAATGTGTCTGTCAGCACGGTTGTTCGGTAACCCCCTCAGCTGGTTGGGCCCATCACGGGTGTGTATGGTGCTCCATGTCTGTCTTGCCTAATACACTGTGACCCATGTGTCCTGTGCCAGACTCAGGCCCCAGGGTGTGGGTGGTTGAAGACAAAAGATGACTCAGGCATGTGTTGACTTTACAAGACACATGTTAGGTAATAATGCTACCAGCAGGCATCTACTCCTCATAGTGTGATTTATTATTGGGGGGGGGGGGGAAACAAAGTGAGTGTCTTTCCGGGTAGTTTGAATCCAAAGTTCAGTAGGGGAGTTGGTGTCCTTGCCATTGGATGTCCTCAGAGTCCATGCCACAGTCTTTGTCAACATTGGTCAGCCAGTGACCAGCAGGGCCATGTGGCAGAGAATGTCTCTTGATGCTGTGATGCAGTTGCTCCAGTGGGCCAGGTGCCAGGCCAGGTGTCCTGGGAGATGGTGATGTAGCGCCGACCCTCACGGTCCTTTCCGTGGACGACCCGGCCTCCTGCGGGGAACCTCACCAGCAGGCCGTGACGACATCTGGGATGCTCCGTCGGATGTTTCCTCCTCCTCCTCCTGATCCCTCCCTGTGGGTGGTGATGTTCTCCGCCTTCTGGCACAGGGAGGGTCGGCCATGTTGTCGGCCATCCGACGGAGTGTAGCGTGAATCCCCTGGAATGCCGTCACTTGCTCAGCCTGTCTGTCCTCCATCCTCCGTTGGTGTACCAGTAGACAGGCATGTAGCTCCGCATGTTGCTGGGCCTGCTGGGTCTTTATCTCATCGAGGCTCCCCTTGATCTCATTGAGGGTGGACACAACCTGGGCCATGCCCGTGGTGTCCTGCCGGTATGAGTCCAGGATGTTACGGACATGGGAAAATACCGGATCCCCAGCCAACTGGTCAGGGTCGTGCCTCCGCTGTCCTCCACTCCCACCACCCCTGCCCACTTGCGCCTGGCCTGCCCTTGCGGGCACATCGGGTCTCCGGGACCCCTGAGGGGTGGCATTGGCGTTGTCGCCTGCCTCCTCCTGGGTGCCCGGGACACCGTGTCCCTCCTGGCCAGCCTGGCTGCATTGTGGTGTTGGGGCAGGGATCCTGGGTGTCTCCTGGGATGTGGCAGGAGTGGGGGTGGTGGTTGGCACAGTTGTACCTGACGCAGGTGCTGCAGGCGGTTGGACACCAGAGGGGCCAGGTCGGTCGGGGTCGTCCACAGAGTGGTGAGAGTGGTCGCTGCCGGTGGGATCGGGCTCCTGCAGATCCGGGTCCTGTGAGTGTTCCCCCCCAGTGTTGGGGGGTGCACCACGACGTTGACCTGTGTGTAAGAGAGACAATGTTAATTTTGGTCCATGCAACATCCATGTTTCATCATTTCATGAGTTGGCACATTTCCTCTTGGAATTAGGATCTGTCTTGCATTCCACTCACAGTGCACTTGTGCATGGGTGTGTCCCTTGGGCACCAATTTGGCACCTTTAACTATGTGTGGCACAGTCTTACTTGCTGCGTCAAGTGTGACTGCAGTCAGCAGTGGAGTGGGCCGGTGTTGCGAGCCATGCATTGGCGCCTTCCGTGTAGCACTGTACATGTGCACATGGATTTGTTCCACACACTTATGTGATGCAGGTAGCTGTCATTGTGCTCGTGCACAGGTTGTGACATGGCCCTGTGTTTTGCCATGGAGAAGAGGGGGGGTTCTGGCACGGGCCACCCTTGGCTACATGCACGCAGTCTACCTGCTGACGAGCAGACATTCCCACACACCACACGGCTGATTTGCTCTCCCTGTGTCTCGCTCCCTCTCTGTCCCCCTCTCCCTCCCTCTCTGTCCCCCTCTCCCTCCCTCCCTGTCACCCTCTCCCTCCCTCTGTGTGTCACCCTCTGTCACCTCAGCCCAGCTTCCTGGGCACACACTGTTAGCAGATCTTTGAGTGGCCCTTGGCTTGTTGATGTGAGTTTGTTTCTGATCTCCAGGCACCCATTGGGTGTGATGTGTGTCTGTGCGCTGCTGCTGTGGTGGTGTGTGCTGCCACTCTTTCACAATGTTGGCTGTTCATTAGCTGCTGTCATGTGCAAAACAGTGCCTTCACCCCCATGTGTTGATGCAAGGCGTCCGCCATTTGCTGGCAAGTCATTCCTGTGTTGGGACACACTGTTTGTCTGGCTGTGACCTAGGCCATATGGGCAGAGTGCATAGTTGTCTGCTTCGGAGTCGCACTATGTGATTTTTGGGGTCCAGCCTCCCGCCATCCGGGTTACCGTGTCATGTGTTGTTGTCTTCTGTGACTTGCCATTGTCCAGCTGGGTGCATGGGGCATGGTGGCAGCAGTGGCATGTGCGTGCACATGGAGTGTGGTTGAGTAATGCGATGGCTTGTGGTGGTTGCGTGCCTGTTAGTGATTTTGGTTGTGGATGCCGTTCCCCCCATGTGAGGTGCGTTGTTTGTGTACTCACCCGGGTCTCGGAGTCCTTCTAATCCTTCGACTGCCTCCACCAGCAGTATGGCCATCACCCTCTCCTCCCAGGGATGGTACTGTACGCGTCTGCGGGAGGGCCCTCCTCCGGTGGCGTTGGCATGGTCGTGTTCCTCCTGCCTCTTGGCTCTGACCCTCCTCCGCAGATCGTACCACCTGTTCTGGCATTCCTGCCTGGTCCTCCTGGTGTCCGCAACAGCATTCACAGCATCGACGATGGTCTGCCACATGGCTGTTTTTGCTGCCAGGCTGGTGTTTCTGACCAATGTTCCAAAGATCTGTGGCTCGACTCTGAGGATTTCATCAACAAGGACCTCCAACTCTCGGTTACTGAACTTTGGATTCTTGGTAGTGGGCATGGTGAGGGGTGTGGGTGGGGATGGTGGGGGGGGGTGTGGATGTTGGGGGGGGGGTGTGGATGGTTGTGTGTGTGTGTGTGTGAATGTGATGAGGGGGTGTTTGTGAGGGTGGTTGTGTGAAGGTGTGCAAGTGTAAGGTGTGGTGTAGCTTGTTGTATGGTTCTGTGGTGTCTGGCAGCAGTGAGTCTGTTGCAAAGGCTCATGGTTTGTGTGTGTGGGCCCTTTTTATTGGTCCATGGGTGGGTGTGGCAGTGTTTGAAATTTGGGTGGGTGTGTTATAAGTAGTGGTGGTGTTTTGGCCCTCTGTTTGTCTTTGGCAGTTGCAGGTCAGTGAAGGTGTATTTGTAGTGTTTGTTGGCCATGTTTAGTGGCTTTGTGCAATTCGAATAGTGTCTTCTTGTGTTGTTTTGTTTTGTCCTGGTTGTGTACGTGCGTTTTGAGCGTGTGTACGGTGTGTAGATGGGCCATTTGGTTGTACGGTGCTGTCCTTGTGTGTGGGTTGGTACGACTCGTACATGCGGTTGTGATGTTGGGGCCTGGGGTGCGCTCCGTACTTAGGAGGTTGTGTTGGGGGTAGGACCGGAACCTACTGGGGTGTACATAGACGGTGGCACGACACGTACTGGGGTGGGGGTACGACTGGAACGTACTGGGGTGTAGGTACACGGGGGTATGACACGTACTGGGGTGGGGGTGGGGCTCGAACGTACTGGGGTGTACATAGACGGTGGTACGACACGTACTGGGGTGGGGGTACGACTGGAACGTACTGGGGTGTAGGTACACGGGGGTATGACACGTACTGGGGTGGGGGTGGGGCTCGAACGTACTGGGGTGTAGGTACACGGGGGTATGACACGTACTGGGGTGGGGGTACGACTGGAACGTACTGGGGTGTAGGTACACGGGGGTATGACACGTACTGGGGTGGGGGTACGACTGGAACGTACTGGGGTGTAGGTACACGGGGGTATGACACGTACTGGGGTGGGGGTACGACTGGAACGTACTGGGGTGTAGGTACACGGGGGTATGACACGTACTGGGGTGGGGGTACGACTGGAACGTACTGGGGTGTAGGTACACGGGGGTATGACACGTACTGGGGTGGGGGTACGACTGGAACGTACTGGGGTGTAGGTACACGGGGGTATGACACGTACTGGGGTGGGGGTGGGGCTCGAACGTACTGGGGTGTAGGGACACGGGGGTATGACACGTACTGGGGTGGGGGTACGACTGGAACGTACTGGGGTGTAGGTACACGGGGGTATGACACGTACTGGGGTGGGGGTGGGGCTCGAACGTACTGGGGTGTACATAGACGGTGGTACGACACGTACTGGGGTGGGGGTACGACTGGAACGTACTGGGGTGTAGGTACACGGGGGGAATGACACGTACTGGGGTGGGGGTATGACTGGAACGTACTGGGGTGTAGGTACACGGGGGTATGACACGTACTGGGGTGGGGGTGGGGCTCGAACGTACTGGGGTGTACATAGACGGTGGTACGACATGTACTGGGGTGGGGGTGGGGCTCGAACGTACTGGGGTGTAGGTACACGGGGGTATGACACGTACTGGGGTGGGGGTACGACTGGAACGTACTGGGGTGTAGGTACACGGGGGTATGACACGTACTGGGGTGGGGGTACGACTGGAACGTACTGGGGTGTAGGTACACGGGGGTATGACACGTACTGGGGTGGGGGTGGGGCTCGAACGTACTGGGGTGTACATAGACGGTGGTACGACACGTACTGGGGTGGGGGTACGACTGGAACGTACTGGGGTGTAGGTACATGGGGGTATGACACGTACTGGGGTGGGGGTATGACTGGAACGTACTGGGGTGTAGGTACACGGGGGTATGACACGTACTGGGGTGGGGGTACGACTGGAACGTACTGGGGTGTAGGTACACGGGGGTATGACACATACTGGGGTGGGGGTGGGGCTCGAACGTACTGGGGTGTACATAGACGGTGGTACGACACGTACTGGGGTGGGGGTACGACTGGAACGTACTGGGGTGTAGGTACACGGGGGGTATGACACGTACTGGGGTGGGGGTGGGGCTCGAACGTACTGCGGTGTACATAGACGGTGGTACGACACGTACTGGGGTGGGGGTACGACTGGAACGTACTGGGGTGTAGGTACACGGGGGTATGACACGTACTGGGGTGGGGGTACGACTGGAACGTACTGGGGTGTAGGTACACGGGGGTATGACACGTACTGGGGTGGGGGTACGACTGGAACGTACTGGGGTGTAGGTACACGGGGGTATGACACGTACTGGGGTGGGGGTACGACTGGAACGTACTGGGGTGTAGGTACACGGGGGTATGACACGTACTGGGGTGGGGGTGGGGCTCGAACGTACTGGGGTGTAGGGACACGGGGGTATGACACGTACTGGGGTGGGGGTACGACTGGAACGTACTGGGGTGTAGGTACACGGGGGGTATGACACGTTCTGGGGTGGGGGTGGGGCTCGAAGGTACTGGGGTGTAGGTACACGGGGGTATGACACGTACTGGGGTGGGGGTACGACTGGAACGTACTGGGGTGTAGGTACACGGGGGTATGACACGTACTGGGGTGGGGGTGGGGCTCGAACGTACTGGGGTGTAGGTACACGGGGGTATGACACGTACTGGGGTGGGGGTACGACTGGAACGTACTGGGGTGTACCTAGACGGGTGGGGGTATACATACACGGGGGTACGTGTCGGACGTACGGGGCCGGGGGGGAGTGTTGGGCGCGTATGCGGGCACATGTCTCCATGGTTGCTATAGAAGTTCGGTGCGGACGGTGTTTTTTCCATACGGTTGTAAGCTCGGACGCACGGGATAGATCGTGATTCCTCGGTCGGACTTGGCTTTTCACGTTTGTAAGGTAAATCGTCCGAGGACGTCTCGGACACATTTTCCGACCCGAGGACGTGTGGGGAATGACTCCCAGTGCGGTTCGTATGGACTTTTTACCATGCGAATCGTGATTGCCAGTTCGTACGGCACTTGTACGATTCGTACGGTAAAAAGACCCGATACGAGTCGTACGGGGACATTTTTTACCGGATCGTGATCGGCACCTTAATGTACATACCTATCTTTCCAGCAGTGGAACACTGCCGCGAAGAGACTGCCAGCCCATAAGAAACATTGTAATATGGTGGGGGGACCATCGAGCCTGCAGACTTCTTGAAACTGCCGCCACGGTGGTGAGACCACCAAATCGTAATCAGGTTCTAAGTCAGAAGGTAAACATTTTAGCAGGGGTAATACATTTGAAGTGTCCAACCTCCACTCCATTGCTGTCAGCTTGAAATTGCATTTGGGCTTTTGCCATCACATTTGAAAAAATCATAGCTCCTGTTCTCCTTATGCCTTTTAGTGATTTTGGTGTCACTTTTCGTATAACATATTTTCCTTATTTTTAGAAATTGGTTGTGGGATCGTTATTCTATTGCATGTTTGGTACTGTTGAATACTTTACAATTACACACTTTTGCTTACGTTAAACATCTCTACTCTTGTGCAACAGCTACCAGGGGTTGAGCTCAATTTAAATTATTGAACCTGTGTTTTGGACCTGACAAAATCTTGGGCTTATTACTTGGGAAGGATTCACACCCTCCCCAAATAATAAATAATTTTCTTACATGCACTTATTCATATTACTGTAGTATGGAGCCTTTGACATGATTAGAATTAGGTGTAGGTACTGTGGTGCTTTTGAAGCTGGTATGAGAAGAGGGGTTAAAAGGGAGGGGCAGAGAAGGACCAAGCAAAAGAGATGGGAAGTTTTGGGGTGAAGATAGAATACATTTGGATGGGAGGGAAAGAACAGATGCATAGAAAGATGGAATTGAACCTGCAGGAGTGAGCAGAGAAATAATCAGGGTGGAACATGACCTTGTTATTGTTAAAGAGAGGGAATAATAAATTGTTAATGAAATGCATGGAGGAAGACATCATCATTTTTGCCAGTAGGGCATGTTAACAGTAAAAGAACTGTTCAGTATCATGAAGTGCAGAAAGTCAAGTTTGAGAGTTCTATTGCAGGTACAGTGATAATAATTGACAACAAGAGCTTAATTAAATGTTTTTAATAGACTGTTTTTGAAGTATTTAGTTATGAGTTTAGAAAGGCTATGTGAGTAGATGTTTTTGAAGTATTTAGTTATGAGTTTAAAAAGTCTATGTGAGTAGATGGTTTTAAAAGAGTTATGATCCAATTTAATCAAATATTTGGAAAGAGAGTGAGGGTAAGGGTGGATAATGATAGGACTTGAGGACAACCGTTGTGTAACTCAAGCAACACCTAATTTATGGGAAGGGCAGTTAGATCCTAGGCAAAGTAGACTCAGGGTAAGTAATAAATGTTGGAAAAGAATATTATACTGAGGAAAGGAATAAATAAAGCACAATTGTAGTCCCAACAACAGCAGAATCTTCCATTAGGATCATGGCACCTGTTGACTTACAAAAGTATGGTCATGTAAATGATATTTGTTATCGCTTTCAGTATAAGGTAAGCAGCAGGAGGGTTATGCTCCTGATTGAAACCATTCCTTTTTCGATGTAGATAATTATCCTTTGTGTTTGTTGTCACAGACACTTCATTGAGTATAGTAGAATTCATACTGAATAGGTGGTAACAAGATGGTGGTTTCAGTCACAATTCACCCTAATGTTGATGCAGAAGATATGTGAGGTAAAAGACAAACAAAAGATGAAATATGACTCACTAATTACAGCACACCACTGCAAATTAAGAAGGTGAGGCAGTGAGAGGACTGACGGAGGTGTTTGGACAAAATATTAAAGTAAGAATATTGTAATACAAAAATATAGTGTCAAGAATACCAGGAGGTCAAAAATGTTGTCAACAGGAGTATCGTAGATAATAATATAATTTTAATTGTTGTTTTTATTATTTTTGTAAAACATATCTATTCAGAAAATATTGTTATATGTAATATTGTTTGTGTGATTTTGTATGTAAGTTAGTCTATTGTGTTTGGTAACATATGTGTAATATTTTTTATATTTGTGATTTTAGAAAGATTACAAATTAATTATGAAATTGTTGAAATTAGTAAGTGTATATTGTTTTAATGTCTACACATAATGGATTTATATTTATTTTTTTCAGCAGTGGGATATTGTTTTTTTAACCTATAAGGGTGGGGAGATTAATAAAAAGTGAATACTCTAATTAAAATGTAATGTTTATTATTTTAATAATATGCAAATTGGTATAGTACAGTACTAATTTTATTATATAATAGTTTATAATAATATGTTTCATTGTAAATTATAAAATAAATAATACAATTATAACATTTGTGAAAAATAAAATATATATGTAATTAATTTAATAATATGAAAAAATTGTGATTTTATTAATTCAAATTTAAATTTGTATTGTGAAAAAATATATCACAATAAAAATGTTTTACTTTTTTATGTTAAAAATTAAAATGTAAATGTAAAAATGTTTTTAGAAAAATTTAATTTTTATATTTACATGTAATTGCTTTTGAAATGTTGTTTAATTATAATATGAAAATACTATACATATGAATTCATTGTGATGTATACATTTAAATGTTGTTTTCTGTGTATATGTTATTGGTTCATTTATCAAAAATATGTTGACAAGAATAAATCTGGATTTTATTATGTTTAACATTGGAATAAGTTTTGTTGTTGGGAATGCATTTTATAAAACGTATGCCATTTAATTATTTAATAAAAAATGTAAGTTTTTATGATTGCTGTTTTTGGAGTACGATATTATGTTTTCAAATGTTACAATTTTAGGAATGGTAGTAAATGTTCTATTTCATGTAGATGTTTCATAATGAATATATAGGTTTGTTTTTTGGGTTTCACTGGTTTTTGAAGTGTTGCTTGTGTATATTAGATTTTTAGTCCAGTGCCTTCCATTAAAATGTTTCAGATTGAGGTGCAAATAGTAAATATCACCTCTTTGGTGTCCAACACCTTCCCCAAATTTGTTTAGATTTAATTGGCAATATTAAATGGTACCCTTTTAATGTCCAAAACCATCCCCGAATTGGTACATATTGGAGTGGTAATAATAAATGGCATCCTGTTAGTGTCCAAAACCTTCACCAAATTGATTTAGATTGGAGTGGGAATAGTACACGTCACCCTTTTAATGTCCAACACCTACCTCAAATTGGTTTAGATTTGAGTGTGAATAGTAAATGTCACCCTTTAGTGTCCAACACTTTCTTCAAAATAGTTTACTTTGGAGTGGGAATAGTAAATGTCACCCCTTTATTATCCAACGCCTTCCTCAAATTGGTATAGATTGAAGTTGGAATAGCAAATGTAGCCCTTTTAGTGTCCAGCAACTTCCCCAAATTGGTTTAGACTGTAGTGGGATTAGTAACACGTCTCCTCCTTACTATCCAACACTTTCCCCAAATTGGTTTAGATTGGAGTGAAAATAATGAATGTCACCCTTTAGTGTCCATCACCATCCCCAAACTGGCTTAGATTGGAGTGGCATTAGTAAATGTCTCCTCTTTAGTGCCCAACACCTTCCCCAAAATAGTTTTAGATTGGAATGGGAACAAAGATATCTCCCTTTAAGTGAACAACACCATCCCCAAATTGGTTTAAATTAGAGTGGGAAGAGTAAATGTCGCTACTACTACTAGAACTCTGCACTTAAAAGATATGATAGTCTCTGCAGTCATGAATATGCTACACATAAAACTACATTCGCGGATTGAGAATAGCAAAATAATAGTAAATTTACACCTAAAGGGTATGTTTACCTTCGTGAATATGGCCCTTAATTTTTTAATACCAAAACAATAGTAAACTTACAACAAAGTTATGTCTGAAATACAAAAATTTATTCAATACATGTGGGCTGCCATTTGACCCCAGTCCACATTCCATCTGTATTCTCTTCCTTTCCCTTCAGATCTGAAAGAGACAGCACCTTTTCTGTCTTTAGCAAATGTTATCCCCAATTAGTGTCCATTTTCTTTGTTTTGCTAGAATATTTATTTTTGTCAATGGATGTGTTTGTATTGTTAGATAGTACAGTCATGAAGATGCTGCACATAAAACTACATTCGTGGATTGAGAATAGCAAAATAATAGTAAATTTACACCTAAAGTGTATGTTTACCTTCGTGAATATGGGCCTTAATGTTTGAATACCAAAACAATAGTAAACTTACAACAAAGTGTAAGTTCACTTTTCTAAATTTGGCACTATATGCCTGATTCACACGGCCTGACTCACAATGATAAACTTACACAGAACAGTAGTAAAGTTACTACAGCAAGTGTGAACTTACATAAAAGTGTAAGTTTAGGTTTGTGAATTAGGCTTCCAGAGTTTTAATTCTGTATGGGCCTGGAAAAAAGAAGCAAACATGACGCTGTCCTCATTATCCTCTGTGGGTGGCATGCATCTTCCATCTTGTAGCACTAGTGACTGCAAAGCATGCCCACACATTCCTTTGTTCCAAAACAGTATTGCAAAAAATGATGGTATTCCTATTTTTTTGCCTAGAGGAGCGCCCCCAGGGCAGCAATTTCCACACTGCAAAATTCTACTTTTCAAATATTTTGTAAAATACTTAATTTGTGTTTCTCAACTATTTTAGACACACAAAAATACAAAGGGTTCACCATACGCTCCAGTCTGCTGTAACTATAGGCCTATGCTTCAATATTACTACTGCATCCCAAACTTATATGATATATTGCCACCAGCCAGGGATGCAGTTTTGAGGGGCCATCAACACTATTGATGGGGAATGATAGGGCTATTTCTCCTCATCTCAGGTACATAGAAGGATGCTCTTAAGGAGAACTAAATATGCAGTTTGTGGGGCCCATGTGGATCGGGGGCCCACATAGAAAGATTTAGGTGGCATTTCAGGGACAAAAGAAAACATGATGGCGATAATGCTGCTATAATGCTGCTGCACAGTCTGGCAAAAACAATAAGTGATAAAACTGGAATGAAATGCAATTTGTGTGACAATCCAAAGCAAGCTATGGAACAAACTATTAAGGTGTTTTGTCATTTCCACCTGTGCAGTGAGATATACGTTTTACAGTCCAACAAACCTTTTGACATTTTTTGTTTCCAAAACAAAGTTATGTCTGAAATACAAAAATGTATTCAATACATGTGGGCTGCCATTTGACCCCAGTCCACATTCCATCTGTATTCTCTTCCTTTCCCTTCAGATCTGAAAGAGACAGCACCTTTTCTGTCTTTAGCAAATGTTATCCCCAATTAGTGTCCATTTTCTTTGTTTTGCTAGAATATTTATTTTTGTCATTGGATGTGTTTGTATTGTTAGATAGTACAGTCATGAAGATGCTACACATAAAACTACATTCGTGGATTGAGAATAGCAAAATAATTGTAAATTTACACCTAAAGTGTATGTTTACCTTCGTGAATATGGCCCTTAATTTTGGAATACCAAAACAATAGTAAACTTACAACAAAGTGTAAGTTCACTTTTCTAAATTTGGCACTATATGCCTAATTCACAGGGCCTGACTCACAATGATAAACTTACACAGAACAGTAGTAAAGTTACTACAGCAAGTGTGAACTTACATAAAAGTGTAAGTTTAGGTTTGTGAGTTAGCTTCCAGAGTGTTAATTCTGTATGGGCCTGGAAAAAAGAAGCAAACATGACGCTGTCCTCATTATCCTCTGTGGGTGGCATGCATCTTCCATCTTGTAGCACTAGTGACTGCAAAGCATGCCCACACATTCCTGTGTTCAAAAACAGTATTGCAAAAATGATGGTATTCCTATTTTTTTGCCTAGAGCAGCGCCCTCAGGGCAGCAATTTGCACACTGCAAAATTCTACTTTTCAAATATTTTGTAAAATACTTAATTTGTGTTTCTCAACTATTTTAGACACACAAAAATACAAAGGGTTCACCATACGCTCCAGTCTGCTGTAACTATAGGCCTATGCTTCAATATTACTACTGCATCCCAAAATTATATGATATATTGCCACCAGCCAGGGATGCAGTTTTGAGGGGCCATCAACACTATTGGTGGGGCATGATAGGGCTATTTCTCCTCATCTCAGGTACATAGAAGGATGCTCTTAAGGAGCACTAAATCTGCAGTTTGCGGGGCCCATGTGGATCGGGGGCCCACATAGAAAGATTTAGGTGGCATTTCAGGGACAAAAGAAAACATGATGGCAATAATGCTGCTATAATGCTGCTGCACAGCCTGGCAAAAACAATAAGTGATAAAACTAATATGAAATGCAATTTGTGTGACAATCCAAAGCAAGCTAGGGAACAAACTATTAAGGTGTTTTGTCATTTCCACCTGTGCAGTGAAATATACGTTTTACAGTCCAACAAACCTTTTGACATTTTTTGTTTCCAAAACAAAGTTATATCTGAAATACAAAAATGTATTCAATACATGTGGGCTGCCATTTGACCCCTTCCCTTCAGATCTGAAAGAGACAGCACCTTTTCTGTCTTTAGCAAATGTTATCCCCAATTAGTGTCCATTTTCTTTGTTTTGCTAGAATATTTATTTTTGTCATTGGATGTGTTTGTATTGTTAGATAGTACATTTCCGCACAAATAAAAACAAACTTACAGTGAACAGTAGATAGTTTTTGTTCTACATGTTAAATACTTTGGGATTGTATTTAATCTGTTTCGAAATGCAGTGTGCAGAATTTTTAAATTGGCTGAATTTCTTAATTTCATCTAAAATTCAATCTACCAAACGAATACTGTCAGGGGCAGGGGAGAAGCGTTGTGATGCAGAAGGCAAATACAAATAAATAAAATGGCATGCCACCACACAGGCTCGTGCTGTGTACAGTGTGAAGGTGGGGCTGAATACTGCAAATGCAGGATGTCAGCACTGGTCTACAGTGCGCATGTGGCATTGGCCAGCCGTCTTGCGTGATACAGACTCGGGATTGCTGGCACAGGCCTGCAGGCTCAAAATGGGCGCTGGGTGAGCCTGCTCCCACCAAATCTAGATCTGCTGTCACAGCATGAGAGCAGCTCCAGGACTGGTTGCAGATATGTTCCAGAAGCAGAAAGGAAGGCACAGCTTCTTCCTGCTGCTCAAGTAGATTTTCTACTCAAGCAGCATTTTTCTCACTACGATCGGCATTTTTCTCAACGTGAGCGGTAGTGTCCTGTTGCAAGTGCCTGCATTGAGTTGTGGTATGCTGCATTGCTCAAACTGATTTTGAGGGCAGGGAGCTTGTAACACACTGGAAAATCAGTACCAATTGCACCACATGGCACACCAGAGGGCACAGCTTCTTTCTGCTGCTCGAGTAGATTTTCTACTGAAGCAGCAGTTTTCTCACTACAAAGGGCATTTTTCTCAACATGAGCAGTAGTGTCCTGCTGCAACTGCCTGCATTGAGAAATCTCACGGGAAGGTGGTCTAGCTCTTGATTTTCTCACTCGCTAACTTACCTTTGGCAAGCCAGGCATGACAAAAAACTCCACCACAAGGTGGTTGGCAGAGTTTCTCTAAAGAAGAAGTGGACAAAACTCTGCAAACTCCACCGGAGCAGCAGCGCTTATTACCCAACCCATATAATTTTTTTAACTTCATGTAATGAATGTGGCACACAATGCCAGAAATTACTCTATTATGACATGTCACATAAACAAGATTTCCATTTTAAGTACAAATCCTTCTGTGGGAGAATGGCAACAATGCAATCAACTGTTGTTTAACATACACAATGAAAAAATCAACTCAGATATTGACATCAAGTTAATATGTTTACCCCATTAGAACACTTAGATAATTTCTAGTGTAAAATGCATTCTTAAAAATTGTTTACAAGAGAAGTACTGCAGAAATTGAGTTTACTACTATGCAAATAGTACTATCTTTCCTCTTGAAGACTCCTCCCTGTTTTTTGCTTTGCCTATGCCTGTAATCTCTGCTGATTCATACAGAGTTTGAGTTTTTGCTTATCTTTGGAAAATCAAGTAAGCTCATAGCAGTTCTTTGTAAAGTGTTTGTTTTTTAAAGGAGGGCAGGCATCAGAAAATCTGAGTTGGCTCAGTTTTGGCCACTTCGCGGTCTGCATGAAACTTGGAGTTCCACCCAAATTCCACCAACTGCAATGAGGTGGAGTTTTTCCCTCATGTGTTGCTCGCCACAGAAAGTTGGCAAGCAAGATTTGTTGTCCCCTAGTGAGATTTTCGGTGGCTAGGAGGGCACCAGTGAGATCTCCCCAATAGGGGCAGTAGCAAATGTTTGTAGTCAGAAAGCTGCCACTCAAGTAGAAAATCTACGTGACGGCAGCATAATCAGCTCACAAAGCAGCACCCACTAACAAATCAGTACAAACAGCACAACATGCCAAATTCCACCCGTTCGCAGAACCATGTGGAATCTCGCTGAGTTTTCATGTAACTCTACGTTATTATGTGGAGTGAAATACTACAAGTTCCGCAGAACCCTACTTTTTGGTCAACCGTAGATAACAATGTTAAATATAGTTAAATGTTTAATTTACAAATATTATATGTGTATTATTGGTAGGAAATTATATATTAATTATGTATATTCAACATCTTTGTTTTGTATATTAAATACATAATATACAGTGGAAGTCATCACTTTGTGGTTATATAGGTAAGTCAGAGTTTCCATACAAATCTGTTTTCTGTTTTAATAGTAATGTCGGTGCCTTTTGACAAATCTACACAAAATTCCACCCTCCAAAAAAGACTTCACCACCTTGGCTCATTCATGAAAATGTTGCAGTCATCTGACAAGCAGGGGCCAAGAAAAAAAGGGATTTCCAAAATGCTGATTTGCCACTTTAGTTCTAAGAAGAAACCTTGCACTTTAATGCAGAGAGAAATCCCTGAACTGAATTACACCACTTTTTGCAAGCTTTACTTTACTCAAAACTTCTGCTTTTTGTGATTTGGTGTGAATGGGTTCAGCCATTTGAGAAATTAGGGGTTTATTTAGAGGAGGCCTGCGTTCACTTTTGCACTGTGTGAAGTGGTACATCTGTGATGCACTGCTCTCAATTTGATTTATAAAGCCATGCAAAGCCATCTTGCATGGTTTTTAGTGTCCTAATAAATCTTTGTAAGGCAATGCATCAAAAGTCTCTGTGTTGCCCTACTCTGCGCCAAGGAGGCATTCCATGGGCTTTGCAGTGAGTTTTGCCATGCAACACTCATGGATTTTGATGGTGCCCCAGATTTACAAAATCATGTAAACCTGAGGAAGCACCAAATACGAAGTCTCCTAAGGTGAGTCCTAACGAGGAGAAATATGTTATATCTCCTCATGTTTTCCTCTTTGTATGTGTGCTGTAGAAATTAATAGGTTTAGCTGACAGTTGGAATTTGAGATACTTATATTTCTAGGGACACAGATCCTCTGAGGATACCACAGTCCCCATGCTCAAATGTGATTGCCTGACATTACTTCAACCAAGAAGCGTGACAGCCATCATTTTAGAGGGCTAGTTCTATACAAGACAACCTTGTATATAAGAGCAAGAATATTCCAATGATGGAAGAAGAGACAGAACAAGGGGCAATATGGGAAACAGAAGATCACGCCCCAGGAAGCTATATTGATGGATTCTGAAATGTTGAATAGAGCTATCATTAATCTCTCTAAGAGACCTCTATGTGAGACTGAAAAACATACCCTTTGCTTAGGACTCTCATTCTGCCCCTTGAAACAATTTGACTACACTGGAACTAGAATTGATCTATTTAAATTTTCCAGAAAATTGAAACTTAAGAAGTGGCATAGACTCAAAAGATTGGGTGACCATAGTTTATCTACTAGAGTAACTTCTAGACACCAGGACAATGTTAATATTGGTGTTATTAATACTCTTATCACCATGATTGAGTTGGGTCAAGAAATAGAGACCGATTATAACAATGTTACTAATAAGCAAAGTCAGAGTAACATAGTATCCACTGAGAGCAATTTGACTACCACTCAAATCCTAGACGAATTAGATCTGATCACAGATTCCTCATCACATTCGGATTTCAAACCCAAATCAACTTTTCTGCCCACATTGCCATATGACAAGATTGATACCTTCCAGGATGTTGTCAGCAAAGCCCTTTACACCTATAGACACAAAAAAGATCGGTTCTATAGGACCAATTTGTCATACAAACAAAGATCATTACTGAAATCACTTGGCGATGACACCAATATCGTCATACGCCCTGCCAATAAAGGCGGCAATGTGGTGATTTTGGATAGAGATGACTATATTAGCGAGGCACAAAGGCAACTTTCTGACACTAGATATTATGTACCGATTGTCATGAAAATATATAACACGAGTATCACTACCATCTGGGATATGTTGACTACCTGGCATGACAAGGGCATCTTAGAATGGGAAGAATACTGTTATTTAAAAAACGATCATCCTATTTTACCCGTTCTATACTTGTTGCCCAAGGTACATAAGGATCCCATCAAACCACCAGGGCGACCCATTGTGTCATCTAGGGGTAGCGTCACAGAACATGTGTCAAAATACGTTGACCATTTTCTTAGGGATTTTGTTACCACCTTGCCCAGCTACGTCAGGGACACGTAGGATTTTTTGAATACATTAAAAAACCTGCAATTTGATCACAAAGTTTTTGTGATTACCCTAGATGTACAGTCTCTGTACACCATAATTAATCACCAACAGGGCCTTGAAGCATGCGAACATTTTCTTAGCAACAGACCCTTACGTTTCAGGGAACACAGCAAGATGATTTTAAGTATGACAGAATTTTGCCTAACTAACAACATTTTCCTTTTTGATGGCACCCTGTACAGACAAACAACTGGTACTGCTATGGGTTCTTGTTTCGCGCCTAGTTTCGCGAACCTCTTTATGGGACGATGGGAAGAGGAGATATTTGCTGACACCACTCTTGCCAAGTATCTGGAACACATAGAGACATGGCTGCGGTATAGCGATGATTTATTCATAATTTGGAAAGGTTCTAAATCTGAAGCCACCAAATTCATCGAACAACTGAACATCAATAACTATAATATTGCTCTTACTGGTAACATAAGTGATACATCGGCAGAGTATCTAGATGTCAAGCTGGACATCAAAACAACACTTTATTTACCACCTTATACAGAAAATCAACAGCAGGGAACAGTATTCTCCATGCTCTGAGAAGCCATCCTGAGACCCTAAAATGGAGCATCCCTTATGGAGAGTTGCTCAGAGCAAAAATAAACTGTAATACTGAGACAGCATACCAACTAGAAAGTGCCAATATGCTTGAACGTTTCAGGGCCAGAGGTTATCCTAAATGGGTCCTGAGCAAAGCGAAAGGCAGAGCAGATGGGGTTAGTAGAGATGTTGTGTTGTCTACGGTAACTCCTACCAATGACCATGATGATACTAATAACACCAGGATCATTATGACCTACAGTGCAGATTCCAATAAGATACAGGGAATCTTGAACAAAAACTGGGATATACTTAAAGCTGATACCATCATTGGAGACATGATCCCTAATAGACCTAAAATCACCTACAGAAAAGGTAGAAATTTCAGGGATTTACTGTTCCATAATGACGTTACCCTTTATTCTAAGAAACAGGAACATGGCTTACAGGGATTTTTTCCATGTGGCCACTGCAAGGCCTGCAGGAACAGCTATTTTTGCAAGAAAGTTAGCTGCAACGGGGTACACAAAGAGATCACTCAATTCCTGACGTGCAGCTCTACTTTTGTGATTTATGGAATTGAATGTCCTTGCAAATTATGGTACATTGGCAGCACTACACTCATGGCTAAAAAACGTGTATTGGAGCACTATTGTGCCATCACACACTTGGATGAAAAATATCCAGTAGCCCGGCATTTCAGTGACAAACATTTTTCTAACCCTGGACTCTTGAGATTTTTCATCCTTGAACAAATTCACAATTACCCCAGAGGTGGTGACCGAGTTTTAAAACTGAGGCAAAAGGAGTCTAAATATATCGTGGATTTTCAAACTAAATACCCTGGGGGACTAAATCAGGATGAGGAGATGGCAGTACATCTCAGGGAGTGAGCTGCCATCTTTATACTTATTATGACACTCTTTCTTGTTGGCTTTGTAATAGCATTTTCTGTACTGGCATACAGCTGTTTCTCTCTTATATAGAGATTTGTTTTCTGCTTATTCTTAACATTTTGCGCTGCCTTTATATACAGTGTCTCTTCTCCTCTTCTTCTTTCCATGTTATAGGTGCACGGTGATTTAGATCTGTTGCAGTATTTTAAAGTATCTGACAACTCTATTTTACACTGAGATTGTCCTTTGTTTCTTTCATTTACAGGAGGAAAGGAAGGGGCCCAGACACCAGCGAGCACTTTCACGGGCAGCCTATCCTTTCCCCCCGTGTTTTCACATAACATGGATGATACTCTAGCACAGTAGGTGACTCTGAACTGATCACATTAGCACATTTGGACTTATCTTTTGCGGATAACACTATCTTGGGATGGTTGTGTAGAACATGGTAATGTGCATTTACCATTATGTGTTTTGTGACGTTATTAAGATGTCCTGCACTTTAACTCACTATTTTGTATACTTTTTTGTATACTTAGCACATTGGTTTGGTAAGCAGTTGTGGATGACCACTTGGTCAGTCGAGCACATAGTTAGTTTAGTTCTGCAGCGCATTGATGTGGAGAGCTGGACAAAATGAATATTGCTATTGTGTTTACTGTAATTATTTGATTTGCTTATCTTTAATGTTACATTATTGCATACAGAACAGAGAAAGTATATTCAGCTTTATGACCTTACGTTCTGTTTATGTACTATACATAGATTCTGTTTGAGTGCATGTACTGTTGATATTTCCTTTGTTCTAATACTGATTATCGTATATGTAACCATTCCAAGATGTCCGCCCCATTAGATCAATATGACGGGAAAGCTGTGTTGATGTCCCTTTTCACTGTTCATCTTTGCTAAACTTTATCAATCCTTGTGTGGTGTGCACCTATCTTACGTGATCAAGGCTTTGCAATGAGCTGAAACGCGTTGTGAGAATTAAACATCCCTGTTGATATCATCTGAGTTGGAGTTGAGTTTTCTGAATACTGAGAGCGCATGTTATTGAAACGCTTTGGGAACATTTGAGTGTCGGCACGCTCCGCCGACGTGTGCGCCACCTCTCTTGGGTCCAGCTTTCCGGAAGGAGCGAAGTTTGGTATACATAAATATATATATATATATATATATATATATATATATATATATATATATATATATATATATATATATATATATTACCTACTGGCGGTCGCCAGTAGGTAGTTATAGTTAGGACGTGTTTCCATAGGAAATCTCAAAATTCTATTTTGAATAACTTTGGCGCCGGTAGACAAATCCACGCGAAATTTTCAAAACTAATGGGGCGCTCCGCTCAGCTCCTACCCTGAAAGATTCGGGGTGATTCGTCAAGCGGGGGCCGAGAAAAAAGGGGGGTCCCAAAACGCGTTTTCCCCTGCATTTTTCCATAGGGACTTTAGTCGCAGATACAGCCCGAACGGCTGAACAGAATTATGTGAAATTTGGCAGAGAGGTAGCCATTTGGTGTAAATCTGTTCAGTATTTCCTGAGAAAATAGCATTTAAATCAATATATATATATGTACGCGCGCAGCGTGCGCGCACTGAGCAAGTCCTGTGCGCGCACCCTGCCGTGCGCGAGCGCACTTCTGATTGGTTGTCAGATGTCAGTAAACATTCGAATCGGTGGAAATCAGGAAGCGGTGGCCGCCATTTTGTCTCTCGCATAAAGAGGGGGTGATAAACAAAGGGGGAGAACGTGAAAAGGGGGCAGAGTGGGGAGATATTGACCCACTAGGCATTGTAAGGGGGTCACAGTAGGACCTTGTAGGGCAAAAAAAAAGATTTATATTTTGAAAAAAAATATCGCCGAGTGCGCGCACCCAGCGCGCACCCGAAAATTTTTTAAAAACAAAAAAATAATAAAAATTCGCAATTAAGTGAAAAGATATAGGGTGGCTCTAAAAAGAGCCCTTGTGTTTATTGTGTGTTTTTTGGTACCTACAAGTAAGTACCGATGCAGAGTCTAAAGTTCAAGAGGAAGACTCTGTTGCCTTCATCAGTGAAGTGTACACCATCTCCTCTATAAATGTCTTGCATGTTGTAACGCAAGTTGTTGTGGTATATAGAACCCATACCATAGTCTCTGAGGAAAGCAGAAATAGATTTGTTGACGTGCTTCCTTGCTTTGTCAATCTGCGGACAAAATTGGTTGGACCAGTTCCACTTTTGCCTTTGGCATATGTTAGAATATACAAAGGCAGTTTGTGGAAAAAGCGACATCAATTGCACAAAGGTGTCCTTAATAAGCATTTCCAGACCTACCCCAGTTAAAGTGCCTAGGTCATTACCACCACAGTGCACAATAATAGGGTTAGGCTGTGGGAGATGTAGAAAGGTTTTCACCAAAGGCATTAATTGGTGCCACTTTAACCCTCTCTGACCAATCCATTTAATGTCTACATTTGGCAAAGCAAGGTATCTCACCATACCTCTTTTTTCTGCAAATTTTTCACTCCAGAAGACATAGCTGTGACCTACAATCCACACTGTGAACATCTTCCAAGGAGATCTGGATGCACTCAGGAGGTGTCTTTCAGTAGAAAGGCAATATGAAATGAAAGACAGTTGAAAAATGGAGGCACACATAGTTTTTTTTATAAAAAGAACTCATTGGCTGTTTCAAACCATTCTACACTAAAAACTAGGCTGTATGTTTAAATTTTAAAAAGCATGTTTTGTATTGGTTCAGAAAAATGTGTTACCAAAGAACATTACTATGGATTTGCTGTTAGGTTTGAAAAGTCAAGCACTCTTGTTCTTTGGATATGAAACATTGTCTGCTGAACTTCTGACCTCTCTCCTCACAGCACCTTGTGATTACGCATGCGCGAACGCGTAGGACCGCATGTGCATACGTCATATGCGCGTACGTAACGTGCATACGTTGATCACGCGTATTAACGTTCGCGTATACGCGTGTTCAACGTATGCGCGTTAAGCGTATGCGGAAGTGAACCGCGTGGAGCGCGTACGACGCACGCACGCATGCGTACGTACATACGCATACGTACTGGGTGCGCGCTCCCAGCACGCACTATAACGTATGTATGCGTACGTAAATAACGTACGACGGTATTCATAAAAAACTTACGAAAACGTACTAGGTGCGCGCTCAGAGCGCGCACCCCAAGAATTTATATAAAAAAAAAAAGTGGAGAAAAATTAATTGCGAAAATAAAATAAACTGTTCAACTTTATCCTAATTGAAAGTTAAAAAAAAGAGCAAAAACAAATAAAAGGATACAGATAATATATAAATGAATACATAGGAATTTTATTTTAATAAAAAAAAAAATATTTAATTTAATAATTCAAAAATTAGCATTTAAAAAACCGTACAAATTCACTGAAAAAACCAAAGGTTTCACACACATTATAGTTAGGAATTAGCATTTAAAAAACCTTGCAAATTCACTGAAAAAACCATAGGTTTCACACACGTTATAGTTAGCTGGACATTTCTCTCATACAAAACCAATGAAATTCCCCTGTTATAGTTAGTTCAGCTAACTATAACTCGCGCGCCCGCAATGCACTGCTGATGACGTCACATATTACATCACTCATGACATGGTCAGTGACATCACTCATGACATCACTGATGACATCTCAAATGACATCACTCATGACATCACTGATGACATCATCCTTGTGATAGAGTGGCAGACCTCCTCTCACCCTAATATAACCTTTGATACACACATTCAAAAATAGAGACTAACATTTTCAAAACAATCGACATACCAATACCAGTTACAACAACCTCTTCAGTAATTCTAAGATCCACATACACATACACTCATTCACCAACAGTCCTATACAGTCACTCATACATGTACTCACTCATCATATGTACTCATACACCTATACATCCTGTTACACAATGCCACTCATCCATAGAGTTACTCACACACATAGTCACTCATGCTAATAAAGAATCAAACATACATTTACTTGCATATACAGTTATACACACACCACCACACTTACTTCTATGGAAACTTACACATACTTAGTCTTTTAAACAATCACTTATAGAAACACATACTTATTCATACAGGAACTCTTTCAATCTCTCACTCTCACATATACTCACTTATATACAACAATAGTCACATATACTATTTTAAAACATATGTAGTTACTCATAAAGACACTATTGAGACAGTCATTCACTCACTAACACACCCATACACACACTCATCCACCCATACAGTCCTGCACACATGCTGTCTTCAACACATACAAACAGTGAGTCACTCATTCATGCACCTATGCACTACGTAATACCCCCCACCAAACCATGCAGACACTCAGACTGATACTCAAAAAAACAACTAATAATGGTAATGGTAAAGGTATTTCTAAAGCGATAATATTCATCCCAAAGGATATCATGGCGCTAAGATTGAACAATATACAGCGAGCGTTTTAGTGAGTGTTAGGGAACAACATGGTTTTAAGTTTCTTTCTGAAGATGAGGTAATAACCTATATAGACACCCATGTAGCTACTCAGCAACCCATGCAGCCACTTATACACAAAGTGAGAGACTGATACAGATATTTACATATTTAAACATTACTAACTAACCCATGTATTCACTATGATACACTTAATCAGTCAGTTACACAATCAATTTTTCAAAAACAAATCATCCATTTAGACACTTATATACCCATTTATTCTTCCATCGACCTTGAGATATACATATATATAAAACATATTTAATTTTCAGAAAAACACACATTCACTGGATGATGTCATCAGTGATGTCATCAGTGATGTCATTTGAGATGTCATCAGTGATGTCATGAGTGATGTCACTGACCATGTCATGAGTGATGTAATATGTAACGTCATCAGCAGTGCATTGCGGGCGAGCGAGTTATAGTTAGCTGAACTAACTATAACGGGGGAATTTCATTGGTTTTGTATGAGAGAAATGTCCAGCTAACTATAACGTGTGTGAAACCTATGTTTTTTTCAGTGAATATATATATATATATATTCACTGAAAAAACCATAGGTTTCACACACGTTATAGTTAGGAATTAGCATTTAAAAAACCTTGCAAATTCACTGAAAAAACCATAGGTTTCACACATGTTATAGTTAGCGGAAATTTTACTGATAAAAAACCAATGAAATTGCCCCGTTATAGTTAGTGCTGGCAACTATAACTCACGCGACCGCAATCCTCTGCTGATGCTAATACTGTATTTAGACACTTATTTGCCCATGTCTTCTTCCATACATTTTTAGCTATACATATATTACAAATATTTTTTTTTATAAAGACACATATGTCATCAGCAGAAGATTGCGGTCACGTGAGTTATAGTTGCCAGCACTAACTATAACGGGGCAATTTCATTGGTTTTTTATCAGTAAAATTTCCGCTAACTATAACATGTGTGAAACCTATGGTTTTTTCAGTGAATTTGCAAGGTTTTTTAAATGCTAATTCCTAACTATAACGTGTGTGAAACCTATGGTTTTTTCAGTGAATTTGTACGGTTTTTTAAATGCTAAGTTACTTTACGCCATTCGAGGCGTGCGCGCCCACTTAACGCAGTGCGTTCCGTGCACGGTTTTTATCAACTTTAATAAGCCCTGTACATTTGGTGGCCTTCGGCCACCAAAAGCACAGGGGGTGGGGTCAATGTGGATAGTGTTTTTTTTATTTCGATTTTATAATTTCATGTTGCCAAAATATAGTTTTTTTACTGATGTAATAAGCCCTGTACATTTGGTGGCCTACCGCCACCAAAAGCACAGGGGGTGGGGTAAGTGTGGATAGTGTTTTTTTTATTTCTATTTTTTACCGTACGCTTACGGTAAGCGTACGGTAAGCGTACTCGGCGAAATTGCCGAAAAAAAAATAAAACCGTTTTTGCTCTTGGGGGATGTTTGGGGACTCCCTCAACATGACTATGTGGGAGGGAGTTGTCAAAACAGCCCCTTAACATGTTTTTGGGCATCATGTTTGATAAATAACACTCAGTGCGAGAGACAAAATGGCGGACGCCGCTTCCTGGTTTCGGCCGATTCGAATGTTTACTAAGATCTAAGAGCCAATCAGAATCGCGCTCGCGCACGCCACCGTACGCGTACGGTAAGCGTACGGTAAGCGTACCGTAAACGGGCTCAGATATATATATTGATTTAAAGGCTATTTTCTCAGAATCTACTGAACAGATTTACACCAAACCTACAAAAGGCACTTCCTTGACATAGGGACTACCTCTCTGCCAAATTTCTAGTAATTCTGTTCAGCCGTTCGGGCTGTAGCTCTGTCTAAAGGTCCTATGGAAAAATGCATGGGAAAAACGCGTTTTGGGACCCCCCTTTTATCTCAGCCCCCGCTTGACGAATCCCCCCGAGACTTTCAGGGTAGGAGCGGAGCGTAGCGCCCCACCTATTTTGAGAAATTCGCGAGGATTCATCGACCGGCGCCAAAGTTATTCAAAATAGAATGTTGCGGATTTCCTATGGAAAAGGGGTCCTAACTATAACTACCTACTGGCGACCGCCAGTAGGTAATATATATATATATATATATATATATATATATATATATATATATATATATATATATATATATATATATATATATATTACCTACTGGCAGATGCCAGTAGGCAGTTATAGTTAGGACCTATTTTCCATAGGAAATCTGCAACATTCTATTTGGAATAACGGTGGCGCTGAGTGACGAGTCTTCGCGAAATTTTCCAAACTTTTGGCCAGCTTCGGTCCGCTCCTATCCTGAAAATTTCACGGTGATTCGTCAAGCGGGGACCGAGATAAAAGGGGGGTCCCAAAACGCGTTTTCCCCATGCATTTTCCCATAGGACCTGTTGACGCAGCTACAGCCCGAACTGCTGAACGGAATTACACCAAATTTGGCAAAGAGGTAGTCCTCAGTTCAGACTCGTGCCCTTTGCTTAAATGGTGTAAATCTGTTCAGTGGTTCCTGAGAAAATTTGAGTTAAATAGATAGATATATCTGGGCAGAGCCTAACCACACATCTCATGGTGAGATCTGATTGGCTGTCAGTACTTCATCCAAGAAGTGTTGGCAACCATCTTGGGACCAATATACATGATAGCACCTCATTAAAAAGCATTGAAGTTAATAGAAGGTTTTAAGACTTTAGTTACATTATAAATCATTTGTTGATGGTACCATACTCATTTTAGGAATTGTGGTGTGTTCTAAGGTGATTTTACCATGTGAAAAAGCCTTCTGCTGTGATATCATGAATCATGTTTGAGAGAAAACTATTTTCTCATGCTTTTCCCACAGAGGTTTGGAAGGTGATCTATAAGCTAAACTGATTGCATATTTTCTGTAAATTAACATTATCTTTCTCAGTCATGTGAGAATGAAGTCTGACATTCTAAGTAAAACATGTACATCCAACAAGGGCAGAGACTGTCAGTTGATTCATTTGTGTTCTACTGCAGCTTCCCAGAATGTTCTAAAGAACAACTAGAGCGCTAACAGTCCTACTTATGACAAACGTATTGCACACCTGAAGCCATCTTGATTGGAATAAAGTGGTAACTCTTAAAACATTTAATTTAAAAAGGAACAAAATGAGGGGGTTCATTTTGCCATAGAATGTATGATTAGTGCTGCAGAAAGAAAAATTAGGGCACATTTTGAGTGACTTCTCAAATCCTCTCATTGAAACATTCTGACATGCAGACTGAACATGCACTTTCAATACCAGCAGCAGACTTCCCTGGTGAGCAGTAGCTTTACTACAGTGATCTAATGAGCAACTAGTGTGCTAACATTCTGAATTTATGGCAAATGTGTGACACATCTGAATGCCTTCTTGATGGAATCAAAGTAAAAAACTGAAAGTATTTCCTACAGAGGAGACTTTAGTAAATGAGGAAATTAGGAAACTTCATAACAAATAAGTCTCCCAAAAAGGCTACCAGAGACAAAAGAGCCCAAATGTAGCCCAAATATCACCCAGATGTAGCCTAAGTATAGCCCAATGACAGAATGTCCCAGAGTGTTCTTAAGAACAACTAGAGCGCTTACTGTCTTACTTATGACAAATGTATGGCACACCTGAAGCCATCTTGATTGGAATAAACTGGTAACACTTAAAACATTTAATTTAAAAAGGAACACAATGAGGGGGTTCATTTTGCCATAGAAATTATGATTAGTGCTGAAGAAAGAAAAATTAGGGCACATTTTGAGTGACTTCTCAAATCCTCTTCTATTTCATTAAAAAGTTCTGATATGCAGACTGAAACATGCACTTTTGATACCAGCAGCAGACTTCCGTGGTGAGCAGTAGCTTTACTACAGTGATCTAATGAGCAAGTAGAGTGCTAACATTCAGAATTTGTGGCAAATGTGTGACACATCTGAATGCCTTCTTGATGGAACAAAATAAAAAACAGAAAGTATTTCCTACTGAGGAAACTGCAGTAAATGAGGAAATTAGGAAATTTCATAACAAATAAGTCTAACAAGATGGCCACCAGAGACAAAAGAGCCCAAATGTAGCCCAAATATCACCCAGATGTAGCCCACATGTAGCCCAATGACAGAAGTGTGCAAAACACTTAGTTTTTGTGTTTTTGCAGTTTTATATATTGCAGACTTGTCAGGTATTGGAGTGCTTTACATGAGCATTGGTTACATCACACAAGATCGAATTCATTTTGGTTGTAGACATGGGGAGATTAAGTGATTTGACCAGAATCACAGAATGTTGAGCTGAAGCAGAAACTCCAACCTGGTTCCCCAGTTGCAAAGTCTGCAGCTCTGGAAGTAACACCACATCCTCTCCCCTAAGTGTAACATTTAATCAAGTGGTCAACTGGATAAAAAAACATAAAGATTACAAATAATTTAAAAGTTCTTTGTCGCTATTTGAAAACTCTGAAAATATGTCCTCATTTTAGTTTTTTAGAGCACTAACCATAGTTTTGTTGCAAATAAGACCTTCTCATATATGTAATTTCTAAAGGAAATGCTCTAGGTATTACAGTTTTGATTACATCAAGATGACGTCAGGCGTTCCACACTTTTGTAATAAATATAGAATGTTAGCAATCTAGTTGTTAATTGGGATACTGTTGAGAGGCAGAGGCCAGGGGCACGGACTCTGAAAATTGAAGGCAGGTAGGAGAGTGCAGAGGCAACAATTTGACCACACTGGGCAGGCAGGAAGGGCCATGGCAGCACAACAGACTATGAAGGGCAGTGGAAAGGAGGGCAGGGGCAACAAACCAACAATACAGGACTGGCAAGAGAGGCTGTGGCAATATAATAGACCGTTGTGGGCAGAAGGAAGAGGCAGTGGTAGTACAACCATACATGCCAACAGACCCGTTTCAGCCAGGAAACGTCCAATGTTTTCAAGCTCAAATGGGCTTTATTTCTCCTGTCTACAATCTCCTCTTTTTCAATGTAACCCAAAGGGGAAAATCAATACCCCAGGTTTTTTTTCAAAATCTCCCTCTTACTAAGTTCTAAATGTTCGCAGGTACGGTACATTGTATCATGGTAGGCAGGAGGAATTGGGGTAGGGACATGGACTTGGATAACAGAGGACAGGAGGGACATGGAGAGGTGCATCAAACTGACCCTACAGGTCAGGCATCAGGGTTTGCAGCAGCACAATACACCACACAGTGCATGCGGGACGGGAGTGCAGCACAACAATCCATAGAAAGCAATAGGGAGGGGACAGGACCATGCACATGGACAACAGAGAACAGAGGGGAAAGAGGCAATGGTAGCTAGCTGACTATAATGGACAGACAGGAGAGAAAGCTGCAGCATAACAGACCATAAAGGGCAGGAGGGACGGATCAGGGGCATTACAATGGAACAGACAAGCCAGGAGGGAGGGAATAGGGGTCTGCACATGGAAACAGAGGGCTGGGGGCAAGGGGGCAGGAGTAGGGGTGGGCGGAATTTGCGTAATCGCGTTACGCAAATCTCCGCGAAACGGTAAAAAATCTCCGCGAACACGCAGAAATTCCGCGAACACGCGGAATTGCTTGTTCGCGATGCTTTTTCCTGTTCACAATCGCTGTTTGCGTGCTCGGGTAGAAATATCTCGCGAACACGCATTTTGAGAACGCGAACAAGCAAAAAATTTCGCGAAGTCGCGGAAAGCAGAATTTTGGGCAATTCCGCGTTCTCCACGGAACACGAAATTACCCAAATTCCGCAAATTCCGCGAGCGGAACGGAATTTACCACCCAGGCCTAGGCAGGAGCAGCAAGATGACCATGGAGGTCAGGCAGGATGGGCACTAGAAACAAGACACACCATGGAGAGCAACAGTGAGACTATGATGGCATACACACAGAACATGGAGGGAATGTGGGAGGGGGTCAGGGGCAGCTAGCTGACCACACAGGGAAGGTGGGAGGTGCCATGGCAGCACAGAAGACCATGCATGGCAAGCAGGAGGGTTAGTGACAGCACAATGGCTATGATGGGCAAGAAGGAGGGTGCAGGGGCATGCACAAAGGACCATGGAGGATAGAAGGGAGGGTCAGGACCTGGGCACAGACAAGAGAGTTCAGGGGAAAGGGCCTCACAACAGACCGCGCGGGGCAGGCAGGAGGAGCAGTTGCAGCACAACAGACCAGGGAGGGCAGAAGGGTGTGGCAGTAAAATGGACCATGGAGGACAGGAGGAAGGGGATAGGGGCATGGCATGTGGACAGGCAGGGTGGATGTGGCAGGGACAGGTTACAGTCATCTGAAAATGCAGACAGGTGGGAGGGGAGTGGCAGCTCAACACAACACTCAGAGTAGATAGGAGTGGCGGGTCCAAGGAACATGGTGGGCAAAAAGGATGGAGCAGGGGCATGCACAAAGACATCGGAGGGCAGGGGGAAGGAGAATAGGGGCAGCAAGCTAAGCACAGAGGCTAAGCAGGAGGTCAATGATGGGCCATAGAATTGGGCAATGGAGGGCAGGAGGAGTGGACTGGTACATTATGCTAAATGGAGGGCAATAGCAGGTCATCAGACCATGCATGGCAGGAGGGAGGAGGCTAGTCCATGGATTCAGACAACAGAGGATAGGGAGGAGGTGGATGGGGCAGCAAGCTAACTGTTCAGAGAAGGTGGATTTTAGGAACTCTATTGTTTTTAAAATGTGTGTCTGTGCGAACTACTTTAAATATGAACAAGTATGCAGCATAATCTCACTTTTATTCAGGAAGAAGAGGACGTTTGTGACTGTGACTCTGGGCTCCTTTGGCAGAAACACCCCCTGACCCTCCACCCCCCATCGCAAAATGTAATGCCTGTGAAAAGGGTTGGTGGACGCAGTGTTACATACAACATAGTCCTGAGAGCATGATTGAAAACGAAAACTAGATATAGTATATGGTATAAACTATGCACCAAAAAGTGTGATATAAGATGAACCGGGTGTGAAATATAATATGCAATACATTGTGCACAATGACAGATTCATTGGAGATCGCGAGATAGCACAGGCACTAGCGCGTTCTATGCGATATGCACCTTGGATTGTAATATGCACAGGGCAATGTTGTGTAAGCTAACTAGTCTCTAAAGTTGTAATAGAAAATATGTGCAGGGGAGTGTAACGTTACATATGCACTGTGACAAAGAGATGGATCCCAGATTATAATATGTATGGCATAGCGCTGTGCGTTATAACATAGGCATCGAGGAAGGCATGTTAGATGGGCCAATATAACCCGTGCGAAGGCAAGTGTGGCATGACATATTCACGGGGTGGTGTTACAGTGCACATGGGCTAGAGAGTGTCATAGCATACGCACTAGCTGGTGGAATACAACACAGAGGTATGTGGCACCCGGCGGGCACTGGTGGGTGTAACACAGCATTGGGCTCAGCCAGGAGCACGCTGTGACTCTCAAGTGAGGTTCGTCTCCTTTCCAGAGAGTAAAATAAAAAGTATTACACATCCGACGGTGGATGTCTGTTTTATTAACCGTGAGGGGGGTTTCTTGCAGAGTTTGGTGGATTTTTTGTCGAATCCCCTTTGAATGGCTTGGTGTGCGTGTGTATTAAATGTGCCCATCAATAGCTACCCATGTTTGTATAAATAAACGACAAGGGTGTCTACTTGGAGAGTACCCACCGGCAGGGGCACCGGGATTAGGCACAGTAGGGCGTCAGACACGTCAGAGCTTCACTAGCGGTGTAAATACATTCCACGTGGATTCATTGTATGCATAGTCGCCTTTTATTGAATATCACGCAAATCGTTATGGTGATAGGTACATGGGGCCCGATTCACAGAATTAACTTAAGACAAATTCCTAAACTTACTACTTTTGGTATTCACAGAATGCACTTACTACTTTTGGTATTCACAGAATGCACTTACTACTGTTGGTATTCACAGAATGGATTTACGACTACTAACATTACGTCTGCACTCGGGCCGGAAATTCTGGCCCGGAGGTGGAGCTTCCGGCCCAGAGGCGGAGATTCCGGCCTGGAGGTGGGAATCCTGGCCGGTGGTGGAGATGTAGTCATGGCCCAAATCTCCACCTCCGGGTCGGAATCTCCGCATCTGGGCCGGAATCTCCGCCTCTGGGCGGAAGCTCCGCCCCTGGGCCGGAAGCTCCTCCCCCGGGCCAGAAACTCTGCCTCCGGGCCGGAATTTCCAGCCCGAGTGCAAACGTAAAGTTAGTAGTCGTAAATCCATTCTGTCAATACCAAAAGTAGTAAGTGCATTCTGTGAATACCAAAAGTAGTAAGTTTAGGATTTTGTCTTAAGTTAATTCTGTGAATCGGGCCCATACTGTTTGTCCAGCATGTCCTAGGTGTTTCTATAAATATATTTTTTTTAAAACAATAATAAAAAACAAAGGCCGGCCCCGGGGGATGGGGTCCCCGGGGCCATAAGTGGCCTGAGGAGGAGGACAACGCAGCCCCCCTCCTAAAGAATAAAAATGGCCATGACCCGGGGGTTGGGGTCGATTAAGACCTTGGGAGGGGGGCCACGCGGCCCCCTTCCAATTTTTTTTTTTTTTAACAAAAAAAATGAGGGTGCAGGCCCTGGGGGATGGGGTCCCCAGGGCCAATAAATTAGAAAAAGAAGGGGGGCCACACAGCCCTCCTTCTTAAAAAAATTAAAATAAATAAAAGACCGGCATCGCACCGGAGGCCACGCCCCCTCCTTGCAGCACTCTGCAAATGCGCCCCTGTCCATTTGTAAGTTGGGGAATTAATTCCCCTTCAATACTGAGGGTCCCTGAGGGCCAACTCGCCCAACAGGTATCTCCAATATGCGCCAGGGAGCTGCGTTGCAGACAGGTGTTCTGAGGCCACGCCCCTTTTTACACCTCTATGCAACGCAGCTCTGTGGCCTTACTGGAGGTACCTAGTGGGCTAGTTTGACCCTAGGGACCCTTAGGATTCAAGGGGACTTAATCTCTCAACTTAGAGCGGCCACAGGGCTCGTTTACACAGTGATGATGGGAGGGGACTGGGCCTGAGGTGACGTGTGCAAACACGCCCTGTGGCGCGTTTTAAGTTGGGGAAATAATTCCCTTTCAATCCTGTGGGACCCTGGGGGCCAACTAGCCCACCAGGTGCTTTCAGTAAGCACCACTGCTCTGCGTTGCAGAGAGGTGGTGCAGTCCGTGCCCCTTTTTACACCTCTCTGCAATGGCGCTTACTGGACGTACCTAGTGGGCTATTTTGCCCCTAGGGACCCTGAGGATTCAAGGGGACTTAATCTCCCAACTTAAAACAGCCACAGGGCATGTTTACACCGTGGGAAAGGGGGGGGACGGGGCCTGAGGTGACGTGTGCAAACACGCCCTATGGCGCGTTTTAAGTTTGGGAAATAATTCCCCTTCAATCCTGAGGGCCCCTGGGGGCTAACTAGCCCACCAGGTGCTTCCAGTAAGCGCCACTGAGCTGCGTTGCAGAGAGGTGGTCCAGGCCGTGCCACTTTTTACACCTCTCTGCAACGCAGCTCTGTGGTGCTTACTGGAGGTACCTAGTGGGCTAGTTGGACCCCAGGGACCCTCAGGATTCAAATGAACTTAATCTCCCAACTAAAAACGGCCACAGGGCGTGTTTACACAGTGGTGAACGGAAGGGACGGGGCCTGAGGTAACGTGTGCAAACACGCCCTGTGGCGCTTTTTAAGTTGGGGAAATAATTCCCCTTCAATCCTGAGGGACCCTGGGGGCCAACTAGCCCACCACGTGCTTCCAGTAAGCGCCACTGCGCTGCGTTGCAGAGAGGTGGTCTAGGCCGTGCCCCTTTTTACATCTCTCTGCAACGCAGCTCTGTGGCGCTTACTGGAGGTACCTAGTGGTCTAGTTGGACCCTAGGGACCCTCAGGATTCATGGGGACTTAATCTCCCAACTTAAAACGGCCACAGGGCGTGTTTACACAGTGGGGAAGGGAGGGGACGGGGCCTGAGGTAACGTGTGCAAGCATGCCCTGTGGCGCGTGTTAAGAGGTAGTTTAAATCCCCTGCCCTATTATATACTAGGGGCTTACAGAGGAGGTCATGCTAATCACAGGGGGACCCCAACGCATAGTGTTCCCTAGTATATGTAGGTGTTTTCACTGTATTCTGAGTGTCTTTTAACATAGCACTGGGTCTAGGACTGGTTAGTCAGACTCAGTTACCACCAGTATCCGTCTGAAAAAGTTGAGGGTACAGGATGATTTTGCAACAAGGCTTCTTTCTGCTCTTCTGTTTGTTTTTTCTGCATGGTATCCGTCTTCCTGCACTTTTCTTCATCTTTGAGGACTTCTGTTGCTTCTTTCTGCATTTATTTTTTTTCTTTCTGTGTGTTTTTTCTTCTTTCTTCACATGTCCTATCTTTGTAAGCATAGTTAGAAATTAGCATTTAAAAAACCTTTGAAATTCACTGAAAAAAACCATAGGTTTCAGGTACGTTATTGTTAGGAATTAGAATTAAAAAAACCTTAGAAATTAACTGAAGAAACCATAGGTTTCAGGGGCGTTATAGTTAGCTGGACTTTTCACTCGTACAAAACCATTGAAATTCCCCCGTTATAGTTAGTTCAGCTAACTATAACTCGCCCGCCTGCAATGCACTGCTGATGACGTCACATATTACATCACTCATGACCTGGTCAGTGTCGCGCACTCAAAGCGTACACATCACGGTGGGTGCGCGGATTCTAGCTGCCATTTTAGAAAAGTTGTGAAGGATCCACGTATGGTGTGCGATGGCTGCGTGTTTTTCAGTTACATCAAATACATTTAATATTACGTGATGTGCGCGATTGGTATGCAACCAGTCCGCGACTCCTGCTCCCGCGCATTCACGACACATGCGCATTACGGTACGAGATGCTTGCGTGGTGGCGGATCCTGCTTGACGTCATATACATGCTGGGGCGAGCTAGGTGCGCGACTCCCGCAAAAAAAATTATGTTCCAAAATGATATGTACGTGTCTTTAATATACATATTAGGGCAAGAGATTATCTAAGATATTCATAAAAATAACATATTTGTACTTTTAATAAACGTATATTATTTTTAAATATATTTTCGCGAAGTCGGGTGCATGCATCATGAGCGCAGAGAACCAGGTCAGCAGAGCTGATCTAGAGCCTAAGAAGCAGGTCAGCAGAGCTGCTCTAGAACCAGAGACCCAGGTCAGCAGAGCCGTTGTAGAGCTAGAGAACCAGGTCAGCAGAGCTGCTCTAGAGCCTAAGAAGCAGGTCAGCAGAGCTGCTCTAGAACTAGAGACCCAGGTCAGCAGAGCTGCTCTAGAGCCAGAGAAACCAGGTCAGCAGAGCTGCTTTAGAGGGAGAGAACCAGGTCAGCAGAGCTGCTTTAGAGCCAGAGAACCAGGTCAGCAGAGCTGCTCTAGAGCCAGAGAACCAGGTCAGCAGAGCTGCTGTAGAGCCATAGAACCAGGTCACCAGAGCTGCTTTAGAGCCAGAGAACCAGGTCAGCAGAGCTGCTCTAGAGGCAGAGAACCAGGTCAACAGAGCTGTTTTAGAGGGAGAGAACCAGGTCAGCAGAGCTGCTTTAGAGCCAGAGAACCAGGTCAGCAGAGCTGCTCTTGAGCCAGAGAAACCAGGTCAGCAGAGCTGCTTTAGAGGGAGAGAAACCAGGTCAGCAGAGTAGCTCTAGAGCCAGAGACCCAGGTCAGCAGATCTGCTTTAGAGCCATAGAACCAGGTCAGCAAAGCTGCTCTAGAGGCAGAGAACCAGGCCAGCAGAGTTAATTTAGAGGGAGAGAACCTCAGGCCCCCCTCCCTTCACCACTGTGCAAACGCGCCCGTTTTAAGAGGTAGTTTTAATCCCCCTGCCCTATTATATACTAGGGACTTACAGAGGAGGTAATGCTAATCACAGGGGTATCCCAACACATATTGTTCCCTAGTGTATGTAGGTGTTTTCACAGTATTCTAAGTGTCTTTTAGCATAGCACTGGCTCCTGACCTGGTTAGTCAGAGTCAGTTACTACCAGTACCCGTCTGAAAAGATTGTGGGCACAGGATGATTTTGTAACAAGCCCTATTTCTGGTCCTCTGTTGGTTCTTTCTGCACATGTCTTGCTTCTTCCTGCACTTTTCTTCGTCTTTGTGGACTACTGTTGCTTCTTTCTGCATTTCTTTTGCTTCTTTCTGTGCGTTTTTTCTTCTCTCTTCACATGTCCTATCTCTGTAGGCATAGTTAGAAACTAGCATTTAAAAAAACCTTTGAAATTCACTTAAAAAACCATAGCTTTCAGGCACCTTATAGTTAGAAATTAGCAGTTAAAAAACCTTTGAAATTCACTGAAAACAACATTGGTTTCAGGCCCGTTATAGTTAGAAATTAGCATTTAAAAAGCCTTAGAAATTACCTGAAAAAAACCATAGGTTTTAGGGAAAGTTATAGTTAGTTGGACATTTCACTCGTACAAAACCATAGATTTTCCCCCGTTATAGTTAGTTCAGCTAACTATAACTAGCACCCCCGCAATGCACTGCTCATGACATGGTCAGTGACATCACTGATGACATCTCAAATGATATGTGTGTTAGACTTTATGGAAAAGGTGCAATTATTACAGTTAACGGTGTCATCACGGTGTCTCAAATTACCGTGAAAACGGAGAATAGGTCTGAAAGATGTTTTTTAAAGAAACTTAGTAGAAAATATGAGTTTAAACATGCTTTAAAATAAATTGTATATAGCAATATGTGTAGTGCAAAGTTCAGAATGGATTTTTTTACATATTATTTTTGGATATGTAGGTGGTCATTAAATGTCTGCCTTTGTTTTCCGTTTTCGCATCATGTCCATGGGGATCGCAATTATCAATGTCATCGCGATCTCGCTTGCCTTCTTGAAACCTGAAAATAGTGTTTGGGGTGCGTACGAGTTTCCTGGAAACTCACAACAAAAATATGAGTTTGAAAAGTACAGTTATAAAGTCTTACTGTTAAATATACGGTGGAATATTTCTATATATATGTTTTACACGTAGTACAATCCATATGTTCTTCGTGACTATTGACGTCACCATGATGACGTCGGTAGTCGTGAATGTAATTTTTTTCTAAAGGTGGTTTTCTCTAAATTGATCATAGAAAGAAAAGATAAAACAATATCTCTCTAAATATTTAGACTTAAACTTACTTTAAAATATATTCACATTTATTTTTCCGGTATGTGAAATACATTTACTGATCACAGATTCTCCACAGTAAATGTGACAATGTTGTGCCGACTCACAAAATTGTTAAAAATAAAACCAGTTATTAATGTACTTTCTGATAAACCCATGCCAAATCAAAAAAATGAGTGGTATATAATATAAATATTATCTGAAACGACTCCCTCGTGACCTAAATTTCTTTTACAAATCCGAAATTAAATTCAGCATGGGCTAAACAACAAAAAAATTCAAGAAGAAAACTATGTTTGTAAATATTAACATTATTTATTTGGCTTGTTTGTGTTATCAAATTCTTTTTACTTTCTTTTCCTTTTGTTTAAATATAAAACCATTGTTGTAGACATATACAGACAAAATTACATGATTGTTACATCAAATTTAAACGCAAAACATTCTAGGTCAGTAACCCTTGAGTAAGAAAACAAGGCAAAAATTCATACATCCTACATCGCAAACATTCACCCTCATATACACTCATACTACATTCACTTACACATATATCTGGAAAGTGGTAGACAAAAGGTTGCACAGTTTCCACGACCAATTAAAATGACTGTATATAACAGGATCTGAACAGCATTGGTCGACACACGTTTCGGTGGCTTAAAGAATGTTAGCACCACCTTCATCAGGACCTTAGCCAGATATCAGAACAACACAAGAACACCCAGGGGATACCTGAAAGGTATAAACAACATTGTATTCAAAGCCCATGTAGAGAACAAATAAGTCGATTGTACCTTAATGTACAACTTATGATTCACGTATTAGTTAAAAAATAGTGAAGAGACAGAACTTACACCTGAACTAAAAAACACCGCATAATGAGCACATCATGCAACAAAGAGTGACATAAGTCCCTCCCCATACTCACTTTATGGGGAATGTCAAATAAGGCTTTGAATAGAGATATGCATCAGCCACCTTGTGCCATAGTGAACAGCCTAAAAGAGAAAGAACAGCCCACATACTCAAAAGAAGGGAAGCAGACCTCGCCAAGTGACTGTCCCCTGTTACATTGTGAACGTCAATTATAGGAAATAAAAGCTCATTGTAGGGTACTTACTAGTACTGTCAATATTGGGGAGAGAGCCACTGACAGTCTCTGTCTATGGTGGCTATATTCTTAGTTAATACAACACGTTCTGTCAAGAGAAGTGACACAGAAGGTGTCATTGGTAAGGAAAACCAAAATTGGTATGCTGGAAATATCTTTACAGAGGGCCAGTGGTATCTTACCTAAAGATCTTTTATATACTGAGCAGTAGATATAGTGTGTACACATGATTTGCATCAGTGGGTGGAATCTCCTGTGAACAAAAAAACAGAAAATTGATATATCTAGAAGGGAGGTATGATAGTAATTGCTATTCTGTCTGAGTCATAAAATACAACATACCTTATAGTGAAAATAATTTGGACCAGTTAATCACGTTAAATCGGTCTGTGCCGGTCAGCTTCGTAGGTATCTCATTCTCTATATTGTGAACTCGTCAAAATCAGTGCCGAACGGCTCTACGAAATAATTACAAGGAGTTTGTCAGTTCTAGGTCACATTGCTTAAAAAGAGCTCTCCATCCTGGTAACACCCAAAGTGTATATCTGTCGCTAGGTTGTTACATCTTAAACCACGCATATTACAAATTCCGTGTGCGTATCTTTGTATTCCAAATATAGCCAAATAGCTCCTGGTTGAGCTTTATGGCTAGATGGTATGCCATACATGAGCCTTTAAAACATAAACCCGGAAACATGTTCTACAAGGGTCACCGCGAGGATAAATGAGGGATTCTAAATAGTAGAAGCCAAGCACCACGTATTAGACAAAGTGCAGTGTATGTACCTAAGTTTCAGTATTTATTTTGCCCAATTTTGAGACATATCCAAACTGGGTAAAAGATTAACAATGGCTGCAAGGAACTGTTCCTAATAGTAAGCACAAAAAAGGCATTCTGCCGCTAGTGGTCAGGAGTGATAGCGTATATTAACGAGATGCACAATAGAGGAATATGTTGGGTGCCGAGATCGATCTTACCATAGTATGTAGGCACAGAGTCGTCTATAAGTCAATAACGAAGGGACCGGATGGAGAAAGCAGCGAGGTTGAACTCGGCAGGCGCTGTAGTGTTTTTATAAGGTACGCGTTCCAACTTAACGCGCGAAATGATATTGGCCACATGATGTATGGTCGAAACTAATGAAAAGACTAAAAGTAGAGAAAATCGCGCCATCTTGAATTGGTAAATGAAGTACCAGACAAAAGAAATGGTTGTACGAACGGATACATGGAAAGGTAAAGTTAATTATTCACTACAACGGCTACACAATAAGAAGACATATAATCTTACGGATAGAACACAGATGCATCTATTTTATTATTGCTTAAACACATGACACTTATGGGACACTTCTTACAGTAATGTGCCCCAGTGAGCGTCCTACATAATGCGAACCATGTGAAGATAGACAAAAATGTTTATCAGAATATTGTTCCCCAACTGAATGTATGGACAGGGAATCATAATAATCATGGTAAGATGCGACTTGATGTAGACATAAGATGATTGCTATGCCAAAACGCGGCACCTTCATAGGGCATGTAGACATGCGTTTGTTATATATGCCTGTACATTTAACTGGTTCTTGGCAATAGCTACCCTAGAAGAGAATCATAAAATAGGATACAGCCAAGGAATGAATGAAAGAATGATAACTTAGACTTCATATAAATATAATACACAATATCCAATTATACGAAGAAAATACGACAATCTTAGTGGTTCACTTTGAAAAAATGGATCTTATAATTAAATATTAGAATTTTAAAAAACCTTAGAAATTCCTTGAATAAAACAAAAGGTTACAGGGATATTATAGTTAGGAATTAGAATATATTATTTTTTTTAGAAATTCACTGAAAAAAACAAAGGTTACATTAAAATTTTAGTTAGGCTGACATTTCACTGTACAAAACCAGAGAAATTCAGCAGTTATCGTTAGCTGATCTAACTATAACTTGTGCCCCCACAATGCATTGCTTATGACCCCCCATATTACATCACTCATTACATAATCAGTGACATCACTGATGACATTTCAAATAAAATCACTGATGACATCACTGATTCACTGATGACATCATCTACATATTCTCTGACACACTCACTCACACCCCAATATAATTGTTTATACACCCACTCCAATTTCTATACTAGCATTCTCAAAACCATTGGCACACCCATACCTTTATTTACATACCCACTCACTGATTCATAGGTCTACACACACATCCTCTCAGTTACCCACACAGCCACTCATACAGAAACACTCACTGATACAGCCACTTATATATCCATTCATAGACCTATACATTCACTCACATACAGTTAGTTACTCATAAAGCTACTCGCACACCTTCTCACTTACCCATAAAGTTAATCAGACAACTACTTACTCACCTATACAGTTATACACACACCCACTCATCTATTCTTACAGATAATAATGCATACTCACTCACCTATACATTTACTGACATAAGCACACACTCACCCATACAGCAACTCTCACAAACACTTACTCACACATACAGTCACTCATATACTCTAACACTCACCTATACTGCCTTTCACATATACAGTTACTCACCCATATACCAGTGACACATCCATTCACTCACTGACACAGCCATACACACTCAATCACCCATACAGCTCCTCAAAGATGCACTCAATAACCCATACAGCCACTGACTCATCCACCCACTCATCCATGCAGGCAGCCGCACACCCCCTTCCCCACCCACACAGACACTCAGACAATACACATATTTTATTGATTTTGTTCTTTTTCCATTTCTCAAGGATTTATGTTCGTATATTAATGACACAATGGATTTTATTCAAGTATACCAGGGCATTGAATAGGAATCAAATTTCCTGCTGATAAAACTGGACATTACAAGCCGTTATACAAGTATTTCGCATCAGGGGGAATTGCAGTCCCTAGAGAACTTTCTAAAAGGCTGGCCCCTTAAATTCCCTGAGCCTGGCATAATGGTGTTACAACTTATATCGTCCTGTCAGAACAATAATACATTTTTGTTTTCTGAGCAACTGTATTTACAAAAACAGGCTACTCAAATTCTTAGTGGGAGCAGCATGAGGCCTGGGCAGGGCCCTATGCACAATGGATGGAAAAGGTGGCTCTGTGGGCCGGGTATATAGAGGATCTACTTATCATATGGCAAGGAACTCAGAAAGAAAAGAGCAATACATTGCAGATCTTAATGATAATGGGCCAGATGTACAACCTTTTTGCATGTGCAAATTCGCTCGCAAACTGATTTGCGCATGCTAAAATGGCTGTTTACTATGTACAAAAGCCACTCACAATTGCCACAAACAATTTGCGAGTAAATACCGACACGCAAAAATTGGTCATACAATTTGCGACTACCAAATTGCGAATCGCAATTTGCGAGTCGCTAAATTGCATTAACAGAACAATCTGTAAAAGTCGCAAAAAGGCCATTTAGCACATGCAATCTACCACTAAACAGCAACAGAGGGTAATCATGTCCAACCCAGAATGCATCACATACCTTTCAACAATGATTGCCCTGTATTGGTTAGCAAGGAGGAGGCGGATAATGGTGGCATGGCAGAGGAGAAGAAGACAGGAGAGGATATGCAGTCAGGGTGACATTGTTGGATAAGACTGAGGGGATATTTATGATCAGTACAGGCGAAGTAGCAGGGTCATACTAAAGCTCATTGACAACCTAAAGCCACAACTTGAGAGTAGTACCATCCCGCACTGAATATATTTTTCGCAAAAGAAAAAGCACACATTCCCTCAACATACAAGTAGTGTGTAATGCAAAGAACATCATAACAGATATTGTAGCCAAATACCCAGGAAGCACCCATGATGCTTTCATTTTCCGGCATAGTGGCCTACATCAAAGGTTAGAAAGAGGTGACTTTGACGATGATACCTCCTTGGTAATGTTATCACCTGTTCCCAAACTTTTATTAATGAAATAGAATGCCTGTAAGCATTCAACATCAACATCATATGTCTCACAACAGGTGACAGTGCAAATGCTCTGCGTCCGTGGATCCTCACACTGTACCTGTTGCCCACCAACATCCATGAAAAGCGGTAAAACACTGCAAACAGGTGCACAAGGACAGTGATTGAGCTTACTTTCAGAATACTGAAATCACGCATTGGATGCCTACATAAGAGTGGTGGAGCCCTGCAGTATGTGCCAGAGACAGTCTGTAAAATTTTGGCAACATGTGCCATGCTATACAACATGGCCTGCAGCCGTGACTGCCATGGATGTGGCTGACACAGACTCTGAGGATAATGGCCCGGGCCCACCTGCCCAACAACTAGGGGATGGCAGCGCTGCAGCAGAGGGGAGAAGGCGCAGGGACCAGATTGCAAACAACTATTTCTGAAAGGTACATACACACCAGCTAGTCACTCAGCTGTACAAAATACATGAGTAATTGTGAATGCCAATGGCTGTTTAATTTACACACATCCATTTGTTTAGTAAGACAACATGTGCATCAGTAACCTTCGCATAATGACAGCAATGGGAAAATAATTGGGTTCCATCACCATTAGAAAAAAAAATAATGTAAATGTAAGTTGTTTGGGAAGCAGTGAAATGTCATTTCCTGACACTGCGTGTGGCCTGGCCTGAGGTGCCACTAGCCATCCCAAGGTTGCGGCTGCTGCTTCTGCGCAACATAGGTGCATCTGTGGCTGACATGCTTCTCCTGCTTGATAACTTGCTATCAGTGCCACCAAGTCCAACATCCCAAGTAACTGGTTTGTCTGCTGTGTCTCAACTGCAGCTGTGATCTTCTCCAAACCACGCGCCACATCACCGCTGTAGTGATCCATTTCCACTTGTAGGCCAAGTGTGCGCTGACTCTGTCTATTGGTGGCATGAGACAGCCTGTTGATAGCCCTGGTGAGACTGTTCATTTTTTAGCCTCTGCTGCACTCAATGTGCCTCTGGTTCTCTCTGTCCGCTGCAAACTATTTGGCCAGGTTGGCCATGGTGCTGGTGAGGGTGTCCAGTTTTCCCTCTATTCTGGACTGCTTTTGGGCCAGTTTTGTTGTCACCATATGGAAGCCCTGGGTCCTTCTCAGATGTCTTTGTTTTTTTATCTGGTTATGTATGCGCTGTATCTGCAGCATTTCTCTGTCAATGGGAGCTGACATTGCCTGACTGAATGACCCATCTGTGGACATGCCTTGGGACTGCTGCTGTGACTGTTGGGTTCTCTGTGCATGACGCACACGGATGGAATGAGGCCATGGTGGTGTGATGTTGTGCTGGGTCTGGTGAGGTGGCAGTTGGTGTTGGTAAGGGAGTGGTTGCAGCTGCAGTGGAAGTGTTGTCAGTGGGCCTATCCCCACTTGTATCCCCAGCATCCTGTCTTTCCTCAACTTCCTCTGACTCGTGGCTATTCGAGGTGTCCCCATCGGTATCCTCTGCTTCAAGTGGTGTGTCTATGTGACAAAAGAGTTGAGAGATGATAATTAAAGATGTGTTTCACTGTATCACTGTTATGTCTATGTTAATCAGATCAACTGATTTCCTCACTACAATTGTTTTGACACATACTACATTTCCCATGATGCAACACTTTGGTTGTTTGTTGTTATTGCATGGATGTATGCTTGTGTTTGATTAGTATGCATGCACAGTACAGGCATTAGTGGGTGTGCAAACATCACATGCACAGTTTTCACTTACCAGGTGTTATGGATGTCTGGGATGTATCCAGGGTACCAAAGCCTACTACAGCTGCCCTCTCCAGGGTGGCTTCCACCATTGCCTCTGCTGGTGTCGGGTCAGCTGATGTGGATTGTCCACCTCCTGTCTGTTTTGCAGCTTCAAGGCACTCTGCCACCCTCTTTTTTACCATGGAGCATAGGTCATACCATCTTTTCTTGATGTCATCGATGGGGCGGTGTGCTACTCCCACGGCATTGATCCTTCTCTGCATGATGCGCCAGATCTTCTTCTTTTCACTTTCAGCCAGACGGTAGGATGTTCGGCCAAATAATTCCTCATGATGATTACAGCATTCCTCTGTAATTATATGGAGTTCCTTTTGTGCAAAATTCAGCTTGCGCAGTCTCTTGCTGGTCATCTTTGCACTCTCAGCAGTGACTGACTATTCTGCTGCACCAGTACATGTGCTTCTTTGTGATCAGGAGTCGATTTGGGCACCACTTCCTGTTTGTGTGGTCCTTCAACCCAACCAGGAAGTTTGACTTTTTTTAAATTCAATTTTAGCTGTTTGTGAGTGCTTTATTGCGATGTTCACACACACTCGCAAATTGCGCATGCAAAAACGGTGAGTGTGACTCGCTATTAGCGATTGTCCCAAATATCGGTGCGAGTCAATAGCGACTTGCAATTTGGTTGGCAGAGGTGCTGGTAGGTAGCGAATAGCGACTCTCTAATAGTGACTCGCTATTTTTCGCTATTAGCGAGTCACTATTTTTGGTGGTCGTACATATGGCCCAATGTCTACAATTTACATTTTACGAGCTGTATTAGCAGCATTGAAGTGGCATATTTAGACCTGCCAGTATATGTAGAAAACAATCACTTACTCACAAGGCTTTTCAGAAAGGCAACAGCTGGAAACTTTATATTACATTCTAAGAGTCAACACCCATGTAGCCTTATGAACAGCATTTTGTATGGGGAACTCTTGGGTCTTAAATGCAATTGTTCCACGTCACAAAGTTATGAGCAGGCAGAACGTGATGCTATTAGCAGATTTGAGAGGAGGGGGTACTCCAAGAAAATTTGAATAACAACAGCTTGCAAGATTTGAGAGATGAGCAGACCAAACTTATTGAATGCAAAACCTAGAGAAACAAAAAAGGAGTCAGTGACAAGGTTGAGTCTCAATTTTTATGCAAAGACTAGGGAGATTAGCCAAGTAGTGAGGAAACATTGGGACATTCTTCAGGCTGATCCCACCATTGGCCGTACATTACCCAAAATGCTGAGTATAACACACAGAAGAAGCACCTCCTTAAAAGTATTTCTGGTGTATAGTCATTTCATGAAGAAGACATCTGAAAAGCTCAAGGTGACTGGTTTCTTTCCGTGTTTTAGGTACAAAGCATGCAGGAACAGTAGGAAGATCAAAGAATAGGAGGGTTTAGGAGCCACAAAATTGAAAAATATCACAAAATTGTTACATTGTGACTCTAACTTTGTGGTATATTGCCTGGTGTGCCCATGGGAGAAAATGTACATAGGGAGTACAGTGCACCAGACCAAGAAAGAGTACTGGAGCACATCAGGGCAATAATAATCAAAGATGAGTCTTACCCTGGAGCTAGGCATTTTGCCACATTAAAGAGGAGTGAGAGTAGTCTCCTGCGCTTCTTCTGTTTGGACCAGGTACCATGTAAAGAGAGAGGGGGAGACAGATTGCAGATTCTGAGAAGGCTGGAATCACAATATATAATTGAATTGAGAAACTGCACCCCATGGGCTTTCAACAGTGATGGACCCACATTGGGTGAATACATGTCACCAATTAACAGTACGGTCATTCAATTTGCACTTTAAAAATTATTGGATATATGGGTATTGAGCACATAGTCACTTTAGTGAGGCATTGGCACTTTTTATATTGCGAGTACAGAATCATAGCCCATTCAACACATAATTGATATTTATTTATGGCGGGATAAATTGCAAAGGAAGAAGAAGAAGTGGAGTTTGAAACATCAATTGCATGCTAAATCCAGATTGGATTAATGGAAGGCAGATACATGGAATGAAATCTATCTGATTTTACCACTTTGAATTTATAGGCAGAACCTATTTTTAACATGCTTTTAAATATGTTCATATTTTATCTGACTAATTAATTTTGATACTGCAGATAATGTGGTATAATATTAAACAACTATTTGCCTATTTATTGTATATTAATTGATTGCTGTGTGTTCTCAATTGAAGATACATCCCTATGATCCCTGCAAGCACGGAGAATTCCGCGAGCTCGTGGAATTGCTAGTGCCGCCAGAAGAATTGTTGTCTCCAGTGATCATGTGTGTCTGTAACTTTGCCACCGCATTGAACGGCGCCGGGGTCCCTTGAGTGAGCTGTCCATCATAATGGGTAAAGGGCGGGAAGACGTTGCATACTGCTAGTGTGTGTGGGGTGGGGCTTCTGTGCGAGTTCACATGCCTCTTGTTTATAAAGGATCAGAGGCTGAGCACTATCTGAGCAGCAGATGAGGAGAAAGAACCTCCTGGTCACAGGAACTACACAGGGATTGTACTCGATAAAGTCATGGATGCAAAGACCTCCATCAAGCATCATGGCTAATTTTTTACGGTAGATATGGAGAGAAAGCACACTTGCCCAGCCTCGAGGGTCCTTCAGCTTCCAGAACTTTGTGCTAAGTTTTTATAAAAAGGGCGCTACCTGACCACGGAAACCTCACACTACTACTCCACTACGAGCGTGCCGCCACCACTCAGCAACCACTTACCTTTTGCTCCTAACTCTCTGAGACACGTATGCTCCAAATCCTACTGCTCTATGTCCTCACAGTGGGTTATGAGACAGACAATGAGACGGGGAATGAGATGAACACAGCATCTGAGCTACTGTGTGTACCTGCTGGTGCTCATGATAGCCCTGCCTAGCAGCCAGTGACACTCCAACCCGACAGCAAATTCCCTGCATCCTGAAGTCCCTTATCTTACAGGGAACAGAGTTCGAGGGAAGCCAGGCTTAGGTCCCAGGTATTAAACTTAAAAGGTACTCCAGGATGAATTTGAGGAGGGAGTAAAGTGTAATGCAGCTTTGAGCGGGGGCGCAGACATGATAGTTTGTGAGAAGTAAAAAACAGGTGAATAGGAGGAAAAATAGAGGCTTCCGCTCATATCTTCCATTTGAAAAGCTTTAACTGCAGGCGGATATTTACTTAACATTCACAGAAAATTCCCATTTCACATGGAAACACTTCAAAGGAACATTTCATGGTTTTAGGCAATTAATTCAATGTAGTCGCTGAAAAGATTAAAGACCCCGTTTTTCTATTAAAAGCACTGGAAATAAACATCTCCTGACGATGACAATCACAGACAGCATGTAATATGTTTTCATGCGTGGGCATTGTCAATGGACATTTGTGTTGTTTGTAAGAAGTACTTTCAGTGTACTGGAACCGAGATCAATTTGTCAGGACTGGAGTCCAAGACTTATAAATGTCTGGCCACGACCACAAGTCCTTGTGGTGTGTCAGACAGTGTGCAGAGGCGTGTGACCTGCCAGCCACTGGGTCAGATCCTGGCATGATTGTTTGAGCCTTTCATCCTTCCAAGGGCAATGCGTGCGCACTGGGTTAGATGGCATCATGATAACTGCAAACAACGAGGTTTGATTCGTTATGCTTTATTTATATCTGTAAGTGCTTCCTGTTGAGGTTTCAGGAGCGATGTGCCAGAATGAATCCTGCCCAACATATTTATCCAAGAACATACCACCGTTTTGTGCAATACCCCTACTCATCATGCTCACGAATTCCGCTACGCTGCGGATCGTGGAATGTTCGTCAATTCCGCACCGAACGGAATTTACCTCCCACCCTTAATGATAATGTGTATAGGCATAAATATAGTAAGTGTAACTGGTGATAGAAAAAGCATGACTACAGGTATATGCTGAGTTGTATTTGAGCGCTTCCAATATGGCTGCCATGTAAAGAGTAATCCAGCCGATCAACAGCATAAATCCATTCTTTGATTCCGAAGTGCTGCTGCTACCAATGAAACTTATGTATTTAACATGTCAGTAATGGGATTGTAATTTGTAATGACAAAGGCCAGGGGACGAAAGGCACCTGTCAGTTGTTGGTGATGGCTGGCACATATAAAATAAAAAATATAAAAAGCACATGCTTGGAGTGCGCAGTATTCCTGTTTCGGCAAAAAGTATATGCATATACATAGGCTCATGAAATTGAAAGGAAGAATGCAGCTCAGCCCCCATCCTAGAGCCAATGATGGCCCTGGGGAAAGCAAAGCCCCAGTGCCGACTCCTGCTATGTTCCACGGTGCTCACTCCCAGACATAGCTGTTTGCTCTGACAGGTTCCGCCAAGCCACAGCGAACACTATGTTTCCAGCAAGCGAGAGCGTAGATATGCTCTTGCTTGCTGGAAGCAAAGCTTTCATCTGTTTCCCTGCCCACTGTCAAGCAGGCAGGGAAACAGATGAAACAATTGCTCTGTATAGTAGCTCCCTGTTGGTGAATGAAATGACAGCTCTTGCAGGAGGTCGGGAGACATGAGGGACTGCATGGGCCTTGAAGCTCCCTATGCAGTCTGAGAGAAAAGAGGCAAAATCATGGTCAGAAACAAGCAGAAAGAGGCAGAATAAAGGTCAGAAAAGAGCAGAAAGAGGCAGAATATAGGTCAGCAACAAGCAGAAATAGTCAAGATAAAGCTCAGAAACTATCAGAAAGAGGCAAAATAAAGGGCAGAAGCAAATAGAAAGAGGCAGATTAAAGGTCAGCAATGAGCAGAAAGAGGCAAAATAAAAGTGTGAAATTAGTAGAAAGAGGCAGAGTAAAGGTCAGAAACAAGCATAAGGAGTCAAAAGAAAGGTGAAAAATAGGCAGAAAGAGGCAAAATAAGTGTAAGCAATGAGTTGAAAGAGTCAGAATAAAGGTCAGCAACAGCAGAAAGAGGCATGATAAAGGTGAGAACCAAGCAGAAAAAGACAGAATAGAGGTTCGAAATGAGTAGAAAGAAGCAGAATACAGGTCAGAAACGAGCAGCAAGACCCAGAATAGAGATTGGGAACAAGCAGAAAGTGGCAAAATAGAGGTCAGAAATAAGCAGAAAGAGACCTCTAACGACCCTCAGCAGACAAAGAGACTTCATCCCCCAACCAGTAGTGCTCCAGGAAGCCTGTTTGCAGAATGGTTAAAAATTGAGCTGGGCTTCCGGCTAGGTCCCAACAATCCCACTGTGGGGGATTCACTTGTGGGAACAATAGGCATTCTTGGCCCCCAAAGACTCTCAGCAGTCAAAGAGACTTCATCATACAACCAGTAGTTCTCCAGGAGGGTTGTTTGCAGAGTGGTTGAGAAAGGGTGCAGGGCCTCCAATGTGGTCTCAGCAATCCCACTGTGGGGGACTTACTTGTGGCAACAATAGGGGTTCATGACCCTTAATGACCCTCGGCAGCTAAGGGGAATTCATACCTCAATCAGTAGTGCACAAGGTGGCCACTTTGCAGAGTGTTTGAGTAAGGGAGTGGGGCCTCCAATGAAGTATCAGACATCCTGCTGCGGAGGACTTACTTGTGGCAACAAGGGGGTTTCTTGGCCCCAACGACCCTCAGCAGCCAAGGACAGCTCATCCCCAACCGGTAGTGCGCAAGGAGGGACCCTTTGCAGGGGTGTGATAAAGGGGACAGAGTCTCCAATTAGGTCTCAGCAATACAACTCTGAGGAACTTACTAGTGGTAACAATATGGGTTCTTGGACCCCAACAACCCTCAGCAGCCAAGAGGACTTCATCAGTGTTTGCCAAGCAATACTACGCCCACTCATGGAACTTTGCGGAATTTGGCAGAGTTTCTTGGTAACTCTGAGGATTTCCATAGAGCGAAACTCTGCGAGTTCAGCCCAGACCTAAAGAAAATGAGCACAAAACAAACAGTATCCACTCAGGTAATCATGCACCCACTCAAAGAACAACTAACACACTCTCACAGTAACACACAGACACATTCACTGATGCACAGACTCACAGACACAGACACTCATGCACCCACTTTAAGAATCCCTCATACTCATTGTCACCCACTGACAGATCTACTCAGAGACTCACGCACTGACTCATAGACTCTCTCAGAGACTCACACACCCACTCACAGACTATCTATCTGTCTATCTGTCTGTCTATCTATCTATCTATCTATCTATCTATCTATCTATCTATCTATCTATCTATCTATCTATCTATCTATCTATCTATCTATCTATCTATCTATCTATCTATCTATCTATCTATCTATCTATCTATCTATCTATCTATCTATCTATCTATCTATCTATCTATCTATCTATCAATCTCTATCTATTCATATATATGCACAAATATATATATACATATGTTGGCCCAGCAGCGAATGACTTCCCTTTGGATCCCATCTGCGGCAGCTCATGCTGTCCTGCACTGACCCCCAGCACAGTTTGCATTCAGCTAGGCTGTACCCTACGCCAAGCCTGCCCCCAACATGAAGGGAAGGTGGCACTGCTCAAACAAAATAGAAAACAAATCAGTGCTGTCATTGCTGATACTCTGGAGGATGATGATAGTGTGGCACCTTTTGGACCAGGAGCTGTCAAACCTGCCGCCTGCCTCCGTACACTGGAGCGGGGATGACAAAAAACACAAGCAGTCAGGGAGGGGGAAATGAAAATGAAACACACAGAGACAGAGAAAGTCCATAGACAGTAGAATAAGTGCTTCAAATTAGAGGGGTTATCAGCAAAAGAGTAAATCTCGACTGGAGTTTGCATATAAAGCGTGGCTGCCACCCGACGGGTATCCTGGCGCAAAACAATGGACAACATGTGTTTTACAACCCTACTGGCTCTTCATCATAAATTTCAGCTACAACCAAAGTTGCAAATGGATGTATAAAAAATGTATGTGTGGCAGAATGTCATATGTTCTACTTGTAAATTATATTTGTATAGTGCTCTCTATCACTGACCAAGCATTGAAGCGTTTTGTGGCAAATAGCACTATACCCAAGAATACAGTGACATAACTAGTAGAGTAGGAATTTGTGCCTACTTTTTTCTTTTAGATTAGCTGTAGTAAGTTTGTTAAGTTTGTTCTGTTGAGTTCTCATGTGTTTAGTTGTGTTTTGCATAGGGATAGAATAATGGAATATATTGTATACCTAAAAACATACAGTATCAACTAATAATTTACTCTCATATTTGAAACATATTCCTCAAACAAAACATTTCAGTATAATGTGTTGTTTTCGTATAATGTAATTATGTTATTTAAATGTATTAATAAATTGCTTTCTGTACCTAAAATGACTGCAGGTTTATAAGTGAATGTTTCATTATAAACAGATCAAATTATGTATATTTGATAACTATCATTTAAACATATGAACAATATTGCTAATTCCTACTCTCCTGCGGCTGCTTTTATACTTGCTGAGCTTATCAAATAATAAATAAATAATTTCAAAAGGAATCAAAGTCATGTTATGAGAATCAATACTTAATTATTCCTTACCATAAAATGTTGTTGATACTCTTTCCATAATGTGCAGTTTCTCATATCAATAGAGTAGCAGTAATTTCCTCTTTCCCTATACAAAAAAATTATCCTATTACAATATAATACATGTCTTGAAAGTGTTAGAAATGGTATATCGAGATAAGGTTTACTTACACTTCATCGACCCACCAACACAAAATTAAACAATTGAACATCCCTAACATTCAACTATAACTTTGAATACAGTTTGGAAAAAAAGGTGTCTCATGTCATCAATTTTTATACTTAGTTATTTGTTTCTAGAATAAGTTACAATACGAATACAAGTAAGTATAGTATCACATAAGAAGCACTTACATCCTGAAACCACAAAGTGTTGATTGCATCTGTTCAAGATTCCTTTTATAATAAGTGTATACATACTCTGCAAACAGCTTCATCGGAAATTCAGCGGCCAAAATTATCAAATAATGTCGCAATAGCATAATTCTGTAAATATCGCTCAATAATCCTGATTAAATGTTACTTACATATTAAGCCATGCATACTCCTAATTAACCACTCCATTCACCGTATACTAAAATATGTGACTACATCTTTATAAGATAGCCACTACAGATAGTCAAGTTCTAATTTAACGTCTTTTTAAATCTCTTAGTGTTACATTACATAGCCATGTTACTAACACAATTGAATATACAGTCATTATCACAATATCATAATGTAGTGAGTTATTTCAACCATTGAGTTTAACAATCAAGTTTACTAGATCAATTATCTTGCTATGATAGGCTCTCATCTGGAGATGTGCCATTTATTCACCTATTGACAGTAGGAAAGGCAGTCTAATTTATTTACAGATTTCAGATGATGGAAACAGTGTTTCTTACATTTGGAAAGTAATATTATGGGATATGGGATATGAACTACTATTCTGATATCATTCATGGCAATGGATTGCACTGTTACTGGTCTTAAGTCAATCTTGTATACAACTTTGGAGTTCTTCATCGCTATGAACACTGAATTTGATCACCATTGGTTTATAAATCAAAACATCTTCAAGGTTCCTTAGTTTCAGTTTCCTGATACCACCTCTTCTAGGTTGATTGAGAGCTATAATTCCTGCAAATCTAATTCCTGATAAGATAATAAGAAAGTGTCCTAACCAAACGTGAATTGCCATAGGGAATGCTTTGATAATTATTCTTCAATTCTCATTTGTTCTTGGCAAGTTTCTATTGATAGATCCTGCACAGATTTTCTTGCTAAACAAGTAACAGCATAAATACAGTAGTTTGCGGTACAATTTAAGAAATTTCAAATGTGATTTTCAGGTCTGTAAATTCAGATCCGTTTCTTTAGAATTGTCTCAATAATGACTGATGCCACATTTGTAAAAGCCATTTATAGAAGCCAATCTACTAATTTTCCTGTTAATATCACAATACTTAAAGTTATCACTCAGGCTTAAGAGATCTTTGATTTGTGTTTTTTTCTGTTTGTGATGTATGGTTTTCTATTTAGATACATATACATCTATCAGCAGTAAACACCACTGCTTCGTTAGGAATTTATACATTTCTGTATTATTTTTGCTATATTTAGTGATAAATCGAATGATTTATTTCGTTTCAGTAGCGTTCACATTTTGTATGGGTTCATTCCTAGGCATCACATCCTGCGATCTAATATCAGCTTTGGCAGCAACTGCAGCTAATGTAAAGCTACTATAGCTTCTCTGCAAGAAATTCTTTTACAATTTTTATAATATTAGTTTTTTCCTGCTTAGAGTTAGCATACATATTGAAAGTATGATATTATTTAAGACATAACTTGTACATCATTAATAACTTAAACAGCATACATATTTATATAAACAGAGGGGGAGAGTACAAAGTGGGGGATCTGCAAGATTTTTTGTTTTTTATTTGGTACCGTGTTCTTGATATTCCTCTTCTTCTCTGCAGAAGTATTTGGCATTTAATGCCTCACTATAAGGTATATTGCTGATTAGGTGTCTCACATGTGACATATAAAGTGCTATCAGTGAATGTAACTTTTCTCTGCAGGTGTCTGATCAAGGTGTCTTTATCTTCATTCATACTCTACTCAAAGCTGAGTTTATGTACATTATGGCTAAGTGTGAAGAGTCACTGGTCTGCCATGTGTAAAACATTTCCTTGACATAAACATTATGCAGTAAAATGAAAATCTATTTTTAAAGAGCATGAAGAAATTGCTATTGAAATAAGAAATTACAGAAAGATTATCAAACATATTTTTGGGCAAGGGATAATTAATTATTGATACACACCAATGCCCATAATACATTTTCACATTTTACATAATGTGATAAGCACAGAAGAAAGTACTATGTCAGTTTCTGAATGGTGGAATGTAGCACTGTTGTTTTTAAGGTAAAATGATCTTTAGCAAATGTAAATCAATGTGATATTGAATTATAATGGAACATATACTGATGAACGTGATCATTATTAGGTACAGAATGCAATTTATTTATACATTTAAATAACACGATAATCACATTCTACAAAAATACCCCAGCATATTGAAATGTGTATTATGTAAATACTTTCAGATATAACAGTAAATTAACAATTGTTACGGTATATTTTTAATTGCACTGCATACTACATTCTGACACACACATATTTTCACATATCCGTTTGCAGGTTTTGATTGTAGTTAAAATTTATACTGGCCCTGATGAAGCGACGGAAGAGGTGTGAAACATGTGTTGGTCATTATTGTGATGAGATATTATGAGAATAAAGGAAATACATTTCTTCAGAAAACAAATACTGTCTTTGAAGCTCTCATTTTGGTCCAATGATATGCCTTGTTTATGTTATTTTATTTTATTTTGTGTTAATAATTGTGTTATGTTTTGTAATTAATTTAGAGATCATAACAAATGCGGCTTCATTTTGAGCCAAAGGCAGCACTTTCAATTAAGATTCCAGTGACATTAACTATTCGCCACTGTAAAAGTGGTAAGATGTCACTGCCCTTGCTCCACAACTATTTAAGACACCTGTTAGCACAATACTGCAGTAAACTGCATGCTTGAAATGATTCCTTGCAGTGTTCTTTTTATGTGAATGAAGCCTTTATCACCTAAAGATAAAAATTAATATTCCTAATGTTTTAAGCTAAGATGTTAACAAACCAAATTGTTTAACTTAAATGGTCTGATTTCCTCGATGTAGAAATTTCCCTCTTGAAGATCACCTTTTAACACAAAACATTTGTATACACCTCCAGAAGGCCAAGACAAGGTACGCTAATAGGTGAACAGTGACAAATGAATCTTTACTGGATTCATACTTCTCAAAGTATGTGCTAAGTGTTCTCTCACAATTTGTGCAAAATTATAATAAACAAGCATCAGCAAAGTCAATAGGTCTGGCTTGCATTTAGCGGTATTTTCAGGTTATTTTAGGCCTTGCCATGGCTTGTTGAGGTACTTCCATGCCCTCTGGTGACAGCTAAATATGTCAAGCCAGACCAAACAGGTTAAAAAACAATGGATTGTGAGCTGATCCCTTCGCTCTATTTGCTGAAGGTTGCATCCTGGGCTATCACTAGTAGCAGGCTGCTCCCACTTCTGCCCTGGTAATTAAGAGGGCACTTCTGGTCCTCACACAGCAGACTGCATCATATCCCCTCCAATGAAGTGAGCTGTCCTCCTGGTCTACTGGTCCATCTCATGCAGCAGACTGCCTATTTGGTCAATTCCAAGCAGTACAGCATGTTTTTTTTCCTTTCACTGACATAGGGTATGCACCATTGGTACGGGAAGTACCAGAGGCCGGGAAGCGTGGTTTGATCACTGGTGTAAAATTATAGCAAAAATCCACGAAAACATAAAAACCTTTGTCTTCCTTAATGAAAAGGAAAGCCCAAACAAATATACCCAGCACGTTTTATTTGCTCAGTGGACAAATATTAGGTACAAGTTTGCACCTAGTTTCACCCATTTGTTTTAAAAATATTTTCACTTTGTGATATTTCTAAACTGAATTAACCCCTTTTCTGTGCAAAACATGTAATATGTATATCACTATATAGGACCAGTGAAGATAGCTCACAACAATGACAGAGATGGAACCTTATAGTAACATTGCAGTACATAAGGACACTAACTTAATCACTCAATAAAAAACTAGCCTGCTCAGAATCCTCAAGAATCATTTTGAAATGTATGACACATCATTGCCTTTGACGTCGTTGTGTGGTCTTTCGATATCACTTCATGCATTGCATTTGACTTCAGATCTTTGCATTCACAAACACATTTATGGACAAAACTAAATTGTGTATGCAAGCGCACTAACAACACACATATGTAGCAAAGTCTATATTTCATATTTGTGTGGACAACAAACCCACCCAAACCCCATTAAAGCGAAGAGTAATGAAGTCTGTATAAAAATTATCGTGCAACGTTTGTCAGGCACAATAAATACAGTTCATTTGGACACATGCAATACAATTTTTTTACCGAAATGCATTCAGTAAATGCACTTTTGAAGTCGAATTTAAAGTAGCTTAGTAGCTACTTTGAATGAATGGCTTCTAAGGTGAGATTATTGGATGCTTGCGTAAATTCACTTCACTTTCTCAATGATGCCACCCGTGCTGAATATTTTAAACCTGTTTTTGTATCGTTCAACTCTCTGAAAAAGAGATATTTCCGAACATACTCACGCATGTAAAAAAAAAAAAGGAATTAAAGCACTCTAAGAGGGACAGTAGCAATTCTTACCAGCTTCCCTTTACTCCTGATTGCCTTTCTATCACATGCGAACTATAAAAATTCATAGAATTAGCATGGTATGTCTCCCAACTAACGTTGTATCCTGATACGGACGTTCTGCAATGACAGGCCTCTTGGGTTGCGTTGCTTTTCATTTTTCATTCACCTTTTGAAGTCTGCAAGTGTCAGGTCGCAAAAAATCTAATTTCCAATCGCTCACGGTTTCACACTGCTCCTCATCAAAGTCACGCCAAGTGACAAGAAGCGCACATAAATTGTCACTCCATAACTCGAAATGAATTGCACCTGTTATATTTTGACTGGCAGTATGATGTTAAAATGGATGGGAAAAATCTACCATCATTTAATTGTTCGTGACAAAATAGAGCCAGCGTCATTAACTTATATTTCAGAGTACATTTAACAATTTATCAGGGCACTTTGACTTTAGTTTAACATGATCCGTCAATTTCGGTGAAGCATGTCAAAAGGCAATTGTTGATTTTTTAAGCAGTTTTGTTCTAATGTCTTTTACTGTTTTAGTGTGCCAGTGTACAAGGCACTGCAGGTGGTTTGAACTTATTGACTCGAAAAAGAAAGAGGTGAAGAATAATTTGAGCAATTAAAATGGCGCGCTCCCTCGTGACAGGAAATCACTCAAAATGCACCAAGCAAACATCAAGATTTCACCTTGCAAATTGACCCATTCTAGTAAATATTTGGGCCTGGACTCAGCTGCTACTAGGGAAACCTACCAAACCCAGGCATTTGTGAAAGATAAACACCCAGTACAGTCCAGGGTGGTGTGATTTACAAGGAGGCTACTATGTTTTACTACACAGAATGACCATCAAATGCTAATTTGTGTCTAAAATCACACACTTCTTCACATTTCTGCAACAGAAAGCTCCACAATTTGTGGAGATCCACAAACTTCCTGCCACTCATAGGTTCCTCACTCCTGATACAAACACTACCCCAGTTGTGTGGCTACACCAAAAACTAAAAAAGCCCAAAAATGCAAAAAGGAAACATCAGGATTTTGCCTTGCAAGTTGACTTAATCTGGCGATTTGGGTAGCTGCAATGTTTGGACCCAAGTTCAGTCACCATCAAGGCAAACAAATCAAACCCAGACATTTCTGAAAGATCAGGGGGTAACTGGGGAGGTGTGACTTGTGTGGCTCTTACTATGGTTTCGTACCCTAGAATGATCTGCAAATGTCAAACTGCTGTTAAAATGATGAAAAGTTCTGAATTTATGGAGTACAAAACTTACACCACTCAGCATAACCACATTTTTCCCATTAGAAGCGGTAGCCCACTTGTGTGACTGGGCCTATCGGCAAGAAGCAGTCAACACTTCAACCATGTAAAGTCAATGTGGTGTCAATGAAGTCTTCACATGGTTATAGTTTTGGTTTGTTTCTAACATGTATGTTAGGTCACCAACATACGAGAGGCAGTGTTTCAATCAGGAGATGGTTTGGAATGCAGGATGATAAGACTTTGGGGATTGGCTGGTAATTGCCAGAGTTTTCTGTCACATAAATATAGGAACAACCTCCCTCTTTCTGACCCATGTTTAGATGTTTTAGAGCATTCTGGGAAATAAAAATATGTAGGGATCCATGGTACTCACACCCCCTAGATTCCTGTTGATCTCCAGGTTTCAGAACTGTCCAGTGTGATAAAGTAGATTATTAGATGGGGTTAATGGTAGTCCACCACAAATAATAATGTCACTATTCCTGTTGAGGCCAGTAAAGCTTTCAGTAATAAAACCTGAGCTCAACCCTTGGTAGCTATGGCACAGAGCACACATGATTAATTTAAGAAAATGTGTAAAGCATTTAAGAAGTACCACAACAGTTAAAAAGTCAAAAATACAAATCAATAAAAATCCCACTCCGATTTATAAAAATAGAGAATAATTGAATGAACAATATGATACCAAAACAACAAAATCTAATAAAGGGAGCCAAAGATATGTCTTTTTAAAATTTTAAATAAAAATAGTGCCAAAAAGCGTTAGGGGCCAACCATAGTCATCTGGTTATACTTGACCGATACTCACCCCCAGTCACAGATCTGGGTTGAATCCATCATCATTCTTTAGCTCACATCGCCACCTCGGTTCAGACCCAGCTATATGCAAATCAGTCTTGACCCTTTTCCTATTGGAAAAGTGCAGCCCGAACTGCCTAGCCAGGTATTCCCTGGACTGTAAACAAGAGTACTAGGACTGGTTTTGGGGTAAAACACCCCTTATCAGCCAGGCTAGCTAGAATCCAGTGGCAAAGTGAGCACGGGACCCACGTCAACTTAGTGCGATCAAAGCAAACACAAGGAGATGATGGACAGAGCACTGAAACTTTTCAGACACTCACCCCAGTCACATATCTGGGTTGAATTCATCATCGTTCTTTAGCTCATTTCGCCACACCAGTTCAGACCCAGCCATATTCAAATCAGTCTTGACCCTATTCCGCATGGAAATAGTCCAGCCTAAACTGCCAAGCCAGTTCTTCCCTGGACCAGAAACAATGATCCTGGGACCAGTTTCGGAGAAACACCTTCATCAGCCAGGCTAGCTTGAATCCAGTGACAAGAATCCTGGGACCAGTTTCGGGGGAACACCTTCATCAGCCAGGCTAGCTTGAATATAGTGGCAAAGCAAGGAAATGGTTCATTTTAAATCAAATAGACCAGGCCACAAATGCATCAAAAACATTATTTAATATAGTTAGAGACTTCGTCTCACCTCAAGCATGCAGGGCAGCTCAACCGGAATCGCAGGAGCTTTGTAACTCCCTTGCTATGCATTTTCAAGATAAAATATCTCGGATCTACGATAATTTCCCTCCTGCACCAACCTGGTCTACAACGTCCGGTAGGAGTTTTGAGGAAAATCAACTACCAGTTTCCACTAATCTCACTGAATTACAAGCTCTCTCCTCTACGGAAGTCCTTAAACTTATATCTTTAGCCAAATCTGGCTCCCCGAGCATCCGTGACCGGCCAGAATCATGGCCTTGTTAGCTCCTACTTGCGCCTTAGAAATACAAGAAATTTTCAACTCTTCGATTAGATCAGGTATCATTCCCCAAGCATGGAAGGAAGCGCTTGTCTGCCCCATTCTTAAGAAACCAGCTGCTGACCCTCTCATACTGGACAATTACCGTCCTATATCTCTGCTACCCCTACTAGGCAAACTCCTGGAATCAGCTATCAACAAACAGCTAAGTCTCCATCTAGAGTCCAACAATCATCTTGACCCATCACAATCAGGTTTCCGTCCAGGATTCAGTACTGAGACTGCAATCCTAGCAGTGACGGATTCATTGAGATTGGTAATGGACGCTGGAGGATCAGCTATTCTGGTCCTCCTAGATTTATCTGCAGCATTCGATACCATCTCTCATGTTAAGCTATTGGAGAGATTGTACTCATGTGGGATCCGAGAGCAGGCCCTGAAATGGATACAAAACTTCCTTTCGGACAGGACCCAGACTATCATACTAGGACCACACTACTCTGATAAGTACTCTGTGGACAAAGGGGTACCGCAGGGATCCTGCCTCAGCCCCACACTATTTAATCTATATATGGCCCCTCTAGCAAAGATTGCTGAATCATCAGGCTTTGAGATAATCTCGTACGCAGATGATACGCAGCTCATTTTTAAGATCAACCCTGCAGAAAAATCTGAACACCTGCGCTTTGCAGCAGGAATGCGTAACATCGCAAATTGGATGACAGGAAATTACCTCCAATTAAATCCCAGTAAAACAGAAATCATGCTTATCGGGAAAGCTTCGGTATGCTGGTCACAGGGCTGCTGACCCACCGACCTAGGGTCCCCCCCTGTCGCCAAACAAGTGGTAAAAAATCTGGGTTTTAAACTTGATCAAGTGCTTTCTATGAAGGACCATATTGCAGCAACGACTAGTTCATGCTACTACAGCCTCCGGCTTCTACGGAGAATCCTTCCCTACTTACCCATCACACACCGGAAAACCCTGGTTCAGGCCATGGTAATTTCCCGTCTTGATTACGGCAATGCACTATTGGCTGACCTGGGCCCGACTTTGGTTAGGAACTGCAGACCATCCAAAATACAGCGGTACGTATGATAATGAACCGCCCTCGGGCACAGCATCAGCCCCCTTACTATCTGATCTTCATTGGCTCCCGATAAAGAAACGGTCATTTTTCAAGACCTGTTGTCTCACCTACAAGGCCCTAAATGGGAAAGGACCTCAATATCTTTTATATAAACTCACGAAACAAAGTTCAATCCGGCACCTTAGGTCAAACTCCTTAGGACTCCTGCAGATCCCACGTATCCGCCTTGTCCGTGCAGGGGGAAGATCCTTTTCATATCTTGCCCCCCGCTACTGGAATATGCTCCCTACATCCATACGCTCCTCCCCCTCTCTCATCCTTTTCAGAAAAAACTGAAAACTTTTCTATTTTAACCATCTATGAGCGGTTATCCATACAGCACTGATCATCATGGGCCTCGCTACCTCTTTTTTGCCCACTCCCCTTCTCCTCACCTCTTCAGGACTCGACAAGGCATAGCGCCGAGATGCCCCCGGGTGATTCGTTGTGCTCTATAAGTATCCGAAATAAATAAAGTGACAAAGGGACCCACGTCAGGGCATACCCTGCCAAATTAGGGCAAACAATGCAAACAGAAGGAGATGTAGGACGGAGCGCTGAAACCTTTCAGACACTCACCCCCAGTCACGGATCTGGGTTGTATCCATCATTCACCACCCTAGTTCAGACCCAACCATATGCAAATCAGTCTTGAACCCTATTCCCCATGGGAATAGTTCAGCCCGAACTGCCACACCAGGTCTTACCTGGACCGGAAACAAGCATCCTGTGACCGGTTTCGGGGTAACACCCCTCATCAGTCAGGCTAGCTTGAATCCAAAAGCAAAGTGAGCAAGGGACCCACGTCTGGACATAACCTGCCAATTTAGGGCAAACAAAGCAAACACTAGCAGAAGATGGATGGAGCGTTGAATCTTTTCAGACACACACCCCCTGTCACAGATCTGGGTTGAATCCATCATTGTTCTTTAGCTCACTTTGCCACCCTAGTTCAGACCCAGCCATATGCAAATCAGTCTTGACCCTATTGGATGCACTTAGCAGGTAAAAATGGCAGCACAACACTGCAAACACAGACACTGCAGTGGAAGGTCTGAGACATGTTTGAAGGGCTAATCATGTGAGTGGCACAATCAGTACTGCAGGTCCACTAGTCGCATATGATGTACAGGCTATGGGTACACCCGTTGCACTTTACTAGGGACTTGCTCGTAAATCATATATGCCAATCATGGATAAACCATTCACCAATACAATTTGCACAGGGAGCACATGCACGTTAGCACTGGTCAGCACTGGTAGGATGCTAAAGTCCTAAAACCATCAAAATTGAAATCAGCACACAGTAAAAAAACAGGAGGTCAGGATCAAAAAGACAGGGGAAATCACGCCAAAGTTGCCGAGTCTTACACTCACATAATCAGGCCTTCTTGAGTCACTGAAAGTGCATCTCTTAAATTTGTTAAGTTCACATACTCACTGGTATTAGTGAGAGGTTTAGAGTGCTGGTTCCATGATTGATGAGCAATAATAATCGTAACTTTAACAAGTTGCCTTCTTGGCTTGTGGCAGTGACAATTTGTTCTAAAGACATGGCAGCTGGTGTGCTCAATTTGACAGTAAAACTGATGTAGTCCGCCGCTGTCTTAGATGGGGTACCAGGGCATTATAACGGCACTCTTGAAACATAATCAGCAGGATTCTGAGCTTTCCCTGGACGATGAAAAAACTATAGTTGCATTCTTGTAACCTCAAACCCCATCGTTCAATTCTAGGAGGCATTTTGGCTTTGTGATTCCTGATGATCGTCAACAGTGCTTGATGATTAGCCACTAGTGTGAAGGGCTTTCCGTACAAAAACACATGGAAATATTAGCAAGCCGATACCACTGCCAAACTTTATTTTTTGGGTTGCAAGTAAGCACGTACAGTTTGGGACAGGCTTCTACTGGCATATACGATGATACGTCTCTGGGCGTTAGGCTGTCCATTGGGCTATGCAAGGATTGGGCCTAAATCGACAGGCCTAGCATCAACGACAACCTCTGTGTAAAGTTTGGGATCAAAGTAGGCTATTTCAGTGGCACTCTCAATAGCTTGCTACTGCTTTTGAAAACTCTTTTCATATTCTTCAGACCAATTAAAAGAAACTTTCTTTTTCGTTGTTTCTAGCACAACAGTAACTTGCCATTCCAAGAAATGATTGTAACATAAAAATGTCTTGTGGGGGATTTGCAGTAGGCAACGCTTGTACTTTACCTGGATCAGGTTACATAAACCCAGAGGAAAAGATATGGTTAAAGAATTTCAAGCTTTTCTTATGGAATTCCCATTTGTCAACATTCAGATTTAAGCCTGCATCATTCGGCAAACAAAGTACTTGCATGAGAACTTTTGTCATGCGCTTTCTGTGTAGCTCCAAAAACCAATATATCATCATAGTTGAATGCAGTTACTACAGATTATATTACATGTCCGATAACGTCTTGCAAAAGTTCTGCAGCAGAGGATGCACCAAAACTCAATTGCTCGTAGCGAAATAAACCAATATGCGTCGAAAAGATTGTAAAGACTTACAGTTTCATGATGAGCATTCATATTGTAGTTCAATGATATCAGTCCCATATCAGCAGCAGTGCTGAAACTCTGCACACAGGCATTTTTAGTACATTAATAGGTACTTGTACCACAGATTACTTATGTTTCATTGTGGCTGCAAATTAATCTTGACTCTTTAAGGGTGTTGAGGCAGCCCATGTGTATACTTTATTCTTTGACTTTGTAAGTTGTGGTAGCGCAGATTATTCTTGATACTTCTCCTCAGGCATGATATTTATCGATGAACCACTATTAGTTATGAATGTCATTGAACACCCGATTATATTTAGAGTGATGTTCGGACAATGATTGAATATTTGTGGTGTTTGTTCATGGCAAATTTTCTTCACCTTGGATTCTTCCTCACTTTTGTTCAGTCCCACATGTGCATGCTTTTTGGAAGTAAACATCGACATTGCACAATTTTCATCGTCACTTTCACTGGGAACTGATACTGAGGAACTCTATGTTGATGATTTAAATGATGATCAACTTCATTTAATGTTCATTTTCTTCAGTTGGTGTGAATGCTTGATCTTATTCTAAGATCAGAGTTTCTTTCAACATTCGTCATCTAAAGGAATCTGACATCCATCCATCAATTCCTCTGAGGCTGTGCATTCTCATCATCAAATTTATTGATTTTACAGTGCTTCATCAGAACATCCAGTCTCTCAATAAACTCCTTGATTGTTTCAACTAGTGTCTGGCGTTCTTGTCTGAATAAGTACTCTTCATAATCCACATTTGGCACTGGTTTAAATTTGACATTCAAGGCTGTTTTCATTTGATCATACATTACTTCACTTTCTTGTGGTATTTGTTTCATGGCTTCTCTTACTCGTTCACCATCCATGTTCTTCAAATACTTTATAACCGTTTTCATCTATTGCATCTATAACATTTTGAAAAGTAGCTATCGTAGCAGTCCATCTATCGCTAATGTGTTCTTTGGCAGTATAAAATGCTGATGGTGATTTAAGAATGCAGCAGCCGTATATACATTGGTGGGTAGTAGTGGTCTCTCAGGAGCATCTTGTGGGACTTTATCTAGCGATTTGTTGTGTGCTAGATTAGGGGTCGGCCTTGACAACTTTTGGAGCTTGGATCTCACCTTGACTCTCCATTTGAGCTCTTTATCTTATGCCTGTCTTAGGAGTTGTTCTGGGCAATTATGCAGCAGCTTAGGTGGTTGGGTGACTTCTTCTTGGGCCTCTCTACACCACATTGTGAAATTATGATACATTATTGGTTCAGTAAGTGAGATACATCTTGGTACACAAACAGTCCATGAAAGCAGATAACATTGGTTGGCTTTTTAAAAAAATATTTCATGACAAACATCTGGTTAATTTCCACTTCATAGCACATGATTTTCAATTTGATTTGTACTGAAATATTGCTGTGCGCTGCTTTCGTAATCTGATTCTGAAATCTTTAGAGTTCTAAATCTTTAGATCTGAAATCTTTAGAGTTAATAATCTTCATAGCGTATGGCATTAATTTGCAGAATTACCATGTCTCGCACGAAAATTAGTTTGTACACGTCTTTCTTCCACTGCGTATAAATCAGAATTCAACATTCTAAGCCTGTCTTCAACTCATCTCTCCAAAGCTGTCACAGACCTACTGAGGAAGCCAAAAGAGTTCCAGCATTCTTACATTTACAAGACACTACAGCATCAATCATCCTATTTACTTGATCTAGTTTGATTGTGATTCACTATTGTAAGAATCCACCCCAAGTAGGTTTAAATACGCCTTAATTAGAAATGACGTGCACAGATCTTCTTTTCATAAGCAGACGTAAGGAGCTTGTCCTGTAGACGTAGGACACATTGTAGTATAGCAGGTATCTTCCATAATTGTACGATTCCTAGTTTTGCCACTGCTTAATATGTAGAAAACCATCTCCAGCATTCACTTTTAATTATAGGATTATTTGATTTGTTTTGTTCTGCTGCAGGGCTGCTCGTGGATCTTGGACTCCTAGTATCTCTAGTTGTGCTTTTATCCTGTCCCATATGAGTGTCAAATAATGGCCCATTTTCGTCATTGTCCATAAATGTGTGCTATCTCACATTCTGTGGATATACACATCCAACACAAAGCTGTGGAAGCCTTTGTTGTTTGCTATTAATGAGGTGATCAGTGCCCTTTATGTAGCTTAGCCATTTATTATGATTGATCAATATAGTTTTGTCAATATTCCCTAAATAGCTATAGGCGTAATCTGTGTTCTCACAAGCATTTTAATGCTTCTGCTACAGACTTCCATAATGTACGCTTGATGATGAGTATATATGGACCAGAGAACAGCCCATTAAATATCCCCCAGTATTTGAGTATGGGTGAGATATCTAGTTGAACAATAATGGAGTCCAGATTGCTTGCCATACAGTGTTTTAACTAACAATATCTCTAAAAGGGAGAAGGTGGTAGAATATATTCCACTTGGAGATCTACAGTGTTTTATACTTAATGGCCGAGAACAAGTCCCTAATTACTTGAATGCCTTTTTATTTACATAGAAACACCAATGACCATCTGCCCATTGTCCCATATTGGTGCATTATCATGTAATGTACTGTTCTTCCCTAAGTAGTCCTTTGAACATTGCCAGGCAAATAAAAAAGTGTGGATAATAGGATTTGATTTGGACATCTTATTAAGTCTAGAAGCATACAATGCCACCAAGGCATCATCAAAGTTCATGATTGCCTTTTCTGGATACACTGAGAAGGGGATTTTGGCATGAGTAGGGAGCATGGATTTTATATTATCTAGTTGGTATGCCAACCAACATGTTTCCACATGGGGTAGACTCAATCCAATAGATTCCATTGAAGCATGGAGTTTGGTGTGATTCGAGCTTAAATTAGATCCTCCCAAAATGAACCATTTACATTCAGCACTGAGTTATATAAAATATCTGGGGAAATTGTCAGGGGCATGATGGCAGAAATTTTACTGAATAGAGGGGTGATATTAATTTTCATAATTTGGATCATTCCCCATATAGAGAGCTGAATGGTACACCACTCTGGGTGTCTCTTGATAGTTTACCGTGAAGAGGAGATAGATTGTCTTTCATGTTATTTGATTCCGTTAATAAGAATGCCTGGATATGCCACATTTGTTGCCTTCCATTAGAAAGGAGTGTTGTTTAGTAATCATTTTGTGGTGTTTTCTATCAAAGCAAGAGCATTACATTTGCCCCAGTTTATTTTATATGCAGGGAAGCTGAAAGACTTCAAAACAGGGGACCTGAGAGATGAAATAGATATTTGGAGTTGCAAAACAGTAACTAATATGTCATCTGGATATAAAAGAACGTTTTGTTTCCCCACCATACCATTAACTGTACCATTGACATCTGTGTTTATACAAATTGGTCAAATTGGTCTAGCTAAGGATTCTGATGCTAAGAGTAAAAGGAACGGAAAGAGAGAGCACCCATGTATTGTTATGCCTCAGATATTATTCGAAGGGAGGGGACATCATTCCATTGCAATTAAACAACACTGTAGGATCTTGATGCAGCCATTTTATGTTTTTTGAATAAAAGAATACCCTAGTCTCAGTGTGTCTATAATTCAAATAAATAGGCCCACTCCACAAAAATGAAGGCTTTGTCCACATTGAGGGATATGGGCAAGTTTACCTCTGCATAAACACGGTGGAGGATATGACATGTTCCTAAAATGGGGAGGAAAGGACCTGTGAGGAACTAAGGTCTTGGATATTTTGCAGCAGGCAACATATAGCCAAATTCAATTGGTTTGCTAGATGTTTGACCAGTAGCTTCATGCCTACAGTGCAGAAAAAGGCTAATATCTCATATATTCTAATGGGTTATGGTTCGGTTTGAAGTGGAAATTTTCAACTTTCTTGCTTTATTAAATCATTTGCCTAGTAAGGGGACAACTCATTCCTTGTTGTATTTTTACAATTTATTGAGGAAACCATCATTTCTAGGGGGATTTCATCATTTTCATACAGTCTATTGGTTTCATTATCTCGTCTTCAATTAGGTTTCCTTTGAGACAATATCTTTGTTCTTCAGTAAGGTTTGGGATACTAAGTGAGGCTAGAAAAGAGCCCTCCACCTGCTACATGTCAAAATGGTTAGTATGATTTAGAATTGTATAGAAAAGGGTACAAATTAGTGGTCTCTGGATTGTTTGTCAATAATCTTACTGATCTCTAATTATTGATATGGAATGTTTAGTCTCCTCTGGTATCAACTGCTGTACAAGTAACCAACCCACCTTTTCACCTTGTTTATAATTGTTGTTTTATCTTTGTAAAGGTAAATCTCGGTTTTGGACGACTGGATATAGTTGAGCTCAAATTTATTTTTAATCAATTGTTCAACATAGCTTGCGAAGGTATAGAGAAATAAAATGTTCTGAGCCTCTGTGCTTCTTTCTCTGCTGTTATGTGATAGTTATTTGTAGAAAGCACAACTCAACTGGGATCCAGGAGGGTATGTTGATGGTGAAAAGTAGGAGTGGCATGTGCTGAGGCTAGGTGTCATGTAGGTATGTGAAAGTTAATGTGATTGTTGAGGTAGGTGAGGCTGATGTTGTGCAAGGCATTATATGTGTGCATGAGGAGTTTAAAATGTGAACGTTTATTGATGGGGAGCCAGTGGAGGCCCTTGAGGTGCAAGTGTTGGAAAATGGTCCTCTATGAGTGGGTCACCCCAAATGTTTTTGCCTTCCTCCTTCTCTTTTTCTGACCTTCTTTTTGTGTCTTTAGGACTCTGGGCACTTTACCACTGCTGACCAGTGCTAAAGTGTATGTGTTCTCTCCTCTAAACATTGTATAATTGATTTACATCTGTTTGGCATATTTGATTTACTTGAAAGACCCTTGTAAAGTGCTATACCATATACCTAGGGCCTGTTCTTCAAATGCTACTAGGGGGTCTACAACACTGATTGTGCCACCCACAGAAGTTGCTTTTTAAACCTGTCTCAGGCCTGCCACTGCAGGGCCTGTGTGTACAGTTTACTGCCACATCGACTTGGTATTTAAATATACTTACCAAGTCTTAAACTCTCCTTTTATTAAACATGTCACCCCTAAGGTAGGACTTAGGTAACCCTAAGTGTAGGGGGCTATGAAAGTAAAAGGTAGGACATGTACTTTTATGTTTTGCATGTCCTGGTAGTGACAAACAACCTATTTCATTTTTTGGTTGTTTACTACCATGTGGCCTATCCAGCATTGGGAAATGAATTTCTTAATATACTTTTAAGCTGTAATACCTGACCAGTGAGGAGTAGATCTTTCATGTTTGATATGTTTGGATTGGTAATGATATATCCTTCTTACTGGTGAAGCTGTATTTAACTTCACTGTCTTAATAAATGACACTTTTATAAAGTGGTACAAAAGGGGGTGGTGATGGACGGAGCATCAGAACCAATCAAACACTCACACCCAGTCCACAGATCTGGGTTTGATCCATCACCGTTCTTTAGCCCACTCTGCCACCCTAGTTCAGACATGGCCATATGCAAATCAGTCTGACCCTGTGCCTCATGGGAACAGTCCAGCCCGAACTGCCAAGCCATGCCTTCCCTGGACCGGAAACAAGCTTCCTAGGACCGGTTTCTGGCATTTCAGCCGTCTTCAGCCAGGCTTGTTTGAATCCAGTGGCAAAGTGAGCAAGGGACTCACGTCTGAGCATACCCTGCCAACTTATGGCGAACAAAGCGGTACAAAAGGGGGTGGTGATGGACGGAGCATCAGAACCAATCAAACACTCACACCCAGTCCACAGATCTGGGTTTGATCCATCACCGTTCTTTAGCCCTCTCTGCCACCCCAGTTCAGACATGGTCATATGCAAATCAGTCTGACCCTGTGCCTCATGGGAACAGTCCAGCCCAAACTGCAAAGCCCTGCCTTCCCTGGACCGGAAACAAGCTTCCTAGGACCGGTTTCTGGCATTTCAGCCGTCTTCAGCCAGGCTTGTTTGAATCCAGTGGCAAATCATGATGGAGGAACGTTCAGAGGCCCTGATTTGTTGCTGGTATTGTCTGAGGGCAGATCTGCAGTTGCTCTAGTTCGTGTTGTCCTGGTTTGTGTCCATTTGTGTTCTAGCAGCTTGCAGTGGTGCTTAGTGAGTTTGAGTTCTATTTTGTAGTAGCTTGCTTGTGGGCAGGTGGTCTTGGTGGTCTTGAGTGTAAATATAAAATCTGAGCAGGCGGTGACGTTTTGAAGTTGGAGATGTGTCTTGTGAGGTCGACGTTGAGATTAAGTTGTCTTTGCTGTAAGAGTTCTGAGGCCTAAGATTCTTAGCGACCTTGTTCCAATCCTGTCGTGAGGGTTTGGCAATGGCATTTCTGCAGGGGTGAGGGATGAGTATGTTGAAGTGGATGAGGGCATGATTTCCTGGTACAAGTCTTTGTGTCACAGTTTTATCATGGTTGCATCTCTCATTAATTCCCTCCTACAAATGCCTTACCCACTGCCCATAGTATTCTAGTTGAGGGGAAGTGTCATTTATTTTTGTCTAAGTAAGTTGTCAGAAAGAAACAAGGCCATTTTTTAATCAAAGGGCTATTTATAACACAAGGTCTTCATCTGTCAAGAACCTGGTGGGGGAATAAGTATGTCCACAATGAGCATTATGCTATCATGTCATTTCATGATCAGATACCCCATTAGGGATAATGGAAATTCCTTTGACTCCTTGTAATAGGCTTAGCGAGGTTACAAAGTAATTATTCAGTTATTGAGTGCCATGAACACAGATCTGTCTAGTAGTGGCTCTGTTTAGGCTAGTAAGGAAATCCTGCCACTAACGAGGTGTATTGAGATCACACTACCATGTTCATTTGAGTTTTAGCAATCGGCACACCAACAACTCATCAAATCAACTAAGATAAATTTCATTCATCCAAGACAGAATCCTCTCCAATGCCCCCAATTCCAAGGAACTCTTCGCCATCATACAAGAATTCATCAAACCCAACAGCAAAAGAACCGACATCCCTCCCTCCCAAGACTTCTGCAACAAACTCAGCTCCTTCTTTCACTTCAAGATCAAGACTCACTATGTCAACTTCGGCGACCAAGACCACAGCATCGCCTCAACTCCCACCCCCAGTGATGCCATCCAACAGACTTTTCCACCTGGACCACTCTCACCACAGAAGACACTGTAAAGACAATGAAGAGTATCCACTTTGGAGCAGCTACTGACCCCTGTCTGATGCATATCTTCCACAGGGCCTCTACTGCCATCACACCTGAGCTAGGCCGAACTATCAACTCCTCCCTCGAGACCGCCACATTCCCTGATGACTGGAAATGCACCAAAGTCAACCCACTCCTAAAGAAGCCCTCTGCCGACCCGACAGATCTTAAGAACTTCAGGCCCATCTCACTGCTCCCCTTTGCCACCAAGGTCATTGAAAAGGCTGTCAACACCCAGCTAGCACCCTTCATAGAAACCAACAGCATCCTAGACACCTCTAAATTCAGATTCCACAGCAACCACAGTACCGAAAACACCCTCATAGCCGCCACCGACGACATCCAAGCTCTCTTGACCAAGGCCACATGGCAGCCCTCATCCTCCTGGACCTATCGGCAGCTTTTGACATCATCTCCCACCGCACAGTAGCCACCAGGCTCCACGAAACCGGCATCTGATTAACAGCTTTAGACTGGATTGATCTTTCCTCTCAGGCAGAACACAGAGACTCCCACCCTTCCTCTCAGAACGGACAGAGATCAGATGCGGAGTACCCCAACGATCCTCCATCAGCCCCACACCCTTCAACGTCTACATGGCCCCCATCGTAACCATCATCAGAAACCACAAACTCAACATCATCTCCTACGCTGATGACACCCAGCTCCTCCTCTCCCTCACCAAGGAACCCAATATCACCAGGGCGCCATTTCCAAGAAGTGATGACAGACATTGCAACCTGGATGAGCAACAGCTGCCTGAAACTCAACTCGGAGAAAACAGAAGTCCTCATCCTCGGCTCCACCCCCTCCGCATGGGACAACACCTGGTGGGCCCTCGGACCCACCCACAGCAACAGGTCATGCACGCAACCTCTGCATCATACTCAACTCTTCCCTCACAATAAATCGCCATATCAACACCGTATTTTCCACGTGCTTCAACACCCTCTACATACTTCGCAGGACTTTCAAGTGGATCTCCCCGATTCCAGGAAAACCGTTACCCATGCACTCATCACCAGCAGACTGGACTACAGAAACGCTCTCTATGCCGGAATCAACCAAAAACTCCTCTGCAAACTCCAAACCTTCCAGAATGCGCAGTCAGACTTATCTTCAACATCCCACGACTTGACCACATCACCCAACACCCCCGTGGCCTCGCTGGCTCCTCATCAAAAGAAGAATAACCTTCACACATGCCTACAAAGTCCTCTACAACACCTGACCCCAATATCTCAATGTAGAATCTCCTTCCCCACCCCTAAGAGAAACCGCAGTTCAGCCCACCTCGCCCTAGACACGATCCCTCGATTCTACATGGCCAGAGCAGGTGGTAGATTTTTCTCCTACCTCGCAGTCAAGACCTGGAATGAAATCCCCCTTCACATCTGATGAAACCCAGCACTGCAGCAGTTCAGAAAGGACCTCAAGACCTGGCTCTTCGAATGACCTCAACGGAGCTGCTCACATCCCCTTTCTCAGCACATTGAGAACCTCATGGGTGAGTAGTGTGCTCTGCAAAACCTTGATTGATTGATTAGTGTCTATTGGGGCCTCATCAGATTTACATTTTCAATGCTAGTGGGGGTTTATGGAGTGGTATTGCTATTCCACTCTTCCTGAAGTTGTTGTTTGTGTGTTACCTCTGAAAAGCACTCTGCCTGCCCAGTCTCTCTTCAGATTGACTTTCTCCTCTGGTGACCTGTGCATTTCCTGGTGAAATGACTTGTGGGGCCGTTAATGTCCTATTGCAGTGAGGATTTCTTTCCTTTAATACATACATTTACATTGGGTGATAATATTGAGATGTCTCTGTTATTTATGTATGTCATTACTAAGCCTGGGCGGAGTTTGTGTAGCCGCACTACGTGGAATTCCGCAAAGCTGCAAAAAAACTCTGAAAGCTACGTGGAATTCCGCAAGCGCCCGGAGCTGCTTGTTCCGCCCATTCTTGATGTGTTTTTGACATTTTGGAATGCGTATTGTGTGCTCTGGGGTAACAACTGATTGCCATGCACCATGGCTGGAAGGAAGTATGAGGAGTAGGAGGAGGGGACCATTATTTTCCAACTAAGAGAGACCTCATGTCCGCCCAGTTGATCAGTCTTTCTTCTTTTCAAAAAAGGAGATGCACCAATAGCTCTAGCCACTGAGTCCAGTCCTTTGGGTTGTCTTTTTCTTGAGAGGCTTTTCAAAAATTGCCACCAACAAAATGCCCAACCGGATATTATTTTGTTATTTTTAATAGGACAATACTGTTTACTCTACTCTAGTATCCAAACTGATAGTGATATGTGTGGTGTATGTATTAATAATTATTTATTTTCAATCTTGCTAATGAAAAAAGTAAATAGGGGAAGCATATATGGCATCTAAAAAAATGTGAAATGTTTTTTCCAGGCTTACCGACCACCAGTGCCGGGGTCAGCGGTGAGGGCCATGCCACTCCGTAGGGAACGGATGCAGCAGCTACAGGGGGTTAGCCAGCAGCAGTGGCGGGCGGTGGTAAGTCATATTCCTCACTTATTGAGAATGATGAATACACTTGCTGCAAGGATGTACACTCAGTAGTACACTGTACTTTTGCTGAGACCAAGTTGTTGTGAACACTGAACAGTTGAAGAAGACACCCTTTACTTGACATTAGCATCAGCGACGGGGATTGAGTAACTAATGGCCTATTCTATTCTATATTCAACTTAGCAGAGAAAGTTTTATGACGAAGACAAAGAGTCAGACGACATGTAATATGTGACTGGCAGAGAAGGATGTGTGGGTGAAGGAAGGGGCCCAGGGATGCATATAGGTGGCTGATGAAGATAATAGGATGCATGGGTAGTTGAAGTATGGGCGAAAGGTGAAAGAAAGCAGTAAGGATGCCTTCCTGGGTGGGTGAAACTGTATGGGTGAAAGGAATCCTCTAGGGGGTTTGAGGGGTCAAACTCAAACTCAAAGGCAAGCAAGAATGCATGGGTGGTGGTTTTTTATATCTATGATAAATGTATGTTGTCAGTGAAAGGTTTATGATAGCCATGTTTGGATGCGTGGATGTATCATAGATAGTAGGTGAAGACAGAGTCAGACTGGATGAAGAAAACGTAAAAGGAAATTAAACCATGCCAGAGTACCAAAGCCAAGGGTGGGGCTGGAAGAGTAATGCAATGATAAATGAAAAAAACCCTGGGAAGATCAAGGACTGCTTTTTGCAAGGTTTTTGATTCAAAGGTTTGAGGGTGTATTTCAGTATGGAATACTAGCTTGACTCCCAGTAGTTTGCAAGCACAACATATATATTGTGCATGACTAGTATTATGTACCCTACCGACCCATCATCAATCGCCTCCCTCCGACTCTGAGGCCCACTTCCGTTCCAGTCCCTACCCATGTCATTTTTGACTGTGTCAGCCATGGGTGGCCTATCAGCTTCATGGTAACTAGTACTTACAAATCAGAATGTCATCATCATCATCACATGAGTGACATGATGTGGTGCCACTGTATATCCTCATTCATAAGCATGTCATCATCATGTGCCTTATTGCAGTATTCAGGGTGAAAGTGAAATTGTCTGAGCATTTGCCATTGATTTAACAGAGTAGGGCTCTAATGGAAAAATATATAATTGTGTAGTACAGCTGCTCCACATGCAGACAGTAGTAAAGTAACATGAGTCTGAGAACACAAGTATGTCTGTCTAGGGCACAACACAAGCTGACTAAGCTGGCATGCCTACAACATTGATTGTGCTAAAAAAGAGAGAGAAGAAGAATACTTCTATTCTACTCCATAGTGCCTAGTGCATGAAAGTCTAATCATCATGACATCCAAATCTTAGGGGCAGAGGAAATGAGGAGGATACCACAACTGCTAGTGCTACTGTGCCATTATAATTTTTATGTGTGTCATTTTGTGTTACTGTCTTGCTAAGAGTATTAGTTACAATAGTCTTGTTTCTTTCTTGATGTAGTTACTCCTTCCAAACCCATCAGGCAGGAGTTAGCAGCCAGGGCCCAGCAAAGGAAGCTGGAGGCCATCCTGGATGAATGGTGCTGCCTGGTTGGCCTGGCGGAGGAGGAAGATGATGCTTCAGCTTCTTCCTCCAATGCTCTGGGCCCCAGCCAGGCCCCCTCATGCCTCTGGTGGTACGACACCGTGTCTAGCAGCCTACCGACACCCATCATCAAGTTCATAAACATCATCCACTGCTGCCCACCCCAGTTGTTCCTACAGAAACTTTCAGCGCTGCATGCTCCTCCAGATGGCATGCCTAGAGGTCAGCCTGGAGGAGGTCCTGGAGCGAACTAGCCGGCACCCCCACCACTAGACCTCAGTCTTCAACCCTTTCCCCTTTTTTAATGTTTTTTTGGGTGGGTGGGATGTTGGGAGCTGGGGAAACTTGGGGTTTACTTTTCTTGAAGTTCTTCTTGGACATTGACAATCAATCATGGATGGACATTTATTTCATTTACTGGATATTGGTTGGGGTTAGGGAGAGGGGTAGGTCAGGTGTTGTGGGTTTTTCTTCTTTTAGTTATATTTGTTAGGGTAATACATTATTTATAGTTTTACAATACATATAATGCAAATCTTTTCTGGGGGGTTACTCTTTTACGTCACCTTGTTTGTTTCCTCCTTTTGCTGCAGGGCCACAGGCAGTTTTGGAAATTTGCCAATAGTGTAACACACCAACAGATAGATGCAGTACCCTCACTTGTCCTACTACTGTCAGTCTCTCCTCCTAGTCTATGCATTCTGCAACTACAACCCCTTTGCAGTATATACTCAGAAGGATGTGGGTGTGTGAATTAATTAATTTCCATGGTATATACATTATTGACTCCCCCACACTTCTTCTATTACCTGTGATTGATGTTTAGGCGAAGCAATGGCTGCCATGGTGCATGATGGTAGCAGTAGTAGACAGTTGCATTTGCAAAAAAAAAAAAGAAAATTAGACAGTCAGTCACCTGAGGGAGACTAGGGAATGAGTAGTAGATGTACAGTAAGTACACAAGAAGAAGACTGCCAAACAAGAAATCAGATGATGAATGATAAGCAATGCTAAAGTAAAAGAAACATAATGGTGGCGGGGATAGCCTAGTACAAGTTACAACAAACTGAAGTTGACTCGACAAGTGTAACCTTTTGTGCTGGAAGGATGATAAATCGATGCCGGCAATTAATAATTAATAATGGGTTAATAATGTTCTCTGGAAAAAAAATAGAATAGCGAATACTACTGAGCATGGGTGGGCAATCTAATCTGTTGCCAGTATGTCCTATATATATATTACCTACTGGTGGTCGCCAGTAGGTAGTTATAGTTCAGACCTATTATCCATAGGAAATCCTCAACATTCTATTTGGAATAACTTTGGCACCGGTTGACGAATCTTCGTGAAATTTTCAAACCTGGTGGAGCGTTCCGGTCTGCTCCTATCCAGAAAGTCTCGGGGTGATTCGTCAAGCGGGGGCTGAGATAAAAGGGGGCGTCCCAAAACATGTTTTCCCCATGCAATTTTCCATAGGAACAGTTCATCGCAGCTACAGCCTGAACTGCTGAACGGAATTACACCAAATTTGGCAAAAAGGTAGCCCTTGGTTCACACTCGTGCCTTTTGCTTAAATGGTGTAAATCCGTTCAGTAGTTCCTGAGAAAATCAAAAGTGGATCCACGCACCCTACTGAGCGCGAGCCGTATGCTAATTGGCTGTCAACACTCCAAACTAGGATGTGTTGGTAGAACCGAGGCACAAGAAAACAGAAGATAAAATGTGCACAATGCAAAAAGGGGGCAGGGTAGAAACACCCTGACCCCCTAGGCCTGCTTAGGGGGTCCCAAAAGGACCCCCAGGGCCTCAAAAACATTTATTTATTTTTTTAAATCGGCAAAATCCGCGCTGGGTGAGCGGATCCTGCCGATAAAAAAAAAAAGCAGCGCGGTCTCCCGCACTTCGTTGCTAATTTGCCCCAAATCCCGAGGGCTATGCTACTATTAGGTTGGGGGGACCAAAGGGGCCCCCCAGCCTCGGGGACCGCCACCCCCGGAGCTTAAAAAATGAATGGCTGGGGGGGCTCAAAGGCCCCCCCCAAGCCCCGGGGACCGCCACCCCCTGGGGCTTTGTGAAAATATTTGCGGGGGCTCACGGCCCCCCCACAGCCCCGGGTACCACCACCCCGGGGCTTGTGTAGTTTAAAAAAAAGAATTACCCTGTGTGAGCCCCCCCCACATGCCCCAGGGACTGCCACATCCCTGGGGTTCTAAATATGTAAATTGGGGGGTCCGTGATGGACTCCCCAGCCCCGGGGACCACCACCCCTGGGGCTTTGTAAATAGGTGGGAGGGGGGCCGCGTGCCCGCCCCTGGAGCCAATGACGGCCCTGGGGACCGCCACTCCTCAGGGCCTGCTCCTGCAGTGTCCCGGGGTGCCCACCCCCGGGACACTGCTGTTTGCTATGGCAGGGCAGGAGCCTCGTGGCTCCCGCCCTGCCATAGCAAACTTGGTTTGAATTTTGAAAAGAGAGAGCAGGGAAACCTGCTCTCTCTTTCAAAATTCAAACCAAATTGCTTTTCCACACGGGGCGCTGCATGTTAGCAGCTCCCTGTGAGGAAAAGCATGTTGGCCCCAGGGACCCTCAGGATTGAGGAGGAATTAATTCCCCAATTGAAACCGCGCCACAGGGTGTGTTTGCAGACATGTCACTTCAGGCCACGCCTCCTTCCTTCACCTCTGTGCAAACGTGCCCCGTGGTGCATTTTAAGTTGGGGGATTAACTCTCTTTTAATAATGATGGTCCCTGAGGGTCAAATAGCCGAACAGGTATCTCCAGTATGCGCCAGGGAGCTCCGTTGCAGACAGGTGTTCAGAGGCCCTTTTTACACCTGAATGGAACGCATCTCTGTGGCGCTTACTGGAGGTACCTAGTGGGCTAGTTTGTCACTAGGGACCCTTAGGATTCAAGGGGACTTAATGTCTCAACTTAGAACGGCCACAGGGCGGGTTTACACAGTGGTGAAGGGAGGGGACGGGGCCTGAGGTGACGTATGCAAACATGCCCTGTGGCGCGTTTTAAGTTGGGGAAATAAATTCCCTTCAATCCTAAGGGACCCTGGGGGTCAATTAGCCTACCAGGTGCTTCCAGTCGTTGCAGAGAGGTGGTGCAGGCTGTGCCCCTTTATACACCTCTCTGCAATGGTGCTTACTGGACATACCTAGAGGGCTAATTTGCTCATAGGGACCCTCAGGATTCAAGGGGAGTTAATCTCCCAACTTAAAACAGCCACAGGGCATGTTTACATAGTGGGGAAGGGAGGGGACATGGCCTAAGGTGACGTGTGCAAACACGCCCTATGGCGCGTTTTAAGTTGGGGAAATAATTTGCCTTTAATCCCGAGGGCCCATGGGGGCCAACTAGTCCACCAGGTGCTTCCAGTAAGCACCACTGTGCTGCGTTGCAGAGAGGTGGTCCAGGCCGTGCCCATTTTCTCTGCAACGCAGCTCTGTGGTGCTAACTAGAGACACCTGATGGGCTAGTTGTATCCAAGGGACACTCAGTATTCAAGGGGACTTTGTCCCCCAAATTAAAATGGCCATAGGGCGTGTGTGCACATGTCAGCTCGCCCCCCTCCCTTCACCAGTGTGCAAACGCACCCTGTGGCTTGTTTTAAGAGGTAGTTTTAATACCCCTGCCCTATTATATACTAGAGGCTTACAGAGGCGGTCTTGCTAATAACAGGGGTACCCCAACGCATAGTGTTCCCTAGTGTATGTAGGTGTTATAACTGTATTCTAAGTGTCTTTCAGCATAGCACTGGCTCTAGGACTGGTTAGCCAGAGTCAGTTACCACCAGTGCCCATCTGAAAAAGTTTAGGGTATAGGATGATTTTGAACAAAGACTCTTTCTGCTCCTCTGTTTGTTCTTTCTGCACGTCTTCCTTCTTCTTGCACTTTTCTTCGTCTTTGAGGACTTCTGTAGCTTCTTTCTGCATTTCTTTTTCTTCTTTCTGTGTGTTTTTTCTTCTTTCTTCACATGTCCTACCTCTGTAGGCATAGTTAGAAACTAGCATTTTAAAAAGCTTTGAAATTCACTTAAAAAACCACAGGTTTCAGTTACGTTAAATTTAGAAATTAGTATTTAAAATTCCTTTGAATTTATCTTTAAAAACCATAGGTTTCAGGGGTGTTATAGTTAGCTGGACATTTCACTCGTACAAAACCATAGAAATTCAGCTAACTATAACTCGCCCCCGCAATGCACTGCTGATGACGTCACATATTACATCACTCATGACATGGTCAGTGACATCACTGATGACATCACTGATGACATCTCAAATGACATCACCGATGACATCACTGATGACATCATCCATGTGATAATTTGATGCATCTTCTCACACCCTAATATAACGTTTGATACACCCACTCTAAATCACAGACTGCCATTCTCAAAACCATAGACACTCCAACACCAATAACTACATACCCACTCACTGATTCTTAGGTCTACACACCCACCCACTCACTCACCCGTACAGTCATTCATACTTATGGTCTATCATATGCACTCATACACCTATATAGATACTCACACACCACCACTCATCCATAGAGGTACTCACACACCTACTCAGTCATACAAATAATTAATCACACTGCCATTTACTCACCTATACAGTTATACACACACCAGCTCAATTACTCATACAAATACTATCTCATTCTTATGCTCTTATACAATCAATGATACAAGCACACACTCATCCATACAGCCACTCTCACAATCACACACTCTCCCTTATAGCCATTTATGTACTCCAACACACATATATACTGCCTTTCACATATGTAGCTACTCACAAATGTACCACTGAAATATACATTTACTTACTAACACAACCATACACACATTCACCCACCCCGACAGTCCATCACAGATACACTCTCGAAACCATGCACCCAGTGAATCACCCACTCACACATCTATGCACAGAGTCACACACATCCCACCCACATAAACACTCAGGCACACATACAGTTACTCAGACAACCAATCTATAACCCATATAGACACTCATGTAGCTATTTTCAAACCCATGCAGCCGGTTACACACCAACAGACAGACGTATACAGACATTCACACAGTTTAGTCACTAACCCATGCATTCAGTAAGATATGTTTAATCACTCACTTATAGAGTCAGTCACACACCTACAAAATCATCCATTCACACACTTATGCACCCACTCATTCTTCAAAATGCCTTTCCCTATATATAATAAACATATTTAAACTTTACAGAAACACACAGACACTGGATGATACCATCAGTGATGTCATCAGTGATGTCATTTGAGATGTCATCAGTGATGTCATGAGTGATGTCACTGACCATGTCATGAGTGATGTAATATGTGACATCATCAGCAGTGCATTGCGGGGGCGCGAGTTATAGTTAACTGAACTAACTATAACGGAATTTCTATGGTTTTGTACGAGTGAAATGTCCAGCTAACTATAACACCCATGAAACCTATGGTTTTTTCTGTGAATTTCTAAGGTTTTTTAAATGCCAATTCCTAACTATAACGCCCCTGAAACCTTTGGTTTTTTCAGTGAATTACAAAGGTTTTTTAAATGCCAATTCCTAACTATAACGTGCATGAAACCTATGGTTTTTTCAGTGAATTTCAAAGGTTTTTTAAATGCTAATTCCTACCTATAACGTATCTCTGAAGATATCATGAAAAGCATTCTTTTTTAAAAGTAGGATTACTTTTGTGGAAAAGCATCTTTGTGATTGGTTAAGAAAAAGCAGTTTCAACGTGGAGTACATATCATAGGATAAAATTTGCTCAGCTCAACCACACCTGCTACTTGCATTTGGAAGGCACTGTTCGAACTTAAAACAATCGTCAACTTTTAACCTGCATGTGTCGTTAAATGTTTAAGAAAATGTTACAAAAAAATATCGTAAAGTTTTAAAAAATTGATGAACTTTTAACCTGCACGTATTGTAGAATGTTCTAGAAAGTGTGTTGATAGAATACGTTGCACTTCTGACTTCTATGTGTTGTTGAATATTAAAAAAAACGGTTCATATGGAAAATTAAAAAGAAACCAATAGAGAAGTTTTGAACCCTAAAAGAATCAAGGAACTATTCTAATTTATTCATGACATGTATTTATGTGTGCAGCAACAAAATTATAGACACAACAGCACTAGGAAGAGGAAGAAGCAGGGAGTGGGGGGAGGGGGGGAGATGGGCAGAATGGCACACATGCACAATTAAGTACAACACACATATAGACTAACAATGGCCAAAATGAAACACACCAACAAGGATCACAAGTCACACAACCTGCCAACATCACACCACTTAACGAGCATAGAAGTGAAAACCACGCTGCATTCATACAGGATGTGTACAAAGGCCAGTCGTTGGTGTTGTGGGATGTCTGCGACCGTGGTCATCATGGATGAGATGCCCAGCATGTGGCACATGGTCAAGTTTACTGTGTGTCATGTTGCCAAACGGCTGCTCCTCCCTCCCACGAGCCCCCACTCTTTTGTACGGTGAGCTGTTGTATCTCGTGCACTCGTACGGCACGCCATTGTAATGCCTATTTGCGCATGTCCTGCTACAATCCAACAACAACATCACAGTGCCGTTTGGAGGTGGTGCATGCCACTTTACAACATCGACTGCTGCGGCTCTTGTAACAGGCCACACCAGAACACAGAGACAGACTTACCGCACTTCCTGTACACGGACATGTCCGAGACACCCCGTTTCCCTTGCCGGATAGGCACACCCCTGCACTGACCTGTGAACAACAGACCAGCACACGCCAGTTGTGCATGCAGGAGGATGCGTACGTAGCTACACATCCAGGCTCACTGCCAACGCTGAGGTGACAGCACACTCTGATGTATCAGGGCTCGTGCCTATCATGCTAAGACAATGACCACAGGGACACACTTACTAAGATGTGGGTTTGGGGGGCATTGGTGGTCCTGGAGTTGTTGAGATGAGTCTTCTGGCCCTCATGGGTATCCCTGTATCATGCTCATTGACTCTATGGCACCTGTTGGTGTTCTGGTGTGGCTCTTGGCTGTGTTCCCTTTCATGGTGCAGGTAGTTGTCTTGCTTTTAACACCAGCAGAAAGCAGGTGTAAAATCCCTGGTGCGAATGTGTCTTATCGCCGGAATTTGTTTCGCATTGCAATTGGTGTGAAAGTTGTGATGTGATTTTTTTCGTGTGCACAACAATATACGAACTGAGCAGTGTATCTCGTCAAGATCCAGCACCTGATGCACTATTCCCAATCAATATAAATGCAATGAGATTTCTTAATAGATTTTGTGTGTACACTGTAAGTGCAGCCAATACCTCAGTGCAATTCAATACTGGATTTTAGTATTTAGAATAAATAAAGGTGCACCTCATGTCTTTTTGCACGGGAACGGCTACTCTCCATTTCATTATCAGCACTTTAATGGAAGTAAAGTTGAGATAAATCTAACACACTATTCAGAAGTTGGTGCAAACTGCAGATATCACTAGTATTCCAGCGATAAGTGCCCCAAAATTTAACACCATGGTGGACTCCATCAAATAACAGTAATAAGAACAAGAAACAGTCACACAGCAGTTAAGAGAACAACCAAAAACATTATTATTTTTTTTACAAACTTTATTTTTTATAATAATAAATATATAAACGATAAACTAATTTCAAACTTTATTTTTTTTATTAACATAAATATAAACAATAAACTAATAAACTAACCACGGATGTCGACGACAGACCTGGAAAATTAAAAAGATTGTTAAAAAAAACAACAACATGGTATTCTCAACAAAATACCACAAGAAACAAATCACAGATATATAAAATGTATACAGCTAACAACATTTTATAAGTTTAACTTACAAAAACTATAAATGTTGCCGCTTTAAAATATTTACCGAATCTGAGGAATTTTTTTTGCAGAAGGCACCACGCCCACAACGTTTTTCTTCAGTGGTGAAGACATTTTAAACTTTTTCCAAGGGGCAAACAAATACCAATGCCACCTTCTTCATTCGCAAGATTTGCAAAGAGTTCTGTTACGAGGGGATCCTAACAAAAAACACTTGTGCAGCACAGCAAGTATAATGAAACACCTAAGGACCCTTCATCCAAACAATCTTGCACGAGAAGAGTGCAAACAGATGAGAAACACTCCTGTTCTGTATCTGTAAAAAAGAATCACAAATAAATGTATATTAATAACTTTCAAATGTATACTATTCCATTACTGTACAAACACATTTTATATAAAAACTGACTAAGAAACTATAGCCCTGAACCACAAGTGTGATGATCGTTAAAACACTACATGCATAGTGCATACTACTTTGAAGCAGTTCATGCCCTAAAGCCTACCTCACTAAAAGACTACATGCTAACTGACTAAATGATTACAGTACGATAAGGAGACACACTGGGTGAGTGACAGGGTGTTTGCTAGAAGAGTATGAATACTAACTAGGGAATTGAAGGTGTGAAACACAACTGTGTAGGTGATTAGAGGACTGCATCCATACTGCATAGGCATTTAAAGCAGTCCATGTGCTAAGGCCTGGCTCACTGCATAACTACTTGGGTACTGACTGGATGATTAGAGTACAGCAAGGAGTGTGCCTAGGTGAATTTATAAGTGCTAGGCTTTTCGCACAGGGAATGGATTAGTACTTGGTACTGAATGGGTCACTAGAGGAGTGCAAAGACAGTGCTGGACTGTATGGATACTGACTAGGAAATTGAAAGTGTGAAAGACAAGTGTCTAGGTGGTTAGAAGACTGCATGCATAGTGCATAGGGGTTTGAAGCAGTCCATGTGCTAAGGCCTGGCTCAGTGTATGAATACTTAGGCACTGACTGAATGATTAGAGTACTGCAAAGATAGTATCTTGGTGAATTTATAAGTGAATGGATTAGTACATGGTGCTGAATGGGTCACTAGAGGACTTCAAAGGGAGTGACAGGGTATTTCCTGGAAGTGTATGGATACTGACTAGGGAATTGAAGGTGAGAAAGACAATTGTGTAGGTGGTTAGAGGACTGCATGCATAGTGGATAAGGGTTTGAAGCAGTCCATATACTAAGGTCTGGGTCACTGGATGAGTACTTGGGTACTGACTGAATGATTAGAGTACTGCAAGGAGAGTGCCTGGGGGAATTTATTAGGGTTTGGCGCAGTGAATGGATTAGTACATGATGCTGAATGGGTCACTAGGGGAGTGCAAATGGAGTGACAGGGTGTTTGCTGGAAGTGAACGGATACTGACTGGGGAATTGAAGGTGTGAAAGACAAGTGTGTAGGTGCTTAGAGGACTGCATGCATAGTGGATAGGGGTTTGAAGAAGTCCATATGCTAAGACCTGGCTCTGTGCATGAATACTGAATCATTAGAGTACTGGAAAGAGAGTGTCTTGGTGAATTTATAAGTGTTTGAGTTTTGGCACAGTGAATGGATTAGTACATGCTGTTGAATGGGTCTCTAGAGGACTGCAAAAGAAGTGAAAGGATATTTCCTGGAAGTGTATGAATACTGACTAGGGAATTGAAGGTGTAAAAGACAAGTGTATAGTATGTTAGAACACTACATGCATACTGCATAGACATTTGAAGCAGTCTATTTGGTACTTAGAAACTGACTAAATAATCAGACTACTTCTAGGACAGTGCTTAGGTAAAACCTTTAAAATTTCAGTTCTGCCACAGTGCACAGAATAGTACATGGTACTGCACCTTAGTGTCAATCCCTGACTCATTTTATCAATGCATAAGCAAAGACTAGCTTCTAATGATACTAAAACTTGACAACATGAGAGGTTTTAAATTAGTTATCTGTCAGCAAATACACGATGTTACCAAATGCCTCTCTCACAGTGGTTCTCAAATGCACACAGACTCACAGTGTGATTCTAGACAAGCACCGCTATCCCTAGGGGTTTACCAAAACTCATTCACTACAGTGGAAGTGGTAAGCGAACTGCACACAATCTTCATATTTCAGGACTGCACTTTTATGTCAAAGCCTGACTCATATAATCAAAGCATAAGCAAAGACTGGCTTCTAATGCTACCAAAACTTCACAACATGACCGGTTTTAAAACAGGTATATGTCAGCAAATACACGATGTTACCAAATGCTTCTCTCACAATCCTTACCCAAATACACACAGACTCACAGTGTGATTTTAGACAAGCAACACTATCCTAGGAGTTTACCAAAACTCATTCACTACTCTGGAAGAGTTAATGGTACTGCACACAATCTACATATTTAAGTACACCACATCAGTGTCAAAGCATGACTCATTTAATCAACGCATAAGCAAAGACTGGATTCTAATCCTACTAAAACTTCACAACATGACACGTTTTAAAACAGTTATCTATCAGCAAATACATGATGTTGCCAAATGCTTCTCTCACAGTGATCCCAAATACACACTAACTCACAGTGTGATTCTAGACAAGCACCACTATCCCTATGAGGTTACCAAAACTCATTCACTACAGTGCAAGTGGTAAGGGAACTGCACACAATCTACATATTTCACAACTGCAATTTACTGTCAATGCCTGACTCATATAATGAAAGCATAAGCCATAACTGTCTTCTAATGCTACTAAAACTTGACAACATAACATGTTTTACAACACTTATCTGTCAGCAAATACACGATGTTACCAAACACTTCTCTCAGAGTGGTTCCCAAATGCACACAGACTCACAGTGTGATTCTAGACAAACAACACTATCCTTAAGTGTTTACCAAAACTCTTTCACTACAGTGGAAGTGGTAAAGGAACTGCATACAATCTACATATTTCACAACTACACTTTAATGTCAATGCCTGACTAATTTAATCAACGCATAAGCAAAGACTGGCTTCTAATGCTACTAAAACTTGACAACATGACAGGTTTTAAAACAGTTATCTGTCAGTAAATACACGATGTTACCAAATGCTCCTCTCACAGTGGTTCCCAAATGCACACACACTCACAGTGTGATTCTAGACAAGCACCACTACCGCTTGCACTATACCAAAACACATTTCTTCATCTACAAGGAGTAGTATATTTTACTGCAGAAACATAACTCATTTCACAAATTCATAAACAATGACTGGTTTCTAATTCTACCAAAATATAAAAACTGCACAGTTATCTGTCTACAAACACATGAAAAAAACAAATCCTTATCACAAAATGGTTTCCACATGCACACACACTGTCAATAAGATTGTAGAGAAAAAAAAGTACCCCCTACACTTAAGCAGGAAAAATACATTAGTCTGATTAAAATCAAAGTAGTCTACATACATCCCCTCACAATTAAATAACTCATCTTTCAAGTTATTTTGTAGATTAAGAAGTATATCAGTCACTCACCATATTTTCTTTTACAGAATCTCTGCACTGTGCACCTCTCAGCAAAAGCAAAGAATGAAAAAGTTTCCCTTTCATTTTCCACACATATACATGTAAACATCAAATCACAATCCTTCGCACATAAACTCAAAAGCAAACACACATTTCTATTGGTTAAACATTTCAACCCTTTCCAACTGAAATACATTTCAACCCTTCCCCCAATCTGCCTTCTGCCTGTTACCATAGAAACAGCTCATGGAACACTGCACTGTGCTCACAGGTCACAAGTTCAGCACACAATGTTCCTACACAAGGCAGGAAGTGTGCTTGACTTTTCAACATATCAGCTTATCATATATAATGTTCCTTACAATCTGTTTTTGTTAACCAATAACAATCATACCTTCAAAAACCACAAATATACACCCTACCTTTCAGTGTAGAAAGTTGTTATACAACCAATGATTTCTTGTTGTTTTTCAAAAAACGTTGCCGAGAATCCGTGCAGACAACGCAATAGGATGCACGCACCGTGCGCGCATTTCGCCGCTTTATTTTTAAATAAAAAAGGGGGGCCACAGGGAGTCCTTCTGGGACCCCCTAAGCAGATCTAGAGGGTCAGAGTATTTCCACTCTGCCCCCTTTATATCTTTTACACACTTATTCCCCTTCCATCTTCAGCCTCGCTTCTACCGAGGCAGAAAATGGCCGCCAACAGTTCCTGGTTTCGAATGTAGAGAGACGCTCGACAGCCAATTAGCATTCAGCGCGCGATCGGGAGGGTGCGCACTCGATTCGGGGAGGGTGCACTTACCGTGCGAGTACGGTCTGCGGATTCTCCGCGGCCATAAATATCACTAACTTTTTTACCCTAATTTTCTCAGGAACTACTGAACAGATTCACACCATATATGCAAAAGGCACTAGTCCGAACTGAGGACTACCTCTTTGCCTTTGCCTGTTCGGGCTGTAGCTGCGACAACAGATCCTATAGGAAATTGCATGGGGAAAATGCGTTTTGGGACCCCCCCTTTTTTCTCGCCCCCCACTTCACGGATCACCGCAAAACCTTCAGGGTAGGAGCGAAGCCAAGCTGGCCAAAAGTTTGGAGAATTTCGCGAAGATTCGTCAATCGGCGCCAAAGATATTCCCAATAGAATGTTGCGGATTTCCTATGGAAAATAGGTCCTAACTATAACTATCTACTGGCGACCGCCAGTAGATAATATATATATATATATGAATATATATATATATATATATATATATATATATGTTCAACCAACACACTCTTGCAGGGCGGCCTCTGCGTTAGGGAATGGAGCACCCCTTTAAACATCCAACAAATCTTCTTTTACCCTTCAAAAAGAAGAACGCCGCACACCAGACTTCCGTACAGATAGACACTTTATTTGAACAGCAGCTTGCTTGAAATTCATTCAAATCCTGACGTGTTTCAGCTTGTGAAAGAGCCTTGTTCACAGATGAGGCTTCCAAACTGATTGCGGCGTTAACACTTTTCTTATGCGCCCATGAGACCACGAGATGTTGACGTAGTCTCAAAATGCTACGATTCCCATGATGCAGTATGAAAGTTTCTCTATCTTGAAATCTGTAGCTGCAATTCATTTTCCCCAAATTATTCTTACTTGTTAGGGGACCTTGCAAACTTAGAATTTCTGTTCAATCTTCTTTCAATCCGTATTACTTTTCGCACTTTAAAATAGCATTGCTGTCACTTAGGTGATTGTCTCCTGAGGCGTCTGAAGAGAAAGAAGTCCTTTGTAAATGAGATCACATCTCTTCTTTACTCCCTTGCCACGCTGTCACCTCAATTGTTGGTCGGGTGCATTACCATGCCTTCTTTTACACTGGTGTAATGCAGGCGGGTCAGGCTCCCATCATTATGTAACCAACACACTATTCTCGGCCTGGGTGCCTTAACCTCTTGCAGGGCGGCCTCTGCGTTAGGGAATGGAGCACCCCTTTAAACATTCGACACATCTTCTTTACCCTTAAATAAGAAGAACACCGCACACTAGACTTCCGTACAGACAGAAGCCCTATTTGATGCACAACAAAGCGGCAGCTTGCTTGAAATTTATTCAAATCTTGACGCGTTTCAGCTTGTGAAAGAGCCTTGTTCACAGGTGAGGCTTCCAAACTGATTGCGCTGTTAACACTTTTCTTATATGCCCATTTGAGACCATGAGGTGTTGACGTAGTCTCAAAATACTACAATTACCATGATGCATATGTATATATAGGTATATTACCTACTGGCGGTTGCCAGTAGGTTGTTATAGTTAGGACCTATTATCCATAGTAAATTCATAACATTCTTTTCCCAATAACTTTGGCACCGGATGACGAATCTTCACGACATTTTCAAAACTCGTGGGGCGCTCCAGTCAGCTCCTATGCTGAAAGCTTGGGGGTGATTCGTCAAGCAGGGGTCAAGAAAAAAGGGGGTCCCAAAACGTGTTTTCTCCATGTTATTTCCATAGGAAATCTTGGACAGGCTACAGCCCGAACTGCTGAACGGAATTACACAAAATTTTGCAAAAAGGTAACCCTTGGCTCAGAAAGAGACCTTTTTTTAAATGGTGTAAATCCGTTCAGTAGTTCCTGAGAAAATTATAAAATAGAGGTCAAAAAATCAATTTCTCACAGGAAACTTTAGACACAGTTATAACAAAAACTGCTGAACGGAATTACACAAAATTTGGCAAAAAGTTACTGCTTGGCTCAGAAAGCGACCTTTTTAAAAATGGTGTAAATCGGTTCAGTAGTTTTTGAGATATTAAAGTAAAAAAAAATAGATATATGTGGGAAGAGCCTAACCGACAGCACAAGCTTGGCTCTAATTGGCTGCCAACACTTCAAACCAGGAAGTGTTGGCAGCCATCTTGTGCCTCGCATCAAGTGAAAATTAATATAATTGCCACCAACAGCAGCAGTTGGGGTTAGATTGCTGCTGCTATTAGCTTGTTCCTGTTAGCTCCTTCGTGTAACCCAGGGCCGTTTCTACCATTAGGCATTATGCAGTCAGCTCTAGTTTCCAATCTGAGAGCAGGCAGGGCCGACTAGGCGGCCATCCTCCTCCCACTTTGAGACCCAAAGACCGACCGGAGTGGGCTGCTCTTCACAGCAGAGCAACCAGCATCAGTATTCTGTGGTTTCATAGTATTTCTGAGGAGCTCTCTGTGCACTGGGGGCTCCTCGACTTGGACTAGCGACCCCCTTTCCCGTCCTTCCCACCCCAAACCACACACTCGGAGGAAGAAGGAGTGTCAGATGAAGAAACACGAGAGAGAGTACTGATTTCTTGTGCATCTGTTGCAGGTTGAAGATGCGGAGACCCCTCGGGGGCAAAGGGTAATATGCACTACTTCATGGACAAAGGCAGCAGCAACAGCTCTGCGGGTTAGAATGTTAGGGGGCACGGGGTACTGAGGGTGGTAAAGTGACGGTGGCGGTATATTGACAGGTTCCATACTGAGGTGGGCGGTATACCGAGTGCAAGGGTGTGCAATGTGCTCTGCCTCAAGGGCGAGCTCGGCCGAATGGAATGTAAGGAGTATGATGTATAGAGAGGGTCGTTCAGCAAGGGGGGGCGGAACACTAAAGGTGGTATACGGAGGGTGGTATACTGGGTAAGTGTATACCGAGGGGGCGGTATACCGAGGGAATCGTGGGGCATCTTCCTTAATCAAAAGCCAGGGCCCTCGGCGATGACTCGGTGGGCAGGAAAATGACGTGAACGGGGAGCGTGACACGGCGGTGTGTACGGAGGGGCCGTGACACGGGAGTGTGTATGGAGGGGCCGTGACACGGAGGTGTGTATGAAGGGGCCATGACACAGAGGTGTGTACGGAGTGGCCATGTCACAGGTGTGTATGGAGGGGCCGTGACACGGAGGGATATATAGATGGGCTGGGATACGGAGGTTTAAACATGCTGAGAGTTCCTACTTTAAGGGGGGCTGTTCTGTGGCCGTGTGTGAGTTTGTGATGCTAAAAGTCCTTCAATGAGGGCTGCAAACAGAGGGGAAGGGGGCAGCTGTCCTGCCTCATAAACAAGTGCAGCAGCTTGGTAGGCTAGAAAGTGTAGGAGCAAAGAGCAACTCATAAGTTGGAGGAACAAGTGCTCTTTGCGCTATACTAAAAGCATACTTATGGAAAGGCGCTATGCTAAGATGCGGTGAAAGTGCATAATGATGTGCTACTGCACATCTCATTATGCACTTAATACACCGCATCGCATTAAACATTAAGCATTAGGCACTATACGAAGGGACTGCGTCTTTTGAGGCGGTATACTGAGGGCTGGTGTAATAAAGGGTTGTATGTTGGGAGGTGGTATACTCGGAGGGTGGGATGATAAGCTGGTGCCACACAGAGTATAGTGAGTGTTGTATTCTTAGGGCGGAAGGTTACGAGTATAACGAGAGGCGCTATACTAAAGGCCGTATAGTGAGCGAGGGTGTAGTAAGGAGTGTAATGAGGCGCGGTTTAAGAGGGCATGGCATTCATGGGAGGTATACTATGAAGCAGAGCAGTGAGGAGCGGTATATATAGAGGCAGTATTGCAGTGGTCTCATTTGGCGATGTATACTATATATACAACAGCGCTGCTCAGAGAGACAGTACACAAAGTGTGTACTGAGAAGCATTATGTAGCGGGAGGGGGCCGTTCGCGGTTGCTTGAAGGGGCGGTTTGCTGAGAGCCCGTTACCCGTATACTGAATTGGAGAGGCTACCTTGTGCATAGCCTTCACCAGTGATGTGAGAAGGCGCAGCAGAGCGGAGGGCATCTGGGGACACGGGCGGGCGGCGGAGTCCAGTGACGGGAGGCGTGGGGGGTTGGGGGCTGGGCAGAGAGAGCTCTGGCGAGGACTGGGAACTGTAGAATGCGAGAGGGTCCAATCGACTGATTCCCTTGTATTTTCTGTAGCACTGTAAGCGTTTGACGGCGGCTACAAGGCGCTTGCGCCTCATATTTCACATTCCCATGTAAGGGAGAGGACCAAGGCATAGTCACCGAGTGCTGTCACCAACGAGAAGAGACAGCAATCAGTGACTGAACACCGTCTCTCTAGACCGGTGGCCCTTCAGTGCAGTTAACATATCTCTTTAGAGCCCACCATTTACACGGTGAGACAGTGTATTTCTCATTAGACTGTCCCCAATTTACACTGGTCTCAGACAGTCTAATGTAATTTTATTTTAAGGCAGTGGCGCCAGTGCATCAGTCAGCACCGTCCCTTTAAGGTCTACTCAATTGGTACTCTGCCATTCCCCCCCACCACCCTCGAAGCAGTCTATGAGACATCTGGGTCTGTTTAATCTCACTTGCTCACTCAGGATCTGACTTAATTCAAAGATGCTGCTCTCTCTTCACACCCTACGCTCATCAAGCAAACAAAAAGAGAGACTGGCTACAGACTCATCTCACCTTAAACTTAGCTTCATCCTTTCATTGAAACAAACGAGTCTCTTTCGCCAACACGAAGCCTGTGAGCGGGTCTTCGTAAGCAGGGCTAAAGAACTACAGCAGGGAGGTGGGCTTTTCTGGCTGGACAAGTGGGTTACCCGCTGGGCTCCATCGCCACAGGGTTGGGTATGGGTAAGGTGCTGCTTGAAGAGGGCAGTATCTTCATTGCTTCTGAGGTGCAACAATGAGTGAGGGAGTTTGCCGGGTGTGGGTGAAGATAGAGTTGCTCATCCCAGTGTAAGAAGAGCACACGTAGTGTCATGTCTTTTTCTTGCATTTGTTGGCATTCAGCTTCTTGAATGTTACTTCCGTGAGTGGCTTGTAGCTCCCTGAAATCTTGCCAAACATGCGTGAGGGTACTCGGGTTTACCGCTTCATGCATAATACCCATCATTGAGGAGGGTAGGGGTGATGGTATTCTGATGGAGGGAATTCTGCCACACTTCTAAAGACCCATGACCAGTGGAGCAGTGGTGTAAAGGGCGGTCTATAGCGCTTCGGTGTGAGGTGGCTGTCAACATTCAGCTTCCCTCATCAAGGGTTGCTGTGAGAACATCTTTTGGGCACCTGGGGTTGGAGAGAGAGGTAATAGGCACTTGTGACTGCACAAGGCATCGGATTATAGATCCCAATTCCCCGCTGCTCTTAAAACCCATTGCCACTCCACCCTGTAAGTGACTCACCGGATGCCCCTGCCAGAAGAGGCAGGCACTGACCACCTCACCTGCGCAGCAGGTCACTCAGCCCCCAGGCCCATCCAAGTCCCAACCACACCGACACTGCTCCCCTGCACAGCACGGCTCACCCACTCAGAGAACACACCTAACTCCCCCCTCCTCCCCCCACCCAGACACTTGGACATACAGGCACTGGTATTAGCACAGCACATGGCCCGTCCTCCCCACAGTGCACTGCGGTCAGTCATTTTCCGAGCAGGTGTGCACCGCCATTGTGCACGAGGTGCCTATATGTAACACCCGGGCATTATAGCGTTAAGTAGAAATCCCATCATTAAATGTGTCAGTGCATGGGCTGGTCTGTCTGCCCCTATGTCTGCTAATTCTACTGATACACCAAAGGCTTGAATGACCCAGGTCCTAGCGCCCACCCAACTTTAACGTGCCAGCGATATCTGCCTTCTGCGCCAGTGAGCCCTTCTTACACCACGGTCCCTGCCCCCGCCACTGACCGCTGTCTGAGAAAATAACCTGATGCTCCAGTGCAAACATCACAAAATCACCCCACCAGCACCTCCCTTGTGGCACCAGAGAGCGCTAGGTGCGTGCAGGATGCACCCCTGACACCTGCCTGCAAAAATGCGCACTGCTTGCGCAACTGACCCCCTCACTACTGTCCCATTCCCCTCCCCACTCGAGGGTCACCTGCTGTTCTCATTGCCGGTGCACCTCCCCTCGGCGCGGTTCATAAGGTAATTTGTTCATAATTGCCTTTAAACTCGAGGTTGCGGACGACAGGCCCGGGCTGGAGGTGAGGCCACGACTGAGTGTGTTGTATCCAGAAGTACAGCGTCGATTTTACAGGAGTGTTTTTTAGGGGGTGGGGGAGAAATGCAGTGTGGACTATGATCCACCACACCCCTCTGTAAGAGTTAGGGCCCCAGGCACTCATGCAGTTGTATAAATGACACGGATACATGGTAATAGTGTCTGGAACTGGCCCAGGACACGGGCGCCCGCCCCTTCCAATAGCAGGGTCACCTGACCAGTGATACCTGTGATGGATGGGTGTGGGGTGACTCACCCCGGGTGAGCGTGGAAGCGAGGAGTTGCTGGTGGAACCACATTATTTTACAAACACTAGACGGTGGTCAGCCAGTCACCACACCCTCTTGCAAGCGTGCCGTTCACTACACCCTCTTGGAAGGGTGCAGTGGGAGGTGAGGTAGTGCCCACCCCTCCCTCTTCCGCCGGTGAAGTCACAGCTCCTCTACCCTCAGTCGCGTGGCACGTGCGCTGTGTGCAGACTCTGCTCCTTACCTCGTCGAGATGTCTACTGTTTTGGAATGTCAGAGACTTCGCCTGTCCGAAGTCCCTGCTGAAAGAAACCTATGATGATATGAGATGACATATCACGGAGTGGAGCCTGGGCTGTGAGAGTTTAAGGTGCAGTCTGGTACCCAGAGCCCTGGCAGACGGCGGGGAAATGGTCAAACGTCGTTTCTCCACATGCTGGTGACGACGAGATGCTGGAATTGTTGCAGACCATGCTAAGGACTCTGGCTCAGCCGTTTCAGAATTATCTAGATTTTCTTTAAATGCCATTATGGAACTCCCTACGCCCGTCTACAATGCTGCTTATAAACTTGGGTGGGCAACAGACTGCTCACAGAGAGCCCTCCCACCAATGTAGTCGCTGTATAGGTACTCAAACCCATAATCCTTTTTTCCCCATGAATAGAGAGGTCTGGGAGCTGCAGTCACCCAGCACCCTGATCCCATGAGCCCCGCCACATATTTCTTGCCCCCAGTCAGTGCGAAGTGACAAATGCATGGACTGTTTGGAAGCGAAAGCCCCAGGTGGCGATATGTCATACTTCATAAAATCACAGCCAACGCCAGGCTCTTCTCACGTCTGTGCTTTCGGGGTCCGGGGAATTAATGTATAGTTCTGCAGAATTTATGGTCAGGGAGTGATTGAGTGGGATGAGTGATTTAGGCCTCACGTGATGTGCTTAATGGGGGTGGGGACTCACGATATTCTGCTACAGATTTAAGCATTCTTATAAGATGTGGTTATGTGTTTTACTGATATTTCACAACGGCAAGATGTGGCCTTCGGGCAGCTTTACAGCACTCTGAGACACTCAGTACCTGCGCTGTCTACTGTTTTCAAGATGGGTGTGAGTACGAGGCTTTGAAAAAGATGAGGGCATCTGTACACAGGTGTGCGCGAGCTCCATCCCGGGGCCATTGCACTCCCTCCATGAATGCGCAAGTGCCGTCCATGTATGAAGGCCTGGCTGTGGAATCATTCATTCATTCATTGTTTTATGGCCTTATTGTTATTTGTAGTTGTGCTGCCATGACCAGTAACACTGAAAATAAAGTGCATGACATTGTGGTGGGAGGATGGACTTAGCAAGTCACACATTGTTTTTAAAAGTAAATCATTACATAATTAAAACTAACCCTGTGCACTCTGGTTGAAGTTAGCAGTCTCAGCCAGGTCTTAATAGAATACTGTTTTTTTTTGTGCTCCTGGTTGTCAACAAGTATTTATTTAACTTCTTTTCAATATAAAAAAGCTATAACTGAAATAAACGGAACGTTTTTTTTCTGTAGGCAAATAGGGAACAGATGCAATAGGTGTCATATAGACCTTGGCGGCCGTAAGTCCTCCGAGAACAGGCTATAAGTGCCAGTGGTAGAACGTTAGTTTTTTAACTTTACAAGCTCAGAGGCCGAGCCATGGGAGTTCTAGAGCCCTTTCGAGAAGCCTTGAACCTAGAACTGTGAGAAATTCCAAACATGACATGCACCAGGAAGAAGGCAGCTGGGGCCTGATGTACATACAGGCAGCTCTCATAGTGGGTGCAGTTTGCTCATAACATATTAATTTCTCCCTTTCGTTTTATGATATAAACAAACCTGTGTACTGATAGGTTGAATGGTATAATGCCCACTAGCACAGAGTAGTTAAATGACCTGCCTAGTGAATGGCCTTATAAGGCAGGGAGCTATTTGTGACACCCTTCAATTGGCTGTGAGCGCTGGGATGGTGTCCTAAAAGGGACTGCAGACCTCCATCTCAGCGTACCTTTCTGAAAATAGGAAACCTTTTTAAAAGCAGCCCCTGCGCCTTAATAACTTTTAATTATGCATTCCTTTATTTTTAAAGATAATAGTCACCATATAGTACCTACCACTCCTTTTAGGGTCATAAGTTTGTGAATTGTATCACTATTTATATATATATGAAAATGTTATCTTCTTCATGACAAACTTTTTTTAAACTTATGTTATTAAACATGTTTCCTAGGCCTTTGCAATATGCGTATTCAAATTGTTTTTATTAATTTTTTTAACCTTTTGCTGTAAGAAAGAAAAGGTTTTGAAATAAAAAGACATTTTCCCATGTGGGAAGACATAAATGGGGCCCCTAGACCACTGTCTCTTGCCTCTGAGACCGCGCACCATCATTCCAGAAGGGGAGGCTGTCCTCCTTCACAAAGCAGTTACCCCTCTCTATGAGGGAATAGGACACTTTTCAATGCAAACATTTACAACGCATGCATTCACAACGCCGTTTTTTACATCGCAACATCCTTTACAATACATGCTTTTACAACGCATGCCATCACAATGCATTTTTAGAAACTACATTAACAACACATTCCATTACAACACATACCACTACAATGCATACCATTACAATGCATAATGCTTTTGGGGTAACAGCGGGGTAAGTTTTGGATAGTGTAAGGGTAAAATTACTATTCCCACTCCAGTGAGTGCAACAGTAGGGAAAGTGTTGGATAGTGTAGGGGTAAAATTAACTATCCCCACTCCAGTGAGTGAAACAGTAGGGTAAGTGTTGGATAGTGTAGGTGTAAAAATTACTATTCTACTATTCCCATGTACCCCCAAAACCATTCCCACCCTAAAACTTAAAAAAAATCCATCACTGGTGCGTTTTAAGTTGGGGAATTAATTCCCCTTGAATACTGAGGGTCCCTGGGGGCGAACTAGTCCACCAGGTACCTCCAGTATGTACCAGGGCACTCTGTTGCAGAGAGGTGGGCCAGGCCATGCCCCTTTTTACACCTCTATGCAACGCAGGTCTGTGGTGCTTACTTGAGGTACCTGGTTGGCTAGTTAGACCCCAGAGACCGTCAGGATTCACGGGGACTTAATCCCCCAACTTAAAACGGCCACAGGGCGTGTTTGCACACATAGCTCCTTTTAAGAAGTACTTTTAATCCCCTTGCCCTATTATGTACTAGGGCCTTACAGAGGAGGTCATGCTAATCACAGGTGTACCCCAACGCATAGTGTTCCCTAGTGTATGTAGGTGTTTTCACTGTATTCTAAGTGTCTTTTAGCATAGCACTGGCTCTAGGCCTGGTTAGTCAGAGTTAGTTACCACCAGTACCCGTCTGAAAAAGTTGGGGGCACAGGATGATTTTGCAACAAGGCCTCTTTCTGCTCCTCTGTTGGTTCTTTCTGAACATTTCTTGCTTCTCCCTGCACTTTTATTCATCTTTGTGGACTTCTGTTGCTTCTTTCTGCATTTCTTTTGCTTCTCTCTGTGCGTTTTTTCTTCTTTCTTCACATGTCCTACCTCTGTAGGCATAGTTAGAAACTAGCATTTGAAAAACCTTTGAAAATCACTGAAAAAACAACAGGTTTCGGGCACGTTATAGTTAGAAATTAGCATTTAAAAAACCTTTGAAATTCACTGAAAAAACCATAGGTTTCAGGGGCGTTATAGTTAGCTGGACTTTTCACTCGTACAAAACCATTGAAATTCCCCGTTATAGTTAGTTCAGATAACTATAACTCGCGCGCCCGCAATGCACTGCTGATGACGTCACATATTCATCACTCATGACATGGTCAGTGACATCACTCATGACATCTCAAATGACATCACTCATGACATCACTGATGACATCACTGATGACATCATCCTTGCAGCTCTCTGGCGCATACTGGAGATACCTGTTGGGCTAGTTGGCCCTCAGGTACCCTCAGTATTGAAGGGGAATTAATTCCCCAACTTACAACTCGCCAGGGGGTGCGTTTGCAGAGTGCTGCAAGGAGGGGGCATGGCCTCCGGCACGATGCCGGTCTTTTATTTATTTAATTTTTTTAAGAAGGAGGGCTGCGTTGCCCCCCTTCTTTTTCTAATTTATTGGCCCTGGGGACCCCATCCCCCAGGGCCTGCCCACTAATTTTTTTTGGGGGAAAAAAAATTGGAAGGGGGCTGCGTGGCCCCCCTCCCAAGGCCTTAATTGGCCCCGGGAACCCCAAACCCCAGGGCATGGCATTTAAAAAAAATTCTTTAGGAGGGGGGCTGTGTTGTCCCCCTCCTCAGGCCACTTATGGCCCCGGGGACCCCATCCCCCGGGGCCGGCCTTTGTTTTTTATTATTTCTTTTTTTAAATATATTTATAGAAACACCTAGGACATGCTGGACAAACCGTATGTACCTATCACCATGACGATTTGCGTGATATTCATTAAAAGGCGACTATGCATACAATGAATCCACGTGGAATGTATTTACACCACTAGTGAAGCTCTAACGTGTCTGACACACTACCGTGCCTAAACCGGGCACCCCCTCCAAGTAGACACCCTTTTTGTTTATTTATACAAACATGGGTAGCTATTGATGGGCACATTTAATACACATGCACACCAAGTCATTCAAAAGGGGATTCGTCAAAAATTCGACCAAAACTATGCAAGAAACCGCTTCACGGTTAATAAAACACACATCCACTGCTGGATGTGTAATACTTTTTATTTTACTCTCTGGAAAGGAGACAAACCTCACTTGAGAGTTACAGCACGCTCCTGGCTGAGCCCGATGCTGTGTTACACCCACCAGTGCCCGCCGAGTGCCACACACCTCTGTGTTGTATTCCACCAGCTAGTGCGTATGCTATGACACTCTCTAGCCCATGTGCACTGTAACACCACCCCGTGACTCTTTCATGCCACAATTGCCTTCGCACAGGTTATATTGCCCCATCTAACATGCCTTCCTCGATGCCTATGTTATAACGCACAGCGCTATGCCACACATATTGCAATCTGGGATCCATATCTTTGTCACAGTGCATATGCAAAGTTACACTCCCCAGCACATATTTTATATTACAACTTTAGAGACTAGTTAGGTTACACAACACTGCCCTGTGCATATTACACTCCAAGGCGCATATCGCATAGCACGCGCTAGTGTCTGTGCTATCTCGCGATCTCCAATGAATCTGTCATTGCGCACAATGTATTGCATATTATATTTCATGCCCTGGTTCATCTTATATCACACTTTGTGGTGCATAGTTTATACCATACACTATATCTAGTTTTCATTTTCAATCGTGCTCTCAGGACTATGTTCTATATAACACTGCGTTCACCTACCCTTTTCACGGGCATTACATTTTGTGATGGGGGGTGGAGGGTCAGGGGGTGTTTCTGCCAAGTGAGCCCAGAATCACAGTCACAAACATCCTCTTCTTCCTGAATAAAAGTGAGATTATGCTGCATACTTGTTCATATTTTAAGTAGTTCACACAGACACACATTTAAAAACAATAACATTCCTAATACCCACCTTCTCTGAACAGTTAGCTGGCTGCCCCATCCACCTCCTCCCTATCCTCTGTTGTCTGAATCCATGGACTAGCCTCCTCCCTCCTGCCATGCATGGTCTGATGTGCTGCCACTGCCCTCCATTTACAATGATGT